>NC_135237.1:518388034-519668034 GCF_051348905.1 Ranitomeya variabilis
CTGCCACTTGCATGGAGCGGTCACTGGAGCGTCGCGAGGAGCGGGAAAGGCGGCGGAAGGTGAGTGTAATAATTATAGGGGATAACTCAGGAGACTCTTTGCGTGGAACAAGACAACTACAGGACACAGTTTTATAAGAGGTAAAGTCTGTATTATCACAAGGTGATTCAAACATGTGCAGAGAGAAACTCAAGTCCACAACACTTGGTGCAAATAATAAACGCAGCTTAGCAGTCTATAGGAAACTTCAGAGGAAAATGCAATCAAGCAGAAAGTCTATGAAGCACAGTTATTCTTGAGGATACTTGACACGAATAAATCCTTGTCTTAGTCCAGGCACAGATAGATATGCTTATTAGGCAGTCCAAATCATATCTTAGCTCAACCAGGGAGGCCTGGTTAATAGTCTCAGGTTATTGCAAATCAGCAACAGCTTACATGACCAGCAAATGCAGATGGAAGTAAACACGAACAGCAGATGAAAGAGGATTACTGGAAACTTGTGTATGCAGCAGGAACTCAGAGCAGAGTAGCAGGATCACCACACAGGTTCACAGGAGCAGGTGTATAGCCAGGGAGTAATCAGAGGTCAGGAGCTGGATGCAAGGCAGAATACTCTAGCACAGACTGAAGGCTGGGGTGGAGTTTTATAGCAGGAGACACAGTGCACATGAGACCAAAGACGCCATCTTGAAAAAGGGCAGTAATGCACAAAAGGTAAAAAATGTTCAGAGTCCTGAAATTGATTATATAATGATTTTTAATTTTTTTAATTATTTTTAACATTAGATCTTTTTACTATTGATGCTGCATAGGCTGCATCAATAGCAAAAACTTGGTCACACAGGGTTAATAGCGGCAGTAACGGAGTGAGTTACCCGTGGCATAACGCGGTCTGTTACCGCTGGCATTAACCCTGTGTGAGCAGTGACTGGAGGGGAGTATGGAGCGGGTGCCGGGCACTGACTGCAGGGGAGTAGGGAGGGACTAATCGGACTGTGGCCATCACTGATTGGTCGCGGCAGCCGTGACAGGCAGCTGGCGAGACCAATCAGCGACTTGGATTCCATGACAGACCGAGGCCGCGACCGAGGAATATCTGTGACAGACAGAAAGACAGACAGACAGAAGGACAGATAGAAAGACGGAAGTGACCCTTAGACAATTATATAGTAGATAGAGGCCTGAAAGGGATTCCACAGAGTTGATGAAAAATCTGTGGTGCTCTAGTGAGCACTGTGTCCTCTCTTACATGTTACTTAGCCACAGAGAGTGTCATTGTAACTAGTAGTGCTACTCAGTCTCATTTACTTCCATTAAAGGGGATGTCCAATCTTAAACTACAAGTCTGCAGTCACTCTATATGACTGCAGACTTGTGAATCCTCATATCAAGGTCATGTGACCGCAAATATGCTATATGCAATTTGCATACACCTACCTAGCCACATTCCGACTAGATGGGCAAAGGCCTCACTCAGGGATGGCTTTAGGGGCAGGCAGACCAGGCAGCTGCCTAGGGCCCCCACTCCTCCAAGGGCCTCAAGTCAGTGGCATGCCGCTATGCAGCCCCCTGAGTAAGAGGGGCCTGGCACCTCGCCCCTCACATCGCGCATTCAACTGATCAGGATCATACATACAGTTGAAAACAGTGATGGAGGAAAGAGCGTCATGTGCTCTGCCTCTGACTCAGCGTGTGCCAGCAGTGGAGTTGATGAGACACTCTGCAAAAGCCAGAGCAGCAGGGGAACAATGAGGAGAGGTAAGTATTGCGTGTGCGTGTCTGTGTGTGTATATGCATTATAGTTGTTTGTTTCTTTTTCTGTTGGACAATACTGTGTGTGGGGGCTGCACTATACTGTGTGTGTGGGGACTGCACTACTGCACTATACTGTATGTATGGGGGATGCATTATTCTGCGTGTGGGGAGGGCTGCATTATACTGTGTGAGGGGGTGCTGCACTACACTGTGTGTGTTTATGGTGGGGCTGCATTATACTTTGAGGGGGTTGTTTTATACACTGGGGGACTGCATTACACTGTGTGGGGGGGCTGAATTATACTGTGTGTGTGGAGCTGCATTATACTCTTAGGGGGCTGCATTATGCTCTATGAGGGACGACATAATACTCTATGGGGGGGCTGCAGTATACTCTGAGGGGGCTGCATTATACTCTATGAAGGAGGTTGCATTATATTCTATCAAGGACCATGGGGAGTGAATTTTACTATACTGTATGTCCCATTACATCTGGCATAGAAGTAACACATCATTTTAGAAAAGGAACATCATGTCAACAGTAAAATATGGTTGTGGTAGTGTGATGGTCTGTGGCTGTTTTACTGCTTCATTACCTGGAAGACTTGCTGTGGTAAATGGAACCATGAATTCTGCTGTCTACCAAAAAAATCCTGAAGTAGAATGTCTGGCCATCTGTTCTTGACCTCAAGCTGAAGTGCACTTGGGTTATGTAGGAGTACAATGTCCAATACACACCAGCAAGTCCACCTCTGAATTGCTTAAGGAAAGCAAAATTAAAGGTACCCTCACACTAAACAACTTTCCAACGAGAACGACAACGATCCATGACGTTGCAGCGTCGTGGATAGTGATCTCGTTGTGTTTGACACGCAGCAGCGATCTGGATCCCGCTGTTATATCGCTGGTCGGAGCTAGAAGTCTGGAACTTTATTTGGTCGCTAGATCGGCGTGTATCGTCATGTTTGACAGCAAAAGCAACGATGCCTGCAATGTTTTTACATGGAGCGTGAACGATAAGTGAGTCGCCGTTACGTCACTGGATCGCTCCTGTATCGTTCTGGAGCTGCTGTGTTTGACGTCTCTGCAGCGACCTAACAGCGACACTCCAGCAATCTAGTTTAGGTCGGATCGTTGTCTATATCGCTGGAGCATCGCTTAGTGTAACGGTACCTTAAGACTTAGGAATAGTCTATTCAAAGTCCTGACCTTAATCCAATTGAGATGCTGTGGCAAGACCTTAAAAATGCGGTTCATGCTCGGAAACTCTCCAATGTGGCTGAATTACAACAATTCTGCAGAGATGAGTGGGCCAAAATTCCTCCAGAGCGTTGTAAAAGACTCATTGCCGGTTATTACAAATGCTTGATTACAGTTGTTGCTGCTAAGATTGGCCCAACAAGTTATTAGATTTAGGGGGCAATCATTATTCACACAGGGCCCTATACGTTTGCATTTCTTTCTCACTTAATAATAAAGACCTTCATTTAAAAACTGCATTTTGTGATTACTTGTGTTATCTTTGTCTAATATTTACATTTATTTGGTGACCAGAAACATTTAAGTGTGACAAACATTCAAAAGAATAGGAAATCAGGAAGGGGGCAAACACTTTTTCACACAGCGGTATGTACCTTTAAGTGTTATGAATTTTTGGTTTGGACAAACATTGATAAAATCATTAAGGATGAATGGAGCCAAGGATCTAGGAGATTAAAATGCATAGACAAATAAACTGCATATTTAAGTGACAACACTACTTCTTCAGGAAAAATCAAACATCTGTGGTTTGTCCTAAAGAAGTGTTGTCACTAGTGTTGAGCGATACCGTCCGATACTTGAAAGTATCGGTATCGGAAAGTATCGGCCGATACCGGCAAAGTATCGGATCTAATCCGATACCGATACCCGATACCAATACAAGTCAATGGGACTCAAGTATCGGACGGTATTCCTGATGGTTCCCAGGGTCTGAAGTAGAGGAAACTCTCCTTCAGGCCCTGGGATCCATATTAATGTGTAAAATAAAGAATTAAAATAAAAAATATTGCTATACTCACCTCTCCGACGCAGCCTGGACCTCACCGAGGGAACCGGGAGCCTTCTTTGCTTAAAATGCGCGCTTTTACTTCCTTCCGTGACGTCACGGCTTGTGATTGGTCGCGTGCCGCCCATGTGGCCGCGACGCGACCAATCACAGCAAGCCGTGATGTAATTTTCAGGTCCTCAATGCCTAATTCTAGGCATTCAGGAATTTAAAATTACGTTCCGGCTTGTGATTGGTCGAGTCGCGGTCACATGGGCGACGCGACCAATCACAAGCCGTGACGTCACGGGAGGCAGGAGACGCGCGCATTTTTAAAATTACGTCACGGCTTGTGATTGGTTGCGTGCCGCCCATGTGACCGCGACGCGACCAATCACAGCAAGCCGTGACGTAATTTCAGGTCCTGATGCCTATTTCTGCATTGAGGACCTGAAATTACGTCACGGCTTGCTGTGATTGGTCGCGTCGCGGTCACATGGGCGGCACGCGACCAATCACAAGCCGTGACGTCATGGAAGGAAGTAAAAGCGCGCATTTTAAGCAAAGAACGCTGCCGGTTCCCTCGGTGAGGTCCAGGCTGCGTCGGAGAGGTGAGTATAGCAATATTTTTTATTTTAATTCTTAATTTTACACATTAATGTTGTTTCAATACTGATACCCGATACCACAAAAGTATCGGATCTCGGTATCGGAATTCCGATACCCGCAAGTATCGGCCGATACCCGATACTTGCGGTATCGGAATGCTCAACACTAGTTGTCACCTTGAAACATGAAGACAAATAAACCAAAAATACATTTCTGACATTTAAAAAAAATATCAGTGACCAATAGAGCTGCCCTTCTTTTCAATAACAGCTATAAGCTCCATCCATCGTGTCTGTCAGTTTCTTCATCTCTTGCCAATCAACTTTTTTGGGCAGCACCCAGACACAACCCCCAGACGCTGATCAGAGAGGTGACTTTTTTCCTTCATCGTAAATCTCCCTTTTATGAAGAGCCCACAACTTCTCAATAGGGCTTATGTCAGGAGAGGAAGGGGCAGGACCGGACTGGCCATCTGGCAACTCTGGCAAATGTCAGAAGGGCCTGTCTGGTTGTGGGCCACCTTGTCTGCTATGTTATTAACATAATTGGTGTTCTCAAGACACCCATACGGTTAAGAGTTGTGAAGGAGCCAAAGTCACTGACTCCATCACTTACCCCAGCAGGCCACGGAAATTATTTGAAACATTAATCATGTAGTAAATCTTGCTTTTCTCCATCCAGAGTAATTTTAGTAATATATCCCATCTGGTGCTTGGTGTACGGGGACACCATGGGCCTGTGTGATTTCAAATGCCAGGGCTGAACTTCAGTCCCAGTCCGTACCTGGAAAGGGGCCATGTCGTTATTCTTTCATTTTTAATGCCTTTACTGGCAGCCGATCAGTGGAGACTTTGATCCTGCGATGGAGCATTGTCCTGCATAAAAATCATGATTTTCTTGAAAGATGCAGACAATAGCATTAGACGCGGAAAATCCAAAGGCAAAGAACACTTGTTCTGTATCAATAAAGTTTTGTCAAAACCAAATACCAGGAAGCATAAAAAACACAGCAACTTTATTTAAAGCATGACATACCAAAAACAGACAAAAACTGGAATGTCATAATAATGCAATAAAAAAAATGTAAAATGCGGACTGAAAAATGTAATGAAAAAACACAAATATCCTAAGTTATCTAATAAGGGCAGAAATGCTACAGAAAATCTGCAACATCAAAAACTTACCATATATTCAATGTAGGACCATAGCCCCATTATATGTTTATGTTAAATCTGGCTTTTATTGAAAAGAAATTCAGAACAATCAAGTAGCAAAGGATTCAGTAACATAACGATTACTGAGTACAAAAAGAAATCTCATTTACAACTGTATATCAAGACCTGTAGCCAACAAGTCCCAAAATAATAGAACTTTCAGGTCAAAAGTCATTTTCAATCAAGTCCAACAAAATCTGAAAAGAAGAATAAATCCATGGCGGATGTAGGAATCCCTCTCCAGGGAGACTGTATGACCTTTAGCGATACATATGAAGTATCCGCTGAAAGAGAGCGACCCAAACAAGAGAAGCTAGGTCACTCCAAGTAATAATGCTATAAACACGAAAGGAAAGAATGGATGAAGAAGAGGAATAAGGGGGCGAGGAGAAGAGAGAAAGAAAAAAGGGAGTGAGGAACCATGAAGTCTGATATAAAAGTGGGCAACTTGCACCCCTATAATGATGTCCTACTAACCCGCATTGTTCAATCTGTCTTCCTTATGGATTAGAAAAGTGGGATTGAAAATCCTACGAGTCCATATACAAAATCCAAGGACCCATTATATGTATACGCAAAGTTTTTGATGAGGATTTAGAAATCGATTCTGCTCCTAAAGCCACATAATAATAGTGTCAATACTCTTTGAGTCAGTTTCCAACTGAATTGAATTGGATAGCTCCTTTAGGGTACGTTCACACAGGACTTTTTTGCTGCTTTTTTTTGCTGCTTTTTTTTATGCTAATTTTCAGCTGCTTTTTACAGTACCAGTAAAGCCTATGAGATTTCAGAAATCTCATGCACACACGTTGGTTTTTTGTTTGATCAGTTTTTTCTGCTTTGCTGCTTTTTTTGGACATAGGGCATGTCACTTCTTTCAGCGTTTTTGCAGCGTTTTTGCAGCGTTTTTTCACCCATTGACTTGAATGGGTGATGAAAAAAACGCTGCAAAAACGCTGAAAAAACGCATGTAGCATTATTTGCTGCTTTTTTTGTGCAGAAAATCATGGCCAGCAGGAAGGGATCTCACAGCCAAGAGCTTAGGGGTGTGGTTAGTGAGGTGTGAAGAGCCATTGTGAGCCATTGTGAGGTGTGAAGAGCCATTGTGAGGTGTCCTGATTGTGATCTATTGTGAGGGAGTTCCTGGTAGTGAGGTGTGAAGAGCCATTGTGAGCCATTGTCAGGTGTGAAGAGCCATTGTGAGGTGTCCTGATTGTGATCTATTGTGAGGGAGTTCCTGGTAGTGAGGTGTGAAGAGCCATTGTGAGCCATTGTGAGGTGTGAAGAGCCATTGTGAGGTGTCCTGATTGTGATCTATTGTGAGGGAGTTCCTGGTAGTAAGGTGTAAAGAGCCATTATGAGGTGTCCTAGCAGCTGAAAATTGGCATAAAAAAAAGCAGCAAAAATCTGCAGCAAAAATCTGCAGCAAAAAAGTCCTGTGTGAACATACCCAAAAAACGCACCAAAAACGCACCAAAAAAACGCACCTAAATTAGCATAAAAAAAAGCAGCAAAAAAAAGCAGCAAAAAAGTCCTGTGTGAACGTACCCTTAGTGTACACAGGATTGTTTTTTTTTTTCACGTTATTTTGAACATTTCCCAATAAACTTAATAGGAGAAAGTTTATTCAAAGAGTATTTGAAGCATTTTTTTATGTGGAATTGCAATAAAATCCTCTTCTAAATTTTTGTTACAAAAAACTGTGATTAAGCCCTAAAGAGGAAGAGGTGATGCATGCAAGTGGCTCTCTACAATAGATCGGGGTTTTTTTGCAAATTGCCTAATGTTTCAGAATTCTCATAAACTACAGTGGAGTGAGCCACGGCATGGGAGGCCACCATCCTAAGGGCACGTTCACACGTTTAGTATTTGGTCAGCATTTTCCATCAGCATTTGTAAGCCAAAACCAGGAGTGTGTGTAAAATGCAGAAGTGGTGACGTGTTTCTATTATTATTGTTCCACTATGATGTGAAATACTGACCAAATACTGAAGGTGTAAACATGGCCTAATTCGCATACTCCTTTCTGGAGCGCCAAATGTATGAGGTATCCAGTGATGTCTACACAGGGCACCATTAACCCATTAATGACCGCCAATACGCCTTTAACGGTGGCAGTTAAGGGTATAGCGCCTCCCTAGCGTTGGAAAATTTCCGGGGTCTCCAAAGGTAGCTGAGACTACGGAGAACATGATCAGGGCTGCTTTTTATGGTCCCCTGTCACGTGATCGTTGTTATTAATCAAATAACGGCGATCACAAAGAAGAACGTTTGATTTACAGTTAATTTCTCTATCCTCTGATATGATCTAGCATATCAGAGTAGAGAGAAATGGGGTCCCAAGAGCCCCCCGGTATCTCCGCCATCCCCTGGTCCTCCACCTCATCTTCCTGGAAAAAAATGTTGGGTGCATGCGCAGCGTGCCTGCCAAGACCTGCTGGCTGGTACCAGGCAACAATAGGGAATTTTTTCTATTGGTTCCTTTTGATCTCTGTGATAGACCCTATCACAGTGATCCAAATAACAAAAGTACTAAAATCAAATCCCCCTTTATAATTCCCTTAGTTAGATAAAAATTCTAAAATAATTTTTTTTCATTTTTTCCATTCTTTACAGTTAGGCTTAGGGTTAGGGTTGTGGTAGGGTTAGAGTTGTGTTAGGTTGGAGTTAAAATTGGGGGGGTTCAAAAGTAAAAAAAAAACACAAATGATGAGGATATGATGGCTAGTGTTGTTTGCAAGTGCTCGCTACTCGATTTTGCATAGGGATCTTGGGTATGCATGGAGTGTCATGGAGCCCTGCATGGTTTTTTTAACAGCCGGGAAACATGTGGGGCAGGGACTCGAGCATGTCACTCGAGCACCCGCAATATTCGGTGCATACCCAAGCACCTAACCCAAACCGGAGTAGCGAACACTTGCACTCAACACTAATGACGACATATTCAATATGAAGTTTGAAAATTGCTAAAAAATTTTTAAAATTTTGCCAAATTTCCAGTACAATAGGTCGAGAAATAACAGTCTCAGAATCAGTGGAATCCATTGAAGTGTTCCAGAGTTATTACCATATAACGTGACAGTGGTCAGAATTGAAACATTTGGCTTGGTCATTAAGGTCAAAACTGGTTCGCTTACTAAGGGGTTAATACTTATCAACTCATGTTCCTCAGCTGGAGTCACTACTCCTCAGTGCACGGCTGCCCACATATAGTAAAGTTATCAGTAGTGATAAGTGAAGGATGTTCGAGCACCTGCGGCTGCATGTCTCGCCATTTTTCTGCCCATGTAGTTGAGGGCCACATAGAAAAGCATCTCAGACTGCATTTAGCCCCCGGCTGCAGGTTTTGCCCCTTCCCCCCACATATAGTATAGCCAAATTGCTGGTCACAAGGTCATTCTGTTGCTGAAATGTATATTATTCTTACCATACCATGCATGTATTAACTACATAACCCAGTATTTGTGAGTGAGACAAGTAGTTAAGAAGATTTATTGATGGCTGATAAATGCAGCTTTTCACTTGTTACCAGGTAACATATCATGGTATGCAGTTATGCACAATAATAAAACATGGTTGAAACATTTTTTTATGACTGCTCAAATTATTTTGGATGCCAATTATTCCAGGAATTTCCCTATCTGATTTTTTCTTAGTCAAGGGCCTGAAAAGAACTTTATTCACCACACTTATGATATACAGCCTTTAAGTAGCTAGACCAAGAGACAAGGAAGCAGACAGATCAGATCATAAACACCTCTGTCTACTATTCATTGATTCACATCTTATGAGCTTCTTAATAAAGGGATGATTTTTTTAGGTCTTTTACTGATTAGAAAACCTTCATATTCATGTTTTTTTTAATAACGGCCGGCCTCGGGCATGCGCTCAAGTGTTGACATATAGAGAAGAGACATTTTTTTGAAGGCTGTAAATTACCAACAACAGCTTCACTTCCTCGGAGAGGAAGAAGTCATGAAGATTGATGAGCGCATGAATTTAAAGGGAATATGTCTTCAGAAAATTACCCATTGTGTAAATCAAGATTGTGTGTTCCATGTTTTTTTTTTTACTTTTGGACATTTGTTTTTCATAAAATGATTTTTATTGAAAAAAACAAAATTACCGTATAATTTTCACACTGGCCACTAAGTCTATTTTAAACTTAGGGTACCGTCACACAGTGCCATTTTCATCGCTACGACGGCACGATCCGTGATGTCGCAGCGTCGTATGATTATCGCTCCAGCGTCGTAGACTGCGGTCACACTTTGCAATCACGGCGCTGGAGCGATGCCGAAGTCCCCGGGTAACCAGGGTAAACATCGGGTTACTAAGCGCAGGGCCGCGCTTAGTAACCCGATGTTTACCCTGGTTACCAGCGTAAACGTAAAAAAACCAAACACTACATACTTACATTCCGGTGTCTGTCCCCCGGCGTTCTGCTTCTCTGCACTGTGTAAGCACCATAGCCGGAAAGCAGAGCGGTGACGTCACCGCTGTGCTCGCTTTCCGGCCGGCAGGCACTCACAGTGCAGAGAAGCTGAGACGCCGGAGGACAGACACCGGAATGTGAGTATGTACTGTTTGTTTTTTTACGTTTACGCTGGTAACCAGGGTAAACATTGGGTTACTAAGCGCGGCCCTGCGCTTAGTTACCCGATGTTTACCCTGGTTACAAGCGAACACATCGCTGGATCGCTGTCACACACAACGATCCAGCGATGTCAGCGGGAGATCCAGCGACGAAAGAAAGTTCCAAACGATCTGCTACGACGTACGATTCTCAGCGTGATGTCTGATCGCAGTAGCGTGTCAGACACAGCGATATCGTAACGATATCGCTAGAACGTCACGAATCGTGCCGTCGTAGCGATGAAAATTTCACTGTGTGACGGTACCCTTATACTTCCTGTCCTTTCCGGAACAGATTTTAAGCAGGGTCGTTATCATCACACAGGGTCAATATGACAGGTAATACACAGATTGTAATGCAGGATCCATCAAGCACAATAGGTGATGTTACAGTTCACTCTGCTCCCTTTGTCTTCACAATCACATTTGCACACGCTCATTAGATGCTTCAGCACAAACGTTAAGGTCTGAGCCAATTTACTGCGGCTAATATACATGTGCATTTCCTGAAACAACAGGAAGTTAAAGTCTAGGATAGCCCAAAGTGGCCAGTGTGAAAATTGAAAGATTTCCATTTTTTATTTCTTGGAAAGACTACAATATGAAAAAAAAAACTGGTGCCAAAATTGAAAAAAAATTCCATTTAATACAAAAACTTGATTTAAACAATAGGTAATTGAATCCATTGTGTTACATTAACAGCCATATATTTGCATTGCTTTTATGCCAAGTTGCAATAAAAATTATACAACACCTAAGTGAGACTAGCTTACAATATCATTATAACATGAATATGGATATTCACTGAAGAACAATAATCATACCCAGGGCCTCCATCAGGGCATTACTGCCCTGACTGGCGTATGGGGCCGATGAGACACAGGTGCAGTTAAACTCTATTGCCGTGCGGGCCCGCACGGCAATAGTTAAAAGCCGCCAGCCAATCGGAGGCTAGCAACTGATGTCAGCGCGCACATAACAGGCGTATGACATCATTGTCATTCGCCGGCGAGTATGGGTTTGAAATGCCTGGGGCGGAACATCGGTGCTGGACTGCGACCAGGTAAGGAGAAAGGTTTTTTTAATTTTTATTGAAAGTGTAGGTAGAATGGAGACACAGGGGGAAGAATGGAGACGCAGGGGGCAGGATGGAGACACAGGGGGCAGGATGGAGACACGGAGCACGATGGAAACACAGGGGGCAGAATGGAGACACGGGGCACGATGGAAACACAGGGGGCAGAATGGAGACACGGGGCAGGATGAAGACATGGGGCAGAATGGAGACACAGGGGGAAGAATGGAGACGCAGGGGGCAGGATGGAGACACAGGGGGCAGGATGGAGACACGGAGCACAATGGAAACACAGGGGGCAGAATGGAGACACGGGGCAGGATGAAGACATGGGGCAGAATGGAGACACAGGGGGAAGAATGGAGACACGGGGGGCAGGATGGAGACACGGGGCACGATGGAAACACAGGGGGCAGAATGGAGACATGGGGCAGGATGGAGACACAGGGGGCAGGATGGAGACACGGAGCACGATGGAAACACAGGGGGCAGAATGGAGACACGGGGCAGGATGAAGACATGGGGCAGAATGGAGACACGGGGAAGAATGGAGACACGGGGCAGGATAGAGACATGGGGCACGTTGGAGACAGGGGGCAGAATGAAGACACAGGGGGCAGGATGGAGACATAGGGGGCAGGATGGAGACACGGGCAGGATGGAGACACGGGAGAAGGATGGAGACACGGGGGCAGGATGGAGACACATGGGGCAGGAATATGGGGCACGATGGAGACAGATGGGGCAGGAATATGGGGCAGGATGGAGGCAGATGGGGCAGGATGGAGATACATAGTGCAGGATCATTGGGCAGGATGGAGACACATGGTGCAGGATCACGGGGCAGGATGGCTACGATGGAGACAGATGGGGTAGGATCATGGGGCAGATGGGACAGGATCATGGGACAGATGGGGCAGGATCATGGGACAGATGGGCAGGTGTCATGATTCTCAATGGCGAGAGAACATAGCCCAGCATATATAAGAACTAGCTCTTGGAAGATGGAATCTAAACTGACCATGAACTAAACCTGCCGCACAATTAACAGTGGCCGGGTAGCGTGCCTACGTTTTATCCCTAGACGCCCAGCGCCAGCCGGAGGACTAACTAATCCTAGCAGAGGAAAATACAGTCCTGGCTCACCTCTAGAGAAATTTCCCCAAAAGGCAGACAGAGGCCCCCACATATATTGGCGGTGATTTTAGATGAAATGACAAACGTAGTATGAAAATAGGTTTAGCAAAATCGAGGTCCGCTTACTAGATAGCAGGAAGACAGAAAGGGCACTTTCATGGTCAGCTGAAAACCCTATCAAAACACCATCCAGAAATTACTTTAAGACTCTAGTATTAACTCATAACACCAGAGGTGCAATTTCAGATCACAAGAGCTTTCCAGACACAGTAACGAAACAGCAGCTGTGAACTGGAACAAAATGCAAAAACAAACAAGGACGAAAGTCCAACTTAGCTGGGAGTTGTCTAGTAGCAGGAACATGCAAAGAAAGGCTTCTGATTACATTGTTGACCGGCATGAAACTGATAGAGGAGCAAGGTTATATAGAGACTCCCACATCCTGATGGGAACAGGTGAACAGAGAGGATGATGAACACAAGTTCAATTCCACCAGTGGCCACCGGGGGAGCCCAGAATCCAATTTCACAACAGTACCCCCCCCTCAAGGAGGGGGCACCGAACCCTCACCAGAACCACCAGGGCGATCAGGATGAGCCCTATGAAAGGCACGGACAAGATCGGAGGCATGAACATCAGAGGCAGTCACCCAAGAATTATCCTCCTGACCGTATCCCTTCCATTTGACCAGATACTGGAGTTTCCGTCTGGAAACACGGGAGTCTAAGATCTTTTCCACAACGTACTCCAACTCACCCTCAACCAACACCGGAGCAGGTGGCTCAACGGAAGGCACAACCGGTACCTCATACCTGCGCAATAATGACCGATGAAAAACATTATGAATAGAAAAAGATGCAGGGAGGTCCAAACGGAAGGACACAGGGTTAAGAATCTCCAATATCTTGTACGGGCCGATGAACCGAGGCTTAAACTTAGGAGAAGAAACCCTCATAGGGACAAAACGAGAAGACAACCACACCAAGTCCCCAACATAAAGCCGAGGACCAACACGACGACGGCGGTTGGCAAAAAGCTGAGTCTTCTCCTGGGACAACTTCAAATTGTCCACTACCTGCCCCCAAATCTGATGCAACCTCTCCACCACAGCATCCACTCCAGGACAATCCGAAGATTCCACCTGACCGGAGGAAAATCGAGGATGAAACCCCGAATTACAGAAAAACGGGGACACCAAGGTGGCAGAGCTGGCCCGATTATTGAGGGCGAACTCCGCCAATGGCAAAAAAGCAACCCAATCATCCTGATCCGCAGACACAAAACACCTCAAATATGTCTCCAAGGTCTGATTAGTCCGCTCGGTCTGGCCATTAGTCTGAGGATGGAAAGCAGACGAAAAAGACAAATCTATGCCCATCCTAGCACAGAATGCCCGCCAAAATCTAGATACGAATTGGGTCCCTCTGTCAGAAACGATATTCTCCGGAATACCATGCAAACGAACAACATTTTGAAAAAACAGAGGAACCAACTCGGAAGAAGAAGGCAACTTAGGCAAGGGAACCAAATGGACCATCTTAGAGAAACGGTCACACACCACCCAGATGACAGACATCTTCTGAGAAACAGGCAGATCCGAAATAAAATCCATCGAGATGTGCGTCCAAGGCCTCTTCGGAATAGGCAAGGGCAACAACAATCCATTAGCCCGAGAACAACAAGGCTTGGCCCGAGCACAAACGTCACAAGACTGCACAAAGCCTCGCACATCTCGTGACAGGGAAGGCCACCAGAAGGACCTTGCCACCAAATCCCTGGTACCAAAGATTCCAGGATGACCTGCCAACGCAGAAGAATGAACCTCAGAGATGACTCTACTGGTCCAATCATCAGGAACAAACAGTCTACCAGGTGGGCAACGATCCGGTCTATCCGCCTGAAACTCCTGCAAGGCCCGCCGCAGGTCTGGAGAAACGGCAGACAATATCACTCCATCCTTAAGGATACCTGTGGGCTCAGAATTACCAGGGGAGTCAGGCTCAAAACTCCTAGAAAGGGCATCCGCCTTAACATTCTTAGAACCCGGTAGGTATGACACCACAAAATTAAACCGAGAGAAAAACAACGACCAGCGCGCCTGTCTAGGATTCAGGCGCCTGGCAGACTCAAGGTAAATTAAATTTTTGTGGTCAGTCAATACCACCACCTGATGTCTGGCCCCCTCAAGCCAGTGACGCCACTCCTCAAAAGCCCACTTCATGGCCAAAAGCTCCCGATTCCCAATATCATAATTCCGCTCGGCGGGCGAAAATTTACGGGAAAAAAAAGCACAAGGTCTCATCACGGGGCAGTCGGAACTTCTCTGCGACAACACCGCCCCAGCTCCGATTTCAGAAGCGTCGACCTCAACCTGAAAAGGAAGAGCAACATCAGGCTGACGCAACACAGGGGCGGAAGAAAAGCGGCGCTTAAGCTCCCGAAAGGCCTCCACAGCATCAGGGGACCAATCAGCAACATCAGCACCCTTCTTAGTCAAATCACTCAATGGTTTAACAACATCAGAAAAACCAGCAATAAATCAACGATAAAAGTTAGCAAAGCCCAAAAATTTCTGAAGACTCTTAAGAGAAGAGGGTTGCGTCCAATCACAAATAGCCTGAACCTTGACAGGATCCATCTCGATGGAAGAGGGGGAAAAAATGTATCCCAAGAAGGAAATCTTTTGAACCCCAAAAACGCACTTAGAACCCTTCACACACAAGGAATTAGACCGCAAAACCTGAAAAACCCTCCTGACCTGCTGGACATGAGAGTCCCAGTCATCCGAAAAAATCAGAATATCATCCAGATACACAATCATAAATTTATCCAAATAATCGCGGAAAATGTCATGCATAAAGGACTGTAAGACTGAAGGGGCATTTGAAAGACCAAAAGGCATCACCAAATACTCAAAGTGGCCCTCGGGCGTATTAAATGCGGTTTTCCACTCATCCCCCTGCTTGATTCGCACCAAATTATACGCCCCACGGAGATCAATCTTAGAGAACCACTTGGCCCCCTTTATACGAGCAAACAAATCAGTCAGCAGTGGTAACGGATATTGATATTTAACCGTGATTTTATTCAAAAGCCGATAATCAATACACGGCCTCAAAGAGCCATCTTTCTTAGACACAAAGAAAAAACCGGCTCCTAAGGGAGATGACGAAGGACGAATATGTCCCTTTTCCAAGGACTCCTTTATATATTCTCGCATAGCAGCGTGTTCAGGCACAGACAGATTAAATAAACGACCCTTAGGGTATTTACTACCCGGGATCAAATCTATGGCACAATCGCACTCCCGGTGCGGAGGTAGTGAACCAAGCTTGGGTTCTTCAAAAACGTCACGATAGTCAGACAAGAATTCAGGAATCTCAGAGGGAATAGATGATGAAATGGAAACCAAAGGTACGTCCCCATGAGTCCCTTTACATCCCCAGCTTAACACAGACATAGCTTTCCAGTCGAGGACTGGGTTATGAGATTGCAGCCATGGCAATCCTAGCACCAAAACATCATGTAGATTATACAGCACCAGAAAGCGAATAATCTCCTGGTGATCCGGATTAATACGCATAGTTACTTGTGTCCAGTATTGTGGTTTATTACTAGCCAATGGGGTGGAGTCAATCCCCTTCAGAGGTATAGGAGCTTCCAAAGGCTCCAAATCATACCCACAGCGTTTGGCAAAGGACCAATCCATAAGACTCAAAGCGGCGCCAGAGTCGACATAGGCGTCCGCGGTAATAGATGATAAAGAACAAATCAGGGTCACAGATAGAATAAACTTAGACTGTAAAGTGCTAATTGAAACAGACTTGTCAAGCTTCTTAGTACGCTTAGAGCATGCTGATATAACATGAGTTGAATCACCACAATAGAAGCACAACCCATTTTTTCGTCTAAAATTCTGCCGCTCGCTTCTGGACAGAATTCTATCACATTGCATATTTTCTGGCGTCTTCTCAGTAGACACCGCCAAATGGTGCACAGGTTTGCGCTCCCGCAGACGCCTATCGATCTGAATAGCCATTGTCATGGACTCATTCAGACCCGCAGGCACAGGGAACCCCACCATAACATCCTTAATGGCATCAGAGAGACCTTCTCTGAAAATCGCCGCCAGGGCGCACTCATTCCACTGAGTAAGCACAGACCATTTACGGAATTTTTGGCAGTATATTTCAGCTTCATCTTGCCCCTGAGATAGGGACATCAAAGCTTTTTCCGCCTGAAGCTCTAAATGAGGTTCCTCATAAAGCAACCCCAAGGCCAGAAAAAACGCATCCACATTGAGCAACGCAGGATCCCCTGGTGTCAATGCAAAAGCCCAATCTTGAGGGTCGCCCCGGAGCAAGGAAATTACAATCCTGACCTGCTGTGCAGGATCTCCGGCAGAGCGAGACTTCAGGGACAAAAACAATTTGCAATTATTTTTAAAATTTTGAAAGCAAGATCTATTCCCTGAAAAAAATTCAGGCAAAGGAATTCTAGGTTCAGACATAGGTGCATGAACAACAAAATCTTGCAAATTTTGTACCTTCGTGGCGAGATTATTCAAACCTGTAGCTACACTCTGAAGATCCATTTCAAACAGGTGAACACAGAGCCATTCAAGGATTAGAAGGAGAGAAAGAGAGGAAGGCTGCAGTATAGGCAGACTAGCAAGTGATTCAATTATGAGCACACTCAGAACTAGAGAAAAAAAAAAAAAAAAAATTTCAGCAGACTTCTTTTTTCTCTCCTTTCTCAGCCAATAATTTAACCCTTTTTGGCCGGTCAAACTGTCATGATTCTCAATGGCGAGAGAACATAGCCCAGCATATATAAGAACTAGCTCTTGGAAGATGGAATCTAAACTGACCATGAACTAAACCTGCCGCACAATTAACAGTGGCCGGGTAGCGTGCCTACGTTTTATCCCTAGACGCCCAGCGCCAGCCGGAGGACTAACTAATCCTAGCAGAGGAAAATACAGTCCTGGCTCACCTCTAGAGAAATTTCCCCAAAAGGCAGACAGAGGCCCCCACATATATTGGCGGTGATTTTAGATGAAATGACAAACGTAGTATGAAAATAGGTTTAGCAAAATCGAGGTCCGCTTACTAGATAGCAGGAAGACAGAAAGGGCACTTTCATGGTCAGCTGAAAACCCTATCAAAACACCATCCAGAAATTACTTTAAGACTCTAGTATTAACTCATAACACCAGAGTGGCAATTTCAGATCACAAGAGCTTTCCAGACACAGTAACGAAACAGCAGCTGTGAACTGGAACAAAATGCAAAAACAAACAAGGACGAAAGTCCAACTTAGCTGGGAGTTGTCTAGTAGCAGGAACATGCAAAGAAAGGCTTCTGATTACATTGTTGACCGGCATGAAACTGACAGAGGAGCAAGGTTATATAGAGACTCCCACATCCTGATGGGAACAGGTGAACAGAGAGGATGATGAACACAAGTTCAATTCCACCAGTGGCCACCGGGGGAGCCCAGAATCCAATTTCACAACAGTACCCCCCCCCTCAAGGAGGGGGCACCGAACCCTCACCAGAACCACCAGGGCGATCAGGATGAGCCCTATGAAAGGCACGGACAAGATCGGAGGCATGAACATCAGAGGCAGTCACCCAAGAATTATCCTCCTGACCGTATCCCTTCCATTTGACCAGATACTGGAGTTTCCGTCTGGAAACACGGGAGTCTAAGATCTTTTCCACAACGTACTCCAACTCACCCTCAACCAACACCGGAGCAGGTGGCTCAACGGAAGGCACAACCGGTACCTCATACCTGCGCAATAATGACCGATGAAAAACATTATGAATAGAAAAAGATGCAGGGAGGTCCAAACGGAAGGACACAGGGTTAAGAATCTCCAATATCTTGTACGGGCCGATGAACCGAGGCTTAAACTTAGGAGAAGAAACCCTCATAGGGACAAAACGAGAAGACAAGTTGTCTAGTAGGAGGAACATGCAAAGAAAGGCTTCTGATTACATTGTTGACCGGCATGAAACTGACAGAGGAGCAAGGTTATATAGAGACTCCCACATCCTGATGGGAACAGGTGAACAGAGAGGATGATGAACACAAGTTCAATTCCACCAGTGGCCACCAGGGGAGCCCAGAATCCAATTTCACAACAGGCAGGATGGGAAATCACATGGGGGCAGAATGGATACTCATGAGGGCAGGATGAGAGAACATATGGCTGGAGCCATAATGGGGGGCGGTCCTGTTATTGTGCAGAGCAGCACTATGTCGCCTTTTTTTCTTCATCTGGTGTAGTGTAGAAGTTTGGAAAAAATTAAGTAATGTGTTCTGCAAGTGGTGCTCTAGATAACTGTGTTATTTCCTGCAGAGATGAGCCCTGGGCGGAAGAAGTGATGGCAGTCTGTGCTGGATGAAGATGAAAAGTGAAGATGAAGGACTTCACCTAGAGAGGTGTACAATGTCACTGGTGATCACTGTATTACCTGTACACTGACACTATATACAGAGGTCCTGTGTACAATGTCACCAGTGATCACTGTATTACCTTTACACTGACTCCCCTCCTCCCTCCTTCTGTACCTGTTAGTGCCTTTTTTGCTCATGTTTATTGTATTTATCTATATTTGCCCCCTTTTCACATGTAAAGCGCCATGGAATAAATGGCGCTATAAAAATGTATAATAATAATAATATACAGAGCTCCTGTGTATAATGTCACTGGTAATCACCGTATTTCCTGTACCAGGACACTGCATACTAAGTACAGATCTCCAGTGTATAATGGCACTTATGGTGATATTAGTATTGTGTTTTTTTATTAATGATCAGTATTGTAGTATTCAGTCACTATGTGTTGGTAATATGTTATCTGGCCATGGTGTGGCGGTATTTGTTCCTTGTGTGTGCTGTTATTTGGTCACTATGTAGTGGTAATATGTTGTCCGGTCATGGTGTGGCGGTATTTGTTCCTTGTATGTGTTATTATTTGGTCACTATTTGGTGGTAATATGTGGTCTGGTCATGATGTGGTGGTATTTGTTCCTTGTATGTGGTATTATTGGTCAACATGTGGTGGTAATATGTGGTCTGTACATGGTGCGGTGGTATTTGTCCCTTGTATGTGATATTAGCCGGTCACTGTGGTGGTAAAATGTGATCTGGTAATGGTGCGAAGGTATTTGTCTCTTGTATGTGATATTATTGGTCATTTTAAAAATTGAAAAATAAATAAAAATATACGTAAATTGTATTGCATATTTTAGCAAATGTTTAATAGGTTAGAGTAGAGTAGGGCCCGGCCAAAAGAGTCTACCTTGTTGTGGTGGTGGTTTGAAAAATCTTTTGGCCAAAACAAAAGCTGCTGGCTATGTATGTGATCTGGTGATGTGAACTATTAATGTGTGATTGGTGAGGACATGGTGCAGTTGTGGAGTTTTTCTATGAGTGGGCAGTGTGGAAGGTTCGAGAGGTGGAGGCAGGGATGGGGAGGCGGGGATGGGGTGGAACCTGGGCAGAGCCTCAAGGGGGCCCCCGAAAATGTTGCCAGTATGGGGCCCCGAAATTCGTAGTGGCAGCCCTGATTATACCTACTCAAAAATAGTGAATAAACCAAAAATAAAAAATGTATATAAAATATAAAATTTGTATTTGATTATAATATTAAAATATAAAGGAAATTAAAAGGGGAAACAAAGTGACCAAATATGCCGATACCACAGCACACAGATAATTATATTGCTCAAAAACTAAATAACATGATCATACATTTTCAAACCCCATATAAATCGCCTGTAGAATAACTATAAATGAATATAGCAAACATGTATATATGAAAAAGGAATAGATAAAATGGGAAAGGAGTAAAATAAAATATACCAGTGGTCCGTACCCCGTGGCTCCTGTGAATGCATGTTTAGCATATTTAGCACTTAGTTGACCTCCTTTGGCTCTTTTGACTAGTTGCAATCATTATGCATAACCAAACACCAGCTTCTGGCAGCATCCCTGTGGCATCTTAGCCCATTCCTCATGGGCAATGGCCTCCAGTTCAATAATTTTCTTGGGTTTGTGTATTGCAATAGCCTTCTAAGAATTCCAGATAAGATTTTTCTATATGGTTGAAGTCAGGCACCTGTGACGGCCACTCCAGAATCTTACAGGACTTTTAAGACCAAACCGTGGTGGTTATTGAGGTGTACTTGGGATAATTGTCCTACTCAAAGGTCCAATGATGCCCAAGCTTTAGCTTCCTCACAGAAGGTATGATGTTTTCTCCTAGGATTTCCTGATACTTGATTGAACTCATTTTGCCCTCGAGAAGTTCCAGTCTTTCAAAGGAAGCAAAGCAGCCCCAGAACATCGCTAATCCACTGTCATGTTTAACTGTAGACATTGTGAGAAGGAGAGCCAGGCCAGTAGTCATAGCTGAGAATGTCTGGTTAAGCGCGCGCCCTGGCCGCCGGCCACATATAAACAATGTCCCTTTCCTCGCATTCCTTCTGCTGCACCCTCTGCACCGTCAGGGTCCCATCGGGGCTGCTGAAGCTCGGTTGCTGGAGTTGTTGAGCACAAAGAGACAGAGTCCTTTTCAACCTTTAAACAAAAAACTTTACTTGGTTCCAATCGCAGCACATCCACATCAGTTTCAGCATCAACACAGAGTATGACATTGTTCACATCCTGTACTTTCCCTGTGTCTTCACTTATTCCTCCCAGGATGTCCACCGGACGTACCAACCAGTTCGGTATTGCAGCGTCCTCCCTGTCCAGCATGACTACTCTTAGGACTTCCTTGGCTGTTTCGCACCAGACAGAAGGGCGTCTGTCCACGTAGAAAGCTGCCACATTTTTGAGTGACCTGTATCTTTATCCTGCTGCAATTCTTTAGCTGTAACTTGCTGGCCCACTGGCACTGGATGGCTGGGCCCTTTTCTTTAACATTGCGTAGCTGCTGCACTGTCCTGGGCTCTTAAGCCCTTTGGGATGCCTGGGGCTCCCTGGTCCCTCTGAGCTGTACCAGATCCCTGGCTTCACTAACCGAAAAGCCGGAAATCCTCCTATCTTATCACAGCTGACTCCTCCTATTAGTTAACTATTTACTATAACTCTATGTACCTTTCTCTATAGTATTCTAACATGCCCCCTTCTAGTGGCTGAACTGTATACTATGCCAAGTGTGCTAATTAGAGTACTGCACTTTCCCTATAACACATCATATAACTCAATAGAAATATATACACTTAGTAGCATGGAAGACAAAACACACACACACACAAGCAAGACACTAAACAGATAGTGCCAAGGACATTAAACCATTTCTGCAATACAAGTGTAAAACATTAACCATTAGTTTACCAGAATGTGTGTGAGGGAACAAGACAGTCTTTGCAACCCCTTACAACATCACCGTGTCATCAACATGTTTCTCTGTAGGCAGCTTATTTTTTACAGCTTATGCTTGTTTCTTCTCTAGACATACAAGTGATTCAAAGGTCTGAAATGTTCCAGTTTTATTTAATCGCTTCACAAAACGGAATCCCAAAACGTCTGTGACTTATTTATATGGCTTTGAGCATGTTGGAGGTGACTTTTTGTGCTTTTGGGTCAATAGGGGTGTATGTCTTAGAGTTCGGGCATGGAGACCATCAGCATTTACTATGCGCATTGCTTGCGAACTGAAACCTCAGTGTCTGCTGCTACTAGATCCTGCCGCTGATCTTTTGCAGTCACTCAAGGTGGCAACTGTTAATAGATTCTTCTTTCTACCACGTCCATGTCATTTAGCCTGTGTTCCTGTAACTTTGATCTTTTGAACTCTACTTCCATCTGTATCTCTAGGAGCATTCACTGTTTTGTGCAAGGCAATGATCCATTTTCTTATCTTTTCGGGCAACTTTCTTGTCATCCCAAGAATATTAGTGAACTGGAGACCATTGCCTATGAGGGTTGAGCTAAGATTCTTCAGGAACGAAGTCAGAAGCTAGTGCCTGGCTATGCAATACCTTTGCAGCAGGTCATAACAGCCAAATTCGCTCTTCTAAGTAGTAAAGACTAGAGATGAGCGAATTTGATCTGCTCATGGCTTATTCGGCAAGCTATAGAGCTTACCAAATTCGCTCAACTCTACTAAAGACGCTTGTCATGAAGGGGTTGAATTCTGAGACTGCAATAGTTGATAATTTTCTTTGAACTTGTATAAACTTATTGTATAAACTTATTAGCTGTTTCTGAGTTATTCTTACTATTCTTGTTTGATTGTTTTTCTGCAAACAGCAGAACGTTTATAAATTTTGATAATAATAACCCTAAATTTTCAATGGAGGTTGAATACTTTTGATTGCAGAGGTATACATATCCCCGGAGCTGCTGCTTCATAATTCAGAATACTTATTCCTTAAAATAAATAAAATAAATAAATTAACCCATATATTGTATTTTATGAGTATATAAAAAACAATTCAGGGCTCTGACTTGAAGACATGTAATGTACGGTAGATACAAGAAGTAATCTATTTCCAAAGTCTTCATCACACTGACCTGTTTGGAGGACGTATGACCTCCACTGCAACAAAACCAGTTTTTTTTGCTGACAGGCAAGACAAGTACAATAAGTGCAGTTTGGCATTTGTCAAAAAACATCCATGATGTAGCAACAGAAATACTGAACATATCTGAAAAGACAAATAAATACAATACATTCTCAGCATTGGACGTGGGTTCTTTAGACCCGCAAGCCAAAATCACTCTTAAGTCAAACCTTCGTCTATAAAGAACATATACACATCCTCTATTACTTACATCTATTTCAATTGTGTTTATTGAATTTTTATATAAAGAAAGGGGAAAAGGGGAACATAAGAAAAAAGGGAAAGGGAAGGAAGGGGTAAATAAATTGGATTAGGAAATATAAAGGGGTAGGACAATAAATTTAGAGAACTCAAAGTTTACAATACACACTGTCATAGCACTGACCAACATTATACAACGATATGTGCTTCTTACATTATGTTATGATAATGAGTACCATAGCATTTATGTAATAAATAAAAAAAGACAGAAAGAGAGAAAGAGAGAGAGAAAGAAAGAAAGAAAAGGAAGAAAGAAAGAAAGAAAGAAAGAAAGAAAGAAAGAAAGAAAGAAAGAAAAAAAGAGATGTCCTAGTCAGACCCACGCTCTTTTAAAACAGTACAGTAAATGAATAACGCTGATTAATAGTCTTGTGGAAGTCAGAATTAAATTAAGGCCGTCTATTACTTACATCTAACCTACGTTGCTATTATAGTGGCATGTAAACGTTTGGACACCCCTGGTCAAAATTACTGTTATTGTGAATAGTTAAGCAAGTTGAAGATGAAATGATCTCTAAAAGGCCTCTAAAAAAATGTTTAAAAAAGGGTAATTTTGGGGGGAAAAAATCTGAAATAGTAAACACTGTCATCTTGTATAAAATTCCTTATTTTTGCTAAAAAGAAACGTAAAAATATATATATTTATCATCTTCACACCTATAAGGACACAAATTGTAAAACGATCACAATATTTATCCCGCACAGTAAGCACTGTGAAAAAAAAGAAAACCTGTGCCCAAATTGCTGTTTTTGTTCCCCACTTCCCAAAAAATCTGCATAAAAAGTGACTCAAAATGCTGCCTATAAATAAGTAGACATAAATGCTATCAAACAGCTCAGCTGAGAGAAAAACACAAATGTTATGGACCATGAAATGCAGTATCACAAAAAAAATGTTTTTATTAAACAAGAACTATATAATATATATAAAATATATCAAATTTCATTTATTATTGAGCTTGCTCCAGAATAAAGTTCACATGATAACCTCTAAAAAACAGAAATCGAAAAACAATGTCAAGATTGTTGCTTTTTTTTTCACCCATCCCAAAATAAAAATAACAGACATCATGTTAAAAAAAATACAACTTAGCATGAAGAAACAAGCCCTCATATGGCTATGTCATCAGAAAAATAAAAAAGTCATGATTTCTGCAAAGCAGGGAGAAGACAAAATAACCTGCGGCGTCCATAAAAGAGAGCTGTGCCATCAGACTACTAGAGGAAGCCTTGGAGTCCAGCACATCAAAGGCCATGAAACGCAATGACAGATAAAATACAATAAGAAGCAACCATGTGTTTTCTGAAGCAAAATAAATCTAAAATACAATTCCTTACGGGGATACGCAGGTGGCTTTAAACACATAGGGGCTCAAAGGTGATCGCCTGCTCATCTCGGCACCTCATGCACAGCCTTCAGCTACACGCTGCACGTGCAGGCGAGAAGACCTGTGACCAATGTAATTAAAAGACTGATGAAAATGTGTGTGGTAACACGTTGCAAAATACCACTTCTACTTTCATCTGTCTGGGCTTCAATTTTTTTTCTTTTTTTTTTTAAGCTGAACTTTTTTAGATTTTAGGCCAGAGACAAGATGCTGAGGTTGGGCAAAATTGTTAGGCTTAGCTTAACGAGCATGACAGATTAAAATATAATAGAAATGATGGAGCAGCTGGCACAAGCAAAAACATTCGGGCTCATACTCACATGTGAGAAACTCGGACGTCAATACCCGGCATTGCCGCCGACCCTTGGATCAGAGCGCTCAGCAGCATGTATTTCTATGTAGCTGAACGCTCCGACCCGAGCGTGCCGAGTATTGACGTGCGAGACTTGTCCGAGTTTCTCGCATGTGAGTATGAGCCCTAAGGCTACTTTCAGGAGCTTCTTGGCAACAGCCCACTGTCGTTCTCGTGCACCTATTTTATATTTGTGAAAGGTACATTTATCTTTTTTTTTTTTTTTGCCTCATTCATTTTTACAGTAAGCTCTCACTACTCATTAAGATGATGCTGAAAACAAATTCCATGCCTCCAGGGGCCTTATAGTAGCAGTTAAGAACATTTTTTTTGCAAAAGTAGTAAATCATAAGAATAAATATAGAAGATTGGTGATTAGAAAACTAAAGTCAGCATCT
Organism: Ranitomeya variabilis; assembly: GCF_051348905.1. Lineage (NCBI taxonomy): Eukaryota > Metazoa > Chordata > Amphibia > Anura > Dendrobatidae > Ranitomeya > Ranitomeya variabilis. Next base: position 518,413,477 of record NC_135237.1, read on the forward strand.
ATTACACCGCACAATGAATGCTATAAAAATGAAACAGAAAAAAGCAATTTCCCAAAAATTTGCACAACTCTTTATGTCCATTGCTCCTCCTCCCCTAGAGATGAGTGAATAAGATCGAGTGGAAATGAATAATACTTGAATTGTACAAAAATCTGCGTTTGCCAAAATGTGGGTTTTTTTTGCAATTCGCTTTCGCATAGACTCAGTAAAATGGGAACTGCTGGTCACCATTTTTCTGATCCAAAATGGGTCATGAAAAAAGTTTTAAAAAATCCTTATACTCACTTCTTCTGCCCGTCTGGTACTCATTGCCACCCATCTGATCCTTGCCACATCTTTTGATTCCCCGCTGCTAAAGTTGGAATCCCTGTGCCTCTCATGCTAAGCCAAGATGTCCTGCTTTCATGAGGTCCGTGAGGGTTCTCCCGGGACCCCATGAAAGCCAGAAGTGCCGGCTGAAAGTAAGAGGCCCATGAATGGTGGTGGATCAGATGATGCGATGAGCATCAAACAGGGGACAGTTAGGAGTGGAAGTATCAGAGAGGTGAGAAGTAAGGTTAGCGTAAAGATTTTTAACCATATAAGGGACATTAAATTTGTGGCTATAACTTATGTGTGAATCTAATTTTCTAAGTAAAAAAACGCATGAACAGGTGAATTCAAATTTTGTTTGATCCGCTCATCTCTACACCCCCCAACAAAAAAAGTTATCAAGTTTCTCAATACATTATAAGGTACCTCATGTTAGCCCATAAACAACCACAACTGTACCAGGAACTTGTCAGTAAAGTAAAAAAAAGTTATTAGTATTGAAAAGGTGAGATGGGGGTCTGTCAGTAGTGACCCCTATAGTTCCTGAAAATGAAGTATCTGCATGGCATATTTAGCTGTGTGTCACTTCCGCAGTTTTTGCTAACTAGCAGATACAATGCAGGTGGACAACAGTACAGCTCCTAACAGGGTTGTCTGAGCACTGAGCGGACGGGGTCACAATTGGGCAAAGAAATATGTGCTACATAATACTTCACTTTACTTGTAGAGAAGAAAGAATGTTGTGATGCACCAGGTCATTTATCTTGTTTATAGCTGTTAAATCGAAGAGGTCAAGGCCATTTAGTGATCACAGAGTGACTGCTCCTGGATCCTCTAGCCGCAGGACAAGGACGTGTCTTGAATGGCTTTCAGCATAAGGAAGAATTCTGATTAGTTCTTCAATAGTGATGAGCGAATATACTCGTTACTCGAGAGTTCTTGTGCATGCTCCGGTGTCCTCCAAGTACTTTTTAGTGCTCAGAGATTTAGTTTTCCTTGCAGTAGCTGAATGATTTACATCTGTTAGCCAGCTTGATTACATGTGGGGATTCCCTAGCAACCAGGCAACCCCCGCATGTACTTATGCTGGCTAGTAGGTGTAAATCATTCAGCTGTGGCAAATAAAAATATATCTCGGAGCACTTACAAATACTCGGAGGACACCCGAACATGCTCGGGAAATCTCGTGTAATGAGTATATTCGCTCATCACTATTCTTCAATATAAAAGGGATTTCATAAAGATTTTTTTTTGCAATAGCCATTTTTTTTTTTATTCTTTTAAAGTGCACAGAAAGTTCTAAGTATGACATATTTTGCCTATTTGTCACTGGTGATCACTGTATTACCTGTAAAATGACACTACAGTTGGGAAAAAAGTATTTAGTCAGCCACCAATTGTGCAAGTTCTCCCACTTAAAAAGATGAGAGAGGCCTGTAATTGACATCATAGGTAGACCACAACTATGGGAGTCAAAATGAGAAAAAAAAAAAATCCAGAAAATCACCTTGTCTGATTTGGCAAGATTTATTTTGCAAGTTATGGTGGAAAATAAGTATTTGGTCATTAACAAAAGTTAATCTCAATATTTTGCTATATATTCTTTGTTGGCAATGACAGTAGTCAAACGTTTTCTGTAATTTTTCACAAGGTTGACACACACACACTCTTGGTGGTATGTTGGCCCATTCCCCCATGCAGATCTCCTCTAGAGCAGTGATGTTTTGGGCCTGTCACTGGGCAACACGGACTTTCAAGTCCCTCCAAAGGTTTTCTATGGGGTTGAGATCTGGAGACTGGCTAGGCCACTCCAGGACCTTCATATGTTTCTTACAAAGCCACTCCTTCGTTGCCCTGATGGTGTGATTGGGATCACTATCATGCTGAAATACCCATCCATGATTCATCTGCAATACCCTTGCTGATGGAAGGAGGTTTGCACCTAATATCTCACGATACATGGCCCTTTCATTCTTTCATGTACACAGATCAGTCGCCCTGGTCTCTTTGCAGAATAACAGCCCCAAAGCATGATATTGTCACCCCCATGCTTCGCAGTAGATATGTTGTTCTTTGGATGCAACTCAGCATTCTGTCTCCTCCAAACACGACGAGTTTTGTTTCTACCAAACAGTACTACTTTGGTTTCATCAGACCATATGACATTCTCCCAATACTCTTCTGGATAATCCAAATGCTCTCTAGCAAACTTCAGTTGGGCCCAGACATGTACTGGCTTAAGCAGGGGGACACATCTGGCACTGCAGGATCTGAGTCCCTGGCGGCGTAGTGTGTTACTGATGGTAGCCTTTGTTACGGTGGTCCCAGCTCTATGCATGTCATTGAATAAGTCCCCCAGTGTGGTTCTGGGATTTTTGTTCATCGTTCTTGTGATCATTTTAACCCCACAGGGTGAGATCTTGCATGGAGTCCAAGATCGAGGGAGATTATCAGTGGTCTTGCTTGTCTTCCATTTTCTTATTATTGCTCCCACAGTTGATTTCATCACACCAAGCTGCTTGCCTATTGCAGATTCAGTCTTCCCAGCCTGGTGCAGGGCTACAATTTTGTTTCTGATGTCCTTCGACAGCTCTTTGGTTTTCACCATAGTGGAGTTTGGAGTGTGTCTGTTTGAGGTTGTGGACAGGTGTCTATTATACTGATAACATGTTCAAACAGGTGCCATTACTTCAATTAATGAGTGGAGGACAGAGGAGCCTCTTAAAAAAGAAGTTACAGGTCTGTGAGAGCCAGAAATCTTGCATGTTTTTAGATGACCAATACTTATTTTCCACCATATTTTGAAAAATAAATCTTGCCAAATCAGACAAGGTGATTTTCTGGATTTGTTTTCTCATTTTGACTCTCATAGTTGTGGTCTACCTATGATGTAAATTACAGGCCTCTCTCATCTTTTTAAGTGGGAGAACTTGCACAATTGGTGGCTGACTAAATACTTTTTTCTCCACTGTATATACAGAGCTTCTGTGTATAATGTCACTGGTGATCACTGTATTACCTGTACACTGACACTATACACTGCATACTGTGTACAAAGCTCCTGTGTGTAATGGCAATTATCGTAATATTAGTATTGTGTTTTTTTGTTAATGATCAGTATTTTAGTATTCGGTCACTATGTGGTGGAAATATGTGATCTGATCATGGTGTGACAGTATTTGTTTCTTGTATGTGGTATTATTCGGTCACTATGTGGTGGCAAGATGTGGTCTGGTCATGGTGTGACAGCATTGTGGTATTATTCGATCACAATGTGAGGGTAATATGTGTTCTGCTCATAGAGTGGCAGTTTTTCTCTCTTATACATGGTATTATTCAGTCACTATGTGGTTGTATGCTGTGGTGGCATTTGTCCCTTGTATGCGGTATTATTGGTCATTTAAAAAAATGATTGTGACACATTCACTTAAAGAAAAATAAATAAAAATATACCTAAAAAGAGAACAGGATAGTTTAACAAATATTTAATAGGTTAGAGTAGAATAGGGCCCTGCCAAAAAAGTCTACCTTGTCGTGGTGGAAGGCTTAAGAATTTTTTTTGCCAACACAAAAGTTGATGGCTATGTATGTGATACGGTGTTCAATGGGAATTCTTAATGTGTGATTGGTGAGGACGTGGTGCTGAAGTACAGTTTTTCCAAGAGTAGGCTGTAGGACTGTGAAAGGCTTGAGGGGTGGTGAAGGTGAAGCTGGGGTGGGGCCTGGGCGGTGTCTCAAAAATTTTGCCAGTATGGGGCCCTGAAATTCCTAGTGGCAGCCATGTATATATAACATATACAGTATAGTATAAGGACGACACAACATTGACAGCAGCAAGCGTAGATGGAATGAAGGACTTACTATGGAGTGTCAAGTTGGAAAGCTTGAACAAGGTACTGCTACTCAACACACAGAAGACAAAGATTTGACTACTGCCAGGTATGACTGGGACACATTTGAGATGGACGGTGACGAACTGGAAGTTTTGAAGGGCTGCAACCTACTCGGATCAATGATCACTCAAGATGCAGCGATGACACCAAGAGTCAATATGAGAATATCTATATTCAATTATAATCAACAATTAAGTCACTGGACAAGCTCTTCAAATTGAGGAACATCTTACTGGTGACAAAGAAACAGCTCGTACATAGTTTGGTCTTTTCTGTGGTAACAAATGGATGCTAATCCTGTACAATAAAGAAACAAGACATAAGTAGAATTGATGCCCTCAAAATGTGGTGCTGGAGAAGGATTTTATCAATACCATGGATGGCAAGAAGAGCAAACAAATCACTTTTGGAACAAATCAAGCCAGACATGTCGCTCAAAGCAAGGATCACCAAGCTACGACTTGTCTACCTTGGACGCATCATACGAAGAGAGCAATCACTGGAGAAGGACATCATGGTTGGAAGAAAAGAAGGAGCAAGGCGAAGAACACCAGCAACCTGATAGCTTGATACTATCAAGATAACGGCAGAGAAGACCCTGGTGGACCTATCTAGACTTGCACAAGATTGATCTTCCTACAGAGCGTTCATCATTATCAAGTCGTCATGACTCGAGATCGAGCTGAAGGTCCTTAAAAAATAAATAAATAAAACTAAACAAATATATATATATATATATATATATATATATATATATATATATATATACTGTATTTTTCGGATTATAAGACACACTTTTTTCCCCAAAATTTGAGGGGAAAAAGGGGGTGCGTCTTATAATGCGAATGTACCTTACCGGTACCATTGCTGCAGGCCGCAGACTGGGAAGAAGGGGTGTCCGGCGGTGCTGCGGGTGTCCGGCGCTGCTACCCAATGCTTTGCGGGTGTCTCCGGTGCTCGCCAGTGCTGCTGGCAGGGGTGTCTGGCAGTGCTACTGAGGGTGTCAGGCGCTTCTGCCCAGTGCTCTGCTGGTGTATCCAGTGCTGCAGGTGCGCGACCGGTACTGCCCAATGCTGCTGTGGTGGTCTCCGGTGCTACTGGGGCCTACCCCAGCAGTCCCATGATTTCCTGTGCGGTGGACTCCGGTAAAATGGCCGCCGGGGGAGCGGCGCATGCGCAGATGGAGATCTCGGCACCGAAATCTCGGGAGATGAGATTTCAGCATTGTGGTTTGTTTGGCTATTTTCTTGCTGAAGGGGGCAAGGTTACCTTTCAAATGGTGTATCATTTGTGTGTGTGGGTGCAGTATGAACGGAGATACAAAGGAATCATCGAAAAAGAGTGTTTTGAAATAATATAGAAGGATTTTTGACTAAAATGTAAATTGTTCTTTTATTCTATAAACTACTGACAACATGTCTCAAGCAATACATTTTGTATTTATTTTCTGAAAATGAAAAATGGTCAAAATTACAAAAAAATGCATTGCTTGCAGGCCTCAAATAATGCAAAAAAAAAGTTCATAATCATTTAGAAACAACAATACTAATGTTTTAACTCAGGAAGAGTTCAGAAATCAATATTTTGTGGAATAATCATGATTTTTATTCACAGTTTTCATTCGTCTTGGCATGCTTTCCACCAGTCTTTCACACTGCTTTTGGGTGACCTTATGCCACTCCTGGTACAAAAATTGAAGCAGTTCTTCTTTGCATTGCGTATTTGAAATCTGCAACGTGTTAATTTCTATGAGGGTATGTGTGGATTTTCCCCATAGAATTACATTGTATGTGGAAAATCCACAGGTAAAAGACGCATATGGTGCGAAAATGCACTAAAAACACATGTAAACCGCTAAAGACTAAAATAATAAAGTTATGTCGCAGCAAAATATCAGGAAATATAAAAAACAAAGCAGTTTTACTTAAAACAGGACATACCAAAAAAAAGACAAAAATAGCAGCACCAAAAAAGTGTAAAAAATGCATATTAAAAAAAAACGCTCAAAAACACAATGAAAAAAATGCAAGTAGCCTGACTTATCTAATAGGTAGAGAGATAAAGGTATTAAATGGCAACATAATCAAATCACCATAAATATTAACATTGCCCTACACTGGATTGTTCATAAACCCAGCCGTATAACTAAACATAAGAAGGAAATGTGGGAAACCACATAAGGAAACGACCAAACTGGGTACTAATACAATACCATCTTTATTGAAAAACAACACAGACAAGTAAAAAACTACTGAGGCTAAGGACAAAGAGACAGAACAAGGTGCAAATGGTGATGGCAATAAACCCTTATATGGCCGCCATGTCCAGAAATCGTGCGGTCCAGAAACCAATGGCTACCCTCTCATGATGGACATAAAGTAAATAGCATGTATCTTATTATTAACCCCAAGGCCCTATAGGACCATACACATGACCCTATACATATGCCCGGAAGACCGGGACTAAACACCGCAATTGCGGTCGGGAATTTACCTGTGAGCAGGGGTAGAGAGGGAAGCCCGGACCGGTCACCGCACGTGCGGTGACCGGTCCGGGCTTCCCTCTCTACCCCTGCTCACAGGTAAATTCCCGACCGCAATTGCGGTGTTTAGTCCCGGTCTTCCGGGCATATGTATAGGGTCATGTGTATGGTCCTATAGGGCCTTGGGGTTAATAATAAGATACATGCTATTTACTTTATGTCCATCATGAGAGGGTAGCCATTGGTTTCTGGACCGCACGATTTCTGGACATGGCGGCCATATAAGGGTTTATTGCCATCACCATTTGCACCTTGTTCTGTCTCTTTGTCCTTAGCCTCAGTAGTTTTTTACTTGTCTGTGTTGTTTTTCAATAAAGATGGTATTGTATTAGTACCCAGTTTGGTCGTTTCCTTATGTGGTTTCCCACATTTCCTTCTTATCTAATAGGTGTAGAAAATTTGTATCATCAAAAGCTCATCAAATACTCGTCGCCTTTTAGTTCTCAACAAGAAAGGAGAAGCTGTGCTACAGTGCATAAAAAATGTGGCATTAAAAATAAAACCACAATTTAAATAGTAAAAAGAGAATATTAATAAAAGACTATAATTATGAGCCACGATTTTGCATTTTATACCCTTGAAAAGTATTCTCTTCTCATAAAGAGCCTTGATGATGCAGAATATAGTGTGGTATCGCCCTTCCCGGCAGTCAGTGTTTTATTGCAGGCAATCCATTGGAAATGAACAAAAGAACAGTTTTAGGATCTTTTCTCCTGTCTTTACAATAGAGCCGTCATTATACTGGGTTATTTCAAAGCTTTCTACAGCTAAAATCTTTACACTATACTGAAATGAAGCCAGGGTAGGATTCAGAAACTCAGGAAATTACTTTTACAATGCGAAAAAAATGAATGGCTTCTGATTTTATTTATTTTTTTTAGAATTTTCTTTACAAGCCATTGTAAACTCAGAAAAGTTATCGGCTGAAAGCTGTGACTGCCGGTGTCTAGAAAAATGAATAAAATAAAAGATAGAGAAGTAATTAAAAATTAGGTGATAATTAATCTGATTCTGGAAAGTTTTCTATTGAGCTGTGTTCTGTCTATTTCTGGTTAAGTGGGATAACATCAGCACTCGGATAAATGAGTTCATTCTCCATTGTCGGTATTAATGATGGAAAAAGAGGAACGTATACTGGAATGCGATTTATTTACCAACGCGTTTCGGAGTTCCAAACTTCTTCAGGACAAACCACAGTATAAGTGGTAAATGGGATAACATAGGAACTCGAATGAATAGGGTAATTCTGCACTGCCGGGACTAATGATGGATAAAGAGGACCGCATACAGGAATGCGGTTCATTAGTCAACGCGTTTCAGAGTTCCAAACTTCTTCTTCAGAACAACCCACAGTCTAAGTAGTAAGTGGGATAACATCAGAACTGGAATGAATAGGGTAATTCTGCACTGCCGGGACTAATGATGGATAAAGAGGACCGCATACAGGAATGCGGTTCATTAGTCAACGCGTTTCAGAGTTCCAAACTTCTTCTTCAGGACAACCCACAGTCTAAGTAGTAAGTGGGATAACATCAGAACTGGAATGAATAGGTTAATTCTGCACTGCCGGGACTAATGATGGATAAAGACAACCATATACAGGAATGCGGTTTACCAGTCAACACGTTTCGGAGTTCCAAACTTCTTCATCAGGACAAACCACAGTCTAAGTGGTAGGTGGGATAACATAGAACTGGAATGAATAGGGACTAATGATGGATAAAGAGGACCGTATACAGGAATGTGGTTTACCAGTCAACATGTTTCGGAGTTCCAAACTTCTCCATCAGGACAAACCACTGTCTAAGTGGTAGTTGGCTCGACAGTCATAACGGCCATTATTACACCTCCTACAGCCCAGATTTAAAAATCAAGGCTCCTTAAACCCAGTGCAAACTCTGATCTCTTTATATGGGTGCATTCCCACTATTTTAAGTTCATGGAAAATCTGACCTCACAATGACGGCGCTGATCAAAATGTTTTTATGCTTGTGTGAACTTAGCCTATGGGGCAGAGGGACCTTTCACACGGAATATTTTTTTGGAATGGATTTTGACAATCCACATCTAGATCCAGTTTGCATACTATTTTTTGAATAGGATTCTTATTAATTGGGAAAATACGCCTACAAGGCCTCATTCACATGTTTAAACACGAATGTGGAAAAATGGTACAGGTGTCATCAGTGTATGGTCCGTGTGTCTGTTTTTACCATCAGTGTGTCATCAGTGATTTTCATGGATGGATAAAGAAATAAATGACAAAGCTTCTCCTATGCTTCGCAATGTGAAATACTGACCGCACATGAATGTGTTTATCACAGACCCATAGACTTGTAACCCTTTTCATTCGTGCTGCCAGAAAAAAAAAGACGTGAATAGCACCATAGATTATAATAGGTACATGTTTAATCCATGAAAAACACAGCTATAACACAGATAACAATGCGGACATCTGAATAATGCCTAATGCACATGATGTTTTTTTCCAGGTGGAAAATTCTTGAGTTGTCTCTGCATAAAGCCACGTTCACACGTTCAGTATTTGATCAGTATATTACATCAGTGTTTGTAAGCCAAAACCAGGAGTGGAACAATCAGAAGAAAAGTATAATAAAAACACATCACCACTTCTGTATTTATCACCCACCCACTGATGTAAAATACTGATCAAATACTGAACCATACATAACCATTTTAAAGTCTGTATTCTTATTTCATGTATAGTGCTAAGTATAACAGAGTACACCCTCTTTGAAAAGTAACGCTTTTCTAAATTCATTTTTCTAAGTGCATGATGCCTACAGTGAAACATGGTGGTGGCAATGTCATGTGGGGCTGCATGAGTGCTGCTGGTGTCTGAATTCACAGATATAGTGCTCTATAATAAATATAGTCACCAACTTGTTCATTCAATGCCCTGAAGACTTGATCTGTCCTTAAAAATCATGGAAGTCATACAAAATGCTAGATGTAGTATATTTCATGTGGGCTGTATTCATGTTTGCATTAACTAATTGAATATTTTGTAATGAAAGTTATATTATTAACCTTACTCCATTTTATTGGTTAAAAAAAATTATCTATGAAACTTGATCTTGTCAAAATTGTGGAAATCGCACTTGTGTTCAGAGAGATATTAAATAAAATCTTACTTTTCAAAGGGGTGTACTTATTTATGCTCAGCATTGTATATATGAAATATGTGAATGCTTTTTGTTTGTCCTTTGCATATTAACCCCTTAATGGCTGCCGATACACCTTTTACCGGCGGCAATTAAGGGTACTTAAACTACAGCGCCCCTTTTTAATGGTACTGAGGAATAAGTGTATAGTGCCCCCAGAGTCAGAATCTCTACGGGGTCTTGGCTACCGGGGGTAGCTGAGACCCCAGAAAACATGATTCAGTTCGGTTTTTACTGACCCCAGTGTTGCGAACGTCATTATTACAAAGCTTGGAGTAAAATGTCCCAAAACACTTACTTAAAAAAGTAACAATGAGTTTTATTAACATCAATATTAGCAAAAGATCACATACAGACTTAAATAACAAGGTCCAGACAGAGTTAGTGTACAGGGGACATAGCACACTATAGTTGCAACACGGCTTCAATGAGCGGATCACTTGAAAATATATATATACTATTACAATCCTCAAAAAAAGTGCATAGTGCATAGTAAAGTGCAAGAGTATATAATGTTAAAGCCTCCAGATAGATAAATCTCTATATGGCCCATAATATATCCATAGCCAGGAAGAGGTAAAGTAATGAAGACATGCTAATCTTACCCATTAAGTATGTGCCAGTGTGTGTCCAACAGCCCCGACGCGCGTTTCGCGTTGGGCTTCCTCGGGGTGCTGTCAAAACACGCGTAGGGGCTGCTGGACACACACTAGCACATACTTAATGGGTAAGATTAGCATGTCTTCATTACTTTTCCTGGCTATGGATATATTATGGGCCATATAAAGATTTATCTATCTGGAGGCTTTAACATTATATACTCTTGCACTTTACTATGCACTATGCACTTTTTTGAGGATTGTAATAGTACATATATTTTCAAGTGATCCACTCATTGAACCCGTGTTGCAACTACAGTGTGCAAGATCTGACGGCCGGCACCCTGCAACAATAGGGAATTTTTCCTATTGGTTCATTTTGATCACTGTGATAGACCCAATCACAGTGATCAAAATAATAAAATAGTGACTTAAACCCCCTTTTAACACCCCCTTAGTTAGGTAAAAATAATGAAAAAAATATATATATTTATTTCAATTTTTCCATTAGGGTTAGAGTTCGGCTGAAGTGAGTTGGGGTAAAGTTAGGGTTAGGGTTGGGCTAAAGTGAGTTGGGCTAAAGTTAGGGTTAGGGCTAGGGTTAACGTTAGGGTGAGGGTTAGGGCTAGGGTTATGGTTAGAGTTGTGGTTATGGTTGGGATTATGATTAGGGTTGCGATTAGGGTTAGGGGTGTGTTAGGGTTAGGTTTGTTGTTAGGGTTATGCTTAGGGTTGGGATTATGGTTAGGGGTGTGTTGGGGTAAGGTTTGTGGTTAGGGTTAGGGTTGGGATTAGGGTTAGGGGTGTGTTGGGGTAAGGTTTGTGGTTAGGGTTAGGGTTGGGATTAGGGTTTGGCGTGTGTTGAGGTTAGGCTTCTGGTTAGGGTTATGGTTAGGGTTGGGATTAGGGTTAGGGTTGTTGTTAGGGTTATGGTTGGGATTACGGTTAGGGTTGTGATTAGGGTTAGGGGTGTGTGGGGTTAGGGTTGGAGGTAGAATTGGGGGGTTTCCACTGTTTCGGTACATCAGGGGGTCTCCATATGCGACATGGCGCCACCATTGATTCCAGCCAATTTTGTGTTCAAAAAATAACGGTGCTCCCTTTCTTCTGAGCCTTGCAACCAAACAGTGGCTTTTCCCCACATATGGGGTATCGGCTTACTCAGGAGAAATTGCACAACAAATTTTCCAAAGTAAATTTTTTGTGAAAACAGTAAAATGAATGTTAATTTTTTCCTTCATGTGCTAAATGTTATTTATTAACTATTTTGTGTGACATGACTCTCTGACTTAAAGGCATAGAAATTCAAAGTTTGAAAATTGCAAAATTTTCAAAGTTTTTGCCATATTTCCATTTTTTTCATAAATAATATTATTAAAAAGTTATATTGAAGAAATTTTACCACTAACATCAAGTACAATATGTCATGAAAACACAGTCTCAGAATCAGCAGGATCCGTTAAAGCGTTCCAGAGTTATAACCTCATAAAGTGACAGTGGTCAGAATTGTAGAAATTGGCTTGGTCATTAAGTACCAAATTGGCTCTGTCACTAAGGGGTTAAGTACCTTTACTTTGCTATCTATGTCATGCTCACAAAGGAGTCAGGCTGATGTATGCCATCACCGAGTGTTCATACATTTACTGACAACTTGTAGAAAGTGTGGGAACCTGTTCTGGAAATTATGAAACAAATATCCTTTTCCTGTGGAACAATACTGATTCAAGGCTGGGTGACTTCCTGGAAGTCCAGCATAAAACAGGTGCATCTGGAGGTGAGCCAGCACCATTCTCTAGCTGCCCTTTCTATATACATAGAATAAGTATACTACAGCATTAGTGAACCCAGTAATTTTAATTATTCTTAAAGGGGTACTTCCATCTCCAAGAGCCTATCCCGATATGTAGTATGTGTAATAATAATAATAATATTAGCAAATACCTCCAATTAGAAATGTAGTGTAGTTCTTCTGATTCGCTATGTTGCTTACCCCATGAGCAGAGCATTGTGGTAACTTACGTATAGGATCTTGGAGATGGGAATACCCCTTTAAGTTATGCACTGACAGGTGGAAAGCAAAGTTATTAGTGTATGAAGTCAAAGTGAAAGAAATACACATTAAATCTTTGCATATTTCTTAGCACGTGCAGAGTGATATTACATCTTGCGGAGACACAGGGGTCAGCGGGAGCTCGAGACCATATAGGCCAGGGCTCATCCCACCGGACGCTCACTCTCCTTTTACCTTGGGCAAAATACTACTCAGGCAACACAGGGTGAGGGTAAAACAGTGTGGAAATACTTTATTCAACCACGAACAGACAATAACACATAGAACAGTTCCAGCAAAATACCCAAGATGGTGCAAAAGTACACTCTCACCCTTCCGCTGACTCACCGGGATTAAAGCAGCTGCGGCTTCCAGGGCCGAGTACCTCCACCTGTTGCACCCACAGAGAGGAGGCAATGACAAGCTTAGGAACCTGACTATCCATTGAGGTACATGGAGCCAACTGACCAGTGGGTCCCAATCCTGGCTTTCCCAAACGTATCCATAGGGCTCAGGAGACCGGTGGACCGAAATCCTGGCTTCCCCAAACATATCTATTGGTTCAGTTATGGTCAATGGAGCAGATTTGTATTCTATCACCTGGTGCCGTGGTCCCCTAAGCTGGTATCTTGTAGAATGTCAAATCTATGTCCCTTGTGATGGAGCCATGATGTCCTGGCTGCTTGTCTTGTAAAGTGTTCCTGGCTGGGGATTTGAAAAGAGTCTCTGGTTCTTTGGATCTCTTTTTACATAGGCATATCCCCTTTATATAGTTCACAACTGTTGTCCTTCAAGCCATCATCCAGAGATCAAGAGGAAGATGTCATGAGCTTAACTTGCATTGTTTGAGTATTTAATCAATTTGCATAGTTTTTACTCTTCTATTTTGCAAGTCAGCAAGCCACAGGGTCCCACACAATGGTCAATCAACATATTATCAAACATCTATTCTTCAATTACCCTGCATCTCTTTCATCCAGGATAACAACATAATATTACACACAATGTTACAAGAAATGTCAACTTAAAAGTCAATATTACAGCCTCTTACGAACAATAGTCTGTGTTTTCTTGTCCAACCAAAAAAAACACAAATTCAAAAGTCAACCTTACTTTTCTTACTGAAAAGAGATGTCTGGATATTAAAGGGAACCTGTCACTAGGTTTGGCCGATAAGAGATATGGCCATCACCATTCAGGTCTGACATACAGCATTCTATAATGCTGTATAAATGCCCCAACCCCACCTGCAAGAGAAGAAAATAACTTTTATTATACTCACCTGCGGGGTGGGGTGGTTCGGTCCGATGGGAGTCGCTAGTCTTGGTCTGGCGCTTCCATTCTTGCTATGCCGCCCTCCTGCTTACTTCGTGTGGATGACGCATCTCCTCAGGACCGCGCTCCTATCTGTCCAGTTGAGGGCAGAGCAAAGTACTGCAGTGTGCAGGTGCCGGGAAAGGTCAAAGAGCCCCAGCGCATGTGCACTGCATTACCCTGTTCTGACCTCAACAGGGCAGAGAAGTACGCCCGCGCAGGAGCGCTGTGCCGAGGAGACTGTGTGGATGACAAAGGGATGCGTGATCCACACGAAGCAAGCAGGAGGATGGGGATCGTAAGAAGAAGGGAGGCGATGACCAAGCAGAGTGACACCCACCGGACCATCCCGCAGGTGAGTATAATAAAAGGTGTTTTTCTTCTCTTACAGGTCAGGTTGGGGCAGATGTACAGCATTATAGACTGTTGTATATTAGTCCTGAAAGGTGATGACTGTAACTTATATCAGCCAAAACTGAAGACAGGTTCACTTTAAGATTAAATGCTGTGTTGTCAAACATCTTTCTCTCCATATTCACTAAGCTTCCATTATACCATTATTATTATTATTATTATTATTAGACACTTTTATAGTGCCATTTTTCCATGGCGCTTTACATGTGAAAAGGGGCAAATATAGACAAATAATATAGATAAAGTACAATAATATAAAGTACAAAAAACATGAGCAAAAATAAGGCACACACAAGTACAGGAGAGAAGTCCCTGCCCGCGAGGGCTCACAGTCTACAGCGGATGGGTGAGGATACACTAGGAGAGGGTAGAGCTGGTCGTGCGGCGGTTCAGCGGAGTAAGGATCACTGCAGGTAGTAGGCTTGTCGGAAGAGGTGGGTCTTCAGGTTCTTTTTGAAGGTTTCCGTGGTAGGCGAGAGTCTGAGGTGTTGGGGTAGAGTGTTCCAGAGTATGGGGCAAGCACGGGAGAAGTCTTGTATGCGGTTGTGGGAAGAGGAGATGAGAGGGGAGTAGAGAAGGAGATCTTGTGAGGATCGAAGGTTGCGTGTAGGTCAGTATCGGGAGACCATGTCACAGATGTATGGAGGAGACTGGTTGTGGATGGCGTTGTATGTCATAGTAAGGGTTTTGAACTGGAGCCTCTGGACAATAGGAAGCCTGTGAAGAGCTTGGCATAGGGGAGAGGTTGGGGAATAGCGGGGAGACAGGTAGATTAGTCGGGCAGCAGAGTGTAGGATGGATTGGAGTGGTGCCAGAGTGCTAGAGGGGAGGCCAGAGAGTAGGAGGTTGCAGTAGTCGAGGCGTAAGATGATAAGGGCGTGCACTAGTGTTTTTGTGGTTTCGTTGTCGAGGAATGCGCGAATCCGGGAAATATTTTTGCGTTTGAGACGGCAGGAGGAGGCAAGGGCTTGGATATGTGGCTTGAAGGAGAGGATCACCCCGAGGCACCGAGTGTGCAGGACTGGGGAAAGTGAGCAGCCATTGACATTGATGGATAGGTTTGGTGGAGGGGTAGAGTGAGAAGGGGGAAGATGATGAATTCTGTTTTGTCCATGTTCAGTTTTAGAAAGCGAGAAGAAAAGAAGGCCAAGATATCAGACAGACAGTGTGGGATTTTGGTCAGTAAAGAGGTGAGGTCAGGTCCAGATAGGTAGATCTACCATTATTGGCGTTTGTAGAATTGTATTATTTAACTTTGGCTTTGGAAAGGAAAAGAAGCAGATTTGGAGAAGCCCTATTTAAATGACAGTGACATTAGCAACTTCACTGTAGTCCATCTTGGATACACCCATATACCATTATTGCTGACCGCAGACTATAGCGTTACACTATGAGGCACTGGGGGGGGGGGGGGGCACCAGACTAGCTAAAATGGCACTATAAGGCCTCATTCAGACATCCATTTTTCAACTACATATCAGCAAAAATGAATCATGGAAATGTCAATTTTTCTGAGTCATGGATCAAAAGTCTATGGATCCATGAAAATCAGCCAACAGATGGCATCAGTGTGCCGTTCGTGATTAACATTGTAATGTATTGGAGAAGATTTGTAATTAATTTTTTTATATAAAAAAATCACTGATGAAATACTTAACACCAATAAAAATTGGATGAAAAATACTGATGACGTTAGGACCGTTTTTTAGCTAAAGATCACTAACATCTGAATGAGACCTAAATGATGGCATTGTGGTCACCTAGTTCATCCACAGAATTTATGGATGACCCATGGAAGGACCCTACAGCAGTGCTGTAACTTGAAGCTTGTAGGTCCCAATCACAAATCTTCAACAGGGCCCCCAACTATCATTGGTCTTCAATGAAATTGGTCTCCTATCGTCCAAAAGGAGCTTTTGGTCTCCCCTAGGCTTTAGGCAGCCAGTAGAGCTGCACCCCTGCCCACCAATGATCACACAGATTCCAGCAATTAAAATTAGGGAAACCTCTGGTGCTGCAGTGAGGATAACTCTATGGCTGCTCAGCTAATATTTCTTTTATTCTCTCTGACCTTATAATTTACTGTCTGTGGAGTTTACAATGTCTGGTGTCACCAAGGCATAAACTAGGTCACATCTGGTATTGTGGTAAGAGCAGCTTTCACTGAGAACAGCAGACAGGAGACGATCAATAAATCTATAGATCTGATTGTCCCTGTCCCATAAACTCAGGCTGCCAATTGTATAGTCTGGAGCTAATCACTAGTGAAAGTTTAGAAGAGAAAGGGGGCAGGAGCAGCCAATCAGAGGGCGTGCCTGTAAGATGGGGGCTGGCTCATCCAATGAGAGGGCGTGCTCAGGAGAAGGGGGGCTGCTGCAGCCAATCAGACCGCGGGCTTCAAAGTGAACTTCAGGAACTTCACACCGTGGGAGAGCAGGCACGGAGGATCATCGCTCACGGTGCGGGCGGGTGCTGGTTGTGTGGAATCCGGGTGATCGCCCGAGGGTGACACTAGGTGGATTGTATCAGCTCGGTGATCCTGGAAAATCTGTCCTCCCTGCAGGTAAGATCCAGCACTGATCCTCATTCTGGGGTCTCTCCGTGCTGCTCTGGGGGTGGGGAGGAGGGATGACAGGCAGGGAAAGGAGGAGGCTGGGGACAATGGCAGCCAGGAGGGCAAAAGAGCAGCCAGGGGGACAACACAGAGACCTGGGGCAGCAGTGAAAAGATCAGCAGGAAGAAAGGAAGAAGTGAGCGATAAAGGAGGAGAAGGAGAAAGGGTTTCTATTCTGTCCTAGAGACAGGTGCACTGGTGTCATGGGGGCAAAGGAGGCTGTGCTGTATGGGGGGGCTGTGCTGTATGGGGGGGCTGTGCTGTATGGGGGGCTGTGCTGTATGGGGGGCTGTGCTGTATGGGGGGCTGTGCTGTATGGGGAGCTGTGCTGTATGGGGGGCTGTGCTGTATGGGGGGCTGTGCTGTATGGGGGGGCTGTGCTGTATGGGGAGCTGTGCTGTATGGGGGAGCTGTGCTGTATGGGGGGGCTGTGCTGTATGGGGGGCTGTGCTGTATGGGGGGGCTGTGCTGTATGGGGGGGCTGTGCTGTATGGGGGGGCTGTGCTGTATGGGGGGCTGTGCTGTATGGGGGGGCTGTGCTGTATGGGGAGCTGTGCTGTATGGGGAGCTGTGCTGTATGGGGAGCTGTGCTGTATGGGGAGCTGTGCTGTATGGGGGGCTGTGCTGTATGGGGAGCTGTGCTGTATGGGGGGCTGTGCTGTATGGGGAGCTGTGCTGTGTGAGAGGTTGTGCTATGTGGGAGGCTGTGCTATATGGGAGTCTGGACTGTATGGCAGGCTATGCTGTATGGGAGGCTATGCTGTATGGGAGGCTATGCTGTATGGGAGGCTAAGCTGTATGGCGGGCTATGCTGTATGGGAGGCTATGCTATATGGAAGGCTGGGCTGTATGGGAGGCTATGCTGTATGGGAGGCTATGCTATATGGCAGGCTGGGTGGTATGGGAGGCTATGCTATATGGAAGGCTGGGCTGTATGGGAGGCTATGCTATATGGCAGGCTGGGCTGTATGGGAGTCTGTTGGAGAATTCTTCAGTCACATGATGCAACTATTTCATTTTTTTTTTTTAATTTTGAAACTCGACTGCCACATGGATATTGTTTCCCATTGAGGTCTGTTGCAATATCTGCTACTGTTTCCTGACTTTATGAATTTGCGACTGATGCGGTACACGGCCAGATCTGTGTGCTAATCTGGCCATACACATTAGATGGCATTGGGCTGACTGCTAACAGCTTGTATTCACATGGAGTTTTGTTAAGTGGATCCTCTCCAAAATCCTACTCAGAATGACTTGGAAAACTCTTCCTATTTACTTTCAAGGATAATCGACTGTTGTTTATAGAAGTTGTTTTTTTGTTGTTTTTTTTTTCTCTGAAAGGGAATCTGTCAGCAGGTGTTTGCTACCTCCTCTGAGAGCAGCGTAATGTAGGCAAAGAGAAGCTGAATCTAACTATGTATCACTTAGATTACTGGGTGCAGCCGTTCTCACACAGTCAGGGCTTTTAGAGTTAGCAATACAGCAGAGCTAAGGAAGCTAACCCCGCCCACACAGGGTTCTCTTTGTAGAAAATCCATAGACATGTGCTCGTCACAGCCGGACTAGGCGGCTTATGCTGCTGTCCAGCAATAAGCTTCCCATGCTAAAACAATCATTGCAAGCAAACAAAACAATGGAGCTTGATAGGAGAAGCATCTCTGAAATTTATGTTTAACTCCTACAGCATGCTGTCTTCAGATTACATAAGAAAAACCTGCTGATGGATTCCATTTAAAGGGCATCTGTCAGAAGAATGCACCCTTCTAAGCCGTCTATTTAGGCATGCAGGTCATAGAAAGATGAGTAAAATGTTACCTTGGTCTCTGTGAACCAATGTTTTGTTCCAGAGAAATCCACTTTTTCTTACTATGTGAATGAGCTGTTCAGATCTATGGGTGGGACATAGATCTCCCTGACAATCTGCCTCCAGGGCTTATTTTAAATGAAAAGATGCATTACCAGTGTGAGACATGTAATGACTGACAGGCTGATCTACATGTCTCACACTGATCACTTCCCCTTTCATTTAACATAAGATACTCGGAGAGATCTATATCCGGCCCATAGTCCTGAACAGCTCATTTGCATATTAAGGAAAACATGGATTTCTCTTGAATAAGACATCGGATCGCAGATATTGAGGTATCCCTGTATTCAGCTTCCTATGACCTACATGTCCGTATAGATGGCTCAGGAGGGTAGATCCTACTGACAGATCCTGTTTTAAGACCTTTAAGAGGTTTTTGAAAAACGCCTGATTAGGGGAGAGAGAGTTCATGTCACTGTTTTTACTCAGATCTTGATGGAATCCGCTCCAAAATGAGCACTGTCCAATCAAAAGACTGCAAAAAAAACGCTTCCAAATCTTTTCAAAACTGTTTCAGGAAAAAGAAAAGCTCCTTGGAAAACTCATTGTTTTTGAATGCCTTAAAACTAAACTGTGTGTGAACATGGCCGGAGGGGGATTAGTGACTGTTGATATTTCTAGTGCTGTGCGAACACACCCAAAGAGAGACGAGCAAAGTCTTTTTTCTGAGTTTTTGAGAGTGGAAACTTTCTAAAATCCTCCTCTAAAGCTTGAAGTTTCCACTTCAAAAACTCAGCATAGAAACTCCCCCTGAGGCCGGTTTCACACGTCAGTGTCTCCGGTACGTGTTGTGACAGTTTCCTCACGTACCGGAGACACTGACTCACGTAGACACATTAAAATCAATGTGTCTCTGCACATGTCAGCGTGTTTTCACGGACCGTGTGTCCGTTTGAAAAACACGGAGACATGTCAGTGTTCGTGGGAGCGCACGTATCACACGGACCCATTAAAGTCAATGGGTCCGTGTAAAACACGTACCGCACACGGATGCTGTCCGTGTGCCGTCCGTGTGCCATGCAGGAGACAGCGCTACAGTAAGCGCTGTCCCCCTAGCTTGTGGTGCTGAAACCACCATTCATTTCTTCTCTCCAGCAGCGTTCGCTGGAGAGAAGGAATGAAAAATCAATGTTTTTTTTTATTATTTTTGTCTTTAAAATAAAGATCCTTGTCACCTCCCCCCTCCCACCCCCTGTGCGCCCGCCCACTGGAAATAAAATACTCACCCTGCTCCCTTGATGCTTCCTCTCAGTGCCGCAGCTTGTCCTGTATGAGCGGTCACGTGGTGCAGTTCATTACAATGATGAATATGCGGCTCCCATAGGGGTGGAGCCGCATATTCATCACTGTAATGAGTGGTACCACGTGACCGCTCATACAGGAAGAAGCTGCGGTGCTGAGAGGAAGCATCGAGGGAGCTGGGTGAGTATTTTATTTCCAGTGGGCGGGCGCACAGGGGGTGGGAGGGGGGAGGTGACAAGGATCTTTATTTTAAAGACAAAAATAATAAAAAAAAACATTGATTTTTCATTCCTTCTCTCCAGCTGGGAAGAAGGAATGAATTCCGGCTTCAGCACCAGATGCAGGGGACAGCGCTTATCTCTAGCGCTGTCTCCTGAACGGTCTGTGTGGTACCCAGTCGGCACACGGCTGCCGCACGTGTGCCACACTGATGTGCCACGTGAGCACACGGACACAGATAACTCCAGTACTGATTTTTCCAGTACCGGAATTATCTGGACGTGTGAGACTGGCCTTAGGGCTTTTCAGACGAGCAGATTATACAGACACGCACTAGTCGTACCGCAACACTGTCTAATGAAATTCAATATGGCTGTGTTCAGTCCAAATTACAATTTTATTTAAAAAAAGCAAAAAACAAAACGCAACCTGCACAATCCTCTTCCGTGTATCGGATGAGACTCACCCGTTCAAGTTTAAGTAAAAAAATAAATAAAAAAATTGGATCCCATATAGATCTGTATAGCACTCAGTTTTTATTTTTTTACAGATCCATTGCAATTATTAACATAGAGGAAACAGTATTTTGTCTTTTTTAAAATACTAATTTATAAAAAAGGATTCAATATGGACAAAAAAATAGAAGATGAATGCAGATGACTGTAGAGATGAAAATTGTCATTTTTTTTTTTTTTTTTCTTGATGAAAATGGAATGATTTCTCATGAGCTCCCCTGACTCCGGTTTTAGAATATGAGGTTGGGTGTTAAAATCCAAGATGCCTGATTCTTGTTTTTCCTGATTGCTGATGTTGAGGGTATTCAGACTAATTACTTGGAGTCTCTGAGATTGACCTGATATTATGTGATAAGATCAGACTCATTTTAGGGCTGGAGATAAGCTGCTGCCAGACAACTTCATTGGCGGAGTGAAAACGTGGAGATCAGTTAAAATCGATCTTGTCCAAACCTACTATGTATAAAATTGTCAGTAGATCACACGAAAATTGGATCTACTACCTAAATCCAGTATGTATGGCCGTCTGAGCGACACGACGACATCCTGCACCCGTAGATTAAGGCTATGCTCGCATGCATCAGCTGCTTTTTGCATTCAAAGTTTTATTTATTTACGGTACTTATTATACTTTACTTATATAGCGCTATGTTATTCCGCAGCGCTTTACACACATTATCATCACTGTCCCCATTGGGGCTCACAATCTAAACTCCCTATCAGTATGTCTTTGGAGTGTGGGAGGAAACTGGAGAATCCGGAAGAAACCCACACAAACACAGGGAGAACATACAAACTCCTTGCAGATGTCCTTGGTGGGATTTGCAAAGCTGCAGTGCTAACCACTGAGCCACCGTGCTGCCCTAAATATGCTAGTTATTGCAGTGTTTAGGGGTGCGAATGACATGTGTGCTTATTATTTACAGTACTTGTTTAATAACATTAGTTTTGTTTGCTGGAAACAATGTAAAGTACGCAGTTGCATTTTTTTTTTATTTTTTATTTTTTGGGGGGGGGGGGATGCAGCATTTTTGCACTTGTTGCTTTCTATGGGTGCCAAAAACAATGGAACAATTGACATGCTGCACATTTCAAAAACACTCTAGTTCTCAAATTCACGGGTGTAAAAAACAAAACAAAAACATGTACAACAGATTTTTTAAATCTTGTAGCTTTTGCTGGTACCGTAAAATGAAGAAAAACAGTTTTTAATTTGCATAAAAAAAGCCTCAAATGCAACATATGAACATATAAATTATACTAGAAAATCCTTCTTCTATAATCTATATGTCCAGCATAGCATGGGGGTTTATCTTGTAGATTTCCTCTTGATATTTCATGTCTTTTAATTGTTTGGTATTTTTTCACATTGTTTATATAAATGAAAGTATTTGGGTAATTATTGTTAAATGATCGCATCTCGATGTCTCCGTCCTGACCGTCTGCACGAACGCCTGGCAGCCTTGTCTGGAGCTTTTCCTGCACTGAGATGCTCCATGGGCCCGGTGTAATTATCCCGCTTCTCCAGAGTTAACCTATTATCACTTTTTAATTACATGTTGGTGATTTGGTCTTCACAAAGCCGGGAGTTACGTGACACTTTGTATAGTCAATTGTTTAATTGTAGACTTCTTTTACCAAATGACAGAATGTCTGGATGATGTGAGATTGGGAAGGAGGGGAACCGGGATCCGCCTAAAACTCTGGTGATGATTCTTCACTAGATGATCATCGTCTATATTCCTATCTGTCGGGCTTTGTTCATATTGTGTTTTACCGTCACGTCAGAAGCTCTGGAAAATGGGACTTGGGCCATTGACTGCAATGGTGCAGACAGTCACTGTGGGTATAATATTCGGCCATATGCGCTTATCCAAGACGTGGTAAGCTCATACCCCTATATCCCTTTCTTCCAGGGCTTTGGACTTGAGCCCCTAAGGAGCAACTGACATGAGGATAACCCGCAATGTGAACCTGGCCTTAGAAAAAGATTCATTATGTGAAACCTTTCTTGTATCCATTGCTCCCTCTATCTCGTATTTGTCACATCTATCTCGTATGTATCCATTCCATGTCCATTTATATAAAGTTTTACGTTTATCGCTTATCACTATTTGTGCAACTGTGGTTTTTCCAAAAAGCATGTTGTCGTTTTTTTTGCAAAACTTTTACTTAAAAAAATAAAAAATAAAAAAAATCAAGAATTCAATAATGCCTAATACAGACACATATATACAGTATGTGTATGTATGTATGCACGTATGTGTGTGTAAATATATATATATATATATAAATTATAATAAATATAGATATAGATATATATATGTAAATTATAATATATATATATAATATATATATATATTTATAATTTTTATGTGCATGTATAAAAGGAACCTTTTTCTTTCTTTCATTGTTCTCATTTCTGGTTGTGAGCCTGTTCTCACCATGAGTGTGCCATCTTCTTCTTTTATTCTAAACAAGGGGAAAAATAATGTTGCATCTCCTAATTGAGTGATTAAAAAAACGGACACTAAAGTTCTTGCATTAATGAAGAATGGATGTCACACTGATAGTGAAAACAGGCACACAAACCAAAGCTGGATGAAGAATGGTTACTGTCAGTTCAGATACTGTCCAGATGAGACTGTCCATTTTAGGACAGGTGCAGACGAGTGTATTTTCGGTCAGAGTGTGATCCAACCATACATCAGACCAATGGGGCCATGCACGCATTCAATATTTTACTCGGACAGAGTCTGGCCGAGCAAAAAAAAAATCGCTGCATGCCGCCCGAGTTCGATCTGATATTCGGATCGTACTTTGCCTTGCAAGTCCATGGAAACCATTGCACTGCACTCCGGTGACATCTGAGTGCAGTCCGATATCAGAGCACTGACAGAATGGAGAAGATGATTTTTTTTTTCTCCATCTTCTTATCTCATAGAATTGGATCCCACTAGGGCTGACACTCTGATTAGAGTTTGATCAGAGCATCATTTACATAATCGTGAGAGAATCTATGGCCGTCTGCACCTTCCTTTTCATACTGTGAGGTTATAGTGCAATTGTGAACCATAAATTTTATCAAAACAGACATGTTTGGCCAAAATCGAGATCTATCTAATCTCACACGCTTGTATCTTTTTTTTTTTTTTTTTTTTCATTCTAGTGAATTGATGATTTCCTTTTCAGAGTTTATTGGATTTTCACGTCTTCTTAATCGCATTTACAGAACTATAATGTAAACATTTGCACTGAGGTCGGCCAGCGTCTATGAAGTGTTTTCACAGGTGTGGATGTGTTTATTTTCACTGGTGGTTCCTACGTGTCACGTCGTAATGACAGGAGCGAGACTTCCACGATCTATAATTTTAAACCTTTTTCTTTTTTTTTATGTTGTTGTAAGGAACAAGAGATCACTGAGAAGCAACACCGTGCCTCATTTATCAAAACTGTCTTTGTTAGCCAGAGCAACCAGTCAGTGCTCTGCTTTCATTTGTAAAAGTACTCTGGATAAATGAAAGCTGTGCTGTGATTGGTTGCTATGGGCAGCCAAGACTGTTTTGAGAAATGAGGCCTATTTTGTTCCATTGCTTATTATTACCGTACTTTCAACATCTGTATCAGAGGTGCAACACTCAAACCCTACTGAACCAAACTTGGATCTCCATAAAACCCTGTGGAGATGTAAGCTTAGGGCTCATTTCCACTTGCCAGACATACGTCCGTGTCTCGCAGGTTAAAATCCTCTTCTGGCGCCGGCACTTGGGAACGGAGCGTGCAGCTCCATGTGTTGCTGTGCGGCCGCACGCTCCGCTCTGGAGTGCCGGCGCCAGAAGAGGGTTTTAACCTGCAAGACATGGACGTATGTCTCGCAAGTGGAAATGAGCCCTTAGTAAAATAAACTGGCTGTAGGTAAGCGTGCCAGTTATGGTTGTGGGGGTGGTTGGTTGTGGGGGTGGTCAGTTATGGTTGTGGGGGTGGTTGGTTGTGGGGGTGGTCAGTTATGGTTGTGGGGGTGGTCAGTTATGGTTGTGGGGGTGGTTGGTTGTGGGGGTGGTCGGTTATGGTTGTGGGGGTGGTCGGTTGTAGTTGGGGGGTGGTCAGTTGTTGTTCTTCTATGAAGTGTAATTAAAAATAATGGGCTTTACTTTTATAGTGCTGTTATAATTTACGCTACAGATCTCAAAAGTGGTCCCTTCCATCAGCACTTGTTCAAATTTCCTTATTTTAGGCAAGTTCAAATTTATTGTCCACTTCTAGACAGCCCCTTATTAATGGGTGCAGGTGGTTGAAAAAAAAAATTGATACCTTTTGGACCGGCGCTTCACCTCTGTAATCCCAACCGGTCTGCTGAGATTAACATCCAGAGGGTGATCATGTCCGTTCTAAAGCCAATCAGCAGACACCTATTGGATGACATTTATGAGATGTTGATCCCGGCTGCAGAAGTAGCGCTGAGTATAAAGGCGCTCCTCCAAGCTGCTCTGACAGATTTCAATATTTCATATTGTTATTATTATTATTATTATTAAAATATATATATATATATATATATATATATATATATATATATATATACATATATATATAATTTTTTTTTCTTTTTCACTAGCTTGGACCTAGTAATGTAATGGACAACCCCTTTAAAGAAGGGTTGAGAAGAATATGGGTATGTGCACACGTAGGTGGGATCTCTGCGGATTTTTCCGCACCTGTTTTTGTAAATCCGCAGGTAAAACGCACTGCGGATTACCTGCGGATTTACCGCGTTTTTTGTGCGGATTCCACCTGCGGTTTTACACCTGCGGATTCCTATTATGGAGCAGGTGTAACCCGCAGCGGAATCTGCACAAAGAATTGACATGCTGCGGAATAAACAACGCAGCGTTTCCGCGCGGTATTTTCTGCAGCATGTGCACTGCAGATTTTGTTTTCCATAGGTTTACATGGTACAGTGAACTCATGGAAAACTGCTGAGAATCCGCAGCGTCAAAACCGCTGCGGATCCGCAGCAAAATCCACAGCGTGTGCACATAGCCTCAGAATATTTTCTTTAAGAAACTGTGCCATTCATGCTTAAAGGCTGAGACTGGTATTGCAGGTTTGGTCCATTCAGGTGAAAAATAGGACCAAGTATGATCCCCTGTAGATCTGGGATGGACTCCTGATAGAAGGGACAAGATGTAGTGCAGGTAGATGAACGAGATATTTGGGTTTAGATTTGCCCCGATATCATGTGGTGTCACAGGTTGTAGGATCCTTTCCGATGCTGAGACGCCTCTATCTTCTCAGTTCTAATAGAAGTGTGAGATTAAACCCTTTTTTAGACGCTGGGTATCAAGTTGTCAAAATTGACAATGCTGACAATCAGCTAATCGTTCTTTGCCTTGGGGGAAGTAACGTACGCAAATGTCACAGCTAATCCGACCAAGCCCAAAAACAAAACTGGTGACAGTAATGTACGCAGAAGACAAGCGCAGACTTTAGCCTTGAGTATTGGGGTGTCATATTTTTATTTTCTTTGGTGGTCCAACCATTGATTGATTCATCAATGTGACAGCTTGGCGGGCAACAACAATGAGAGAATTTTTGTTTGAAAAGGCAGTTTTTTAAAATTATCGTTTTGACTCTGTTTTAGGATAATTGACATTGCAGCAAGACTTCATGTTACCCAGTCACGTGACATTATGCCCTTGTGGCATGTGCCGTCACCGGCCTAGTATAGCCAAGCCATTGCAATGCTGATTTCAGGGGAAAATCCACTTAGTTGTGTGACCATAGCCCGGAGCAGAGTCGGCATCCTGCGGCACTCCTGCTGTCCTAAACCTACAAATCCCAGTATGCCTTGACAGACTGTCAGGATATGCTGGGACTTGTAGTTTCAAAACAGCTGGAGTATCACACAGGGTCCTCTCCCCTCTGTACCGGTCTGCATTGTAAATTTGTTTACTGTAAACGATATCTATAAGGCTACTTTCACACTAGCGTTTTTTGCAATCCGTCGCAATGCGTCGTTTGGCCGAAAAAACGCATCCTGCAAAAGTGCTTGCAGGATGCGTTTTTTCCCCATAGACTAACATTAAGCGACGTATTGCGACGGATTGACACACGTCGTGCGATGGTTGCGCCGTGTTGTGGCGGACCGTCGGCACAAAAAAAGCTACATGTAACGTTTTTTGCCGCCGACGGTCCGCTTTTTCCGACCACGCATGCGCGGCCGGAACTCCGCCCCCACCTCCCCGCACCTCACAATGGTGCCGCGGATGCGCTGGAAAAATGCATCCGCTGCCCCCGTTGTGCGGCGCAGAGATCGCTAGCGTCGGTAACCTCGGCCCGACGCACTGCGACGGGCCGAGCCCGACGCTAGTGTGAAAGTAACCTTACCCAGTACATAACCCCTTTCTCATGTCCAGCATCATGGAATTAATGGTGCTATATAAATAAATAATAATAATAGTAATAATATCACGGTTGTGCTGACTCCTGACATAGGAAGAGGTTTTTATTTAGGCTACTTTCACACATCAGCTTCCTTCCTTCCTTCCTTCCTCCCTTTAGTCGAGGGATAGGGACGTTTCCAGGGTGGGGTATAGGAGTCCATGACATATCAAGCTCCTCTTAGTCTGTGGCAGGCACTGACATATTCCGCTGCTGTGGCCACTGCACTTTCCTCTCTAACACCCCACCCCCCCAGTATTATCGGCAGTTTCTCTTCCTCCTCCATAGAGGTAAAGTCTGGGAGGAGATCAGTCTCTTGAAGTGAGTGTCCCTCACTGCGGAGTATTTGGGGCACCTCATCAGGAAGTGGGCTGTTGTGAATTCCGCTCTTGGGCTCCCTCCGGTGGTTGTAAGTGGCACTTTTGTGAGTTCTGCTCTTGGGCTCCCTCTGGTGGATTTAAGTGGAACTGCTGCTCCTTGGATTTAGCAGTCAGCAGCTGCTTCCACTTATCGTCTATTCTGGCTCGGCTATTTATCCTGGCTCCATCCTTCAGCCAGTGCCAGTTGTCAATGGTTCCTGCTTGGATTCACATCTCTCTTGGATTTCCCTGATATTCTGACCAGTTCAGCAAAGATAAGTCCTTGCTTTGTTCTTTTGCTTTCCACTTGTTGTGGACTTAATCGTTCAGCACATTCTTTGTTTTTTCTAGTCCAGCTTGTCAGTATGGATTTATTCAGTTAAGCTGGAAGCTCTGGGAAGCAGATTTACCCTCCGCACCTTTAGTCAGGTGTGGAGATTTTTGTAAACTCTGTGGTGGATTTTTTTCTAGTTTTTAATACTGACCGCACAGCATTCTGTCCTGTACTATCTATCTAGCTAGATTGGCCTCCTTTGCTTCACCCTAGTTTCATTCTGTGTATGTCATTTCCCTCTCCACTCACAGTCAATATTTGTGGGAGGCTGTCCTTTGGGAACTTTCTCTGAGGCAAGATAGCTTTCCTGTTTCTATCTTTAGGGGTAGTTAGTCCTCTGGCTGTGACAAGGTGTCTAGGGAGTGACAGGAACATCCCACGGCTACTGCTAGTGTTGTGTTAAGCTCAGGAACTGCGGTCAGTACAGATACCACCTCCTCCAGAGCACGTCCATGTTGCTCCTAAACCACCAGTTCATAACAGTGGGCCTCATCCTCCACGGCCTCCTGGGGGCACTGCTGGCAGAGTCTGCCCTCTCGGGGCTTGTAGTTCTGTCAGTGCTGCCCGGATTCGATGAGTAGGCTGTGGGTGCTTAGTCGGTATCGGCTTAGGATCTGTCGCTCTTTGGGGTTTTCTAGTTTCTCTAGATATGGGGCCAGTTTGTACTCCCTCTGTAGGTTCTGGTATTTCGTCAGTTTCTTGGATTTGTTTGTTGTTCCTCCAGATGCTGAGATATTCCTCTTTGACTTTGTGTACCATGTTCTGGATTTCACCTTTTGTCAGGCCATGTAGGTTGATGGCTTGGTCAGACTGGCTTTGGGTACTTTTTGTTGGGAGGCTTCCTGGGGCTTCCTGGTGTAGGAAGGCTTTGTGATGGTAGGAGTTGGGACTGCTACTTTGTAGATGAGCCTTGAATAACAGTGCCTTCTTCTTTATTGCGATGTGTAGTGGGAATCTGCCCAGCTCTGCTCGGCAGGCGCTGTTTGATGTGCTCCGATGGACTTGGACAAGATGCTAGCAGAACTCTAGGTGGAATATTTCCGTCGGCCCAGCGTCCCACTTTGACCAGTTTGGGTATGAGACTGGGCCCCAGACCTCACTGCCGTACAGAAGGATTGGGGCAATGATGGAGTCAAAGATTTTTAGCCAGATGGTTACTGGTGCCTTGAGATGGTACAGACGTCTTCTGATGGCATAGAAGGCTTTGGATGCCTTGTCTTTTAGTAACTCTATTGCTTGCTTGAAGCTCCCTGACTGGCTGAGTTCTAGGCCCAGGTAGGTGTACCTGTTGTTGGTTTCTGTAAGTGGACGGTTGTCTATCATAAAGGTAGGATGGCCAGTAGGTTTCTGCCTTCTTTTCTGGAACACCATGATATTAGTTTTCTTCTGGTTGATTGGCAGTGCCCATGTCCTGCTGAATGATTTTCAGATGTTCTTGGAGGCCTTTCTCTGTTGGTGATAACTGCACAAGGTCATCCGCATACAGCAGAAATTTCCCCTGGGTGTCATGGAGGGTGAGTCCTGGTGCTGAAGAGGACTCTAGGGCCACTGCCAGCTCATTGATGTAGATGTTAAAGAGTGTTGGACCGAGGCTGCAGCCCTGTCTCACTCCTCGGCTCTGTTGCAAATAGGCCGTCCTCCTTCCGTTGACCTTCACACTGCAACTGTTCTCAGTGTAGGAGCTTCGGATGACGTCATATGTTTTGCCTCCTATTCCGCTCCCCAGCAGTTTTAGGAATAGTCCTGGGTGCCACACTGAGTCGAAGGCCTTCTTGAAGTCCACAAAACAAGCGTATATCTTCCCGTTCTTTGTATTGTGGTCGTGGCTCTTGATGAGGCTGTGCAGAGTGTAGATGTGGTCAGTGGTGCGGTGGTTCGGCATGAACCCTGCTAGGCTCTTGCTGAATTTATTTCTCAGTGCTATGTAAATCATTGATTTTCAACAGCGTCCCACAATTTTGAAACCTGTAATTTTCTCTTTATTGTGTCTTTTAAAATCTTACAACTATAATTTAATAAAATTGATTTTAGTGGATTTTTGGTCGTTTTTCTTCTTTGTTGTTTTCTAGGCTCTTGCTGAAGACTTTGTGCTCGGTGAGGAAGGTGAGGATCCTCTTGTTCAAGATGCAGTTGAGGAGTTTACCCAGGTTGCTACTGATGCATATGCCCCGGTAGTTTGCTGGATCGTACTTGTCCCCGGTTTTGTGTATAGGGGTTATGAGGCCTTAGTTCCAGTTTTTGGGAAGCAGGTGGCCTGCAGTACAACATTAACCCCTTCCCGACGTGCGCCGTACTAGTACGGCGCATGTCGGGTCCCCTGCTTGGATGTGGGCTCTGGCGGTGAGCCCACATCAAAGTCGCGTCATGTCAGCTGTTTTGTACAGCTGACATGTGCGTGCAATAGCGGCGGGTGAAATCGCGACTCACCCGCCGCTATTACCTGTTAAATGCCGCTGTCAAACGCTGACAGCGGCATTTAACCGGCGCTTCCGGCCGCACGGCCGGAAATGAGCGCATCGCCGACCCCGTCACATGATCGGGGGTCGGCGATGCATCAGGATGGTAACCATAGAGGTCCTTGAGACCTCTATGGTTACTGATGCCGGCCTGCTGTGAGCGCCCTCCTGTGGTCGGCGCTCATAGCAAGCCTGCATTTTTGCTGCATAGCAGCGATCTGATGATCGCTGCTATGTAGCAGAGCCAATCGAGTGGTGCCAGTTTCTAGCCTCCCATGGAGGCTATTGAAGCATGGCAAAAGTAAAAAAAAATGTTTTTAAAAATAAATAAAAGTTTAAATCACCCCCCCCCCTTTCTCCCCATCCAAAATAAAACAATTAAAAAATCAAACCTACACATATTTGGTATCGCCGCGTTCAGAATAGCCCGATCTATCAATAAAAAAAGCATTAACCTAATCGCTAAACAGCGTAGCGAGAAAAAAATTAGAAACGCCAGGATTACGTTTTTTTGGGTCGCCGCGACATTGCATTAAAATGCAATAACGGGCGATCAAAAGAACGTATCTGCACAAAAGTGGTATCAGTAAAAACGTCAGCTCGGTACGCAAAAAATAAGCCCTCACCCAACCCAAGATCACGAAAAATGGAGACGCTACGGGTATCGGAATATGGCGCTTTTTTTTTTCTCTTTTTAAGCAAAGTTTTGAATTTTTTTTTTTCACCACTTAATATAAATATAAATAAAAGATAAAAAATAACCTAGACATGTTAAGTGTCTCTGTACTCGTAATGACCTGGAGAATCATAATGGCAGGTCAGTTTTAGCATTTAGTGAAGCTAGCAAAAAAGCCCCCAAAAAATCAAAAAACAAGTGTGGGATTGCACTTTTTTTGCAATTTCACCGCACTTGGAATTTTTTTTCCTGTTTTCTAGTACAAGACATGGTAAAACCAATGGTGTCGTTCAAAAGTACAACTCGTCCCGCAAAAAATAAGCCGTCACATGACCATATTGACGAAAAAATAAAAAAGTTATGGCTCTGGGAAGAAGGGGAGCGAAAAACGAAAACACAAAAATGAAGAAGGGCCGCGGCGGGAAGGGGTTAAATAGTTTTGTTATCGCAGCCTGGATGTCTGGAGAGCTGTATTTCAGCATTTCTGGGAGGATCCCATCTGGACTGCTGGCTTTTTTACCTTTTATCTGTGTGATCCTTTCTGTTATTTCTGTCGGTGTGATTGGTGTATCCAGAGGATTTTGGAAATATTTGAACTTTTCCTCCATATCTTTCAGTTTTTTCACAAGCTCTTTTTGTGCTGGGTTCAGGTCTTCACTTGGGATGTCATTGTAAAGGTCCTTGAAGTACTGGAGCCAGATGTTGCCACTCTGGATGTGGAGGCTGTTGCTTTTCTGGTTGGATCCAGGGTGATTCCACAGTTCCCAAAATTTGTTGTCCTCAGGGGCATCTTGGAGTTGGAGGAGTTTTGGTAGAGATGTGGTTTTGCTTTTTCTTTCTGAAGATGGCTTTGTAATTTCGTTATACCGTTGTGGTAGGCTTCCCTCAGAGTGGGGTTGTTGGGGTCTCTGTGTTTTTTATTTGAGGCCATTCTTAGGGCCTTCCGTATGGTCTTGCATTCTTTGTCAAACCAGTTGTTGGGATTTTGTTTACCCGGCCTCTTGTTGATGCTTCTTTTCAGGTCAGACATTTCTGCCATGGCATATAGAATGTCGTTAAGGTCTCTTACCGCTAGGTGTACTCCTTCAGGGTTAAGTTCATACACGTTATTATGGAAGCATTGGAGCTTCTCCTTGCTCTCTGGTCTGTTGATGGCATCTTTGTATTTTGGGGCTGATATCTTGGGCCATTTGAAGGATGGTGGCAAGCTAAAGAGGCCGGTCTTTTGTGGGGTTTGTGAGGGTGACTTCTTTGTGGATTTGATGTATAGAAGCAGTTGTTTGTGGTCTGACAGATGTTTGTGGGGTGACTATAAAGGCTCCAATATTTGTAGGGTCCATATCTGTGATAGCATAGTCTATCACACTGCTGCCCACATGGGAGTTTAGGGTATGTCTTCCCAGTGAGTCTCCCTTGGTGCGGCCATTGAGGATAAAGGTACCTTCACACGAAGCGACGCTGCAGCGATAGCGACAACGATGTCGATCGCTGCAGCGTCGCTGTTTGGTCGCTGGAGAGCTGTCACACAGACCGCTCTCCAGCGATCAACTATGCCGAGGTCCCCTGGTAACCAGGGTAAACATCGGGTAACTAAGCGCAGGGCCGCGCTTAGTAACCCGATGTTTACCCTGGTTACCAGCGTAAAATCTAAAAAAAACAAACAGCACATACTTACATTCACGTCCCCCTGCGTCCACTTCCTGACTGACTGAGCGCCGTACAGTGAGAGCAGAGCGGTGACGTCACCGCTGTGCTGCTTTCACTTTCACTTTGCGGCGCTGAGTCAGAGGAGGAAGCAGACTGCAGGGGACGCAATGTGAGTATGTGCTGTTTGTTTTTTTTACATTTTACGCTAGTAACCAGGGTAAACATCGGGTAACTAAGCGCGGCCCTGCGCTTAGTAACCCGATGTTTACCCTGGTTACCAGTGTAAAATATCGCTGGTATCGTTGCTTTTGGTGTCAAACACAACGATACACGGCGATCGGACGACCAAATAAAGTTCTGGACTTTATTCAGCGACCAGCGACATCACAGCAGGATCCTGATCGCTGCTGCGTGTCAAACGAAACGATATCGCTAGCGAGGACGCTGCAACGTCACGGATTGCTAGCGATATCGTTATAATGTCGTTTCGTGTGAAGGTACCTTTAGAAGTCCAAGGCTTCAGCATAGGTTCAACAGTGTTCTGCCGCTTTTGTTAACTGTGCAATCGTAGCTGTTCCTGTCTGTGTGCACTGAGTTGTCAGTCGGTATCTGCTCCAAATATATAGATGTTTCCATCAATGATCAGGTAGTCTCTTTCCCTTCCGTTCTTGCGTTGAAGTCTCCGTAGATGAGAACGTTGCCAAGAGTCTGGAAATGGGCAGCTTCAGTCTTTAGGGTGTCAAAGCTGTCCGGGTTGAAGTATGGAGACTCTGGAGATCTCGCTCTCTCGCTTCGCATCAGTTTTTGCACAATTTGCAACGGATCCGGGTATTTATTTTATTTTTTTTTTCAAAAGTAGCCAAATTCATCCTGACAGCGAAAACCCGGTGTGTGAAAGTAGCATTAGGCTATGTACAGATTTTGAAAAATCCACAGGTAAAACGCACTGCAGTTTTTGTGCGGATTCCACCTGCGGTTTTACACCTGTGGATTCCTATTGGGGAGCAGATGTAAACCGCTGCGGAATCCGCACAAATTGACATGCTGCGGAAAATACAACGCAGCGTTTCCGCAGCATGGGCACTGCGGATTTTGTTTTCTATAGGTATACATGGTACAGTACAACGCATGGAAAACAGCTGCGAATCCGCAAGGTGTGCACATAGCCTTAGATGCATCAGATTTCTTGCTCTATGGATACATCCAATTGCACAGCCAGGTGTCTTCAGTGTGCTTGAAAAATATGTTTGAGTCCCCACGGCTGCATATCTCTCGGCTGTTAGGCAATCCCTGCATGTCTTGTGGCTGTCGAGCATATTTTTCGAGCACACCGAAGTCATTCTGTTAGCACACGAGCATGTATGGATAACACCTTATCCCAGCACGTTCACCCATCACCAACATTCATATAATATAGCACAAGTATATTATTGTGTGACTGGAGGAAACAGATTGTAGTAACAGATCAGCTGCTTGAGCCATCCCTGAAAATGGCAGGATTCAGCTGGAGCCTCATGTTCTCAGTTGAGGATCAGGTCGATATCTGCATAAAGTCCCTTCCTAAACAATATTAATCTGTAGCATCTTCATGGCCAGATACCTGGTAAGCTCAGGATAAGGTGGCAATAGCTGATCTAGGGATTTTCAGAAAGACTAGCAGATCCTTATCAGTTGATCTTGGGGCTTGTCATGGAGACTGATTCTTGGCCGTGTACATAATTAGCATTGTAGGCTCTATACATATGAAAATGGCATTGGTGCTGGCTGGAGAACAAAAGGAGGTAACACAAAATGTAAGGATTGCAGACGTGGCAGTAATACCGGAGCCCTGGTGCCTGATATGGCCTTTTTTAGACAAGTAGCTTTGAATGACAATGGGGGGGAAGGGATCCATGTGCAGTGAAGTGGAGAAAAAGATTAACCCCTTCACCCCCGGAGCTTTTTCCGTTTTTCCATTTTCGTTTTTCGCTCCCCTCCTTCCCAGAGCCATAACTTTTTTATTTTTCCGTCAATTTGGCCATGTGAGGGCTTATTTTTTGCGGGACGAGTTGTACTTTTGAACGACATCATTGGTTTTAGCATGTCGTGTACTAGAAAACGGGAAAAAAATTCCAAGTGCAGTGAAATTGCAAAAAAAGTGCAATCCCACACTTGTTTTTTGCTTGCCTATTTTGCTAGGTTCACTAAATGCTAAAACTGACCTGCCATTATGATTCTCCAGGTCACTACGAGTTTATAGACACCCAACATGACTAGGTTATTTTTCACCTAAGTGGTGAAAAAAAATTCCAAACTTTGCAAAAAACAAAACAAAACAAAATTGCGCCATTTTCCGATACTCGTAGCGTCTCCATTTTTCGTGATCTGGGGTCAGGTGAGGGCTTATTTTTTGCGTGCCGAGCTGGCGTTTTTAATGATAGCATTTTGGTGTAGATACGTTCTTTTGATCGCCCGTTATTGCATTTTAATGCAATGTCGTGGCGACCAAAAAAACGTAAATCTGGCGTTTCGAATTTTTTTCTCATTACGCCATTTAGCGATCAGGTTAATGCTTTTTTTTTATTGATAGATCGGGCGATTCTGAACGCGGCGATACCAAATATGTGTAGGTTGGGTTTTTTTTTTATTGATTTATTTTGATTGGGGCGAAAGGGGGGTGATTTAAACTTTTATATTTTTTTTATTTTTTTCACATTTTTAAAAACTTTTTTTTTTTACTTTTGCCATGCTTCAATAGCCTCCATGGGAGGCTAGAAGCAGGCACAGCCCGATCGGCTCTGCTATGCAGCAGTGATCATAAGATCGCTGCTACACAGCAGATTTGCAGGTGTGCTGTGAGCGCCGACCACAGGGGGGCGCTCACAGCCACCGGCAATCAGTAACCATAGAGGTCTCAAGGACCTCTATGGTTACCTTCCTGACACATCGCCGACCCCCGATCATGTGACGGGGGTCGGCGATGCGCTCATATCCGGCCGCACGGCCGGATGCGGTAGTTAAATGCCGCTGTCTGCGCTTGACAGCGGCATTTAACTAGTTAATAGCGGCGGGTGATCGCGATTTCACCCGCCGCTATTGCGCGCACATGTCAGCTGTAAAAAACAGCTGACATGTCGCGACTTTGATGTGCTCTCACCGCCGGAGCGCACATCAAAGCGGGGGTCCCGACATGTGACGTACTATACCGTCACATGTCGGGAAGGGGTTAAAATTCCGCCAATGTTTAAGTTTTGTTTTTGCATCATTTGTTGTGCAGTAAAAAATAACCTCCAGGTCTGAACGAGTACAGCAATACAAATCAGGTGTAGGTTTTGTTTGTGTGTTATCCTCCGTATCCTTATACTATAGCAGGGTCTGCGCACACATTTTATGTTTTCCGCACAGTTATGTCATTAGACCTGAAGGATTTCCTAGTACCAGCAAAGTGAATGAGATTCCTGAAGTCTCAATCACACGTTTCCTATTTTTCTTGCAGATTTGAAGCAGTTTCATATCTTCAGAATGGCAATTTTCTCAGCATTTTTTTGCAGTTTTTTTCATCTATTCTAATGATTGGGAAAAAAATGCATCAAGGAACACAAGCAAAAAATGCGGCAAAAACTCCACATTTTTCATGCAGCATTTTTCCTTCCAATAGACACGTTTTTGATGCAGAAATGACTGCAACAAATACCTAACATGTGCACATACCCTGAGTGGATTTAAAAAGTACTATGCTTTTAAAAAAAAAAAAAGAAATCAATAAATATGTTATGCTTTGGGTCCCCATTTTCTGAGACCCAAAACGTTATAATTTTTCAGTTGATGGACATATATTTGTGTGCTTTTTTTCTTTTGTGTGCCAGGTTAAAGATTTTAATGATACCGGTATGGAGCACATACCTCATTTTCATTGTCTTTTCAATGATTTCTTTTTTTTGGGGGGGGGGGGCGGGGGGTTTGTTGTGCCCCCTCCAAAGAAGGAATTTTTTTTTTTAACATTTAGGCTACTTTCACACTTGCGTCAGTACGGGGCAGTCGCTAAGCGTCGTCGCGACGTACCGACGCATGTGAAAATTCGGCACAACGTGGGTAGCGGATGCAGTTTTTCAACGCATCCGCTGCCCATTGTAAAGTCCCGGGGAAGAGGGGGCAGAGTTCGGTAGGAAATGGCGGACCCAATGGACGAAAAAACGTTCCCTTAAGCGTTTTTTTCGTGACTGTCCGCCAAAACATGACGCATCCAGTGCACAACGGACACGAGGTATGGCTTCACTGCGGTGGTTTTCAGTTGCTGTTTGTTTGTGGCCTTTCTGTCTGAAGTTTAGTCTTTAACAAGTGAAATGCTGCTCAATTGGGTTGAGATCAGGTGACTGACTTGGCCATTCAAGAATATTCCACTTCTTTGCTTTAATAAACTCCTGGGTTGCTTTGGCTTTATGTTTTGGGTCATTGTCCATCTGTAGTATGAAACGACGACCAATCAGTCAATTGTCCAATTACTTTTGGTCCCTTTAAAAACAGGGTGGCACATGTTAAGGAGCTGAAACTCCTAAACCCTTCATCCAATTTTGATGTGGATACCCTCAAATGAAAGCTGAAAGTCTGAACTTCAACTGCATCTGAATTGTTTAGTTTAAAATGCATTGTGGTAATGTCTATAACCAAAATTAGAAAAATGTTGTCTCTGTCCAAATATATATTGACTTAACTGTGGATTTCTTAGTTTCCACTAAAGTGTTTGATTCTTGCAGCCTGAAACAAAAGTCATAGTTTTTTAAGGGTCCCTCAACGAGAGCTAGAAAACAGTTGCATTGGCTAAGTGCAAACATAATCTTTTATGTTTACTTTTTCATGTTTTTTTTGCTCTGTGACCTGCTTTTATAAGGCATTACACTCTGCTGCCATAAACCTATGAAAGTCGCTATGACTGTTTTAGTGGTCCGCGACACGTGCATTCATGGCTTTTGGGATTAGAGTTCCCAGTAAGTTTACAACTATATGGATTTGGTAACTTAATTGATACAACGTATTGGAATGACACCAGTCCCTACATACTCGTGAAGGATGTTGGTGCATCTGCCATATTGTATCTACGAGTACTGTGACATTTAGTACAGGTTGTTGTTATTTTTTTTTTATGCTAATCATCATCCTATTTTGTTTATCCCTCTGTGCAGGATGATCAGAAGTAAATGCTGTATTATTCCACAGCCTGGCATTGTGTTACTTCCAGAGAATGTTCACAGCAAGGACCGGAAACGTCACCATCCATGATCTCCTAATAACGGGTTATTCATACACTTGATGAGACTCCATTCCGCCTGGAATTAATGTACTGCGATACCTTTAACTCTCAGCGGTCTTCCAAGATGTGGTGTTTTGGGGTAACCATCCTGTCCACATTACTGCTGCCTGCTGTGGAAGGTCACAGTTTGTTCACTTGTGAGCCCATTACAGTGCCTAGATGTATGGGCATGTCCTATAATATGACCTTCTTTCCAAACCTTTTGGAGCACTACGACCAAGCAATCGCAGCTACGAAAATGGAGGTAAGTGTCATTGGTTCCAAAATAGGTATTCCATAATTCAGTGAGAATCTTAACCTATGCAAACTATGGGTTGCTCCCATCTTCTTAAATTAAATAGTGCTTGTAAATACAAGCAATTTTGCAATTTACTTCTTATTGAAATTTTTGGTCATTCTTAATACCATATATACTCGAGTATAAGCCGACCCGAGTATAAACCGAGGCACCTAATTTTGCCACGAAATACTGGGTAAGTTTATTGACTCGAGTGTAAGCTTGGTATGCATTGTCCCCACATCCCTGTCCTGGTATGCGTGCCCCCCCCATCCTGTCTGGTATGCGTGGCCCCCCCATCCTGTCCTGGTATGCATGGCTCCCCCCCATCCTGTCCTGGTTTGCGTAGCTCCCCCCATCCTGTCCTGGTATGCATGGCTCTCCCCGTCGCTGTCCTGGTATGCGTGGCTCCCCCCCCTTAGCTGTCCTGGTATGCATGGCTCCCCCCATCCTGTCCTGGTATGCATGGCTTTCCCCGTCACTGTCCTGGTATGCGTGGCTCCCCCCCACCCCACCCCCCCCATAGCTGTCCTGGTATGCGTGGCAGGCAGCTGTCCTGGTATTCATGCTTCCTATTCCAAAAAAAACCCCATCCTACTCGCCCTCGCAGCATCTCGTTCTGGCGCCAGCAGCTCTTCCTGTGCTGAGTGATCATGTGGCACCGCTCATTAAGGTAATGAATATTCCCCCCACGCCTATGGGAGTGGAGACGTGTGCATATTCATTACCTTAATGAGTGGTGCCACGTGATCGCTCAGCACAGGAAGAGCTGCTGTAAGCCGGGACCAACGAGATGCTGCGAGGGCACGCTGGAGGGTGAGTAGGATGTCTTCTGGAAGCCAGCGGCTGCGGATGTCACTGTGCGCGCTCTAAGAGAAATGAATATTCATTTCTCTTTAGCAGCAGCTCAGGCTTTAGCCACAGCCGCTGGCTCCTGTCTCTGTGACCCGCCGCTCCCCCGCCGGCATTCTGGGATAATTAATTCATGTATAAGCCAAGGAGGGCGTTTTCAGCACAAAAAATGTGTTGAAAAACTCTGCTTATACACGAGTATATAAGGTATATTAAGTTTTTTCCTTTGTTTACATCTTGTTGTCTTGGAGACCGGCCACCGCTGGACAGCAGAAAATTGAGCTTGTAGACACTGTTTTGAAGCTGGACAGGATTGCTGAAGTGCACTCTTGTCTTCTAATCCCGGCCAACCTCAGCTCCGTGCTTACAAGTTAGAAAGCAGCAGTGGTCGGCCTACGCAACGAGCTGTAAAGAAAAGAAAAATGTTTGAAAATTTTATTAAGCTTTAAATTGCAAAATTGCTTGTTTTAACAAGCACTATCTGACCATATCCATTTATGAAGATGGGAATAACCCTTTAAAAAAAACATTTTTGAGTCACCGTACTTAACTATTTTCAGATCTCCCATTGAGTTGCATAGAATAGAGGTGGGCATGTCTGCCCTCTGCCCCAAATGATTCCTCATGCACAGAACTCTGGGGGTTCTTCAATCTGTTGGGCCCCCTCCAATCTATTGGAATTTGTCAAAAAAAAAAAAAAACGTTTTAAAGATTTAGTTAATTGTGTTGTCACCTTCAAGGTAATGTTTTTGACAGGACTTTCCTCTACTTATGCCATCCAGGGTACCAAGAATGAATGATTGTGTGATTTGGCAAGATTTTGCAAATTATGGTGGAAAATAAGTATTTGGTCATAACAAAAGTTCATCTCAATATTTTGTTATATATCCTTTGTTGGCAATGACACAGGTCAAACGGTTCTGTAAGTCTTCACAAGGTTGCCACACACTGTTGGTATGTTAGCCCATTCGTCCATGCAGATCTCCTCTAGAGAAGTGATGTTTTGGCTCTCTAGCAAACTTCAGACGTGTGGTTCTGGGATTTTTTCTCACCGTTCTTGTGATCATTTTGCCCCCATGGGTGAGATCTTGCATGGAGCCCCAGATTGAGGGAGATTATCAGTGGTCTTTGGTGATGGTGCTCGGGTTTCTCCAAGCATGCTTGGGCGGTCTCAGAGTATTTCAGCGTGCTTGGAGATTTAGTTTGTCAAAGCAGCTGCATGATTTGCGGCTGCTAGACAGCTTGAATACATGTGGGGATTGCCTGTTTGCTAAGCAACCCCCACATGTATTCAAGCTGTCTAGCAGCTGCAAATCATTCACAAACTAAATCTCCGAGCACGCTGAAATACTCGGAGACCACCAGAGCATGCTTGGAGAAACCCGAGTAACGAGCATACTAGCACATCACTAATGTTCTTGTATGTCTTCCATTTTCTTATTATTGCTCCCACAGTTGATTTCATCACACCAAGCTGCTTGCCCATTGCAGATTCAGTCTTCCCAGCCTGGTGCAGGGCTACCATTTTGTTTCTGGTGTCCTTTAACAGCTGTTTGGTCTTCACCATAGTGGAGTTTGGAGTCAGACTGTTT
The DNA here is from genome assembly GCF_051348905.1 of Ranitomeya variabilis. Taxonomy (NCBI): domain Eukaryota; kingdom Metazoa; phylum Chordata; class Amphibia; order Anura; family Dendrobatidae; genus Ranitomeya; species Ranitomeya variabilis. Next base: position 518,454,164 of record NC_135237.1, read on the forward strand.
GAGGTTGTGGACAGGTGTCTTTTATACTGATAACAAGTTCAAACAGGAGCCATTACTACAGGTAATGAGTGGAGGACAGAGGAGCCTCTTAAAGAAGAAGTTACAGGTCTGTGAGAGACAGAAATCTTGCATGGTTTTAGGTGACCAAATACTTATTTTCCACCATAATTTGCTAAATAAATCTTGCCAAATCACACAAGGTGATTTTTCTAGATTTGTTTTCTCATTTTGACTCTTAGTTGTGGTCTACCTATGATGTCAATTACAGGCCTCTCTCATCTTTTTAAGTGGGAGAACTTGCACAATTGGTGGCTGACTAAATACTTTTTTTTCCCACTGTACATGTACATAGCAGTTCCCCAAAGAAGATAAGCTTGCAGTACTGTTACAAAAAAAGTAAAACGCATCTAAGATTTTGTAATGAAATATCAGGGTGTCTTGATAAACAAATTTCCTTGGTCCATAGATTACATTTAGACTGGGAAAGTACTAATATACATATGAAATGTTTTTTGGGGGGAAAAATTTGTCACGTAGGATATGATTAATTTTATCTAATATAGACATCAAACCCATCTCCCAATAGAGATCTAATCTTTATTCACACCTAAGGATTGTAATTCAGTAAAATGACCTATGGCTCCATAGGTCCTATCCGAGCATATTGATATTATAGAGGACGGTCCTCACTCTTAGAACCCTACTATAATCTCCAGATTTGAGATCTGATAAGAAAGAGTTGGTACAGATCTGGCCTACACAATTTGAGAGGTACTTTGTAAAGGTCACCACCCCTCCCAGAACCCCCGTACACGTTTGACCAACGTTAGCCGAACCCACTAATATCAACATGTTGGGCCGATAATCTAATGTGCATTGGGGCATACAACTCTTCCCCGACGGATGATGTCGGGGGAGATAAGGATCCAACATGTTGACTTTTGGATTGCCGATCACCAGATGTCTTCTAGTAGCTCTGTCATGAAGAACACGAGCTCACGACAGACCGTGCCCTCATATGTATGCGAGAGTTGGGTGAGACATCTGCCAGCGATCCATCGTTCAGCCCACATATATCAAAAGTGTATAAGTGGGTCTATCTCTAAAGAAACGTACTGCCAGACAAAAAACATCAGGAGAAAGTCTTTGGACAGCTCTTTTGGGGGAAGGGTTATCTTGACTATTATGGTTGTTTTGTCTGCTAAAATCCAATGTAAAGATTCTTGTTCCTTTGTATCAGACAGGAAGGTTTGCTTTGGCATGTTTCGCTTTTTGTTGTTGCAAATATATGAGAAAATGATAGGGAGTTGATTGCGGTATTTTCGTTCTTGGCTGCATTCTGTGGTTTGGTGTTGACCCATGACAGTCGGAGCTATGCCATCAAATATGTATTTTAGATTAAATAAAGAAAAACTAGGTTTGGGAAAATCCCATGAGTTCGGTAACCAGCTGCCCTAACAAAGTTTGTGGGGGGTTTTTATGTTAATATCTGTATAAAATTAAAATGAATTGTTTCTCTCCATTGTCTATCTTGAAAAAGTATCTCTGTTTTTTTTTTGTTTTTGTTTTTTAAATAATAATAATAATAATATTATTATTATTCCTGACTCTCCCCTTTAGTATTTTTCTTTTTGTTTTTAATCTGCCATATGATTCCAAAGATATGACCCATTTAGTGGAAATTGTTGTGGTCTTTACTAGGAGCAGACATATCATTAGTTCAACCTGTACTGCGACATACGGGCCCAAGAGGTCATGGGGCCACTAACCCCCTTCAAAGCAGCTTCTTCTACAGACACTTTATTGGACTGCAGAGGGCCCATATACGTAGTTCTTGCGCAAAGGCCTTCTTCTATCTGTGTCCGCAATGCTCACAGGATTCTATGGGGAAATGCATTTAGTCTGCTCTGCATTATTATTCTGTAAGCACTGTCCCCCTGGTAAAGGCTATAAGACGTACCACTAAGTAAAAAAAAAAGGCCCACATATATCTGGAACTGTATGATGGATTAAAAATCCAAAACTGAACACTTAGGGAAGAGAGCAAACAATATAGAAACAAAAACTAGCCACTTTTGATCTGGTAACTGGTCCTCTTCAAGGGGTTGTCCACCTTAAACAAACTCCCTTTTGTTAGATGATCTCTTGGCTATAAACTGATTTCAGGGAATCACTTTGGAAAGTCTGTAGAACTCAGAAGAGAAGGTTTAGTTCTCCAGTAGCGCCATCACAGGAAAACCAGAGAATTACATAGTTCCCAATCGATTTTGGGCTGTGTCCTCGAGGCTGAGAGGCGCTCTTTGTACACCCTCACCAGTGTGGAGATTGGGAAACTGGCCACTATTAGAATTTCCTTATTTTTCAAATTCCGGCAACTCATTAAAGTTTATTTTGCTTTCAGAAGCCACTTTTCTTACAGCTCGCTCTCTACTTGATGTAAACTTTGTATGAAAGGCCTTTTTATCATCTAAGTATTCTTCTCCACTGAGTGATAAATTGGAGGAAATTTTCTCTTTCCCATTTCTCGGAGTCAATATTTTGACCTGCTTGTCACCGAGTTGTTGGAAGGCCTTTTATTCCCGTCTCTCAGTGAAGGCTTTTTCTCGTCTCGGTCTTTCGATAAGGCTTGTCTTGTTTGGAATGTTTGGCCTTGTAGACTGAAGCTTTGTTCTGCGGCTTGCAAGACGGAACAGCGTTCTTTAGTCTGGCGAGGAGCCATAGAAAACAATGGCATTTCCACGGCAGTGCTCACTGGTTTCATCATGCGCAGGAACTCTCGGAGATACTGTATCACTTGGTGGTTTACTTGACCTGAATAAAACATATTTATTTAATATTTTTTTTGCTGGAGTCAGTTGCAGAGACGACATATCACTAAGATCATTTATTAGTAATTACTGCATGTTTTGTATTCTACAAAATTACTGCGACCCATCCCCCCTTCCCTCCGTTTCCACCCCCACTTATTTTCCATCACAGGTTGTGACACCTTTTTATGCTGTAATTGCTAATACATTTTACTCATTGTTCTTGTTGTTTGTCGCCTGCAGCATTTCCATTGCTTGTCAGCCCTGGCGCGAGAGCAGCTGCTTACTATGTACATAAAAATAGGCCATGTGAAGCGGTTCTTCCATTTTCAGTTATTAGTGCTTGTATAGCCTTAGAATAATTGGGGTCATCCTCTTCAGACCCCCACCAATCAATGTGATGGCTTATACCCCCTAAAAAAGTGGCCATTTTGTCAATTGTGATTGTTACCTTTAAATGTAAAGCCCACTATTGGCAATATTGAGCTTCATTTAGCAAAAGTGAAACCGAAACTATTTGTTGCTCATAGCAACCAATCAGAGCTCTGCTTTAATTTGGTAAACTTGTTTGGTAAAATGAAAGCAGCACTGCGATTGGTTGCTATGGGTAACTAAGGGTACAGTCTTTATGTGCATGTAATTGAGGCTGTAAATTTGCAATTGTGTTTAATAAAAAATGTGTACTGTTTGTCTTCTATAGACTCTGTGCTGCACTGTCAATTGCTGGCTTCGAAATGAGTTAAAGGGGTTGTCCACTTTCTGGAAAGCGGACCCCAAAATGTAAAGTACACAAAATAGAAAAACCTCAGCAGGTACTCTCTCTCTCCTTGGGTCCCGCTCAGGTTCCCCACTGCTGCTTTGGTCCCGGTGTTTTGTCTAGAAAGGTGACATCATGAAAACCATACGCATCGCCACTGTAGCCAATCACTGAGCTCCGTGCTCATGCACTGAGGGTGACTGTGCGTGATGCTCAGTGACATGATGCCATCACTGTAGTCAAAGCACCAGGACTGGAGCAGTGGCGGGGAGCCGGTGTTGGACCCTGATGATAGATATATTTAGATAGATCTCCTTATGTATTTTTAACAGATCGCGCCCTTTGTACCAATGGCTGGGAAGTTGCCATCAACCTGTTCTGGCCTCTAATTGCCACCAATGGATCGATAGCATGATGTAATTGTAAGAATTTATAAAATTGCCAATGTGACAAATCATCAAAATCAGTCTGAAGTGCCGAAAATAATTAGCGTTCACCATTAGTGTAGATATGTTCTGTATAATATAAATATATATATATATTATATATATATATATATATATATATCTATAATATATTGCACCCCCTTAAATTCCCTATAAATGGCCATTTTTGTAACCATATCCACACTTGTATTTCCGGAGCAGCATATAGGACTGTTTCCACCCCACAGTCCTGTGCCGATCGCTAAATAGGTCTTGTTAGATTCTACACTGCTTAGTTAACATTCAGCTTGTGCCATCCATCACCCTTCAGGATAGCTGCAGCCAGGAATGATTTCACACCATACAGTTCGTTGCCAACCAACTGTGAAGGAATGTGCTAATGTTTGTTCAGATACGAGGATCAATCTGCAGATCTTAAACCGCCATTTTTTCCCCCCTTAGGGGTTTTAGCTTGATTACACTGGTCTACAAAAAAAATAAAAAAAATTTCTGGCATGGACTTTAAGAACAATTTTAGACTAATTTGAGGGTGCTGAATTCAAATCTGATCTTATAATTTCTCTATCACATCACGTTTTTGCGCTATAGGTATATAGCCCATTTTCATGAATTCCATGATAAATATAAGTAGTGTATGAAAAGTGCCGGTTTATACGGTTCACTAAAGTAAATTTAGTTTTCATTTAGTCTCCCAATAAATGTGAGAATATCTTTGTTTTCTTTGAACAGAACATGCATAATTCCCATTTGTTATGATGACACCCTTGTTTTCTGTGCTACTGGGACAGTAGAGCTACAGCAGAGCATTGGGTGAAAACTGAATGGCCTCCGCGACAGAGTTTGGCATCTGGCGATAAGAATGTCATCCATGATCCTCTAGTGGATAGGAAGGACATTGTCCTTCCTCCCTTACATGTAAAACTTGGATTGATGAAGCAGTTCGTCAAAGCTCTCAATCACAGTGGAGAATGATTTAACTATATATGTTCAACTTTTCCTGGTCTTAGTGAAGAGAAGAAAAAGGCTGGAATATTTGATGGACCTCAAATAAGAACACTTATGAGAGACCCAAATTTTATCACATCAATGAATGAGAGAGAAGAAAGAGCTTGGAATGCATTTTGTAATGTGGTGCAGAATTTTCTAGGGAATAAGAAAGCAGATAACTATGAAGAGATTGTGGAAGAGCTACTAATGAGTCTGCAAAATCTTGGATGTAGAATGAGTATCAAGATTCACTATTTACACAGCCATTTGGACTTTTTTCCAGAGAAACTTGGGGATGTGAGCGAGGAACAAGGGGAGTGTTTTCATCAGGACATTAAAACAATGGAAGAACGGTATCAAGGCCGGTGGGACTCACATATGATGGCTGGTTATTGCTGGAGCTTGATGAGAGACAACCCAGAAGCTGTACATCACCGATCAGCCAAGAAAAGAAAGTTCAAATAACTGCCATTTGTCATTCATCTGTGTGCCATATATATGTGTTTTTATATTTTGTAGTTTAATTCTGTAAGTACCGTATTTTCCGGCGTATAAGATGACTTTTTAACCCCTCAAAATCTTCTTAAAAGTCGGGGGTCGTCTTATACGCCGGGTACAGATAAAATGTGCATATGGTGGGTGGGGGGGGGAGTGGTCCCGATGACGAAGAGAGGGGGCGTCTCACAGTAAAGTGTGAGTGGATTATATCCCCCTATTACCTCATTGCGGCAGCGTGGGGGTCTCTGTGCTGGGAGCGGCAGCTCCTCTTCGTGCCGTGGGTGCTCTGTGCTGTGGGGCGGCGGCGCATCTTCGTGCCGTGGGTGCTGTGGGGTGGCGGCGGCGGCGCATCTTCTTGCAGCGTCGGGGCTCCTCTGGCATCTCCTCCAGGCCCGGAGGCACCGGCAGCCCCATTGCTGTGATGCGGTGACCTCCGGGAAAATGGCCGCTGCTCAGATTCAGATCTCGTCTCCCGAGATCTGAATCTGAGCATGCGCCGCCCCCAGCGGCCATTTTCCCGGAGGCCACCGTATCGCAGCCTCCGGGAAAATGGCCGCTGCTCAGATTCAGATCTCGTCTCCCGAGATCTCGGGAGACGAGATCTGAATCTGAGCAGCGGCCATTTTCCCGTAGGCCACCGCATCACAGCAATGGGGCTGCCGGTGCCTCCGGGCCTGGAGGAGATGCCGGAGGAGCCCCGACGCTGCAAGAAGATGTGCCGCCGCCGCCCCATAGCACCCACGGCACGAAGAGGAGCTGCCGCTCCCAGCACAGAGACCCCCACGCTGCCGCAATGAGGTAATAGGGGGATATATTCCACTCACACTTTACTGTGAGACACCCCCTCTCTTCGTCATCGGGACCACTCCCCACGCCAAAAGGCACATATTCACCGGCCCTATAAGATGACATACGGCATATAAGAAGACCCCCGACTTTTAAGAAGATTTTATATTTTAACTGGAAAAGTTGGGGGGTCATCTTATACGCCCAGTCGTTTTATATGCCGGAAAATACGGTATATTTGATTTGCTGTACATAGACTTTGTAATCTTTGTTATTCCTTGATTAAAATATACAATGTAGTATTGAAAATCATGTGTTTTTATCATAAAACATTATAGGAGTAATTTTCATCAAAAATTGAAAATATCTCGAAATCCTAATGTGATAGCCAAAAACGGAGTTCATATTCGTAATCAGCAGCCAAAATTGACTTAAAATATGTTTTAAAACCTTTTCGCCAGAAAAATTGCGTTGACCAGTGTTTATAGAGGTAGAGCTGCCTGCAAAATTATTGTAGTGGTATGCTTCATTCATGCAGCGGGTGCCTTTGGCCTAATTTTTGCTTTAAATCCACTGCTATTTTTTACGTTTTTAGGGCTCATTCACACAAACGTATATTTGATCAAAGTGCTTCCATGAAAAAAAAATGACAGCCCTTGGACCAATACTATTCTACGGGGCAGTGCAGATGAATAATTTTTTTTTTTTTCTCTGACCGAATCTGTGTGCGGGGAAAAAAAAATTGCAGCATGCACTAGTTTCTTCCATAAGTCGGATTAGACTCTCCCATTCAAGTAAAAAAAAAAAATGGATTCCTACAGAGCCACAGTATAGAATCCATTTTGTATGCATACACTGCAATTGTTTAACATGGGAATCGGTATATGGTCATGTAAATGGTTAATAGCTGCTGTAGTAAAAATGGATTGAATGCACATGACGAGTAATAAAACAAACACAATTGTCCCACTTTTCTAGGTGACACTATGAACGATTTTTTTTTTTTCATTTTTTTATACTGGTGTGAACCTACTTAGACTAAGGTCACACAACTGTATTCTCCACATCCGAGAACACGGGTCCATTTTAAAAAAAAATAAAAAAATATATATATATGCATGTATATGTGTGTGTGTATATATATATATATATATATAATATATATATATATATATATATATGTGTGTGTGTGTGTGAATATATATATATATATATATATATATATATATATATATATATATATAATTACTGATCAGTGTGTGATTAGCATAATCAGACCAATTTTCTTGGTTGTGCAGAATGCGGTGACCCTAGTCTAAGCTTAGGTTCACACCATAGTGTAAACAATAAATAAATAATAATCATAGAAAAAAAATAATCAATTGTCTACAATCTGTCAGTCCATGAACGTCATACCGCACTAGGTGTCACGATGGGTTGTGAGTCAATTCATTACACATTGTTGCGTGGGGGGGGGGGGGTGTACAAAAAAAAAGGTAAATAAAAATTTATAAATTCCAAGCTTCACCTATTTATTAACCTCTTAACCGCCGATATGCCTTTTAACGGCGGTAGTTAAGGGTACTTAAACCACAGCACCGTTAATTAATGGCGCTGTGAAAAAAGTGTATAGCGCCTCCCAGAGTCGGAATTTCTCTGTGGTTTCGGCTGCCGGGAGTAGCGGAGACCCCAGAGAACATGAAATAAAAAATATATACTGTATTTATTTCCATTAGGGTTAGAGTTGGGCTAAAATTAGGGGTGTGTCAGGATAAAGTTTGCGGTTATTGTTATGGTTAGGGGTGTATTGGCTGTCATGGTTCTCAATGGCAAGAGAACGTAGTAAAGCATACAAAAGGACTAGCTCTTGGAAGATGGGAACTGGAGCTGACTGTGAGCTAAACCTACCGCACAACTAACAGTGGCCGGGTAGCGTGCCTACGTTTTATCCCTAGACGCCCAGCGCCAGCCGGAGGACTGACTGACCCTAGCAGAGGAAAATACAGACCTGACTTACCTCTAGAGAAATTTTCCCCGAAAGGCAGACAGTAGCCCCCACATATATTGTCGGTGATTTCAGAGGAAATTGACATACGAAGTATGAAAATAGGTTTAGCAAATTGAGGTCCGCTTACTAGATAGTAGGAAGACAGAAAAGGGAACTACACAGTCAGCTGAAAACCCTTTTCAAAACACCATCCTGAAATTACTTTAAGACTCTAATATCAACTCATGACACCAGAGTGGCAATTTCAGCTCACAAGAGCTTCCAGCCTCAGAAATATTCAATCACAGAGAACTGGAACAAAAATGCAAAACAAACTTGGGACTAAAAGTCCAACTTAGCTGATAGTAGTCTAGGAGCAGGAACATGCAACAGAAAGGCTTCTGGTAACATTGTTGGCCGGCATAGAAATGACTGAGGAGCAAGGTTAAATAGAAAACTCCCACATCCTGATGGAAACAGGTGAACAGAGGAGATGAAGCACACAAGTTCAGTACCACCAGTGACCACCGGGGGAGCCCAGAAACCAAATTCACAACAGTACCCCCCCCTCAAGGAGGGGGCACCGAACCCTCACCAGAACCACCAGGGCGATCAGGATGAGCCCTATGAAAGGCACGGACCAAATCGGAGGCATGAACATCAGAGGCTGTCACCCAAGAATTATCCTCCTGACCGTAGCCCTTCCACTTGACCAGATACTGAAGTCTCCGTCTGGAAACACGGGAGTCCAAGATCTTCTCGACAACGTACTCCAACTCACCCTCAACCAACACCGGAGCAGGAGGCTCAACGGAAGGCACAACCGGTACCTCATACCTGCGCAACAACGACCGATGGAAGACATTATGAATAGAAAAAGATGCAGGGAGGTCCAAACGAAAGGACACAGGGTTAAGAATCTCCAATATCTTGTACGGGCCGATGAACCGAGGCTTAAACTTAGGAGAAGAAACCTTCATAGGGACAAAACGAGAAGACAACCACACCAAGTCCCCAACACAAAGACGAGGACCAACACGACGACGGCGGTTGGCAAACTGCTGAGTCTTCTCCTGGGACAACTTCAAATTGTCCACCACATGCCCCCAAATCTGATGCAACCTCTCCACCACAGCATCCACTCCAGGACAATCCGAAGACTCCACCTGACCGGAAGAGAAACGAGGATGAAACCCCGAATTACAGAAGAAAGGAGACACCAAGGTGGCAGAACTAGCCCGATTATTGAGGGCAAACTCCGCCAAGGGCAAAAAGGCAACCCAATCATCCTGATCCGCAGACACAAAACACCTCAAATAAGTCTCCAAGGTCTGATTAGTTCGCTCGGTCTGGCCATTAGTCTGAGGATGGAAAGCAGACGAAAAAGACAAATCAATGCCCATCCTAGCACAGAATGCTCGCCAAAATCTAGACACGAATTGAGTTCCCCTGTCAGAAACGATATTCTCCGGAATACCATGCAAGCGAACCACATTTTGAAAAAACAGAGGATGAGGAAGGCAATTTAGGCAAGGGGACCAAATGGACCATCTTAGAGAAACGGTCACACACCACCCAGATGACAGACATCTTCTGAGAAACAGGGAGATCAGAAATAAAATCCATGGAGATGTGAGTCCAAGGCCTCTTCGGAATAGGCAAAGATAACAACAATCCACTAGCCCGAGAACAACAAGGCTTGGCCCGAGCACAAACATCACAAGACTGCACAAAACCTCGCACATCTCGCGACAGGGAAGGCCACCAGAAGGACCTAGCCACCAAATCCCTGGTACCAAAGATTCCAGGATGACCAGCTAACGCAGAAGAATGGACCTCCGAGATGACTCTACTGGTCCAATCATCCGGAACAAACAGTCTACCAGGCGGGCAACGATCAGGTCTATCCGCCTGAAACTCCTGCAAGACCCGTCGCAAGTCTGGGGAAACAGCAGATAATATCACTCCATCCTTCAGGATACCTGTAGGTTCAGAATTACCAGGGGAATCAGGCTCAAAACTCCTAGAAAGGGCATCCGCCTTCACATTTTTAGAACCCGGTAGGTAAGAAACCACAAAATTAAACCGAGAGAAAAATAACGACCAGCGCGCCTGTCTAGGATTCAGGCGCCTGGCAGACTCAAGATAAATCAAATTCTTGTGGTCGGTCAATACCACCACCTGATGTCTAGCGCCCTCAAGCCAATGACGCCACTCCTCAAAAGCCCACTTCATAGCCAAGAGCTCCCGATTACCAATATCATAATTTCGCTCAGCGGGCGAAAATTTACGAGAAAAGAACGCGCAAGGTCTCATCACGGAGCAGTCGGAACTTTTCTGCGACAAAACCGCCCCAGCTCCGATTTCTGAAGCGTCGACCTCAACCTGAAAAGGAAGAGTAACATCAGGCTGACGCAATACAGGGGCGGAAGAAAAGCGGCGCTTAAGCTCCCGAAAGGCCTCCACAGCAGCAGGGGACCAATCAGCAACATCAGCACCCTTCTTAGTCAAATCAGTCAACGGCTTAGCAACATCAGAAAAACCAGTTATAAATCGACGATAAAAATTAGCAAAGCCCAAAAACTTCTGAAGGCTCTTAAGAGAAGAGGGTTGCGTCCAATCACAAATAGCCTGAACCTTGACAGGGTCCATCTCAATGGAAGAGGGGGAAAAAATGTACCCCAAAAACGAAATCTTTTGAACCCCAAAAACACACTTAGAACCCTTTACACACAAGGAATTAGAGCGCAAAACCTGAAAAACCCTCCTGACCTGTTGGACATGAGAGTCCCAGTCATCCGAAAAAATCAAAATATCATCCAGATACACAATCATAAATTTATCCAAATATTCACGGAAAATGTCATGCATAAAAGACTGAAAGACTGAAGGGGCATTTGAAAGACCAAAAGGCATTACTAAATACTCAAAATGGCCCTCAGGCGTATTAAATGCGGTTTTCCACTCATCCCCCTGCTTAATTCGCACTAAATTATACGCCCCACGAAGATCAATCTTAGAGAACCACTTGGCCCCCTTTATTCGAGCAAACAAATCAGTAAGCAGTGGCAAAGGATACTGATATTTAACCGTGATTTTATTCAAAAGCCGATAATCAATACACGGCCTCAAAGAGCCATCTTTTTTAGATACAAAGAAAAAACCGGCTCCTAAGGGAGATGACGAAGGACGAATATGTCCCTTTTCCAAGGACTCCTTAATATATTCCCGCATAGCAGCATGTTCAGGCACAGATAGATTAAATAAACGACCCTTTGGAAACTTACTGCCCGGAATCAGATCTATAGTACAATCGCAATCTCTGTGCGGAGGTAGTGAACCAAGTTTAGGCTCCTCAAAAACGTCACGATAATCAGATAAAAATTCCGTAATCTCAGAGGGAATAGATGACGAAATGGAAACCAAAGGTACGTCCCCATGAGTCCCCTGACATCCCCAGCTTAACACAGACATTGCTTTCCAGTCGAGGACTGGGTTATGAGATTGCAGCCATGGCAATCCAAGCACCAACACATCATGTAGATTATACAACACAAGGAAGCGAATAATCTCCTGGTGATCCGGATTAATACGCATAGTTACTTGTTTCCAGTATTGTGGTTTATTACTAGCCAATGGCGTGGAGTCAATACCCTTCAGAGGTATAGGAACTTCCAGAGGCTCTAAATTAAACCCACAGCGTTTGGCAAAGGACCAATCCATAAGACTCAAAGCGGCGCCAGAGTCGACATAGGCGTCCGCGGTAATAGACGATAAAGAGAAAATCAGGGTCACAGATAGAATAAACTTAGACTGTAAAGTGCCAATTGAAACAGACTTATCAACCTTCTTAGTACGTTTAGAGCATGCTGATATAACATGAGTTGAATCACCACAATAGAAGCATAACCCATTTTTTCGCCTAAAATTCTGTCGTTCGCTTCTGGACAGAATTCTATCACATTGCATAATCTCTGGCGCCTTCTCAGTAGACACCGCCAAATGGTGCACAGGTTTGCGCTCCCGCAAACGCCGATCAATCTGAATGGCCATTGTCATGGACTCATTCAGACCTGTAGGCACAGGGAACCCCACCATAACATCTTTAATGGCATCAGAGAGACCCTCTCTGAAATTCGCCGCCAGGGCGCACTCATTCCACTGAGTAAGCACAGACCACTTACGAAATTTTTGGCAGTATATTTCAGCCTCATCTTGCCCCTGAGCCAGGGCCATCAAGGCTTTTTCAGCCTGAATCTCTAAATGAGGTTCCTCATAAAGCAACCCCAATGCCAGGAAAAACGCATCCACATTGAGCAACGCAGGATCCCCTGGTGCCAAAGCAAATGCCCAATCCTGAGGGTCGCCCCGGAGCAAGGAAATTACAATCCTGACCTGCTGTGCAGGATCTCCAGCGGAGCGAGATCTCAGAGACAAAAATAATTTACAATTATGTTTGAAATTCTGGAAGCGAGATCTATCCCCGGAGAAAAATTCAGGTAAAGGAATTCTAGGTTCAGATATAGGAGCATGAATTACAAAATCCTGTAAACTTTGAACCTTCATAGCGAGATTATTCAAACCTGTAGCTAAACTCTGCTGATCCATTTTTATCAGGTGCAATCAGAACCATTCAAGGATTAGAAGGAGAGAGAGACGAAGGCTGCAGTAAGCAGAGATGCAAGTGAATCAACTAATGAACAAACTCAGAAAAAAAAAAATATTCTCTGCAGACTTCTTTTCTCTCCTTTCTTCTGCCAATTATTTTAACCCTTGGCCGGCCAAACTGTCATGGTTCTCAATGGCAAGAGAACGTAGTAAAGCATACAAAAGGACTAGCTCTTGGAAGATGGGAACTGGAGCTGACTGTGAGCTAAACCTACCGCACAACTAACAGTGGCCGGGTAGCGTGCCTACGTTTTATCCCTAGACGCCCAGCGCCAGCCGGAGGACTGACTGACCCTAGCAGAGGAAAATACAGACCTGACTTACCTCTAGAGAAATTTTCCCCGAAAGGCAGACAGTAGCCCCCACATATATTGTCGGTGATTTCAGAGGAAATTGACATACGAAGTATGAAAATAGGTTTAGCAAATTGAGGTCCGCTTACTAGATAGTAGGAAGACAGAAAAGGGAACTACACAGTCAGCTGAAAACCCTTTTCAAAACACCATCCTGAAATTACTTTAAGACTCTAATATCAACTCATGACACCAGAGTGGCAATTTCAGCTCACAAGAGCTTCCAGCCTCAGAAATATTCAATCACAGAGAACTGGAACAAAAATGCAAAACAAACTTGGGACTAAAAGTCCAACTTAGCTGATAGTAGTCTAGGAGCACGAACATGCAACAGAAAGGCTTCTGGTAACATTGTTGTCCGGCATAGAAATGACTGAGGAGCAAGGTTAAATAGAAAACTCCCACATCCTGATGGAAACAGGTGAACAGAGGAGATGAAGCACACAAGTTCAGTACCACCAGTGACCACCGGGGGAGCCCAGAAACCAAATTCACAACAATTGGCGTTGTGGTTAGGGTTGAGATTAGGGTTGGGGTGTATTGGAGTTAGAATTGGGGGGTTTCCACTGTTTAGGCACATCAAGGGGTCTCCAAACGCGACATGACATCCAATGCCATTGAAAAAGTCAAACGGTGCTCCTTCCCTTCCGAGCTCTGCTGTGCGCCCAAACAGTGGTTTACCCCCATATATGGGGTTTTGGTGTATTCAGGACAAATTGGACAACAACTTTTGATGTCCAGTTTCTCCTGTGACCCTTGTGACAATAAAAAATTGGGGGCTAAAAAATCATTTTTGTGGGGAAAAAAAGATTTTTTTTATTTTCACGGCTCTGCGTTACAAACTTTAGTGAAACACTTGGGGGTTCAAAGTTCTCACAACACATCTAGATAAGTTCCCTGGGGGGTCTAGTTTCCAAAATGGGATCACTTGTGGGGGGTTTCCACTGTTTAGGCACATCAGGGGCTCTCCAAATGCGACATGGTGTCCGATCTCAATTCCAGCCAATTTTGCATTGAAAAAGTCAAGCGATGCTCCTTCTCTGCCGAGCCCCCAAACAGTGGTTTACCCCCACATATGGGGTATCTGTGTATTCAGAAAAAATTGCTCAACACATTTTGTGGTTCATTTTCTCGTTTTACATTTGTTAAAATAAAAAAACTGAAATAAAATGTTTTTGAAAAAAGTAATATGTTCATTTTTTTTTATTGCTTCAGTTCCTGTGAAGCACGTAAAGGGTTAATTAATCTCTTGAATGTGATTTTGAGCACCTTGAGGGGTGCAGTTTATAGAATGCTGTCACTTTTGGGTATTTTCTGTCATGTACACTCCTCAAAGTGACTTCAAATATGATATGGTCCCAAAAAAACAAAACAAAAAGGTGTTGTAAAAATGAGAAATCGCTGGTCAGTTGTTAACTCTTGTAACTTCCTAACAAAAACAGTGTGTTATGCATTATGCACAGTGCGGGGCTGGAAGGCGGGGGACCTGGGGGAGCGTCTGACAAGCGCAGTGCGCATGCCCAGGAATCCCAGCCCCGCACTGTGCATAATGCATAACATACTGCGGGGCGGGGATTCAGTAGCTGGGTGGCCGCACTTCCCGCACAGGCGCAGTCTGCAACCCAGCAGGTGAGGTCAGACGGCCAATGCTCAATGCGCCTGCCCAAGGCAGAAGAGCACAGCGCAGGCGCCGGATTTCCGAGGAAAACAGCGCTGAGGGGGCGGCTACCAGCACCCCAGAAGATATGACTGACGGCAGTTTGGCGCTTCAAAGAGGGGGGTTCAGACCTGCCTCCAGGTCTAAAGAAAGGTATTTGGGCAGAATTATAAATACCTTTATTTGGGGAATAACAGCAACAAAAACTAAAAGAGCCACCTTGGTAGAATGCAGCTTTACTGCTGCACAAGGTGGCTCTTTTAGTTTATAACGGCTGGAGGGGGTGACAGTGTCCCTTTAAATAGGTGTATAAATTATGTAGCATCAAAAAGCAACCGTGGTAGGGTATGTACACACATGGGTATGGTTTGTTTGGGTTTTTTTCCCCCTGGTGTATTATAACTAAAACAAGCCTGGAAAAGTGTTTTAAAAGCACGTAAAATAATAAGCGTATGCACTGCAATGTGAAAACATCTAGTCTGGTGTGCGATACCAGGGGAGGGTGGATTTACGATATGAGCTGCTAATTTTAACAGGATCCAAATGATCTCAGGAAAAAGTGGTTTAATGTCAACGCCGCATTTCAGAGTCCATTCGACTCCTTCCTCAGGACACCACAAAGTCAAAGTCTAGTCTGATGTAGCAACTCAGTGTCTCTGCTCCTAGTCTGTTGTTTGCAGTCCTGCACTGTTACCATACACCTATATCAAAAAGGAAAGTTTGCCAAAGAAATTCCCCCATCCTCGCCTCTCTAGGCTCATGAATGACATGAGTGTAGCGACCCCACACCAAGTATTTATCAACATTGCCACATTAGATTTCTTTTTATACAGGATGCTGTCGAGCAGTTGTAGTATGGGAAGAGCCATCACATACAAGTGCTTCTCAATAAATTAACTTTTGATGATATTCTAAATTTCTAATTTATTTCAGTTCTTCAATACAAAATTTGAAACTCCATATATTATATAGAGTGGTTACAAACCGAGTGATCTATTCCAAGTGTTTATTTCTGTTAATGTTGATGATTATGGCTTACAGCCAATGAAAACCCAAAAGTCATTATCTCAGTAAATTTGAATACTTTATAACACCAGTTTGAAAAATGATTTTAAAATCCAGAATATTGGCCTACTGAAATGTATGTTCAGTAAATGCACTCAATACTTGGTCGGGGCTCCTTTTGCATCAATTACTGCATCAGTGCGGCGTGGCATGGAGGCGATCAGCCTGTGGCAATGCTGAGGTGTTATGGAAGCCCAGGTTGCTTTGATAGCAGCCTTCAGCTCTTCTGCATTGTTGGGTCTGGTGTCTCTCATCTTCATCTTGACAATACCCCATAGATTCTCTGGGGTTAAGGTCAAGCGAGTTTGCTGCCAATCAAATTATAGTGATACTGTTGTTTGTAAACCAGGTATTGGTACTTTTGGCAGTGTGGACAGGTGCCAAGTCCTGCTGGAGAATGAAATTTCCATCTTCAAAAAGCTTGTCGGCAGAGGGAAGCATGAAGTGCTCTAAAATTTCCTGGTAGACGGCTGCTCTGACTTTGGTCTTGATAACGCAGTGGACCTATACCAGCAGATGACATGGCTCCCCAAACCATCACTGATTGTGGAAACTTCACACTACACCTCAAGCAGCTTGGATTGTGGCCTCTCCACTCTTCCTCCACACTCTGGGACCTTGATTTCCAAATGACATGCAAAATTTACTTTCCTCTGAAAACAACACCTTGGACCAATGAGCAACAGTCCAGTTCTTTTTCTCCTTGGCCCAGGTAAGAAGCTTCTGGCATTGTCTATTGGTCATGAGTGGCCTGACACAAGGAAGGTGACGGGCACAAGGGAGCATTCTTTGTGTCTGGAGGAGAGAAGGTTTTTCCACCAACATAGAAGAGGATTCTTTACTGTTAGGGCAGTGAGATTCTGGAATTGCTTGCCTGAGGAGTTGGTGATGGCGAACTCAGTCGAGGGGTTCACGAACGGCCTGGATGTCTTCCTGGAGCAGAACAATATTGTATCATACAATTATTAGGTTCTGTAGAAGGACGTAGATCTGGGGATTTATTATGATGGAATATAGGCTGAACTGGATGGACAAATGTCTTTTTTTCGGCCTTACTATGTTACTATGTTACAAGGAATGCGACACTTGTAGTCCATGTCCTGGATACGTCTGTGTGTGGTGGCTCTTGAAGCAATGTCCCGAGCAGCAGTTCACTCCTTGTGAATCTCCCCTAAATTCTTGAATGGTGTTTTCTTAACAATCCTTACAAGGCTGTGGTTATCCCGATTGCTTGTGCACCTTTTTCTACCACACTTTTTCCTTCCACTCAACTTTCCATTAATATGCTTGGATACAACACTCTGTACAGCCAGCTTCTATAACAATGACCTTTTGTGGATTACCCTCCTTGTGGAGTGTGTCAATGACTGACTTCTGGACATCTGTGAAGTCAGCAGTCTTCCCCATGATTGTGGAGCCTACTAAAACAGACAAAGGGACCTTTTTAAACTCTCAGAAAGCCTTTGCAGGTGTTTTGTTAATTATTCTAATTTACTGAGGTAATGACCTTTGGGTTTTCATTGGCTGTAAGCTATAATCATCAACATTAACAGAAATAAACACTTGACATAGATCACTCTGTTTGTAATGACTCTATATAATACATGAGTCTTACTTTTTGTATTGAAGAACTGAAATAAATTAACTTTTTGATGATATTCTAATTTAGTGAGAAGCACCTGTATATACTAGGTGCAGCTATGTAAGGGTGCGGCTGACTGGCACAGCATGTATTGCCCCAAGGCTGAATGAGATGTGTGACCTGAACACTGCCGAGGCGCAGTAACAAATTGCACTTACTGTGGAAATTGCTGTGCATACAAGCTACCTATACGCCCTAGAATCATATGATTTTGGACTTGTGGATATCCATTTGGCCCAGACCTGTAACTTTAAAGCTCCTGGGCCTAAATGCACAATCCATCCTCACATCCTCCATCCACCATGTCCTTTTGATACCGCCTTCACTCACAGCAGAGTAGCTTTTGGGCCACATCAGGCCCCTTGGCCCAGGTTCTTCTGCTAAAGCTAGATGATGATGATGATAAATGATCCATTATCCAACATCGATCTCTCCTGACTCCGATCATACACATGAGCGTTAATGTATTTTTCACATGTAGAGAGGAGAGTCAGAAGGCCCCAAAGCAAAATAAAACCTGAGTCCATTAGCTTTTTGCTCCCTGTGGCTAGTCCCCTGGTTAGCACGGGGCCATGTTATGGTTTTATACAAGCTCCTATTTGCATGAAGCAGTAATGTAGCCCCAATACAAGGTTATAGGGTCATACTTTATCTACTCCACATGTATCAAAATGTATTCAAAGGCACAAAGAAGTTTGGTCTCGGATTCATATGAAAACTTTTTTTTTCTACAAGAGCTGGACCTGTCGTACTGGAGATGGCAGAAGTCTTGCTGATCATCAGTAACTTTATATGGGTTGTCTGGTTACCAATTTTCAAGAGAAAATCCTTCTTCAGGACCCTTATAAATCAGCTGGGAAATCTACGAAGAGCCTTTTTTTTCCTCTCAAGTACTGTCTGTTAATGAGTTACATAGAAAGGCCATCGATTTCACTGGGAAATGTGTAATACTTTATCTCACCTGCGGGAGTGCTGCAGATAAATGGAACACTTTTTTTTTTTTTCATCTTCTTTGCTGGTTTTCCCTCTAGATTTTAAATGATTGGTGGGCATCTCGAGATCGTCATCATGTGATTAGCTTATAGTAGGGTAAACTTCCTTAACCAAAAGCTGTCTTTGACATTAGAAGAAAGCCATAAACCACAGGGTTGTCCTATCCACGAGATAAGGGATATGGTAACTTGCTGATTGATGGATACATCAACTCTGAGATCCACACCTATTGGTAGATCATGGAATCGTTATCCCTGATGTGGAACTTGTATCCCTGTTCTAAAATGGCGTAGCTGGAAGGACCACTCCACACTCCACTCCGTCCATTTATTCCCTATGGGGCTTCCAGAAAAAGGCAGAAAAGGGGAACAAATTGGGCAGCGGTTGAGCATATGCACTGCCGCACCATTTTAGCTGGGATTATAGTTTTTGGGATTAGATTGTGGGCCCATTGAGCATAAGGTATCGGTACGGTGCTGTTGAATATATGGTTGAATAGATGCTAATTAGTGATGAGCGAACGTGCTGGGATTAGATGCTATACAAGCATGCTTGGGTGCTAACCGAGTGTCTTCGGGGTGCTCAAAAATATGTTCCAGTCCTTGCGGTTGCATGTGTTGCAGCTGTCGAAAAACATATTTTTCGAGCACGCCGAAGACACTCGGTTAGCACCCAAGCATGCTCGTATAGCATCTAATCCCAGCACGATCGCCCATCACTAATGCTAATCTATAGCTATGTAGTTTTGTATTGACCCAGGTTTTATTTTGCGTTTGCTAGCAGATGACAAGTCTCCCCTTGTTTTTGCAAAACCGAGTGCAAAGTCCTCGTGCTTTATAGGGACATGTAGGCAGCCGCATGTACATGTCTGACAGGTTCTGCCAGTAATGAGTAGCACGGTGATTATATGTTTTATCATGAACGCTCTTGCTGCAGGTAGAGTTGGGGTATGAATTACACTGCGCTCATCCACCTTCTTGAAATCTATCTCTTTATATTAAGTTACGTTCCCAAGAAAATGTTACTCCTGGGTGATGAGTCCTTGCTCCCGGCCATATCATCTGATCTGGGCTAAGATGTACGGGCAGGTTTTATGACTCAGGAATGATTTGATATCACTTTCGTGGGCGCTGTTATAACTTGCTAATGTGCAAACTTATTGCTTGGATGGATGTGACAGTTTTTAAATTTAATTTTGCATTTCCTTAGTCACATTGGATCTCGCTGATTTAAAGTTGGGGGGGGGGGATGGATAATACTGGCTAAATGGGTATATAATCTGTAACTTATAATTACAGCTTCTGATACCACTGATTAATTCTCCAGTATCACAGTTCCTCACAGAACACTTAGTATAGTCTAAGGAACTGTTCTCAGGACTTTTTTTTTTTTTTTTCTTTTTTTTTTGCGGTCTTTGCAAAATTATAAAAACCTGTCCGATACTCATGCAACTATCAGATAAAAATCTGTAGGTCCGTTAAAAAAACAAAAAAACAAAATCAGATCTCATGGGGATGCTTGCGAGTGCTGTTTAGTTTTGCGCAGACAGCAAGATAAATAAATAAATAAAATATATATATATATATATATATATATATATATATATATATATATATATATATATATATATATATATATATATATATATATTTTTTTTTTTTATTTTTTTTTTTTTGGCACCCCTACTAATCTTAAGCTTAATGTTTTATAAAAATTGTTTTTTTTGCAACAGCTATTTCAGTTTCATATATCTAATAACTGTTGGACACAGTAATGTTTCTGCCTTGAAATGAGGTTTATTGTACTAACAGAAAATGTGCAATCTGCATTCAAACAAAATTTGACAGGTGTGCAAGTATGGGCACCCTTATCATTTTCTTGTTTTAAATACTCCTACCTACTTTTTACTGACTTACTAAAGCACTTTTTTTGGTTTTGTATCCTCATTGAGCTTTGAACTTCATAGCCAGGTGTATGCAATCATGAGAAAAGCTACTTACAGTGGCCACTTGCAAGTTGTTCTCCTGTTTGAATCTCCTCTGAAGAGTGGCATCATGGGCTCCTCAAAACAACTGTCAAATGATCTGAAAACAAAGATTATTCAACATAGTTGTTCAGGGGAAGGATACAAAATGCTGTCTCAGAGATTTAACCTGTCAATTTCCACTGTGAGGAACATAGTAAGGAAATGGAAGAACACAGCTACAGTTCTTGTTAAGGCCAGAAGTGGCAGGCCAAGAAAAACATCAGAAAGGCAGAGAAGAAGAATGGTGAGATCAGTCAAGGACAATCCTCAGACCACCTCCAGAGAGCTGCAGCATCAACTTGCTGCAGATGGTGTCACTGTGCATCGGTCAACTATAGATCATTCCTCAAGGCTGTAAGTAAGGAGATTTCTGCACCTGCCGCTCACACTCGACACTGAATTGAGATGTTTTGAAAATTTCATTTGTAGATCAATAACACATCTATCCATCCTGTGATTTCCATAATTCCACCACTTTTTCTTCTTCTTCAGCCCTCAATTTAAAGGGAACCTGTCACCTGAATTTGGCGGGACCAGTTTTGGGTCATATGGGCGGGGTTTTCGGGTGTTTGATTCACCCTTTCCTTACCCGCTGGCTGCATGCTGGCCCCAATATTGGATTAAAGTTCATTCTCTGTCCTCCGGAGTACACGCCTGTGCAAGGCAATATTGCTATAGCCTATCTAGCCTATAGGAATTGTCCTTCTCTATCCTCCTCTGACCTGCAGAAATTGTCCCTGCTCTCCTTTGTCCTCCTGACCTGTAGGAATTGTCCCTCCTCTCTTTTGTCCTCCTCTGACCTGTAGGAATTGTCCCTTCTCCTTTGTGCTCCTCTGACCTGTAGGAATTGTCCTTCCTCTCCTTTGTCCTCCTCTGACCTGTAGGAATTGTCCCTCCTCTCCTTTTGTCCTCCTCTAGCCTATAGGAATTGTCCTTCTCTGTCCTCCTCTGACCTGTAGGAATTGTCCTTCTCTGTTCTCCTCTGACCTGCAGAAATTGTCCCTGCTCTCCTTTGTCCTCCTCTGACCTGTAGGAAGTGTCCTTTTTCTCTGTCCTCCTCTGACCTGTAGGAATTGTCCCTCCTCTCCTTTTGTCCTCCTCTAGCCTATAGGAATTGTCCTTCTCTGTCCTCCTCTGACCTGTAGGAATTGTCCTTCTCTGTTCTCCTCTGACCTGTAGGAATTGTCCCTTCTCCTTTGTCCTCCTGTAAGGGGGTGAAGAGGAAGACGAGCCCAAAGGAGCTTGCTTTCCCTGCTCCTTACCTGGAACCACTTAGCCACACAGCTAGGTTGTTGGGGGGAGGACTTTCTGCCCTGGACAGAGGGGACCATGTGACTGCTAGGGGCAGGGAGAAAGAGAGGAGTGTGGTCAGAAAAGAGCGGGAGAGCAGAGCGCGTGAGACAGAGGGGACAGCGCGCCAGAGAGAAAGCAGGCTGCAGCACCGCACTCCCCATGAGAGAGTTCTCCACGTGAGGGCATTGAGGCTGAGATAGCCACCATAGTGAAGGCTGTATGTGAGGGTGTGGACTCGGAAGACTCTGTAATCAGAGAAGACTTTCCCCCTGACAGTGCAGAGACAGTGACCTGAGCACGCAGCCCCGGTGACCGCAGTGACAAGCCAAGACCCCTGAGTGTGATAAGTAAACTGCCCAGCGTGTGTGTAGCATTGCTACTGCAGAGAGACTGCCAGCCTAACATACAGAGACTTGCAGCAGAGAGGCTGTGTTACTTCCTGCTTTCAGTTTCACTCTGAGAAAAGACTGCAAAGATTTAACCCCGGAGTCTCCAGTTCCCAGGAGACAGAGGAGAGACTTCAGGATCTTCAAGTGCTGCTGGTGACTGTACCCACATTGGAATAAGGACCCTCCAGTCAGGACCTCGCTGGACTGATAAGTTACAAGAACACTCTTTAACCATTTCTATTCCGCTTAACTGTTTCATAGCTTCAGTTAGCTTGTTGTGTATTGTTATACTGTTTGCTTTATCTCTACTAACCTGTTTTCTCCCTGCGAGGAGAATCTTACTCCTGTTAATAAATCCCCCTCAACAGTTGGTCTGTCTGTTCCGTGGTGACATACCACTCTATTACACTCCTCTGACCTGTAGGAATTGTCCCTCCTCTCCTTTGTCCTCCTCTGACCTGCAGGAATTGTCCCTTCTCCTTTGTCCTCCTCCGACCTGCAGGAATTGTCCCTTCTCCTTTGTCCTCCTCTGACCTGTAGGAATTGTCCCTTCTCCTTTGTCCTCCTCTGACCTGTAGGAATTGTCCCTCCTCTCCTTTGTCCTCCTCTGACCTGCAGGAATTGTCCCTTCTCCTTTGTCCTCCTCCGACCTGCAGGAATTGTCCCTTCTCCTTTGTCCTCCTCTGACCTGTAGGAATTGTCCCTTCTCCTTTGTCCTCCTCCGACCTGCAGGAATTGTCCCTTCTCCTTTGTCCTCTTCCGACCTGTAGGAATTGTCCCTTCTCCTTTGTCCTCCTCTGACCTGTAGGAATTGTTCCTTTTAAGATTCAGCTAATATTCACTTTAAACTTTTTTTATATTAATAAATAATATAGTCTATCAGCTATTATTATAATCACAATGGAAGTGTTGACATGTGCCGGCTTGTTATAGGGATTCCTGTTTGCCCTCCATACTGCTAATCCGAACCACTTACACTCCCTGTATGACAAACATCTGAATGAGCACAAAATGCCAGGCTCCCACGTTCAGGCATTTTACAAGGTAACCCCGTGACTGTCCCAGCAGTCCTCACAGGAGCATGTTTCATTTTCATGAAGCTGCTGGTTCGGTCTCTGTAGTAAAACGGAGCAGTCACCAACGCACAAAAAAAAGATAGTTGTGGGAACAGACTCCGAAAAACTGCTCCCCTTATCTCTTCCGCTTTGTTCGTGTCATGAGTAGCTAGATCTTTATAACTACAAAGACTTCTGAAATTTTAATGGAATGCAGTTAGATCTTTGAAGTGTTGTCACAAGAGAAGATCACTGTGGTCCTCTTTAACCTCTGGTGCCCCAACAGTAGCATCTGATCAGCAGAGTGATATTTGTCACCACTGCTGTCAGTGATTGTCTGCAGCTGACATGCCTGTCCAGACCAAACAGGAAGTACAGAAAGTGTCAGGAATTGTCATCGAGATGAGGATCTGTTATGTGCGGAAAAAAAGGGTTTTCTACTCCTTAAAGGGTGTTTGTTTTTGTTTAGTTTTTTGTTTTTGTTGTTTCCAGATTTAAGATATATTGTAGAAGAATCTCTAGGATTGGTCATGAATATCAGACTGGTAGGGTACAGTGACCCAGCAACCCCCGAATTAACTGTTTTCAGCTTTGACCGCAGATTTTGGGTTCCTGCAGACGAGCGTTTGACACATCGTCCGAGTTTCATCCAGATAACTCTGCCAAATTTTTTCTTTTTTAATTTCCTGTAGATTTTAATCTGTGTGCCTGTTTTTTACGTCCGTGTGCTACCGGTATGTGATTCTTTTTCATACAATTACTTTAGAGCATGTACATGATCACTTACAACTTTGTAGGATTGTAATAGAGATCTATCCTTAAAAATTGGATCCGAATTTTTTTTTTTCTCTCGCACAGGTAGAGTTAAATATGTGAGTCGGTGAACAGAGCCAAATTGTATTGTAAAACACGGTTTTCTTTTTTGTTTTTTGTTTTTTCTGCACGGCAAAAACTGCAGCGTATGAACAAGTCCTTACAGTGATGCTGAAATACCTGACCATTTTTGCAGATCTCCGCTTACTGTCAACATTAAGAACTTTCTTCTTTGCACACATGGTGTAAAAACCTGTACACACCTAGCACCTATCACTTCAGGGATCTGGGACAATTGAAACAGACTTGGAGAGATAAATTGAGGAGAGCCTAATAAGCTGCTGCCCGACACTTGTGATACATCTGATGACTTTTCTCTCATTTTTATGGCCATTTTTAGGTCCTTTTACAGGTTTTTCAGCTTCTGTGTGCAAACCACAAACTAGCCATTCACTGACAGGAAACATTGTCTAAGTGGTAAAGAACTGAAATGCAAAGATTAGAACGTTGTACAATTCTCCATTATGCAAAGATTAAGCTTCATTTCTATAACCTAGGAAACCCTTTTTAAGACCGGAGCCCTTGGAGCTCCAGTTCCATTTCCCTTATTTTCAGAAAACCAGACAACATATGTAATTGAAGGGAAAGGTACTTTATTTTTTGGCTTCTTTCTCAAGGTTCTCTTTATATACATGTTATACAGTAATGAATCGGTGTGGAGTCTCCGGGATCGTGCAGTTCCACAACTAATGAATGACTTGTGTGTTCTGCGCACTGGGATCAATTTTCAGCTAAAATAGTTTTTTTTTATTAAAAAAAAAATTCGGCCACCATGTCTGTTACCCGAGCATTTTCAGAAACATAATAAAAAATGTATATAATATACAGTTGGGTCCGTTATTACAGACAAATGATGGCCACTGAGTACCGTTCTTTTTGCATTCTGTAATACACAGACGCACACTAATTAATTAAAGACACGGCTAAAAACGCCTCTGTGGGTTGTCAACGTCACTCAAACCCACTTTAAAAAATTGCACACTTGCGCAGTGTCGATTGGGGAGCTGCACATGTGTCATGATGGGCGGCATACAAATGTTTATTTCCTTTGTCTGTATTGGAACAACACAAAAACAGCTGAAAAATAAGCAAATTGGACATCATTTCACACAAACCCCAGAAATGATCCAGAAAAAAATGTTGGCACCCTCTATTTAGTATTTGGTTGCACATCCTTTGGAATTAATAACGGCAATCAATTCCTTCCTATAACCATCGACAAGCTTTTTAGGTTATGTTCACATGTTGCAGATTTGTCCGTGGAATTTTCTGTGCAGATTCTGCATCTCTTGGCAGAAAACGCAGGTAAAAATCAGCACGTTTTTGATGCGGATTTTCATGCTTTTTTTTTTTCATGCGGATTTGAATGCGTTTTTGTAAGCTAAATAAAGATCTATTGTTTAACAAAAAAAGAATTGTGATGTACCGTAATTTCTTGTTCAGCCTCTTCATTTACATACTCCATTGAACAATAATGTTTACGCACAGAAAGCTAGATAATAAATAGATTAGATTATTTTATCTATCCATCTACTGTATCTATAGATATGATAATACCAAGCCCGATGTTTTGTAATAAAATTGTTCATAAAGAGTTAAATAAAGACACAGACAAAATCTATGTTAGGCCGGGGTCCCACTTGCAAAAACTTGCACGAGTCTCGCACCTCAATACCTGGCAATGCCGCCGGCACTTGGACAGGAGCGTTCAGCTACATAGAAATACATGCAGCTGCACACTCCGAACCCCAATTGCATACTGCCGTTCCGAGTAGTAATGTGGGAGACTCGTGCGAGTTTCTCGCAAGTGTGTCCCCGGCCTTAAACGCAATATCTGTTTAATTTTAAAAAAAAAAATGAAAAAAAAAATGCTGTGGGCTCCCGACTGGGGGCTGATGTTTATAGCCTGGGAAGGGGTTAATACCCATGGATCTTCCCAAGCTATGAATATTACTCCGCAGCTGTATATTTAGCGACGTGGGGTCCCCTATAATTAATATCCAGAAATGGCTATGCAGACAGCTGCGGGCTGATATTCATAGCCTAGGAAAGGACCATGGATTTTGTCCCCCCCCCCCGTTACAAACCAGCACACAGCCACCCCAGAAATGACTTATCTGTAAGATGCGCCAATTCCGACACTTAGCCTCTCTCTTCCCACTGCCCAGTAGTGGTGGCGTATGGGGTAATAGTTTGGGGTGGATGCCACCTTTTGAATTGTAAGGTGCCATCAAGCCGGCTTAGTAATGGAGAGATGTCAATAAGATACCTATCCATTACTAATCCTATAGTTGTGAAAGGGTTAAATAAATAAACAAAGACACAGCCAGAATAAAGTATTTTAATGAAATAAAACACTACACAGTTTTGCCATCTTTATTGTTCTGCCAATCCATGTGAGGCCCTCGATCTCCTGAAAAAAATAATAAACCAACACAAATTCTCCCTGGTCCGACAGAGTCCATTTAATAACGAGTGTCACACGACGATCTCCCCTATAGCACTGTCACATCAGGAGATGTGACTGCTCTATAGGCCTCCCGTGATGCACTGACAGGAAACTATGGCTCCCGCAGTGCATCACTGAAGAGGTTACCTGAGTTCAGGCTCTCACTTTAAGGCAACGCTGCATGAGAATTTTCCCACGCAGTGGTGCCGCAAATGACAGCCACCTCTGACGGCAGAGTGATACAGTGAGGAGGATTACCTCCTGTCACTGTATCACCGGAGCCCCTGGAGAGCGTTAGCATCTGCCAATGTGACAGCTCTCCACCGGATATCGTCGTGGGACACTCTTTATTACATGGATTACATCGGATCAGGGAGTATACTGTTGGTTTTTTATTTTATTTTTTTTCCAGGTGATCGAGGGCTTCGGCAATTATGTGATTGGGGTGTATGTACTGTATGTCTATATGTGTGTATGTGTTTTTTTTTGTTTTTTTTTACACTTGAACACAATAGCCGGATGATGGGAATACTATGGTCTCATCATCCTGCTAGCTGTCACTGTAGCAGGCATAGCGGGATTGGACTAGTAGTCCCATCAGACGATGCCTGACACACACACACACACACACACACACACACACACACACACACCCAGCCCCGCACATCTCCACCCACACACTCTTCTCCCTCCCTATCTGCAGCGTTTCTCTCGCAGGCACAGAAATTGTCCGGATTGGCCTGACACAATGGTAGTCAATGGGTGCAGAAACACTGCAGATCCGCAAAAAGAATTGACATGCTGCAAATCCGCTTGTTTTTTTTCCGCAGCATGTGCACAACAATTCTCATTTTCACACTGACTAACATTGCTTGTGTAGTACACTGTGGATTTGTTGTAATTCCGCACGTCCAAAAATGCTGTGGATCCGCATCAAAATCCGCAACGTGTGCACATAGCCTTACATTTCTCAACTGGAATTTTGGACCACTCTTTCTCCACAGGAGTTCAATAGCATTTAGATCCAGACTCATTACCAAAAAGCTGTATCTTGTTCTCATCTGTGGACAAGCCGATTTCCCAGAAGGATTTTGGCTTGCATACATTTTGGCAAATTTCAGTATAGATTTTTTTATATATATATATATATATATATATATATATATATATATATATATATATATATATATATATATATATATCGGTATGAGCAGTGGGGTCCCCTGGGTCTTCTGCCATATCATTTCATTCAATTTCAGGGAGATTAGCTACAGTGTCATAAACTTATTATGTTGCACTCCGTGGACAAGGGAACATAAAGATCTCTGGAGATGGACTTGTAAACTTAACATTGTTAATATTTTTTTTTAACAAATTTGGTTCCCAAGTCCTCAGACAGTTCTCTTTTTTTCACATTCTGTTCTCCATGCTTAGTGTGGCACACACAGACACACAATACAAAGTTTGAGTCAACTTCTCCCCTTTTTATCTGGTTTCAGGTATGATTTTCATATTGCCCACAACTGTTACTTGCCACAGGCAACTTTGAGCAAGCATCACCTGCTTTCATTTTCTGAGAGCAGTTTATGAAATGAAAGCTGTGCTCTGATTGGTTGCTATGGGCAACAAAGACAGGCTTTAAAAAATAAGGCCCATTTATTTCTTGCATGCAGGTGACCTTGTAGTTACTATTTACCATTACTGGAAACTAATACATTATTTTTACTGTCATGTTTCGGCTTCTCCCATCAAAGGGCACAGACTAAATAAAATGGTGCTATGCCCTGAGAACTTGTTTGGCGCCAGGTGTGCAGCAGATATCATTTACTTTGGCCGGTTATATGGAGGGCAATGTTCCAAGGAAAATACTCGCATGCTGCCCATATTAGAATAAATCTTAAAATAAGATGTCTGAAGTTCATTAATGGGTAAAATTACAAAGTCCTGGTAAAATCAAGCAACTTTGT
This sequence comes from Ranitomeya variabilis, assembly GCF_051348905.1. Taxonomy (NCBI): domain Eukaryota; kingdom Metazoa; phylum Chordata; class Amphibia; order Anura; family Dendrobatidae; genus Ranitomeya; species Ranitomeya variabilis. Next base: position 518,482,862 of record NC_135237.1, read on the forward strand.
AATTTACCCCTTATTGAAAAGCCCCTCCATTCTCAAGGACCGTGGGATTTTTAATGTTATAGTGTAGTTTGTTTTCTGATGGTGATGAGCGAATGTGCTCTGATAAGGTGTTTTTCCGAGTATGTTCGGGTGCTAAACAAGTGTCTTTGGCGTGCTCCAAAAATATATCAGAGTCCCCGCGGCCACATGTCTTGCGTCTGTTCATCAACCTAACAACCATGAGACATGCAGCCGTGGAGACTCAGACATATTTTTCGAGCACGCCGAAGGCACTTGTTTAGCACCCGAATATGCTCGTAAAACACCTTATCCTAGCACGTTCGCTCGTCACCATTGTCTAAGTTTCTGGTCACCCTGAAGTCCCTGCATGGGCAGTTACCGAGGGAAGGGAGGAGCTGAAGGCGCAAGCTTTCTCTGTGCTTTCCAGGAGCTTCAGCATCCCGTGCTACAGAGTCAAAGCCCCCTCTGCTAACTGCATGGAAGCAAGCTTAGTTCGGAACAGCGGCATCGTCAGAGACGAACCAGGGAGCCGGGGGCTTTGAGCGTTGCGCTCTTGAAGCTGCATCTTGGGACAACCCATTTAAAAAAAAAAATCTTTTCCACGAACCCTACTATTGAGGCTAATTTCCTTCATAAGATGTACAACTTTTCTGGCTAGATGTTTAGTTGCTCTTGGAGTCATCCTATTATGATGGCGCTGGTAATCTGCTCTCTATACAATGTTTTCATGCTGGGCTTGTAATGAGCTGTTGCTGACTGGCCAAGATGGACATCTTGGCGCTATAAGTGATGACCAAATGGACTCATGACAAGCTTTTAATTTGTTACTAATTTATCCCAAAATTCAGATTAGCTAGAATCTGTTGTGTTGTTTTGTTTTTGTCAGATTTGATTTGCATGACTTCAGCAAAAAAGTCGGTCACCATTTTTTTTTTTTCTTTTTGGATTTCTGAACCAGGAAGGGATTATATTTACCTGTCCAAAGTCCATTCCTGACCTGTCCTGCCTCTGCAGCTCCCCATCAAGTCTTCCTCTCACTTCAGATCAGCCTTGTCTTTCGTCTTCAAAACAGTCAGTGCTAGAGCATCCAGACCGAAATCTATGTCTCATACAGTCAAGGCTGAAAGTGTTGGCACCCTAGAAATTGCTCCAGAAAATGAACTTTGTTTTCCCGGAAAATTATTGCACTTATACATGTTTTTTGTTATACACGTGATTACTTCCTTTGTGTGTATTGGAACAAACCAAAAAAGGTGAATTGGTCATAATTTAACACAAAACCCCAAAAATGGGCTGGACAAAATTGTTGGCATCCTCAACTTAATATTTGGTTGTCCACCCTTCTAATAAATAACTGCAATCAATAATAAAAATAATACGATAATCCTTATATAGCGCCAACATATTCCTCAGTGCTTTACAGTCGCTTCCTATAGCCATTAGCTGGTAGGTTTCCTGCATCTCTCAACTGGAATTTTTGATCACTTTTCTTTCGAAACAATGTCAAGGGTGCCAACAATTTCGGCCATGACTGTATGGTCTTTTGGGGTACGACGCACATCGTTGATGTGCCTCGTTCCCAACATGGTGCCTCTTCTGCATGGGAAGATTCGTAATAAAGAGAAGAGCAGAAGACCGTGCTGGAAGCTGCAGCAGCATAATAAACGCCTTTTTTTAGGCAAATTCAATTGAGACCCAATTTTATTTGGGCTTAATCAATTCTAGCAAATCTGATCAGAACATATTTCAAGAGATTCGCTCTTCTCTGGGTGATGCCATTACCTTCATCAATAGTTCTTGCAGAGGGAAAGGGAAACGTGAATTAGTGCTGTTTCTCTTTGATGCAGCACGATGGGATGGCCTTTGCCGGTGGCTTGAGACTGTAAACTACATCTATATCCCACATGCTGCATGCCATTAACTAATTTTGCCGTGGGTTGAGACCTGAGGCTGACGCTGCATATCTCACACGGAGGAACCCCTAACTGTGGTTTTATGGAAGAAAAATTGAGTTTGGAGGCCCACCATGACGTCTTTTTCACTCCCTGTGCTGAACGCAATCTACGCCTCTGGCACATAGTCATTGGACATGGCATCCCAACAACTAGCGCACTAGACCTTTAAGGCATTAGTAAACATTGTGTCATGGTCACTCCGCTGTGTGGTTTGTAGCCGTAAATACTTTGAAAGTCACCTTGTTCCATGCTATGTAATTCTGGTACATCTCTGTAGAAATGTTTTATTAGGTGGACCTTCATCTCTAATAATGCCCTTGCACTTCTGTCTCAACAGCCCTTTTTCCCACTCATGAATCTTCAGTGTTCTCCAGAAGTGGACAGGTTTCTTTGCATGGCTTTCGTTCCTGAATGTACAGAACCCAAGCACATTGTGCTGCCTTGCAGAGCCACATGTGAGACTGTTTACTCTGACTGCAAGAACCTGATTGACACCTTTGACATCGCCTGGCCTCCTGAGCTAGAGTGCAACAGGTGAGTGGTGGTTTGCAAGGCCAACGTATGCTTGAAAGACGTTTACCTGAAACTAGAAAAACTTGTCTTCATTCTTCCCAAAAGCACGCCACACATGTCCATGACAACTCTCCACCATTTATATGAATGAAGCTGAGCTGCAAAATCACAACAATCCAGAATAGGCATGTAAAGATAGCCTTACATAGGAGAACACCACAATGCACCAAGTTGGCTTGGACATTATTCTAAAACTGACAAAAGTAGAGTATTCTATCCAAAACACTTATTAATTGGGTGAAGTTGAACAACTATCGATTTAGTCACCCAAATGGTGTCTGTATTGGCCCCTTTTGGTTCATGGTGCATGGGCATTGTTCATTATAAAGGGCAATATTTTCACTTTTAAGGAGGTGCAGCGGTAAGTCTTATTGTTAAGGTCAACTAGGAATGCATTATAATATTAGGAAAATCAAATATTGATTTATATACTAGTTTCTCTATGGGATTACTGCCTTCCCAAGATTATTAAAATAGCCCTTTGGAATTCTCGCTCTGTGTGTAATAAACTCTCCTTCATTCATGACTTCTTCCTTTCTAACTCTCTTAATCTCCTGCCTCTTACTGAAACCTGGATCCAGCAGTCAGACACCACTGCTGCTGCTGCTCTTTCATATGGTGGACTACACTTTTCTCATACCCCAAGATCAGACAACAGAGCAGGTGGAGGCGTTGGTCTGCTCCTTTCACCCAAATGTACCTTCCAAATTATCCCCCAAGTACCCTCACTTGTATTCCCTTCCTTTGAGGTCCATGCTGTCAGACTCTACGTCCCCTTCTCCATGTGAGTGGCGGTGGTGTATCGTCCTCCCGGCCCCTCTCGTCAGTTCCTGGATCACTTTGCCACCTGGCTTCCACACTTTCTCTCCTGTGACACCCCCACCCTTATCATGGGTGATTTCAACATCCCCATTGCTTCTCCCCTCTCCCCATCTGCTTCTCACCTTTTATCTCTAACCTCCTCTTTCGGCCTCTCTCAGCATACTAACTCTCCAACACATGAAGATGGAAACTCCCATGACTTGGTCTCCCGGCTTTGCTCAGTGGACGATTTCACAAACTCCCCTCTCCCGCTCTCTGACCACAACCTTCTTTCATTCTCTATCAAGAACTGCCATCCCGCTCAGGTCACCCCCACTTTCCACACTTATAGAAACATACAGGCCATTAACACCCAGAAACTTATGAAGAACTTGCAGTCCTCATTGGCCCCGATCTCCTCCATCTCATGTCCTGATTCTGCTCTGAAGCATTACAATGAAACCCTGCAAAGTGCCCTGGATGAAGCTGCACCTCCTATACATAGAACAACTCAGCACAGACGGTGACAACCGTGGCACACGCTACAAACACTTTTCCCGCAGCGGTGCTCCAGCTGCGCCGAACGTCTGTGGAGAAAATCTAATCTACCCGAAGATTTCATCCATTATAAGTTCATGCTAAAAACATACAACTCTGCCCTTCACCTCTCCAGCAAACCTATTTCAACACTCTGATCACCTCACTGTCAAATAACCCTAAACGTCTCTTTGACACTTTCCAGTCCCTACTCAACCCAAGAGAGCAGGCCCCAACCATGGTTCTCCGTGCTGACGATCTGACCAATTACTTCAAAGAAAAAATTGACCACATTCGACAGGAAATCATCTCCCAATCTCTTCATACCATGCACTGTCCTCCCTCCCCCACTGCATCTAGTTCACTCTCTGACTTTGAACCAGTTACAGAAGAAGAAGTATGCTAGGCCTCTTGCATCTTCTCGCCCGACCACTTGCACCAGTGACCCCATTCCGTCACATCTCCTCCAGTCCCTTTCCCCGGCTGTCACCTCTCACCTAACAAAAATATTCAACCTTTCTCTCACTTCCGGTATTTTTCCCTCCTAATTTAAGCATGCCATCATACATCCATTACTTAAAAAACCATCCCTCGACCAAAACTGTGCCGCTAATTATAGACCTGTCTCTAATCTTCCCTTCATCTCTAAACTCCTTGAACGCCTGGTCCACTCCCATCTTACCCGCTATCTCTCATAACTCTCTTCTCGACCCTCTTCAATCTGGCTTCTGCTCTTTACACTCTACTGAAACTGCCCTCACTAAAGTCTCTAATGATCTACTAACAGCTAAATCTAATGGTCACTACTCCATGCTAATTCTCTTGGATCTCTCCGCAGCATTCGACACTGTGGATCATCAGCTCCTCCTCACTATGCTCCGCTCCATCGGCCTCAAGGACACCGTTCTCTCTTGGTTCTCCTCCTATCTCTCTGACCGATCCTTCACTATATGTTTTGCTGGTTCCTCCTCCTCTCACCTTCCCCTTACTGTTGGGGTTCCTCAATGATCAGTCCTAGGCCCCCTCCTCTTCTCTTTGTAAACTGCCCCTATTGGACAAACAATCAGTAGATTTGGTTTCCAGTACCATCTCTATGCTGACGACACCCAATTATACACCTCTTCTCCTGTTATCACGCCGACCTTTTTAGAAAACACCAGTGATTGTCTTACCACTGTCTCTAACATCATATCCTCCCTCTATCTGAAACTGAACCTGTAAAAAACTGAACTCCTCGTGTTCTCTCCCTCTACTAACCTACCTTTGCCTGACATTGCCATCTCCGTGTGCGGTTCCACCATTACTCCAAAGCAACATGCCCACTGCCTTGGGGTCATCCTTGATTCCAAGCTTTCATTCACCCCCCACATCTGATCACTGGCTCGCTCTTCTTATCTGCATCTCAAAAACATTTCTAGAATTCGCCCTTTTCTTACTTTCGACTCTGCAAAAACTTACTGTTTCACTTATTCATTCCCGTCTGGACTATTGTAACTCTCTACTAATCGGCCTCCCTCTTACCAAACTCTCCCCGCTCCAATCTGTCCTGAATACTGCTGCCAGAATTATATTCCTCACCAACCGTTACACCGATGCTTCTACCTTGTGCCAGTCATTACACTGGCTACCCATCCACTCCAGAATCCAGTACAAAACTACTACCCTCATCCACAAAGCTCTCCATGGCTCAGCACCACCCTACATCTCCTCTCTGGTCTCAGTCTACCACCCTACCCGTGCCCTCCGCTCCGCTAATGACCTCAGGTTAGCATCCTCAATAATCAGAACCTCCCACTCCCGTCTCCAAGACTTTACACGTGCTGCGCCGATTCTTTGGAATGCACTACCTAGGTTAATACGATTAATCCCCAATCCCCACTGTTTTAAGCGTGCCCTAAAAATTCATTTGTTCAGATTGGCCTACCGCCTCAAACGCATTAACCTAACGATCCCTGTGTGGGCTATTAAAAAAAAAAACCATAATAAGGTTCCTCGTATCATGTTCTCATACAGTTTATGCAGCTAATAGCCCTCTGTGTCTGTATTGCTACATACTTAGGCAGTTAACTGGTTCATGCAGTTTTACATGAACACCCGAGCCTTACACTATGGCTGGTCCAAATAACTAAAGCAATTGTTACCATCCACCTCTCTTGTCTCCCCTTTTCCTCATAGTTTGTAAGCTTGTGAGCAGGGCCCTCATTCCTCCTGGTATCTGTTTTGAACTGTGATTTCTGTTATGCTGTAATGTCTATTGTCTGTACAAGTCCCCTCTATAATTTGTAAAGCGCTGCGGAATATGTTGGCGCTATATAAATATTATTATTATTAAAATGATCTTATTAATACTTTAACTCAGGTGTCGTCAGATATCCTTTTAATATTAAAGGAATTTTTCCAAGATTAAAAGTTATCCCAAATCTATTAGTTACTGTTCTCGCAGGGCCTGACCCCTGGTATTCCCAGCTCTGTCTGGAGCACTGATCAAGCACATGCATTTGGTATATATGTTGTCTATTAGCTGAGTGATGTATTCCTCTTTCTACGGCGGTCACTCAGTCAATGAATATAGTGGAGGTGCGCATGTTTGATTACTGCTCCATTCAGACGGAGCTCTGCAGAACCCCGTTCTCAGGATAGCTGTACCCTCAGCGATCAGTTATTAATTCTATGTTCTATGGATTGGGGGTAATGTTTGTCAGGGTCATTGCAGAACAACTCTATAGAGGAGTAAATATGTAAAAAGGTTCATCCTTTATTTTTCTTTTCTCCAGGCTGGAAGACTGTACTGCACCAAAGACGCAAGAGAAGGAACAAAGCACAAATACACCAGCCGGAAAAATCCAAAAAGACTATGGGTTTTGGTGCCCACGACAATTGAAAACTTTCCAAGTGACAGGCTACAAATTTTTGGGGGTTAATCACTGTGCACCGCCATGCCCCAACATGTACTTTACAAAAGAAGACTTAGACTTTGCCAAAAATTTCATTGGCATTATTTCAATCATATGTCTTTGTGCCACACTCTTCACATTCCTCACTTTTCTGATCGATGTGAAAAGGTTCAGATACCCCGAGAGGCCAATTATATTTTACTCGGTCTGTTACAGCATTGTATCGCTGCTATACTTCATTGGGTTCGCTATGGGGAACTCTATCTCTTGCAATGAGGCACATGAAGACTTTGCAGATGAAGACACTGTGGTACTTGGTTCCCAGAACAAAGCCTGTACAGTCATCTTTATGCTTCTGTATTTCTGTACTATGGCTGGGACTATATGGTGGGTCATGCTCACCATAACGTGGTATTTGGCCGCCGGTCAGAAATGGAGCTGTGAGGCCATAGAGCAGAAGTCCATGTGGTTTCACACTGTGGCTTGGGGTATTCCTGGGATCCTCACAATCATACTTCTGGCCATGAACAAGGTGGAAGGAGACAATATTAGTGGGGTCTGTTTCGTTGGACTATATGACCAAAACGTGTCCACATACTTTGTGCTACTACCTCTTTGTTTTAGCGTCTTCATTGGACTTTCTCTGCTCCTTGCTGGGATTATATCGTTAAACAATGTACGACAAGTGATACAACATGATGAGAGGAACCAAGAGAAATTGAAAAAATTTATGATCCGTATTGGCGTTTTCAGTGGCACTTACCTTGTTCCTTTAGGAATATTACTGTGCTGTAATGTCCATGAACTCTTGTCTAGATCTTCCTGGGAAATGACTTGGGTTGCAGACCATTGCCTGGAGTACCATATTCCATGCCCCTATCAGGTAGTGTTTTGTTTTTTCATCAATCTTCTTTTTCTTTGATCATGGATTTGTTCAAGATTAGAGATGTACGGATCCCTGAATGTTCAGGTTCAGCCGAACAGTTAAAGAAAATGTTTGGGTACCAGAAAAATACCCGAACCCGGACCCCATTCACTTGTATGGGGGGCTTGAACATCCAGTGTTTGCCACACTGTCATGTGCATGACAGCGCGGCAAACACTGCTTCTGATTGGCGGTAAAATCATTACCACTGGTCAGACAGCCGCAGTTCCCACACTGTTAAGTGACGACAGCGTGAGCGCTCAGCTGTGATCAGAGTTAAAAAGTTTACTCTGGTCACTGACGTCAGCTGATAGGACTACTGCTCCCATAAGCTGCTGCCGCTAATAACAGAGAGAGCAGGCGGCGGCTGATGGGAGTATTCATCAGCCGGCGCCTGCGCTCTAAATAAATAATTTAAAAAAAGAGGGTTCCCCTGTCGTTTTGATAACCAGCCAGGCAAAAACTGACAGCTGGGTGCTGTAAACCTTAGCTGTCAGCGTTAGCAAGGTTGGTTATCAAGAATAGAGGGGTCCCCACGCTGTTTTTTGTTTTTTTGGTTTTTTTAAATTATTTAAATAAATAATTTTAAAAATCAGCGTGGGGTATCAACCATTTTTGACAATCAGCCTTGCTAAAGCAGACAGCCGAGGACTGGTATTCTCAGGCTGGTAAGCCTAAAAATAGCAGCCCAAAGCCGCCTAGAAAAGGCACATCTATTGTGGCGCTTTGCAGGGCTTTTCCCACTTTCCCTGTAGCGGTGTCAAGTGAGGAAATATTTGTCGGGTTAATGTCACCTTTCTATTGTCCGATGACATTAAGCTCACCGATTAGTAATGGAGAGGCGTCTATAAGATATTTTGTAGATCTGTAATTTCCAAACCTGTGTTCTCTATGTAACTCAATGTCTACTTCTTACTATAGCCAAAGAATTTGTCCAGACCAGACCTTGGCTTATTTCTAACTAAATATGTGATGACGTTAATCGTGGGGATCTCAGCAATTTTCTGGGTTGGAAGCAAAAAAACCTGCTCTGAATGGGCCAACTTCTTTCACCGAAACCAAAAACAAGAGTAAGATTATTTACATTTTTCTTTTTGTATCTGTATTTGTTGAACACCTTTTTTGTTTTTTCACAAATTGGGGCAAATGGCTGCAGTTTTGTGAAAATTGTGGCAAAAACTCGAAAATAACCACAAGGAGTCCTTGCATAGCAATAGGGATTGGACAGGATCATTTTTCCTAAATAAAAGCCAAGCGGGTTGACTTAGGTTTTGCAGTTGTGGTCTTTTAATGCTTTGTGTGGCTATCGGCTGGTTTAATGTCAACCACTTCAAGCAGAAGACATATTTACATGCAGATAATAGAAACATAATTCAGATGCCTGCCAAGAATATTCTGGTGAATGAACAGCTTCAGCGGAATGGCAAGATAAGATCACAGTGATCTGCTGGTCCTTGTGTTCAGTGTTATTGCCTTAAAGGGAATGTATCCCCCATATTATTTTTATACTTAAAACCAAATAGTGCTGCGTGCTTGTCTTCCTTTTTTTTTTCTGATCTGTTTTTATTTTCTATTGGTAGAATTTTTATATTTATTTTTAATTCTGTTTTTTTTTTGTACATGATTCTAGTGATCATTGGTATAGCCATTTTGCCTGACCTCCTGTTAGCTGAATTTATAGATGTGCTCTACAGCCACAACCTGGACCATTCATGACTAGCAATAGTCCTAAAGTGTCCAGGACCTTGACATTGATGGCCAAGTCTTAGAATTGTATAGTAAGTAATCGATGGGGGTGCGACACATGGCGTTCTTGACGATCAGCTGTCCCTGATGTCCAATTGTGGCACTGCACAACAGCCTTGTGTACAGGGACTGCGGCCAGGTATTGCCCATCTGCCCCCTATTCGAATCAATAGGGAGTGGATGGACAGTACCCGGCCACGGCAACTACATTGTTGACTGATCTTTGCTGTACAGTTTTGCAACTGAGCACTTATGCCCTCTGCTGGCACCAGGAACAGCTGATTGGCTTGAGTGTCGGGTGTTGTATCCCCACCAATCAGATATATGATCAATGTAAAGGTCCCAGACAACCCCTTTTAAGCTGACTGACTGAGAGTTAGGAGAGTTTTCTGGGCATGTTCTGTGAAGGCCACTGTGCATTGAGAGGGAGGAGGTAAGCTGTGACTATCACCTATTGTGGATAATGTGTTCTTATACAGTTGCACAAAGTCCTCCATAACAGGGGCAGTTCTCAGCTCTGGCTGACCATAACGGGATGGTTCTTTCCTTCCTCTGTAGTGTTCATATGTCCTAATTAGTCAAAGGAAAACTTGTGTTTTACTTTGAAAATGATATTCGATTGGCATCAATTTAAGTCTTCATGTGACACCAGAGGAACACCACCTACATGTAATAGATGTACTTTTACCCACTTAGAATGTTTCTGATGTTTCCCGCTGATCCTATGGGATATTGTATCCTATTTTCATATACTAATATAAATGTCTCAAATAATTTCCTTACTATATTAAGTCATATTAGTTGCTATTATAAGTTCCTATAACTTTTGGCAATTCTCCTACACAAACTTCTTAGAGAAGCTGAATACCCAGATTGGGTAGATAGTAGAGATCAGCCAAAAGATTTGCTCTACCCAGTTGTGTCCTAGTACCGATACTTCATGGGCCCTTTGCTTGTGCACAAATGTGACTTTTGATGGCGTCTCCGAGCCTAAGAAGCAAAAATGACATCAGTTGATGAGGTAGACTGCTATATACCGGCAACAGTCTACTGATTTTTGCCGATCTGAGAAGATTTGGCCATCAAATCTAAAGTTCTTCAAATGCATTGTCGAAGGTATCTTCCAAGTTTAGTTATGTCTGTGCTGTGTCTCTGAGTGAGAGTGACTTTTTTTAATTTTTGAGGGTGCGTCAGAGTAATCGAATGCCAGATGGTGTGGTCTAGACTGGGTACAAGGCTTGTTTGTTCCCTCATCACCTTCTTGGCCGCTTCTTCTCTGGACCTCCGGCTTGGGTCTGCTGACTTGCACCTCTGTGGTTAATTCCTTCTTTTTTAAAAAGTATCTGTCTTGGATGAGGTCTGGTATAAAGGACAGCCAGCATTTCCTTTCCTCTGTGGTATGTGTTCTCTGCTTTATATTCCATTTAATGTCAGCAGGGGACATGTCTGCCTAAAGCAGGAATTACCAATCTCATGTAGTACTGTGCACCCAGTCTGTCTAATCAGCACATATTTTGTTTTTTTCTGACATTTCTCCATGTTCTGCTGAAACCTAATCCGTTTACCTGGAGGTTGTGGTAGGATTCTTACATGACATGTGCTCGGTTTTTTATTCCGACTCTACATTTTAGAAAGTCCTGACATCTTTAAAGTCCTGTTAATAACAAAAATGAAGAATAATTTGAAGATCACTTGAAATACGTTACCCAAGGACAGTAATTGTACCTGTGAGGGTTTGGGGGGAGAGATTTTCTCTTTACAATGTCAGTATGGGACTTATCCAGTGTTGGCGGTCTAATCGAGTGGAGATCCAGAAATTTATTATATAATTAATATATATTGTGCAGAGACTTTTTGGAACCCAACTCCCTAAGCCACTGCCAGACATTTACAGTGACTCTTTGCAGTGGCTTGAAATCCAAAATGCTAAATCTTTTGTTCCCCCATTCAGGAGACACTCAGGGCATCTTAAATTTTAAAATGGTTGTCTGGTCCCTTTGTAATGGCAGGTTCGGCCAAGTTGTGTGTATTGTGTATGAACATCTTTAACAAAGGCATTAATTCCACCTGGATTGAAGTCCTAGCACTAAAGATGGCCATACACTAGTGATGAGAGATTATACTCGTTGTTCGGTGCTTTCCCGAGCACGCTCGGGTGATCTCCGAGTATTTGTGACTGCTCGGAGATTTAGTTTTTGTTGACACAGCTGCATGATTTACAGCTGCTAGCCAGCCTGAGTACATGTGGGGGTTGCCTGGTTGCTAGGGAATCCCCACATGTAATCAAGCTGTCTAGTACCCGTAGAATGTACAGTAAGTCCGCAAGGACAGGGTCCTCTCCCCTCTGTACCGGTCTGTCATTGTAAATTTGGTTACTGTAAACGATATCTATAACCCTGTATGTAACCCCTTTCTCATGTACAGCACCATGCAATTAATGGTGCTATATAAAGAAATAATAATAATAGTAGCAGTAGCCGCAAATCATGCAGCTGCGGCAAGGAAAACTAAATCTCTGAGCTGTCACAAATACTCGGAGACCACCCGAGCGTGCTCGGCAAAACCCGAGCAACGCGTATACTCACTCATCACTACCATACACATTAGATGACTGCCAACAATTATTCAGCCGATAGCTGGCTCTCACAAACTTAGGAGCACTCGTTCGGCCGAGCGCTCCTGTGTTCTCTGAGAAAGCTGCTGACTGACACGTTGGTCGGCGGCTTATCGCCATGCGAGTGGCGGTGGTGTATCGTCCTCCTGGCCCCTCTCATCAGTTCCTGGATCACTTTGCCACCTGGCTTCCACACTTTCTCTCCTGTGACACCCCCACCCTTATCATGGGTGATTTCAACATCCCCATTGCTTCTCCCCTTTCCCCGTCTGCTTCTCACCTTTTATCTCTAACCTCCTCTTTCGGCCTCTCGCAGCATACTAACTCTCCAACGCATGAAGATGGAAACTCCCTTGACTTGGTCTTCTCCCGACTCTGCTCAGTGGATGATTTCACAAACACCCCTCTCCCGCTCTCTGACCACAACCTTCTTTCATTCTCTATCAAGAACTGCCATCCCGCTCAGGTCACCCCCACTTTCCACACTTATAGAAACATACAGGCCATTAACACCCAGAAACTTATGAGGAACTTGCATTCCTCATTGGCCCCAATCTCCTCCATCTCATGTCCTGATTCTGCTCTGAAACATTACAATGAAACCCTGCAAAGTGCCCTGGATGAAGCTGCTCCTCCTATACATAGAGCAACTCGACACAGACGGCGACAACCGTGGCACACGCTGCAAACACGCTTCCTACAGCGATGCTCCAGGTGTGCCGAACGTCTGTGGAGAAAATCTAATCTACCCGAAGATTTCATCCATTATCAGTTCATGCTAAAAACATACAACTCTGCCCTTCACCTCTCCAAACAAACCTATTTCAACACCCTCATCACCTCACTGTCCAATAACCCTAAACGTCTCTTCGACACCTTCCAGTCCCTACTCAACCCAAGAGAGCAGGCCCCAACCACAGATCTCCACGCTGACGATCTGGCCAATTACTTCAAAGAAAAAATTGACCACATTCGACAGGAAATCATCTCCCAATCTCTTCATACCAGGCACTGTCCTCCCTCCCTCCCCTCCCATCTAGTTCACTCTCTGACTTTGAACCAGTTACGGAAGAAGAAGTAAGCAGGCTCCTTGCATCTTCTCGCCCGACCACTTGCACCAGTGACCCCATTCCATCACATCTCCTCCAGTCCCTTTCCCCGGCTGTCACCTCTCGCCTAACAAAAATATTCAACCTTTCCCTCACTTCCGGTATTTTTCCCTCCTCATTTAAGCATGCCATCATACATCCATTACTTAAAAAACCCTCCCTCGACCAAAACTGTGCCGCTAATTATAGACCTGTCTCTAATCTCCCCTTCATCTCTAAACTCCTGGAACGCCTGGTCCACTCCCGTCTTACCCGCTATCTCTCAGATAACTCTCTTCTCGACCCTCTTCAATCTGGCTTCCGCTCTTTACACTCTACTGAAACTGCCCTCACTAAAGTCTCTAATGATCTACTAACAGCTAAATCTAATGGTCACTACTCCATGCTAATTCTATTGGATCTCTCCGCAGCATTCGACACTGTGGATCATCAGCTCCTCCTCAATATGCTCCGCTCCATTGGCATCAAGGACACCGTTCTCTCTTGGTTCTCCTCCTATCTCTCTGACCGATCCTTCACTGTATGTTTTCCCCTTACTGTTGGGGTTCCTCAAGGATCAGTCCTAGGCCCCCTCCTCTTCTCTTTGTATACTGCCCCTATTGGACAAACAATCAGTAGATTTGGGTTCCAGTACCATCTCTATGCTGATGACACCCAATTATACACCTCTTCTCCTGCTTTCACTCCGACCTTCTTAGAAAACACCAGTGATTGTCTTACCGCTGTCTCTAACATCATCTCCTCCCTCTATCTGAAACTGAACCTGTCAAAAACTGAACTCCTCGTGTTCTCTCCCTCTACTAACCTACCTTTGCCTGACATTGCCATCTCCGTGTGCGGTTCAATCATTACTCCAAAGCAACATGCCCGCTGCCTTGAGGTCATCCTTGATTCCGAGCTTTCATTCACCCCCCACATCCGATCACTGGCTCGCTCTTCTTATCTGCATCTCAAAAACATTTCTAAAATTCGCCCTTTTCTTACTTTCGACTCTGCAAAAACTCTTACTGTTTCTCTTATTCATTCCCGTCTGGACTATTGTAACTCTCTACTAATCGGCCTCCCTCTTACCAAACTCTCCCCGCTCCAATCTGTCCTGAATGCTGCTGCCAGGATCATATTCCTCACCAACCGTTACACCGATGCCTCTACCTTGTGCCAGTCATTACACTGGCTACCCATCCGCTCCAGAATCCAGTACAAAACTACTACCCTCATGCACAAAGCACTCCATGGCTCAGCACCACCCTACATCTCCTCTCTTGTCTCAGTCTACCACCCTACCCGTGCCCTCCGCTCCGCTAATGACCTCAGGTTAGCATCCTCAATAATCAGAACCTCCCACTCCCGTCTCCAAGACTTTACACGTGCTGCGCCGATTCTTTGGAATGCACTACCTAGGTTAATACGATTAATCCCCAATCCCCACAGTTTTAAGCGTGCCCTAAAAACGCATTTGTTCAGACTGGCCTACCGCCTCAACGCATTAACCTAACTATCCCTGTGTGGCCTATTAAAAATAGAAAAAAAAAACAAAACACATAATCAGGTTCCTTGCATCGTGTTCTCATACACTTTATGCAGTTAATAGCCCTCTGTGTCTGTATTGCTACATACTTAGGCTGTTAACTGGTTCATGCAGCTTTACATGAACATCGAGCCTTACACTATGGCTGGTCCAAATAACTAAAGCAATTGTTACCATCCACCTCTCGTGTCTCCCCTTTTCCTCATAGTTTGTAAGCTTGCGAGCAGGGCCCTCATTCCTACTGGTATCTGTTTTGAACTGTGATTTCTGTTATGCTGTAATGTCTATTGTCTGTACAAGTCCCCTCTATAAGTTGTAAAGCGCTGCGGAATATGTTGGCGCTATATAAATAAAAATTATTATTATATTATTATTATTATTATCTCAAGGGGAACAGTGAGATCACTTCTGATCATCATGTGGCCTGCACCAACATACTCATTAGACCGTCTGGCAAACCTGTTAATATTGGTGGGTTCGGCCCATATAAGTCTTGTGTATGGCCAGCTTTAATCTCTTAGGCTGGTTTAGATGGCTGGCTTCTCAGTCATTGTGCTGTGTTCGTTATCAACAGATGGAACACTGATACAATTTTTCACTCTGATCACCAAGGCCTAGTTTGATTTTCAGGCCATACTAGTGCATGTAAACGAAAGCAGGTCCTTCACCCATCCTCCATGCGGATTATCACACGGAGCTGCACACAGCCAGTCATGTGCGCAAATTGTTCGTGACCAATCCATTTTTTATTTGTAATATGACTGTCAACCTAAGGTAGGCGTCAAAGTTAAGGCAAGTGCTGAACTCTTGCGGACCAATCACGTCTGCTGTTTGCGGATACTAATGACTTTCTTTACAGCTCCATGCGCTCGTCTGCATAGTGGATGGGTGCAGGAGCTGCCTTCAATTTACATGCCCTAGTATGGGCTGTAAATTGGGCCGGATTGGTGAATGCCTCTATTGTGCACACAGGCTACAATTGGTCTATGTATTGTCACTGAACGTACCTCTAGACCAGGAATGGGCAATTATTTTTCCCAAGGGACTACATGAAACCATGACAGTTGTGGAGGGCCAAATAAAAAGGCATAACTTAATTCTGCTCATTATTATTTTAGATAATTTTCATCACTTAACGGGATTTTTCCTCTTTCAGTTTACATTTGGTAACTGGGTGTAGTTTATAAAAAACAAACAAACAAACAAACAAACCACTCAGTACTCGCCTTCCCAGGGTCCACCAGCGAGTCTATGCTGCTGCTCCAGGAGATGTATGCTTACTGGCGTCACTTCTACAGTGCTGCAGTCAACCAGTGAGCTCAGTGGTTCTGAATTGGGAGCTGAGCTCACTGATTGGCTGCCATACTGTCGATGTGATGTCATCTGACACTAGGATCAGCAGCGGAGACTCGGTGGTGAACTGGGGCAGGTGAGTACAGCGTGTTTTTGTTTTTTCTTTATAGCAAACTGCCCTGAGACAAAATTTAACTAGAAGGGGTCAGCCCCTTTTTAATATTGAGCAGAATTAAGTCTGTTGACTAGTTGCTACTTCTAATACATGTTGTAACCTTGTAATTTACTGCTTTTTATATTGTTTAGAATCATATTGCTCCTTATTCAGCCTTGAAGAATTAGTCCACTGCTAGGACAACTCCACGTCATACCCCACTATTGGCCTCGATAAAATAAAAAAGCTTATACTCCCCTCCCGATTCCGTTCCTGCGGCGTCAGCACACACTCTCCCCAGGGCTCTCGTGCGTGCGGTGTTGTGACCCTTAACCCTGACTCCCAATTAGTGCTGGCGTCGCTGTCACCGCCTCCTTTTGAATTGACCATGAAGAGGAAGTCGGTGATCCGCTTCAGCCCTGACTACTTCTTCATGTTTGATTTGTCCGAAGACGGGGACAGTGACACCAGCGCTGGTTGGACTATGTCATACTAATTGACAGCTTGCTCCCTGCTGACTAACTGCGGGAAGCTAGCTGTCAATCAGCATGGTGCTCTGTCGACAAGACAGGCTGGAAGAAAAAGAGCTGCCTTATTGTGAGATCAAGGGAAGCAGGAAAGTCACTGACTGACCCGGAACAGATCGTCACAGGGCAAAACAGGCAGGTACTTAGCAACTGCCTGACAGTAAGATCTTAGCCTCATAGGGAAAAAAATAACTAAAGTGTCACCGGTTTACCGCGAGAGGGATTGGGCAGAAGACCACTGCAGCTAATTTCAAGTACTCCTGCGCTGATTAGAAGCACTTCTCCTTCATATTAAACAGTGCAGGGTTCTGTTAGCAGTGCAGGGGTTAAACTGTTCAGTTTAGAGTCTCTGAAGCTTTCCTGCTTAGATGATCTCAGCTGTTCAGTATTGGCCACTCCTCTCCTATATATACACTCACCTTGTGAGTGCATATTTGTATGTTTGGTATTTTCTTTTTTCCCTGTATGTCCTCCCTTGATACACTTTTTTCCGAGCAAACAGATTGGTGGGAGTAGCTGCTCACATATCCCCACCCCAATGGAGTGGTTTGGCAGATAAAACCAAGTTTGGCAGTGGAAACCAAGTGCCTCATTCAGTGTCTAACACACAGGAGATCCACACATCTCCAGACTGGGACCATGTGCACACGTTCAGTATTTTTCACGTTTTTTTCGCTATAAAAACGTGATAAAAACGCAAAAAAAAACGCTTACATATGCCTCCCGTTATTTTCAGTGTATTCCGCATTTCTTGTGCAAATGTTGCATTTTTTTCCGCGAAAAAATCGCATCGCGGAAAAAAAAGCAACATGTTCATTAAATTTGCGGAATTGCGGGGATTCCGCACACCTAGGAATGCATTGATCTGCTTACTTCCTGCACGGGGCTGTGCCCACCATGCGGGAAGTAAGCAGATTATGTGCGGTTGGTACCCAGGGTGGAGGAGAGGAGACTCTCCTCCACGGACTGGGCACCATATAATTGGTAAAAAAAAAAAGAATTAGAATAAAAAATAGTCATATACTCACCTTCGATGGCCCCCGGAGTCTTCCCGCCTCTCAGCGGTGCACGCTACCGCTTCCTTTCCTATAGATGGTGTGTGTGAAGGACCTGCGATGACGTCGCTGTCTTGAGATTGGTCGCGTAACCGCTCATGTGACCGCTCACGTGACCGCGACGTCATCGAAGGTCCTGCACACACACACCATCTATAGGAACGGACGCCGCTGAGGAGATCGGCTGTCTGCAGAAGGTGAGTATAACCATTTTTTTTAACATTCTATCTTTTACTATTGATGCTGCATAGGCAGCATCTATAGTAAGGGCTGTCCCACACGTCCAGATAATTCCGGTACCGGAATAAATCGGTGCCGGAGTTATCCGTGTCCGTGTGCCTGGGAACTCACGGAGGCCATACGTGCAGCACACGTGTGCCGCCCGTATGGCGAGTGGGTACCACAGGGAGCGTGTGGTACCCACTCTGCATCATGGTGAAGCCGCGATTCATATGTTCCCTGCAGCAGCGTTTGCTGCAGAGAAAATATGAATAATAGTGTTTAAAATAAAGATCTATGTGTCCGCCGCCCTCCCACCCCCTGTGCGCCCCCCCCGCTGGTCAGAAAATACTTACCCGGGTCCCCCGTCGGCTGTCGCTCCTTCCTGGTCTGGCCGCGGCTTCTAGTGTATGCGGTCACGTGGGCCCGATCATTTACAGTCATGAATATGTGGCTCCACCTCCCATAGGGGCAGAGCCGACTATTCATGATTGTAAATGATCGGCCCCACGTGACCGCATACAGTAAGCCGCGGCCAGACCAGGAAGGAGCGACAGCCGACGGGGGACCCGGGTAAGTATTTTCTGACCAGCGGGGGGGGCGCACAGGGGGTGGGAGGGCGGCGGACACATAGATCTTTATTTTAAACACTATTATTCATATTTTCTCTGCAGCAAACGCTGCTGCAGGGAACATATGAATCACGGCTTCAGCACCATGTGGGGGGGACAGCGCTTACTGTAGCGCTGTCTCCTGCACGCACACGGACCCCAGACGGAGAATGTCCGTGTGAGGTCCGTGTTTTACACGGACCCATTGACTCTATTGGGTCCGTGTAATACGTGCGCTCCCACGAACACTGACATGTCTCCGTGTTTGGCACACGGAGACACGGTCCGCAAAAAATCAATGACATCTGAACAGATGCATTGATTTTTATGGGTCTACGTGTGTCAGTGTCTCCGGTACGTGAGGAAACTGTCACCTCACGTACCGGAGCCACTGACGTGTGAAACCGGCCTAAAAAGTTGGTCACACTTGTTAAACACTATGTTTGACAAGTGTGACCAACCTGTCAATCAGTTTTCCAAGCGATGCTACAGATCGCTTGGAAAACGTTAGCATTCTGCAAGCTAATTACGCTTGCAAAATGCTAAAAAAAAACCGCGAAAAAAACGCAAAAGAAAAATGCGGATTTCTTGCCGAAAATTTCTGTTTTTCTTCAGGAAATTTCTGCAAGAAATCCTGACGTGTGCACATACCCTTAGTCTGTGCAAAGGTCTTAAAGGGAACCATCTTTATGTAGGGTTCGGATTAGCTATTCATAATGCAGACTGCAGACAGGTCGCTGATCCCTCACTGACCTGCCCCCTAGTTTGCATAAGAACTGGACACTAACCTGAGCTATACTGTAAGGACTACCGTATTTACTTTGCGTTTTCACTTTGTGCTGGAAAAGGCTGTTTTTTTTTTGTTGGGTTTCCTGAGCGGTTTATGAAGTTTTAATAAACTAGCCTGGACATTTTAATGAAATCGTTTTCCTGTGCCTACCTCAACCACAGCTGAATGAGTAAAGCCTTGAGTATAGACATACACTGTTACTCCCCGCTTCCCTAGGTGGGGGAGGGGGGCAGATATAGAGCTGATTCAGGAGTTCTGCAAGGTACATGGCTCCGTCCTCTTCACCATCAGAAGTAATCTGAGGAGCAGGGATAGCTATGGCGCCCTTAGTGTTAGGGACAGGAGAGGAGCCACTGGCCTTGTTTATTCTGACAACAGAGTTATGACGCAAAATCCTTGATAACTCCTTTAATCCCTTTACCACCAGAGACGTATGGATACGTCCTGGTGATTTTGCGCGCACAGAGGCTATGCACATGCGCGATTGCCGCCAGGTGTGAGCTGATTCTGACAGCTGACACCAGACACTTAGTGCCAGGAGCGGTCCTACATCGCTCCCAGCACTTTAACCGCCAAGTTCTGCGATCACATTATTTCGGGAGCAGGCAGAGGGAAGAAAGCCCTTCTGCCCTCGGATCGGAAACTCAGTCATCGCGGGGTCCCGATTATTGCCATGGTGACCCGATATCATCATGACGACATCTGGGTCACCAGAGCTAGCAAAGTTCCCTGTTCATGCTTAGAGCAAGATGAAGCAACTTTGTCAGCGCAGTTCTGACATTTTGCAGAGCATAGGGATGCTCCTGATTCTCTATGCTATACAAGCGACCAGCCTGCAAAAAATGATAGTCCCATCCTTAGTGGGACAAAGTAAAAAAAAAAAAAATCTAAATATATTGTACCCATTAATAAATATTTTCATGAAAAAATAAATAAATATATAATGTATGTACGTACACATATTTGGTATTGCGAACAACCCAACCTGTAAAACTGTCCCACTAGTTAACCCCGTTAGTGAACGCCATAAAAAATACATAAAAACAAGGCAAAAAACAACGTTTTATCATACCACCGAACAAAGAGTGGAATAAAACGTGATCAAAAAGACAAATATAAATAAGCATGGTACCGCTGAAAATATCATCTTGTCCTGCAAAAAAAGAAAGTCATACATCTCCATCAGCAGAAAAATAAAGTTATAGTTCTCAGAATAAAGCGATGCAAAAATAATTTTTTCTATAAAAGTTTTGTGTAAAAGTGCGAAAACATAAAAAAAATTATATAAATGGGGTATCACTGTAATCTGACATGAAGAATTAAACTGTCTCATCAATTTTACCACACGTTGAACGACATAAAGAGAAGAAAAAAATCCCGAATTGCTGTTTGTTCATTCTGCATTCCAAAAATTGGAATAGAAAGTGATCAAAAAATATCATGTCTGAAAATAGAACCAGTAAAAAGTAGACGTGTGAAATATTATTTATTAACTATTTTGTGTGACAAATCTCTCTGATTTTAAGGGCATAATAATTCAAAGTTTGAAAATTGCAAAATTCTCCAAATTTTTGCCAAATTTCCATTATTTTTTTTCACAAATGCTAGTCATATTGAAGAAATTTTACCACTATCGTGAAGTATGTACAATATGTCACGAAAAACCGTTCTCAAAATCAGTGGGATCTGTTGAAGTGTTTCAGAGTTATTACCTCATAAAATTACCGTGGTCAGAATTGTAAAAATTGGTCAATAACATGCAAACCACCTTGGATGGTAAAGGGGTTAACAATAGGTCATTTTCTGATGACCCATTACCTTTCCATACAATGTCTTTTTTCCTATTCTGTGAGTGTTAATGTAGGTCTTTCTATATTCTAGCCCCGTGGCTGAGAGCAGAAGGGTCCTACAGGAGTCCTGTGAATACTTCATCAAGCATAACTCTAAACCAAAGCACAAGAAGCATCATAGATCCAGTTCCCACAAACTGAAGGTTCTCTCAAAGTCCATGGGAACAAGTACCACTGCAAAAGCAAACCATGGAGTGTCTGCTATGACCATTACCAGCCACGATTTCCTGGATAAAGAGACAGAAGTGGACCTTCAAATTACGAGGGCCCAGTCGCCAAAGGAAGACCAGGAGTCAAGAAGTAGCGTCTCAAAAGCAAGACCAGACCCTCCAGAAGAAGTTATTACACAGACACTGCTAGAGAACTCTGAGGTTCCCACACAACAAACCGAGCAGAATAATTACCCTAGCTTGGGCAAAGGAAATGGCATAACTGGCAATATGCCAAAAAAGATTGAGGGCAGGTGAGAAATATTATGTTCCTAAACTTTTATTTTCGAGGTGCTATTGGTTTATGTTTTCATATTGGTCTATAACCTATACTTCTAAAATAAAGCAATTTTACTTGAGTTTGAAACATA
This sequence comes from Ranitomeya variabilis, assembly GCF_051348905.1. Lineage (NCBI taxonomy): Eukaryota > Metazoa > Chordata > Amphibia > Anura > Dendrobatidae > Ranitomeya > Ranitomeya variabilis. Next base: position 518,504,623 of record NC_135237.1, read on the forward strand.
TTAGAAGTATAGGCAAATACATAGCTGTGTAGTATCGACATCTGGAGCCAGAACTGAAATATTTTTATTATTATATAAAGTTGCAAATATCAGACATTAAGGAGAATCACAAAATGTAACTATGGAGCATCGGTGGGAAGTGCGCTGTCCTTGCCCGCAATTATTAAGTAGTTATCCACAGCCATTCTCATGACATGCAGCCATGAGTAGTTGGATTCTTTGCAAAATCCAGCCACGACGTTTCATTCTTAGAAGTTATAGTCAAACGTTTTTTTTCTACCCAACCAAAAGATCTAAACAGACAAGAGTAAAGATCCCCATTGCATATTAAACAAAAGTCAACTCAACCTTCTGACTTCGACAGAACCAGCGACCATCTGATGTTTATGGGGCCTCCCGGCTCTCTCCGACAGATGCAGTTTTAGCAGCTGAACCCTTTTGTCTTCGGAGTAGAAAAGCTGCTGCTAAAGGTGTTTGGCAGCTTCTTTTTCCTCTCCCCACCTGTTGAAAATAAGGCTAAGAAATCTGCTGCCCTACTGCCTTTTATTTTGGGTTCTAGAGCAATCAACAGGTCTAACGCTCTTTAAAGGAGCCAACCTTTGTAAGTCGTGACATAGTGAGCCACTTTCAAATATTGGTTTGGAGCCCAATGTTTACTTGTTCCTCCACTGCTACAATATATTGTAAAGGGGGAAAAAAAACCACCAATCTGATTTTTGGGGGGAATAGTTAAAATGTATTTTTAATTTTGTCTTTTCTGTCTTTCTCCAGTTTTCTTATTGAAAACCACTTGAGTGATCCGGCCTCATACCCTGAATCTCCACCTTCTGCTCCAAGTCCTGCCAATGTGCCTGCACCGTTACTTGCCCACAAGGAAGGGGAACTTGGAAACATCACACCAACTGTATGAGGAATCGGACGGAAAGGACTATTGTCAGGTTTTTCGTATCAGGAAGCGTTGAGTTGACACCCGACACTGATGTTTCACGGGACTGTAGAAAGTTTTGCACTTATACAATGTAAAGCATTTAATGTACAGTATGCCACAGCTCATTACTACTGGCTTTGAGAGCACTGCTTTGGCACTAGTGACCAGCTAAAGACTGATCCATCTTAAAGAATTTCCGCCCCCATCATTCCCTTTGTTCTGTATTCTGTTACATTTGTAATGTAGATTTCTGAATATATTTGTATATATGGACTTCCCTAATACATCTGACAGATATTCTGGAGACCGTACGGTAAATGGATTTTAACATCTAAGACCACATTCACACGGTTAGTTTTTGGTCAGTATTTTACCGCTGTGTTTATAAGCCAAAACCAGGAATGGAAAAGTCAAGAGGAAAAGTATAATAGAAACTCGTCACCACTTCTGCATTTTCGCCCACTCCTGGTTTTTGGCTTACAAATACTGATGTAAAATACTGAACGTGTGAACGTGGCCTAAGGCAGAAAATTCATATCCTGTAGTAGGTCGCATTCTTGCTTCTATGTTAGTCATGGCACTGATAATGAATAGGCTTACTGCCACTGTCTACTGATTATCTACTGGTTGTTATGTTACATCTCTCTGGTCAATTTAGTTGTTTTTACACTGGAAATTATTTAAAAGAAAAATAAATTCTGAATTTTTCATAAACTTTTTTTTTTTATTTATTTTTTTTATTTATTTTAATTACGACCTAGTTATAGATTGGAGAAAAAACAAAGATATAAAGAACGACAAATGGGGATAAAACAAAGATATAAAGAACGACAAATGCAAAATGAAACAATATCTGTTCCAAACAGATTGTCTGTCCTAGACTGTATACTTACTGGTATTTTATGCCTAAATCTCTCTTCATTGTTCAGAAATCATCATACTGTACTTATAGACCAGTCGTTTGTAAGTTAAGGCTTTCTAGTTGTTTGGAAACTACAAATACCAGCACTACTCCTCCTGTTCCTCCTTGCACAAAGGAGGAGGTAGCGGTCCTGCTGCTGGGTTGTTGCCCTCCTACTGACCTTTCCATGTCTCCTGGTGTACTGGCCTGTCTCCTGGTATGTGCTCCATGCTCTGTACACTGTGCTGACAGACACAGCAAACCTTCTTGCCACAGCTCGCATTGATCAACTTGTGTGGGTTGTAGAAACCGCCTCATGCTACTGTACAGTACCTCTGAGGCCGGGGTCACACTAGACCGTAATACGGACGAGTGCTATGCGATAAAAAATCGCATAGCACTCGGCCCAATGTTAATCTATGGTGCAGCTCCCATCATCCGATATTTTCTCCACCGTATTTCGGATCCGAGGGAACTCGCAGCAGGCTGCGATTGTCAGCGTATCTCGGCCGAGACTCGCCAATGCAAGTCTATGGGTGCGAGAAAAAATCGGATTACACACGGACCAGCAGTGTGACTTGCGAGAAATACGCAGCGGTGTTCTATAGAAAAGCCGGTAATTCAATTGCCGGCTTTGCATTTCTCCTTCACAAACCCGACAGGATATGAGACATGGTTTACATACAGTAAACCATCTCATATCCCCCTTTTTTTTGCATATTCCACACTACTAATGTTAGTAGTGTGTATGTGCAAAATTTGGCCGCTGTAGCTGCTCAAATAAAGGGTTAAATGGCGGAAAAAATTGGCGTGGGCTCCCGCGCAATTTTCTCCGCCAGAATGGTAAAGCCAGTGACCGAGGGCAGATATTAATAGCCAGGAGAGGGTCCATGGTTATTGGCCCCCCCATGGCTAAAAACATCTGCCCCCAGCCACCCCAGAAAAGGCACATCTGGAAGATGCGCCTATTCTGGCACTTGGCCACTCTCTTCCCACTCCCTGTAGCGGTGGGATATGGGGTAATGAAGGGTTAATGCCACCTTGCTATTGTAAGGTGACATTAAGCCAGATTAATAATGGAGAGGCGTCAATTATGTCACCTATCCATTATTAATCCAATTGTTTGAAAGGGTTAAAAAACACACACACACATGATTAAAAAGTATTTTAATGAAATAAACACAGCGGTTGTTGTAATAATTTATTGCTCTCTCATTCCATTTTCAGACCCTCGCTTGGCAAAACAATAAACACACAATATACATACCCTCTCTGATGAACTGTCACGTCCCACGAAGTAATCCATCTGAAGGGGTTAACTAATATTACAGGCAGAGCTGCGATAATCCACTCGCTCGTGCCTGTAATCCCCGGGTGCTGAAAGGAAAGCAGTGATCTGTACTTACATTCAGTCGCGGTGATGCGCCCCTGCTGGATGTTCTCATGAACTGCAGCCTGGGAACTTTTCCCCAGGCTCCAGGTCATATGAGGACATCCACCAGGGGGCGCATCACCGCGACTGAAGGAAATGTAGGTCAATGACCTATAGTTACCTTCAGTCGCGGTGATGCGCCCCCTGGTGGATGTCCTCATATGACCTGGAGCGTGGGCATACGGATGCCATACGGATGTCACACGGATGTCACACGGATCATTTGATGCGAGGAAATTGCATCCTCGCACTGCACACGGATCACTGTTTTTGAAACATTTGTGCGATTCTCGGCCGTGAAAAACATACCGTTTTTTTATACGTTAAGTGTGTCCCCGGCCTAAGGGTGAGAGCAATGACAAAATGCAAAAGTGATCAAAACAGCCAAAAAGGATGAGAACAGAGAAATGGTCTGTGGTCACCCCCTGCAGAACCACTCCTTTATACGGATTGCCTTGCTAATTGCCTATCATTTCTACCTGTTGTCTTTTCCATTTGCACAACAGGAGAAACTGATTCACAATTGGCGTTGCTTCATATCTGGACAGGTTGATTTCACAATGTCTGACTTGTAGTTACATTGTGGTGTTTAAGTGTTCCCTATAATTTTTATTTTCAGCACTTTACACATACATATCTGTGTGTGTATGTATATGGATATAATAAAAATATATATATTAGTGTATATATAATACTAGATGTTTCCAGCCAGCTAACGCTCGGCACGCTCATTGCTATCTAACTAACGCTGCTAGTGATTAAACTAAAGTAAATAATGACAACATTCAATAGCGCTTATGCAGGTGATAAATTAACTTAAAATGAAGTTAATAACAATAGCGTGGTGATGTGTTGGGGCGGGATTATGTGTGGTAATGTGGTGGGGGGCGGGATTATGTGTGGTGATGTGGTGGGGGGCGGGATTATGTGTGGTAATGTGGTGGGATTATGTGGTGATGTGGTGGGGGGGCGGGATTATGTGTGGTGATGTGGGGGTGGGATTATGTGTGGTGATGTGTTGGGGGCGCGGGATTATGTGTGGTGATGTGGTGGGGGGGCGGGATTATCTGTGGTAATGTGGGGGGCAGGATTATCTGTAGTAATGTGGTGGGGGTGGGATTATGTGTGGTAATGTGGTGGGGGGCGGGATTATGTGTAGTAATGTGGTGGGGGCGGGATTATGTGTAGTAATGTGGTGGCGGGATTATGTGGTGATGTGGGGGGGCGGGATTATGTGTGGTGATGTGGGGGCGGGATTATGTGTGGTGATGTGTTGGGGGCGCGGGATTATGTGTGGTGGGGGGGTGGGATTATGTGTGGTAATGTGGGGGGCGGGATTATGTGTGGTGGGGGGGCGGGATTGTGTGTGGTAATGTGGGGGGCGGATTATGTGTGGTGGGGGCGGGATTATGTGTGGTGGGGGGCGGGATTGTGTGTGGTAATGTGGGGGGCGGGATTATGTGTGGTGATGTGGGGGGCGGGATTATGTGTGGTAATTATTATTTATTTATATAGCACCATTAATTCCATGGTGCTGTACATGAGAAAGGGTTACATACAGGGTTATAAATATCGTTTACAGTAAACAGGTTTACAGTGACAGACTGGAACAGAGGGGAGAGGACCCTGTCCTTGTGGACTTACATTCTATTCTACCTACATTCTTACATTCTTCTAATGTGGTGGGGGGGCGGGATTGTGTGTGGTAATGTGGGGGGGCGGGATTGTGTGGTGATGTGTTGGGGGGCGGGATTATGTGTGTTGATATGTTGAAGGGGCGGTCAGAAACAGGCAGATTAAAAAAAATGTGCCCTCAGATCATCAAAGTGGGCTTAGTGAAAAAATTCTCAGTTAACTCATTATGCCGCCAGTAATAGACAATATAACACTGAGGATACAGAATGAAATTGCAAAAAATATTAATAAAATCCAATTGCAAAAATGATTTTCAGCCCCAATTATATTCACGTAAGTACAATATAAAATTGTCTTCAAAGTTGCACATCCTCTTTAAGTGTAGACAAGTTGATAACTGGTGAATAAATGTAAACGTGCTGGCGATTGTCACACATGGAGGTGGCGTACATGGTTCGTGGACCCACTGTGCTATGGGCTAGGCTTACCTAGGAGGGGTGTAACTAAGCTGCTACCTGGTTTTCACTGGAGCTCCTGATGGTGGAGTCAGGCTTGAGCTGCAGGTAGCCGCCAGGTACTACTCCTAGGCAGTCCCCGATGCTGCAGCTGCTGTCTCCAGCGGTCAGATACGCTGACACGGACTGGGCTTTGAGTACTTGGCAAGACAGAATATGAACTCTGTTCACCACACAGGTTCTGGATCCTCGAACAGAACAATACTGACACAAAATCAGACAGAGCTGGATTTGGATACTGGAACGGGCTCCGACCGTACGAACTCTGGAACACCAAACAGGACTGGCACAGGAACAGATTCAGGTACTGCCGAAGTGGCTTCAGGGTTCAGATACCGCCAGGTGCGTCTTCAGGCTACAGGGACCGCCAGGTGCCACTTCAGGCTACCGGGACCAACAGATGCTACTTCAAGCTACACGGACCGCCAGGAGCGGTTTTACACTCAAGGGACCGCCATACAGTTTCAGGTTCAGGCCCTGGCCACACAAAGACCGTAGAAACAGGGACCTGGCTGCTCACTAGTTGCACCAACACTAACCGGAGAGAACTAACTGGGGAAAGTGCCTTCTATACAAGATGCCTCCCAGTAATGCTTGGGGCCATTTTCCAATTGCGCCCGCTGCCCCATAAGAACAGTGGAGTGTTCGCTCACTCAGGAAGCAGGAGACGGGGAGCTCCCCGCACGGCCGGGGCTGTGAGTACATTGGCTTCTCTGCATGGAGGTGGCAGAGGAACCATGCCAGACGTATTTCCATAGCAGGTTCGCCTTAAACCTACCAGGATCAGTTGTCCATATGAGGAGAAATGAAGGGGGGTAAAATTTCACCTGACTCCCTGTTGTACCCCTGTATTGCTCCTGCCCTCACAAGGGCAGGCCCCAAGTATGTCCTGCCCACCATAAACAAATGTAGTTCAGTCTCACTAGACAGATAAACCTTATCTCGTGATTAGATCATTATGCCAGCGTCATTATCCGCACCATCTCTCGTGTATACAGCGTATGTGCTGCCGATTACACGATTAGTAACGTTGGTATAAATTAATTAACTGTTCCCATCAGTTGTTGGCTTGTGTAAACCATTGTGAACAATAAATGAGTGCGGATCATTAATGGGTGAAAATGGACCAGAATGTTGCACTATTTATGTCCTGCTTTAGTGAATAGTTTCCAACATTTACATTTTTTTTAAATAATTCTCCAGAGGCTGATAAGGATAGAAGGCAGACTTCATAGAAGCAGCACAGCCCCCACAATAAAAGAGAATGTGTTTGTACTGGGCTCATTGTGCTGGAGTCAGATAACACATCTGTATTCCTGTAATGTCTGATAACCCCATACTCATGGGTGCAGTAGTGTTCAGTCAGCTCAATGGAGGCATGAGGTAAAGGTACCGTCACACTAAACGATATCGCTAGCGATCCGTGACGTTGCAGCGTCCTCGCTAGCGATATCGTTTCGTTTGACACGCAGCAGCGATCAGGATCCTGCTGTGATGTCGCTGGTCGCTGAATAAAGTCCAGAACTTTATTTGGTCGTCCGATCGCCGTGTATCGTTGTGTTTGACACCAAAAGCAACGATACCAGCGATGTTTTACACTGGTAACCAGGGTAAACATCGGGTTACTAAGCGCAGGGCCGCGCTTAGTAACCCGATGTTTACCCTGGTTACCAGCGTAAAAGTAAAAAAAACAAACAGTACATGCTCACCTGCGCGTCCCCCAGCGTCTGCTTCCTGCTCTGACTGAGATCCGGCCCTAAAGTGAAAGTGAAAGCACAGCGGTGACATCACCGCTCTGCTGTTAGGGCCGGAGCTCAGTCAGTGTCAGGAAGCAGACGCTGGGGGACGCGCAGGTGAGCATGTACTGTTTGTTTTTTTTACTTTTACGCTGGTAACCAGGGTAAACATCAGGTTACTAAGCGCGGCCCTGCGCTTAGTAACCCGATGTTTACCCTGGTTACCCGGGGACCTCGGCATCGTTGGTCGCTGGAGAGCTGTCTGTGTGACAGCTCTCCAGCGACCAAACAGCGACGCTGCAGCGATCGGCATCGTTGTCGATATCGCTGCAGCGTCACTTAGTGTGAAGGTACCCTTACACTTTGATGTAGTAGAGGTCTGCCATTCCTGAGCCATTCAGCCAAACATTCTATCTCGCTATTGTATTAAAGGGATCGTGTCCTGTCCCAAAACGCTGTTAATCTGCAGTTTAATAGTGTAGCGCTGTGCAGCTAGTGACCCACATTGATTAACAGCTGGCTCAACAGTGCATCATTGCTGCTCCAGCAGTGACAGCTGGCTCGTGTTTACAGCTGCTGCTCAGTACTGAGCGGTGACTGAAGTCGCGCCGGCCACACCTCTATGACTGAAAGGCGGAGGTTGCTTAAAGGGAACCTGTCACCTGAATTTGGCGGGACCAGTTTTGGGTCATATGGGCAGGGTTTTCGGGTGTTTGATTCACCCTTTCCTTACCCGTTGGCTGCAATATTGCCTTGCGCTGGCGTGTACTCCGGAGGACAGAGAATGAACTTCAATCCAATATTGCGGCCAGCATGCAGCCAGCTGGTAAGGAAAGGGTGAATCAAACACCCGAAAACACCGCCCATATGACCCAAAACTGGTCCCGCCAAATTCAGGTGACAGGTTCCCTTTAAGAATGAAAGGATTTTTAATCTTATTGTTTACAGCTTGTTGCTTGGGTTCACAGCACAGCAGACAGCAGTGGTCAGTCTCCCAGGTAAGGAGCACAGCACTTACAAGCTCTTTTCTTTAACCCCTTAGTGACGGAGCCAAATTTTTAAAATCTGACCAGTGTCACTTTATGTGGTAATAACTCTGGAACGCTTCAATAAATCCCAGTGATTTTGATATTGTTTTTTCGCGACACATTATACTTTATGATAATGGTACATTTAGGTTGATAGGTTTCGTGTTTATTTATAAAAAATATCAGAAATTTGAGAAAAATGTTAAAAAATATGCAATTTTCAAACTTTTAATGATTGTCCCTTTAATCCAAAGTTATGCCACAGCAAAACATTAATTAATAACATTTCCCTCATGTCGGCTTTACATCAGCACCATTTGTAAAATGTTCTTTTATTTTGTTAGCATTTTAGGAGGTTTAACCCCTTCACCCCCAAGGGTGGTTTGCACGTTATGGACCGGGCCAATTTTTACAATTCTGACCACTGTCCCTTTATGAGGTTATAACTCTGGAACGCTTCAACGGATCCCGGTGATTCTGACATTGTTTTCTCGTGATATATTGTACTTCATGATAGTGGTAAAATTTATTTGATATTACATACGTTTATTTGTGAAAAAAAACGGAAATTTGGCGAAAATTTTAAAAATTTTGCAATTTTCCAACTTTGAATTTTTATGCAATTAAATCACAGTGATATGTCACACAAAATACTTAATAAGTAACATTTCCCACATGTCTACTTTACATCAGCACAATTTTGGAACCAAAATTTTTTTTTGTTAGGGAGTTATAAGGGATAAAATTTGACCAGCAATTTCTCATTTTCACAACACCATTTTTTTTAGGGACCACATCTCATTTGAAGTCATTTTGAGGGGTCTATATGATAGAAAATACCCAAGTGTGACACCATTCTAAAAACTGCACCCCTCAAGGTGCTCAAAACCACATTCAAGAAGTTTATTAACCCTTAAGGTGTTTCACAGGAATTTTTGGAATGTTTAAATAAAAATGAGAATTTAACTTTTTTTTCACACAAAATTTACTTCAGCTCCAATTTGTTTTATTTTACCAAGGGTAACAGGAGAAAATGGACCCGAAAAGATGTTGTACAATTTGTCCCGAGTACGCCGATACCCCATATGTGGGGGTAAACCACTGTTTGGGCGCATGACAGAGCTCGGAAGCAAAGGAGCGCCATTTGACTTTTCAATGCAAAATTGACTGGAATTGAGGTGGGACGCCATGTTGCATTTGGAGAGCCACTAATGTGCCTAATCATTGAAACCCCCCACAAGTGACACCATTTTGGAAAGTAGACCCCCTAAGGAACTTATCTAGAGGTGTGGTGAGCACTTTGACCCACCAAGTGGTTCACAGAAGTTTATAATGCAGAACCGTAAAAATAAAAAATCATATTTTTTCACAAAAATTATCTTTTCACCCCCAATTTTTTATTTTCCCAAGGGTAAGAGAAGAAATTGGACCCCAAAAGTTGTTGTACAATTTGTCCTGAGTACGCTGATACCCCACATGTGGAGGGGAACCACCGTTTGGGTGCATGGGAGGGCTCTGAAGGGAAGGAGCGCCATTTTGAATGCAGACTTAGATGGAATGGTCTGCAGGCGTCACATTGCGTTTGCAGAGGCCCTAATGTACCTAAACAGTAGAAACCCCCCACAAGTGACACCATTTTGGAAAGTAGACCCCCTAAGGAACTCATCTAGATGTGTTGTGAGAGCTTTGAACCCCCAATTGTTTCACTACAGTTTATAACGCAGAGCCATGCAAATAAAAAATATTTTTTTTTCCACAAAAATTATTTTTTAGCCCTCAGTTTTGTATTTTCCCAAGGGTAACAGGAGAAATTGGACCCCAAAAGTTGTTCTCCAATGTGTTCCGAGTACGCTGATACCCCATATGTTGGGGTAAACCCGTTTGGGCGCACGGGAGAGCTCGGAAGGGAAGGAGCACTGTTTTACTTTTTCAACGCAGAATTGGCTGAAATTGAGATCGGACGCCATGTCGCGTTTGGAGAGCCCCTGATGTGCCTAAACAGTGGAAACCCCCCAATTATAACTGAAACCCTAATCCAAACACACCCCTAACCCTAATCCCAACGGTAACCCTAACCACACCTCTAACCCAGACACACCCCTAACCCTAATCCCAACCCTATTCCCAACCGTAGATGTAATCCAAACCCTAACTTTAGCCCCAACCCTAACTTTAGCCCCAACCCTAACTGTAGCCTTAACCCTAACCCTAGCCCCAACCCTAACCCTAGCCCCAACCTAACCCTAGCCCCAATCCTAGCCTGTTGTGGATTCTGTTTGCGGGCTCCCTCTGGTGGTTACTGCTGGTACTGGGTGACTTTGGTGGGTTGCGGCCTTTGGTTTCCATCTGTCCATCAGAGGCTGGGTGTTTCCTATTTTACCTGGCCTCTCTGTCATTTCCCTTGCCGGCTATCAATGTGTTCAGATGTGCTCTGTTTGGTTCCTGCCTACCTGCTCCCAGATCTTTCAGGATAAGCTAAGTGCTGATTTTCAGTTGTTTGGTTTTTTGTCCAGCTTGCTTAGAATGTCTCTTTGTTAGCTGGTTGCTCTAGTGGACTGAGGTTCTCCCCATGTGCCATGAGTTGGCACATGGGTTCTTGTAATCTCAGGATGTTTTTTTGATTAGGGTTTTTTGCTGACCGCTCAGTCCCCTTTTGTGTCATTCTGCTTTCTAGTTTTCAGCGGGCCTCTATTTGCTAAAGCTATATACATCATCTCTATGTATGTGCCTTCCTCTCATTTCACCGTCAATACATGTGGGGGGCAACTATATCTTTGGGGTTAATTCCTCTGGAGGCAAGTGAGGTCTTTGTTTTCTCTGCAGTACTAGTTAGCTCTTAGGCTGGTGTGTGGCGTCTAGAACCAACGTAGGCACGCTCCCTGGCTATCTCTAGTTGCGTTTGTCAGGCGTAGGGCAGCGGTCAGCCCAGGTTCCATCACCCTAGAGCTCGTCCGATATTTATTATACTTGCTTATCCTGTGCTATCCCTAGCCATTGGGGATTCATGACACTAGCCCCAACCCTAACCCTAGCCCCAACCCTAGCCCCAACCCTAACCCTAGCCCTAACCCTAGCCCCAGCCCCAACCCTAACCCTAGCCCTAACCCTAGCCCTAATGGTAAAATGGAAATAAATACATTTTTTAAATTTTTTTTATTTTTCCCTAACTAAGGGGGTGATGAAGGGGGGTTTGATTTACTTTTATAGCGGGTTTTTAGCGGATTTTTATGATTGGCAGCTATCACACACTGAAAGAAGCTTTTTATTGCAAAAAAATATTTTTTGCGTTACCACATTTTGAGAGCTATAATTTTTCCATATTTGAGTCCACAGAGTCATGTGAGGTCTTGTTTTTTGCGGAACGAGTTGACGTTTTTATTGGTAACATGGTCGGGCACGGGAGATTTTTTGATCGCTTTTTATTCCGATTTTTGTGAGGCAGAATGACCAAAAACCAGCTATTCATTAATTTCTTTTGGGGGAGGCGTTTATACCGTTCCGCGTTTGGTAAAATTGATAAAGCAGTTTTATTCTTCGGGTCAGTACGATTACAGCGACACCTCATTTCTATCATTTTTTTTATGTTTTGGCGCTTTTATACGATAAAAACTATTTTACAGAAAAAATAATTATTTTGGCATCGCTTTATTCTGAGGACTATAACTTTTTTATTTTTTCGCTGATGATGCTATATGGTGGCTCGTTTTTTGCAGGACAAGATGACGTTTGCAGCGGTACCATGGTTATTTATATCTGTCTTTTTGATCGCGTGTTATTCTACTTTTTGTTTGGCGGTATGAGAATAAAGCGTTGTTTTTAGCCTCGTTTTTTTTTTTTTTTTTTTTACTGTGTTCACTGAAGGGGTTAACTAGTGATATAGTTTTATTGGTGGGGTCGTTACAGACGCGGCGATACTAAATATGTGTACTTTTATTGTTTGATTTTTTTTATTTAGATAAAGGAATGTATTTATGGGAATAATATATATATTTTTTTTCTTTATTTAGGAATTTTTTTTTCTTTTTTTTTTTTTTACACATGTGGGAATTTTTTTTTTAGCTTTTTTACTTTGTCCCAGGGGGGGACATTACAGATCGGTGATCTGACAGTGTGCACAGCACTCTGTCAGATCACCGATCTCACTTACAGCCGTGCAGGCTGCAGCTTTCATCTGCAGCCTGCACGGCACCCGGAAGTAATCCCTGCAGGACCCGGATGCAGCCCCGCGGCCATTTTGGATCCGGGGCCTGCAGGGATAGGAGGTAGGAGACCCTCGCAGCAACGCGATCACATCGCGTTGCTCCGGGGGTCTCAGGGAAGCCCGCAGGGAGCCCCCTCCCTGCGCGATGCTTCCCTGTACCGCTGGCACACCGCGATCATGTTTGATCGCGGTATGCCGGGGGTTAATGTGCCGGGGGCGGTCCGTGACCGCTCCTGGCACATAGTGCCGGATGTCAGCTGCGATAGGCAGCTGACACCCGGCCGCGATCGGCCGCGCTCCCCCCGTGAGCGCAGCCGATCGTGCTGGACGTACTATTCCGTCCTTGGGAATTAGGGCCCACCCCACATGGACGGAATAGTACGTCCAATGGCAGAAAGGGGTTAAAACTGTAGCAGTAATTTTTCATTTTTTCAAGGAAATTTACAAAATTTATTTTTTTAGGGACTAAGCCATATTTGAAGTGCATTTAGTGTTCCCATATATTCGGAAACCCCCAAAAGTGATACCATTTTAAAAACAGCACCCCCTGACATATTGAAAACTGCTGTCAGGTGACATGACAGAAATGACAATGTGCATTTTTACCACCTAAATTCCTCTAACTTCTGAACAGGTTACAACAGCCGGCAGACTCTTAGACCAGAATTTGGTCATGAATTGCCAATCGCAAACATCAGGACCACACAATCATGATCTGAGGGCACCAATTGGGATTAGGAGGAAGCCCCCACAGTCTGTTAACCATTTATAATGAAGTAGTCACTATTGAAAGCAGCATCTAAGGGGTTAAACAGATTTGGACGGTGCAAACACTGATCGTGACTGATGCAGCAAGTTGTCAGCTGTAGTGTACAGCCGAAAGCTGCTGGATTGTCACCTGTATGTGGAGGCTATTCTCTTATATCTCAGGTCAGTTAAAAGACGTATTGGCTGTCATTAAGGGGTTAAAGCTTGTAAGCGCTGCTCTGAAGCTGGCCGGATTGCTGGATTCTTCCGATTCTGCAGAAACAAAGTTGCTTCTACTTGCAGCATGGTAGAGTGCGCAGTTCGGGCCAGGAAGCGGGGAGGCATTATTTTTCTCCATTTCATGCCAGTCCGTAATCCTGCAAACCTAATGGTAAAATCATAGCATGCTCGGTTATATTACAATTATAGTTTCATACTTTAAGGTTGAACGTAGACTTAAGTCTGCCTAACATATTGACCAGGAGAATTCAAAAGCCCCAAGGAGCAGACAATAATGGCTCCGTATTAGGGGAAAAATTCCTTCCCGACTCCACATATGGCAATCGGACTAGTTCCCTGGATCAACGGCGCATCACAGAATCTGGTGCCCATAACCTGTAATATTATTTTTTTTTTTTCAAGAAAGTCATCCAGACTCTTCTTGAATTTTAGTAGTGAATCAAAGGAAAATTATACAAAGAAATCTTCTGTGTCTCTCAGGAACTCAGCCATGTCCTCTACACTGCCTTACGCCTGGCTGCAGCAGGAGCCTCCCCCCTCTGCCTTTTCTGCAGCAGGGCAAAGGATTGCTGAACGCCGTGCCCCCAGCTAGCCACTCCTCAAAGATGGAACATGGCAGGAGATTAAGCTCCTCTGTACTCTGTAGCATTTTTGCAAGCAAAACATGTCTCACAGTTATGTCTAAGGGGTACCGTTTCTCCTTGTGTAGAGTGACAAGCCAGGCCTGGCATATCAGAGTGAGAAGACTTGTAGGCCATGCATGCTCCTCTGGGAAATTAAATATGCAAATTGTCTCTTCAGAGAAGAAGAGGACTTGAACTCTAGCGACACCTATAATAATAATCTTTATTTTTATATAGCGCTAACATATTCCGCAGCGCTTTACAGGTTGCACACATCATCATCACTGTCCCCGATGGGGCTCACAATCTAAATTCCCTATCAGTATGTCTTTGGAATGTGGGAGGAAACCAGAGTGCCCGGAGGAAACCCACACAAACACAGAGAGAACATACAAACTCTTTGCAGATGTTGTCCTTAGTGGGGTTTGAACCCAGGACTCCAGCGCTGCAAGGCTGCAGTGCTAACCACTGAGCCACCGTGCTGCTCACCTATTGGAATTACCAATCATGAACATCAATATCGACTTTAATGAGTCTTGTCACATGACTTAGGATATAAAAGCCAAAACAGAATTTCAATTTGCAGACACGATGTTTCGGGATTTTGCCCCTCCTCAGTGCAAAGCAAGAGAAGCGATTTGGCTACGTCATAGGCTTAAAACTGGGATCTACATCTGTTTCCAAAAGACAGCAATCGTGTTTTTCTACTCTTGGACAACCACTTTAAAAAAAAAAAAAAATCCATTATACCACGTAAGCAATACTTGGAAAAAAATACCTTGAAAAACAGCGTGGTGCGGAACTGTTTGAACTAGGCCTTTCTGTTGTTGTAGGGTAAGGGCAGCCTTTATATCATGGTAATCCTCCGTGACATAATGTTTGGCAGTGCTCTGTCCTGGCTGCTATGCCGGTAGGGGCCATTATACATGGGGCGTTTATCGTAAAGTGATTTATTGTTGGAGTATATGAAAGGAGAGTGTCAAGCCCTGGGTAACACTGACACAGTATGAATGTGCCTTTTGCAGCATTGTTTTGTTGTATACATAGTTACGTTCCTGATTCCGCGGCTGCATTGTGAGGACACCACTCCGTTTCTTTTCATCTTTCTCCTTTCAGAGAGCGCACAAACCTGTTCCTCCATTGTCCTGCAATGAATGTGGGAGCAATAACTACACAATGACATAAGGACCGGTAAGAAGGTAAACAGTGAGACAAGTGGAGAAACCGCTTCACGCATGGTGTAAGAAAACAAGGAAGAATTCTAAAGCTGATCTAAACCACGGGATGTCCAAAACCATATCGGCAGCAATCAGAACAGTGGAGAGTAGCTACAAAGAGCGACTGTGGCCCCGGAGGACCCGACATGTCTGTGTTTTATACTGATATGCCATTAATTACAATAAGTAAGATGTAATGCTCAATTCCCCCTGTGGTGGCGCTGCAGGAATAATGACAACTTTACCCATAGACTAGAGCTGATCAATGATCACCCTTCGATCAACTTTTTGGAGGACACTACTATCAAAAAATGAGTGATCACAAGGCGGCCATATAAAATTCTGCTGGGAAGAGTGTTTCAGTCCACTGGCTTGTAAGTTTAGAGAAGTGTGCACAAAGGTTTATGGAGCAGGTCTGCTCAAAAAAAAAAAAAATTTGCTTGAAAAACAATAATTTCTACTGTAACAATCTTTTTGCTGGTCGTATGTTTAGTCTCGTTAGCGTTTTTTTTTTTTCCAAGGTTGAGGTTTCGAAAAACACCTGGTGGGAATAAAAAGAAAGTGCGCGTGACTTTTTTGAAGCGGCTCCTGATGGTATTCACCTCTCGAAACAAGGCACTGTCCAAACAAAAGGCATAACAAAAAACTATTCAGGAAAAACACTCTGCTAAAATGATTCAGGGAATGAAAAACTCCATAGGAAATGATCGTTTCCTGAAGCAGTTTCCGCTAGAAAACACTTCATCTAAAAAAAAACAAAAATCTGCGCGCCCATACATACACGATGCACAAGCTGAGGTTTACAAGCAGAAATTGTTTCAGGAGACTGGAATTTTTTTTTCTTTTCCTGACACGTCCTTTGTATCAGTTATTCAGCTTTTTCCCTGCCCGTTTTTGAGCGGATTAAGCCACAGGAATTTTTGGGAAGGTTTTCCCATGGTTTTGGTGACATCTTTTTTACTATCGTTTTTCAGAATTTTTTTTTTTTTTTTTACTCCATTGAATTATGAAGAAACCATCACAGGTTTTTTTTAAGGAAAAACTATGACAAAGCTCTCCAAAAAATGATAGAGCGTCTTTTGAGCATTCCCATTGACTTGTATTATAAAATACATAGCGTTTTCTGAGCGAAAAATGCCTGAAGAATGGACTTGTCGCTTCTTTTAGCTGCTTGGCATCTTTGGAAACCTGAGGCAGTTAAAAGATGATAAAAATCCTGAACATGTGCACAACAAGTCGTTATACAGTGCCTTGCGAAAGTATTCGGCCCCCTGGAACTTTTCACCCTTTTCCCACATATCATGCTTCAAACATAAAGATACCAAATGTAAATTTTTGGTGAAGAATCAACAACAACAAGTGGAACACAATTGTGAAGTTGAACGAAATTTATTAGGTATTTTACATTTTTGTGGAAATTCAAAAACTGAAAAGTGGGGCGTGCAATATTATTCGGTCCCTTTAATTTAATACCTTTTTGCGCCACCTTTTGCTGCAATTACAGCTGCAAGTCGCTTGGGGTATGTCTCTATCAGTTTTGTACATCGAGAGACTGAAATTCTTGCCCATTCTTCCTTGGCAAACAGCTCGAGCTCAGTGAGGTTTGATGGAGATCGTTTGTGAACAGCAGTTTTCAGCTCTTTCCACAGATTCTCGATTGGATTGAGGTCTGGACTTTGACTTGGCCATTCTAACACCTGGATACGTTCTCCATCTTCTCTTCAGTGTGCTCCAAGTCTCTCATCTGAGAAAATCGCGTCATACTAAGGTAACACTCGGATCAGAGTTTGATCAGAGTGTCATTTATATAATCGGCCCGATTGTCTCACATGAGAGAATCTATGGTCACTATGACCTATGATACTAGAGGTCACGACCATCCCGATTTGAGTACACCTTGATGTTGGGGGGATGGCTGCTGTTGCGCTTTTTTTTTTTAAAAATTAAAAACGGTGTTTACTAAATGCCCAATGTGATTTATATGCACTATTGTTTTTACTTTCTTAAAGAAGGGTATTTGTTCATTTTGTTTCCATCTTGTTTTCTTTCTGTTTGATGACCAGTGTGAACATGCTCCTATTTTCCGTGAATACCAACTTGTACTCCAGTTCATATTTTTTTTTGTGTGTTAGTGTACGTGAGACCTAGAACTAAATATTTGCAATTGGTGAATGTTTTTTTGTGTCTGTGTCCTGTGTAAGGTTTTGTTCACACAGCAGATGGACATAGGTTTTGCCGTCTTAGTGATATCAACAGATTTTATGGCCAGAATGGCGCATCTGGAAGCCTCTTTGGAATCAAATTTGTGATCGTAATATTAAAAAATGATTTAAAAAATTGCACCAAAATCCGTCAAAAGTGGAATTACTCTTTAG
This sequence comes from Ranitomeya variabilis, assembly GCF_051348905.1. Lineage (NCBI taxonomy): Eukaryota > Metazoa > Chordata > Amphibia > Anura > Dendrobatidae > Ranitomeya > Ranitomeya variabilis. The sequence continues at coordinate 518,522,201 of NC_135237.1, forward strand.
TAAGTGGCCAGATATATGATTTTGTTGTATGTTATCTGATAGGGATGTGGTTTTATGGATACGTTTTGTATTACAACTTCTATAAAAAAAAATGACTGTGGATTATAGGCAGCATAAATGTAAGACCTGTCATTACTGTGTCCAGATCCCCACCCATCTATTCAATCCCAGAAGAAATGCATGACCTGTCTCTTCTTCTACCGCACTGCTACGTAAATAGTCAGACAGAATTTCATTGTATCCCAGCACTTTTTCAGGAAAGAAGAGATTGTTGTAACATATATGTGTTCACAGATGTAATACAGCACACAAATAGATGATAATGAGATCGCTAGGCAGATAGTTTTCCTCATGACTGTATATGCTTATCTAAGTACACCCTTTTTGAATCACATAGTTTTTCATAGCAGGACACAAATACATTTGGATCTTAAAAGATCTTGAAACTAACTAAATACAACTTCAGTTGAATAACACGTGGCAAATTACACCATGTCTTTATTTCATTATTTATTTACTACCGTAAAAACTAGGCTGAAGCAGGGTGGGAAAAAATTAAGTATAGCCCATGAAATAATTCTAATTGTACTATCATGAACTTGAGCATTTAACATACTAACAGAGGCCTTTGGAGTCTGAGCAGTAGCTCTTTGAATTTTTTGCAATTTCTCTTATCATTGCATGGTTTGACCGTGGCGTGATTTTGCGGGGACATTCACTCCTGGGAAGAACTGTCTTAAATGGTTTCCACATGTGAATAAACTTTCTCACTGTACAATGATGTACTCCAAATTGTTTGGAAATGGTCTTGCAACTTTTTCCAGATTGATGGGCAGTAATAATTGCTTCTGTAAGATCATTGCTGATGTCTTTATTACTCCTTTGCAATGTGTTAACACACGCCTCACTGTTGCAGACCAGCAAACTGCCAAAACATGCTTTTATAGTTGTGGTCAAACTTGCTGATGAATCAATAGCATTTGATTTGCCGCACCTGACTGCTACATATCCTCTGAATTCCTATGAAAGCAGTAACGGTGTCTATAATTTTTATACACTGCTTCTGCTTTTTAGCCTAGTTTTTTTAAATAAATGGCAGTGTAAGTTGTCACGTGTTGTTCATTTCAGACTGTATTTACCGAATTTTAAGTGTGCTTAATTTTTCTCATGAGTGTATGCCAACTGTGCCAAATTTGCTGGGATTGTTTCTACTGACAAATTTGTGGTGTCCTGGTCCAAAAGCGGTCATGGTTAACACAAACCCTACCCACAAATTGACAGGTCTCATGGGGTTGGTAATTACATTAGATAGATGGATTTTCCAGAATTCTGTGGTTTTCAAACGTTCTACCAAACTTTCCAAATTTCCTTTCACTGGTGCCTGTATTCATGATGGTTCATGTATAAATAAAACAAACCTTTATCCATGTCTGCTAATCACTGCCATATGTCTATTAAGATCAGTCAGCCGCAAGGCGCCCAGTTTACAAGCAATCGTCTTATGGGCTACAATACCAAGATGTCGGCAAGCATTCATTTATGTTGCTCTGAGCAGCAGAAAACAACATATTTAGATGCTAACTAGTAAGGTAAATTGTTGTGAAATTGGATTCTGGGCTCCCCCGGTGGCCACTTGTGGAATTGAACTTGTGTGCATCATCCCCTCTGTTCACCTGCTCCTATCAGGATGTGGGAGTCGCTATATAACCTTGCTCCTCTGTCAGTTTCTTGCCGGTCAACAATGTAATCAGAAGCCTTCTGTGCTTGTTCCTGCTACTAGACAACTCCCAGCTAAGTTGGACTTTTGTCCTTGTGTGTTTTTGCATTTTGTTCCTGTTCACAGCTGCTGTTTCGTTACTGTGTCTGGAAAGCTCTTGTGATCGAAAATTGCCACTCTGGTGTTATGAGTTAATGCTAGAGTCTTAAAGGAATTTCTGGATGGTGTTTTGATAGGGTTTTTCTGCTGACCATGAAAGTGTCCTTTCTGTCTTCCTGCTATCTAGAAAGCGGACCTCGATTTTGCTAAACCTATTTTCATACTACGTTTGTCATTTCATCTAAAATCACCACCAATATATGTGGGGGCCTCTGTCTGCCTTTTGGGAAAATTTCTCTAGAGGTGAGCCAGGACTGTCTTTTCCTCTGCTAGGATTAGGTAGTTCTCCGGCTGGCGCTGGGCATCTAGGGTTAAAAAACGTAGGCATGCTACCCGGCCACTTCTAGTTGTGCGGCAGGTTTAGTTCATGGTCAGTATAGTTTCCATCTTCCAAGAGCTAGTTCTCATATATGCTGGGCTATGTTCTCTCGCCATTGAGAATCATGACAGTTTGACCGGCCACAAAAAAGGGTTAAATTACTGGCTGAGAAAGGAGAGAAAAAAGAAGTCTGCTACAATTTTTTTTTTTTTTTTTTTCCTTTAGTTCTGAGTGTGCTCTTAATTGAATCACTTGCTAGTCTGCCTATACTGCAGCCTTCCTCTCTTTCTCTCCTTCTAATCCTTGAATGGCTCTGTGTTCACCTGTTTCAAATGGATCTTCAGAGTGTAGCTACAGGTTTGAATAATCTCGCCACAAAGGTACAAAATTTGCAAGATTTTGTTGTTCATGCACCTATGTCTGAGCCTAGAATTCCTTTGCCTGAATTCTTCTCGGGGAATAGATCTCACTTTCAAAATTTTAAAAATAATTGCAAATTGTTTTTGTCCCTGAAGTCTCGCTCTGCCGGAGACCCTGCACAGCAGGTCAGGATTGTAATTTCCTTGCTCCGGGGCGACCCTCAAGACTGGGCTTTTGCATTGGCACCAGGGGATCCTGCGTTGCTCAATGTGGATGCGTTTTTTCTGGCCTTGGGGTTGCTTTATGAGGAACCTCATTTAGAGCTTCAGGCGGAAAAGGCCTTGATGTCCTTGTCTCAGGGGCAAGATGAAGCTGAAATATACTGCCAAAAATTCCGCAAATGGTCTGTGCTTACTCAGTGGAATGAGTGCGCCCTGGCGGCGATTTTCAGAGAAGGTCTCTCTGATGCCATTAAGGATGTTATGGTGGGGTTCCCTGTGCCTGCGAGTCTGAATGAGTCCATGACGATGGCTATTCAGATCGATAGGCGTCTGCGGGAGCGCAAACCTGTGCACCATTTGGCGGTGTCTACTGAGAAAACGCCAGAAAATATGCAATGTGATAGAATTCTGTCCAGAAGCGAGCGGCAGAATTTTAGACGAAAAAATGGGTTGTGCTTCTATTGTGGTGATTCAACTCATGTTATATCAGCATGCTTTAAGCGTACTAAGAAGCCTGACAAGTCTGTTTCAATTAGCACTTTACAGTCTAAGTTTATTCTATCTGTGACCCTGATTTGTTCTTTGTCATCTATTACCGCGGACGCCTATGTCGACTCTGGCGCTGCTTTGAGTCTTATGGATTGGTCCTTTGCCAAACGCTGTGGGTATGATTTGGAGCCACTGGAGGCTCCGATACCTCTGAAAGGGATTGACTCCACCCCATTGGCTAGTAATAAACCACAATACTGGACACAAGTGACTATGCGTGTTAATCCGGATCACCAGGAGGTTATTCGCTTTCTGGTGCTGTATAATCTACATGATGTTTTGGTGCTGGGATTGCCATGGCTGCAATCTCATAACCCAGTCCTCGACTGGAGAGCTATGTCTGTGTTAAGCTGGGGATGTAAGGGAACTCATGGGGACGTACCTTTGGTTTCCATTTCATCATCTATTCCCTCTGAGATTCCTGAATTCTTGTCTGACTTTCGTGACGTTTTTGAAGAACCCAAGGTTGGTTCACTACCTCCGCACCGGGAGTGCGATTGTGCCATAGACTTGATTCCGGGTAGTAAATACCCTAAGGGTCGTTTATTTAATCTGTCTGTGCCTGAACACGCTGCTATGCGAGAATATATAAAGGAGTCCTTGGAAAAGGGACATATTCGTCCTTCGTCATCTCCCTTAGGAGCCGGTTTTTTCTTTGTGTCTAAGAAAGACGGCTCTTTGAGGCCGTGTATTGATTATCGACTTTTGAATAAAATCACGGTTAAATATCAATATCCGTTACCACTGCTTACTGATTTGTTTGCTCGTATAAAGGGGGCCAAGTGGTTCTCTAAGATTGATCTCCGTGGGGCGTATAATTTGGTGCGAATCAAGCAGGGGGATGAGTGGAAAACCGCATTTAATACGCCCGAGGGCCATTTTGAGTATTTGGTGATGCCTTTTGGTCTTTCAAATGCCCCTTCAGTCTTCCAGTCCTTTATGCATGACATTTTCCGCGATTATTTGGATAAATTTATGATTGTGTATCTGGATGATATTCTGATTTTTTCGGATGACTGGGACTCTCATGTCCAGCAGGTCAGGAGGGTTTTTCAGGTTTTGCGGTCTAATTCCTTGTGTGTGAAGGGTTCTAAGTGTGTTTTTGGGGTTCAAAAGATTTCTTTCTTGGGATACATTTTTTCCCCCTCTTCCATCGAGATGGATCCTGTCAAGGTTCAGGCTATTGGTGATTGGACGCAACCCTCTTCTCTTAAGAGTCTTCAGAAATTTTTGGGCTTTGCTAACTTTTATCGTCGATTTATTGCTGGTTTTTCTGATGTTGTAAAACCATTGACTGATTTGACTAAGAAGGGTGCTGATGTTGCTGATTGGTCCCCTGATGCTGTGGAGGCCTTTCGGGAGCTCAAGCGCCGCTTTTCTTCCGCCCCAGTGTTGCGTCAGCCTGATGTTGCTCTTCCTTTTCAGGTTGAGGTCGACGCTTGTGAAATCGGAGCTGGGGCGGTGTTGTCGCAGAGAAGTTCCGACTGCTCCGTGATGAGACCTTGTGCTTTTTTTTCCCGTAAATTTTCGCCCGCCGAGCGGAATTATGATATTGGGAATCGGGAGCTTTTGGCCATGAAGTGGGCTTTTGAGGAGTGGCGTCACTGGCTTGAGGGGGCCAGACATCAGGTGGTGGTATTGACTGACCACAAAAATTTAATTTACCTTGAGTCTGCCAGGCGCCTGAATCCTAGACAGGCGCGCTGGTCGTTGTTTTTCTCTCGGTTTAATTTTGTGGTGTCGTACCTACCGGGTTCTAAGAATGTTAAGGCGGATGCCCTTTCTAGGAGTTTTGAGCCTGACTCCCCTGGTAATTCTGAGCCCACAGGTATCCTTAAAGATGGAGTGATATTGTCTGCCGTTTCTCCAGACCTGCGGCGGGCCTTGCAGGAGTTTCAGGCGGATAGACCTGATCGTTGCCCACCTGGTAGACTGTTTGTTCCTGATGATTGGACCAGTAGAGTCATCTCTGAGGTTCATTCTTCTGCGTTGGCAGGTCATCCTGGAATCTTTGGTACCAGGGATTTGGTGGCAAGGTCCTTCTGGTGGCCTTCCCTGTCACGAGATGTGCGAGGCTTTGTGCAGTCTTGTGACGTTTGTGCTCGGGCCAAGCCTTGTTGTTCTCGGGCTAGTGGATTGTTGTTGCCCTTGCCTATCCCGAAGAGGCCTTGGACGCACATCTCGATGGATTTTATTTCGGATCTGCCTGTTTCTCAGAAGATGTCTGTCATCTGGGTGGTGTGTGACCGTTTCTCTAAGATGGTCCATCTGGTTCCCTTGCCTAAGTTGCCTTCTTCTTCCGAGTTGGTTCCTCTGTTTTTTCAAAATGTTGTTCGTTTGCATGGTATTCCTGAGAATATCGTTTCTGACAGAGGGACCCAATTCGTGTCTAGATTTTGGCGGGCATTCTGTGCTAGGATGGGCATAGATTTGTCTTTTTCGTCTGCTTTCCATCCTCAGACTAATGGCCAGACCGAGCGGACTAATCAGACCTTGGAGACATATTTGAGGTGTTTTGTGTCTGCGGATCAGGATGATTGGGTTGCTTTTTTGCCTTTGGCGGAGTTCGCCCTCAATAATCGGGCCAGCTCTGCCACCTTGGTGTCCCCGTTTTTCTGTAATTTGGGGTTTCATCCTCGATTTTCCTCCGGTCAAGTGGAATCTTCGGATTGTCCTGGAGTGGATGCTGTGGTGGAGAGGTTGCATCAGATTTGGGGGCAGGTGGTGGACAATTTGAAGTTGTCCCAGGAGAAGACTCAGCTTTTTGCCAACCGCCGTCGTCGTGTTGGTCCTCGGCTTTGTGTTGGGGACTTGGTGTGGTTGTCTTCTCGTTTTGTCCCTATGAGGGTTTCTTCTCCTAAGTTTAAGCCTCGGTTCATCGGCCCGTACAAGATATTGGAGATTCTTAACCCTGTGTCCTTCCGTTTGGACCTCCCTGCATCCTTTTCGATTCATAATGTTTTTCATCGGTCATTGTTGCGCAGGTATGAGGTACCGGTTGTGCCTTCCGTTGAGCCTCCTGCTCCGGTGTTGGTTGAGGGTGAGTTGGAGTACGTTGTGGAAAAGATCTTAGACTCTCGTGTTTCCAGACGGAGACTCCAGTATCTGGTCAAGTGGAAGGGATACGGTCAGGAGGATAATTCTTGGGTCACTGCCTCTGATGTTCATGCCTCCGATCTTGTCCGTGCCTTTCATAGGGCTCATCCTGATCGCCCTGGTGGTTCTGGTGAGGGTTCGGTGCCCCCTCCTTGAGGGGGGGGTACTGTTGTGAAATTGGATTCTGGGCTCCCCCGGTGGCCACTTGTGGAATTGAACTTGTGTGCATCATCCCCTCTGTTCACCTGCTCCTATCAGGATGTGGGAGTCGCTATATAACCTTGCTCCTCTGTCAGTTTCTTGCCGGTCAACAATGTAATCAGAAGCCTTCTGTGCTTGTTCCTGCTACTAGACAACTCCCAGCTAAGTTGGACTTTTGTCCTTGTGTGTTTTTGCATTTTGTTCCTGTTCACAGCTGCTGTTTCGTTACTGTGTCTGGAAAGCTCTTGTGATCGGAAATTGCCACTCTGGTGTTATGAGTTAATGCTAGAGTCTTAAAGGAATTTCTGGATGGTGTTTTGATAGGGTTTTTCTGCTGACCATGAAAGTGTCCTTTCTGTCTTCCTGCTATCTAGAAAGCGGACCTCGATTTTGCTAAACCTATTTTCATACTACGTTTGTCATTTCATCTAAAATCACCGCCAATATATGTGGGGGCCTCTGTCTGCCTTTTGGGAAAATTTCTCTAGAGGTGAGCCAGGACTGTCTTTTCCTCTGCTAGGATTAGGTAGTTCTCCGGCTGGCGCTGGGCATCTAGGGTTAAAAAACGTAGGCATGCTACCCGGCCACTTCTAGTTGTGCGGCAGGTTTAGTTCATGGTCAGTATAGTTTCCATCTTCCAAGAGCTAGTTCTCATATATGCTGGGCTATGTTCTCTCGCCATTGAGAATCATGACAGTAAATACCGTATATACAGTAAACGTGGATATATAGGGTCTAATTGTACCACATTGACCAGACTTGTCACATCCCCAAACGCTATTTTACTTGCAGATATGAGGTCAATCTTCAGGTTAATAGTATCCTAAAGCTGTACAACCACCTTCCTAAAAGTGCAGCTACTGGGAGAAAATGAACTTTATTCCCCCTGGGAGTTGCCCACTTTCAGTCATACAGGCGATGATGCGGCACGTCTACAGTCAATGCTCACAGCACAGTGAGCTGCGGCTTTAATCATGCCCATGCACTTGTATTGACAGCTCACTCTGTCATTGACAGCACAGATGGGCTACCGCATGAGCTGTCAACAGTGGCGCAACTAAAGGCCGATGGGTCCCGCTGCAAAATTTGGACCTGTGATCCCACTTTCATGCGCATCAGATGTATGGGCCATTGTAGTGTTCCAGATCCTGTGAATATGACATATGTGTTTGCCTTTTCTTGTAACAATGTCCTCCTTTGATAATGCCTCTGATCCTGGCTCCTTCCTGTAATAATGGTCCCCATCCTGTGCCTCTTTCCTGTAATAATATCCCCCATCCTGGTTTCTTCCTGTAATAATGTTCCCCATCATGGGTCACATCCAGGTATAATTTTCTCCATCCTAGGCCTTTTCCTTGTATAATGTCCCCCATCCTGGGCCCCTTCCGGTAATATATCCCCCATCCTGGGCCTTATCAGTAATATATCTTGCCCATCCCGGTATAATGCCCCCCATCCTAGGACCCTTCCAGTAATATGTCCCCCATCCTAGTGTAATGTGCCCCATCCTGGGCTCTTTCCAACAATAATGTCTCTGTTCTGTATCTCTTCTCCAACAAATGTAAGAATAAAAGAATAATGATTCTTCTCACCCCCACCTGTTGTGAATTCTGCTCTTGGGCTCCCTCCGGTGGTTGTAAGTGGTAGCGCTGCTGTCTCTGAATCGCAGCATTTATCAGGTGTGTTCACTTTTTGCAATTTTGACTGGGCTATTTAGTCTTGCTTCACCCTTTAGTCAGTGCCAGTTGTCCATTGTTCCTGGAGGATTCACATCCCTTCCTGGTCTCTTCTGCTTTGCAGTTTATTTCAACAAAGATAAGTTCTGGCCTTGATTTTTCTGTCTACATGCTGTGGCCTTATTGTTCAGTTCTTTTCCATGTTTTTGTCTTGTCCAGCTTTGTCTGTATAAGGATTTGTTTAGCCAAGCTGGTATCTCTGGAGATGCAGATATACCCTCCTTATCTTTAGTTAGCTGTGGAGATTTGTATTTTCTGTGGTGGATATTTTCTAGTGTTTTAATACTGACCGCATCGTACTCTGTCCTATCCTTTCTATTTAGCTAGAAGTGGCCTCCTTTGCTAAATTCTCATTTCAGTCTGTGTATGTTTTTTCCCTTTCCTCTCACAGTCAATATTTGTGGGGGGCTGCCTATCTTTTGGGGATTTTCTCTGAGGCAAGATAGTTTTCCCTTCTCTATCTCTAGGTGTAATTAGTCCTCCGGCTGTGTCGAGATGTCTAGGGAGCGCTAGGTACATTCCACGGCTACTTCTAGTTGCGGTGTTAAGTTCAGGGTCTGCGGTCAGTACAGGTACCACCTTCTCCAGAGTACGTCTCATGCTGCTCTTAGGCCACCAGATCATAACACCCACCCCACCCAGTGCGCTCCCAGGTCAGCGCATTAGCCAGCAGATGGCTTCAGTGTGCAATCAACAGGCAGCACATGATGTCATTGCTGTGCACCACTCGTGACAGGCATGCCAACATCAGCTGTCTGCCCTTGATTCGCTAGCGGTGTGTATTACAGTGCAGAGACTTGGCGGGTCTATGAGCCTCAATACACTTCAGCTCAATGTGCGTTCTCAGACGCTGTGAAGAATATAATTTGCATGTTATTTGGCATGAGATTATAAAACCCCATTCAATGTGCAGCTGTAACAGAATACCAAGCTCAGCAGGGTGGTCAAGCCTCAAAAGGCTGTGAGTTACAGATCTCACACCTTGAGCCAGCTAAACTCTGAACAATTGGCTTGCTTGCCATGTAGGTACCATGCAGTCTAACTGCTTTGTTGAGTCAGATATGATTTCATAAGGAGAATATAGACTTATCGAACATCCTCGTCACATACCTGTTACATTTTTGAGATCTCTAGAACGGACCGAATGCCTTCCAGTGTCCCAATCCATTCTAGCACCACAGGGTGGGAAGATACATGAATCAGGGGCATGGCCGGATCCAATGGCACCAAAACCTCCTCCCTAGGACTGTCCTTTAAGGAGTTATGACCCATCTTAACTTTTTGAGTTTTTAGCTGCTAGAGGCATAGGGATTGAGGTTCAGCCCAGTGGACAGAAGGGGAATGACCCAAAGGGGTTAAATACTCGTGTAAAGCATGTCCTTTTGCGTTTTTTTCTCTGGAGAGGTCATGACGACACATTGTGCGAGGAGTAGTCAAAGGCATCGTAGACCACCAGCTCACATGTGGCAGCCCCTCCCCAAAAGCCAAGCCTTTCATCTACTGGTAACTGACCCATATATTCTGCATACTTTTGTACTACCACTATTTGTATTTGCATATCTGACCATTGTATATGTATTACCATTATGTATATAGTGTTTTGTCTAGTGTGCCCTTAAGCTGATTAAATATATTATTTAATCTTGGGCTATTTTTATGTCAATCCACGAATCCACATACCGGGGCTGGTTTCTGGCCCGATACGGACCAGGCTTATATTTAACGAGGAATTTGTAGGAAATAAATAACACGGCACTCTGGAATGCTGCTGCTGGTGGTGCTCAAGTCGGGTGTCCAACCCTTACAATTAGGCAAAAAAATGACTTGGCGCTCAGTATTTGAAAAAAATGATTCCTTCTTTATTGTACATCCAGACCAAATAGATTAAATTTAAAGTTTTCGATCGGTCATAGGACCTTCAACAAAATATCCTTATTGGAGAAAACTAGAGTATACATAAAATAGAAAAACAAGACAAGATCAACAATATATCATGGAATACAAAATACATGGTAAAACTTTAGTACGATTCAACATGTCAAATGATTTGACGTGATAGGAGGTGACAGAAGATAATCTATCCAAGGGTGCTTAACGTGAACGAGAAGTCCGGTGGTGACTCCACCTGTGCTTTTACTAGCAGTTAAGGAAGGATAAGAGCAATGACCAACGTTCTGTAAGAGCATATTAGGTAGATCATCAAAGACTATTGTTGATCATGTCTTGTTTTGTTTTTCTATTTTATGTATACTCTAGTTTTCTCCAATAAGGATATTCTGATGAAGGTCCTATGACGAACCGAAAACGTATAATTTAATCTACAGGTCCTTCTCAAAAAATTAGCATATAGTGTTAAATTTCATTATTTACCATAATGTAATGATTACAATTAAACTTTCATATATTATAGATTCATTATCCACCAACTGAAATTTGTCAGGTCTTTTATTGTTTTAATACTGATGATTTTGGCCTACAACTCCTGATAACCCAAAAAACCTGTCTCAATAAATTAGCATATTTCAACCGTCCAATCAAATAAAAGTGTTTTTTAATAACAAACAAAAAAACCATCAAATAATAATGTTCAGTTATGCACTCAATACTTGGTCGGGAATCCTTTGGCAGAAATGACTGCTTCAATGCGGCGTGGCATGGAGGCAATCAGCCTGTGACACTGCTGAGATGTTATGGAGGCCCAGGATGCTTCAATAGCGGCCTTAAGCTCATCCAGAGTGTTGGGTCTTGCGTCTCTCAACTTTCTCTTCACAATATCCCACAGATTCTCTATGGGGTTCAGGTCAGGAGAGTTGGCAGGCCAATTGAGCACAGTAATACCATGGTCAGTAAACCATTTACCAGTGGTTTTGGCACTGTGAGCAGGTGCCAGGAAGCATGAAGTGCTCCAAAATCTCCTGATAGCTAGCTGCATTGACCCTGCCCTTGATGAAACACAGTGGACCAACACCAGCAGCTGACATGGCACCCCACACCATCACTGACTGGGTACTTGACACTGGACTTCAGGCATTTTGGCATTTCCTTCTCCCCAGTCTTCCTCCAGACTCTGGCACCTTGATTTCCGAATGACATGCAAAATTTGCTTTCATCAGAAAAAAGTAATTGGGACCACTTAGCAACAGTCCAGTGCTGCTTCTCTGTAGCCCAGGTCAGGCGCTTCTGCCGCTGTTTATGGTTCAAAAGTGGCTTTACCTGGGGAATGCGGCACCTGTAGCCCATTTCCTGCACACGCCTGTGCACGGTGGCTCTGGATGTTTCCACACCAGACTCAGTCCACTGCTTCCTCAGGTTCCCCAAGGTCTGGAATCGGTCCTTCTCCACAATCTTCCTCAGGGTCCGGTCACCTCTTCTCGTTGTACAGCGTTTTCTGCCACATTGTTTCCTTCCAAAAGACTTACCATTGAGGTGCCTTGATACAGCACTCTGGGAACAGCCTATTTGTTGAGAAATTTCTTTCTGGGTCTTACCCTCTTGCTTGAGGGTGTCAATGATGGCCTTCTTGACATCTGTCAGGTCGCTAGTCTTACCCATGATGGGGGTTTTGAGTAATGAACCAGGCAGGGAGTTTTTAAAAGCCTCAGGTATCTTTTGCATGTGTTTAGAGTTAATTAGTTGATTCAGAAGATTAGGGTAATAGGTCGTTTAGAGAACCTTTTCTTGATATGCTAATTTATTGAGACAGGTTTTTTGGGTTATCAGGAGTTGTAGGCCAAAATCATCAGTATTAAAACAATAAAAGACCTGACAAATTTCAGTTGGTGGATAATGAATCTATAATATATGAAAGTTTAATTGTAATCATTACATTATGGTAAATAATGAAATTTAACACTATATGCTAATTTTTTGAGAAGGACCTGTATTTGGTCTGGATGTACAATAAAGAAGGGATCATTTTTTTCAAATACTGAGTGCCAAGTAATTTTTTTGCCTAACGAGGCACTTGTGGCAGTGCTACCGGGCTAACCAGGTGATGTTTCACTGGTGCTAGGGAAAGGCCTCTCAGACTGTCAGGGTGAGTGTGGTGCCACGTCAGTGACTGACTGTGGGCCACATCCTCTCACTCCCCTGCCTCCCTGGGCCCGTGTGGACAGGGGCTGTCTATGTAAAACTGTACCAAGCTGATCATGCATGTCATTAAGTGGTGCGGAACATCACTTTGTTGAAGGTGGGGAGACCACATTACGCGATCCTTCTGATGTAATTGTGACGTCCGGTAATGTGCGGGTTCATCACATGTGGTGGCAGCGGTTGGATTCTGCGTGATCTCCTCGGTGCCGTTCTTCACATGACACAAATACAGCTGAAGTAGCTGCTGGCATCGGCGGGCTCCCTCCAGCATTTGCCCAGTTGCGGTCACACTCTCTGCGACTGTTATGACCCTGGTTATCACTCAAAGTTCCGTGCTTACAGACTCTGCACACAGTATAGTAAGCGGTGACTGACGTTGCTTCAGCAGGCACACCTGTAAGACTGAAAGCCGGCGGCTCCCAGGGGGAGTACAGTTCACTTTATCCCAGTAGCCAGCTTTCAGTAAGGAGGCTGGACAGCATTGTGAAACTGCTATCATGCAGATTAACCCAGTATCTGCAGGTTAACAGCGTTTGGATACCCTGCAATAATTGCAAAAAAACTTACATTTTTGCAAGGTTGACTGCGACATTTAGCTTATTGTACCTTTCTCATGAGTTACATTGACTTGGATGGGAGTCATGTAATCCTACATTTTACTAGCATGGAAATATATGGCCTCCTGAAGCGGAGATTCAGCTTTAAGGAAGGGAAATCCTGATAATCCTATGTGCACACGTTGCGGATTGGGGTGCAGAATTTTCCGCACAAAATCTGCATCTCCTGGCAGAAACCGCAGGTGCGGATTTGCCGTGGATTTTGTGCGGAATTGATGCGGATTTTCTGAGGTTTTTCCCCCTGCGGATTTCTATTATGGAAGGGGTCAGAAACACTGCAGATCCGCACAAAAGAAGTAGCATGCCGCTTCATTTGTTCGCAGCGGTTTTCATGTGGATTTCTCCGCACCATTAGCACAGCCTTTTTTTTCCCCAATTGATTTACATTATACTGTAAATCAGTGCGAAACTGCAGCGTTTCTGCGCTGAAAAATCCGCTGCGGATCCGCACCAATTCCGTATCGTGTGCACATAGCCTAAAAGTCTGGAAAACCAGATCTGGGAACATTTCTCATGTGTGATTTGCTGAAATCTGTTGTGCACACCAGAGAGCTTTTGTTTCCTTTTGAATGGTATCAGTTCATGGTAGTCTGGCAGCACTTACAGTAATAGGGCTTCCATGGAGCGGCTTTGTGCAATCCACTCCATCTAGCAGGTCTCAGGGGAACTCTGGCCTTCATCCTTTAATCCCTATTTTCTGGACTCAAAAAAACCCACTCTGGGTTGAGTCCATGGAGTGTCTGCTGGCCTGTGGAGCAGGCTAGCAGAAAAGATTCATATAAGCCAGATCAAAGACAGAGAAGTCAGAATCATCAGGCAGAACAGAGGTGAAATCAAGACAAGGCCAGCAATTAAATAAGATCAGGGAGATAATGAGAAAACCATGGGAAGAATTAACCCACAAACTCCCTGCTAGGATAGCACCACAGGTCCCAGACTGCTAAACAGCATGTAGCAAAGAAAATGTTCAGCACCGCCTATAAGTGGAGGTGCTTCTAAAGTAGGTTCCCAAACCTTAAGTGCTTAATATAGTATGAAACTTTAGCACACTCCAGTGGATATGATGCAAAAGGAGTATTTAATGTAATAGATACAGTAGTCACAAACGTTTCGGTCTGCAAGGACGTTCATCAGTGTGTTATAATTAGCAGGAAAGAGTTATGAATGGTTTAACCAAAAGGTATTTGCATCAATAGAGTAATTGCAGATGTATTGGAGGGCTGGATAATGGCTGTAGGACTGTAGTGTCCTAAAGTTTTCATACTATACCAGCCTGCTAAACCGACCTGCTGCATTGCCATGTCACCCTTTACTGTCTGCAACAAAGGTGCAGCGACAGAAGCTGAAGAAGCGAGTACTTGTGTGGATATTACATGTTGCAATTGTTCACAAACCATTTACTATCCCTCCATTTTCCATACATACAGCACTTGCATTCATTTTCTCTGAGCACGGACCATGAGATTTATCATTTTGTATCTGTAGCTTCCATACAGAACTATATGTCTCCATAGTAACAGACCGCAAACAAACACTATGTAGTCTGATCCTATAGTCTTAGGGTAGGTACAGACGATCCGGAAAAAAACATCAAATCGTACCTGGACCAATGTTAGTGTATGGTGCTATGCACATGTCCGATTTCCTTCCTCGGACAGAGTCTGTCGAAAGAAAAAAATTGCAGCTTGCCTGAGTTTGATCTGACATTCGGATCACACTCGGCCATGGAAAACATCATCTGTTATCCGAATGCATAGGAGATTTTAGGGATAAGTGAGTCCACAGCTTTCACATTAAAGGGGATGACTACAATCTCATTCTTTTACACACTCCTATAAATTATTTGCTTGCTAACTTCTGATATTTTGTGGACTTGGTGCTATTAAGGCTTCAAACCTTGTTTGCCCTTATCCTTTTTTTTGTTATTTCATATAAGACATTGGGACTCACCTAGATCCATGAGATGGAGGGGATGAAGAGCTGTAGCGCGTCAATCGTCAGAACTGCAGAGGAGCGTGGCCCTGGGACTGGTGAGCAGAGTGTGAACTCTACCCCCAAAAAACGTTCTGACGCTGATACTGGCCAGCGGCACTCCGGGCCTGACATCTATATTGCCTATTTTTATTGGCTTGTAAGTTGCTATCTTTGATTACATGACTTAGTGGATATATCTGTATCACAGCAAGCCCACGGGATATTCTAAGTGCAGGTTTTTCATCTAAAATGGTCAGAATGTTCTGATTTTGTTTCCTTTTCAAAATTTTAAAGGTCAAGTATTGAATGATAAATATAGACTAAAATGTCAGATTGTAGTGCACTGTACTTTATATAATAGGTCGGTAGTACGTTAAGAATGCTCTTTTAGGCTATTTAGACATATCTTTTCCTGGCAGGTTCTGCCCAGAATCCACCTGAAAAGGTGTCGGATAAAATGAACATAGTACACAGTAATGTCAAAGCGACCTTGCTGTGCACATGTTCCATCTTATGTCACTTCTTTCTCCACTTCCAGAACCCTGATTTGGTTAAAAGCAGTGATATGTTCATTCTATGGGCAGTTTCTGCTCAGAAAATGTCGGCTCCATGTCCGACTCACCATAGTGTGAAAGACGTCAGTGACGGAGCCACCCGAAAACATAGGTGAAAACCGCCGGTGAAGTCACTTAAGAAAAATGACCACGGGTAGCTTCACCTGGTACGAGGAGGAGTTGCAGCAGTTCCTTCTTACCTATAACGCATTAACCAGACGTGAGCTCCTATAATTTTTTTTACTACCATCGCTATCATATACAGTTAGGTCCATATATATTTGGACAGAGACAACATTTTTCTAATTTTGGTTACAGACATTACCACAATGAATTTTAAACAAAACAATTCAGATGCAGTTGAAGTTCAGACTTTCAGCTTTCATTTGAGGGTATCCACATTAAAATCGGATGAAGGGTTTAGGAGTTTCAACTCCTTAACATGTGCCACCCTGTTTTTAAAGGGACCAAAAGTAATTGGACAATTGACTCCAAGGCTATTTCATGGGCAGGTGTGGGCAATCCCTTCGTTATGTCATTCTCAATTAAGCAGATAAAAGGCCAGGAGTTGATTTGAAGTGTGGTGCTTGCATTTGGAAGGTTTTGCTGTGAAGTAAACATGCGGTCCAAGGAGCTCTCCGTGCAGGTGAAACAAGCCATCCTTAAGCTGCGAAAACAGAAAAAACCCATCCGAGAAATCGCTACAATATTAGGAGTGGCAAAATCTACAGTTTGGTACATCCTGAGAAAGAAAGAAAGCACTGGTGAACTCATCAATGCAAAAAGACCTGGGCGCCCACGGAAGACAACAGTGGTGGAGGATCGCAGAATAATCTCCATGGTGAGGAGAAATCCATTCACAACAGCCAACCAAGTGACCAACACTCTCCAGGAGGTCGGCGTATCAATATCCAAATCTACCATAAAGAGAAGACTGCATGAAAGTAAATACAGAGGGTTCACTGCACGGTGCAGCCACTCATAAGCATCAAGAATAAAAAGGCTAGACTGGACTTTGCTAAAAAACATCTAAAAAAGCCAGCACAGTTCTGGAAGAGCATTCTTTGGACAGATGAAACCAAGATCAACCTCTACCAGAATGATGGAAAGAGAAAAGTATGGAGAAGGCGTGGTACAGCTCATGATCCAAAGCATACCACCTCATCTGTAAAACCCGGCGGAGGCAGTGTGATGGCTTGGGCATGCATGGCTGCCAGTGGCACTGGGTCACTAGTGTTTATTGATGATGTGACACAGGACAGAAGCAGCCGAATGAATTCTGAGGTATTCAGAGCCACACTGTGTGCTCAGATCCAGCCAAATGCAGCCAAACTGATTGGTCGTCGTTTCATACTACAGATGGACAATGACCCAAAACATAAAGCCAAAGCAACCCAAGAGTTTATTAAAGCAAAGAAGTGGAATATTCTTGAATGGCCAAGTCAGTCACCTGATCTCAACCCAACTGAGCAGCATTTCACTTGTTAAAGACTAAACTTCAGACAGAAAGGCCACAAACAAACAGCAACTGAAAACCACCGCAGTGAAGGCCTGGCAGAGCATCAAAAAGGAGGAAACACAGCGTCTGGTGATGTCCATGAGTTCAAGACTTCAGGCAGTCATTGCCAACAGAGGGTTTTCAACCAAGTACTAGAAATGAACATTTTATTTAAAATTATTGAATCTGTCCAAATACTTTTGGTCCCTTTAAAAACAGGGTGGCACATGTTAAGGAGCTGAAACTCCTAAACCCTTCATCCAATTTTAATGTGGATACCCTCAAATGAAAGCTGAAAGTCTGAACTTCAACTGCATCTGAATTGTTTTGTTTAAAATTCATTGTGGTAATGTTTATAACCAAAATTGGAAAAATGTTGTCTCTGTCCAAATATATATGGACCTAACTGTATACAGATGTGGCAAAAAATTAAGAGACCACTGCAAAATGTTCAGTTTGTTTGATTTTTCTCTTTATAGGTATATTTTTGAGTAAAATGTAAATTGTTCTTTTATTCTATAAACTTCTGACAACATGTCTCCGAATTTCCAAGCAATAAATTTTGTATTTATTTTCGGAAAATGAGAAATGGTCAAAATTGAAGCAGTTGTTTGTTTTATGGCTTGTCTCTTAATGTTTGACAGATATATAGCAGATAGATAGATAGATAGATAGATAGATAGATAGATAGATAGATAGATAGATAGATAAATCCAAAAAGTTTTGTTTTTCTTTTCTGAAGGTTCAAAAGAAACCTACTTATAAAGAAGTGACTGAAGTACCGTGTACACATTTGTGAAAACTCTACCCAATAAGTCAGGGTGCAGTCTCACCAATACTTGATGGTCAAAAGAAAAAAGAACAAGATGGTGGCGCTATATGGAGGCAGGAGATGTATATATAAAGTGCCTTGCGAAAGTATTCGGCCCCCTGGAACTTTTCAACCTTTTCCCACATATCATGCTTCAAACATAAAGATACCAAATGTAAATTTTTGGTGAAGAATCAACAACAAGTGGAACACAATTGTGAAGTTGAATGAAATTTATTGGTTATTTTAAATTTTTGTGGAAATTCAAAAACTGAAAAGTGGGGCGTGCAATATTATTCGGCCCCTTTAACTTAATACTTTGTTGCGCCACCTTTTGCTGCGGTTACAGCTGCAGTCCCTTGGGGTATGTCTCTATCAGTTTTGTACATCGAGAGACTGAAATTCTTGCCCATTCTTCCTTGGCAAACAGCTCGAGCTCAGTGAGGTTTGATGGAGATCGTTTGTGAACAGCAGTTTTCAGCTCTTTCCACAGATTCTCGATTGGATTGAGGTCTGGACTTTGACTTGGCCATTCTATCACCTGGATACGTTTATTTGTGAACCATTCCATTGCAGATTTTGCTTTATGTTTGGGATCATTGTCTTGTTGGAAGACAAATCTCCGCCCCAGTCTCAGGTCTTTTGCAGACTCCAACAGGTTTTCTTCAAGAATGGTCCTGCATTTGGCTCCATCCATCTTCCCATCAATTTTAAGCATCTTCCCTGTCCCTGCTGAAGAAAAGCAGGCCCAAACCATGATGCTGCCACCACCATGTTTGACAGTGGGGATGGTGTGTTCAGGGTGATGAGCTGTGTTGTCTTTTTGCCAAACATTTGACACTGTTGCCAAAAAGTTCGATTTTGGTTTCATCTGACCAGAGCCCCTTCTTCCACATGTTTGGTGTGTCTCCCAGGTGGGCATGTTGCAAACTTTAAACAACACTATTTATGGATATCTTTGAGAAATGGCTTTCTTCTTGCCACTCTTCCATAAAGGCCAGATTTGTGCAGTGTACGACTGATTGTTGTCCTATGGACAGACTGTCCCACCTCAGCTGTAGATCTCTGCAGTTCATCCAGAGTGATCATGGGCCTCTTGGCTGCATCTCGGATCAGTCTTCTCCTTGTTTGAGATGAAACTTTAGAGGGACGGCCGGGTCTTGGTAGATTTGCAGTGGTATGATACTCCGTCCATTTCAATATGATCACTTGCACAGTGTTCCTTGGGATGTTTGAAGTTTTGGAAATCATTTTGTATCCAAATCCAGCTTTAAGCTTCTCCACAACAGTATCACGGACCTGCCTGTTGTGTTCCTTGGTCTTCATGATGCTCTCTGTGCTTCAAACAGAACCCTGAGACTATCACAGAGCAGGTGCATTTATACGGAGACTTGATTACACACAGGTGGATTATATTTATCATCATTAGGCATTTAGGACAACATTGGACCATTCAGAGATCCATAATGAACTTCTGGAGTGAGTTTGCTGCACTGAAAGTAAAGCGGCCGAATAATATTGCACACCCCACTTTTCAGTTTTTGAATTTCCACAAAAATTTTAAATACCCAATAAATTTTGTTCAACTTCACAATTGTGTTCCACTTGTTGTTAATTCTTCACCAAAAATTTACATTTGGTATCTTTATGTTTGAAGAATGATATGTGGGAAAAGGTTGAAAAGTTCCAGGGGGCTAAATACTTTCACAAGGCACTCTATATATACATCTCCTGCCTCCATATAGCACCACCATCTTGTTCTTTTTTCTTTTGACCATCAAGTATTGGTTGATGGGTCAGACTGCACCCTGACTTATTGGGTAGAGTTTTCACAAATGTGTACACGGTACTTCAGTCACTTCTTTATAAGTAGGTTTCTTTTGATCCTTCAGGAAAGAAAAACAAAACTTTTTGGATTTATTTCTTTTGGGGGGAAGCAATGCTATTTTATGACAATAAAAGGTTTGTTAGTCTTCAGAGTTTGCACGTGTTCTCTGCGGTGAGGAGTTAAAATTCAGGAGCTGAAAATTCCTCTATCCCCCCAGGGACTGGCCAGTCAGAGATGTAATAACACAGTCCTTCAGTAGAAGCAGACAGTGTGTGATTCAGCTGCAGCCCTCACTACCTCCATTCACTGCTGCACACTTCTCATCCTGTGCCTGCGAAAAGTTCCCTTTCTTCTCTCCATCTTCTCCCAAGATGTTCTCTCTTTGGGCTGTTCTTCTGGTCACATCATGTCTTCTTCTCCTTTCTGAATCTGAGCCTGACAACCAAAAGGTGAAGCAAAGAACATTGCGACAGAAAGACCTGGACATCATAGACAGAGTGAGTTAAACCTTCCCTATAGGATGTTTCTCCTTGGAGGACCTTAGATGGTCATTTAGAAGGTTCTGATAAGGTCTACAGTTCTTGGCCAGACAACAGACAGGATGTCCTCGAGGCATGTTTTGTCTTCATTGTGTCTGCTATAACGTGGCCTCGCATGCTTGATACACATTATGTGTATAGTTTGTGATATGTGGGTGGAGGACGTGTCTTAAGTAGATGCAGATGTTTTTTGCTGGTTCTTTACAGTTTATGGAAGGTTTTTCTTAGTACATCTCTACGTTTCTATCCATCTGCTGATTTGACCCGTCGTGATAAAAGTAACATTATAGATTAGAATTTGTTTATAAAACTGAGATTGTTAATTTTTTCTTTTAAATGTTAAAATTTTCTGTATTTTTGGGAATTTTCACATATAACCCCTTTTTACGCTCTCTAAGTCGTACATTTTCCTACCACATTTTCCGTGATCTTAGTTCTAGTGGATAATTGAATTCATGATGAGACTGTAATCTCCTGTGGGACATGGAATTACACAGCGATTATAATAATTTGGTGCACGTGTTTAGTTCACCTAACATGATAAGCCTTTACGATTTATACATTGTATGGCGGTATTGTATAGGGATTGTATGATAGTATTTGTTCAAAATGTGTTTGCTTTGAAAGGTAATTGAGCCGGGAATTTGTCAGCAAGTTTTTGCTATGTAATCTGAGAGTAACATTATTTAGGGGCAGAGACCCTGATTCCAGCGATGTGTAACTTGCTGGGCTCCTTGGTGTCATTTTGATACAATCTCTGTTTTCTCTGCTGCAGATCTAGCAGTGCTCAGTGATGATCTGTGTATTACTCCTCCCAAACCACTGATTGGCAGCTTTCTGCCTATCCACAGTGTAACCAAAAAGCGGCCAATCCGTGGTGTGGGCGGGGTTACGCATAACAATGGACCAGGAGGCAAGAGATACCTAGTCTTGTAGTGATAATCTCATGCTGATAAAACACTAATTTTATTGAAGCAGCAACACACAGCCTGGTAAGTAGCACATCCCTGGAATCAGGGTCTCAGCCTCTACATCATGCTGCTCTCAGATAGCAAAAACCTGAGGCACATTCTCTTTAAAATTCCATAAAAAATGGAGTGGTAGTGCACACATGCACCCACCACTCAATCCTGATGGAGAATATTAGAGAGTCTTTCTCGAGATTGGTGAGGGTCCCATTAGTCAGACCCCAATAATTACAAAATTAACACATGTGGATAGGAGGTATATTTTGTAGTTAGGAATAACACTTTTGGTTTCTGCACACATTTTTTTTTATAAATCATTCAAAACCAGGTTTTCTAATGAAATGATCCTTCCTTGGGTGTGTGCAGACGTCTTTAAGACTCCGGCGGAATCAAGTTTTCTCAGGCAAAAAAAAGCTTCAGGAAAACTCCAGCAGTTGTTTTCCTAAAGCGTCTTCATCAGCGTTTTAATCCTATTTTAGCCTGGAGAATGAATATGTTAATTGTGTTAAGATTTCAAAACCCTGAAGCGGATCAAAGAAGTGACATAAGACGAATATGTGCACAGTATCGTCCTGAAGAGAATGTTGCAGCCTTGAGGTTGGGCGGTGCCATGGTTTGGAGCGTTTTCCATCAGGAGCCGCTTTGCAGAAGTGACATGCATTTTATTTTCTCTCACCGGGTTTTTTTTCAAAATCTGAAGTGGAACAAAAACGCTCAAAAGACAGAAAATAAGACCAGCAAGTTGTTTTACAGAAGAAAAAAAATAGGAAGAGGCTTTCAAGAGTTTTTTGAGCAATTTTTCAAGTGTATTTTGGAGCAGAACAAAAGATTCCTTAAAAAAAAAACTCCATCCACCATGATCATAGATGGTCCTCCATATCACAGCTCCGATGTCTGGCAGTGCAGGAATCGGGTCACTAGTAAGGAGCTATTTTGCGTTCCTTTCATAGTGAGTGAGGACACTGTGCCGAGAGACTGCAAAAGGGGCTTCTACCACTTGGTCCTCTAGATTGCTGAGGGTCCCGAAAGCCAGACCTCTAATGGTGATAACAAATCCTTGCACATCTTCTGTGGGTTTCGAGTTGCTTTTGGGCAATGTATACATACCTGGGAGCTCGTACTGAGTTTTTTTTTTCTTTTTTTTTACATATCTTGGGCATCATTTTTCATAAAAGCAGTTCCAAAAAAGTTTTCTTAGAACAACTTCTTTATATAAAAAAAATGAAAGCGGGCCACCAACCGTGGTAAAACTGCAGTCTGTGCGGATGTGCCGAATGTTAGTCTGTGTTTGCAAGACTGTAACCACGACTAACGAGTCTCTTAGGAATCTGCGTCAGAACTCAAAATGATTGTGTCTATTGAACATGATGTTCCCCATATTGCCTGCAGTCACATAGCGGGGGCTTTAAAGTGGGATTAGACATGTAACATAAATATAGCAAAGACTAAATATCTACTGAATGATTCATCTATTCTGTCTCGAAACTCTAATGTTGCTCTACCATGGGAAGGTATTGGCCTGACTACAGAGACTAAGAGGTCATCATGATCACAAAGCTTAGGGGGCTGCAAGTTCTGTTTATTCATGTGTTATCATCCCTATAGGACTGTGCATAGGTGATCACATCAGTCTCTGGCCCTAATGGGAGACAGGTCCAGTGCCACCCTAAAACATGCTTTTGAAGTTGCAATGACTAGCGGGGGGCCCAGTATCGGCGCTGACATAGGCCCCCTCCCCAGTCATCGCAACTTCAACTCTATCGGCATCCTAAATGACCCTACAGTTGAAAGCAATGATAAAGGAGGGAGCGTCCGCTGACACTACTTCCTCCCTCATCCTTCTTCGGCATCTGACAACTTAGCAAAGCAGGTGCAATGATATCATTACATGGTGCCTGTTATACTGAGATTCTACTCTCCTCGCTGTAGAGACCAGAGAAAGCAATGGGGGAATGAGATGTAGAGGTGAGTAATTTTTTTTTTTTTTTACAACATTGTGACAGGGCACCATATAGATTACTATGGGGTGCATTATACTGTATAGACTATGGGATGCATTATACTATACAGAGGACTAGAGGGTGCATCATACTGTATGGACTGTGGTGTGCATTATACTATACAGAGGAGTATGGGGTGCATTATACTGTATGGACTGTGGTGTGCATTATACTATACAGAGGAGTATGGGGTGCATTATACTGTATGAACTATGGGGTGCATTATATTATACAGAAGATTATGAGGTTCATTATGCTATATGGACTATGGGGTGCAGTATACTATACAGAGGACAATGGGGTGCAATATACTGAATAGACTATGGGGTGCATTATACTATACAGAAGACTATGGGTTGCATTATACTATATGGAGGACTATGCGGAGTGAATTATACTGTATTAAGTATAAAGCAATTATACAGGGTGAAGGTGTGTGTAGGGTCCATCATGCTGTGTGGAGGGCTGTGTTGGGGCTATTATTTAGTGTGTAGAAGTGTGGGGTCAATATACTGTATGTATGTACTGTTCATGATACTGCATGGAGGGCTGTGTGGGGGTCACAGTTGGGGAATCATACTGTGTTGGGGTCACCATACTGTTCCACGGGAGTTGAGACGTGGGATATAGTAGGGTCATCATACTGTGCTTGAGTAAGGTACTGTGGAGGAATTCACTGTGGGGTATCTTACAGTGCTTGTGGAGCAGTTTTGTTGACATCATACTTTGTGAGCAATGAAAGAGGAATCTAGGGCTCCAGTAGGAGGAAAATTAGAGTGCACACAGTAGGTGCAGTAATAGGGACACATAAGGCAGCAGCGGCTCAGTATTGAGGTATAAGTTGGATGACGAGTTGTGCAGGTTGGGAATAGATGGAGACATTGCCTGAAATGTGAGAAGTCATATGCGTCTTTGTTGTAATCTCTGCAGCTGAATCCTGGCTGGAGAAGTTGTCATTTCAGTCTGGGCCAGATGGAAAAGATGGGAAAAGTGAATTACTCCACCAGAAAGAATGTCAACTGTATGTCATCATCAATAACTGTTCTGTAATCTCATATACTGTATGTTCTGATGTTCTGCAGGATTGGTATCTACTACTCTATGGTGTGAGACAGTGAATGGTGTTAGATGTGAGGGTCGCTGTATGTTCCCCCCCAGGATGTGCATGGAGCCATATTGAGGCCATGAGAGTGCATTGCAGTCACAGGCGTAGCTGTGGTTGCAAAGCAGACTAAAATCAGTATAGGTCTTGGACATGCTGGTTGTCCAAGGCAGATATAGGGAAAACCTGCTCGGGCTTTTGTGTTTTGAAACAAACTACAGGATGATAGTCATGCAGTCCGTTTCATTCTGGGCCGGGTTTTCCATGGGGCTGAAGGCCACAGGTTGCTAGTTTAAAAACCCTGCAGTATAGGGTTTGGGTGTGTCAGGTTCAGAGTCAGTGCCAGTCTGGTGTTTGGAGGAGCAGGAGACTCTGCGGAGCTCCACCTGTGTGTGAGTCAACACAGGCCAGCGGAGCTAAACGGCCAAGGCAGCTGAAAAGCCTGGCACTACACAGCGGTACAGTCGCCCATGGCAACTGGTCTCAGGAGGTGGACTGGCGTGTTTAGTGACTGTAAACTAGAGGAAATGGTTCCCGGCTGTGATCCAGAGGATATCGTGAACTGTGTATTGCTGTGAGTAAAGAGACATTGACACAGCGGTGCAGTTGCACACGGCAACCGGTCACAGGTGGGCTGGCGTGTTTAATGACTGTAATCCAGAGGATATTGTGTGCTGTGTTTATATGAGTTGAACATTAAAGAGACCCAACTTTGCTGGGTCACTGCCTCATCACTGTACAGAGTGCTGCCGCAGCACTACAATGGCCTCCATATGGCGATAATATCAGTGTTGGTCTTTGTACAGAGATCTTTTTTAGTAACAGCTCAGTCATCTACTGAGGTTCATCTATGCCCAATATTAGGGTGTTCCACCATATTTGTAATCAGGTTACCTGGTTTGGGGTCCATTCAAAAGTTTCTCCACCCCTGAACCAAACCCCTAGCTATGCCTCTGGAGGCAGTTGAATCTCTTTTTTTTAGCCTATTTTGCCTGAGGAAAACAAGCTGTCTAATAATTCTGTACATTTCGATAAAGGTTGTTGATCATGGGGTCCCAGGAAACCCACCCCGATCTAACAGTTATCACCAATCTAGTGGATAGAAGATAACTTGTTTAGGCTGGAATAGGTCTTTAATGCATATCATAGCTCACAATTATTGATAAGTTGTTATAAAGGTAAAACAGAAGTTCTCCGCTATCAGTAGGTCAAAAAAGAAGACTTATAAGTAGGGCACAAAGAGGGATTTGGATCAAAAGTAGGAACTTTCCCCTAAAAAGGGACTCCTAGAGGCAATGGCTTAAGTAGAAGCTCTCAAGCCCTGATGCAGAATATTCAAAATGGCCTCCAATTATCTTAAATGTTTAAAATGAGTGGTCTTGTCATATGGTCCAAAGGGACCCTTTGAGCCTCCTAAACTCAAGGGCCAACTCAAGGGATGAAACTGCAACTCCAGTATCCGTCTAGATGTTAGGTCAAAATGGAGCCCAATTTTTTAGAACACTGAGGGTTAAGTAGTAAATTGTGATCTCCCAGTAGACCCCAGAGAAGTGACCAGTTAGACTTTGTGTTGGACCACCAGGCTGTTCTGCAGAAATAGCAGTGCTATTAGCTAATGTGGCTCTCACATAGTCCTTGATGACTAATACATGCTGTAGTAATGGCAGAGAGGAGGAGGAGCAGCATGTTCATTTATGAGGAAGGTAGGGTAGCAAAGTCCCAAAGAATCTGGGGCACCAGACAAAATTTTCTTTGGGTTTAAAAATAACTTTTATTCTTTCTTAAAAAGCATATAGCAGTAGTTACAAATGAGGCAGATGAATCAAGCAACGTTTTGGCCATGATAGGCCTTTTTCAAGCCAAAAATGACAAGTTTACAAAAAGTCAGTCAGGTAGAGAAGCAAGTACGATAAATAGCTAACTGTGGCTGCTGACCCTACTATGAAGGCATTGGGGGATCTGAAAATGGTGCATGAAAGAAAAAAAAAATCCCTGCTTTTTAACCCCTTAGATGCTGCTGTCAATAGTGTAACACTGACAGGAAGTAAATGCCTGTTCCCGGGAACCGATAATCATTTTCGTTATTGCATATTCAGTCCACAAAAAAATTATTTTCTTACCATTGTAATAATAACATTTTGGCTCAGTGATTATAAAGCAGATGCCAAAGTAACATCCTACAGTATCTGATGCTATTTATACCAACTACTGGCACTATACGCTGGAGAATAATATCCAAAAATTGTACTCTTGCTAACATTTACAACAGTGAAGACAACGGCGGCTATCGTGTTACTGTTAACACATGGCGGCATGTTCATTAAAAGTATCTAAATTTGCACTTTTAAAAACTTAGACTCACAGTATTACTTTTAGACATACAGGTGTTTCTCACAAAATTAGAATATCATCAAAAAGTTAATTTATTTCAGTTCTTCAATACAAAAAATGAAACTCCTATATTATATAGAGTCATTACAAACAGAGTGATCTATTTCAAGTGTTTATTTCTGTAAGGGTACGCTCCCACGGTCAGTAAACGCTATGGGTTGGACGCTGCGTACATCCGCAGCATCCAACCCGCAGCCGCCAGATGTTACAGGATAGTGAATGCGATTTGAAGAAATCCCATCTCCACTATGCGTGCAGGGACGTATCTGGCTTCCCTTTGGAGACGGACATGCGGCGCGTCTTTCGAGACCACAGCATGCCAATTTATCTTGCAAAGACGCTCAGTCTCCGCAAGATATATTTCCCTTCCAATGTATTGGACGCGGTGATTGTGTTCAATGAACAGATGCGGAATCACCTGCGTTCAAAAGCCGGCAGCACTTTTGGCAAAGCGGACATGTGCTACGTCCAAAGTGTTGCCGATTTCTGACGGTGGGAACATACCCTTAATGTTGATGATTATGGCTTATAGCCAATGAATACCCAAAAGTCATTATCTCAGTAAATTAGAATACTTTATAGCACCAGCTTGAAAAATGATTTTAAAATCCGAAATGTTGGCCTACTGAAATGTAAGTTCAATAAATGCGCTCAATACTTGGTCGAGGCTCCTTTTGCATCAATTACTGCATCAATGGCATGGCATGGAGGCGATCAGCCTGTGGCACTGCTGAGGTGTTATGGAAGCCCAGGTTGCTTTGATAGCAGCCTTCAGCTCATCTGCATTGTTGGGTCTGGTGTCTCTCATCTTCCTCTTGACAATACTCCATAGATTCTCTATGGGGTTAATTCAGGCGAGTTTGCTGCCAATCAAGCACAGTGATACTGTTGTTTTTAAACCAGGTATTGGTACTTTTGGCAGTGTGGACAGGTGCCAAGTCCTGCTGAGAATTAAATTTCCATCTTCAAAAAGCTTGTTGGCAGAGGGAAGCATGAAGTGCTCTAAAATGTCCTGGTAGACAGCTGCGCTGACGTTGGTCTTGATAAAACACAGTGGACCTACACCAGCAGATGACATTGCTACCCAAACCATCATTGATTGTGGAAACTTCACACTTAGACCTCAGGCAGCTTGGATTGTGGCCTCTCCACTCTTCCTCCAGACTCTGGGACCTTGATTTCCAAATGAAATGCAAAATTTACTTTCACCTGAAAACAACACCTTGGACCACTGAGCAACAGTCCAGTTCTTTTTCTCCTTGGCCCAGGTAAGACGCTTTTGGCGTTGTCTATTGGTCATGAGTGACTTGACCAATGATCTCTAAAAGAGCTAAAGTTAAAGATGACACATTTCCTTTGTATTTTAGGCAAAACATATATATATTTTCATCTTTTACTTTTTAAAAATTAAAAAAAGGAAAATGGGACGATGCAAAGGTCAGACATCCCTGGAGATTTATGTGCTCTGGTAACTTTGACTATGGTTTCAGACCTTAATTAGCCTGTTAGGGTTATGGCATTTTCATTATCATCATTAGGAAAGGCAAGGTGATGCAAATTTCCCAGCTTTATAAAAACCCAGCCTCCTCTAACCTAGTGCCAGAAAACAGCAGCCATGGGTTCTTCTAAGCAGCTGAGTAGCACTCTGAAAATGAAAATAGTGTAGGCCCACAAAGCAGGAGAAGGCTGTAAGAAGATAGCAAAGCGATTTCAAATTGCCCTTTCTTCAGTTCAAAATATAATTAACTGACATTTCTTAACAGGAACAGAGGAGGTTAAAATAAGGTCAGAAAGACTAAACAAATTTCACTGAGAGCTGCTCCTAGAGAGGCAAATCAGAACTCCCGCTTGACTGCAGACTTTGGAGTTGTGGTACATTCTTCTACTGTTCAGAGACACCTGTACAAACATGGCTTTTATGGAACGTTCATCAGAAGTAAACCTCTCCTGCATCCTCATCATAAAATTCAGCATCAGAAGTCTGCAAAAGAACATCTAAACAAGCCTGATGCATTTTGGAAACAATTCCTGTTAACTGATGAGGTTAAAATAGAACTCTTTGGCCAAAAAGGTTGAAAAAGGACACAGGATTTCAGGAAAAAAACATCTCGCCAACCATTAAGCATGGGGATGAATCAATTATGCTTTGGGGTTGTATTTCTGCCAATGACATGAGGAACATTTTACGGGAATAATGGATTCAATGAAATTTCAACAAATTCTTGATTTACAATGGCCCACACAGTCCCCTGATCTGAACATCATTGAAAATTTAGGACCAGACCTCAAAATAGCAGTGCGTGCAAGACGACCCAGGAATCTCACAAAACTGGAAGAATTTTCCTAAGATGAATGGATAAAAATCCTTCAAACAAGAATTGGAAGACTCTTATAAGACATGTTTACATGCTGTGATACTTGCACAAGGGGGTGCTTTTAGATACTCACCATGCAGGGTGCCCAAACTTTTGCACCGGCCCATTTTCCTTTTTGTAATTCTTAAAATGTAAAAGCTGAAAATATATAGAGGTTTTTTTGCCTAAAATACAAAAGAAATGTGTCATCTTTAACTTTAGGCCTTTTAGAGATCATTTCATCTTCTACTTGCTTAACTGTTCACAATAACAGTAATTGTGGCCAGGGGTGCACAAACTTTTACATGCCACTGTATATAAAGAGAAATAAGGATATAAGCACGTCTACACCCACAGTGATTAGTTCTCTAAGATATTTGGAACAACCTCGCTGCCGAGTTCCTTTAAAATCTGTGTGCAAGTCCAAGTGTTCTTAGATGCTGTTTTGAATGTGTACTAGAGTTAAAGGATTGCCTGCTTTTGGAAAATTAATTTTTTGACTGAAAACTTTCTGTTGGTTTCCCAAATAATAAGGTTATGTGCACACAATGTTTTCTCAGGCATTTTTTCAGGCCTGTTCCCAAACGCACATAAACAAGTGCCCAGAACATATGTAATTCTTTGTTAAAACAGCGCGCTGTTTACATGCTCAGTCTTTTACACGTCTTTTAACCACTTCAAAATCCCAAAAATGCCAAACGGTTAAAAGAAGTGACCAGACTATTCCTCAAGCGTTTTTTTCTGCTCGGAAATGACACTGTACTTTACAATAACAATCGTAAGGCTCAAAAGAAGCTCAGAAGATGTTGGAGCGTCTTTTTGAGCATTTTGCCATCATTTTTGCTTTGAAAATTGCAAGAGGTCTCGTCACTGTTGCTTGGAATTGAAAAATATCTCGAAAATACCAGGTGCTGGAAAAACGGTAAAAAAAAATCTGCTGGCGGCCAAAGACAACAAAAAAGTGCTCAGGAAATTACCAAAAAAGGCTAAAAAAAAGACAATTCCAGAAAAAAAAATGCGGATTTGCCCACCAGAAAATAATGGTGACGTCACAGCTCATTTAATTAATGATGTTCTGGGGTGTTCCCTATGCCAGAAATTGCATTCCAGATCCTGACTGGAGTGAGATTTCTGGCTTGGCATGGAGGCCACTCGTCAGACGCTCCTAATTCACCGAGAGACCTGCACGTCCTTATGAATCGGGAGCATCTGACTCCATCACGCCCCTTCATCTAGTCTACGCCGGTCTCAATGAATCGGGCAGAAGGGGTCCATACATTTTTCGTGCAGCCGAGTAACCACTGTTTTGGACAAGGGATTGGTAAGTTATTAGGGTATGTGCTCATGGGTTGTAAATGTAGCATATTATTTATTACAATTTGCAGGATGGAACATCTCTTGTGCATTACAGTAACAGCATCGAGGATGAGATTTTACAAAATGTCATCCACTCACTATAGAGAAGTTTCACAGCAGACGTTGGCTGGTATTATAGGCTTCACCATGGGCTTAACTCTACAGTGCAAAGGATGAAAAATGTGGCAAATTCCCCAGGATTTTTGGGGAGCAAATTTTGACACTGTGTATATTTCCTGTGCAGATCTACATGTTTAGTTATAATAGTCTATTGTAAGCTGATTTTAATAAATTTGTGAGCACTTTAAGGGCTCGATTAGATGAGTGTATAATCGGTACGTACACTGTCGGTATGAAAACTGTAAGTGTACAGACAGCACATGGACCAATGTAATAAAAGTCACCATGGTAGTCTATATGAAGGTTTGTACATATCTAACAATGGTCTGTGTGTAAAAATCGCAGCATGCACTACTCTGATCTATGTTCTGGATAAGACGCGTCCATTGTAAGTCAATGTGTGCATAAAAAAAGATCACAGACAGGTTACCATCCATATTTCATGCATGTTTACCTAATCTGTTACAATTATTAAAGGTGTTATCCAAGACTATTTTTTTTCCTAAAAACTCTCAATCAGGTAGTTGCTAAGTATCTGCCTGTTCTGTCCGGCCCTGGCTCAGAGCGGTCATTGACTGCCCCTGCCGGTGATACCAGCTGCTCTACATCAACAGATCAGCTCCTTCTTCTTCCGGGCTGCTCTATTGACAGGGCGAGAGTGCCTACATCATGCTGATCGTCCGCCGGCTCCCTGCAGTAAGGCAGCGGGGAGCCAGCTGTCAATTAGCATGATGTTGGCAGTCACTCTTCTTCAACAGAGCAAAGCAGAAGATAAGCCG
Source organism: Ranitomeya variabilis (assembly GCF_051348905.1). Classification (NCBI taxonomy): domain Eukaryota; kingdom Metazoa; phylum Chordata; class Amphibia; order Anura; family Dendrobatidae; genus Ranitomeya; species Ranitomeya variabilis. The sequence continues at coordinate 518,553,542 of NC_135237.1, forward strand.
CTGCTCCGTCAACAGGACAACAGCGGTAGCCATTGAATTGTCACCATGAGCAGTCTGTGACTGCTTAGTGTCGGTGGAAATTGGTGTTTGCAACTACCTGCCTGTTAGCTCTTAGGCCCATGGTAAAATAAATAAATAGTCTTGGATAAGCCCTTTAGGATCACATAAACTGTGTTATTATTTAGTAAAGTGCTCACGTACAAAACAGATGCCATACAGATGTAAAAAAGAACGTAAATAAACAGGCATACGAATGACAATTTTGATGAAAAATGCATGAATTTTGCTTCTGTTCATCTGAACCGGCCTAGGGGTAAGGCTGGAGCCGGGGATTTAGTAGGATTTGGCATGGCGTTCTGCACATGCCACTCACCTAAGGTAAGGGCTCCGATAATGGAAAAATGAGATGAAAGATTGAGGTGTCGGGGTAAATCTAGGCACCTGTGCTCATATGAAGAACGCAGAGCTGCTGCCACTTCACTGCTGACACTCGTGATGTGAGCTGTAAAGGAATGTGAAGAGGTTCCATAAGTAGAATGCAAGGGTCTCACTCAACACCAAATACTCACCTTCTTTATTGGGAAAACCCAGTTGGAGAGCCTGTTCCTCCTCCTTCTCCCACCCCTCACATTCCAGGCCCACGATTCAGCCAGTGATGACATGCCAGCTAATTCTTTTAATTGAACTGCTCCACAAAATGTCTAAATATTTATTACCTGGAGTCCTATGTGCGGCTGCCACTCAGGGAAACTGCATTGCTATGGAGAGGATAATCCCTAAAGAGGCAGTCTAACCTACCCAACAAAGTGTATGTTGACAGGAACATGCTATATAATTTATCCAAGGTCTCCTCTCATTTCATGGTACATTGCCCAGCAAGGGTGTTAACATGGGTTAAGTAATTGCACTCACTAAATAGTTGGCCATATTGTTGTGCTGAAGAATATGTCTTGTATGTATAGCTTTCAAAGACCAGTCCAGGAATACCGTTACATGGCCGACCTGTTCTTCTGTTTGTGAGAAATCAGTGTTTTAGTTGATATGCAAATTAGGCTTAAGAACTATTTGTAAATCTGAAGCCTCTGTCACTCCAGCTCTATTCTCCACCCAGTGATGTCGCCTCCTGTTTGAGCTTCTCTCTCCATTAGATTCCTTCCACCTACTTCATAAATCAGCACCTGACCCTATGGTAACAATGCCCACTTTTACCATCTGCCTATGCCCCTGGACACTATGGCGATAGCAGATATTAAGAGGAGCTGCTTGAGAGCAGTCAACACATGGACTACCCCACCTCAGGCTGTTGTAGTCGGCCCAGGGCCCATTGATAGTCACCTCACAGACCTGAACCGCTCTTCTGTAGTCATGAGTTGAGATGTAACTACAACAGGACCAAGGATTGCAATCGCACCCTGGCCCTGGAGCATAAGGGACCCAATAGTCCTTTTGGCCTACAGTGGATATGGAAAGTATTCAGACCCCTTTACATTTTTCACTCTTTGTTTCATTGAAGCCATTTGGTAAATTAAAAAAAGTTCATTTTTTTTTCTCATTAATGTACACTCTGCACCCCATCTTGACTGAAAATAAAACAGAAATGTAGTAATTTTTGCAAATTTATTAAAAAAGAAAAGCTGAAATATCACATGGGCATAAGTATTCAGACCCTTTGCTCAGTATTGAGTAGAAGCACCTTTTGAGCTAGCACAGCCATGAGTCTTCGTGGGAATGATGCAACAAGTTTTTCACACTTGGATTTGGGGATCCTCTGCCATTCTTTCTTGCAGATCATCTCCAGTTCCGTCAGGTTGGATGGTGAACGTTGGATGACAGCCATTTTCAGGTCTCTCCAGAGATACTCAATTGGGGTTAGGTCAGGGCTCTGGCTGGGCCAGTCAAAATGGTCACAGCTGAAGCCACTCCTTTGTTATTTTAGCTGTGTGCTTAGGGTCATTGTCTTGTTCGGCCAAGTCTGAGGTCCAGAGCACTCTGGAAGAGGTTTTCATCCAGGATATCTCTGTACTTGGCCGCAATCATGTTTCCTTCAATGACAACCAGTCGCCTGTCCCTGCAGCTGAAAAACACCCCCATAGCATGATGCTGCCACCACCATGTTTCACTGTTGGGATTGTATTGGGCAGGTGATGAGCAGTGCCTGGTTTTCTCCACACATACCGCTTAGAATTATCACCAAAAAGGTCTATCGTCATCTCATCAGACCAGAGAATCTTATTTCTCATAGTCTGGGAGTCCTTCATGTGTTTTTAGTAAACTCTATGCGGGCTTTCATATGTCTTGCACTGAGGAGAGGCTTCCATCGGGCAACTCTGTCATAAAGGCCCGACTGGTGGAGGGCTGCAGTGATAGTTGACTTTGTGGAACTTTCTCTCATCTTCCTACTGTATCTCTGGAGCTCAGCCACAGTGATCTTAGGGTTCTTCTTTACCTCTCTCACCAAGGCTCTTCTCCCACGATTGCTCAGTTTGGCTGGACGGCCAGGTCTAGGAAGACTTCTGGTGGTCCCAAACGTCTTCCATTTAAGGATTATGGAGGCCACTGTGCTCTTAGGAATCTTGAGTACTGCAGAAATTCTGTTGTAACCTTGGCCAGATCTGTGCCTTGCCACAATTCTGTCTCAGCTCCTTGGCCAATTCCTTTGGCCTCATGATTCTCATTTGGTCTGACATGCACTGTGAGCTGTGAGGTCTTATATAGACAGGTGTGCACCTTTCCAAATCAAGTCCTATCAGTTTAATTAAACACAGCTAAACTCCAATTAAGGAGTACAACCATCTCAAGGAGGATCACAAGGCAATGGACAGCATGTGACTTAAACATGAGTGTCTGAGCAAAGGGTCTGAATACTTATGACCATGTGATATTTCGTTTTTTTTCTTTTTTTATTACCTTTGCAAAAATGTCTACTTGTCTGTTTTTTTTCAGTCAAGATGGGGTGCAGAGTGTACATTAATGATAAAAAAATGAACTGTTTTGAATTTACCAAATGGCTGCAATGAAACAAAGAGTGAAAAATTTAAAAGGGTCTGAATACTTTCCGTACCCCCTGTATATGAAAATACCACTACTATTAAAGACTTGCAATAATTGGGAGCCCCTTTGGAGCTTTTGCATTGGTGCCCATGAGTTTCAAGTTATGCCAGTGGTTCACGCTTTATCCAAGCACCGTGAAAGAAATCGACACTCGGAGGTTAGATTCATCTCACCTTCCTGAGCCCATAAATGAGGTTCTACCCTTATAATAAAATTTGAAAAATAAATATAGGAGAGTGTCTTCAGGCATCGGCGACTTCCAGCGATTCTTAAGCTCTGATTATTTTTTTTTTGCAGATTGCTTGTGATCTGGCAGATCCTTTATAGTTTCACCTCAAATTACCGCACATTTTCTAATTGGATGTAGGCTAAAAAAAAGGATTTGGCAGGGATGTAGGGCGTTCATAGCAGACATACTTATACGGCTGCACAATGCACACAGTCAATGCCACGTCTGGCTCCGGGGACTGTATAGCAGGACTCATATATCCTGGCTCGGGGGATCAGAAGTGATTTTTGGCCAGGAGAGAGACTTCTGCTCTTGTTCTGTCTTCTGGCAGATTTACTGCTCTTTTCATTATTTCTTATTTCACAGCTAATTGACTCACATTTTCCAGCTCAGAAACTGAAATCTACAAACTTTCATGGTAAAAAAAAATCAACAATTTGCATCAGTGTTAACTTCGAGGGGAGATACGGACATAATGACTTCTCTCTTTGGGGTTCGTATTTATGTTGGAAATGTATTTGCAGCTCTAAAGAGATTAAGACTGAAGAATCCTAAAGGCAAATTGTGTGAACTGTGTGAAAAATCGCGTGAAATTCTGGCTAAGATTAATTTCTGTCTCAAAGAGCAAATCTGTCTCCATAAGTTGTATATTAACCGTCCCTAAGTCTTATGTGTGCATCATTTATGCTGCTCCAATGCATCTAAAAGTGAAAAAAATTAGGTCACTTTACAAAAAAAGGTTTTATTAAAAGCCTCCGACATGTTTGTGTACACAGCTCCTATGCACAGCATTCTATTTCCATGGAAACAGAGTGATCCTCTGCAGTCTGATCCTGCAATCTCCCTTCCACCTGCCCCCGACTACTTCTTAAAAAAGACCACTCTCCGGGTCAGAAGTGTCCACTTCTTGCTCATATTTTATTCTCGTTGATCCCTTGAGTACTCCGTTATGCTTCTTTCTTTTTTATAAATCCACCATACAGTTTTAGAGATATCGGCCTTTTTACTTACTTTATTATTTATTATGGCAAGGTTCTTTGGGGGCGTGTCTCTAGGCTGCTTTGTATAATTAAGCTATGACCAATGTGACCAACGCCCCCTTGGAAAAAAACATTAAAAAGTAGCACTTAAGCAAAAACACCATATTTCTGGAATCGTATGGAAGATTTAATAAAAAAAATAAAATAAATCTCAAAATACTTAGGAAATCAGCAGAAATAAAATAGTAGTAAAAACTGGCCACTTTTGACCCGGAGACAAGTCTTCTATAAAGTTGTCACTGGTACCGGGGAAATGATGGACGTCATCGTGAACAAAAGAGGATCAGACTAGAAGATACATAACTTTACCTGGGAGCTATGGGCACAAAACAGTAAGAGATTTTTAATTAAGACTTGTGACGATATTTAGCAGTTTATTTTATTGTTTCATTGTTGGAGCAATGAGAAATATTCCTTTTTGCTAAATGTTCCACTTTATATAAGTTTCCATTTAGAGCACAGATAGCCCCAATACAGTGATAATCTTATGTATATACGGTAGGTACAGCGCAACCACCCACCGTCATCTGTCTGGTGTTTGCTACTTTGTTTTCACCAGATATAAGGAACATCCTTGGACTGTGGCCTAGTAGCCTCCCCAACAATAGTATATTATACTGTTTGGCTAATCTTATATTTTTTATTCTTTTGCAGTATAATGGTTTATGTATGCAAGGCAGCATGGGTCCTCCGGGCCGAGACGGGACTCCAGGGGTGAATGGCATCCCAGGGACACCAGGAATTCCAGGACGTGATGGGACTAAAGGAGAGAAGGGAGAATGCATGAGAGAGAGTATAGAAGAGCCCTGGACCCCAAACTTCAAGCAATGTGCCTGGAGTGCCCTGAATTACGGCATCGATCTGGGGAAAATCGCGGTATGTGGTAGCTCATGTAACACTATATATTGCATAATACAAACAGTGACATCACAGTACAGAGATTATAAACACAGTGATGTCACAGTATAGGGGTAATATACACAGTGATGTCACAGTACAGAGATAATACACACAGTGATGTCACAGTACAGAGATTATAAACAGTGATGTCACAGTATAGGGGTAATAGACACAATGATGTCACAGTACAGAGATAATACACACAGTGATGTCACAGTACAGAGATTATAAACAGTGATGTCACAGTATAGGGGTAATAGACACAGTGATGTCACAGTACAGGGATAATATACACACTGATGTCACAGTACAGAGATCATACACAGTGATGTCACAGTACAGGGATAATACACACAGTGATGTCACAGTACAGGGATAATACACACAGTGATGTCACAGTACAGGGATAATACACACAGTGATGTCACAGTACAGGGATAATACACACAGTGATGTCACAGTACAGGGATAATACACAGTGATGTCACAGTACAGGGATAATACACAGTGATGTCACAGTACAGGGATAATACACACAGTGATGTCACAGTACAGGGATAATACACACAGTGATGTCACAGTACAGGGATAATACACACAGTGATGTCACAGTACAGGGATAATACACAGTGATGTCACAGTACAGGGATAATATACACAGTGATGTCACAGTACAGGGATAATATACACAGTGATGTCACAGTACAGGGATAATACACACAGTGATGTCACAGTACAGGGATAATATACACAGTGATGTCACAGTACAGGGATAATACACACAGTGATGTCACAGTACAGGGATAATACACACAGTGATGTCACAGTACAGGGATAATACACACAGTGATGTCACAGTACAGGGATAATACACAGTGATGTCACAGTACAGGGATAATACACAGTGATGTCACAGTACAGGGATAATACACACAGTGATGTCACAGTACAGGGATAATACACACAGTGATGTCACAGTACAGGGATAATACACACAGTGATGTCACAGTACAGGGATAATACACAGTGATGTCACAGTACAGGGATAATACACAGTGATGTCACAGTACAGGGATAATACACACAGTGATGTCACAGTACAGGGATAATACACACAGTGATGTCACAGTACAGGGATAATACACACAGTGATGTCACAGTACAGGGATAATACACACAGTGATGTCACAGTACAGGGATAATACACACAGTGATGTCACAGTACAGGGATAATACACAGTGATGTCACAGTACAGGGATAATACACACAGTGATGTCACAGTACAGGGATAATACACAGTGATGTCACAGTACAGGGATAATACACACAGTGATGTCACAGTACAGGGATAATACACACAGTGATGTCACAGTACAGGGATAATACACACAGTGATGTCACAGTACAGGGATAATACACACAGTGATGTCACAGTACAGGGATAATACACAGTGATGTCACAGTACAGGGATAATATACACAGTGATGTCACAGTACAGGGATAATATACACAGTGATGTCACAGTACAGGGATAATACACACAGTGATGTCACAGTACAGGGATAATATACACAGTGATGTCACAGTACAGGGATAATACACACAGTGATGTCACAGTACAGGGATAATACACACAGTGATGTCACAGTACAGGGATAATACACAGTGATGTCACAGTACAGGGATAATACACAGTGATGTCACAGTACAGGGATAATACACACAGTGATGTCACAGTACAGGGATAATACACACAGTGATGTCACAGTACAGGGATAATATACACACTGATGTCACAGTACAGAGATCATATACACAGTGATGTCACAGTACAGGGATAATACACACAGTGATGTCACAGTACAGGGATAATACACACAGTGATGTCACAGTACAGGGATAATACACACAGTGATGTCACAGTACAGGGATAATACACACAGTGATGTCACAGTACAGGGATAATACACAGTGATGTCACAGTACAGGGATAATACACAGTGATGTCACAGTACAGGGATAATACACACAGTGATGTCACAGTACAGGGATAATACACACAGTGATGTCACAGTACAGGGATAATATACACAGTGATGTCACAGTACAGGGATAATACACACAGTGATGTCACAGTACAGGGATAATACACACAGTGATGTCACAGTACAGGGATAATACACACAGTGATGTCACAGTACAGGGATAATACACACAGTGATGTCACAGTACAGGGATAATACACAGTGATGTCACAGTACAGGGATAATACACACAGTGATGTCACAGTACAGGGATAATACACACAGTGATGTCACAGTACAGGGATAATACACACAGTGATGTCACAGTACAGGGATAATACACAGTGATGTCACAGTACAGGGATAATACACAGTGATGTCACAGTACAGGGATAATACACACAGTGATGTCACAGTACAGGGATAATACACACAGTGATGTCACAGTACAGGGATAATATACACACTGATGTCACAGTACAGAGATCATATACACAGTGATGTCACAGTACAGGGATAATACACACAGTGATGTCACAGTACAGGGATAATACACACAGTGATGTCACAGTACAGGGATAATACACACAGTGATGTCACAGTACAGGGATAATACACACAGTGATGTCACAGTACAGGGATAATACACAGTGATGTCACAGTACAGGGATAATACACAGTGATGTCACAGTACAGGGATAATACACACAGTGATGTCACAGTACAGGGATAATACACACAGTGATGTCACAGTACAGGGATAATATACACAGTGATGTCACAGTACAGGGATAATACACACAGTGATGTCACAGTACAGGGATAATACACACAGTGATGTCACAGTACAGGGATAATACACACAGTGATGTCACAGTACAGGGATAATACACACAGTGATGTCACAGTACAGGGATAATACACAGTGATGTCACAGTACAGGGATAATACACAGTGATGTCACAGTACAGGGATAATACACACAGTGATGTCACAGTACAGGGATAATACACACAGTGATGTCACAGTACAGGGATAATATACACACTGATGTCACAGTACAGAGATCATATACACAGTGATGTCACAGTACAGGGATAATACACACAGTGATGTCACAGTACAGGGATAATACACACAGTGATGTCACAGTACAGGGATAATACACACAGTAATGTCACAGTACAGGGATAATACACACAGTGATGTCACAGTACAGGGATAATACACAGTGATGTCACAGTACAGGGATAATACACAGTGATGTCACAGTACAGGGATAATACACACAGTGATGTCACAGTACAGGGATAATACACACAGTGATGTCACAGTACAGGGATAATACACACAGTGATGTCACAGTACAGGGATAATACACAGTGATGTCACAGTACAGGGATAATATACACAGTGATGTCACAGTACAGGGATAATATACACAGTGATGTCACAGTACAGGGATAATACACACAGTGATGTCACAGTACAGGGATAATATACACAGTGATGTCACAGTACAGGGATAATACACACAGTGATGTCACAGTACAGGGATAATACACACAGTGATGTCACAGTACAGGGATAATACACACAGTGATGTCACAGTACAGGGATAATACACAGTGATGTCACAGTACAGGGATAATACACAGTGATGTCACAGTACAGGGATAATACACACAGTGATGTCACAGTACAGGGATAATACACACAGTGATGTCACAGTACAGGGATAATACACACAGTGATGTCACAGTACAGGGATAATACACAGTGATGTCACAGTACAGGGATAATACACAGTGATGTCACAGTACAGGGATAATACACACAGTGATGTCACAGTACAGGGATAATACACACAGTGATGTCACAGTACAGGGATAATACACACAGTGATGTCACAGTACAGGGATAATACACACAGTGATGTCACAGTACAGGGATAATACACACAGTGATGTCACAGTACAGGGATAATACACAGTGATGTCACAGTGCAGGGATAATACACACAGTGATGTCACAGTACAGGGATAATACACAGTGATGTCACAGTACAGGGATAATACACACAGTGATGTCACAGTACAGGGATAATACACACAGTGATGTCACAGTACAGGGATAATACACACAGTGATGTCACAGTACAGGGATAATACACACAGTGATGTCACAGTACAGGGATAATACACACAGTGATGTCACAGTATAGGGATAATACACAGTGATGTCACAGTACAGGGATAATACACAGTGATGTCACAGTACAGGGATAATACACACAGTGATGTCACAGTACAGGGATAATACACACAGTGATGTCACAGTACAGGGATAATACACACAGTGATGTCACAGTACAGGGATAATACACAGTGATGTCACAGTACAGGGATAATATACACAGTGATGTCACAGTACAGGGATAATATACACAGTGATGTCACAGTACAGGGATAATACACACAGTGATGTCACAGTACAGGGATAATATACACAGTGATGTCACAGTACAGGGATAATACACACAGTGATGTCACAGTACAGGGATAATACACACAGTGATGTCACAGTACAGGGATAATACACAGTGATGTCACAGTACAGGGATAATACACACAGTGATGTCACAGTACAGGGATAATACACAGTGATGTCACAGTACAGGGATAATACACACAGTGATGTCACAGTACAGGGATAATATACACTGTGTTCCAAATTATTATGCAAATAATATTTCCTCATATTTTCTCTAAATTACCTATCTGAATTGCAGTCATTGTTATTTTCCAGTCATCTACTATTCTAGTATAATTGCAATGTTTTGGAACAAACTGCCTATGAAAACAGTATCTTTAAAAAAAATAAACACTCAAAATGCATGTTCCAAATTATTATGCACAGCAGAGTTTTCAACCTTTTTATTATTATTTTGAACAAAAAAATGGTCAATTGTGAAGTTATAAGCATTATCAGCTTATTACAAAATGAAATCAAACAGTTTTCATGTGCAAACTTTATTCTAGGTGATGTTACATTTGCACGTAGGACCCCTTGTTCGAATTTAGCTTCTGAACTCTCTCGTCCATTGAATTTGTCAGTTTTTGGATGGTTTCTGCTTCAATTGTTTTGCATGTGGACAGAATACCCTCCCAGAGCTGTTGCTTAGATGTGAACTGCCTCCCGCCATCATAGACACTCCTCAGACTCCGCGTCGGTCACAGCCCTGCACGGGTTTTGCCCATACAGCTGTACACAGACTAATACTCTGCATCTTCATGGAAACTATTTATCATCTGCCTACATGGGCACATCTCTCTCAAATCCTCTGCATAGCACGTAACTGAGGAAGGTCCAGTTTGGGACCGAAACGTTTTGTTGCTGATAATAAAATATATCTCCAGATAAAAAAAGTTGAGTGCCAGGTTTTTTTTACATATGGTTAAGGTGTTGGAACCTACCTGAGCACCGCTAGTATTAAGGCAGTGCACAACTTTATTAATCAAACAGTACAGAGATAATAAACACAGTGATGTCACAGTACAGAGATAATACACACAGTGATGTCACAGTACAGGGATAATACACACAGTGATGTCACAGTACAGGGATAATATACACAGTGATGTCACAGTACAGGGATAATATACACAGTGATGTCACAGTACAGGGATAATACACACAGTGATGTCACAGTACAGAGATAATACACACAGTGATGTCACAGTACAGAGATAATACACACAGTGATGTCACAGTACAGAGATAATACACACAGTGATGTCACAGTACAGGGATAATATACACAGTGATGTCACAGTACAGGGATAATACACACAGTGATGTCACAGTACAGAGATAATACACACAGTGATGTCACAGTACAGAGATAATACACACAGTGATGTCACAGTACAGAGATAATACACACAGTGATGTCACAGTACAGGGATAATATACACAGTGATGTCACAGTACAGAGATAATACACACAGTGATGTCACAGTACAGAGATAATACACACAGTGATGTCACAGTACAGGGATAATATACACAGTGATGTCACAGTACAGGGATAATATACACAGTGATGTCACAGTACAGAGATAATACACACAGTGATGTCACAGTACAGTGATAATACACACAGTGATGTCACAGTACAGGGATAATACACAGTGATGTCACAGTACAGGGATAATAAACACAGTGATGTCACAGTACAGGGATCATATACACAGTGATGTCACAGTACAGAGATAATACACACAGTGATGTCACAGTACAGAGATAATACACACAGTGATGTCACAGTACAGGGATAATACACACAGTGATGTCACAGTACAGGGATAATACACACAGTGATGTCACAGTACAGGGATAATATACACAGTGATGTCACAGTACAGAGATAATACACACAGTGATGTCACAGTACAGAGATAATACACACAGTGATGTCACAGTACAGGGATAATATACACAGTGATGTCACAGTACAGAGATAATACACACAGTGATGTCACAGTACAGAGATAATACACACAGTGATGTCACAGTACAGGGATAATATACACAGTGATGTCACAGTACAGGGATAATATACACAGTGATGTCACAGTACAGAGATAATACACACAGTGATGTCACAGTACAGTGATAATACACACAGTGATGTCACAGTACAGGGATAATACACAGTGATGTCACAGTACAGGGATAATAAACACAGTGATGTCACAGTACAGGGATCATATACACAGTGATGTCACAGTACAGAGATAATACACACAGTGATGTCACAGTACAGAGATAATACACACAGTGATGTCACAGTACAGGGATAATACACACAGTGATGTCACAGTACAGGGATAATACACACAGTGATGTCACAGTACAGGGATAATATACACAGTGATGTCACAGTACAGGGATCATATACACAGTGATGTCACAGTACAGAGATAATACACACAGTGATGTCACAGTACAGGGATAATATACACAGTGATGTCACAGTACAGGGATAATATACACAGTGATGTCACAGTACAGAGATAATATACACAGTGATGTCACAGTACAGAGATAATAAACACAGTGATGTCACAGTACAGAGATAATATACACAGTGATGTCACAGTACAGGGATAATATACACAGTGATGTCACAGTACAGAGATAATATACACAGTGATGTCACAGTACAGAGATAATATACACAGTGATGTCACAGTACAGGGATAATACACACAGTGATGTCACAGTACAGGGATAATACACACAGTGATGTCACAGTACAGGGATAATATACACAGTGATGTCACAGTACATGGATCATATACACAGTGATGTCACAGTACAGAGATAATACACACAGTGATGTCACAGTACAGGGATAATATACACAGTGATGTCACAGTACAGGGATAATATACACAGTGATGTCACAGTACAGAGATAATATACACAGTGATGTCACAGTACAGGGATAATACACACAGTGATGTCACAGTACAGGGATAATATACACAGTGATGTCACAGTACAGGGATAATAAACAGTGATGTCACAGTACAGGGATAATATACACAGTGATGTCACAGTACAGGGATAATACACACATTGATGTCACAGTACAGGGATAATATACAGTGATGTCACAGTACAGAGATAATACTCAGTGATGTCACAGTACAGGGATAATATACACAGTGATGTCACAGTACAGAGATAATACACACAGTGATGTCACAGTACAGAGATAATACAGTGATGTCACAGTACAGGGATAATATACACAGTGATGTCACAGTACAGGGATAATATACACAGTGATGTCACAGTACAGAGATAATATACACAGTGATGTCACAGTACAGAGATAATACACAGTGATGTCACATTACAGGGATAATATACACAGTGATGTCACAGTACAGGGATAATACACACAGTGATGTCACAGTACAGAGATAATATACACAGTGATGTCACATTACAGGGATAATATACACAGTGATGTCACAGTACAGGGATAATAGACACAGTGATGTCACATTACAGGGATAATACACACATTGATGTCACAGTACAGGGATAATACACACAGTGATGTCACAGTACAGGGATAATATACACAGTGATGTCACAGTACAGGGATAATACACACAGTGATGTCACAGTACAGAGATAATACACACAGTGATGTCACAGTACAGGGATAATATACACAGTGATGTCACAGTACAGAGATAATATACACAGTGATGTCACAGTACAGAGATAATACACACATTGATGTCACAGTACAGGGGTAATATACACAGTGATGTCACAGTACAGGGATAATATACACAGTGATGTCACAGTACAGAGATAATACACACATTGATGTCACAGTACAGGGGTAATATACACAGTGATGTCACAGTACAGGGATAATATACACAGTGATGTCACAGTACAGAGATAATACACACATTGATGTCACAGTACAGGGGTAATATACACAGTGATGTCACAGTACAGAGATAATACACACATTGATGTCACAGTACAGGGGTAATATACACAGTGATGTCACAGTACAGGGATAATACACACAGTGATGTCACAGTACAGAGATAATACACACAGTGATGTCACAGTACAGGGATAATATACACAGTGATGTCACAGTACAGAGATAATATACACAGTGATGTCACAGTACAGAGATAATACACACAGTGATGTCACAGTACAGAGAGAATATACACAGTGATGTCACAGTACAGGGGTAATATACACAGTGATGTCACAGTACAGGGATAATATACACAGTGATGGAATAAGCCTCTTCTATAATATTCCTGCAACAGTTTATCTACTGGCAGAATAAAAGAATAGGGTGATTGAATTCCAACCTCCCGATTCTTAGGTCCCTAAACCGTCGGGATCTGCCATACACATTACATGGTTGCCCAATCCTGTCAAAATCATTAGGTTTGATGAACTTTCATCAACAATGTATGGAGGCCTTTTCAGTACAAGGACAGTGCACGCTGTGATGTCACAGTAGATGAATTACAGTATACAGTGATGTCAAAGTTCAGGAATAAAAAATACAGGGATTCTACAATACAAAGAAAATGAAAACAGTGATGTTCAGTACAGGAATAATATATATAAAAATGGACTAGTAATACCTGGGTAATGCACGCCGTGATGTTACAGTACAGAGATTAACTACCCCGTGATGCTACAGCACTTCAATTATACAGCGAGTGATGTCATGGTACAGGAATAATGCGCAGCGCAATATTATAGCACAGAAATAGGACATAAAAGGCTAGCCATGTACACTGTAACTGCAGAGAATAGGAAAAAACCCTTGAATGATCGCATCCCGTGTCTGCGAATTGAGATACTGATTTGGCTTTTATCCTAAGTCATATTGCACGACTCGTTAAAGGGTTGATTGTGACTTGTAGGATCGCTACTTCCAATAGGTGGCGCTGTAGAGTTTAAGTCCTCTTTTTCTCAGAAGAGGCAATTTGCATATTTAAATTCCCAGAGGAGCATTGTACGGCAAATAAGCCTCCTTACCTTGACAAGCCAGAGATGGTATGTCACTCTCCATAAGGAGAAACGATACCCCTTAGACCCCATGTCCAGAGCCTCTCACCTAGCCAAATCAGTTCTCATGCTTCGCACTGACGAGGGCCAACAGCCCGAAACACCGTGTCTGCGAATTGAGATACTGATTTGGCTTTTATCCTAAGTCATATTGCACGACTCGTTAAAGGGTTGATTGTGACTTGTAGGATCGCTACTTCCAATAGGTGGCGCTGTAGAGTTTAAGTCCTCTTTTTCTCAGAAGAGGCAATTTGCATATTCGCATCCCATAATGTCATTTCACGAGAGTGATGAAGCATTAGAGGCCAGTACCGGCTTATGGCCAAAACTGAGGCAAACTCCCAGTGTCTAATTGAGATGCCGCAATACTGCGGGACAGCGCTGCTAACACGTATACCTCAGGAATAAAATAATTGTCATTTGTTGTCCTTCCTCCGTCTATCCTACACCACATGTGGTAATTATTGTCCGTGAGTCACAATGAGACTGCAAATTTCATAGTTGCCAAAGGCTAAAACTTCATGTTCACATTATAGCAGTCACATAATTGACGACCCATCATACGGCTGCCGGCTAAGCTTTTTTGGATGGAGATTGCAAGTTTTTTTATATATTTAATTAAATTTTTTTTTTTTGTACCTTGGAATAATCTACATTGTATAAGCCTCAACCAAGGAGGGAAAACATCCAAAGCAATGACCAACAGAAGTTTCGGTCACCTGAGGGGGCTTAGTTAACGAAATAGGCCTGGTTGGACTTGTGGCTTCCACGCGCTTCGTGCCAAAGGAAGGGTCATCAACAGGCTACTGGTTTTGAAATTATTTTTTTAATTGTTCATATTCTAAATTCAAAATTCCAGCCAATTTTTAAGCATTCCTTATTAACAATTTCCTACCATTTTGCTGTTGTAAAGCCTGTGTAAACCCTTTTTATAGCTGTCTGTCCTGCTTCTTCTGACATAGCTCTGAGAAAACACTACTGCTTGCTGGTGTGACTGGTTCCCTCTGCTCTCCTTGTTTATTCTCACAGTGTTAGATATAAAAGCAAGGAAGGGGAATAGGATTTACACAGCAGAGAATGGTGTAAATTTTCGGGAAGGGCTGATCACACAGTTTATTCGTAGGAAGGAAAACATAGGGGTGGGGGGTGAATCACATAGGTTGTGTACAGATAGAGGAGAGATGTCATGACTGACAAAGGGGAGATCACGCGCTCCTCAGCATCAGCAAAACGAAGAAGACATCTCTCCTGAGCCGTAGAAGGAGGAATTAGTACAGGACTGAAGCCGTGCTAATACATGAAAGCTATTGAAGGCAGCGGCATTATACACACACCGATATCACATCAAGCACATCTACATGTGAAAAGTCTGATACCAGGAGCAGGTTGTAAACGCCATATCAGGGGGTCTGAAAGTGAACAAATGGAGACTGCATAGTGACACCTTTTTTTTTTTTTAAGGTAACCATTAACATGTAAAAAAATATATACTTTCTTATGAAAAAGGTGACTTTAGGGCATGGGAAATTAACTAACTTTTAGCTGAAAACATCTGGTTGAAAGAAGTCAAGTGAAAGCTAGTTCTAACTTCTACCCCTAGGCCAATAGGGTGTAAATGGACAACCCCGGTAACTCATAATTTGGGTACTATAGCCTATTTAATGGGGTAACAAAAATATTATATGTGGTATACTATAAGCAGGCTCGGACTGGCCCACCGGAGAGCAGGAGAATTCTCAGGTGGGCCCCAGTGAAGGAGTGCTGATAAGCAGTGCTAATACAATTCATTTAATATTTAGAGAAATTAGTCGTCTAATCATCCACAGTGGGTCCTTAGATTCTATGTTACTGGTGGACCCTTGCCAGCCCAGTCCGACACTGACTATGGCAGATTTAAAGAAAAAAGAAAAACTATTGAATACTCAGGAGAGAAGTAGGAATAAAATAAGGGCAAAAAACTGCCCACTGTTGACCTTGTGACAGGTTCCCTTTATGTTGTGCACTCTGGACACGTTAGTTGAAAGTTCTAAATTCTGCAGAGACGCAGCGCTGTAATTAGGCTCATTATTCCCACTATTATATTGTTTTTTACTCCTTCCTACAGTAATTGCCTCACTAGCGCAAACATTACAGCTACTCAGTCCCATAAAGGGTATCATGCTGCCCCCTACTGGTAAGATTAGCAAGTGTCGGACAAAGGAACTAACTGGAATATATTTTTTTATTTTAAAATAATTCCATTTACAATGATGCAGGTCGTCTCTCCTCATACGCCTGTTGTATAATAATTGTCATGGTCAGGACATGGTTAATGTCCTGTGCTCTCAGGGTTAATTTTGCTAGCCTCTTTTCCAAAATAGGAGGGGTATTTATACTCGCTCCTAACCTGGTTTCTCTGTCAGCTATCGATTCTGTTTCTGTCTGTATGCCTGACTTCTGGAGTGTGTTTCCCGCTTGCATAGTGTTATCTTGCTTTCCGTGCTTTACTCTGTTTGTATTCCTGGCTTACTGAACTCTGGCTTTGCTTCTGACTATCCTGTCTCTCCGTTTTGGTACCTCGTAATCTCCTGGCTACGACCTCTGCTTGTTTGATTATTCTTCAGTGCTTGTCCCTTCTCTGTTTCCCCGGCGTCTGGCTCTGCCCCCTGACCTCCTCCCACTCTGTCACATGGTCTAAGGTCCTGTTTATTACCTGTACACTCTGTTTCATGTCAAAGGTCCCGTGGGTTCAGGTTAGTAACTTGGCATCTTGCTCAGCTGCTGTGTACAGCTTCCCCTGCAGCATTGATACCCGGGCGCCGTGACAATAATATTTGCATTTCCCCTAAAATATCAATTTTGAAGCCTCATTTCTTATTGTCATTCTTCTTCTATGCCTCCTAGAAATTGATGAATACTGGGTGCTACCATTCCAATTTGCCAAAAGGGCGTGTCCCTATTCAGTCAACATTGATTGGACCGTGTCAGACTTTATAGGGACACCCCCAACTGGTAACACCCATACATTTTTAGAAGAATAGCAGGAAGGGCACAACACAGTTTTAACAAGAAAAGCACCAGAGATGTTTTATTTTATGCGGATGTCACGGACATGTCAGGAGATCTGACGTCCCATTTAAATCAGATTATTTTTGGACTATCGTCATTTTTGGACTATAATGTTAGAGACTAATGGATTTTACATTGTTCCTGTTTCCTGCATCCTAGGAATGTACGTTCACCAAGATGCGCTCTCACAGTGCCTTGAGGGTCGTGTTCAGTGGCTCTTTGCGTCTCAAGTGTAAGACCGCCTGCTGCCAGCGCTGGTACTTCACCTTTAATGGAGCGGAGTGTGCCGGTCCCCTGCCCATCGAGGCCATTATCTATCTGGATCAAGGCAGCGCAGAGTTCAACTCTACAATAAACATTCACCGCACATCCACAGGTACGAAGAGATGAGTCCAGGAGGATGAGATCTCATTAATACAGCGCCATCCATTCAGGTGTGGCTGTGATTGGTATTGCAGCACTGTACATGAAAAAGGGGCAGCAGCGTGTGCCGATTCTGCATGTCCTTGTGGGTCCCTTGGATAAGACCCCACCAATTCTTAGGCAAACCATATGAGTTAATTTATTGAGCTTGGACATCAATAGGAAATGTCTGATATTGCATTGCATCCCAAATAACTTAAAAGGAATCCCTGACCAGGTTTTGCCATGTAATCTAAGAGCAGCATGATATAGGGACAGAGAGCTGGATTCCAGGGATGTGTCACTTATTAGGCTGTTTGCTGTACTTTCAATACAGTCAGTGTTCGATCAGCAGGAGATTATCACTACAGGACTAGATGTCCTGTGCCAGTCAGTCCAGCTAATCTGTGTAGCCCCGCCCCCCACCACTGATTGGCAGCTTGCTGACAGTGTACACAGAAACAAGCCTATCAGTGTTGTGGGCATGGTTACACACAGCTCAGCATTTAGAGCTCTGCTAGATCTGCAACAGAGAAAACTGTGATTCTATCAAAACTGCATCAAGCAGCCCAGTGAGTGTTCATTGCTGGAATCAGTGTTTCAGCCCCTTCCAGATTACATAGCAAAAATCTGCTGACAGGTTCCCTTTAAAGGCTATGGACACCTTTGGGGTCATTTTTTTACTTAAATGCATGCAATTTGAATATAAAATATTTTCTGTAATTGGAATTTATAAAGAAAAATAAAAAAATGTAAAGGTTGTTTCCCTGCTCATCATTGGCCACAGAATGAGTTAATGGGTTATCTCATCTTATTACATGGTTAAAATTGCAAAGCGCTTGTAAAAAATGTACTTCTTATTAAAAATCCTCTTCGTTCTCGAGAACGGAGGGAGGTTTGATTTTGTAATTTGTGGCTCGTGTTATAGGTTATTAAAAAAAACAAACTTTAACTTCCTTAGGAAAAAACAAACCTTGCTGAACTTTTTTCTTACTCTTATTTTTGCCTTTATTTTTTTAATCCTTTCTCTTTTTCTTTCCAGTGGAAGGACTGTGTGAGGGGATCGGCGCAGGACTGATAGACGTCGCCGTCTGGGTAGGCACCTGTTCAGACTACCCCAGAGGAGACGCCTCGACGGGATGGAACTCTGTGTCACGGATCATTATTGAGGAACTGCCCAAATAAAAAAGTTAAAAAAACCCCCCACATTTTTCCTGTTAGAATATTGAAAATGCAATCATTAGGAATTCTTACCTCTAGAGACGCCCATTGGGGAGGGGTTTTCGACGTACTGTATGAATACCGTGATCCGGTGCTCCTTACTAATATTATTATTCCTACACCTAATAAACCCGCGTCTGAGCTGCCTTCTGGGAAATTGCAGGACAATTTTTACGTTTTCAGCTCTTATTTGTTAGAATCTCAGTGTGGGATCCTTTATCTTGTAATCATTTATGGTTGCATATTTTTCTTTGTTACAAGTTTTGTTTTTAATAAAAGAAAATAGAAAATAAAACTAAGTAAAAATAAGTTCATTGCATCATATACATATTGGGGTGTTACACTACATGCATAGCCTATTGGTTTTATTGAGAGCCGTCTAAGGGTATGTTCACACATGCATGTTTTTTTAATTAAAGCTTTCCTTGCCTGGACTGAGAGTTTTGGTGGGCGACCCTCTCTTGGCAGGTTTGTTGTGGTACCATGTTCTTTCCATTTGATGATATTAGATTTGATGGTGCTCCGGGGGATTATCAGAGATTGGGATATTTTTTTAAGGTACCGTCACACTAAGCAACGTCGCAGCGATATAGCCAGCGATCTGTGACGTTGCAGCGTCCTAGGTAGCGATATCGCTGTATTTGACACGCAGCAGCGATCTGGATCCCGCTGTGAAATTGCTGGTCGCTGCTAGAAGGTCTGAACTTTATTTGGTCGCTAGGTCGCCGTGTATCGCCGTGTTTGACAGCAAAAGCAATGATACCAGCGATATTTTACACTGGTAACCAGGGTAAACATCGGGTTACTAAGCGCAGGGCCGCGCTTAGTAACCCGATGTTTACCCTGGTTACCAGCGTAAAATGTAAAAAAAACAAACAGTACATATTTACATGCGTCCCCCGGCGTCCGCTTCCCACACTGACTGAGCGCAGTAAAGTGAAAGTGAAAGCACACGTCACCGCTGTGCCCTGCTACTGCCGGCGCTCAGTCATTGCAGGAAGCGGACGCCGGGGGACGCATGTAAGTATGTACTGTTTTTTTTTTTTACATTTTACGCTGGTAACCAAGGTAAACATTGGGTTACTAAGCGCGGCCCTGCGCTTAGCAACCCAATGTTTACCCTGGTTACCCGGGGACCTCGGCATCTTTGGTCGCTGGAGAGCGGTCTGTGTGACAGCTCTCCAGCGACCAAACAGCGACGCTGCAGCGATCGGCATCGCTGTCGCTATCGCTGCAGCGTCGCTTAGTGTGACGGTACCTTTAGAATCCAACCATGCTCTAAAATTTCCTGGTAGACGGCTGAGCTGACATTGGTCTTGATAAAACACAGTGGAACTACACCAGCAGATGACATGGCTCCCCAAACCATCACTGACTGTAGAAACTTCACCTTTATCATCCCCACCACTCACACCAATTTGTCATGAACCGGGGTTGTTTGGTTGCCCCTGGTTCTTTCTGAAGGGGATTTATCTATATTCCACTTCCCAGTTCCGGTTTGGAACTTGCAGCTCTCTGATGCCCCCTTTACCCTCAGGTCAGTCAGGGAACTGCACCTAGGATAATTAGTCACCAGAAAGGCTGCCTTACTTTGTACTGGCCAATGGGCACACTGCAGCGAGGGGATATAACTACTCCCATTCAGGCAGGAACAATAATTCTCAACTCCTCCAGTCACTACAAAGTCTCCCAAACGCACAGGACAAATCCGCTGCCACCAGCTCCGATTTCATAATTCACTTCAGAGGACGTGACAGTACGTTATAGAGTAAGGAGAGACAAAGCTAGTAATTTTATATATTTTACTCCAAAAAGGTAGGCAGTTTTTACAGAAGTATAAAAAGATATTATAAAGAAGACAAGTATCGTATGTACGTACAATTACAAATAAAATGGGATTAAAGTTGAAAAAACACTTACATTTATTCATATATCATCTCATGGCTGACTGTATGCTGTGGAGGAGGGGCACACATCTAGATGCATATCACACATCTGTCTCGCAGCTAGACTCAGGACAAAGACACTGAAGACTGCTGTCTCACTTATCTCCCAGCCTAAAACCAAGTCACTCCCCCTGTGGTGACCTCACTCAGAGGCTGGATCCTCCCTTTTCTTAGAGTTATGACAAACCATTTTTATACATAACTCACTGTATGAACCTCGTATGAAAATGACACAATGATCAGGATGTTCGCCACGTCAGGGGGTTTCTTTTAAGTATAAACACGGCATAGATACATGACCCGCTTACGGAGAAATCCACTCCTTGCAACTCGTGGGATTTAGCTCCTAGCGATTTCAGTGAGCTATAGATTTTTCGATGGACATTCGGAATATATAATCCTTATATCTCTAGCCCTGATCGGTGCCAGTATACATAACCTTAAAAGAACAAGAGTCCCATGCAGGCTGTACCAGTTTTGGCTGGTAATAGGCGGGAGGGTGGGGAGGAGGGATTTACACAGAGACTGGCTTTCGCAGCACAGAGCCATATAAATTCCACAGCGATCCCAGTGTTGGCACACTGGGCTCACATTACAATTATATAAGGCTTAGAATTCCAGCCTTCTGCTGGAAGGCACAGGAAACTGCAGCTGAGAGATCTGTATGTGTAATTGAAGTAATCAAACCTTCGTATTTCCTGACCTGACAATATGGTGTGGGAACCTACTAAGGCACCTCTCTTAGTTGTGCATACGCCGTTTTGTTCTATTACTACAAGAGGGGGACCAGGAAGGGAGGCATTACTACATGATGAGGACCAGGATGGGGGACATTACTATAAGATGAGGACCAGGATGGGCACATTACTATAAAATGGGAACATTACTACAAGAGGAGGGCCAGGAAGAGAGACATTACTAAAAGATGCTGTCCAGGATGGGGACATTACTACAAGATTGGGACATTACTATAAGATGTTGGTGCTAGTTATTTGACAAAATTACTGTATCTGGCCAATTAGGGGACACAACAAATAAAAATATTGTAAAAATGTAAAAAAAATACACTAAAGTATGAACATTTTTTTAACACTAAAAATGCAGTTTAATGTATGAACTAAAGAAACCAAAAAAAGGGCACATTTGTTACCGCCTCATCTGTAATAACCCAAGGTATAAAACTGTACCATAACCCATACGATGAATGCCATTTAAAAGAATAAACTAAAAAAAGTTAAAAATGTTAAAAAAGGTGAAAATAAAAAGTAATATGGTATCGCTAAATATGTAAACTTGTACTGAAAAGAATTCAGCCTTTCAAAGTCACATTTTTCTATGTGCGGCCCATAGTTTGAGACCACCGATATATATGATCCATAGGTAATGTGATCTGGAAGTTGCCAAAAGCTAATGCCCAATTGACTGAATTTTGACGTTTTACGGCCGGTCCCCAGCATAGAAGGCCTTTAATGAAGCACAGTCCACAAATGGCACAACAGTGTAAACTGTGGTGTGAAATACGAAACTTGCAGCACTGAGAGGAGACTTTGATTTGCCTGAAACTTGTGTTTTCCAGGGAAAGAATCTAGATTGTAAAATGCAGGTTTGCAACAGCTGCAGAAATGCTGCCACCTACAGGATAAACTGCATCGGCAAACATCTACTGTCCCAAGCTAGAGAATTATTAGGTTTTTGTGATAAATGTAATTTTTTTTTTTTATATTTTGGAAATAGTTTATTTCAAATATAACAATCAGCATTAGGCTATGTGCACACGATGCGGATTTTTCCGCGCAGAAACGCTGCAGATCCGCACTGTGATGTACAGTACAATGTTATTCAATGGGGGAAAAAAAAGCTGTGCGGATGGTGCGGAAAAATCAGTGCGGAATTCCTGCGGATTTCAAAGAAGTGCATGTCACTTCTTTTGTGAGGATCTGCAGTGTTTCTGCACCCCTCCATGTTAAAAATCCGCAGTGGGGAAAATACGCAGAAAATACGCATAAAAAACGCACAAAATCCGCATAAAAACCGCGGCAAATGCGCGGCTGCGGATTCTGCCAGGAGATGTGGATTTTGTGCAGAAAATTCTGCACCTCTTTTCCTACGTGTGCACATAGCCTTAAAATTAAAACTCTTACAATTGTCACGCCGGGGCTATTCCGCACTCATAAGGCCTGCTTTATCTGCGATTTTTAAAAAAAAATCACATTTCTTTTTTTCCTTTTGTGCTATTTGTTGACTTTTTTTGCACAAAATTTCACAAGGTAGCGAGTGCGGTTCATGAATTTACTGCAAAATAAAAAAAAAATGTTCTTTACTTTTGTCTTTAACCTTTTTCTGCATCTTTTAAATTTGCATGTTCCATTAAAGGGTTGCAATTTTTTTTTTTTTTAACACCCTGTTGTATCGGAAAACAACACATGTACATTAGCCACAATGCTCAGACCCCGACCCTATCTTTTGTATTGAAGCATCTAATGTGCGTGTGCAAAGGCCATAGTGAAGGGAGAGGGACCAGGAACAAGAAATAGTTGGCTACGGTGGCCAGGGTATTTTTGCTACTAGGCGGCCAACTCCTCTAATGTTTGGGTGAGTGGGTGGTTGCTCTCATCAGTAGCTTGCACCTGTGCTGCTTTAGCATTTATTATCGGGGGCCTGCTGCACCCTGCGAGTGCATTTGTCATTTGACAAGATTTTGGTGAGTCTGCTCTTCATGTTGGGTTTCAACTTTATAACCCCAACCTAAAAAGACAAAAAAAAAAAAGATGTGCCTGCAAGTAGATTCCGTGACTAAATCATGGTATTTTAACCCTTTTGCGCCAGAGCCTGTGTCACTTTATGGAGTAATAACTCTGGAACGCTTCAACGGATCTCACTGATTCTGAGATTGATATTTCGTGACACATTATACTTCATGATAGTGCTAAAATGTGTTCGATATGACTTACGTTTATTTCTGAAAATATGAGAAATTTGGCGAAAGTTAGGTAGTTTATAAGGGTTAAAAATTGATCAGATATTTCTCCAACAAAATTTACAAAACCATTTTTGAGGGACCAAATCACATTTGAAGTGGTTTTGGGGGGCCTATATGACAGAAAATACCGCAAAGTGACACCATTCTACAAACTTCACCTCTCAAAGTGCTAAAAAAAACACATTCAAGAAGTTTATTAACCCTTCAGGTGCTTCACAGGATCTAGAGCAATGTGAGAAGGAAAAAATGAAAGTTTTACTTTTTCTCACAAAAATTATACTTTAGCCCCAAGTTTTGCATTTTCACAAGGGTAACAGGAGAAAATGCGCCACACCATTTGTTGTGCAATTTCTCCTGAGTACGCTGATACCCCATATGTGATGCAAAAACGCCATTTGACTTCTGGAAAGCAAAATTGGCTGAAATTGATAGCAGACGCCATGTCGCGTTTGGAGAGCCCCTGATGTGCCTAGTGGAATTGCCCCACAAGTGACCCCATTTTGGAAACTAGACCCCTCAAGGAATTTATCTAGAAGTTTAGTAAGCACCTTGAACTCCCAGGTGCTTCACAGAATTTAATTTTTTTTAGCGTTGAGCCATGAAAATATATATATAAAAAAAAAAAATTTCCCACAAAAATGTTGTTTTAGCCCCAAATTTCTCATTTTCACAAGGGTAACAGGAGACAGTAGACCATACAATTTGTTGTGTAATTTCTTCTGAGTACTTTGATACCACATATGTGGGGGAAAACTACCGTCTTTATGCACAGCAGGGCTCAGAAGGGAAGAACTATTTTAGATAGAATAGGTTGTGGACACCATGTCACATTTGGAGAGCCCATGACGTGCCAAAACAACAGAAACCTTCACACATGATCCCATTTTGGAAACTACAGCAATCAAGGAATTCATCTAGGGGAGTATTGAGTATTTTTAATCCTCCGGCAATTCACAGAATTGTATAACATTGGGCCGAGTACATGGACAAATACAATTTTTTCCCACTACAATGTTGCTATGACCCCAAGTTTGTAGTTTTCAAAAGGGGTAATAGGAGAAAAAGAACAGTACAGTTATTCTGCAATTCTCCGGAGTACGCCAATACCCCATATGTGGTCGAAAACTACTGTCCTGGCACAGTGCAAAGCTCAGAAAAGAATAAGCGCCATATTACAGTGCAGATTTTTGTTTTTATGGTTTGTGGATGACATGTCACATTGGCAGAGTCCTGAGGTGCCAGGACAGCAGAACCCTGCTATAAGTGACCCCATTATACAAACGACACTTTGCATTGAATTCATCTTGGGGTGCAGTGATCATATTGACACCACAGGTATGTCACAGAATTTGATACCATTGTGCAGTGAAGAAAAAATAATTACAATTTTACCGCAAAAAAAAAATTGTTTTAGCCAAGATTTTACAATTCAACATGGGAAAATGGGTAAAAATTGTTGTCAAAATGTGTTTCACAATTTCTGCTGAATGTGGCAATACCCACAATACCTAGGAAATATGTGGCTGTACAGTACTGCTTAGCCATACGGAGAGACTCTGGAGGGACGGAGTGCTATTTGACTCTTGAAGAACAAAATTATTGTAGAAGTTTGTGGACTCCATATACAGAGCTCCTAAGTGCCAGAAGATCGCATTTATCCGGCGCGCTACGCTGAGCACTTACATCAAGGTTTCTATCTAAATCTCCAAGTGATGTGATTCAGATGAAACCCCCGAGGGATCCATTCACTATAATGAGGCAGCGGAGTTACTCTGGACTTCGTCTGGCCTCTGTTCAGCGTTGTCCTTTTCAGAGGTGCACAAAACTGTGGCTGACTGCGCTTTTATCCATGTTTTAAAAAAACACTGCCGGATCACGGGCCAGACGGCATCCACAGTGCCTCCATCTGCCTCATTATAGGGAATCTTCTGCTGGGGGTTCCGTCCGTCTGAATCACTTATTTCAGAGATTTACACAGAAACCCCAATGTAAGCGCTCAGCGTAGAGTGCAGGATAAATGTGAGCCAAGCCTTACTGAGATCTCTGGGAGGCAGAATGAAAAAAAAAAAAAAAAAATCAACAGCAGGTGAAGAATGGATTTTATTTACCGTTTTTTTTACGCCGTTCCTCGTGCGGTATAAGTGATCAGATGACTTTATTCTTCGGGTCGG
This sequence comes from Ranitomeya variabilis, assembly GCF_051348905.1. Taxonomy (NCBI): domain Eukaryota; kingdom Metazoa; phylum Chordata; class Amphibia; order Anura; family Dendrobatidae; genus Ranitomeya; species Ranitomeya variabilis. Next base: position 518,580,197 of record NC_135237.1, read on the forward strand.
TGCAATTACAGCAATACCAAAATTATATTTTTTATTTTTGGCTGCTGTCACACACTAAAGGACACTTTTTATTGCGCTTTGCCATATTTAGACAGCCATTGTGTTTTTATTGGTAACATTTTCAGACACAATATTTTTTGATCGCTTTCTATTCCGATTTTTGGGAGACAGAATGAACAAAAACCAGCGATTCAGGTTTTTTTTTTTTTTATATACCATTCCGCATGTGGTAAAATTGATAAGGCGGCTTTTATTCTTCAGGTCCGTAAGATTACAGCGATAGCACATTTATGTTTCTTTTTTTTAATGTTTTTACACTTTTATAGAAAAAATAGTTATTTTTGCATCACTCTATTCTCAGAGCTATAACTTTTATTTTTCCGCTGATGGAGTTGTATGGCGGCTTGTTTCTTGCGGTACAAGATGACGTTTTCAGCTGTACCATTTTTATTTACATTTGTCTTTTTGATCGCGTTTTACTGAGGTGGATGATGAAAAAAGCATTGTTTTTTTGCCACACTTTTTTTACGTTGGTCAATAAAGGGGTTAACTAGTAACAGTTGTATGAACATCAGGTTGTTCTGGATGCAGTGATAGCAAATATGTGTTGTTTGTTGTTTTTTTTTTATAAATACACATTTATTGGTGTAACTTTTTTAAATTATTATTTGGTGATTTTTACTATTTTTTCAATAGTTTTAAAAGCATTATTAACTTTATCTTTTACTTAGCCCCAGTATGGGATTTCAACTTTTAGATGTCTGATCTCATGCATTGCAATACATGTGTATTGCAATGCGTGAGAACTGTCAGTTTTACACTGCCAGATTGATTGATAGACTCACTATTGATCGCGGTATCTAAAAGAAAACTAAGAACTATCATCATGGGGACCTGATTCAGTCGCAGTGCTTGCAGGACCCTGTATGTCCTGAGACAGTCAACAAACATCTGCGCAGCACAAAGACCAGTAAGCGCTGACGTTTATCTACAGTGGCCGGTCGGGAAGCGGTTAAATCAGATCACTTTTTGTGTGTATATTGCACAGAATTTTTTTCTGTTACTATAATACGTAGTGGATTTTCTACCCATGTGAAGAATTTTTGGTGCATCTGCCCCAAGTGAACAAACCTTAGACCAGAAAACCAGAAGGCTACGTTTCCACAGTGAGTTTTTGACGCTGCATATTTTTGAAAAAAATAAAATAAAAAATGCAAATAACCTCGTATGTAATGGGTGCACAAAATGCTGCAGCATCAAAAACTCAGCCAAAAGCTCATCTTGTGCAAGGCAAAGTCCATATAATAAATGATTAGCGGAATCCAGCTGTTTTTTTTTCCCAGTTTTACTCTTTAGTTTGTTACAGTCATCTCTATGGCAGAACCTCTGGACTGTAATCTCTTCCGGGGAAATAAAATCAGAAGAGAATTATATAAAAATATAGCAGCCAACGGCTGGATTGTGACACAAGGTAACAGACGTCTCTTATTCACGAAGAGCAAAATATATAAAAGAAAATAAATAAAACATAAATCTGCTCTTGTGCGGGCACCAGCTCGCACCCCCGGACGGCGCTGGCAGCGTTTGGTACAGTCTCCATCGTCCCGACATCAGTTCTCCAGCGTTCCTCTCTTCTGCCCACCAGGAATGTCCATCTTTACTCCTTGGGTTTCCGTAGTCCGAGCAGGAAGTGAGAGACGTTCTCGTAAACCACGAAGGTGATGCAGCAGGCGGGAGTCACTCGGATTACGTTGGGGACGATTCCCTTGTAGAAGCCGTGCAATCCTTCTTTCCTTTGGGGGAGAAGAGACAAATGTCAGCTCATCTTCTGGCTGCGGATTTGGACCCTCCTCAGTCATTTCTTAGAGGGGCGCTCCACACTTCACGGTCAGAATGGAGTGTACAGTGCACAGTGCGTAGCAGTGTACATGCCTGTCCGCCACTCCATTCCTTCTCTATGGGACTGCTGGAAAGCGCCGAGCACAGTGCCAACATATGGGAAGAATGGAGGGCGGTCATCTATTCTACAGGAAATAAAAGTGACTTGCTCTGCCGAGCCCAGATCTATAAGCCATCACCTATAAACCCCTTTAAGAATGAACAGGCTGCTCTTTTGTGATCCTCAGTTTGCCCCTGATCGGTGGTGTTCCCAGTCGCCCATTACTGCACAGTCCAGCTGTAGCTCCTTGCACAGCTGTGCGATAGTTTGCAATGCTGGGAAGGGGCAGCAGCACTGCCGTCCATTCATTCTCAGGAACGGTGGACGTTCTCACCTAAAGCTTCATATGAACATCCCAGCACACCGCTCGCACCGACTTACCTCCACGTCCTGCTGATGACATCCATCACCCCCGAGTATTGGTTATGCTGATCCTGTAGACGAGCGCGCACCACTTGATAGGGATAAGTAGCGGTCACAGCGAATATCTTCGACAAGGCAGCCATTGTGATGTACTCCAAGGTGTTCTGGAAAAGGACCAGAGCGATGGGCGAGATATAATGGGGCGAGCTATGGAGTCCATTACCCTAAGTGACTTAAGTTGTGGAATTGGCTGAAAAGTGTCTCAACCCAATCACTGAGTATCTACAGCTCCAGAGAAGCGACATCCAATGAGAGCAAATGTTCTCAACAGGGTCTGGGCAGCACAGTGAGGACATTGCTACCACACAATGGTGCAAAGAGATTGTGCAGCTGGATCTGTCGACACACACACCATACTCCCCACTCTTCTTTTATCAGAATCCCCTCCATGAGGAAACCCACCTTTCTTCCATTAACCCCATCAAGACTCAAAAGACCGTCACCAGGGTCTGGGCAGCACAGTGAGGACATTGCTGCCACACAACGGTGCAAAGAGATTGTGCAGCTGGATCTGTTGACACATGTGGCGCACACACCATACTGCCTGCTCTTCTTTTATCAGAACCGCCTCCATGAGGAAACCCACCTTTCTTCTAGTCACCCCATCACGACTCGTGCAGGATACTAAGAAAAATACACATATACATAAAGAGCGGCAGGTTATTACCAGTTTTGTGTCACAGGGCCGATTTAGATGCTTATTATAATCCATCTTCAGCTGCTCGTAAGCCATAAACTGGAGGGCGCCGTGCGACGTTCCGAGCAGGCCCGGTACAAACCCCTACAAATACCAGACGTGATGGTTAGTAATGGAGACGCCGGACTCCAGTGACGATTATGGGACATTATGGAGACGGCGATCACCTTGTAAAGTCCGGGAATGCCTTCTTGCCTATAGATTTTCGCCAGAGCGTGGAACATGCCTTTATATTGTCGTTTTGAAGGATCAACGCCAGCATCGTACTGAAGGACGAGGCGAGTCTTTGTAACCCAGATTGGGTTAGTAAAACAAAGGGTTAAAGCGCCTGCATTACGGAAATGAAGGAATAAATGAAGGTAAAGAGCAAGAAGAACAAAGATATTATCAGGCTAAATATGGTGGATAAGTAGAGATGGCGCGTGGCTAGAATATGGCATCACTGAAAAATCTCTGGGGGTCCGACTTCTGCGACACCCACTGATCTCAAGAATGAAAGGGGCCGTGACAGACATGACTTACCGGCTCCGGCGGCGGACAGGAGGTGCTCTGTGGCAGTCAGGCTCTCCGCTCTTCCTTCCTTCTTGTAGGCCTTGATGGCGTTATAACTAGTAGACAGATACAGACACAATCAGGATGGAATAAGATCAGGGAGACTCCGGCCATTATGACCCGTGTCCTAGTGCTGGACATCACGGATACCAGCGGCCCCATCGTCACCGTACAGGGGCCAACAAACCAAATAACATGAACCCCTAAGGGCGCGTGTACGGGGACGAGGCCGATGTGCTCCAGGGGGCGCTGTGGCCCCCTTAATATAATTTGCAGAAGCTGCACTCCCATTTGCTACGAACTAGAGGCAGCGTGCCATGGAAAGGCTGATGTAGGAGGTAATGGGGCAAAACAAACAGGGGGCTTATGTTCCCCCAATCAGAGATGAAAGACAAAGCTGACAATCAGTGTGACCAGTCAGGATTTCACGCACTGTGGACCCCTCTCCTCAACCTGATCGTTTGTCCTTCAGGAGCCTTGGAAAGTTGGGTAACAACTACTGTGAGATCAGTACTGGCAGATACAAGAGTTATCACCAGCAGACAAACCCTAAAAATATTTTTTAAGGGGTTGGACAACTTTGGGGGTCTTTTTTCTCTACTTAAATGCATGTATTTTGGGCAAAAAAATAACTTTTGCAAATAGGTTTCATTAAATATGTTTCACCGTTTGGTTTTTACGGCTCGGTTTCCCGACACATTGCTGAATGAGCCAACTAAGGATCCATCAGAGAGCAGCTTTTGGCGACGAGTTGGTAACTCTGATTTTCACAGGTGCAACCCATAATATTCTATGGGAAGATCACACCGTGGTTTCTTTAACGGTCCACAAGCTGGTACAAAAATCACTGAGCGCATGGGCTCTGCCCGAGGAGACGGCACGAGCTGTTCAGAGCCTTGGAACCTAGTGATTGGCTGCAGCCCCATCGACGTGACATCAGAACTGCAGACAATAACAGACAACGGGCTCAGCGGTGTCACCTCAGATGGACCAGGGGAGGGGGGGTAAAGTGCTTTTTTGTTGTTTTCTTTAAAGCAAGCTGCAGATGGAGGATAGAGATTTTCTAAAAGTAAAAAAATAAATAAATCCCCCTGGAGTTCGCACCCTTATGTTGCATCTACTTACAAGAAGAAATAAAGCCCCCAGGAGGCTCCTGCGCCCCACATATTTGGGGTAACCCCCTGATAGAGACCACGCAGTCCTTCTTGTTTCCACACAGTGGACATACAGTGCAGGATGCCATTATACTTCGGTCGGAGCTCCAAGCCGTCACTCACTGAAAAATCAAAACACAAAACGGATATTAATATCCACTAAAAGCATGTATGTGGGGCTAAAAAACATTTTTGTGATTGGGGGGGGGGTCATAAAAAAAAAAAAACATACAGTTTCCCTTCTGCAGCCTTTGTGCTGCACAATGTATTGCTGGATACAGAAGGAGTTAACTGAGAAGCCATAAGTGAGCTCTTCTGAAGGGGCGTTGTTAAACTCTTTTTTTTTTTTATCTGTCTTTTTCTGAGCTCTTCTCAGATAATATTTGAGGTGAATGTGCAGAAAAACAAGGAGCCGTAAAAGCCGAACTTTAATCCAGGATTCTACAATGAAGTGTTCTAGTAGATCGGGTGCAGCGATTCTCCACCTCGCCAAGATCTCTGCTTGCTGTCAGTGACCCGGCATCACACATTTATAGATCTACTGATGGCAAGCAGAGATCCTGACAACGGCGGGGGATTAACCCTTTCCCAGCACAGGACGTTAATTGTACGCCCTATGCTGGGGGTGTGGAGCGGGCTCAGAAGCGGAGCCAGCACCAGTCCTGGCAGGTGGCAGCTGTGCTACACAGTGGCCACCTGCCTCCAAAAGCAGTGGGGAGCTGTTTAACCACTTAGATGCTGCTGTCAAGCATTAGATCACAAATGATCACAGGCGCAAGTCCCTTAGGGGAGCTTAGAAAGAGATGTAAAAAAAAAATTTGGTTTAAAAATTTAAAAAAAGTGAAAAAAATGAACTTATAAATCAGGAGTGAAAAAAAAAATTATATATCTAAAAAAAATATAGAACCCCCAGAATTGTCCGGTTGGCGCAGATCTCCTCTAAAAGGTAAGAAAAAAAATAAAAAATCCTCGCGTGGCTGAGCAGATGGGAACATTTATGGACTAGTCATGGGTCTCAAAATTATGGGGAATTTTCTAATACTGTTTTTCTTTTTTTAACCAGTAAAGTAATATAATGTAAAAAAAAAATGAAAAATTGATCTGGTCATGAAGGGTTAATGGTGTAGGGTTACGGTCCGGGGTGAGTGTGGCGGATACAGGACTCCTCGTTACACCGTGGAGGATAACAGATCCCAGCATGCCCCGCACCGTTCCCTGCAGTGATTTCCGCGCCGGTTCTCGGTTTTTTTTGTACCTGCGAAGCGGATCTTGACCAGGTCCAGCGGGTGCAGCACCAGGGTGGAGATGACGCCCCCGCTCAGGCCGGCCGCCAGGTTCTCGTACTGCACGTGTCTGAACACGTCCCTCACCACCGTCACCGGGCGCACGGGCTCAGCAGCCGGTCCGGACGGGGCGGCCATGTGTGCGTTACATCAGGCTCTCCGCTGACCTCCAACTAGCCCCGCCCCACTGTTCCTCCTACAGCCTGCCTGCTCACCTGCTGCCCAAAAGAAAGATGGCGACGCTAACTAAGCAGTGACTGTACAGGCTGCCCGGAGTAAAGATGGCGGCCACACGATGGAGCGACGTAGCATACAGGAAGCGCTGACCTTGTACTTCCGGTCCATGTGGTGCACGGGAGAGAGAGGAGCTGTGTCTGCTGGTCGCCATGAAGGTGAAGGTGCTGTGTAGAAATCCTGATGATTACGTGCGAGAGACCAAGAAAGATCTGCCCAGAGGTGAGGACTGTCCGCCATGATGGTCACGTGGGGGGATTCAAGATACGCAACTTTATTTACTCCTGACCTGTGCACATAGTGTGTGTAGTCATCTATGTATCCCGGCCGTCTGGTCACTTGTATGTGGTGTCATGTCATGGAGTGTCCTGTAGGGGGGGCAGTCTGGTGCCGCGGAGTTTCCTGGGGGGGGCAGTCTGGTGTCGCAGAGTTTCCTGGGGGTGGCAGTCTGGTGCCGCGGAGTTTCCTGGGGGGGGGCAGTCTGGTGTCGCGGAGTTTCCTGGGGGGGGGGCAGTCTGGTGTCGCGGAGTTTCTTGGGGGGGGCAGTCTGGTGTCGCGGAGTTTCCTGGGGGGGGGCAGTCTGGTGTCGCGGAGTTTCCTGGGGGGGGGCAGTCTGGTGTCGCGGAGTTTCCTGGGGGGGGGGGCAGTCTGGTGTCGCGGAGTTTCCTGGGGGGGGGGCAGTCTGGTGTCGCGGAGTTTCCTGTGGGGGGGGGCAGTCTGGTGTCGTGGAGTGTCCTGTGGGGGGGGCAGTCTGGTGTCACGGAGTTTCCTGGGGGGGGGCAGTCTGGTGTCGTGGAGTGTCCTGTGGGGGGGGCAGTCTGGTGTCACGGAGTTTCCTGGGGGGGGGGCAGTCTGGTGTCGTGGAGTAGCAAATAGATAATGGCTGCACTCAAGTTTATTGTGCTAAAGCAAGGAAATGTGCAATACATGAAATGTGAACAGCATAATGGCTTGTGAAATTTATGAAAAAACACATGAGATTTTTAGCACAAAATTTGGCCAAATATTGTGAGCCCATTCACCAAACGTCAAGGTAATCTCAGATCGAATGGGTAACTAACCTGTCTGCCTAGTGTGAACACTTACCTATGGCTAATAAAATGGTAAAGCCTGTATTTATAGAGGAGGTTAGAACCAACTGTGTTTGGAAGTAGTTAAAATCACAGCATGGTGAATTTTAACTACATCCAAACACAGTTGGTTCTAACCTCCTGTATAAATACAGGCTTTACCATTTTATTAGCCATAGGTAAGTGTTCACACTAGGCAGACAGGTTAGTTACCCATTCGATCTGAGATTACCTTGACGTTTGGTGAATGGGCTCACAATATTTGGCCAAATTTTGTGCTAAAAATCTCATGTGTTTTTTTCCCTTCCCCCATGACGGCACACCTGAGAGGGGATCCGCCCAGTCAGGACAGGAAACCCTACTGAAAATAAAAGGGCGGTACCTCTCCCTCGCTTCAGTTGGGTTTCCTGTCCTGACAGGGACCCTTGTACTGAACACGGCGGTTCAACTTACCCAGGTCCCGTCCCGGCGTGGAAGAACAGGCAGCGCCTGTGCGTCGGAGGTTCGGGTCCTGGAGGCGCCGTCCGCAGGTCCCCCCGGGTCACTGCGTCCGTGCGGGCGTTGCGCAGCATGGTTGGAGGACCGGGTTCCTTCCATGGCTGCCACGCCGCCCTCCCCTCTCTGCCGGCGTCCAGGCGCGGCGGCCGCTTCCAGGTCGCTCTTCTGACGTCACACGCCAGGCACGCTGGGAATGGGCGTGCCCGTGTGGCGTCGGAGGCAGGCGCCGGATCCAAGATGGCGGCGCCCATGAAGAAAACGCCGGCCGGTGAAGGAAGACTCCGGCGGCATGGCAGAGAGGGGGAGGGGCCATTACTGGGCACCGGAGAGGCGGGGAGTGCAGTGGTCCCCCCATAAAAGGGTGGTAGACCACAGAAGACGCGCTCATGTCCAAAAACTTCACCATGGAAGTAGGACAACAAGAGCAGCTGCAGCAGCCGCTTTCACAACAGCAACAGCAGCAGGAGCTCTCACCAGATGCCTTGCCGAGCCACCAGCATACCAGGAGCAGCCGCTCAAGTGGTAGAAACAGTGGTCGTTCCGTCCGGCAAGATTCGTCGGCGTCCAGGAGGGACGCTTCACGTGCATCTGTCCAGCCTCCAAAATCGGTACCCTTGATTGTCGGCGGTGGTGAGTGATCTACGTGAATGTATCCCTTATGGTAACAGGGTCCATTTTTCTGTTTTGATCACTAGGGGTCCAGGAAAGCTACCGGTAAAACAAAGAACCGAGAGTGTGCCCTTTGTAAAAACCCGCTTGCAGTGCAGTATCAGAAGGATCTCTGTGCTGACTGCATTAATAAGACTATTCAAGAAGAAACCCCTAATTTCGCCACTAGCCTTAAAGCCATAATACAGGCTGAAATTAAAGACTCCTTGAAATTGGCCCTTAGCGAGCCAAGAGGGAGAAGCCGTAAGGCATCTACAGAGTCGGATACCTCTCAGAGACAGGGGAGTCATAAAACATCCCGATCTCCCTCTACTTCTCCAGCCTCGGTCCACTCTTCAGATTCCTCCTCGGACAGTGATTCAGGGGGTCGTCCATGCTTTCCCACTGAGGACGTGGACAAATTAGTCAAAGCAGTTAGGTCTGCAATGGGCCTTAAAGAAGAGAAGACACCTAGGTCACTAGAGGATGTCATGTTTGGTGGCTTAGAAGAGAGGAGGAAACGCACGTTTCCAGTTAATGCAAAAATAAAAGCATTAATCGAGAGAGTGGAAAAGACCTGAAAAAATGGGTTCTTTGCCCTCTTCATCCAAAAGGAGATATCCCTTTGAGAATAAAGACTCTGAACCCTGGGAAAAGATCCCAAAAATTGACGGAGCGGTAGCCAAATGCTTAAAAAAATCATCCCTCCCATTAGAAGACTCGGGTGTTCTTAAAGACCCGCTTGACAAAAAAGCAGATGGGTTTCTCAGACATATCTGGGAAGCCTCAGCGGGGGGCCTGAAGCCAGCAATCGCTGGAACATGTACGGCCCGCGCTCTGATGGTCTGGCTACAGCAGATAGAGGATCAGCTAAGGGACAAGGTACCCAGAACCGACATCCTTGCCAATATATCCTTAGTGCAAGGAGCAGCAGCCTTTTTAGCAGACTCTTCTGCAGATTCCGCAAGACTAACGGCCAGAGCAGCGAGCTTGTCTAATGCGGCAAGAAGAGCCCTCTGGCTCAAAGGTTGTCCGGGGGATTTACCATCTAAACACAAGCTGTGCTCCATCCCATGTGATGGTCAACTTCTCTTTGGGAAGAAGCTTGAAGAAATCCTGGAACATGCAGGAGATAAAAAGAAAGGCTTTCCCAATATCCCTAAAGAGTCCAAAAAACCCTTTTTTCGGAGGAGAAGATTTAATAGAGGTCGCCCCCCAGGGGAGAGGAAAAACTGGGACTTTAGGGATAAAAGAGGCTCAGGCTATATGTTTAAAGGGCCCTCTACTTCAGCCAAAAAATCCCCCCAATGACATTACGCCAGAAGTGGGAGGAAGACTCTCCCTCTTCTTTCCGGCCTGGGTAAACATCTCCCCCAGTACCTGGGTCATAAATATCATCAGAGACGGCCTCAAAATAAAATTCACCTGTCCACCCAGACGAAACTTTATCATAACTCCCCGAAGAAAGTCTCTGCAGGAACAATCTGCCCTAGAAACCGAAGTCTTGGGACTCATCCAAAAAAGGGTTCTTCAGGAGGTTCCTGCTCGGGAGGAGAGAGAGGGATTTTACTCCCCCCTCTTCTTGATCCAAAAACCGGATGGTTCTTGGAGAACTATTATAAATTTGAGAAAACTCAACCAATCCATAGAGAACTACTCTTTCAAGATGGAGTCTATAAATACGACCATAAAACTCCTTTTCCAACACTGCTTCATGGCAGTAATCGACTTGAAAGACGCGTATTATCATATACCAATACATCCGGAATATCAGAAATATTTGAGAGTAGCTCTCTATGTCCAGAACCAGATAAAACATTATCAATACACAGCCCTTCCGTTCGGTCTGTCTACAGCTCCCAGGGTTTTCACCAAGGTGATGGTGGAGGTTATGTCATACCTCCGGTCCCGGGATGTAGTCATTGTCCCATATCTGGACGATTTCCTGGTAATAGGAAGATCAGAGTCCCACTGCACTCATCAAGTATCAGTGGTAACATCAACTCTAAGGGAGCTGGGTTGGATAATAAATATCCCCAAGTCCAGACTGCTGCCAGTAAAATTACAATCTTTCCTGGGGTTAATACTGGACTCCGAACGTCAGCTCTGCCTTCTTCCAGAAAACAAGGTAGACAAAATAATAAATCTGACCAGTACAGCAATACGCCAGCCGACAATGACTCTGAGAAAGGCAATGTCCCTTCTAGGCTCGTTAACATCGTGTATTCCGGCAGTAGAATGGGCACAATTCCACCTAAGACAACTACAGTGGGAAGTTCTCTCAGCTCAAAGACTACTAAAAGGGCATTTAGAAGGAAATCTATGTCTCTCCCTGGGCGTAAGGGATTCCCTAGTTTGGTGGACTGTGAGAAACCACCTGACAATGGGGGTCCGGTGGCAAAATCCGGTCATAGACATTATCACGACCGACGCAAGTGGTACAGGTTGGGGGGCTCACCTGAGGTCTCACTCTGTACAAGGGACCTGGTCCATACGAGAAAAGAACTATGGATCAAACGAAAAAGAGCTGTGGGCAGTGGAGAAATCCCTAAGACATTTTCTTCCTTTACTCCGGGGTCGCCATACTCGAATCCTGACGGACAATCGAGCAGTGGTGGCGTATGTCAATCATCAGGGGGGAACGAGGTCCAAAGGCCTCATGCAGGCATCAAACATACTCTTTCAACTAGCAGAACAACACCTGTCATCTCTGTCGGCATTGCACATCAAAGGCACAGAAAACACTCAAGCGGACTTCCTGAGTCGCAGAGGCTTAAAGCAGGGGGAATGGTCATTAAACCCCCAGATATTTCAACAAATAGTCCAAGCCTGGGGCACACCAGAGATAGACTTGTTCGCCAACTCCCACAACAGAAAAGTCAGGAGGTTCTGCTCCTTGAATCCGAGAGAACATCCCTTCGCAGTAGATGCCCTACTGATACCTTGGAAGTTTTCTCTGGCCTACGCATTCCCCCCGATAGTGATGATTCCAGCTGTGATCCGGAAGATCAGAGAGGATCAGGCGAATATCATCTTCATAGCTCCTTTTTGGCCAAGGAGACCTTGGTTCTCCCTTCTAAGGCAGATGTCGGTAACAGACCCATGGATCCTGCCAGAGGTTCCGGACCTGCTAACCCAGGGCCCAGTGACCCACTCTCAGGTGAAGGGCTTCCATCTCGCAGCCTGGAATTTGAGAGGGCGTTACTAAGTCGCCAAGGATTCTCTCCAGGGTTAATCTCCACCCTGTTGAAAAGCAGAAAACCCATAACCTCCAGGATCTATGGTAGGACATGGAAAAAATTCCTCGACTTCCTGGGTGAACCATTGGGGGAGGTGGCTCCTATAGGTCCTATCTTAGAGTTTCTGCAAGCAGGGTTACATCTTGGGTTGGCAACCAGCACCCTTAAAGTTCAGGTTTCTGCCCTGGGGGCCCTATATAATTGTAATCTTGCCTCAAATAGATGGGTCTCACGATTCATAAAATCTTGCAGTAGATCTCGGCCGGTCATTATCCCAAAAATCCCTCCTTGGGATCTAAATTTGGTCTTAGAAGCCCTGACTAAACAGCCCTTTGAGCCTTTGCAGGAGTTATCACCTAAGTTACTTACCCTTAAAACAGTTTTACTAGTAGCCTTAACATCGGCACGCAGGGTAAGTGATTTACAGGCCCTGTCAATATGCCCTCCTTATACTCAGGTTTTTGATGACAGAATTGTTCTAAGACCAGACCCGGCTTATCTCCCCAAGGTGGTTCAAAAGTTCCATAGAAGTCAAGAGATTACTTTACCATCATTCTGTAGTAATCCTAAAAATCCAGGGGAACAAAAGTTCCACATGTTAGATGTGAGAAGATCTATGTTACATTACATGTCTATGACTAGTCAGTGGAGGAAAGACCAAACCCTATTCGTAGCCTTTCAGGGTAGCAAAAGAGGGTGCGGGGTAGCTAAAAGTACTATTGCTAGATGGATCAGGGAGGCCATTAGTTTATCCTACTCTGCAAGTGGCACTCCGGTTCCTGACGGCATCAAGGCTCACTCCACCAGAGCTGTGGCTACCTCCTGGGCAGAGAAAGCTGAGGTATCAATTGACCAAATTTGCAAGGCCGCTACCTGGTCCTCACCCTCAACTTTTTTCAAACACTACCGGCTAGACCTTTCCTCCTCTGCTGACCTAACCTTTGGTAGAAGGGTGCTCCAAGCGGTGGTCCCTCCCTAAAGGTTTCATTCTACAAAATTCTCTCAGGTGTGCCGTCATGGGGGAAGGGAAAACACCAAGGTTACTTACGGGTAGCCGGTTTTTCCGGAGCCCATGACGGCACCCGTATATTCCCCCCCTTTTTATCACCCTTCGGTGTGCACTATTGTTTTGGGTGTGTTTAGTTAATATAATGTGGTGTTGGATTGCCATGTATACTAACCAGGGGGGCCTCTCATGCTCTGAAAACCAACTGAAGCGAGGGAGAGGTACCGCCCTTTTATTTTCAGTAGGGTTTCCTGTCCTGACTGGGCGGATCCCCTCTCAGGTGTGCCGTCATGGGCTCCGGAAAAACCGGCTACCCGTAAGTAACCTTGGTGTTTCATAAATTTCACAAGCCATTATGCTGTTCACATTTCATGTATTGCACATTTCCTTGCTTTAGCACAATAAACTTGAGTGCAGCCATTATCTATTTGCTATGTAAGACTTTTTGGTTATGCACCAGTTCAGACTAGATGGCTGTTCAGTCAGTTTTTCTATATTTGGTGTCATGGAGTGTCCTGTGGGGGGGCAGTCTGGTGTCGTGGAGTGTCCTGTGGGGGGGGCAGTCTGGTGTCGTGGAGTTTCCTGTAGGGGGGGGCAGTCTGGTGTCGCGGAGTGTCCTGTGGGGGGGGGGCAGTCTGGTGTCGCGGAGTTTCCTGTGGGGGGGGGGCAGTCTGGTGTCGCGGAGTGTCCTGTGTGGGGGGGCAGTCTGGTGTCGCGGAGTGTCCTGTGTGGGGGGGGCAGTCTGGTGTCGTGGAGTGTCCTGTGTGGGGGGGGCAGTCTGGTGTCGTGGAGTGTCCTGTGTGGGGGGGGCAGTCTGGTGTCGTGGAGTGTCCTGTGTGGGGGGGGTAGTCTGGTGTCGTGGAGTGTCCTGTGTGGGGGGGGTAGTCTGGTGTCGTGGAGTGTCCTGTGTGGGGGGGGTAGTCTGGTGTCGTGGAGTGTCCTGTGTGGGGGGGGTAGTCTGGTGTCGTGGAGTGTCCTGTGTGGGGGGGGTAGTCTGGTGTCGTGGAGTGTCCTGTGTGGGGGGGGTAGTCTGGTGTCGCGGAGTGTCCTGTGGGGGGGGGCAGTCTGGTGTCGCGGAGTGTCCTGTGGGGGGGGGCAGTCTGGTGTCGCGGAGTGTCCTGTGGGGGGGGGTAGTCTGGTGTCGCGGAGTGTCCCGTGGGGGGGTGTCTGGTGTCCTAGAAGAGAGGTAGTGTTTCTGTTTGGGACCCAGGTGGTAGCGGCGTCAGTACCGCAGCCCGCTGCTGTTTTTGTGCATTAGTTTGTTGCTCTGCGTTTACCAGGAGCCGTTTTCCACCTGAGTTTTCGGTGGACGAGTTATAGTTGTGAATGACGCCATTAATTTTAGCGTATAATGTACTGAAACACCTTCAAAAAATATAGTGGAAAAACCAATTCCACTGTTTGTTTTGTTTTTCCAGCGCTCACTGTGCTGTAAGTGCTACAGTAGAAGAATCTCTCCACAGCGGAGATCAACACGTGCTGGCCGGAAGCGCGTCATGTGATAGCGTGGCACTGATGGGCTGTGGTGACAGCCGAGGGTCTGCAGAGGACCCCTGTGCCTGTTATTACGGTTATCCCGTGATGATCTTGGCTATAAATGCCGGCGCTGAAGCTGTGAATTGTACAAGCGATCGGGCGATCACAGCTTCAAGTCTCTTGACGACTAATACACAGTAGAAATTAGTGAGAACAAAACGTTTTAAAAATATTAAAAAACAAAACACAAGTTCAAATCGCCTTTCTTTTGCCCCATTAGACATAAAACCATCAAAAAATGCCACATTTGGTATTGCTGTGCTCAGAAACATCCAATCTGTCAAAATATAAAATAAATTAATCCGATCGGTAAACGGCGTGGCGAGAAAAAAAATTAAGACTCCAGAATGACGGGTTTTTGTTTGTGTTTTTTTTGTCGGCGCTACATTGCAATAACAGGTTATGTGCCCCAAAATGGTATCATTAAAAATGTCAGCACAGGGTGCAAAAACATAGTAAAAAAAAATAAAAACACAAAAAAAAAAATTGTGAAATTGCACTTTTTTTTTTGCAATTTTACCACACGTGAGATTTTTTTTTTTTTTTTTTTTTTCATTTTCCATTGCTATATGGTAAAATGAAGGGTGCCGTTCAAAAGTACAACTTGTCCCACAAAAGACAAGCCCTCGTTTCTCAATGACAGAAAAAAATAAGAATTATGGCTCTTGGAAGAAGGGGTTAAAGGCGTTGTCCATTTTTCAGATGTGGCTATTTTATCTCATCGCCCATTTAAAGCGTCGCACGGACCCGGTCACATCACGGCTGGAAATTGCGGTTTTATTTCCATCTTATCATGTGACCAAGACAGATTTTTATCGACTGTAAACATGAGGTCTGCGCTATGGCAGCGAGCAGAGATCTTTAGAGGGGCTGTCCACTACTTGCACATCTCCTTCTCCATCACTATATTCCCCTGTATACAGTAAGAGCAGCCTGTACTCGGTGCCGGCACCATTCCCGCCATCATTCCCGCCATGTCACATCGGCACTTTACCATAAGGCAGGTGTTATAACTCTAAATTCTTTCTCTTCCAGTTCCTCGTAACTACGACCCGTCGCTCCACCCGTTCGAGGTGCCGCGTGAATACACCAGAGCTCTGAATGCCACCAAGCTGGAGCGCGTGTTCGCTAAGCCTTTCCTTGCCGCCCTGGAAGGTCACAGAGATGGGGTCAACTGTATGGCCAAACATCCCAAGTGCTTGTCCACCGTGCTGTCAGGGGCTTGTGACGGAGAGGTAAGGACCCACAGCGGCTATAGGGTGTGTAAACTTTAGCAACCAGTTTTCTTTTCTTCAAGTCTTGATTAACCCCTCACAGAAGCAGCCATTCCTACAGTTACCACCTGGACTCGAGAAGTCTTCAGGGTTGTTTGTTTAATTTCCTTAGATGCTACGATCAATGCATGAGTAAAACAGGTTTTTGCTATGTAATTCACAGCAGGATGATGTAGGGGCTGAGACCCTGATTCCAGCAATGTGTCACTTACTGGGGCAGCAGTTGTGATACAATCCCTGTTTTCTCTGCTGCAGATCTAGCAGAGCTCTGAATGCTGACCCCAGAATAACACAGCCCACACCACTGATTGGCAGCTTTCTGAGAACATTGTATAATTACAGAGAGCTGCTAATCAGTGCTGGGGATGTGGTTGAACCAGGAGGCACGAGACATCTAGTCCTATACTGATAATCTCCTGCTGATAAAACAAAAACAGCCCAGTAAGTGACACACCGCTGGAATCAGGGTCTCTGCCCCTACCTCATGCTGCTTTCAGATTACATAGCAAAACCTGCTGACAGATTCCCTTTAAGACATCTAAAGAGCGTAAGTGAAGGGAGCGGACTCTAATGTTTCACTACTGTGTGCGCCCAAGGAAACGCTTGTCCCGGCCGCTCGGGTATTCGGTCAGAGTCAGAGGTTCACCGTGACACTGATTAGTCGGTGCTGTGCTTCCCACTAAGAACGGAAACCAAAGTGCAGTTGTGAACAAAGCCGTGCATGACAGCATTCCTATCCAAAGGACTACATGTAATGCATGGACGTGTCAGTGTGACCGGCACAAAGAGGAGGCTTCCAAGCCAGGGACCTCCCCGGTCATCTATCTATAAGGTTTCACGTCAGGAGTTGTCCTCATGGCGCCCCCCTCTTAATTAATAGCGGCTGCTATGGTCGTCGGTGATTGACTTTTAATATAGTTATTATCTTTTTGTTTTGTTTTTTAATTTCCGCAGGTGAAAATATGGAACCTGACCACTCGCAAGTGCACCCGCACCGTACAGGCGCACGAAGGCTTTGTCCGAGGGATGTGCGTGCGATTCTGTGGGACTTCTTTTCTAACAGTACGTATCTGTGATGGGGGCCAAGCTTAAAGGGGTTTTGTCTAAATGAATTTTTTAGAACTTTTCACCTTGCACCAGTTACTTGCCCTCTGCTTCTCCAGCGCTGCCTCGATCTTTAACCGGCTGCAGTGGTGAGGACGTGTCTGCACGGCACATCATTGCTGCAGCCAATCGCCGAGCTCAGCAGTGCTGCCCAGGTAGACGGCACAGGTGGTTGTGCCATTTTACATTTCATCTCATACACCATAAGGAGTCAGTAGTGGAGGGGTCTTTTCCTCAGGATCCTTAACTTTTGGGAGGTGCGGTTTCAGAAAGTGTCTTTCTCCGAAGGGGATGGCAGGGAGGACAAGCACAAGCGGCCATTATGAAATTCTAATTGTTTTTTTACGTCTGCATTAGGTTGGTGATGATAAAACCGTCAAGCAATGGAAGATGGAAAATCCAGGCTATGGTGAGAAAGAGGAGCCCATCAATACAGTGTTAGGAAAGGTAAAATAATGAGTGGTTAAATAGGAGCTGAACCTTCCCCGCAAGCACCGTGGACCCCTGTATTGTACATGTGCAGTCAGTGGTGGTATTTAGGTGGGCCGGAGACCATTTCACTAGAGCTCTGGTGCCATAGTCACACTGTGTAATGACGACCAGGCACTGATGTAGATCTGCCGGCACATAAAAACAGCTGAACAATGGGGATATCGAACCCCAACCAATCTGATATTGATGACCTATCCTGGATCAGCCTGTTAATGACTAGTGATGAGCCAATGTGCTGGTATTGTAGCTCTGATTTTACTATTTACTTTTGTTCGATACCTGACCTGGAGTCTTCTTGCTCTCATTTTGCAGACGGTATTTACAGGGGTGGATCACCACTGGAGGGACGCGGTGTTTGCTACCTGTGGACAGCAGGTGGATATCTGGGATGAGCAGAGGACCTGTCCCATGCGATCCTACACCTGGGGAGTTGACAGCATCTCTAGTGTCAGATTTAATCCCATCGAGGTAACGCTTTTTTGATGGCACTTACTGGTAATTCCAGCTTTCCATGTTGTGTATGGCGTTGCTGCTCATCTCAAACGATCTGGACAGGAGAAATACTTGTGCTGAATCGCTCAGCTCACTGATTGTATATCAGCAATATTGCTTTAAACGATGCACCCCCAGTAATTTCTAAAATGGAAGGGGCTGCTGCTCGCCTCTGAGACCTTGTGGAGAGCAGCAGTCGGGTTAGTGCTTCCTCCACTCCATTTTAGCGATCAGTGGTGGTCTGCACAACTGGACCCCAAAAATCAAAACTTCTGATTTCCAGCATTTTATCAAAGTGCAATGTGATTACACAGTCAAAATGCCATCCTCCTCTTGTGCTATGTAATTATAGCTAATAACTGTATAATATAACGATGTAATTACCGCACTTTGCTAACGGTTTTTACATTATTATCTTCTATGAATTACTTTTAAATGGCTTTGTTTTTCAGACACAGATTTTGGGAAGCTGCGCTGCAGACAGGAGTATTGTTCTCTATGACCTGCGGAAGCCTACACCACTGAAAAAGGCAAGTCCCACCCTGACAGCCCCTGCGTGTGCATTAGTGAGAGGATAGCCCTGATCTGAGGCCTATTTTCAGCATTTGCTTGTTGCAATGGGATTGTGGTTTCCAGTTGTGTGGTGCCTTGAATGGTGTTCAGAAACTATCACATTTATTCCCTTAGAGGGATATCTCCCCCCCCCCCCCCCCCCCCCCCCCGCCAAAAAAAAAAAAAAAAATAGGTAAAAAAAATTATGGAAAAGATAGGTGATAACTTGCATATTGGTGGGGTTTGGACCGCTAGGGACCCAATACAATCCCGAGGTCAAGGCACTGACCTTCTCCAGTGATAACAAAGTGTTGTACCTGGCTACCTCCATTCCAACAGGACCTTTCAGAGCTCCGTTCTTGAGATTGATGGGGGTCCCACGGTCGGAGCCATGCAAGTTGTCACCTATCGTTTGGAAAGTTAGCTTTTAACGTTGGGAATATCCGGCGACTGCACCCTCCTTACTGCCTTTACCTGGCTGATGTCTATTGGAGATCACAGGTATCTTATCCTGTGGAGCTAGCCTTCCTTTATGTAGTTTCTGCTTTATTTGTGAAATAATCCTGTTCTTTTTCTTTTAATGGGGCAGATGATTCTGGAAATGAGGACCAATGCTCTCTGCTGGAACCCTATGGAGGCCTTTATATTTACAGCCGCTAATGAGAACTACAAGTAAGTAAAAATCTGTACGAGAGGGCTTTCCAGTCATCCCAGATCTCCCCTGACCTATGAGTGTCAGCCGCCCTGTCATCTCCTCCATCATCCAGGGAGAAATTGGGGAGACCCACTATAAAATCCATGTCCCCACTTCATTAGTCCGAGCAAAGAGCTGCGAAGTATCAGTGACTCTGGCGCACCTCGGCCATCCATGTATTTCACGGACAGGCATTCATTATATTTGTCTTCATCTGTTTGCAGGAGCTGCAGCAGATCAGTGAGCTAGCTGAAAGTGGTTTTCTTCAATAAAATTGTTACTCCCAAAATATATAGGGGATAACTTATGGATCGCTGTGCATCTAACTGCTAGGGCCCCCAGCGATCCCAAGCAGAGCCCCATCTTGAAGGAAGCAGAGGTGTGCATGTTCTACCCCAGTTTTCTGTGACCTTCCTATAGATGATGAATGGAGCCAAGGTTGAGCATGAACGACTCTGCTTCAGTCAATGCAGGGCTCTGCTCCGGTCAGCGCGGGGCTCTGCTCCGGTCAGCGCGGGGCTCTGCTCCGGTCAGCGCGGGGCTCTGCTCCGGTCAGCGCGGGGCTCTGCTCCGGTCAGCGCGGGGCTCTGCTCCGGTCAGCGCGGGGCTCTGCTCCGGTCAGCGCGGGGCTCTGCTCCGGTCAGCGCGGGGCTCTGCTCCGGTCAGCGCGGGGCTCTGCTCCGGTCAGCGCGGGGCTCTGCTCCGGTCAGCGCGGGGCTCTGCTCCGGTCAGCGCGGGGCTCTGCTCCGGTCAGCGCGGGGCTCTGCTCCGGTCAGCGCGGGGCTCTGCTCCGGTCAGCGCGGGGCTCTGCTCCGGTCAGCGCGGGGCTCTGCAGATGTGCTTCCAGGACCCCTTCTTGGGTTCCCTGGGGGTCCCCAAGGTCAGACACAGAGCAGTCCATAAGACATCCCCCATCCATTGGGAATAATCATACTGAGGATCTCTTGAAAGGATAGGAAGTTGTCAGGGTCCCAGTTTGCCTATATGGAGAGAGCTGCTCGCACCATTCACTGTCATTGCTCAGTATATGGAGCTGTGCCACTTCCAGGCTCTACAGCACAGGTACTGTGAGTGAGACCCCCTCCGCTCTGATGATGATCACATGAACTAAGGACAGATTAAAGGCTTAATAAACCCTGTTAAATTAAAAAATAAAAATAAAAAAAGATTGTCCTCCCGAACAGCAGGAAGAGCTCATTATCTCATTCACAAGTTTGTATTAAAATCAATGTTGTTTCTGACTCCGTCATAAACGGTCTTATCCTGCAGACTGTACACATATGACATTCGATACATGGACGCCCCCGTAATTGTACACATGGACCACGTATCTGCTGTCCTGGATGTCGACTACTCTCCAACCGGGAAAGAATTTGTGACTGCCAGCTTTGATAAATCCATCCGCATCTACCCCTCTAGCAGTGGACACAGCAGGTGAGTTTTGCCATAGAAACACTGAAAAAAAGATGCACATTAAAGTCATTCTTATGGGGCTGAAAGCCTGGTGATACATAGGGATGAGATGTGGGGTGCGACTAATATACAGAATGGCCAAAACTGATTTTTTATTTTTTTTTTTTAGTCTGTTTAGGGGGAAAAAGTGCAAGAAAGTTTAGAATTTTTGAGCTTGCAAAGTTCACGTTAGTAGGTGCTAAATCTGCTAGTCGTCGCGAAAAGTCCACTAAAAATGAATAGAAAACAGGACTTGTCAAATCTACTAATCCACTGCCTTATGGTTATATAGGATATTGGGGTTGGGTAGATGGACTCGCGCTGCTCTGCTCCGTTGTCCGGCGGCCACAGATGTGTATTTATTTATGGGCAGCATCTTGGGCACCTCATGCACTTACAGAAGTGAGGACTGGTCTGGCTGCCACAGAGGACTGGACTAGGGCAGATTTTCCCTAACGTTACAGGATGATAATGGTTTTCTCTAAAGATGTCACCCTCCTAAATTTGCATTGGAGCATAAAGGTAAAAATAAAAGGAGTCAAGTTGGTGGTCCTGGTTCTGGCATCTCAAGCCGGCTACGGGGCACTGATGCCTGTGAAGTAAAGCAAGGCGTAACGGCCGCTCACCGTGCATGCTTCAGATGCTGTAGGAGCTAGCTGGTGATGTCAGGACGGCGGGACCACCGGTAGTGTGCTCTTCTCTATAACGTGAATCCAGTCTGCAACATGGCTGCATCAGACTTCACACAATCCAGAAGACATTAAATATGGGGCTATTACTGGAACTATACGCCCTATTGGCATATCGGGGTCATACGTCGGGCATGTTGCTTAAAGTGGGGGGTTCTTATAAGCAGCCGATTCTGCTGGATCTGGTTAAACGTCTGTAATGGCAGTCGGACATATCTGCAGCGCTGGAGAGAACTGAATGGCTCACCGTTACTGCATAGATTGCACATTCAGAAATGATTTAACCCGTCACTTTACTGTTGATCACAGGGAGGTGTACCACACGAAGAGGATGCAGCACGTCACCTGCGTCCGCTGGTCTTCTGACAACAAGTACATCCTGTGCGGGTCAGATGAAATGAACATCCGTATTTGGAAAGCAAACGCATCGGAGAAGCTCAGCCTGGTAAGATTGTCCAAGGAAGCCATACACTAACTGCAGAGATCCTGCCCCTCCGGCCTGATATACAGCCCAGTACGAAGCTGGCACTCAACCGCACAACACCACACTCGCAGGTCACCGACTCAGCAGCACCTTCACTGACTTTTTTATTTTTTTAAATTGTACCTTACTAGACAAAACCGAGCTTATTGTCAGAAATCCTTTTTAAAGGGGTATTCTGGCTTCATGATGTAGAGGTTATTCCTCCTGATCCATGCAATAAGCTCCGTGTACGAAGCTCCGCAACTGTGCTTCTTCCCTCTGTGATTCCAGCGGTAGCGGCAGGAGCTGCGAGATTTTCACAAACTCTGATAATTTCTGCAGTCCGTGTCAGCGGGGTTGAATTTCTCTTATGACTTTATTCATTTGTCATTTTCAATTACAGTTGAAATTGGCAATATAAATTACCGTAACTAGCAAAAAAAATAAATAGAACTTGAACCACATCCTCAGAGGTAGAAATTAAAGCTAAAGGCCTGCCCCTGGGGACCCAGAACTATACATCCCTTATCGAAAAATGACAGGGAAGGGGCTCAACTTCATACATCTGCAATTCAAAAATAAAATGTGAAAAATTTAAGAATTTTTAACCCCATTTTATTTTTTTTCTACGATTTCACAAAAAAAGTAAAATGTGCGAAAACAAAAAATGTTAAAAAACAAAAAAATCTCCACTAATTATGCAATGCTGTGTATTCTGGGGAAAAAAAAGTGGAATTTAAGGGATGAAGCCTCGGTCGATGTCATAGCTGAAAATCCAAGTGAAGCTTCTTGCAGCTTCTATTTTGGGTTGTAGAAGAAAAAAAATGCAATGATTTTTGTGACTTGTACAAACTTCACACAGGCAGAAATATGATGGTCTCTCAATTATATTCATCGTCATGGGCGGACTAGTGGGGAGAAAATGTGTGTGTGTCTCACAAGAAAAAAAGCCCTAAAAAAAAAATAGAAAAATAATTTTTTTTTATAGCGCTTGGAAAGTGTGGAGGAAATCTTGCGTGAAGAGGGGCCCGCTTCTGGACGTAGCATTTACTCTCTACCACTTACTCCCCCCAAATAAAACAAAAAAAACCTCACCGTAGTGTCTTTTCTGGGAAGGAGCAGACTCCGTGCTCACGTCTTTTGTATCCCCAAACAACCCCCTTCCTTCTCTTCCTCCGAGCCCATTAAGGTGCCAGAAATTGTGCTGCAAATCAGTTTACAAATGTCTGTTCCTAGTTCAACAAACCGCAAGAGCACTAAACATCACAACCGTGAATAATTTAGTATGGTTTTTTTCTGTGTTGCGCTAATTCTTACTACCAGCCGTGTGCCAGGTTAATCCGTCAATGTCTCTGGCCACATGGAGGCGCTCTCCATCCTTTGCACTGCTGCAGGTGACTATCGGGCTCCTGTGACTCCTGCACCATCGCTGATTTATTCTTCGGCGTTCAGGTCATCGCTTAACGCTTTGACAAGGAAACGTGACTAATTCAATCCTAATTTTCACACCTCTTAGTGTGCGGCCAATGCAAATCTCCAGGAGAGCGGAACTATGTCACCATTTAATGACTGGGGGCAATTAAGGGGGTCCAGGAGGCGGGAGGGATTTTTTTTTAATTGCTCAGGTGAGAACAGCACTGTGATGTAGACCCCTTTGCATTTACTTATTGTCACGTTGGCCGGGCTCCATATTAAATTCTTCTACTTGCCTAAAGTCGAGTCTGCCGCCCCTTTAGTTCTTGTTTGGAGTAAGCTCCGCACCCTATGCAGCGTCCTTGCCTGCTGTGCTGAAAGCGTTAATCTTGCTTCCTTTCTGCACCTCCCGGTAATATTCTGCGCACACGCCACTTTTGGTCGACTAAAGTGTTTAGCTTGTACCAAATCAGCAACATCGCTTTACAGTTCCACAATTAAATTAAAGAAAATCATTGCTTTTTAATTAGGATAAAAGCCTCATTCGGCGGCTGCCGACAACTTGCTGCACGATGGGGAAAAGAAATACAAAAACGTGTGCTCTTTTTCGTCTACATCAGGGGAAACAATCATGGGAAGGGGCAAAGATGGTGCCGCTGCCCCCTCCCTTATTCAATAATAATCATATATTTACTCATTTTTTAGTTCACTTTTAATCTTAAAGGGATGTGATGCTAGATAATGCAATGATAAAAAGCATGGTGTAACTCCTGAGTTTTACCTGGCGGCTTCCACTCCTGAAAGCTGTGATATTCGCAGGTACTGAAATCCACTTTTAACGGGTTATTCCCATTACGGCACATGGATATTGTCAAATAGTGCTTGAAAATAGCCATCCTTGAGGTATTGACACTTTTTTGTTTGTTGTTTTTAACGCTAGTTCCTTTGGAGACCGACCACCGCTGCTGTGGCCAAACATGCCCAGTGCTTAATTTCTTTTCGATTGAGCTTTGGAGCACAATGTTATCTCCTAATCCCGGCTAGCTTGAGCGACATGCTTAGAAGCTAGACAGCAGCGGTGGTCGGTCCTAGGCAATGAGCTGTAAGCTGCTAATTTTAATAAACAGTAAATTGCAAAAGTGCTGGTATTTACAAGCACAATCCGATAATGCCAATATGCGAAGATGCGAATAGCCCTTTAAGCTTATGATGGGGATCCGATCTCATTTTTGCTATATATTTTTTCCACCCTTAGGTAGGAGGTAACTCTGGTGATATTCTCTCTTTCAGTTGTCTCCACGAGAGAGGGCCACCAATAACTACAACCAGAAGGTGAAGGAAAAGTTCCAGCATCACCCACAGATTCGAAGAATCGCCCGACACCGGCACTTACCCAAGTCCATATACAACCAGATATCGGAGCAGCGCATCATGAGGGAAGCTCGCCGCAAGAAGTAAGTACCCTAGATGTGCTGCCACGTATTCGTGGCCACATGCGCTCGCTCTGTACAGTTTAACATCGGGTAGACTTGTATGTTTATTTAGCGCCATTGATTCGACAGCGCTTTACAAACATCACTGTCCCCATTGGGGCTCACAATCCAAATCCCCTATCAGGATGCCGTGGTATGGGTTTCTTACGGTTTCCTCCTACACACCTGATGCTTTGTAGACGTTGTCCTAGGTGGGATTTGAACCCAGGACCCCAGCACTGCAAAGTAGCTGTGCTAACCACTGAGCCAGTGTGCTGCCCCTTGCCATCACTGTGTGATTGACAGCAGTAGATGGCATCTCTGACCCCATGGCTTAGCTAGAGTATTTTTGGTCCACGTACTTTATAGAAAGTCATCCATATTCTAACATTTCATTATACAATGATTAAAGGGCTTTCTCTCACCATTAAATAAAGCCACCATTGTTCCTGTCGCTATAACTGATTAGCAAATGAGCTATTCCTTTCTGGCCTTCCAAATTAATGGCTGTACCTATAGCACAATGGCAGCTGGGTGTACTAAGGATGCGTAGCAGTGCTCGCCGTCACTCAGAAGGGCTTCCCAAATGGGGGTCTCCCCTCCTATGATGACTTTGTGCCCAATATAAAGGCATTGTCCGCTACTGGAGATCCTGTTTATTAAAAGTTCTAGGGTGCATCTTTAATAATGAAATAATTAGTATACTTATGTCCTGGACTGTCGTTCTCCCTCCAATCTCAGCTCTGCGTTCCCTGATGGTCACCAGACACAATGTCATGTGACCGCTGCAGTCATTCAGGAGTCCCTGATCAGCTGCAGCCTTCACTATTCCTTCAGAGGATGGAAGAAACACTGTTCTTCTGTTCTGGGGGAATAATGATGGCTGTAGTGGTCACAGGACCCTTTTTGCTAAAATAGCTGCGAGGGGAGGACAAGATGATGTGGAGGAGTGGCGCTGGTCAGGGTGGAGAGTATAGGGTTTTTTTTTATTTTATGTTGGAGCTACATGGCGGACAACCCCTTTAAGCTTCATCATTAGATGATTATGATGATGGACACTATTTTATCTTGCTAATCAATATTTGTTTTTTTTAATTCTTCCAGGGATGTGAATCGCCGCAAACACAGCAAAGAGGGGGCAGTGCCCATCTTACCAGAGAAGAAGAAACATGTCGTGGCCGTGTTGGAATAAAAAGTGCCCTGTTGATGTGTTGCACAGTTCTGAGCTCAGATCTTGGCCCATTAATGTATTATAGCACCAGGAATATTTATGGATGGGATTAATGGGAGGTGCAAATCTCCACGACATCTCATTTATTGTGTTAAAAAAAAAAAATCAGGAAACTATCAGCAGGCAGGCTAGAACCTGCAGAGGTGTGAGAGGGTTGTCCGGTTGTCCAATGCAGGATGCTACAAATGTAGACTCGCCACCCAGACTTCATCTGCTGATAAATGTGTTTATCCCAGCGGTCGCTGATGGGGCGCAGCCTTCCGCCAGATGGAACTGTCACTACTGCCACCCATCAGCGGCTGCTGATTGTCTGCAGTGCTCATGGGACATAATGTGTATGTTAGCACTGGGAGACGCAGTGTCAACTGGAATTGCTCCAGTCTGGAAGAGGAATATGTTTTTTTACATGTTTATTTTGGATGGGGCACTGTAGTATTTAACACAGGGTTGTTTAAGTAGTGGACAGCACCTTAAATTTTTCAGAATCTGCTTTTCTGTTTTTTTTTTCTTTTTTTGCATTACGCTGCACAGACCGAATATTGCCTGACCTTAAGGATATGTGCACACGTTGCGGATTCTCTGCGGATCCGCAGCGTTTTTTGAGGTGCAGAAATGCTGCAGATCCGCAATTGATTTACAGTACAATGTAAATCAATGAGAAAAAAAAATGCTGTGCACACGTTGCGGAAAATCCGCTGTGGTTTAAAAGAAGTAGCATGTCACTTCTTTTTTGTGAATCTGCAGCGTTTTTGTACCCCTTCCATTATAGAAAACCGCAGGGGTAAAAAACGCAGCAAATCCGCAAGAAAAACGCACAAAAAAACGCTGCAGAACCTCACAAAAAACCGCAGGTGCGTTTTCTGCCAGGAGAGGCAGAATCCGCACCAGAAATTCCTAAGCCTAATCCGCAACGTGTGCACATAGCCTAAAAAGTTGCTCTACTTTACACTCGCTGACTATATAATGAGAGGTTGAGCTAATTTCTAATGTTTATATCTCTATAAGATTTTTGTAATAAAAAAGTTATATAAATTACACAGATCTACAAAAAATATTTTTTGTAATCATCGCAGGTGACTTTGTACTTTTCTGAATCCTCTTTTTGTCCTGATTTCAAAAATGTATACAGTTTTTCTGTAGCATGTATAGTTTCCATGGAGCAGCATCATTATTATAATGTATAGGAAATATACTGGCGACATTAAGAAAACAGTAATCTACATTTAATAAGATTTTCAGGGAAGAAATCTAAATGTGTATGCAAAAGTGCATTTTCAGAGACGTGCGACATCCAAGACACTGGTATGCATTTAGCGGTTCCTTAACACCTGCAACATATTCTGGAGATTTTTTTTTTCCTAAGAAGTTTTCACAGATCCACTTGAAGCTTTTCCAAGATCTCAATTCCTTACCATTTAGGGTTCCTTCAAACACATCATCTCTCATAAGCTCTCTGATCTGAGGACCAACAAATACCCCGTCCTTCAGTTTTGCTGAAATGCTGGAGAATTTCTGTGAAATCTCCTGGAACCCTTGTGAATTTGTTTTTGCCATGGCTTTCACAAAAGTTTTTAATCAATCCCAACTTCATATGTAGTGGAGGAAGAAAAATTTTTGTTGGAGCAACTAAAGGATTATGCTGAACATTGTCTCTACCTGGAGCATAGATGTTTCTCTGTCCCCAATCACGACGGACATAATGCTCTACTGTATTTCTACTGTCCAATAAACACAAGAAGCAACAATATTTTGTGAAACCTTGCATTCCCATTAGCAGACCAATCACTTTAAAATCTCCACAGATATTCCATTGATGATGCTTATATTGTATAGCATCCAAAACAACTGACAGATTTTCATAACTTTCATTTAGATGACATGAATGAGCAATAGGGATTGATGGTTTCCTGTTTCCAATGTGAAACAACACTGCTTTCAAGCTTCTCTGGGATGAGTCAATAAACAATCGCCAATCTGCAACAAAATACTCCTGATTCAGGTCTTCAAAGAGGCCATTCACATTGTTACAGTACACCATTGGTCCATCAACTGTGAAAAATTGTTAGTGTTACTTCTGTTTCGGTAATAACACACTTTGACATCATCATGAAGAAGATTCTTTTGTTTCAGCCTAGATGCAAGAAGTTCAGCTTTATCTTTTGACAATGAAAGGTCTCTGATGAGATCATTTAATTCCTGTTGAGTAAAGCGTTCTGGCTGCTCCATCAGGTATATACTGATCTTGACTTGAGGTCTCCATGTCTTCGCCAGTAGCTTAAGCTCCATAATCTTAATATTCTTCTTCATTTCATCCAATCCAGACAACGGTGGTACAGGAACTGGCAAGGTACCATCATGGGGAACTGGCCTAATTGCAGATTCAAGTTCAGGGTAATTAATCTTGTTTGTTCTTTGTAGTAAAGCCCTTCAGTTTGACAAAACAAAAGTAGCAGTCATGACTATGATTTTTGGCTTCTCTCCAAATCATGGGAACAGCAAATGGCATAGCCACTTTCCTAATATTCAACCAGTCACGAAGACCATGTGAACAACTTGAGCATATCACATGAGGGGTCCAGCTTTGATCTTGATCACCCAGTGGACACTTAAAGTACATCTGGTACATCTTTTTAATATGAGTGATTGAACGTACTTGGCCTTTTGGTGTAAAAGAACCACAGACATAGCAGAATCTGTTCGGATGATTGATACGCTGTCGGGATATTTTTCTCCTTTAAATTGGATCAAACGGTAGAGTAAGTTCAGTTCAGTGGTGGTGACAAACTAAAAAAAAAATGCGAAGAGTCGACCGACTATATGTAGATATTTCCCCAGTGATGACAGAGGCAGCTTGTATTTAGAACTGGTTTTACTGGAGGTAATCTGGTAGCTAACTATATACAGTTGTGAGTAGTGATGAGTCAGTATACTCGTTGCTCGGGTGGGTTCCGAGTATTTGTGACTGCTAGGAGATTTAGTTTTTGTTGATGCAGCTGCATGATTTACGGCTGCTAGCCAGCCTGAGTACATGTGGGGGTTGCCTGGTTGCTAGGGAATTCCCACATGTAATCAAGCTGTCTAACAGTTGCAAATCATCCAGCTGCGGCAAGGAAAACTAAATCTCCGAACACTAACAAATAGTGATGAGCGAATGTACTCGTTACTCGAGATTTCCTGAGCACGCTCGGGGGTCCTCCGAGTATTTTTTAGTGCTCGGAGGTTTAGTTTTCTTGGCCGCAGCTTGATGATTTACAGCTACTAGCCTGCTTGATTACATGTGGGGATTCCTTAGCAACCAGGCAACCTCCACATGTACTTATGCTGGCTAATAGCTGTAAATCATTCAGCTGAGGTGATGAAAACTAAATCTCTGAGCACTAAAAAAATACTCGGAGGACACCCGAGCATGCTCAGGAAATCTCGAATAACGAGTATATTCGTTCATCACTACTAACAAATACACGGAGACCACCCGAGCGTGCTCGGGAAAACCCAAGCAATGAGTATACTCGCTCATCACTAGTTGTGAGGTAAACGGGTCAGCCTATTCCTTACAGATGAACTTCTGCAGACAGACAGTTTCTCAGTGTGATATTGGATGCTTTCAGGTTCTCTCTCTGTGGAGACCCTCACTCAGTTACACCTCAGTGGCTGAGCTGTTTTCTTCCCTCTGAGGTGACTTGCCCTCCCAGAAATGCAGTGAAAATCCTCTCACAATGGCGGCTGTCCGCTGCCTTCCCTTCTATCTCCCTGTGGCAGGGCTCAGATCCCTGTAGAGGCCTGTCTCCTCTGAGTCTCACATATCAGTCCTTGCTGCCATCACCATCCTTTTCTGACTGACTCAAATCTTACCGCCTCATAACAGTTAGCTCTTCCCCATAACATATGACTTTTCGAGAAGCAGTCATTGGTTGACTGCACTGTCCATACTCCTTCCCATAAAACTCACTAAAACCTTTACTGATGTTGTCCCTGTAAGAAAATTCACAAGTAAGACAAGCAAAGAAATGGGAGTAACATAGGAAAAACCACATACATTGAAAATGCAGAAATAGCGTAATAACGAAAATACTTCCATCTCAGAAACTTTGTGATAGCACAAAACTAAGCATTTTTTTTGGCACATCAAAATCAATAAAACAGACATATTACCTTTGCTGATGATTGTTTTGTGTTGACCAGTGATTTTTATTATATATAATACTTTCTTTTTTAATTTCGACCTGTTCTCTAGATTATGTTTATGCAGTTGTCTTAAGGCCGTTTTCTGTTGAGAATTCCGTTCTTGGGCTCCCTCCGGTGGTTGTAAATGGCACTTTTGTGAATTCTGCCCTTGGGCTCCCTCTGGTGGTTTTGAGTGGAACTGCTGCTCCTTGGGTTTAGCATTAGCAGCTGCTTCCACTGATCGTCTCTCCTGGCTCTGCTATTTAACCTGGCTCTGGGCTTCAGCCAGTGCCAGCTGTCAATGTTTCTTGGTTGGATTCAGATCTCTCCTTGGATTTCTCTGATTGCCTGTCCATTTCAGCAAAAGATAAGTTCTTGCTTGTTCTTTTGTTGTCCACCTGCTGTGGACTTAATCGCTCTGCTCATGTTATGTTTTTACTTGTCCAGCTTTTCAGTATGATATATTCAACTTAGCTGGAAGCTCTGAGGAAGCAGATTTGCCCTCCACACCGTGAGTCGGTGTGGAGATTATTTTTGTAAACTCTGCGTGGATTTTTTAGCTTTTAATACTGACCGCACAGTATCCTTTTCTGTTCTGTCTATTTAGGTAGTTTTGGCCTCCTTTGCTAAATCCTGTTTTCATTCTGTGTATGTCATTTCCCTCTCCACTCACAGTCAATATTTGTGGGGGGCTATCTTTCCTTTGGGGGTTTTCTCTGAGGGAAGATAGCTTTCTGTTTCCATCTTTAGGGGTAGTTCTCAGGCTGTGACGAGGTGTCTAGGGAGTGACAGGAACATCCCACGGCTACTTCTAGTATTGGTGTTAGGATTAGGAACTGCGGTCAGTACAGATACCACCTCCTCAGAGCTTGTCCCATGTTGCTTCTTAACTACCAGGTCATAACAGTACAGCTGGCCAACAATGTGTTTAATGCATCTCAAAAGAGGGGAAAAAAAAGTTCTGAGCCATTTTTTTTTTCTTTTTCTCTGCAGCCTGTTTTGTCCTTTTTTTTTTCCCCTTAATCTCTGGGTGGTTCAGGATTCTGGCGCTGACATGGATATTGAGGGTTTGTTCTCTCGTGTGGATCAACTCGCTGCAAGGGTACAGAGTATCCAAGACTATGTTGTTCAGACTCCGGCTTTAGAGCCTAGAATTCCTACTCTTGATTTGTTTTTTGGGGATAGATCCGAATTTTTGAACTTAAAAAATAACTGCAGATTGTTTTTTGCTTTGAGACCCCGTTCCTCTGGTGACCCCATTCAGCAGGTGAAGATTGTCATTTCTCTGCTGCGTGGAGACCCTCAGGACTGGGCATTCTCCCTTGAGTCAGGGGATCCTGCATTGCTCAATGTAGACGCTTTTTTTCAAGCGCTCTGATTGCTGTATGACGAACCTAATTCTGTGGATCAGGCAGAAAAAACCTTGCTGGCTCTGTGTCAGGGTCAGGAAGCGGCAGAAGTATACTGCCAGAAATTTAGAAAATGGTCTGTGCTCACTAAATGGAATGAGTATGCCCTGGCAGCAATCTTCAGAAAGGGTCTTTCTGAAGCCCTTAAGGATGTTATGGTGGGGTTTCCCACGCCTGCTGGTTTGAACGAATCAATGTCTCTAGCCATTCAAATTGATCGGCGCCTGCACGAGCGCAAGGTGGTGCACCATATGGCAGTGTCCTCTGAGCAGAGTCCTGAGCCTATGCAATGTGATAGGATTTTGACTAGAGCAGAACGGCAGGAATTCAGACGTCAGAATAGGCTGTGTTTTTACTGTGGTGATTCTGCTCATGCTATTTCTGATTGCCCTAAGCGTACTAAGAGGGTCGCTAGGTCTGTTAACCAACAGTACTGTACAGCCTAAATTTCTCTTGTCTGTTACCCTGATTTGCTCATTATCGTCCTTTTCTGTTATGGCATTTGTGGATTCAGGCGCTGCCCTGAACTTAATGGACTTAGAGTTCGCCAGACGCTGTGGTTTTTCCTTGCAGCCTTGCAGAGCCCTATTCCCTTAAGGGGGATTGATACTACACCATTGGCCAAGAATAAACCTCAGTATTGGACTCAGCTGACTATGTGCATGGCTCCAGCACATCAGGAAGATTGTCGTTTTCTGGTGTTGCATAATTTGCATGATGTTGTTGTGCTGGGTTTTCCATGGTTACAGGTACATAATCCAGTGCTGGATTGGAAATCTATGTCTGTGACTAGTTGGGGTTGTCAAGGGATACATAGTGATGTTCCTTTGATGTCAATTTCCTCTTCCCCCTCTTCTGAAGTTCCTGAGTTTTTGTCGGATTTCCAGGATGTATTTGATGAGCCCAAGTCCAGCTCCCTTCCTCCTCATAGGGACTGCGATTGTGCTATTAACTTGATTCCTGGCTGTAAGTTCCCTAAGGGCCGACTTTTCAATCTGTCTGTGCCAGAGCATGCCGCCATGCGGAGTTATGTAAAGGAGTCTTTGGAGAAGGGGCATATTCGCCCGTCTTCGTCACCGTTGGGAGCTGGATTCTTCTTTGTTGCCAAGAAGGATGGCTCCTTGAGACCCTGTATAGATTATCGCCTTCTCAATAAGATCACGGTCAAATTCCAATACCCTTTACCTTTGCTTTCTGATTTGTTTGCTCGGATTAAGGGGGCTAGTTGGTTTACTAAGATTGACCTTCGAGGGGCGTATAATCTTGTTCGTATTAAACAAGGTGACGAATGGAAAACAGCATTTAATACGCCCGAAGGCCATTTTGAATACCTGGTGATGCCATTCGGGCTCTCTAATGCTCCATCTGTGTTTCAGTCCTTTATGCATGATATCTTCCGGAATTATCTTGATAAATTCATGATTGTATATTTGGATGATATTTTGTTTTTTTCTGATGATTGGGAGTCTCATGTGAAACAGGTCAGGATAGTATTTCAGATCCTTCGTGCTAATGCTTTGTTTGTGAAGGGGTCTAAGTGCCTTTTTGGAGTTCAGAAGGTTTCTTTTTTGGGTTTCATTTTTTCTCCCTCGGCTATAGAAATGGATCCTGTTAAGGTCCAGGCCATTCATGATTGGATTCAACCCACATCTGTGAAGAGCCTTCAGAAATTTTTGGGCTTTGCTAATTTTTATCGCCGTTTCATTGCTAACTTTTCCAGTGTGGTTAAGCCCCTGACCGATTTGACGAAGAAAGGCGCTGATGTGATGAATTGGTCCTCTGCGGCTGTTGAGGCCTTTCAGGAGCTTAAACGTCGTTTTACTTCTGCCCCTGTGTTGCGTCAGCCGGATGTTTCTCTCCCTTTTCAGGTTGAGGTTGACGCTTCTGAGATTGGGGCAGGGGCCGTTTTGTCTCAGAGAAGTTCTGATGGTTCTTGATGAAACCGTGTGCCTTCTTCTCCAGAAAGTTTTCGCCTGCTGAGCGTAATTATGATGTCGGCAATCGGGAGTTGGCTATGAAGTGGGCATTCGAGTAGTGGCGACATTGGCTTGAGGGAGCCAAGCATCGCGTTGTGGTCTTGACCGATCATAAGAATCTGATTTACCTCGAGTCTGCCAAGCGGTTGAATCCTAGACAAGCTCGATGGTCCCTGTTTTTCTCCCATTTTGATTTTGTGGTCTCGTATCTTCCGGGATCTAAGAATGTGAAGGCTGATGCCCTCTCTAGGAGTTTTTTGCCTGATTCTCCGGGTGTCCTTGAGCCGGTTGGTATTCTCAAGGAGGGGGTGATTCTTTCTGCCATCTCCCCTGATTTACGGTGGGTGCTTCAGGAGTTTCAGGCTGATAAACCTGACCGCTGTCCAGTGGGGAAACTGTTTGTTCCTGATAGATGGACAAGTAAGGTAATTTACTCGGACTCCCATGACAGCACGATGAGAGAGGGGATCCGCCCATTAGGAACAGGAAACCTACAGATACAAAAGGGCGGCACCTCTCCCCTGCATCAGTTGGTTTCCTGTTCCTAAAGGGACGGGTGCCTACAGATTGATCTAAAGGAGCCCAGGCCGGCCGGACCGAATCTGGTAGCGGGGGGGTCTCCTACCTCGGCCAGTGCGGAGAACCCTGGAGACGCCACGGTGGTCCTGGCTGGACTGCACGCGGTGGCGTTCGCTGCAGGGAGCGGAGTCCGGAGGATTTTCCTGTCTCCATCAGCGCCGGTAAGTATATCCCATTGGTGGTGCGGCGAATATGGGGTGCCGGCGTCAGGACTGTGTGGGTGAACACCCGGAGCGCTGCGGTCCGTCCCCGGCGTCCTGCACCGCTCTCAGCGTGTGCTGGAGCATTTCCAGGTGCGGTGACGTGAGGGGGCGGAGTTAGTAGCCGCTTCCGGGTCGCCGGGTGTCTGCGTATGCGCAGTCAATCCACGATGGTGGCGCCCATCGCATCCTGAATGCTGGTTTTTCCCACAAGGTTTCCTGCCCTCCCTGCTGTATCCTGAGCCAATAGGGTAGCGCTGGCCTATCTGCTGACGGGATCCAAGGGGGATTTAAGCAGGTGACGACTGAAGAACCCTGCTTTTGGTTGCAAGTCGTCATGGAGAGTGGTGGTGAGCAGCAGCAGCAGTAGCTGCTGGATGAGGTGCGTCAGAAGCCCAAAGACAAGGACAGAAGCGACCAGTCCAGTCGAAGAAGCTCATCCGCAAAAGGATACAGAGCTTCGGCTAGGAAAGAACCCCCTCGTATTCCGGTATTTACTTTGGCGCACGGGTAAGCGATCTACGTGAAAGTTCACTCTGTGACGCAGGCCCCTTATACTTTATCATTCTAGGGGAAGAAAAGCACGGACAAGTCAAAGCATAAGGAATGTGCCCTCTGTGGGGTCCCCTTACCTGATTCTTGTCCCAAAAAATTATGTGCCCCCTGTATACAACAGACGGTGAGGTCTACAGGAGTGGTTGGGTGGAAGTGACATTAGGTCAGATAGTAGTTATCACCTATATTGTCCTCCCCTAGGTAGCGGAAGAATCTGTGAGTGCGGCTAACCTGAAGGAAATGATCCGTTTGGAAGTAAGGGAATCCCTACGGTCCCTATCCCAAGCGGGAGGTTCAAAGCATAGGACCCCCCTGGACTCTAATTCTTCGGAGGAAGAAAGAGAAGAGGGTGCCTATCACTCAAGTCCTTCCTCCTCTTCAGATGAGGAGTCTGGACAATTCTGTCTACCCCTGGATAGAATTGACAAAGTCAAGTCTGTTAGAGGCACAATGGGTATAGAAGAGCCCAAGCCGCAGCCCTCAAAACAGGATATGATGTTCAGCGGATTGGATCGTAAAAAACATAGATCTTTTCCGGTGAACGAAAAGATCCAAGACTTGATTCTCCGAGAATGGAAGAAACCCGAGAAAAAGGGTTCCTTACCACCAGCATTAAAACGCAGGTACCCTTTTGATGATCCGGTTGTGGAAACATGGGATAAAGCCCCTAAGCTGGATGCGGCGGTGGCAAAAGCGTCAAAGAAAGCCTCATTGCCATTTGAGGATATGGGGACCCTCAAGGACCCCCTTGACAGAAAGGCAGATACTTTCCTTAAAGGAACCTGGGAGACGGCGGCTGGATCTCTAAGACCAGCAGTTGCCGCGACATGTACAGCCAGGTCTTTAATGGTCTGGCTGGATCAGTTAGAGTCCCAGCTCAAGGACGGCGCTTCCAGAGATTCCATTCTGAAGGCTTTACCAACAATGCAGAATGCTGCGGCCTTTCTGTCAGACGCATCTGTGGACTCAGTCAGGATGGCGGCTAGAGCGGCAGGACTCTCCAACGCGGCTCGTAGAGCTTTATGGTTGAAGTGCTGGTCAGGCGACATTCAATCCAGAACTAAGCTCTGCGCCATCCCGTGTAAAGGAGAATATCTCTTTGGACCAACTCTGGATGAGTTGCTGTAGAAAGCGGGGGATGATAAGAAGAAATTTCCTAATCCGTCTTCAGCATCCTACAGCCGGCCATTCAATAAGAGGAGATTTGGTCGCGGGAAAAAACGCGGATCCTCACCCTCTAGAGAGAGTTTTAGATGGGAGGATAGACGCGGAAGAGGTACGGGCTATATGTTTCGCCGTTCCTCGAAAGAACAGAAAAAAACGGACCAATGACTAGCAATCCCTGTGGGGGGTAGACTGTCAGCATTCTCCTCAGCTTGGTTTGACATTACGAACAGTAAATGGGTCCGAGGCATTATAGCAAAAGGTCTAAGACTTGACTTCGATCACTGGCCTCGAGATAAATTTAAATTAACCCCTTTACGTTCCTCCCCCTTGAGCAAGCAGCCTTGGAAGCAGAAGTCACGAACTTATGCTCCAAGAATGTTTTGATTGAAATCCCAGTATCAGAAAGAGGGAAGGGATTTTACTCTCCTCTTTTTCTGATCAAGAAGCCAGACGGATCGTTTAGAACGATCATAAATCTCAAAGGCCTTAATACGTTTCTGACCAATGAATCGTTCAAAATGGAATCAATTGGTTCAGCAATAAAAATATTGTTTAAACACTGCTTCATGGTAGTTGTAGATTTAAAGGACGCATACTATCATGTCCCAATACATGAAGACTTCCAGAGATTCCTGAGGGTAGCTGTGTCAATGGGGGGACAAATTCGTCATTTCCAGTTTAGAGCTCTTCCCTTTGGCTTATCAGCGGCTCCTAGGGTGTTTACCAAGTTAGTGGCCGAAGTCATGGCGCACTTACGAGAGTCTGACATCTTGATTGTCCCCTATTTGGATGATTTCCTTATAGTTGGGAGTTCGGCAGACCATTGCCTCTCTCAGCTAGAGATAACCACAACCAAACTTGAGCATCTGGGGTGGATTGTGAATTATGAAAAATCCCGATTACAGCCCCAGAAAATACAGAGATTCTTAGGGCTGTTGCTAAATTCAGAAACCCAACAGTGTTGTCTTCCGCCCGACAAGTTGTTACACATCCAACAACAGGTGTCTAGAGCAACTGATAATCCAGCCATGACACTTAGACAGGCTATGTCACTGTTAGGATCTCTAACCTCGTGCATTCCCGCTGTCCGTTGGGCCCAATTTCACACCAGACCTTTACAATCCGAGGTACTGGTTAATGATAGAATTTTACAAGGGTCCTTGCAAAGTCGGATTACTTTGGGTCCAGAAGCACTGACATCTCTTAGATGGTGGCTAATCAATGACAATTTATCGGCAGGAGTTCCCTGGGTGACACAGGCGACACGTATTGTAACGACAGACGCTAGCCCTTCAGGTTGGGGAGCACACATGGATGACATGATAGTTCAGGGTCTATGGAACCCCCTAACATCAGCCTCCTCCAACCAAAAAGAGTTAATGGCAATTGAACTTTCAGTTAAAAAATTACTCATATATCTGCAAGGTCACCACGTCAAGATCCTCTCGGACAACCAGGTGGCGGTCGCGTACATAAATCACCAGGGTGGAACGCATTCCGAATCACTGATGAGAGTGACAGATCGTCTATTCCAGACTGCGGAAAACCATTTTCTATCTTTAACCGCACTGCATATAAGAGGAAAAGAAAATGTGAAAGCGGACTTTCTAAGCCGCAACACCCTGAGACAAGGGGAGTGGTCTCTAAACGGTCTCGTGTTCAACCAGATTGTCCACAAATGGGGACATCCAGAGGTGGATTTATTTGCCACCAGAGACAATCGAAAGACAATAAAATTCTGTTCCCTAAATCCCAGGGAGAATCCTCTGGCAGTAGACGCCTTTCTGATCAGTTGGGACTTTCGGCTGGCTTATGCGTTCCCCCCGCTAGCCCTGATACCTCTGGTAATCAGGAAGATAAGAGAAGATCGGGCAAGAGTTATTTTGATTGCCCCATTCTGGCCCAGAAGGGCCTGGTTCACCTGGCTCAGGATCATGTCAGTGGAGGACCCCTGGGTGCTTCCGGACATTCCAGATTTACTCTTCCAGGGTCTGATCAGCCATCCTCAAGTAAAGAATCTCCATTTAACGGCATGGAGTTTGAGAGGGCGTTACTGAAGGACAAAGGGTTCTCCCCAAATTTAATTGAAACCCTTATGAAAAGTAGAAAGCAGATTGCGACAACAATCTACGCTAGAACCTGGCGGAAATTCCTGGCCTCTTATGACTTTAATTTAGAAGAGGGAATACCAATAAAACAAATCTTAGAATTCCTGAAAAGGGGCTTAGAGCTAGATCTATCCACTAGTACCCTAAAGATACAAGTCTCGGCCCTAGGGGCCTTGTTTTCCTGTAACATCGCCAATAATTATTGGATCTCAAGGTTCATTAAAGCTTCTAGTAGGGCTAGACCCATACATAAGGATAGATCTATGCCTTGGGATCTTAATCTAGTCCTGTCAGCATTGACTAGAGAGCCGTTTGAACCATTACAATCAGCTTCAATTAAGGCCTTATCCCTTAAGACAGCATTTCTGGTAGCGATAACATCTGCCCGTAGAGTGGGAGACATACAAGCTCTCTCCAGAATTTCCCCTTATACAGAGTTTCTGCCAGATAGGGTAGTCCTCAGACCGGACCCGGCCTATTTACCAAAAGTGTCATCTCGGTTTCACAGGTCACAGGAGATAGTGTTACCATCTTTCCTTCCTAATCCCTCCAACCCTAAGGAAGAACTACTCCATACACTAGACGTTAGGAGATGCCTGTTAGAATACATCTCTGTTACCGATACATGGAAGAAAGATAATGCGTTATTTTTATCTTTCCAAAATCCTAGAAAGGGACTCAGGGTATCAAAGTACACACTAGCGAAGTGGATTAGGGAGGCTATCTCTTTGGCTTATACTGCAGGTGGGGGTCCGACTCCGCAGAATCTGAGGGCGCATTCCACCAGAGCCATGGCCACATCCTGGGCGGAAAAATCTGGAGTATCAATAGACCAAATATGTAAGGCCGCCACATGGTCATCCCCGTCCACCTTCTTTAAACACTATAGGTTGGATTTAGGGGCCTCCTCTGATCTCACCTTCGGGTTAAGGGTGCTGCAAGCTATAGTCCCTCCCTAAGGTAGTGTTACATCTCTGTAATTCTCTCGTCGTGCTGTCATGGGAGTCCGAGTAAAGCATTAAGCTACTTACGGGTAGCGGCATTTCTCGGAGGCCCATGACAGCACCCTTAGTTCCCTCCCTATTTCACGTGGGGGTTGCACCTCCTATAATGTATATATCTCACGTATGATACCCAGTTCCAATATATTGGTTAAAATTTTGTATATAAACTGTATATAATGTATATTTTTGTGTGCCACTAACCGCGGTAGTCCTCTCAAGGCTCTGAAATACAACTGATGCAGGGGAGAGGTGCCGCCCTTTTGTATCTGTAGGTTTCCTGTTCCTAATGGGCGGATCCCCTCTCTCGTTGTGCTGTCATGGGCCTCCGAGAAATGCCGCTACCCGTAAGTAGCTTAATGCTTTCTGAGGTTCATTGTTCGGTGTTGGCTGGTCATCCTGGGATTTTTGGTACCAGAGATTTGGTTGCTAGGTCCTTTTGGTGGCCTTCCTTGTCGCGGGATGTGCGTTCTTTTGTGCAGTCCTGTGGGACTTGTGCCTGGGCCAAGCCTTGCTGCTCCCGTGCTAGTGGGTTGCTTTTGCCTTTGCCGGTCCCTGAAGAGGCCCTGGACGCATATTTCCATGGATTTTATTTCGGATCTTCCTGTTTCCCAGAAGATGTCTGTTATCTGGGTGGTTTGTGACCGGTTTTCTAAGATGGTCCATTTGGTACATTTGCCTAAGTTGCCTTCCTCCTCTGATTTGGTTCCATTGTTTTTTCAGCATGTGGTTCGTTTGCATGGCATTCCGGAGAATATTGTGTCTGACAGAGGTTCCCAGTTTGTTTCTAGGTTTTGGCGGTCCTTTTGTGCTAGAATGGGCATTGATTTGTCTTTTTCTTCAGCATTTCATCCTCAGACAAATGGCCAAACTGAGCGAACCAATCAGACCTTGGAAAGCTATTTGAGATGCTTTGTCTGCTGATCAGGATGATTGGGTGACCTTCTTGCCGTTGGCCGAGTTTGCCCTTAATAATCGGGCTAGTTCGGCTACCTTGGTTTCGCCTTTTTTTTGTAATTTTGGTTTTCATCCTCGTTTTTCTTCAGGGCAGGTTGAGCCTTCTGACTGTCCTGGTGTGGATTCTGTGGTGGACAGGTTACAGCAGATTTGGACTCGTGGTGGACAATTTGACGTTGTCTCAGGAAAAGGCTCAACGTTTTGCTAACCGTCGTCGGTGTGTTGGTCCCCGACTTCGTGTTGGGGATTTAGTCTGGTTATCTTCTCGTCATGTTCCTATGAAGGTTTCTTCCCCTAAGATCAAGCCTCGCTTTATTGGTCCTTATAAGATTTCTGAAATTATCAATCCGGTATCTTTTCGTTTGGCCCTTCCAGCTTCTTTTTCCATCCATAATGTTTTCCATAGATCTTTGTTGCGGAGATATGTGGTGCCCGTGGTTCCCTCTGTTGATCCTCCTGTGTTATGAACTATACTTTTGGGGCTCCCTCTTGTGGTCACTCGCGGTATGGTTCTTGGATCTCTTTCCCCAGGTTTGTAGTCACCTGCTTCGTTAAGACTCTGGGTGTTTCTATTTAAACTTCCTGGAGTCTCAGTTCATTGCCTGGCATCCATGTAATCAGTCCTTGTCTGGTTGCTCTTGTCTACTGGTCCCGATTTTTGCAACACAAGCTAAGTCCTGCTTTCTTGTTTTTGTTTATTTTGTATTATTCTGTTTTTGTCCAGCTTGTTCATAATGTGATTCCTGATTTTGCTGGAAGCTCTTAGGGGTGCTGATATTCTCCCCCCATACCGTTAGTCGGTACGGGGGTTCTTGGATATTCAGTGTGGATATTTTGGTAGGGTTTTTTGCTGACCACATAAATTAGTCCGCTTTCTACATTTCTGCTATTATTTAGTGGGCCTCTCTTTGCTGAATCTAGTTCATACTTACGTTTGTCTTTTCCTCTTACCTCACCGTTATTATTTGTTGGGGGCCTGTATCTACTTTGGGGTATTTTTCTGGAGGCAAGTGAGGTCTGTATTTTCTCTGAGAGGGTTAGTTAGATCTCCGGCTGGCGCAAGACATCTAGAACCAACGTAGGCACGTTCCCCGGCTGCTATTATTTGTGGGCTAGGATCAGGTATGTGGTCAGCTCAGTTACCACCTCCCTAAGAGCTAGTTTTTATGTTTGCAGACTTTGCTGAAGACCCTGCGATCCTCTGCCATTAGGATCACAACACTCCTGCTCCGGTGTTGGTTGAGGGGGAGTTGGAATATGTGGTGGAGAAGATTTTGGATTCTCGTTTTTCGAGGCGGAAGCTTCAGTATCTGGTCAAGTGGAAGGGTTATGGCCAGGAGGATTATTCTTGGGTTGTTGCCTCCGATGTCCATGCTGCCGATTTGGTTTGTGCTTTTCACTTGGCTCGTCCGGATTGGCCTGGGAGCTCTGGTGAGGGTTCGGTGACCCCTCCTCAAGGGGGGGTACTGTTGTGAATTCCGTTCTTGGGCTCCCTCCGGTGGTTGTAAATGGCACTTTTGTGAATTTGCCCTTGGGCTCCCTCTGGTGGTTTTGAGTGGAACTGCTGCTCCTTGGGTTTAGCATTAGCAGCTGCTTCCACTGATCGTCTCTCCTGGCTCTGCTATTTAACCTGGCTCTGGGCTTCAGCCAGTGCCAGCTGTCAATGTTTCTTGGTTGGATTCAGATCTCTCCTTGGATTTCTCTAATTGCCTGTCCATTTCAGCAAAAGATAAGTTCTTGCTTGTTCTTTTGTTGTCCACCTGCTGTGGACTTAATCGCTCTGCTCATGTTATGTTTTTACTTGTCCAGCTTTTCAGTATGATATATTCAACTTAGCTGGAAGCTCTGAGGAAGCAGATTTGCCCTCCACACCGTGAGTCGGTGTGGAGATTATTTTTGTAAACTCTGCGTGGATTTTTTAGCTTTTAATACTGACCGCACAGTATCCTTTTCTGTTCTGTCTATTTAGGTAGTTTTGGCCTCCTTTGCTAAATCCTGTTTTCATTCTGTGTATGTCATTTCCCTCTCCACTCACAGTCAATATTTGTGGGGGGCTATCTTTCCTTTGGGGTTTTCTCTGAGGCAAGATAGCTTTCTGTTTCCATCTTTAGGGGTAGTTAGTTCTCAGGCTGTGACGAGGTGTCTAGGGAGTGACAGGAACATCCCACAGCTACTTCTAGTGTTGGTGTTAGGATTAGGAACTGCGGTCAGTAGAGATACCACCTCCTCAGAGCTTGTCCCATGTTACTTCTTAACCACCAGGTCATAACAGTTTTCATACTTGCGGAAACACATTGTTTTTGTCTGCAGGTTTTCACACCAAAATGCGCAATAGTGACCTGCTGTTATTATTATTGTTTTTCTTTTCTGTTTTTTTTTTTCCTTTGGTGATCTAACTGTGTTTTAAATGTATTTTGTAAGTGTAGAAACATTGGGTTTCTGCATCTAAAAATACAATTGCATTTTTACCTGCTTTTTTTTCCAGTCTCCTCATTGAAGTCCATAAAAGAAAAAATGCAACAGGTCAACAAACCTGCGCAGGAGGTTTCATGAAATCACATATACTTCACTTTTAGGCTATGTGCACACATTGCGGATTGTAAGCATTTTTGCCGCCTTTTTTTACCGCGAAAACGCATACACAACACAACCCATTGAATTCAATGGGATTCCGCAATGCTGTGCTAATGCTGCGTATTTTTCCGGTGCGGAATCGCATCGCGGAAAAATACGCAGCATGGGTCATTCTTTGTGCTATTCCGCACACATATGAATGCATTGATCCGCTTACTTACGCTCTCTCCTCCATCACTGCTTTCAACTGTATCAGCATCTATGATGCTGATAAGTTGAATTTGCGATGCAGGGAGGGGCAGCTCCTGT
Source organism: Ranitomeya variabilis (assembly GCF_051348905.1). Classification (NCBI taxonomy): domain Eukaryota; kingdom Metazoa; phylum Chordata; class Amphibia; order Anura; family Dendrobatidae; genus Ranitomeya; species Ranitomeya variabilis. The sequence goes on from NC_135237.1 coordinate 518,622,803, forward strand.
CCCCTCTTACTCAAGGACCCCATAGCGGCCACTGGCTGGGGACCCCTCGAGGAGCGGGAGACCAAAGCAGCTGCCTAGTCTGCTTGCCGCTAAGTCTCTTGGTCTGTCGGAGGCACGTACCATCGCCCTAAACTTGTAAACATGTACAAAGACATCGTAAAGGGAACCTATCACAATGGATAATGCGACTAACCTGCAGATATAGGGTTAATCTGCAGGGTAATGGCTCTAGAAATGTGCAGCACCTTGGAGAAAATGAATGCACTACCTAGGTTAATACAATTAATCCCCAATCCCCACAGTTTTAAGCGTGCACTAAAAACTCATTTGTTCAGATTGGCCTACCGCCTCAACGCATTAACCTAATTATCCCTGTGTGGCCTATTAATAAAAAACAACAACATAATCACGTTCCTCCATCATGTTCTCATACACTTTATGCAGTTAATAGCCTCTGTGTCTGTACTGTTACATACTTAGGCAGTTAACTGGTTCATGCAGCTTTACATGAACACCCGAGCCTTACACTATGGCTGGTCCAAATAACTAAAGCAATTGTTACCATCCACCTCTCGTGTCTCCCCTTTTCCTCATAGTTTGTAAGCTTGCGAGCAGGGCCCTCATTCCTACTGGTATCTGTTTTGAACTGTGATTTCTGTTATGCTGTAATGTCTGTTGTCTGTATAAGTCCCCTCTATAAGTTGTAAAGCGCTGCGGAATATGTTGGCGCTATATAAATAAAATTATTATTATTATTATTATTATTATTAAAATGAATTCTGTTTCTCATGAGAGCGATCGGCCATCAGTCAGAGGCATGCCGGCGCGGATACAGTCACAAGAACATTAGAGGAATTCCGGTAAGAAGAACTATTCTGTGTAAAGTTGATAATTGTTGCATTGATGAAGGTTCAATATCTGAGTTCACCACAGCTTTCCCGGCAGATGATAGCTGAATTATTCAGCCATCATCTGCCTCTAACAGTCGCAGGTGGAGCAGAGCAGGAAACACTCTGTTCTTAGAAGAATCAATGGTTGCTGGTTAGAAGAATCAATGGTTGCTGGTTTTTGACACATGGTTAGAAGACGCTGGGTTTTTATGAAGCTGGGAAATTTGTATCACCTGGCCTTTCCTAACGATGATACAAGCCATAACCTTATCAGGCTAATTAAGATCTGAAACCTTGGTCAAAGTTATGAGCACACAAATCTCCAAGGGTGCCCAAAAATTTGCAACCTATTTTCCTTTTGTTAATTTTAAATTGCTAAAGATGAACACGTCTTTTTTGCCTAAAATACAAAGGAATTGTCATTTTTAGTTTTAGCCCTTTTAGAGATCATTTCATCTTCAACTTGCTTAACTGTTCACAATAATAGTAATTTTGACCAGGGGTGCCCAAACTTTTACATGCCACTGTACTTAGACTTAACTAAAATTAAGTTTTATAACTATATATAAAACTAATGAAAACTGCTTGAACAAAAATGATGGTGCCGTAACTTAATATTTTGTTGCATAATCTTTTGAGTTAATCACTGCAAACAAATAATTTCTGTAAAGGCTGAGTCACACATAACGATATCGTTAACGATATCGTTGCAACGTCACGCTTTTTGGTGATGTAGCAACGATCCCGCTAACGATCTCGTTATGTGTGACAGCGACCAACGATCAGGCCCCTGCTGGGAGATCGTTGGTCGATGGGAATGATCAGGACCTTTTTTTGGTCGCTGATCACCCGCTGTCATCGCTGGATCGGCGTGTGTGACGCCGATCCAGCGATGTGTTCACTTGTAACCAGGGTAAATATCGGGTTACTAAGCGCAGGGCCGCGCTTAGTAACCCGATATTTACCCTGGTTACCACTGTAAAAGTTAAAAAAAAAAACAGTACATACTCACATTCTGATGTCTGTCACGTCCCCCGGCGTCCACAGGGTTAAAACTGCTTTCGGCAGGAGCGCTGCTATGCAGGAGAGCTTTCCTGCACTGACTGTGTCAGCGCCGGCCGTAGAACAGAGCACAGCGGTGACGTCACTGCTGTTACTGCCGGCGCTGAGACATTCAGTGCAGGGAATCTCTCGGCAGCAGCGCGTGCATATTAGCAGCGCTCCTGCCGAAAGCAGTTTTAACCCTGTGGACGCCGGGGGACGTGACAGACATCAGAATGTGAGTATGTAGCGTTTTTGTTTTTTTTTTTACTTTTAGAATGGTAACCAGGGTAAATATCGGGTTACTAAGCGCGGCCCTGCACTTAGTAACCCGATGTTTACCCTGGTTACCCGGGTGCTGCAGGGGGACTTCGGCATCGTTGAAGACAGATTCAACGATGCCGAAGTCGTTCCCCTGATCGTTGGTTGCTGGAGAGAGCTGTCTGTGTGACAGCTCCCCAGCGACCACACAACAACTTACCAACGATCACGGCCAGGTCGTATCGCTGGTCGTGATAGTTGGTAAGTCGTTTAGTGTGAAGGTACCTTTAGGGATCAGTCAGACGGTCGTATAACTTGGACGAGGATCTCATCGCAATTCTCAGACTGGTCGTTGGCTCTCCCAACCACGAGTGTGACAGCATGTATTTCTATGCAGCTGCCACACTCTGGGTGGGAGATCCGACCGCCAGTCTGGGCAGTGCGTTGCGATCCTCCTCCAAGTTGTACAGTCGTCTGACTCTTCCCTATCTCTCGATGAGACTTCGGTACCTGTCCACAGGTATTGTCGCCACTCCTTGGAGCAAACTGCTCACACCTGCTGACAGGGGGTCTCAGGTGTGAAGGTGCCTTCTCCAGACTGCAGGTTTCGGCTTCTGCCGCAGATGTTCAATATTATTTAGATCAGAGCGCAAAGAAGCCACTTAAGAATAGTCCAATGCCTTTGTTTTTTAGACAGTCTTGGATGTTTTTACCTCTGTTTTAGGTCATTATCCTGTTTGTAGGCCCATGACCTGAGACTCAGGCCAAGCTTTTTCACACTGGGCAGCACATTTCATTTCAGAATCCCTCGATAGTTTTGAGACTTCAGTATACTCTGCACAGATTCAAGACACCCTGTGCCAGATGCAGCAAAGCAGCCCCAATTCATAACCGAGCCTTCTCCATGTTTCACAGTAGGTACAATGTTCAATTCTTATTATAGGCTTCATTTTTGCGTCTCTGAACATAGATCCAATGTAACTTGCCAATAAGCTCATGCTTTGTCTCATCTTTTCAAAGGGCAATTTTTGCAGAACCTTTGTGGCTTGTCAATATGCATTTTGGCGAATTCCAAGTTGTTCTGGACTCTTTGATTACCAGTCATATGATCCATTTCTTAAATTTAATTTTCCTCTTGCAGTTACGTCCAAGGATGTTGGCTACAGTCCCATAGACCTTAAACTTCTGAATAATGTGTAGCTGTAGCAACGGGAACATCAAGCTGTTTGGAGATGATCTTATACCCTTTACCATTAACATGTTTGTCTATAATTTTCCTTCTGACCTCCTGAGACAACTCTGCCTTTTGCTTTCTTTGCTCCATGTTTAGTGGTATGGTACACACCATGAGAACAAACAGCACAGTGACTACTTTTCCCCCTTCACATTCACAGACTGACTGATTACATGTTTGTTGACACCTGTGATGCTAATTCCAGGGCACACCTTAGTTAAATGATTGCGCATTGTATGGCTGGTGCAGGTCTTAAGGTACCGTCCCATTAAGCGACGCTGCAGCGATATAGACAACGAAGCCGATCGCTGCAGCGTCGCTGTTTCGTCGTTGTGTGGTCGCTGGAGAGCTGTCACACAGACGGCTCTCCAGCGACCAACGATGCCGAAGTCCCCGGGTAACCAGGGTAAACATCGGGTTACTAAGCGCAGGGCCGCGCTTAGTAACCCGATGTTTACCCTGGTTACCAGTGTAAATGTAAAAAAAAACAAACAGTACATACTCACATTCCGGTGTCTGTCGCGTCCCCCGGCGTCCACTTCCCTGCACTGTGTAAGCGCCGGTCCTAAAGCCGCTGTGCTTTGCTTTACGGCCGGCACTGACACATTCAGTGCAGGAAGCTCTGAGCAGCAGCGCGGACGCCGGGGGACGTGACAGACATCAGAAGGTGAGTATGTACTGTTTTTTTTTTTTTACTTTTACAATGGTAACCAGGGTAAATATCAGGTTACTAAGCGCGGCCCTGCGCTTAGTAACCCGATATTTACCCTGGTTACCATTGTAAAACATTGCTGGCATCGTTGCTTTTACTGTCAAACACAACGATACACGCCGATCTGACGACCAAATAAAGTTCTGAACTTTCAGCAACGACCAGCGGTATCACAGCAGGATCCTGATCGCTGCTGCATGTCAAACACAACGATATCGCTATCCAGGACGCTGCAACATCACGGATCGCTATCGTAATTGTTGTTAAGTTGTTCAGTGTGAAGGTACCTTTACTACATATCATACGGCATCAGACAATGTCCTGTGTAGTTTTGGTGGTTCACTAAAATTCGTCATGCTGAAACTTCGGAATTGCTCATAAACCCAAGTAGCAAATTAGTGATGTAGAAAAAGAAAATCTAAAGATTTACCTCTAGGGTTAATGACAGCATCATCCTAGCCTATGTGTATCAATGTCACAATGTCTGCCCATGACCGGTGTACAATAACTGCACAGTCATCCTGTACCTTCCAGACATCTTCATCACCTTACTTCTTGGAAATATACACCAATCAGCCATAACATTAAAAGCACTGATGGCTGAAATAAGTAACATTGATTATATTGTGACTATGGTGCCATACAAGGGGTAAATTGTATTAGGCAGCTAGTGAAGTTGATGTGTTGGCAGATTAAAAAAAAAATGGATAAGTGAAAAGATCTGTTATGTGGCAATATGTGTTGGTAGATATACAAGGATTAAATACCGCCACACCATGACCAGATATTACCGCCACATGGTGACCCTCTCTGCTCACCGAACCCCATACGCCAGTAAGGGCAGTGATGCCCTGATGGCGGCCATGTTAGTGAATGTTGCAGAGATAGATTTGCAAGTATGCCATTTAGTGATAAATAAATAATGCCCAGCTTGTGCTTCTGTAGACACATTCCCCATAAATTAAGCAGGTTATTAATGACATACCTCAAATGACATTTGGTGCTCATAAAGTTCTATGCAGAAGTGTAGTGGTTGTTTCCGAAGAACTTGCTGTAGAATGTCTGTCTCTCTAGCTGCTCCCTTCTCCTCCCTACTCCCCTTTCTTTCATCTATAGGGTATGTGCACACGTTACGTATTTGGAGAATAAATTATCTGCACCATTTCTCTATCTTTTGGCAGGAAAAACGCTGAGAAAAATACGCTCGGTTTTGCCGCGTTTTTATACATACCTTTTTTTATGCGTTTTGCTGCATTTTTTTACGTGTTTTTGCTGCAGATTTTTCCTCACTCATTAGTATGAGTGAAATCTGCAGCAAAAACACTAAAAGAATCGAATGTTGCAGATTTAAATCTGCTGCAACTTAACAAAGAAAAAAAAGCTAAGTGAGCATGAGACTTCAGGAATCTCTTTCACTTTGCTGGTACTAGGAAATGCTTTGGGTTTTGTGACAAAACTGCGCAGAAAAAAGGGCAACAAAAACGTGTGTACATACCCACTGAATACAAATTTGACCAATTTTACCCATGAATTGAGACAGAAAGATCAGTCCAGGGGGAGAAAAATCTCTGATAAGATATATTACAAAATTTTGTAGATTCATTTGTACTTTTGATTTCTTAAATAAATGACGTACAGTATGTGTGGGAGGAGGACAGGGCCGGTTTTAGACAAAGTGGAGCCCCAAATGCTCACACAGAAACATTTTAGTTATATTTACATGTGCTGAGTCCAGGCCGTTAAATGAGCATGATCGACAATATTGTAGTCGCTTGTTGCTCATTTCCCAGCCTCTTTACACAGGTTGAGGAAGAATGATGGGCACAGAATGATTAATAATAGATCAATCTGCCCCCATACAGTAAAATGTTATCAGCAGTTTTCAATGGACAATGTGCTGCTGAAAACAGATATTTTTTGTTCTTCATACAGTATAATGCAACCAGTAGTCCTCCATATTGTATAATGCAACCCCCATAGTCCTCTATATAGTATAATGCACCCCCATAGTCATCCATACAGCATAATGCACTCCCCATAGTTCTCCATATAGTATAATGCACTTCCCAGACTGACACTTGGAATGTGAACACGTCCTGTTTAATGTCCCAAAGCAGACCAAGGCTGCGTTGCTTAGGAAGAACGTCAGAAACAAGATCGTGGTCCTTTAAGCACGTCACATTGTTCTCAGATGGGAATGCCTTCATTACCTCCTGGCTGTTGGAGATAATCTTGTGAACTCTGAGGTTGGCTGCCAACAGCATTACCTGTGTTTTAGGCTGGTTTCACACTTGCGTTTTGATCTGCAGCGTTTTAAAAAAAAACGCATGTGGTGAAAAAACGCATGTAAACGCGTTTAAACGCTGCGTTTTTTTGACGCATGCGTTTTTGCATTGGGTAAAAAAAACGCGGCGTTTTGACACGTTTACATGCGTTTTTTCATGCGTTTGCGTTTTGGAAACGCATGCTGAGAAGTGTGTGACAGCTGCCAATCATCAAAATCAACTAGAAAAGCCACTATAAATAGAAATAGCTAGGGATAGGGTTAGGGTTAGAATCCCTAGGGTTAGGGGTAGGGTTAGGGTTTGGATCCCTAGGGTTAGGGGTAGCTTTTTATTAGAAGAATGTCCTGGTCACCAGGTCAATGATAAGCCACCCCCCACCATCAAGGTGATAAAGGGATCCAAACCCTAACCCTCACCCTACCCCTAACCCTGACAAGCCACCCCCCACCATCAAGGTGATAAAGGGATCCAAACCCTAACCCTACCCCTTACCCTACCCCTAACCCTGACAAGCCACCCCCCACCATCAAGGTGATAAAGGGATCCAAACCCTACCCCTAACACTAACCCTGACAAGCCACTCCCCACCATCAAGGTGATAAAGGGATCCAAACCCTAACCCTAACCCTGACAAGCCACCCCCCACCATCAAGGTGATAAAGGGATCCAAACCCTAACCCTACCCCTAACCCTACCCCTAACCTTGACAAGCCACCCCCCACCATCAAGGTGATAAAGGGATCCAAACCCTAACCCCGACAAGCCACCCCCCACCATCAAGGTGATAAAGGGATCCAAACCCTAACCCTAACACTATGACAGTCAATACTCTACGAGTTTATATTTTTAGTACTCTATAGCAATACCGTATATCTTGGGGTGTCCACATTGAACAAAGCTTTTTATTAGAAGAATGTCCTGGTCACCAGGTCAACATAATAGCCAATTCCTATGGATCCCTAGGGTTAGGGGTAGGGTTAGGGGTCGGGTTAGGATCCCTTTATCACCTTGATGGTGGGGGGTGGCTTGTCAGGGTTAGGGGTAGGGTTAGGGGTAGGGTTAGGGTTTGGATCCCTTTATCACCTTGATGGTGGAGGGTGGCTTGTCAGGGTTAGGGTTTGGTTCCCTTTATCACCTTGATGGTGGGGGGTGGCTTGTCTGGGTTAGGGTTAGGGTTTGGATCCCTTTATCACCTTGATGGTGGGGGGTGGCTTGTCAGGGTTAGGGTTAGGGTTTGGATCCCTTTATCACCTTGATGTTGGGGGGTGGCTTGTTAGGGTTAGGGTTTGGATCCCTTTATCACCTTGATGTTGGGGGGTGGCTTGTCAGGGTTAGGGTTTGGATCCCTTTATCACCTTGATGGTGGGGGGTGGCTTGTCAGTGTGTATTCTTGTTTTTTTTTCTATAAAAACGCATGCGTTTTTAACGCAAGCAAACGCATGTGCTTAAAAACGCATGCGTTTACATAGACAGCAATACGTTTTTTTGCCGCAAAAAAACGCATGCATTTTTTGCGGCAAAAAAAACGCCTCTAAAAATTACTACATGTTGCATTTCTGCAAACGGACGCATGCAGCAAAAAAACGCATGCGTTGTTAAACGCGGCTAAACGCGTACAAAAAACGCATGCGTTTTTAATGTTAAACATAGGGAAAAAACGCATGCGTTTTTTTTAAAAAAAACACTGCAGATCAAAACGCAAGTGTGAAACCAGCCTTAGAGAGCAGATCAATTGCCTCTTCACTTGTGGTCAGAGATTTAAGCCCATCATCTACATAGAACAGGGGTGGTGAATCTTTTTTCTGCCAAGGGCCATTTGGATATTTATACCATCCTTTGGGGGCCGTACAAACTCCAACCAAAACAATGGCGTGCCAGAGTCAGGATGCACTTTTTTTGGTAGCTACGCTACTGGGTCTGGTGTCTCTCTCTTCTTCCTCTTGACAATACCCCATAGATTCTCTGTGGGGTTAACATCAGGCGAGTTTGCTGCCAATCAAGTACAGTGATACTGTTGTTTGTAAACCAGGTATTGGTACTTTTGGCAGTGTGGACAGGTGCCAAGTCCTGCTGGAGAATGAAATTTCCATCTCCAAAAAGCTTGTCGGCAGAGGGAAGCATAAAGTGCTCTAAAATTTCCTGGTAGACTGCTGCGCTGACTTTGGTCTTGATAAAACACAGTGGACCAGGGCCGAAATGCCAGAAGGGCCGGTGGCATTAGTGGGCGCCGACTCCGTCTATGACGCCGGTACAGTTGAATGCAATGATGGAGGAGAGAGCGTCAGCTATCGCTCCCTCTCCCATCATTCCCTGCTCTGCCTCTGACACTACCTCTGACGTCATGTAATCGCGCACCTGCTGTGTGTCAGGCGGGCAGTCTGCAGCTGCTAAGACCAGAGCCGGGAGCAGCGCGGGCACGAGGAGAGGTGAGGAGAGTTTTTTTTTTTTTTTAATTATATCAATGAGTAATAACTGGATTGTGGGGCCATTGGGGGCTGTGCTGCATTACATTCTATGGGAGCTGTGCTGCATTACATTCTATGAGGGCTGGCTGCATTACATTCTATGGGGGCTGGCTGCATTACATTCTATGGGGGCTGGCTGCATTACATTCTATGGGGGCTGTATGCATTACATTCTATGGGGCTGTGCTGCACTACATTCTATGGGGGCTGTGCTGCATTACATTCTATGGGGGCTGTGCTGTATTACATTCTATGGGGGCTGTGCTGCATTACATTCTATGGGGGCTGTGCTGTATTACATTCTATGGGGGCTGTGCTGCATTACATTCTATGGGGGCTGTGCTGCATTACATTCTATGGGGGCTGGTTGCATTACATTCTATGGGGGCTGGCTGCATTACATTCTATGGGGGCTGGCTGCATTACATTCTATGGGGGCTGGCTGCATTACATTCTATGGGGGCTGGCTGCATTACATTCTATTGGGGCTGGCTGCATTACATTCTATTGGGGCTGGCTGCATTACATTCTATGGGGTCTGGCTGCATTACATTCTATTGGGGCTGGCTGCATTACATTCTATGGGGGCTGTGCTGCATTACATTCTATGGGGGCTGGTTGCATTACATTCTATGGGGGCTGGCTACATTACATTCTATGGGGGCTGGCTGCATTACATTCTATTGGGGCTGGCTGCATTACATTCTATTGGGGCTGGCTGCATTACATTCTATGGGGGCTGGCTGCATTACATTCTATTGGGGCTGGCTGCATTACATTCTATGGGGGCTGTGCTGCATTACATTCCATGGGGACTGTGCTGTATTAGATTTTATGGGGCTGTGCTGTATTACATTCTATGGGTGCTGGCTGCATTACATTCTATGGGGGCTACATTATATTCTATGGGGCTGTATTATATTCTATGGGGAGGTGGGCTGTCTTACATTCTATGGGGGGGCTGTATTATATTCTATGGAGGGGCTACATTATATTCTATGGGGGCTGCATTATTCTCTGAGGGGGCTGCATCATATTCTCTGGGGGGTTACATTACACTCAGGGAGCTAAAATATAATCTGTGGGGTGGCTGCATTATACTCTGGGGTGGCATCATTATACTATATGTTGACTGCATTATACTGTATTGAGGACTATTGGGAATACATTATACTATATGAAGAACTATGGGGTGCATTATACTATGGGAAGTGAATTGTACTACATGGATGACAATGGTGGTGCATTATACTATATGGAGCACTATGAGGAGTGTATTATACTATTTGGAGGACTGACGAGTGTATTATACTATATGGAGGACTGTGGCAGTACATTATACTATATGGAGGACTGAGGAGTGTATTATACCATATGGAGGAATTGCAGCAGTGTATTTTAATATATGGAGGACTATGAGGAGTGTATTATACTATATGGAGGACTATGGGGAGTGTATTATACTATATGGAAGACTGAGGAGTGTATTATACTATATGGAGGACTGAGGAGTGTATTATACTATATGGAGGACTGAGGTGCACATTATAATATATGGAGGACTATGGGATGTATTATACTAAACAAGCAACATGCTGCCTATTCATCGAGTGATTGGATTGTTTATGTGGGAACAGAAATCCTTGTTCTCAGCAGCACATCGCCGGTGTAAACTGTAGTTGTGCTGCTGATAACATGATATTGTATAGGGACAGATTGATCTAATTGTGATTGTTCTGTTTCCTTCATTCTTTCTCAGTTGGTGTAAAGAGACCGGGAAACAAGCGAACGACTTCAGTATTGTCGATCACACTCGTTTAGTGGCCTGAGATCAGCGCATGTAAATACAGCAGAAATGCGTCGCAGGGAGACCAGGCAAGGATGATGACAGTTGTAGTTAGAACCCGACACATTGGGAATAGCGCTAACCCTACTACTTTTCCCAGCCGCCAGAGCATTTAATTTTGGTATGTGTAATGATTTTTAGGGTTGATGTCAGCTGCTCCTATCAATCCCTGGTGTAAGTAATGGAGAGGTGTCTACCAGACGCCCCCACTACTAGCCCAGACCTGGCGAGACCCAGCGACTCTGAAGAGTGGTGACGGTAGTAACAATACCGCTCTTCACAGTCGCCGAGCTCAGCGCAAGACCCGGAATATCTGAAGAGCGGTGACATTACTGATGTCACCGATCTTCAGAGTCACCGGGTCTCGTGCTGCTCAGCGGAACCAAAAGTGGCTGTAGGCAAAGTTTATGGAGCATCAGAATGAGGTTCCATAGCCTTTGGTCGTCTCATCCCTTCATTATCTACGAGATCCAGTTATGTAGGTAAAGTAGCAGCTTTTCTTGGTACCGCAACTAAAAGCAATAAATAAGACTGAGCTGTAATGCTGGATACAGCTGTGATTATATGTTATGTAGTCGTGTTACACTCCCCTCACTTCTTGTAACCTACAAGTGTACAAAGATATTATAGAAGATGGGAGGCGCCGGACCAGGACCTGCGATACCCATCGGACCGGACCGCCCCCAGAGTGAGTATAAAAAAACTTATTTTTCTTTTCTTTCAGGTCGGATCAGGGACTTATCTACAGCATTATAGAATGCTGTAGATAAGCCCTGAAGGCGGTGGCCGTATCTTATATCGGCCAAACCTGGTGATAGGTTCGCTTTAAAACAAGAGAAAAATATGGCGCTTAAGTTCAAAAATAGTAAAAAGGTCTAAGTTTATGCTATAGAATCTCATAATAACATTCATTTTAATACATATGACATACAGTAGAACAACAGTACAAAAGACATGTTCAGCAGAGAAATCAGAGAGCTAAAGGCATGTAAACCAAAAGATACCACATCATTTATATAATAAAGTGCTTAGTGCAGTCCCATCATGTCGGGGGAAAGAAACAAGGCAATAGGGTGGTGAGTAGCGATAGTAATAGTGCCTAGAGCAAAAGTGCCCTGTATATATCAGACCATCCCATATCCTGTGGTTCCATACTCATCATGTGGTATATCGGGACCCACGCCTTGCAACCTCAACACGCGTTTCACGTTGGCTTCATCAGGGGGCTATACTTTATTATATAAATGATGTAGTATCTTTTGGCTTAATAAGCGCATATTTTCAGCCACGCATGGGGTTGGGACTGTATGGCTGACCGAAACTGGATTATTGCACATGCGCTTCTGTGTATAGGGATTGGTGAGGTGCAGGGGCCTGGTACATTCTGGTGCATGAAGGAGGTTCTGTTCAGGATAAAGAGATGGCAGCGTGTTGTACTGACCTTGAATGCAGAAGGCTGGTGAACAATCTGCATCCTGTTGCCTAAGGCTACTTTCACACTAGCGTCGCACGACGAATTGCGTTGTTGCGACGTACCGACGCAAGCAGTGAAAGCGCCGCACAGTGGGGGCAGCGGATGCTGTTTTTCAATGCATTCGCTGCCCCATTGTGATGTGCGGGGAGGAGGGGGCGGAGTTCCGTCCGTGCATGCGCGGTCGGAAAAGACGGTCTCGACGCACCAAAAAACGTTACATGCAACATTTTTTGGTGGCGACGGACCGACGCAACACGACGCAACCGTCGCACGAAGGTTGCGACGTGTGGCAATGCATCGCACTGCGTCGCTAATGCAAGTCTATGGAGAAAAAATGCATTCTGCAAGCACTTTTGCAGGATGCGTTTTTTCTACAAAACGACGCATAGCGACGTGCAGTGCACGACGCTAGTGTGAAAGTAGCATTAGAGGAATGTCTGTGTCATCTCAGAATAATATTTGGAATTGAGAGTACAAAGATATATATCTTTCCTGTATGTGCTATCTCAGGAATGATTGTTGGAGTCGAGTGCACTATTTTGGCTTAGTGCATAGTCTCTTGTATGCTTAAGAGGACCTTCAGTATCGAAAGCACTTAAACTGATGCTGTGTGGCTCCCACTGATATCTTGTTTCAGGACCTTTAACCTTGCCATGGATGTTGTATGTTCACATTCCTTCTTTAGGGCTTCCATTTCTGTCTACTGGGGTGCTGTGCTGGCTTCAATTTCTGCATTCTAGCACGCTGCTTCCACTTCCACCTCAGTTTTCTTTTGCGCGAAAACAACTTGTACCTTAGTGGCATCATCTTCTGCACATGGGACTAAGCTGTTTGCTGAGCATTGAAGATTTCAAAGAGCATGGCTTAGGCCAGGTTCACATTGCGTTTTTGGTGTCCGCTAGACGGACTACGTTACACTGCGGCATAATACAGTGTAACGCAGTCCGTTAATGCCGCCATTTAGTCCAATATCGGACGCATCACTAGCGCTTGCCCACAATGGGCGTGCGCTAGCGATGTGCCATCATTGAATGACGGACCTTGGGACACGGGCTGCAGCGTTTCCGGGTCCGTCACTGCTAGCGCAGATAGAGCATCTGCTAGCTCTATCTGCGCTAGCGCGACGACATATCGGCACTTGCGTTAACAGCAGCCCATTAACGCATGTGTTGAACAAGCTGCTGTTAACGCAATGTGAACCTAGCCTTGGATTATCGTTTTGACTGCCTGAAGGACCCGGCAATGTGAGATGATGTCTTGGCTATTAGTGCAACTCTTGTGTCTGTCTTGGCTTTAATATCATGCACTATTCATTCTCTCTCAGATTTAAGCTGTTGGAAACCTGCAGCACTTCAAGAGAAACAGATGTATTAAGCCTTTGCGGAACTGTAATGTATTTGTTTGTCTTTCTGGTGTAGGTCTCTTAAACTGAGCACAGTTGTCCTAGGGCTCCCTCTATTGGTAGCTTGAGAGAAGCAGGCTGGGAGATGCTGTTAATGTGACTCAGTCAGTTTGATCAGAGTGTGCTGAGTGTCATCTAAATTTCTCATATGTGGACATATTTAGAAAAACAAATTCTTCACCTTCTCGATTCTGATAGTCCGTGAAAATGAGACCGCAGACGATGTCATCCGATGCAGTAAGATTTTTTCACGGACCCATTGACTTGCATTGCCGAATTTGATCCTACCCTTGGATCGAAATCGGTCCTGTCTCCAATATTTTCCTTGGACCAAACGGTCCAAGGAAAAATTTGGACATGTCAATGGCCCCATAGACCATCATAGGTAAAAGTGCTATAAGTGAAAAACAGAGATGGCAATGGAACGTGAAAATCGACCATCTGAATGAGCCCTTAGGATACAGATGAGGTTAAAGTGGTGACATTGCCAGCGGGGCCAGAGTGCTTTGAGGAAATAATTAAAGCAGCCCTGATGGTGTGTGATGCTTAGCTCTGCAGTAAGGGGTCTACAAACAAATGCGGGACAGTTTTTGTACACCCTAAAAAAAGCTTTTGTTCAGATCATGGGAAACACGTATTACAGTGCTGGCGGCAACCCAAGGAGGGCTCATCTACAGGTCGATCGGAGACTTTTCCATATGATCTACGAGTGCCCCTCCCCCACCTTGAAATAAAAGAAAAATTTAAATCACAACATAATTTTTCAAAGAACCTAATAATCCAAACAAAATGCAAAAAAAATAAATACAGATTAATATTACAAGATGATCTCATTCACAATGACTGAGGAAGACCCTCTCAATGTCTGGTGTGACATAGAGCGATTCAGAAGTAAAGCAATAGACTACTATAATATAATAACACCCTGTAAGCATGAAATAAACATAATGAGGTCTTTGATTAAAACAGTTTGTCACTGAAGCGCTGCCGCCTTGTCCCGCAGCACCCGCATACCTAACTTTTCAGATTTTACTGTTCTGTGTCATTAATTTGATTCCCTACAATTCTCCTTTAATCAGAGTAATGAATAAGAAGTGGCAGCGAAGGCTCGTGGGGCGCAGCTCACAGCATAGGCCGCATAGAATCAGTTGGAGGAAAGGGAACATGACAGCAGGGGGCAGCTCTATTAATTAGGGCAAAGAAATAAAGAAAAACATGGAAGTCTTAGAAACAGAGAGGAGACGGCTGGAGGGCGACATCTACAACGGCTCGGAACGGAACGTTCCATCATTCAAAACTACAAACAATCTTAGTTTTGAAAGGGAACCATTTTCCACATTGACCAACAGTCCTAAATTTGCCACAACTGTGCCCGTTTTATATTCATTGCAATATTGTCAAATTGCCCTTTATCTGAGGTCTGAAATGTGGGGTTGGGATTTGAATATAGGGTTGTTGGTTTTTTTTAGAATTGAGAGGATTATTGGGGCTGTATAGAGATGTCGCCTGTGATCGCTATTGTGGGCAATCCGCTCCCATAATGTTCTCACTGTACGGTCCTGAATACCCTATGCTATACTTCAGCCAGTGGTATAGCATGAAGAGGCGGAGAAGGCACCGAGACAGTTGCCCAGGGTCCAAAATCCTGTCCATTCTGTCGGCTGTTGAAGGAAAAAAGACCATCTCACCCTTTTTGAGGAACACTAGGTATGGAAGCCCGCGATCGACCTCACTGATCAACGCCCAGTATATGTAGGAGTAAAAGGAAAGATCCAGCTTCCGATCCAGGTGTGTATAAATTAAATTCCTATATTAGGAAAAGTTAAAAAATAGTTGACAAAAAGGTGAATAGTTGCACACCAACAATCTAAGGTGTGAGGATGGGAGGACTTGGGGGTCTCATGACCAGAAGCATTTCGAGCGCTACCTGCGCTCTTAGACTTGGTTTGAATGAGCGCCAGGGATAGGGAGGAACCTTAGAAAACAATGTGGATTAATTAACCATACTGCAGGGGTGCAGGGTCAAGGCTAAAATCACATACACACTTCAAGGAATAGAAAAGCCAGGGGGATACCAGAAGACGGAAGAGAAAAGCTGGATGGATACCAGGAAAACGAAGAGAAAAGCTGGTTGGATACCAGGAAACAAAGTATGTGAAATGCAAAATACCAAATATATGCAATATTATACAGAGGCAAATCTGGTGACAACACTGTAAATGAAAACAATACATGAAAAACATGAAAGTATATCAGAAAATTCCCAGTACCAAAGTTTAATAATGAAACATTACTTCTCTTCTAAGATTGAATCCAGAGGCGACCCTGGTATTTAGAGAAAGAATCCAATATGTTTCTCTATTGTGAAGCGTTCTTTCCCAATCACCCTTCGAATATTTTGGGACCATGGTATACACAGAAACACTGGAGATTTGTCTGTGATGGCTGTGAATAATGATGCCTTGGATATGTGCTGATATGTATGGATGACATAGAGGTGTCTCTTAGGTCTGTTTCACATGTCAGTGCCTCCGGTACATGTAGTGACAGTTTTCTCACGTACCGGAGACACTGACACACGTAGACCTATTCAAATGAATGGGTCTATGCACATGTCAGTGTTTTGACGGACCGTATGTCCGTTTCCAAAACACACAGACATGTCCATTTTTACATGGGCCGCAAAACGGGCCACACACGTGCACACGGAGAACAGTGCACACTGTCCTCCATGTGCACGAAAAGCTGCCAGGGAAGAAGCGCTACTGTAAGCGCTGTTCCCTTGCATGTGGTGCTGAAGCCGGCTGTCATCCCTTCTCCCCTGCTCGCGAGCAGGAGAGAATTAATGAAAGAAAAACCCGACGTGGAGTCCCCCCCTATGTTTTTCAAACAACCTGGGAAAACTCACAGATGCGGGCTGCTATTCTCAGGCTGGTAAGGGGCCATGGATATAGGCCCCCCAGCCTAAAAACAGCAGCCTGCAGCTGCCCAGAAAAGTCGCGTCTATTAGATGCACCAATTCTGGAGCTTTGCCCGATTCTTCCCACTTGCCCTGTAGCGGTGGCAAGTGGGGTAATGAGGGGTTAATGCCACCTCCCTGTTTTAAGGTGACATTAAGCCGGCTTAGTAATGGAGTAACACTTCCGGGCCTCTGGCTGTGTCAGTGCGGCCTGTTGTCCGAGACAGTCAAGGGGCTGAAAAATATAGGGCAACACCGTGCCCGCTCGCTCGCTTTGTCCATCTGTGCTGACTTCATTGTTGGAGGAGGGGCCTCCAGCCACTTCATCCACCAATCAGCTTGTGAAACAGCTGACGGGATGATGTCATTTCATCGCGTCAGCTGTGTACTGCGGAGAGTCAGTGCACCGGAGACAAAAGCAGAGTGCCGGGGAAGGCGAGTATGTGGTGTTCTTTTTTCATATGTATGGGATGTTTGTTTGGGTATGGGGGCCTCATCCTGGACATGGGGAGGCTATGGGGGCCTCATCCAGGACATGGGAGGCTCTGGGGGCCTCACCTTGGACATGGGAGGCTATAGGGGCCTCATTCAGGACATGAGGACGCTATGGGGGGCCTCATCCAGGACATGGCAAGGCTATGGGGGCCTCATCTAGGACATGTGGAGGCTATGGGGGCCTCATCCAGCACATGGCAAGGCTATGGGGGCCTCATCCAGGTCATGGGGAGGCTATGGGGTATCATCCTGGACATGTGGAGGCTATGGGGGCCTCATCCAGGACATGGGTAAGCTATGGGGGCCTCATCCACGACATGACGAGGCTATAGGAGCCTCATTCAGAACATGGGGAGGCAATAGGAGCCTCATCCTGTACATGGGGAGGCTGTGTGTGGCTCAAGCCACATATGGGGGAGGCTGTGTGGGGCTCATGCCGCATATGGGGGAGGCTGTGTGGGGCTCATGCTGTGTATATAGGGAGGCTTTGTGGGGCTCAAGCCACATATGGGGGAGGCTGTGTGGGCTCATGCCGAATATGGGGGAGGCTGTGTGGGGCTCATGCTGTGTATATAGGAAGACTGTTTGGGGCTCATGCTACATATGGGGGAGGCTGTGTGGGGCTCATCCTGTATATAGGGAGGTTTTTGGGGGCTCATGCCACATATGGGGAGGCTGTGTGGGGCTCATGCTATGCATATACGGAGGCTGTGTGGGGCTCATACCACATATGGAGGAGACTATGTGGGGCACATGTTGTATATAGGGATCTTACAATATGTAAGGGAATGTGGGGAGGCTCATATGATATACACAAGGGGCTGTACTCGGGTTCAAACGATATATAGGGGAATGTCAGCAGACTTAATTCTGCTCAATATTAAGTGATACAATTAATATTAACCCCTTCATGACCCAGCCTATTTTGGCCTTAATGACCTTGCCGTTTTTTGCAATTCTGACCAGTGTCCCTTTATGAGGTAATAACTCAGGAACGCTTCAACGGATCCTAGCGATTCTGAGATTGTTCTTTCGTGACATATTGGGCTTCATGTTAGTGGTAAATTTAGGTCGATAATTTCTGAGTTTATTTGTGAAAAAAACGGAAATTTGGCGAAAATTTTGAAAATTTCGCAATTTTCACATTTTTAATTTTTATTCTGTTAAACCAGAGAGTTATGTGACACAAGATAGTTAATAAATAACGTTTCCCACATGTCTACTTTACATCAGCACAATTTTGGAAACAAATTTTTTTTTTTGCTAGGAAGTTATAAGGGTTAAAATTTGACCAGTGATTTCTCATTTTTACAACAAAATTTACAAAACCATTTTTTTTAGGGACCACCTCACATTTGAAGTAATTTTGAGGGTTCTATATGGCTGAAAATACCCAAAAGTGACACCATTCTAAAAACTGCACCCCTCAAGGTGCTCAAAACCACATTCTAGAAGTTTATTAACCCTTCAGGTGTTTCACAGCAGCAGAAGCAACATGGAAGTAAAAAATTAACATTTAACTTTTTAGTCACAAAAATGATCTTTTAGCAACAATTTTTTTATTTTCCCAAGGGTAAAAGGAGAAACTGGACCACGGACGTTGTTGTCCAATTTGTCCTGAGTACGCTGATACCTCATATGTGGGGGTAAACCACTGTTTGGGCGCACGGCAGGGCTCGGAAGGGAAGGAGCGCCATATGACTTTTTCAATGAAAAATTGGCTCCAATCTTTAGCGGACACCATGTCGCGTTTGGAGAGCCCCCGTGTGCCTAAACAGTGGAGCTCCCCCACAAGTGACCCCATTTTGGAAACTAGACCCCCCAAGGAACTTATCTAGAAGCATAGTGAGCACTTTAAACCCCCAGGTGCTTCACAAATTGATCCATAAAAATGAAAAAGTACTTTTTTTTCACAAAAAAATTATTTTAGCCTCAATTTTTTCATTTTCACATGGGCAACAGGATAAAATGGATCCTAAATTTTGTTGGGCAATTTCTCCTGAGTACACCAATACCTCACATGTGGGGGTAAACCACTGTTTGGGCACATGGTAAGGCTCGGAAGGGAAGGAGCGCCATTTGACTTTTTGAATGAAAAATTATCTCCATCGTTAGCGGACACCATGTCGCGTTTGGAAAGCCCCTGTGTGCCTAAACATTGGAGCTCCTCCACAAGTGACCCCATTTTGGAAACTAGACCCCCCAAGGAACTCATCTAGAGGCATAGTGAGCACTTTAAACCCCCAGGTGCTTCACAAATTGATCCGTAAAAATGAAAAAGTACTTTTTTTTCACAAAAAAAATATTTTAGCCTCAATTTTTTCATTTTCACATGGGCAACAGGATAAAATGGATCCTAAATTTTGTTGGGCAATTTCTCCTGAGTACACCAATACCTCACATGTGGGGGTAAACCACTGTTTGGGCACATGGTAAGGCTCGGAAGGGAAGGAGCGCCATTTGACTTTTTGAATGAAAAATTATCTCCATCGTTAGCGGACACCATGTCGCGTTTGGAGAGCCCCTGTGTGCCTAAACATTGGAGCTCCTCCACAAGTGACCCCATTTTGGAAACTAGACCCCCCAAGGAACTCATCTAGAGGCATAGTGAGCACTTTAAACCCCCAGGTGCTTCACAAATTGATCCGCAAAAATGAAAAAGTACTTTTTTTTCACACAAAATTTCTTTTAGCCTCAATTTTTTCATTTTCACATGGGCAACAGGATAAAATGGATCCTAAAATTTGTTGGGCAATTTCTCCTGAGTATGCCGATACCTCATATGTGGGGGTAAACCACTGTTTGGGTGCACGGCAAGGCTCGGAAGGGGAGGCGTGCCATTTGACTTTTTGAATGGAAAATTAGCTCCAATCGTTAGCGGACACCATGTCGCATTTGGAGAGCCCCTGTGTGCCTAAACATTGGAGCTCCCCTACAAGTGACCCCATTTTGGAAACTAGACCCCCCAAGAAACTTATCTAGATGCATAGTGAGCACTTATAACCCCCAGGTGCTTCACAGAAGTTTATAACGCAGAGCCGTGAAAATAAAAAAATAATTTTTCTTTCCTCAAAAATGATTTTTAGCCCAGAATTTTTTATTTTCCCAAGGGTAATAGGAGAAATTGGACCCCAAATGTTGTTGTCCAGTTTGTCCTGAGTACGATGATACCCCATATGTGGGGGTAAACCACTGTTTGGGAGCACGGCAGGGCTCGGAAGGGAAGGCACGCCATTTGGCTTTTTGAATGGAAAATTAGCTCCAATCATTAGCGGACACCATGTCGCGTTTGGAGAGCCCCTGTGTGCCTAAACATTGGAGCTCCCGCACAAGTGACCCCATTTTGGAAACTAGACCTCCCAAGGAACTAATCTAGATGTGTGGTGAGCACTTTGAACCCCCAAGTGCTTCACAGAAGTTTATAACGCAGAGCCATGAAAATAAAAAATAATTTTTCTTTTCTCAAAAATGATTTTTTAGCCCACAATTTTTTATTTTCCCAAGGGTAACAGGAGAAATTGGACCCCAAAAGTTGTTGTCCAGTTTCTCCTGAGTACGCTGATACCCCATATGTGGGGGTAAACCACTGTTTTGGCACACGTCGGGGTTCGGAAGGGAAGTAGTGACGTTTTGAAATGCAGACTTTGATGGAATGCTCTGCGGGCGTCAGGTTGCGTTTGCAGAGCCCCTGATGTGCCTAAACAGTAGGAACTCCCCACAATTGACTCCAATTTGGAAACTAGACCCCCAAGTTCCCCAAGGGAACTTATCTAGATGTGTGGTGAGCACTTTGAACCCCCAAGTGCTTCACAGAAG
The DNA here is from genome assembly GCF_051348905.1 of Ranitomeya variabilis. Classification (NCBI taxonomy): domain Eukaryota; kingdom Metazoa; phylum Chordata; class Amphibia; order Anura; family Dendrobatidae; genus Ranitomeya; species Ranitomeya variabilis. The sequence goes on from NC_135237.1 coordinate 518,643,683, forward strand.
TTTATAACGCAGAGCCGTGAAAATAATAAATGTGTTTCCTTTCCTCAAAAATATTTTTTTAGCCCAGAATTTTTTATTTTTGCAAGAGTAACAGGAGAAATTGGACCCCAAAAGTTGTTGTCCAGTTTCTCCTGAGTACGCTGATACCCCATATGTGGGGGTAAACCACTGTTTGGGCACATGCCGGGGCTCGGAAGGGAAGTAGTGACGTTTTGGAATGCAGACTTTGATGGAATGGTCTGCGGGCATCATGTTACGTTTGCAGAGCCCCTGATATGCCTAAACAGTAGAAACCCCCCACAAGTGACCCCATTTTGGAAATTAGACCCCCCAAGGAACTTATCTAGATGTGTGGTGAGCACGTTGAACCCCCAAGTGCTTCACAGAAGTTTACAACGCAGAGCCGTGAAAATAAAAAATCATTTTTCTTTCCTCAAAAAAGATGTTTTAGCAAGCAATTTTTTATTTTCACAAGGGTAACAGGAGAATTTGGACCCCAATATTTGTTGCCCAGTTTGTTGTTAGTACGCTGATACCCCATATGTGGGGGTAAACCACTGTTTGGGCACACGTCAGGGCTCAGAAGGGAAGTAGTGACATTTGAAATGCAGACTTTGATGGAATGGTCTGCGGGCGTCACATCGCATTTGCAGAGCCCCTGATGTGCCTAAACAGTAGAAACACCCCACAAGTGACCCCATTTTGGAAACTAGACCCCCAAAGGAACTTATCTAGATGTGTGGTGAGCACTTTCAACCCCCAAGTGCTTCACAGAAGTTTATAACGCAGAGCCGTGAAAATAAAAAATAATTGTTCTTTCCTCAAAAATTATGTTTTAGCAAGTAATTTTTTATTTTTGCAAGGGTAACAGGAGAAATTGGACCCCAACAGTTGTTGCCCAGTTTGTCCTGAGTACGCTGGTACCCCAAATGTGGGGGTAAACCACTGTTTGGGCGCACGTCGGGGCTTGCAAGGGCGGGAGCACCATTTGACTTTTTGAACGCAAGATTGGCTGGAATCAATGGTGGCGCCATGTTGCGTTTGGAGACCCCTGATGTGCCTAAACAGTGGAAACCCCTCAATTCTAACTTCAACAATAACCCCAACACACCCCTAATCCTAATCCCAACTGTAGCCATAACCCTAATCACAACCCTAACCCCAACAAACCCCTAACCACAACCCTAACCGCAACACACCCGTAACCCTAATTCCAACCCTAATCCTAACCCTAATCCCAACCGTAACCCTAATCCCAACCCTAACCACAACTGTAACCCCAACACACCCCTAACCCTATCCGTAACCCTAACCACAAGCCTAATCTTAACCCTATTTCAAACCCTAGCCCTAATTCCAACCCTAACTCTAATTCCAACCCTAACCCTAAGGCTATGTGCCCACGTTGCGGATTCGTGTGAGATTTTTCCGCACGATTTTTGAAAAATCTGCAGGTAAAAGGCACTGCGTTTTACCTGCGGATTTACAGCAGATTTCCAGTGTTTTTTTGTGCGGATTTCACCTGCGGATTCCTATTGAGGAACAGGTGTAAAACGCTGCGGAATCCGCACAAAGAATTGACATGCTGCGGAAAATACAACGCAGCGTTTCTGCACGGAATTTTCCGCACCATGGGCACAGCAGATTTGGTTTTCCTTAGGTGTACATGGTACTGTAAACCTGATGGAAAACTGCTTCGAATTCGCAGCGGCCAATCCGCTGCGGATCCGCGGCCAATCCGCTGCGGATTCGCAGCCAATCCGCTGCCAATCCGCTGCGGATCCGCGGCCAATCCGCTGCCGATCCGCGGCCGATCCGCTGCGGATCCGCTGCGGATCCCCGGCCGATCCGCTGCCGATCCGCTGCCGATCCGCTGCGGATCCGCTGCCGATCCGCTGCCGATCCCCGGCCGATCCGCTGCGGATCCGCGGCCGATCCGCTGCGGATCCGCTGCCGATCCGCTGCCGATCCGCTGCCGATCCGCGGCCGATCCGCGGCCGATCCGCGGCGGATCCGCGGCCGATCCGCGGCCGATCCGCTGCGGATCCGCGGCCGATCCGCTGCGGATCCGTGGCCGATCCGCTGCGGATCCGCGGCCGATCAGCTGCCGATCCGCTGCCGATCCGCTGCGGATCCGCGGCCGATCCGCTCTGTGTGCACATGCCATAACCCTACCCCTAACCCTAACCCTACCCGTAACCCTAACCCTACCCCTAACCCTACCCCTAGTTCTAACCCTAGTTCTAACCCTAACCCTAGTGGAAAAAGAAAAAAAAATATTTTCTTTATTTTATTATTGTCCCTACCTATGGGGGTGATAAAGGGGGGGGGTTTATTTATTATTTTTTTATTTTGATCGCTGTGATAGAACCTACCACAGCGATCAAAATGTACTTTGCCGGCCGGCAGATGCGGCGGGCGCACTGCGCATGCGCCCGCCATTTTGGAAGATGGCGGCGCCCAGCGAGGAGGCGTACGGACACCGGGAGGATCGGTAAGTATGAAGGGGTGGTGGGGGGGTGGATTGGAGCACAGGGGGGGTGATTGGAGCACAGGGGGGGTGATCGGAGCACAGGGGGGAGCGGACAGCAGGACGGGGGAGCCGGCAGGCGGACGGAGGGGACCGGAGGACTAACGGAGGACTGGGGGGGCGATCGGTGGGTGTGGGGGGGGTGACTTCAGGTTTTCCAGCCATGGCCGATGATATTGCAGCATCGGCCATGGCTGGATTGTAATATTTCACCAGTTTTTTAGGTGAAATATTACAAATCGCTCTGATTGGCAGTTTCACTTTCAACAGCCAATCAGAGCGATCTTAGCCACGGGGGGGTGAAGCCACCCCCCCTGGGCTGAAGCACCACTCCCCCTCTCCCTGCAGATCGGGTAAAATAGGAGTTAACCCTTTCACCCGATCTGCAGGGACGCGATCATTCCATGACGCCACATAGGCGTCATGGGTCGGATTGGCACGGGTTTTCATGACGCCTACGTGGCGTCATGGGTCGGGAAGGGGTTAATATAGTTATCAATAATCTAATAATTATAATATATTGATATTAATATTGAGCAGAATTAATTTCAGCCTATTTGTTCGGCCCTCCACAACAGTCACGGTGTCTCATGTGGCCCCTCGGGAAAATTAATTGCCCACCCCTACCCTACTGTACTCCAAAGGCCATACAGTATAATGCAGCCCCCATGGTCCTCAGTACAATATAATGCACTCCTCATGGTTTCCATACAATATAATGAACTCCCCATGGTCAACCATAATAATAGTAATAACTTTTATATAGCACTAACATATTCCGCAGCGCTTTACAGACATTATCATCGCTGTCCCCGATGGGGCTCACAATCTAAATTCCCTATCAGTATGTCTTTGGAATGCGGGAGGAAACCCACACAAACACGGGGAGAACATACAAACTCCTTGCAGATGTTATCCTTGGGATTATGAACCCAGGACTCCAGCGCTGTAAGGCTGCTGTGCTAACCACTAAGCCACCGTGCTGCCCTAATACAATGCACTCCCTATAATCCTCCATACAATATAGTGCACCTGACCCTCCATAGGGTATAATGCACTCCTCGTGGCTCCCTTTTAAAGTGATTATTGGGGGTATACAGTACATGCGATCACATAGCCACCTGCCCAGTTTTACTCTGTTTAGCCAATTTTTTCCACCTCTTATTTTCTTCTCAGAAACATCAGTGAAGTCAGGTTCTTCACTCCCCATTTGGGGGTACTTTTGGTACTCCAGATTCTTACAAAAGGCGTTGGATTTTGGTAACAAGGGGCCCCAGCATTCCTTATAGGTGTCAATGGTACCAGGGATTCCCAGCCAGTCTCCCATGCTGGTACCTGCCCAGCCTGAAGCTGCTTAGCTTGTGATCTGACGAGGGCAGGCACATTCAGCTGAGAATGGCCATTAACAACTGACAAATTGGTCCTAGAAGTATCATGGAAGCAGCTCCTTACCCTGCCACTTCTTCTTCTAGGATGCATGTTTCTGAGCAGGTGGTCTCACAGTTTTTAGACGAGTCAACTCGTCTCTCATATGAAATTGTCTCTCACTCCTTTGCTTACTAACAGAATCACAGAGACACACAGTACCGCAGGGAACCATGGCCCGTCCACCCACAGGACCTGCAAAGTAAAACATAAGGGTCCTGGTTCACCAAGACATTTTTCACATCGGTCTTGATGAGGGGACGGAGTGGGGTGGAGGGTGAGACTACTGAGTTATTAAGAGACGCAGGCATGCACCTCGCCACAACTCTTACTCTAGTCTGAGACTGGAGTAAGATTTGTAGTGTAAGGAAAGGCACCGCTCATCATGAATTAGGGTCACTATGCCCTGGCACACCTCAGCTCAAATTGACTTCAAATTTGGCACTTTGAATTAAGGGAATCTATCACAGGTTTACTGCAACAGAGAGGAACGCAGAGTCTGATTTCTCCTACTCCTGCACTGATTAGAAGCACTTCACCTTCTTATTAAATGGTGTAAAATTTATTTTAACAGTGCAGAGGTTAATCAGCTCAGTTGAGAGCTCATAGAAGCTTTCCTGCTTAAGGCTCAGCTGTGCACTGTTAACCACTCCCATCTTCTATATAATCTGGGCCCAGTTCTTCACTTGCTGTTGATTTTTTCATTCTACCTCCCAAGGATCGCAGTAAGGCTCGGCGCACATTTATCCTGTACTCTACGTTGAGCGTTTAGATTGGGATTTCCGTGTAAATCTTTGAAATACATGATTCAAACGGAACCCCAGGTGGAAAATTCCCTATAATGAGGCAGATGGAGGCACTGTGGACGTTATCTGACTTGTGATCCGGCGGTGTCTGCCTTTTTAGGCATGCATAAAAGCGCGGTTGACCACAGTTTTGTGCACCTCTGAAAAGAAGGAAACCACTGAACAAAGGCCAGACAGAGTCCAGAGTATCTCTGCTTCCTCATAAGGCCGGGGTCACACTACAGCGTAATGATATGCAATAGAAAATCGCATAGCACTTGGATCAGTATTCTTCTATGGGGCAGCTCCCATCATCGATTTTTTTCCTAGGCCGTTTTCAGTGCACGAGTGAAATCGCAGTGTGCTGCGATTGTCACTGACACTCGGCCAAGTCTCGGCTCACTCACATCCATATAAGCCTATGGGTGCGAGTGAGACAACACACATCACTCGGATATCATCCGAGTGCTGTGCGTTATACGCTGACCCTGGCAATGGAGGAGATGGAGAAAGTCAATTCTCCGCCTCCTCTGCAGCTGTGCTCCGATTCACTCCGTGCGAGAGGCTCGGAGCACAGACGCATGACACTCGGCTCCCGCTGACAGCAGAGCAGGAGCCGAGGGTCATTAGAATATCAAATCCGATGCAATACGCTAGTGTGACCCTGGCCTTATAGTGAATGGATCCCTCGTGGGTTTCATCTGAATCACGCCACTTGGAGATTTAGATGGAAACCCCGATATAAGTGCTCAGAATAGAGCGACGGATAAATATGATCCTAAATGTTATGTAAAATGTTCCCAATAAAAGCTTCAACTTAATCCACACAAAAAAAGCAAGTCCTCACTCAGGTCCATCCTCTGTTAATGGAAATGTAGGGGCTTCCATGTTATTCTGGAAAAGCGAAATGGCTCCTTCCCCCTTCCTCCAAAAAATCCAACAAATTCTGCACTCCCAAATCCACATACCCCCCTCCCTTCTGAGCCCCACAGTGTGCCTAAACCACATTTAGCGTCCACATGTTTGGCAAAATGGGGGATTCTGCTCTTCTAGCACTTCGGGGCTCTGTATATGGAGTCCACAAACTATTCTTGGAAAACCTGCGCACCAGGAGGCAAATAGCCTTGTAGCCACACTCTACAGCCACACATGGAGTACTGCCATGTTCAGCAGAAATTGTGGAACAAATCTTGGTGCCATTTTTACCCATTTCCCAGTGTGAAAATGTAAAATCTGGGGCTAAAACCAATTTTTTGTGGTAAACACAAAACACTACCCAATGGTATACAATTCTGTGACAATATCAATATGATGAATGCACCCCTAGATGAATTCACTGAGAGGTATAGTTTGTAAAATGGGGTCAATGATGGGGGGGAGTTCTGCTGTTTTGGCACCTGAGGGGCTCTTCCAGTGGGACATGGCACCCGCAAACCATAACAGTAAAATCTGCAGTATAATATGGCGCTCCTTCCCTTCTGATCTTTGCACTGTGCCTGAAAAGTATCGATTACATGAGGGTATTGGTGCAATCAGGAGAAATTGCACATCAAACTGAGGTCCATTTTTTCCCATTAGCCCTTATGAAAATTAAAAATTTGGGGCTAAAACAACATTCTAGAGGTAAAAATGCACATAGCAAGTAATGGTAAACTGACTGAACAGAGAACTAGTCTGAATTGGTGCTAACCAAAAACAACTTACATAGCAAATAGAGAAATGGTTGCACTCAATTGTACTAAAGCAAATGAATGTGTGATACATGAAATGTGAATAGCATAATGGCTTGTGAAATCTATGAAAAACACATGAGATGCTTAGCTCAAAATTTGGCCATACATTTTTTTCTGACTTGAACACCACGCCCCCTGGTGGCATAAACTCATATGAACTGTAGTGTGGGAATTTTTCGGAATATTTTCTCACGCTACTGTTCATATGAGTTTATGCCACCAGGGTGAGCAGCTTCTATGATGGCACCGCAAGTCAACGAAACTACGTTACCTGCATTCCATTCATTTCCCAGTCTTTTATAGCCAGGAGCGGCTGCATTAGCAGGATCCTGGTTGTAAATGTATTTAACCCCTTCAGATGGATCTACAGCGTGGGACATGACTGTACGGCGGACAGGTATGGGATATTGTTGCTTTTTTATTTTCCTTTTATTTTCAGAAGAACGAGGGTCTTCAGGTGGATTGAGTGTACAATAAAGATAATAAAACCCCATTTGTTTATTTATTTCATTAAAATACTTTAGTCATAATGTGTGTGTGTGTGTGTGTGTGTGTGTGTGTGTGTGTGTGTGTGTGTGTTATTAACCCTTTACTACAATTGGATTAATAATGGATGGGTGTCTTATTGACATCTCTCCATTATTAACCAGGCTTAATGTCACTTTACATTAGCAAGGTGACATTAACCCCTTATTACCCCATATCCCACCGCTACCGGGGAGTGGGAAGAGGGTGGCCAAGTGCCAGAATAGGCGCATCTTACAGATGCGAGTTTTCTGGGGTGGCTGGGGGCAGATGTTTTTAGCCGGGGGGGGGGGGGGGGGGTCCAATATCCATGGTCCCTCTCTGGGCTACTAATATCTGCCCTCAGTCACTGGCTTTCTCACTCTGGCTGAGTTTTTTTCCATGATTTAACCCTTTATTTTAACACCTAGAGCCCCCAAATATTGCACACACACACTACTAACATTATTAGTGAGGAATATGTAAAAATATAAGGGATATGAAAAGGTTTACTGTATGTGACCATGTCTCATATCCTGTCTGGTTTGGTAAGGAGAGAGCAAAAGCCGGCAATTGAATTACCGGCTTTTATGCTATCTAGCTCTGTATTAAATATAAATATATATATATATGTGTGTGTCAATGACATATATATACTGTATATATATATATATATATATATATATATATATATATATATACCTACCTATACTATGTGTAGACATTTATTTGGTCTATTCTATTCTGTCAGTGTGATTTTACTGTACACCGCACTGAATTTCCAGCTTTTCTATAGGACACCGGTGCGTATTTCTCGCAAGTCACACGCATGGTGTGTAATCCGTATTTTTCTCGCCCCCATAGACTTTCCTTGGTGTATTTTTGGAGGAATACGCTGACCATCGCAGCATGTAAAATACGGCCGAGAAATATACAGCTGATGGGAGCTGCCCCATAGAAAAACATTGGTCCGTGTGCAATGCGTAGTTTTTGCGCCTCTCCCTCGTCCGTATTTCTCTCTAGTGTGACCCCGGCCTAACAGTTTAGGTTTGTGTGCGCTTTTCACTGTAGTCGTTATATATAATTGTATGAAGCGGGACGTACAGTGTCTCAAGACACATCGTATTCTGTCCTGTCCTCTATCTCCATTGTTAGGACGTTATAGGGCACAAATCTCAATTCCTGTGATATTTTCCTTTCTCCCCATAGGACAGAGCTGGGCTCTGAAATACTAGCCATGTGAGCACGAGGCGTTCTTACGTAATTGGATTATATCCGTTTGATGTATTATATATTATTCTCACCAGTAGCAGGGACTCTTTCTTATTATATGCGTATGGTGACCTTTTCTACCCCCCCTTAAGCTATTGCAAAACTTTCCGCTGCCACTTGTTATTCCTCAGCTTGTGGTGACGTGCCCTGCGATGTAATTTAAGCACATGAAATTGGAATACAATTAACACACATACATAAGACATCCACCATTGCACTGATATGGTCACAAATGTCAATTTACAAATCACCTTTTGTTCAAATGAAGGTTATACTCGAAGCTTTCTTAGTCTATGTTCACACAGAAAACTGCATGGAAAACTTGTAGAATTGACAGCAGCACAATTTAGGATTCGGACCTTTTCCGGTGCATGGGTAGAATTTGTGTCAAATCTGCATAAAAATCCAACATAAATCCACATGTGAGTGGGATTTTGCCACAGATATTTTTGGACATGTTCATAATATAGGGGATACAACAGTGAGGAGCTCCGCAGCCGAGGTGATAAGGAAAAGAAAAACTATAATAAACTAATCCATCCTCGCAGTCATAGGGCTTGTTGTTCCACACTGTATCCAATTTAACCCCTTCGCGCCATGGCCAAATTCTGTTTTTTTTTCCTCCCCTACTTCCAAGGGCGATAACTTTTCTTCATAGCCGTACGAGGGCTTCTTTGTGTGGGATGAATTGTAATAAAAAAAATACAAGTGAGATAAAATAGCAAAAAAAGTGCAACTTTACAATAGTTATATATATATATACATATATATATATATATATATATATATATATATATATATATATATACCATGTTCACTGTATGGTAAAATTGACCCGGCAATATGATTCTACAGGTCAGTACGATTACACAGATACCAAACATACAGTTGTTTGAAAAAAGTTTGCCCCCTTCTCGATTTCCTATTCTTTTGCATGTTTGTCACACTTAAATGTTTTCGATCACCAAATTTAAATATTAAGATAACATAAGTAAACACAAAATTCAGTTTTTAAATGAAGGAAAAATTATTATTAAGGAAAAAAGAAATCCAAACCTACGGGGCCCTGTGTGAAAAAGTGATTGCCCCCTAAACCTAATAACTGGTTGGGTCACCCTCAGCTGCAACAACTGCAATCAAGCGTTTGCGATAGCTGGCAGTCTTTTACAACGCTCTGGAGGAATTTTGACCCACTCATCTTTGCAGAATTGTTGTAATTCAGCCAAATTAGATGGTTTCTGAGCATAGACCTCCATTTTAAGGTCATGCCACAGCATCTCAATCAGATTCAGTTCAGGACTTTGACTAGGCCACTCCAAAGTCTTAATTTTGTTTTTCTTAAGCCATTCAGAGGTGGACTTGCTGGTGTGTTTTGGATCATTGTCCTGCTGTATAACCCAAATGCGCTTCAGCTTGGGTTCACAAACAGATGGCAAGACATTCTCCTTCAAACACTGAATACATGAGATCTAAACTCCATTGTTACTAAATAAAATGTACTTACAAAAAATGAAAGTTTCCTAGCACATAAATTGGCCAATTCATGTGTGCCCATCAACCATGGCAAGGTGACCTCCCTCTGATGAGTACCTTGGGCTATAAGCCTACAATTTAAATGGGCAAACATGCCTCTCTCGGGAAAGCTGTCCATTTAAATTGTAGGCTTATAGCCCGAAAGAGGTATGTTTAGTAGGATAGGTACTCATCAGAGGGAGGTCACCTTGCTGTGGTTGATGGGCACACATGAATTGGCCAATTTATGCGCTAAGAACCTTCATTTTTGTAAGTACATTTTATTTAGCAATAATGCATTTCAAATCTCATGTATTCAGTGTTTGCTTATATCTTGGCCTTTACAGAGTGCTGCTGTGCTATTTTTTTTTGTATGTTATGCAGTTATTGAAGCTTACACCTGTTCACATTATATGGAGGTGTTGCTCAGGTTTTTTTTTTTTTACAGTTTATCTAGATATCTATTTATTTGTTTATCTACAAAGCAAAGAGTAGAGCAGAATTGTGATAATGTGTAGGTTTAAGTGCAAGAATTCGGATCCTGGTCAGTAATTCCTAATCTATAATCAAAAAATGAAAATGGCAGCACTCCAAAAAATCAGTATAGTGAGGACTTTATTTAGCCTAAATGTAACTTTTCATTATCTATTATCTATCTATCTATTATCTATCTGTTATCTATCTATTATCTATCTATTATATATTTATCTATCTATTATCTACCTATCTATTATCTATTATCTACAGTATCTATTATCATCTATCTATTATCTATCATCTGTTATCTATCTATCTATCTATCTATCTATCTATCTATCTATCTATCTATCTATTATCTGCCTATCTAAGATGGATAGATAAAAAAGACAAATGCAGCACTCCAAATATTCATTGTAATGGAGACTTTATTTGGCCCAAGTGGCTTGAAATTAGTACTAATTATCTGGAATGAAACATAACTTTTGGGCTAAAACTCCCCGCTATGCTGACTTTTTTCTTAATTGCTGTCCTTTTCAATTTTTGGCTTTTATATAGAGGATTACTGATCCGCATCCACCAGCTATCACACTGTTGTTCTACTCTTTGCCTTGTAGAGTCATCTATTTAATATTTATGTCTTACCTAATATCTATCTATTAATTTCACATCCTTGCATGCATCCATTCCTCTCCCTAGATACCGCTGGAGAGAAGCACAGAATAGGAAGGGTTAAAGTCCAGCCTATTTAACCCTTGATTTCCTTTACTTGAAATACTGGCCCGAAAATGATCAAAAATGGCTTCATTTGCTCCAACTCTTTAGTGTTCTTACTTCAACTCCACCACTCCACGTGTATCAGATGTCACACCCCAATGATGAATTTGGCGCACATTACCCCAGCCCAGCTCTCCTGCCCGGCAGTGCACTTCCCAATGCGTCACCTATCTCACATTACTGCACAATTTTGGAGTAAATGAAACCTTTTTATGAGTGTAAAAATGGTTGTAACATAGATATATTTCTTCCATACTATTTTTTAGACTGTTACGATCTGTCTAGAATATGTGACTTCCCCTCGCTGTTAGTAATAAGCGCGCTGGAGTAACATACACCTAATATAGAGAGACGCGCGCTTGTTACATGTGCACCAAGACGTGAAACGCGTGCCATTTGTATCTAATTCCTTTAATCCAGGACCTGATGAGTGCCGGAGTGCGAAATGTTCTGCATTATCAGTTGTTGAGAATCGATTGACAAGAGCCGGTCCATCAGCCATATCGGGTTCTCTATGGCTGTGGGATGCAAGCCGCGGGGCTCACTTCTTACCTGACGGCATCAGCCGCTCTTATTTTGATTAGCTGGCCTCACCTGTGTATAACGCCACAGCGACGATGTCGCCCCAGTCCGGCTAATCAAAAGAAGAGCATCAGATGCCATCAGGTAAGAGTCAACTCTCACGGCTTGCGTCGGATGCCGTCAGGTAAGAGTCAACTCTCACAGCTTGCGTTGGATGCCGTCAGGTAAGAATCAACTCTCACGGCTCTCGTCGGATGCCGTCAGGTATGAGTCAACCTTCACGGCTCGCGTCGGATGCCGTCAGGTAAGAGTCAATTCTCGCGGCTCGCGTTGGATGCCGTCAGGTAAGAGTCAACTTTCACGGCTCGCGTCGGATGCTGTCAGGTAAGAGTCAACTCTCACGGCTCGCGTCGGATGCTGTCAGGTAAGAGTCAACTTTCACGGCTTGCGTCGGATGTCGTCAGGTAAGAGTCAACTCTCACGGCTCGCGTCGGATGCCGTCAGGTAAGAGTCAACTTTCACGGCTCGCGTCGGATGCTGTCAGGTAAGAGTCAACTCTCACGGCTCGCGTCGGATGCTGTCAGGTAAGAGTCAACTTTCACGGCTTGCGTCGGATGTCGTCAGGTATGAGTCAACCTTCACGGCTCGCGTCGGATGCCGTCAGGTAAGAGTCAATTCTCGCGGCTCGCGTTGGATGCCGTCACATAAGAGTCAACTCTCACGGCTCGCGTCGGATGCCGTCAGGTATGAGTCAACTTTCACGGCTCGCGTCGGATGCCGTCAGGTATGAGTCAACTTTCACGGCTCGCGTCGGATGCCGTCAGGTATGAGTAAACTTTCACGGCTCGCGTTGGATGCCGTCAGGTAAGAGTCAACTCTCATGGCTCGCGTCGGATGCCGTCAGGTAAGAGTCAACTCTCACGGCTCGCGTTGGATGCCATCAGGTAAGAGTCAACTCTCACAGCTTGCATCAGATGCCGTCAGGTAAGAGTCAACTTTCACGGCTCGCGTCAGATGCCATCAGGTAAGAGTCAACTCTCACAGCTCGCGTCGGATGCCGTCAGGTAAGAGTCAACTCTCACGGCTCGTGTCAGATGCTGTCAGGTAAGAGTCAACTCTCACGGCTCGCGTCGGATGCCGTCAGGTAAGAGTCAACTCTCACGGCTCGCGTCAGATGCCGTCAGGTAAGAATCAACTCTCACGGCTCGCGTCGGATGCCGTCAGGTAAGAGTCAACTCTCACGGCTCGTGTCAGATGCTGTCAGGTAAGAGTCAACTCTCACGGCTCGCGTTGGATGCCGTCAGGTAAGAGTCAACTCTCACATCTCGCTCATGGAGCAGATTCTATCGAATGGCGCCAAATCTAAAATATCGTCGTAAAACGAAATCCCGATGTAAAATACGCTCGATATTTACTAATCGCGGGAGTCTCTTCATTCGGACTAAAAGTGAAATTCTAGCTTCTGATTTTTTGGACAAAAATCTCTTGGAGTGCAGCTTTTTCTGTCTACCTCGCGGTGACGTTTAGGACTGATTTTCCTTGCGTGACATGGGTTAATCCTTTAGGGTGGAAGTGACGAGTGTCGTCTCACCCCACAACCACCCTCTTCCCCCGCTGCGGCATAGGTGGGTGATACAGAAATAAGGGATTGTGGGGTCCAGGGTGCACACATCTGTCTATCTGTAGCAGGAGCCGTCTGGTCATCTCTGACTCACTCAGCCCTTCTGTTCTTTAGTCTCCGGAAGAGGATAGATATATATATATATATAGATATATATATATATATATATATATATATATAGATATATATATATAGATATATATATATAGATATATATATATAGATATATAGATATATATATATATATACTGGACTGGTTCACCTCCTCCCCTTCCACCTAGCTGTGACACACGCATGCGCAGCGGCGGCCACTACCAGCAGCATCGCTGCCTCCTCCCCCGGCCATCTCCAGCTGCTGCCGTGCTGCTGTCACCGTGCAGCTCTCTCCAGCCCCCTCGGCTCACGAGCAGGGACACCTTGCACCGTCTGTGGGGCGCAGGGGGGAGGGGGGAAACCACCGGGGGCATTCGATAGCGCCGAGCTGGAATGTCCCTCCAAGACCCCGCAGAGCCCCCATCGGAGCGGATACTTTGCATCGATGCCGCTGTTATTTGGAGCCTTCTGTCTGTGACCAATGCCTCCTTCCCGGTGTGCTGTGTGTAGCCCCGCTGTGGCTGTCCGCCCCGCCACCACGGATCGCTGCAGATCGGCGTGATTTACGTCCTATGTCTCCCCACCGACCCGCCTGAGAGCCAGTGTTTCCCAGTCGGTGTGCTGTCGCTCATCCACCAACATGTCCGCTCCTCTCGGGCCCAGGGGCGGCCCTCTGCCTCCTGCACAGGCTCTGCTGCCGGAGATGCCGGATCTCAGCCACCTGACCGAGGACGAGAGGAAGACCATCCTCGCCGTGATGGACCGGCAGAAGAAGGAGGAGGAGAAGGAGCAGTCGGTACTCAAGTAAGCCCGTGTCCTGGCCGAGCTGTGTGCAGCCCGGGGGTGCAGAGCCTTCCTGGCTCCTCCTAAGTGCATCACCCACCCTCCACATACATGGGGGGAAAAGCCCAAATCTTTGGCAGGGTCTCTTCAGAGCTTCCCAAAGCATCGCACCCTTACCTGCAGATCTGTTAAAAAAAAAAAAAAATTCAAATTTGCAATCATTGCAAAAAAAAAAAAAAAAAATATTATTATTATAAAAAACAACAACTCTTGGATCCAAAAAATTCAAATTTGCAATATTTTGCAAAAAATAAAATAATAGTCATAATAATAATAATAATAATAATCTCTTAGATCAATAGCAGTCAGGCCCTGATATTATTCCCCAGCTGGTGCTTTTTTTTTTTTTTTTTTCCATTCTGTGCGTTTGATTTTAGAAGCTAGAAATTTGGGTGTCTTTTGGGTGTTTTTTTTTTTTTAAACCCAATAGATGACTTGGCAGTTAACAGGTTAATGTGCGTCTATTTTATCCGGTGGAGCGTAGAAAAAATTTAGCCTTTTTTTTTTCCTCCCCCCCCTCCTAGATTTGTGTTTCCGTTTCTGTCAGTATCATATATGGGGTAAGAGGGATGGTGGTGATTGGGGGGGGATTATATAAGCTATGTCATGAGATTGTCTTGGCAGTCATTTATTTTAACCCTTTAGTTGTACTCTCTTTTTTTTAAATCTTACGTGGCTGCATACAGGTGCATAGCATTTTGCTCTCTGCTATATATCTAGCTTACCTGACAGGGGGTGCATCTTTTTTTTGGGTGGGTGCTGTAAAACTATTTGACCATTTCAGTGGTTTTTTTTTGTTTGTTTTTTTTTTTATATAAATCCTGCATTATCTTGTGCAGCCATTGCGGGCGGCCTATGGTGTGCAGGCTTTTGGGTGGGTTACAACAGCTGCCATCTTTCTCTGTAAGCCCATCTAAACTCCTTATTCCTCTTGCCTCTTCCCCCATGTTGCTCGCACTCTCAGATTCGGATGGAGAGGGGTGCAGAATGCGAGAAGTGCCGCTTGTGTAGTGACAGAGGGGCTGGTGGCAATGCAGCGCTCATTACATGGCTGTGTGCTGGAGTTCAGCACCAGGTAGCTGTCCACAAGCAGCAGGGCCTGTCCTCTGACTCCCAGATGCTGCCTCACTGCTGTGGATATTGTGCTGGCTGGAAAGTCCAACCTTTGTCCACCGGCAGAACACACGGGAGGATATATCATATTTTACCCTTAAATTGCCCCTTTAACCGGCCAACGGCACACACTTTATACATGCACAATATGTATATTGCAAAAATAAGAAAAAATTGTTTAGAACGGTGTCGCTGTATAATGGCGAGATCATCATCAGGGTTCAGGTTAACAGCAAGGCTGGGCTGCGCGGCGACAATAATGAAATCGCAGCGACACACTGCAACATTGGATGCAATGATTTACTATGATGTCACATTGCAATCTGCGACAGTCGTGAATATTTACAAATGCGTTGGATTTTGAAAAAGTTGCGCGCAACGCATTTACCATAGGCTTTAATTCAAGTTTGCATGCGACATGCAACTTAATCTGCAACTTGGCTGTTTTTATATACAGCAAAATCAAAGCTCTGAAAAAGTTGCGTCGCTGAAAAGTCGAACAGATAGTTTTGTTGGTAAATTTTCTGAGAATGTATGTGTTCAGACTGTGCGACGACAAGTATCACAAGGGACCAAATCTCTGAAAAGTTGCACAAAATAATTATTTGTTCGACTTGCTGTAGTGACTTTTCAAAGAATTGATGTCAGGGCTGTGGAGTCGGTAAGCCAAACCTCCGACTCCGACTCCTCAATTTCCATGACACCGACTCCACCAAAATGGGCTCCAACTCCGACTCCTCAATTTCCATGACTCTGACTCCACCAAAATGGGCTCCAACTCCGACTCCTCAATTTCCATGACTCCGACTCCACCAAAATGGACTCCGACTCCTCAATTTCCATGACTCCGACTCCACCAAAATGGGCTCCAACTCCGACTCCTCAATTTCCATGACTCTGACTCCACCAAAATGGGCTCCAACTCCGACTCCTCAATTTCCATGACACCGACTCCACCAAAATGGGCTCCAACTCCGACTCCTCAATTTCCATGACTCTGACTCCACCAAAATGGGCTCCAACTCCGACTCCTCAATTTCCATGACTCCGACTCCACCAAAATGGGCTCCGACTCTGACTCCTCAATTTCCATGACTCCAACTCCACCAAAATGGGCTCCGACTCCTCAATTTCCATGACTCCGACTCCACCAAAATGGACTCCGACTCCTCAATTTCCATGACACTGACTCCAACTCCACAGCCCTGATTGATGTCACACGACACAATGTAGTGCAGCACACACCGGCGGTCATTAAATAACCAGCGTCTAATCGCCCGCATTAATAAAGGATATAACACCTCAAACTGAAGCATGTATGTTAGCGAATGACCAAATATGCTGTTTTTTCTGGATCTCGAACTCTTAGGACGTCAATTATTATCATCGATACATGTTAGACTGATCAGATATTAATTCAGGATAACAGTTAAAGGAGCACTCTGGCGATTTTTTTACATTTCCCCCTCGGGTAGCAATCGTGTGTATGTGTAATGTGTGCAGTGTTATACTCACCGGTCACCGTCTTCTGCCGTTTTCAGCAGCGCTCCAGCACACTCCGATGTCACTTGACCACATTTGTAATCTGCCGAATCACATAGTGTTTTTTTAGGAAGCGGAGGTCACTTTTCTCAATGTAAGTCTCGTTCTGAGTCTCATAGGCCAACATTGAAAAAGTAACTGCCAATCCACATAGAAGACGCTGTGTGATCTGGAAAGTCATGAATGCGGCCGGAGTCCCGCTGAAAACGGCAGAAGACGGCGCTCTGTGAGTATGTTACAGCACTCATTACACATAGACACAATTACTAATAAAGTGCACGGCGGTCATAAAATAATCAGTGTCTGACCGCTCACGCTCATATTGTATAACCAGAGTATGTAAAGCACCGCACACACGTTACGTAGCTGTCACTGAATGATCTCATGACTGGAGCTGTCTCGGCCATCTCTCCCATTTACAGGAGCGCTCTTTCTCAAACCTGTGTTCTCTATGGGAGGGCCACTGCCAGACATCTCTGGCGGTGGCTTATCACTTAGAGAATAGTGGGATCGCCAATCCAAAATGGAGCATGCCAGATCCTTATCTCCCCCCGACATCAACTGTCAGGAGACCCCATACACAGTAGACTGTCATATTTATGGGGGGTCCCAGCAGTCAGGCCGCTACCAATCATGGAGTTATGTGGAATTTTGGTTTCTCTCCACCCTATGTACCCAGTACCTGGGGTCTGTATCCACCCCACCCCTAGTTATGGCCTTATATAATAGATATGTATAAAATAATGCAAAATCTGTCCTGGTCATGTGATGATCTCGACAAGAAATAACTGTAAGTGTAACGAGCTCTGCAGCCGTGTATCTACCACATGACCAGAAGACATTTGTGGCCTCTGCTATAATTCGCTAGCTGCAAGCCGAGAGCCTGAAAAAAAGTCATAACATACTAGGCCTCATTTTTGAAAACTGTTGCCCATGGCAACCAATCAGAGCTGAGCTTTCATTTCATAAATTGCTCTGGTAAATTTAAAGCTATGCTGTGATTGGTCGCAATGAGTATCAACAATAGTTTTAGTTTTTCTGCCAGGTTTAATAAATCTGCCCAGCATAAATTATAAAATGTAATTATTTAATGTAAAAAGCATTTAACAGGATCCTATGTCAGTCATCCTAGTCCTAAAAGTGTAGAATATTTATGGCACTTCTGTTGAATAGTTCGGGCCCCATTCGTTAAGGCTGGCCCCAGTTTTAATGAAGGACTCGCTGAGGTATGATGCGCCAAATTCATCAAGAGGTCTGGCCAGAAATGCTACTCCAGTCAGGGATTAGAGTAGCATTTCATGTGCAAGAAATGGCAGCACTTTTTCTGAATTGGGCGGGCAAAGCCATGCAGCGTCTTACGTCTTTCACACTTCCGTCTTTTAGCTCCAGTCAAAATCCGTCGATTTTTTTTTGAAAAAAAACGATCCAGCAAATTTTTCTACTGGATCCTGTTTTTTCCCATAGACTTGTATTAGCGACGGATTGTGACCGATGGCCATCCGTTTCATCCGTCGTGCGCTGAATCCGTCGGAAAATTACTCTCCGTCGGGCAGGGACAACGCACAGAGGAACATTTTTTCTGTACGTCGGAAAATCGCTCAGCGACGGATCCTGCGCCGCCCGTCGTTGGCTATAATGGAAGCCTATGGACGCAGGATCCGTCACTGACTGTCAAAAGCAGGAATCCAGCGACGGATGCCGTCTTTTGAAACTGAGCATGCGCGGAAGAATTTCCAGTCAGGGAAATTCTCTCTCTCTCGCTCACTTTTTACTATTGATGCTGCCTATGCAGCATCAACAGTAAAAAGATATAATGTTAAAAATAAAAAAAATAAAAAAAATTGCAATGTTCTCACCTTCCGGCGTCCTGCGCAGCGTTACCGATGCTCCCGGCAGCTGGCTTTCCCAGTAATGACTTGCGAAATGACCCGATGACGTCGCGGTCTCGCGAGACCGTACAACATCAGAGGTCATTGTAACGCAAGGCATTACTGGGAAAGCCAGCTGCCGGGAGCATCGCGAGCATCGGTAACGCTGCGCTGGATGCTGGAAGGTAAGAATATTGCGATTTTTTTTTTTTTTTTTTCTTAAATGTATTTATTTATTTTTTTAACATGGGTTGTGTTGTGTATGCGTTTTTCGCTGCGAAGACGCATACACAACAGGTGCACATAGCCTTGACGGCTCCATCAAAAAAACGGGCCCAGTGCACCCATTTTTTACAATCTGCACAGGACCCGTCATTTCAACATTTTGACGGATCCTGTGCATATTGTAAAAACGGAAGTGTGAAAGAAGCCTTATCCTGACTTCTCTCTAAACTGGCGTGAAAACGACAAAAGCCCCCAAAATTTTTCATTTTTGGGGGGGCGTACCAGTTCTGAAGAATCGAGCACTGTGACCCTGAGCTTTGATGTTATGGACAATTATGTTTTTATTCACTTTTATTTTATTTATTCTGCAAAATTAAAGGGATTGTTTTGGTTTAAAAAAGCCATTATCATACAAATTATTAAAGGAATATGCCCATATTGAAAATTTATGGAATATTCACAGGAAAATAGAGGAGATCTAACCGTGGATGACTGGGCCGATAGGGAGCGGAGGCCCAAAAGTGGGTATATTGGAGCAGACGGTAAAGTTGCATTTAGGGACACGCTTGGCGTCCCGGTTGAGGCATACGCTCGGACATATGCCCTGATGGGGCCATAGACTGTAATGGTGCCGGCAGAGCGAACGTGTGCATCGTATTCAGGAGCGTACGCCTACAGGAGGCGACACTGAGACCTAGCAGGGTTTATTAACCCTTTGGGTTTAGAGGGTGTTTTTTACCTGTTGCTTATGCATAGTAATACAAGTTCTACCTTTATAATTAGGGCTTGAATTTAACTGTTAGTTACAGCGACTTTTCTCGTGTCTAGGACAACAGACGTGGCACCGCCATATACTTTAGATTCATGATTTTGAAGGAAAAACAGCCAACCCTCTAATGTGTATGCGGCCTCCAGATTATCTTCTGGCGAAAGATATCAGGGTTGAGAAGAAATGAACAATTCCATTTGAATGACGGATTCTCCTTTTGTTCCCAGGGATCCTTCTTCATCTTCACAAAACATGCATGCTCAGCCAAGTCAGGAGTGCATGTATAAGAAGGTGTAGGGCCGAATAAAGGGCCCATACACATTAGGTAAAAGTCAGTTGAAGCCACTGATTTTAGTGTGACCGGCAAACCATCTGATGTGTATTGGGGTCTTCAACTCAGATAATGTCGGGGGAAGAGAAGAATCAGGCAGTTGGAATTTCAACAACCGATTCTTCTTTTTCTAAGGACAGGTAAGCCACTGCTAGAGGAGTCTGGCAGCAGCTTTTTCATCTCTCTCAGTCAAGCAGAGCAGTCATGTGTATGGTGGAGTTTGGAGAGTTAGCTTTCTGCTTGGCCAGTAGTTATATCATGTGTATGGAACTCTTGGGGTTTGTCCACTTTGGGGTCAAGTTTTTTTTATTTTTTTTTACTAAACTGTATGTATTTGGGGTTAAAAATAATGTTTACAATTGGGTTCCATTACAAAGTTTGCACTGTTAGGCTTTCACAGGCTTTGCTTATATGTTCTTTCAGCTTTGATGGGGTCCGTGGTCATAAATCAGCTTAGAACACATCAGAAAAAAGTTAAGATGAAGTTAGAGACTCTTAATCAGAACAAGTGCGTGCACACATTCTCAGATTACTCATTTTGCAGCCAGGAAAAAACATAGTGCAACTGAGATTCGGACTAATATTTTAGGTGAAACCCAATTGCAAACATTTATTTTTCCTTCCAAATACATGCACTTAAGTAAAAACGGGGCGTGATGGCCAGCGTCATGCTGAATAATTGCGTTTAGCCAGCGGAGAGGCGGTTGACAATCAGTATTATTGACTGGCAGACACGGCCCATCAACAGGTCAGACCGGAAGAGGAAGAGCTGTTCTGTTGATGCTGAGCAGCTGGATCGCCACCAGGAGCGGTCAGGACCCCTCTGTGCCGCCACCATGTAGAGCAGGCAGGTAGTTACCGACTTGTTACCAACTGCCTGCCAGTTGTTAATTGCAGAGATACAAATAAGCTTCTTAGACATTGTTCAGCGTTTATATTGCAGGGTTAGTCTCGACTTACAGTATCTTACAAATGGAGACCATGATGAAGTCCTGGATCTGCCCTAGGGCTCATTCAGATCTGTTTTTCTCATACAAGTTCTATCTGTGTTTTCATGGATACCATGTGTAACGGTTCTCCGGTTCCATTTTTGGTTGCGGACCGAATGGTCTTGGAGACATGTCTGATATTGATGCATTGTCGATTTTTGACCCGACACTTGTAAATCTTTGGGTCTATGAAAAAAAGTGGACAGCTCTCGGATGCCATCTGAGTGCTGTCCTTTTTTCACAGACTACTAAATAGGAGAGGAGAGGTAGTGAAACGTTTTTGTTTTTTTTTGTTTGTTTCACATTCCGAGGAAAAACTGATGAAACTTGGACAAAACTCGAAAGAAACTCTGATAAAACTCAACACCACTGATGAAACTAGGACTGTTTTTCTCATGCTTTAAAAAATAGACTTCAGAATCAGGGCTGTGGAGTCTGTAAGCCAAACCTCCGACTCCTCAATTTCCATGACATTGACTCCACCAAAATGGGCTCCGACTCCACAGCCCTGTTCAGAATGAGCCCCAAGGATGGACCCCAGCAGCCCATTGACTTATACCGGGGTCCATCTGTTCCATTGTAGTGTCCTTTATTTTAACTGAAAGAGTCGCTATTCTTCCTGGCATCTGTGACAGACCCTGCAACATAGCCTGAATCCAAAGAAAGGTTTAGTTATGTCATTCCCTGGACAGTAATGTCAATTATGTTTATTTTTCACATGAACCTCAACCACCGAATATCACCATTTTCAGGCTGATGAAGCCCCAATAGAAAAAGCTTGAGAATTCACCATCTAGTAAGTGAACTGTATCCTATTCTAGCTGTTGTAGAACTAAAACTCTCAGTTTACGGGACTTTCTTGAAATAATTGTTGCTGGCCTGTCCTTAGGATGGGCAATCAATATGTAAAATGGGACCCCAACTGATTAGGATCCCAACTGATTAGCAGAACAAAGTGCCCCTTCAGTGTTTTTCCAGGCACAGTAGATGGTATGTCTGTATATGTGCCGTACCTGGTATTTCAGCTCAGCCCTATTTACTTGGGTTAGCTCATTATTATTAGAAATGAACGAACGTTTTGAATTTTGAATATGCCAAAAATGACCTGAAGTGTGCAAGATGCAGGTTTCTGAAGACTGTATTGAACCCCTTTTAATTCTCTTTGATGCAAACACAGTCTCATAATGTCAAAGTGACTGCCACATATACCGGTATGTCTATGGGTAAAGCTGTTCTTCATATCTGTGTTGTCACACACTATCTGTAATGTTTATTCAGTGTTTAAAAACTTTTTCTCCCTAACTTTTTAGCTAAGTAGAGAGCTGTGACCTCGACTCACTATTCAGATTCACCACAAAATTGCTGCCTCGTTCCCTGCCTTGGCTTTTAGACAGGCTCTGATAATCTTACCGGATTGGCAGTGCTGTACCATGTGATGTGATAGCTACAAGGCACTATTTGGAAGTCCGCACAGCCGTGCCTGAGGTCATGTGAGCCGTCTTTGGCTGATGCATTCTTCTGCTTTGTGTAAAATGACATTAGGCATTTTTTTGGCAATTCAAGTGAATTGTTCAAATTTGCCCGTTCTAGCGAATTTCCCAAACGTTTACGCAAATTTGATTCGCATTGAATAGATTTGCTGATCTCTACTGGTTGTTAAAGGTACTACTCCAATCCAATCGTGTTTTTATGGATTGTTTTAAAGGGGTTGTCCAGGCCTGAGATGAAAGTCTGCAATCCCTCGAAAAGACTGCAGACTTCTGAACCCTCAAAGCTCGCTCACTGTATGCTATCAGGATTCTCCGCTGTCAGCGGCAGCAAGAGCTTGTGATCATGTGACCGCAAGTATGTGATATGCACACTTATTACGGCCACACTCCGACTAGATGTGCACGGCCTCGCTCCGCTCACTTGTATTGAGTGAGGCCCGCACACGTCTAGTTGGAATGTGGCTGGGAATATGCTTATCACATACTTTCGGTCACAGCTCGTGGTCCGTACGCTGTGAGGTTTCAGGAGTCTGCAGTCACATAGACTTTCATCGCAAACCAGACGATTATTCCAAGAGTATATGGTAGGTGGAGGAAAGTGCTTTTTAAGAATTCCCCTTCCCCTTCCAAACCGCCCCCATGATAATTAGTGCACGTATGCTTTGCACATCTTCACTGTTTCCCAGGCAGGTTGTGTCTTGGTTATCGCTTTATTTTCTACTGCCTAGGACAGAGCGTGTGCTTTTTGTTTTGTCTGAGCTCTTTATTATATTAGTGATGTACCTCGATGCCAAATATTGACAAAGTGAACATTGGCTGCTCGCTGGGCAGAGCAAACATCTGGTGCCATGAGTAGGAGCTAAGTGGGTCATCTGTGTGGTTGTGATACTGATGGCCGGATGTGGTTGTTATTATATAATACTGATAGCAATGCCCACCCTGGCAAAATGTCTTTTACTTGAAGCAAAGCCCCTATTAGGAGATCTATATATTTTCTTATCATAAACAATGGACAGGGCCAATTCTAGGTACATATAGGCCCCTTGAAATCACAGTTGCAGTAAGCCCCCTCACATTTATGGTACACTTACTGCTACTATAAATGCATTTTTGTGTTTACATACTTGTGAAGAGTGACAACGCGGTGTGAAGAGACTTATTGGCCATGCAAAGCTACCCTAGGAATTTAAATTTGGTCTAGTGCCAACCATTGCATCTAGCAATCATAGATGTCAATATAGACCCTTGTGCTAAAGTTCCAGTTCTCTTCCACTCTGAAGAGAATATTTGCATTTTTAAAATCCCAAAGGAGCATTGCATGGCCTATAAGTCTCCTTATGCAAGCTTGGCGCTCTTCAGAAGGAGAAATGTTACCTTATTTTACCCCCCCACCTCCAGAGGCCTCTCACCCAGCCAAATTAGATCTCCTGTTTAGCACTTATGGTGGCACAAAAACACCACAAGACACCAGGGTGCAAATAGAGCATCTGGTTTGAGTTCTTTTCCTAAGTCATGTGGCAAGTCTTCGTAAAGGGTCGATTTTGACTTTTAGGTGGCACTAGAGGTACTGTCCTCTTACTCTCTGAAAAGGCTATTTGTATACTTGTGTGTACACCATTATTGTTTGGTGGCAAGTCCTGGTGCCAGAAGGGACCCAAGGACACCTCTACAGCGTAAGTCACGTTAGGGGGTTGGCATTGCTATAGAATTTGCTTTGGGGCTCTGGCTGGTGGTGTTACTCCTGCAGCTCAAATAAAGGGCTACTGGTGTATTTGTTTGGTTTTTTTTTTAATAGGTTTCCTCATGGCCCACATATTAGAAATGCGTTTCTCTGCAGTTTACCACAATTAATTTTGCTTGGCAGGGTCAGATCAGCAATGGTGAGGACCCCTGAAATAAAAATGGAGACCTCGTTCCTATTATGTATGAGGTCAATGGCTTTTTTACTTACAATTCCTCATCCTGAGTTTTACAGAGCCAAGTTGAGGCTCTACGGTGAATATGGCCATGACTCGGGTGGCCAAAGATCGCTCCGTGCCACTGGTACAACATAATGTAGGTAAATAACTCACCGCAACCCGCATGGTGCTGTGACTGCTGCAAGCAAGTTACCAAAAAAATGTAAATGGTTCTGACATTGTACAACTCGCTTGTTGCAATCGTGGTACCCTGTGAGTTGCAATTCAACCTCATTCACTTGCATTTTACAGGGACTTAGAGCCATTTTTGGCAGAATGACCTGCGTCACATGGAAATCGCTGTGCAGCTTGAGCCATAGACGATCATTGTTTTAGCATAAACTGGACAGATTTGGCTCTATGGTATTTTTAAGCCTTTACCAGTGTAAGCGACCATTCATGGTGAGGTTTGCTTCGCAGTCCCAAAGCACCCAGTTACGGTACCCCAGTGTGTCTGCGATCTGGGGGTTTTCTGACGACCCCCATTCAGGTCACAAGTGGCTTGATGGTATGTGGACCTTGATAGATGCAATGAATATGATGTAAAAAGATAAAAACCTCTTTACTGGAATTCCTTAAATAGAACTGGAACAATCAGTAGCGGACTAGACACCTTCTGGATCATACAGAGGCCTCCTTCTTATATGCAGCAGACACGGCATTTTGATGGCACAATTGATGTCATGCACAAGTGACAAAGTACGTTGGCCTTCCCTTCTTTTTTCCTCCACCAACAGGTGTCTTCATATTCCTTCCTGGAAAGACTAGAAACTCCTAATCTTCCAGGACCGCCTAACACGGAGCCCTTTGTTGCCCACTCCTTCTAGCTGCCTAAAGGAATTGCCTCCCATAGCTCTGTTATCTTATGGCGGTACTCACTGCAGGTGGAAAGGAACCTTCGTATTGCTCTTCTCAGCATTCTGGATGTACAGAAATCAGTTGCTGTTAGAACTTGTTCTAGAACTTGCTATCCTTTAAATCTTCTGTTGCTAAACACTCCACTTGTGGCCTTTCCCTTATCAGCACTGCTTCTTACTCCTTCAGAAGCTGCTCTCCAACTCTCTGTCCTTCCACAACTAACAAACAGGAACTAAGTTCCTACATGCCCACTTAACTCCTCCCACCACAGGCTGGCACTACTTAACTCCTCCCACATAGGCTGGCCCCACTTAACTCCCCCACCATGGGGCTGGCCCCATTTAACTCCTCCCACCATGGGGCTGACCCCCAGTTAACTCCTCCCACATAGGCTGGCCCACTTACCTCCTCCCACCATGGGCTGGCCCCCTTAACCCTTCCCACCATGGGCTGGCCCCCTTAACTCCTCCCACCATGGGCTGGTCCCACTTAACTCCTCCCACATAGACTGCCCCTTAACTCCTCGCACCATGGTCTGGCCCCCATTTAACTCCTCCCACCACGGGCTGGTCCCACTTAACTCCTCCCACATAGACTGCCCCTTAACTCCTCCCACCATGGGGCTGGCCCCACTTAACTCCTCCCACCATAGGCTGGCCCGCTGATAGTTAACCCTGTCCTACAGGCTGACTAACTGTTGCTACACATATTTTGTAAAATTACATATAAAACAGTTCAATACATTAAGTTAATAGAAATGTTTTTCAGAAAGTATGCCCGACTGCTCTTCCACTCTTCCAATAGTGCCAATACTTTTCCTTTGCTTCCATGTTTTCTAGTTTTTACATTTCTAAAGAACCATAACAAATTTCGTAACTTGGTTATTTTTATTCTTTTTTAAGTAGATTTATGGTTTTATTTGAATATCTCTTCTAAATCTGTCTTCTTGGTTATTCCAGGTTATAGTGTCCTATCCTAAGGGTTGAGTCAACAATGTTTGATGGGTGAGGGTCTGATCCCCAAAACTCAGAACCTAAAGGTAAGCTGTCAGCAGAATTTCCCACCCCGAACTCTGTATACTCTGTATATGTGCATGCAGCTCTTTTAAAGGCATGTCTAGCCATACTGTTACATGGCCAGTCTGTTCCTCTGTTACTGAGAAATCAGTGTTTAAATTTATAGATAATGCCTATGGTGGATGTAAAGCGTTTGTCACTCCAGCTCTATTCCCCACCCAGTCCTTCTTCTCCTAGACTACCAGCTCCTTTGCCTACAGTCACACAGCATAAAGGCTGGCAATCAAGCAGGAAGCAGTGGAGCAGGGCGAGGAATAGAGCTGGAGTGACAGAGGCTTCAGATCTACAATAGCAATGTGCTTATCAATTCAAACGCTGATTTCTCAGGAATGGAGGAGTGGACTGGCCATGTAAAGGGATTGCTGGACTTCTCTGTGACAGAGCTACATGCTCATATACATAGTTTGGGGTGTGAAATCCTGCTGACAGATTCCCTTTAAAAGCTCCTGCACCTCTTTACTGTAAAGCTAGGTATAGCAATAAGTCCATAAAAGCAGCTGTGTGTAGTACTGCAGCTCACCCTTAAACTATGTGCACACTGAGTGTTTTTGCTGAGTATTCGGAGCAGAAACTAAATGGAAATGTTAAAGTTGTTGAGGAGTTTTGAGATTTGGAGGAGGATTTTGAATTGAATTTCTGTCCCAAAAACGCATTGAAAAACTGTGTGTGCGGATAGAATTACTTAAGTGAATGGGACAGAGGTACAGCCCCAGACATGGATGTCATAGAAAAGGTACAGCAGCAGGCATGGATGACATCAAAAATTATCACAGATGGGGGTCCTGGGCATCAGACCCCCAATTTACACAGTGATGGTCCATGATGGTACATCATGTAACAGCAGAGCCATATGTTCATATCCATAACACTAATATACAATAATATGTAAGGTGACATGGAGGAAGACAGACTTGTGGGTCTAACCAAACCTTATATTTCCTGTATTTAAAAAAGATATCCCCCTTATGGCCCACTGCAATCTGCACAAATCTAACGTCCTCCATTGTGTATCAACCGCAAATTCAGAAAAGCCGCAGCAATGTGTACGTACGCTGCTATCCCTGGGAAGCGGCGGCGGCCTGCGATCAGCTGCAGCCTAGCCAACAATGAGAGCTATAGACTGTGGCCTGCTGCCAGGCGAGCGCTTTCCACACCTTATGTATAAGAACGTCTCTCCAGCCTTTCCTCTGTTTTTCTATTTACAGCAAATGCTATAATCTGTTCTGCCAGACTTCCGCTCCATGTGCACCGGCGTCCTCAGGTCACACACTTTCTATTTCTGCTTTCTTTTTCTTCTCAGTCTATGGACACATTAGTGAAGCAATGCTGCTATTGATGTAGGATAGGAGTAGCCCTGCATACATATTATTTTTATTATATTACTATAGAGCATAGGGTTTTGAGCTGAGTCTGGGTACATTCAGACTTCTGCTTTACAGATAGATTTATTTCTATTTGCACGTTCTTTCTTTTTTCCGTTTGCACATTGTTGTTTTATCTTCCGCTTTACCTTCTCATGTCCCTGTACACATTGTTTTTCACTTCCGCTTTACCTTCTCATGTCCCTGTACATTGTTTTTATCTTCCGCTTTACCTTCTCATGTCCCTGTACATTGTTTTTATCTTCCGCTTTACCTTCTCATGTCCCTGTGCACATTGTTTTTATCTTCCGCTTTACCTTCTCATGTCCCTGTACATTGTTTTTCTCTTCCGCTTTACCTTCTCATGTCCCTGTGCACATTGTTTTTCTCTTCCGCTTTACCTTCTCATGTCCCTGTGCACATTGTTTTTATCTTCCGCTTTACCTTCTCATGTCCCTGTACACATTGTTTTTCTCTTCCGCTTTACATTCTCATGTCCCTGTACACATTGTTTTTCTCTTCCGCTTTACCTTCTCATGTCCCTGTGCACATTGTTTTTATCTTCCGCTTTACCTTCTCATGTCCCTGTGCACATTGTTTTTATCTTCCGCTTTACCTTCTCATGTCCCTGTACATTGTTTTTCTCTTCCGCTTTACCTTCTCATGTCACTGTACATTGTTTTTATCTTCCGCTTTACCTTCTCATGTCCCTGTACATTGTTTTTTATCTTCCGCTTTACCTTCTCATGTCCCTGTGCACATTGTTTTTCTCTTCCGCTTTACCTTCTCATGTCCCTGTACATTGTTTTTATCTTCCGCTTTACCTTCTCATGTCCCTGTGCACATTGTTTTTCTCTTCCGCTTTACCTTCTCATGTCCCTGTGCACATTGTTTTTCACTTCCGCTTTACCTTCTCATGTCCCTGTACATTGTTTTTATCTTCCGCTTTACCTTCTCATGTCCCTGTGCACATTGTTTTTCTCTTCCGCTTTACCTTCTCATGTCCCTGTACATTGTTTTTATCTTCCGCTTTACCTTCTCATGTCCCTGTGCACATTGTTTTTCTCTTCCGCTTTACCTTCTCATGTCCCTGTGCACATTGTTTTTATCTTCCGCTTTACCTTCTCATGTCCCTGTACACATTGTTTTTCTCTTCCGCTTTACATTCTCATGTCCCTGTACACATTGTTTTTCTCTTCCGCTTTACCTTCTCATGTCCCTGTGCACATTGTTTTTATCTTCCGCTTTACCTTCTCATGTCCCTGTACATTGTTTTTATCTTCCGCTTTACCTTCTCATGTCCCTGTGCACATTGTTTTTATCTTCCGCTTTACCTTCTCATGTCCCTGTACATTGTTTTTATCTTCCGCTTTACCTTCTCATGTCCCTGTACATTGTTTTTATCTTCCGCTTTACCTTCTCATGTCCCTGTGCACATTTTTTCTCTTCCGCTTTACCTTCTCATGTCCCTGTGCACATTGTTTTTATCTTCCGCTTTACCTTCTCATGTCCCTGTACATTGTTTTTATCTTCCGCTTTACCTTCTCATGTCCCTGTGCACATTGTTTTTATCTTCCGCTTTACCTTCTCATGTCCCTGTACATTGTTTTTCTCTTCCACTTTACCTTCTCATGTCCCTGTACATTGTTTTTCTCCTCCGCTTTACCTTCTAATGTCCCTGTACGCATTGTTTTTCTCTTCTGCTTTACCTTCTCATGTCCCTGTGCACATTGTTTTTCTCTTCCGCTTTACCTTCTCATGTCCCTGTGCACATTGTTTTTCTCTTCCGCTTTACCTTCTCATGTCCCTGTGCACATTGTTTTTCTCTTCCGCTTTACCTTCTCATGTCCCTGTGCACATTGTTTTTCTCTTCTGCTTTACCTTCTCATGTCCCTGTGCACATTGTTTTTCTCTTCCGCTTTACCTTCTCATGTCCCTGTGCACATTGTTTTTATCTTCCGCTTTACCTTCTCATGTCCCTGTGCACATTGTTTTTGTCTTCCGCTTTACCTTCTCATGTCCCTGTGCACATTGTTTTTCTCTTCTGCTTTACCTTCTCATGTCCCTGTGCACATTGTTTTTCTCTTCCGCTTTACATTCTCATGTCCCTGTGCACATTGTTTTTCTCTTCCGCTTTACATTCTCATGTCCCTGTGCACATTGTTTTTCTCTTCCGCTTTACCTCCTCATGTCCCTGTGCACATTGTTTTTCTCTTCCGCTTTACCTTCTCATGTCCCTGTGCACATTGTTTTTGTCTTCCGCTTTACCTTCTCATGTCCCTGTTCACATTGTTTTTATCTTCCGCTTTACCTTCTCATGTCCCTGTACATTGTTTTTATCTTCCGCTTTACCTTCTCATGTCCCTGTGCACATTGTTTTTATCTTCCGCTTTACCTTCTCATGTCCCTGTACATTGTTTTTCTCTTCCGCTTTACCTTCTCATGTCCCTGTGCACATTGTTTTTCTCTTCCGCTTTACCTTCTCATGTCCCTGTGCACATTGTTTTTATCTTCCGCTTTACCTTCTCATGTCCCTGTACACATTGTTTTTCTCTTCCGCTTTACATTCTCATGTCCCTGTACACATTGTTTTTCTCTTCCGCTTTACCTTCTCATGTCCCTGTGCACATTGTTTTTATCTTCCGCTTTACCTTCTCATGTCCCTGTGCACATTGTTTTTATCTTCCGCTTTACCTTCTCATGTCCCTGTACATTGTTTTTCTCTTCCGCTTTACCTTCTCATGTCACTGTACATTGTTTTTATCTTCCGCTTTACCTTCTCATGTCCCTGTACATTGTTTTTTATCTTCCGCTTTACCTTCTCATGTCCCTGTGCACATTGTTTTTCTCTTCCGCTTTACCTTCTCATGTCCCTGTACATTGTTTTTATCTTCCGCTTTACCTTCTCATGTCCCTGTGCACATTGTTTTTCTCTTCCGCTTTACCTTCTCATGTCCCTGTGCACATTGTTTTTCACTTCCGCTTTACCTTCTCATGTCCCTGTACATTGTTTTTATCTTCCGCTTTACCTTCTCATGTCCCTGTGCACATTGTTTTTCTCTTCCGCTTTACCTTCTCATGTCCCTGTGCACATTGTTTTTATCTTCCGCTTTACCTTCTCATGTCCCTGTACACATTGTTTTTCTCTTCCGCTTTACATTCTCATGTCCCTGTACACATTGTTTTTCTCTTCCGCTTTACCTTCTCATGTCCCTGTGCACATTGTTTTTCACTTCCGCTTTACCTTCTCATGTCCCTGTACATTGTTTTTATCTTCCGCTTTACCTTCTCATGTCCCTGTGCACATTGTTTTTCTCTTCCGCTTTACCTTCTCATGTCCCTGTACATTGTTTTTATCTTCCGCTTTACCTTCTCATGTCCCTGTGCACATTGTTTTTCTCTTCCGCTTTACCTTCTCATGTCCCTGTGCACATTGTTTTTATCTTCCGCTTTACCTTCTCATGTCCCTGTACACATTGTTTTTCTCTTCCGCTTTACATTCTCATGTCCCTGTACACATTGTTTTTCTCTTCCGCTTTACCTTCTCATGTCCCTGTACATTGTTTTTATCTTCCGCTTTACCTTCTCATGTCCCTGTGCACATTGTTTTTCTCTTCCGCTTTACCTTCTCATGTCCCTGTACATTGTTTTTATCTTCCGCTTTACCTTCTCATGTCCCTGTGCACATTGTTTTTCTCTTCCGCTTTACCTTCTCATGTCCCTGTGCACATTGTTTTTATCTTCCGCTTTACCTTCTCATGTCCCTGTACACATTGTTTTTCTCTTCCGCTTTACATTCTCATGTCCCTGTACACATTGTTTTTCTCTTCCGCTTTACCTTCTCATGTCCCTGTGCACATTGTTTTTATCTTCCGCTTTACCTTCTCATGTCCCTGTACATTGTTTTTATCTTCCGCTTTACCTTCTCATGTCCCTGTGCACATTGTTTTTATCTTCCGCTTTACCTTCTCATGTCCCTGTACATTGTTTTTATCTTCCGCTTTACCTTCTCATGTCCCTGTACATTGTTTTTATCTTCCGCTTTACCTTCTCATGTCCCTGTGCACATTTTTTCTCTTCCGCTTTACCTTCTCATGTCCCTGTGCACATTGTTTTTATCTTCCGCTTTACCTTCTCATGTCCCTGTACATTGTTTTTATCTTCCGCTTTACCTTCTCATGTCCCTGTGCACATTGTTTTTATCTTCCGCTTTACCTTCTCATGTCCCTGTACATTGTTTTTCTCTTCCACTTTACCTTCTCATGTCCCTGTACATTGTTTTTCTCCTCCGCTTTACCTTCTAATGTCCCTGTACGCATTGTTTTTCTCTTCTGCTTTACCTTCTCATGTCCCTGTGCACATTGTTTTTCTCTTCCGCTTTACCTTCTCATGTCCCTGTGCACATTGTTTTTCTCTTCCGCTTTACCTTCTCATGTCCCTGTGCACATTGTTTTTCTCTTCCGCTTTACCTTCTCATGTCCCTGTGCACATTGTTTTTCTCTTCCGCTTTACCTTCTCATGTCCCTGTGCACATTGTTTTTCTCTTCCGCTTTACCTTCTCATGTCCCTGTTCACATTGTTTTTCTCTTCCGCTTTACATTGTCATGTCCCTATGCACATTGTTTTTCTCTTCTGCTTTACCTTCTCATGTCCCTGTGCACATTGTTTTTCTCTTCCGCTTTACCTTCTCATGTCCCTGTACACATTGTTTTTCTCTTCCGCTTTACGTTCTTATGTCCCTGTATGCATTGTTTTTCTCTTCCTCTTTACCTTCTCATGTCCCTGTACATTGTTTTTCTCTTCCGCTTTACCTTCTCATGTCCCTATGCACATTGTTTTTCTCTTCTGCTTTACCTTCTCATGTCCCTGTGCACATTTGCTTTCTCTGCTCCGTTTACCTCTACATTGCCGTTTGCACATTTTGTTTCTTGATCCCGTTTAGAGGAACAGAAAAGTGAAACTTAAGTGCAAATGGATTATTATGGGGCTCGTTTGGTTTTCGTTTTGTGTCAGTTTTTAGAATGGAAGAAAAAGTTTTGCATGCTGAACTTTTTATTCCGCTCTAAAATATGTCACAAAATTTTACTGAGATGGACCCCATACTAATCCGGCAGCTCCCATTTCTTACGTTTGCATCACTTATGCAAATGATCTATTTTACACAAGAAATTTCATTTGTTTGCTCCTCTAAACAGAAAAGTTAAGCATAAAATTATCAAAATGACGTGATCATTGTGAAAGATGTTTCAGCAAACAACGTGTATCCCTATTCATTTCTTATCTGCACTGAATATGTGTTACTAACATATTTGATATACGTAACTGTGCCAAAATGGCCAATTTAACCATTCCGTGCAGTGTTGGACTGGGGTGCCAAGGGCCCACCAATAATCAAATCAAAGGCCCCACTTTTCAGCTACATGCAAATGTGACATAATCATCAATCACAAATTTATATAACATCGAACTTAGTAGATTGGTTAATGAATAGGATGCCGCCTTTGTCTGCACATAGTGATACAAGTATATAGTGCCAAGTACTGCTCATATAAGAGGGTGGTGGCTCACAGGGATTCTCCTATTCTCCTGTGGGCCAGTCCATGCCTGATTCTGTGCATTTATTTTTTAACATTTTTACGCAAAGGACCTATTAATCTCCTTCTGAAAAATGATTGGTTGGAAACTTGGTTGGCAGAAACTCTGCATATAGGGTGTGAGTAGCCAGCGGCAGCACAATGTGCAAACACATTCTGACTTTTCTACTACATTTTGAACTGTTCCCGATCTACCAGTTCAATCTGGCAGATAAGCCCTGTCTGACCGTGAAGGATGACACTCTAGAGTCTAGGTAAAGCACGGAAATTATGGCGCCCACGCTCCTCGACGTCTGACCCTAGGTAGTCCTGACTATAAAGTAAGGCCCCAATGGCAGTGTCCCAGAAAAGAGCATCCAGAAATATGGGGCCAAAGTCTGGTCCTGCCCAATATACAGTCAAGTGTGTGTATGTATATATATATATATATATATATATATATATATATATATATATATATATATATATATATATATATATATATCCCCCAATATTCATAAGTGATCAATCATCAACACAAGATATGTTTTATGGAGAAAGTGTCCGTGCATATAATAAAATGCAAATTGTGCTTAATCCAACTAATATATAGCTATACACTTGTATCCTTAAACCCACATGGGGTAATAGGAAGTAAACAAAACTGTTCCGAGACCTCATATAGCTACCAAAGTGCCGAACCTCGACGTGTTTCACCATTCATACTGGTTCATCAGGAGGAATTAGAAGGTCGTCCGTAGTGGGCGGTTTTCTGGAGTCATGATGCCAAAGTTGGAACCAAACACAGAAAGTTCTTAGCTCGGACTTAGGAGGCACTGCATTCTGTGTCAGAGAGAGGCCTGCTTTTCTATGCATTGATATCATACCATCAGTATGTGATGAGTGGTGACCTGCAACAAGAGGCCTGACGATTAGATATTGAGCTGTACTTCATGGCTGATATACGGACCTCAATAACTGCACTGACTGTGGGTCCCCAGAGCCGAACTTACAGCCTTATAGTTACTGTATGAGGTTGCACTTTCTCCTAAGAAGACTTGCGGTCAGTCCGGGCATTGTGGTTTGCATATAGACAGTAAAATATGGCCATCTGAGCTTGGCCTTGACATGGATTTGTTGCACGATGCTAGGTCATGAGTAGCGATGTTGTATTTTTCTAAGTTGCGACCTCTTTGGGGGACCCAGCAATGAGACCCCAACTGATGGAAAGCTGTTTTAAAAGGAGAGGACACCTCTTTCACACAGGAAAAGACCCACTGATTGCTATGAGTCCAGGTCCAGGCACCACCAGCCTAAAGCTAATTTGTCTGAAAATTCTCACCTGACATTAGATGAAAGGCCGGCCATATAATTCATGAAGGTCTAGTGTCCATCAAAGTAGTTCTTCACTCTGGCTTCTTATGGGGAACCAAGCAGGTTGATTCCCCCGTAATGGAGCATATGGCTGGCAGTTGTGTTAAATAGAAAACTATGATGGACACAGTATCAGACTCACTACCAGAGAAGGCACGTGTCCAGGAATGTGCTGAGGAACCCCGGGGAGGAGTCCTACAGAGACGTATGAGCGCGGTTGGAAGTGTGTTGCAGGTGAACAGGACCTGCAGCACGTAACCGCCGGGGGAGTGGCTGGAGGCGGAGCAAGGCCCCAGTCTCCCGGGGACGATAGCGGGACAGGCAAGGCTGTAGGAGTGTCAAAACTAGCCAAGGTCAGAAGCCAGAGAACAGGGCAGTAACCAAAAGGGGCAGACGAGTAGAGTGGCCAGAGACAAGCCGGGATCGGAATTCAGAAGACTGAGCATTGCCAGAAGGACAAATAAGAGGGAAGTCAGGGGACGTAGCAGAGGTCAAAACCAAGAGTGTAGCAGACAGTACAGAGTCAACAGGCAGACAGCAAATTAGGAACATGACTGGGTCATTCACAGGCAAACACACAAAGACAGGCAATGCACACAGAAATACAGGGGTCTGCTGCCCAGTCGAGAACGGACGTATAACTGACAACCAGCACAGCACAGGGGCGGGTAGATATAGCCCTCCCCCAACCAAAGAGAGGCCACATAGTATTAACCCAAGAAGTACTGCCAAAGAACTCCTGGGCAAACCATGACAAAAACCCATTAAAAGGTTGTACGATAAATGCAAGTTGAAGATGTCACCTTTCCACCAGTGAGGTGATAACTTTCTCATCGCTGGGGATTCAACCTCTGGGACCAGATGGGGGTCCAATGTCACCATTTCCAAGAATGGAGCTTTGGAGTGCCCCATCTGAGCGGTGCAATGGTCCTGCATGTGCAGCATAGCTCCAAATTAATGGTCAAGTGCTGAAGATAGACGAGTGCCGTTCTCCACTATCTCCGGTGGTCCCATGCATAGAGCAGTGGTGCACATGCAAGACTATCACTTAATTCTAGCGGGGTTCTTCAGAGCCGTGTTTTCGTGAGTTGTATGACCACCAGTGTTCAAAAGCTCAGGAGCTAGGTGATGATTGCTTGCTTTTTTGGTACAAGCCCTTTTATGGACCTACATATGGCCAGAGTATACACAAAGGCAAGGTGTAAATTTGCCAGTAAAAATATTTCTATTTATTTCTTCTACTTTTATACATTTTATCTCCTACTTTTAGCCATTTTCTTAGCAGCCCTGCATTTTTATTATCAGCAGTGTTGAGCGAGAAGTTAGTTTAGCTGTGGAGCAGATCGCTTTCTGTCTTCAGTATTTCCCCTTGCTGTAGAAGTGCGGTATTTGCTATCTTTGAGACATTTTAGCTGTTGATTTTATGTTTAGCTGATGTCGAAACACAATGGATACTGTCATTATTCAGCCCGACTAACACCTACGCATTTTGTGCCTTTGTGATATCACCACCTACCGGCGGATTGATCAGTTGAATTCTCATAAATATTTATTTAGCCAACAACAAAATTACTGTCTGCGCTTTGTACAAGTGACAGATACACTTTAATGCCCTCTATTTTCTGCAGCACGGAGTTCTGCGCTGTTAATATACGTCTTGTCATTCACAGTCAAATGTCTTTTAACCAGTTTATTGGTTACGGAATGCAGATATTATTTTATTCGGTGTCCCGTAAAATGTCTGGCAAATATTGCGTATCATTGTACAGTTTGTAAAAAATAAGAGTGTAACTTTGTACATACAGACATGGCCAAAAGTTTTGAGACTGACACAAAGTTTGCTACTTCAGTGGTTTTAGATCTTTTAGTTGGATGCGTCTGATTCCTGAAGTACTATTATCAGCATATCATAAGTTTTTAAACTTTACAGAGTTGTCCCTTATTTTTCAAGACTTCTGCCCTTTGCTCTGGCATGATGGATATCAGCATCTGGGCCAAATCCTGACTGATGACATCCTATTCTTGTTTTATCAGTCCTTTTAGTTGATTACAATTTCTGTGGGTTTTTTTTGTTTTCTGTTTTGTTTTTTTTTGTCCACCTGCTTTTTGAGGAGTCACCACAGGTTCTCAATGGGGTTGAGATGTGGGGAGGTTTCTTGCCATAGACCCAAAATTTCAAGGTTTTGTTCACAGAGTAATTTAGTTCTCAGTTTTGTCTTCAGACTATGGTCTCCATCATGCTGGAATAAGCTTTGTTCATCACCAAATTTCTCCTGGATCGTTGGGAGAATTTGCTCTTGGAGGAGGGTTAGATTCCATTCTTTATTCACAGCATTCAAAAATAGTGAGCGAGCCCCCTCCATTGATGAAAAGCAACCCCGCACATAAATGGTATCAGGATGCTTAACCGTTAGCATGACACAGGACTAACTGCAGCGTTCACCTTTTCTACTCCGGACATTCATTCTATAAAAACTGAAGCAGCAAAACTTTGTGAAAACCAAAATTTGTTCCAGTGTCAAAACTCTAGGCCATGGCTAGTTATCATGAACTAATCCTGAGATACAGTCTCTATTATGACACAGAGCTGTATTCACAATTCAGCAGGCTTCCAAGCTGAAATCTACTTGCATAATTTGTTGTCTTAACTGGGTTCTCTGGGAATAGAAAATAATAGAGAAAAACAGAAAATAATATTCTAAATTCCTAATTACCTTCAATTTGAAAAACATATTTGTTTTTTTCTAGGTAAGTAGTCACTATAACCGGTGAGGAATCTTTTTTTTTTTTTTTTTTTTTCTGCCAAGGGCCATTTAGATATTTATACCATTCCTCGGGGGCCGTACAATCAAGCACTAACTCCGCCCACAAAGTACATCCTCACGCTTGCTCTGGTATCAGGGCGTAATATTTCATTGCACGCCCCTCAGCGTTCAGTTGTGAACACTGCGTGCTCGTGTGCCCACAGAGCAAGAAGAAATTAATGGGCTGGCATTATTCACAATAGTCTTAATGAGGGGGTTTGCTGGAGTCAGAGGCGACTGATAAATTATGAGGCGCATGCCTCTTAATTAATTGGCTGCATCTTAAAAGTGGCATGTGCCTTTCCATTAAATATGACTCCAGTCAGGGACTGGAGTAAGATTTCTGTGGTAAGGTATGCCAGGACTAGTAATGAATAAGATGAGTTT
This sequence comes from Ranitomeya variabilis, assembly GCF_051348905.1. Taxonomy (NCBI): domain Eukaryota; kingdom Metazoa; phylum Chordata; class Amphibia; order Anura; family Dendrobatidae; genus Ranitomeya; species Ranitomeya variabilis. The sequence continues at coordinate 518,681,495 of NC_135237.1, forward strand.
CTCCCAAACTCCAGTCCTCACAGACCCCCCCCTCAAAAAAATCAAGTTTTTAGGATTTCCTTAGAATTGCAAAAACAAGAGGACAAGTGGCAATTTCTGATACCTTGTCTGATGCATCGCTCCTTAGTAAATCCTGAAAACATGATTTGTTGGGGGACCCTGAGGATTGGAGTTTGGCAAACGCTGAATTCGAGGCATTGCCCCTCTCCTGTCCCGCCGGGACTAGCATGAAAATGTGAAAAGCTGTAGAATTTGTATGCAACCTCGTATTGCCCCAAAATTTTGCGACTTTTTAAAGAAAACTGGTGGAAAGACTTTGAAGTATTGGCCCCACAATGTGTTAGATCAGTGCCTATTTACTCTCCTTGTTTTCAGTCCATCATTCCTTTGTTGCCCCTGGAACACATGGGCCATATCTGTTCTTCACAAGGTTGTCCAGCTCTTCCAGTGCATAGTATGCCCACTGATGAAGAGACCTTTCATGGAGAAGTTGGATTGGCCCATAGGTGAAGAAACTTGTTAATAAAGTTGATTGGCCCATTGGTAAAGTGGACCTTTATTGGAGTTGATTGGTGCATTGATAACGAGAACCTTTATGGAAACTGATTGGCCTGTAGGTGACAAGAACCTTTATTGAAGTTGATTGGTTGGTCCATAGATAGAGACCCTTTGTGGAAGTTGAGTGGTCCATAGGCGATAATACCCCTTAATTGAAATTGACTGGCAAGAGCTTGTCTCATTATGTTATTACGTGTGAATGAAAATATTAGGAAATGCGTTCACACTTAATACGTTTGCAAACACTGACAAGTCTCTGCCAAGAACTGAAATGTAAGTGAAGACCTGCTGTCTGAAGCTGCCGAGATGTCGTTTGCAAATTTTTGTTGACTGCATAGATTTCCACTGGAGAATCATTAAATAACCTCCTGCTTTCTATCTCTACATCTGTCTCAGGAAGTCCCTCCAGTAGTTCACATCTGCATATTTATCAGGTAGAAAGGTTGAATATCTTCAGCATAATTTACAGCCAGAAGCCGGAGCGCTGCACGGCAGTTTAGAACTATTATTTATCACTTTTCTTGCCTGTCAGGCTGCTCACGTCAAGCGGTCGGAATGTTTTCCCTCACCCTGAACGTCGTGTATAGTCACCTTGTGAGTCCCCTTGATGATTTGGCTAGCCTAATTATACAAACACTTTTATTTAAGAAAACCGGATTTCTTCGCGAAAGTTAGTAAGTTAACAAAAAGTTGGCCAAACTTCCTACTCTCGTCAGAACCATCAATTGTGTATGAGGGCCTCCTGACTCTACCCCAATGGATGATGTTGGAAGAGATGTTTAGTTATCCCCAGAGGTATCTGACAACAGATTACTTTGCCCCTCCCATTGAAACCACAAGCACAACTTGCATGTGAATGGGGGACAACGGGAGAACTACCTGTCGGTAGGCAGTTATGTCAGGTGTATGGCCACTTCTACGGGTGACGTAGTGCCAAGGTGTCGTTTTGGGAAAGGGAGCCCAGCACTAGGTCATTTTATCCCTGTATGGGACCCATTTCCATTGGAACTGAATTGCAAGGAAATTGGACTATGAAGGGTCATGTAAAAGTGCTTAAGGAGGAAGAAGACAATAAGGTCCTTTTATTTCATTTTTCTACCATATTTTTCAACAGCCAGAACTACCAAACTGATTAGAAAATCAAAAAGTATTTATATGTGAATATAAAAGCTATCACCTGCGCTAGGAAGGTGCGTTGGTAGATGAAATATGTAAATATATGGACACAGGAAAAATAGATACTCCCAGCTCCCATAATCAGGGAGCAATGCAGCCGAACAAATACTTAGTACAAAAGCATTTACTGCGTGAATCTGTAATGGTGCCGGAGCGTAGTTGGAGCTTATCCCGGGAGGTGTCCAATGTTCGGTCCCGTAGTTAGGTGGAGCAGGGGAGAGAGGATAAAGTGGGGGCTTTCGCCCGCTAAGTATCTCCTTGCTGATCACAGGGGGGGGGGTTAGACAAGGCTATGATATGCAAGTTTTAAACACCACAAGACAGGAAGTAAGCCGTATACCCAGAACAACTCTACTAAATGAAGCAAAACCCAATGAAAATTCACCCAATATCCAACAACAAATAAAAAACTTACCAATAGTGACCCAGTTTCATTCAGGTTATAAAACGTTCACTAACATTGTTCGCAAATACTGGCCCATCCTACAGGGCGACAAAAATATTGGGGACCTATTGCCTAGTAATCCAAGATTCGTTTACACGAAAGCAAGTAACTTGGGCCTCCTTTTAGCGCCAACCACAAAATCGGTGTATCAAAATAAGACAACACTCCAATCAGCAACCACACGTCTAGCTCATGGGTTCAAACCATGTGGTGTATGTCCATGCTGCACTCGCACAACTTTCTATAAGGTACTACAAATTGTTTACGATTGTGGGAAGAGGAGATAAGAGGGGAGTAGAGAAGGAGATCTTGTGAGGATCGGAGGTTGCGTGTAGGTCAGTACCGGGAGACGAGGTCACAGATGTATGGAGGAGACAGGTTGTGGATGGCTTTGTACGTCATGGTTAGGCTTTTGTACTGGAGTCTCTGGGTATGGGGAGCCAGTGAAGGGATTGACAGAGGGGAGAGGCCAGTGAATAGCAGGGGACAGGTGGATTAGTCGGGCAGCAGAGTTTAGAATAGATTGGAGGGGTGCGAGAGTGTTAGAGGGGAGGCCACAGAGCAGGAGATTGCAGTAGTCAAGGCGAGAGATGATGAGGGCATGGACTAGGATTTTTGCAGATTCTTGGTTGAGGAATGTACGGATTCATTAAATATTTTTTAGTTGAAATCGGCAGGAAGTCTAAAAGGCTTGGATATGTGGTTTGAAGGAGAGATCAGCGTCAAGGATTACCCCGAGGCAGCGAGTATGTGGGACTGGGGAGAGTGGGCAGCCATTTACTGTAATGGATAGGTTCGTTGGGGGGGTCGCGTGAGATGGGGGAAAAATGATGAATTCTGTTTTGTCCATGTTAAGTTTCAGAAATCTAGCAGAGAAGAAGGATGAAATAGTGGATAGACATTGAGGGATTCTGGTTAGTAGGGAGGTGATATCTGGTCCAGAGATGTAGATCTGTGTGTCATCAGCATAGAGGTGATACTGAAAACCGTGAGATTCTATGAGCTGTCTCAGGCCAAAGATGTAAATGGAGACGAGCAAGGGCCCTAGAACTGAACCTTGCAGGACTCCCAACAGATAGGGGGCGAGGTGAGGAGGTGGTGTGTGAGTGGGAGACGCTGAATGTCCGGTCTGTTAGGTATGATGAGATCCAGGATAGGGCCAAGTCTGTGATGCCAAGGGATGAGAGGGTTTCTAAAAAGAAATAAATAACCTTATTAATCCCTTACAGCTACTGTTCCAATTCTTACTCCTCTAATATCTAAAGCTCTGGTTCCATAAATTCTAGAAATGTCCCTTTCTCCAATCACATGGGCATTTTCAGCCATTTCCAGTGTGTTGGATGACCTGGAAGTCAGTGGAAGTGTTGAAACAGGAGCTCTGAGGGATCAGTGATGGTATCACATCTTTTCATCTTTAAACCAGACTCATCCCTTTGACAAATATTGGAATCCCTTTGACAACCTATTTGAAAGAATTGACTTGCAAGATATTTGTTGCATAATTTTCGGAAATTCTACCAGTGTTCGACTGGTATCGGAGCCATCATTAGAATGAAGTCCCAAGTCAACTCACCATTGCTTTTCCCATGCAGTTACTTAGACAATAAAAGGGTAAAGTTCACACAGGACACAGTATTAGCGGAAAATATTTGCTTTCCAAGAATTTTGATTTGCCACTCTTTTGATATGGTGCATTGTCCTGCTGAAAGTGTCCTTCTGCCATAGGGTAAGCAGATGCTTTATGAACTTGGTCAGTCATAATGCTTAAGTAAGTCCTATTGTCCAAACGTCCATCCACAGGTATCAAAAGGATCAGGATGGGTCAAGAAAATATTCTCCCCACCATTATTCTGACTAAACCAGCCTGGATGGTAGACACCTAACGGGAAGATTCATGCTGCTAGCACCAAATTCTGATCTTCCCATGGTGCACCAGAAATCAGGATTCACCTGAGCAGACAATGTTTCTCCACTCCTCAGTTATCCATATTTTTTCTGCTCTTTTGCCCAATGGACTCTTGACTTTCTGTTTTCCTTAGACAGCAATGACACTAGAATTGGACATCTGTTATTGCCCATTGGTGATAAGGAACGACGAGTTGTACGTTCAGACACATCTGTTGGACAACAGCTTTGTATTCGGCCACAGTTTCTTTGATTATGTGCTACCTGTTCATCAGAATGATTCTTGACGTCTTCCATTGTCCTTTTTAGTGGGTGAATACTGTACTTTATATCCGCAGAATCTCCTTTCTCTGGTTTTTTTTTTCCCTCGATCACACATTTTCGATATCCTCTCCAAACCATTTCACGAGAAAACCACACATGGTTGTTAGCTTTTGAAGTACCGATAACAAGTAGAGCTGAGACAATACATGTGTAAGAAGTTGAATATGTTACGAATTTCCCCAAAATTCTGCTAATTTGAAATTCTAGAGATTTGATTTGAGTGAATCTAGCAAAATGGAGGCCAGCTGGACAAAGTTTGGTGCAGTAGAGCTGTGGTGCTGATAGAGGTCGAGTATGGACAGATGAAGGCCCAGGACAGGTGAGTAGAATGTTATACTTTTGGGTCTGAACTGATTTTGGTCTGGATCAGTATGGACTGACTATATTCGGACACGTGTACAGACTTTTTGTTACGGCACATAAGGTCACCCCTTTTTTATAATGCACCATACTAGTGTCTAAGTTTGTCAGGCAAATGCCTATCAGTAAGTCTGTTCCTCGGTGACCTTTTTTCAGTTTTAGGGTGGTTTTGCCTGTTAGCTCCCATTGTACCCCTCTGCTCCATCTGCCCATCCAAATGCGTTGTAAAGCCCATCATGAATGTTGGGTTGTCAGTCGAGCCTTCTCAGTCTGTTGACACGTGGGAGCTCTCCTCATGAATATTGACTGGTACAGTACAAACCCGTGTAGCTGTCAGATGCACTTCAATGGGAAAAACATATGGGTACGTGCAAAACTAACATAAACATTATCTCTCCCTAACGCGTTTCTAGCTAGTCATACCTTCATTTTATTGTCAGGGTGTTTTGCTCTATGCTTATGTATTTGCTAATCAGTTGTGATGGCGCTGTCAGATGTGAGTCACTTGACTAGTGACTGTGTATCCTGAATGAAAGGACTCATTGTTCCCATAGTAAATGAGAGTCAGTGGGTGGTGATTGCATGAATGGATGGGAGAATCACTGTAAAGCTGAATATATTAAGGTCGTCAAGATGGGAAGAGTGCGTCGTCTTTATGACTCGCTGTATGGATTTCACACAGCACGGAACCCAAATGAGTGAATAGTTCTAACATGGAGGCTTCTTCATTAGACGTGGCTTATTTTTACAGGTTTTTTCCTCTTTGCATAAGGGAATATACACTTGCGCCTCTATGGGAACATGATCAGGGCACCTAATGTCCCTTTTGACATACTTGCCAATATTTGATATTAGCTGCCTTTCCTAGCACAGTGACCCACTGTTTATGGGTGCGGGTAATAATCGGGGCCTTAGTATTTGAGTACATGAAACTAAGGGCACCGTGATAGAAACCAAGACAAATTTGTAGGGAATAGTAGATCGAAGGTAGGTGGCGGCACAAAGTTGAGTTTAGGCCCAGTTTTGCCTGGGCCTCTAACAGCAGATTAGTCTCCCCTAATTCATCTAAGAAAGCTATTCCCAGTTATGAGCCCAATTTTAACTCACAGTCTAGTAAAAAAAAAACAGACGGCTGGGAGGCATGCATCTAAAAACACATGGCGTAGCTGTCATATCTCCATTTTGAACTTAGTTCAGCAGTCAAACTATATCAGGATGCAGTGGCCTGAAGCAATTTCACTTAGTGATCAGTGCGGCTTGTGTGTCTGGAGATGTACTCATGTTGACGCAAGAACAGGTCAAGGTCCATGGAAAATTGTAGGTAAAACACGTGTCGCCCTTTCCCCCGTCATATCTTTAGATGGAAATAATGACACCATACAGCACTAATTTTCATATAATCCATCATAGCAGTGCCATGAAATAAATATATAATACAATATTAAGAGGATCTGTCCCTTTCCATAAATATATAATCTTTTAACGCCGCTGTTCTCCCGAATCCGGCGTTATTTTTCTTTTGTTCCTGGACTCTTTTTCCCTGTATATAAATTTAGTCTTTGTATACAAAGGGGTGTGGTCTTCAAGAAGACGCCCACAGAGAAGAGTTGAAAAGCACGCCCACGTGGATAACAAGATTAGATTTATATAGCGGGAAGACCTGGCCATAGCAGGAATCAAAGAAAGAACCAGTTTCAGCTGAACAGCAGCAGGTAAAAAAAAATATATAAATAGGAATTCTTTAACAGTGCCCTAATAATAGCGCTATACAGTGCAAAAATCAAAAAACATTTCCTAAATAATGTCATAGCTGAACCGAGGCATATACTGTATCTGTGCAATTTGTAAAAGAAGAAGATTGAGATGGTCGGTTGAGGACAAATTTGGCAGATGTTTTTTCTGCCAATGCTACACAATATGGCTGCTTTCTTCCTTAATAAGCTGGTATTAACTCCCAGATATAGCTTATTGACAGGAGTAACACTGTCTCTAGAAAAGGGTAAGGACTTTTATCCAGTCCCTTTTTAAATCAAACAAAAACCTACAAGAAACAAAATGATCAAAAACCCTGCTGTAGCTAAATAAGTAAAAAAAGCAAAAGTGCATCTAAATAACACAGGGTTCTTAGTAATACTGTTTTTGATCAAAAATAGCACAAAAGCCATCCCACCGTCGACAAGGTGACCCTGATCGGGACGGTCCTACACTGTCTAAAATTAAAAACCTTACCATGTGTCAGAGTTGACGTCAGTGTGTGAATAAGGGCAGACAAAAGGACCGGGTCCGATGGTTGAGATAGTAGAAGGTTCACGGTGCTCTGGTCAAGTGGCCAATGACTACCGATTTAGTGATGAGACACCGGATAAAATGTTATCAGCTTTCTCAGGCGCTGAGTGTCATCGATGTGATCGAAAAATATGTTCAAGTCCCGGCGCCTCAATGTCTCACGGCTGTTAGACATCCGCGACACATGGAGGGCTTGCCTAACAAAAGGACAATCCCTACATGTCTCACGGCTGTCTAACTTGTACCATACATTTCCACCATATGGGTTGTCGTCATTCCTTGAAACAGGGTCTCCTGCCACTGCGGGGTCCCTATGTGCTTATTCCACTTTCATTCATTTTTTTGGCTCCCCTGATGAATCTTTGGGAGGAAACGCGTAGGGAGATAAACTAATATTTGGTGGGTACATTTGGGGACTGCCCTTGTGAGGGAAGGGGCACGACAGGCAAAAACAGGGAATTCTCAACCCCTTTTTTTCGACATTTAATTACTTTGTTTGCTCCTGTGTATCCTGAACCTACTAAAAAAAAAGAAAATTCAGCAAATTGGTGAGAACAAACCATTTTTTATTTGAGCACTGGTTGAAGCACTTGCACTTTATTTATATGTGTGTTATGTATATTATTTTTTGTGCCATCACTGTTTAGGTCCAGAGTTTATCTTGGTATAAATAAAAGTTACATTCTGTATATAGGGAATCTCTCCCAGCTGCTTTCCTAACAGCCACGAGACACGCAGATGTGGGGATTCGAACATGTTTTTTGAGCACCCCGAATACACGCAGTTAGCACACGAGCATGGTCTGAGAACACCTTATCCGAGTACGTTCGCTCATCACTACCACCAATATGTCGGGTGAATTCTGATACTACTTTTGTAAACAATAGAATTTTAATTTTGTAGTAGCGCCGGTCAGTGTCCTGTAGTGTCAAACCTCAAAAAACAATCCAAAATGTTCATGTCCCCTTTAAGGTCTGTTTTCGCTGTAAATAATAGGGTTGCACAACCATGACCAATATTTACATGTGCCAATATTCTCTCAAAATTCCGCTCCGAGTACACAGTGTTACGTCTCAGATTTCCGAGACACTTAGTTTTAGAAAAAAAAAACGCAGCTAGTGTTGTGGAAATTGATATTACCGATTTTAATGAAGCACAATGAAGTACACGGAACATCTTTTAGGACCTCACACATCAGTGGACTTTTGTTATGTTCTGACGCTCGATTCTTGTTACCTGTTATTATGCTGCTGACAATCGACATGTTTCGGGAATTCTATCCACACTACGCATAAGGAGAGAGTGGGGTTTTTTAACGTGTCCCTCGAGCACGTGAACGTCTGCTTGAAATTTACTTTATTTTCCTGCCTCAGCCTCCTGTCATATAAATGTTTAATGTACAGTAGCAATGACCCTTTTCAGGGCTTCTGCTATTACTTTTGGGCCATCTGTTACATAGAAAAAGTGATAGCAGATACTTTCTCACTCGGATACATGAGGTTTCTGCTAAGGATCGAGGAAGAGCGGTGATACTGGAAGTTGGCATCACAGATTCGCTATTATGGCGTCTCCTTGTGTCAATTTACATGGTGGGTTGAAAGGTTGAGTAGGGGCCTCATGAATATGCTAGAGCCGTGAATGCTGCAGAGACACTTGCACCTCATGTGCCGCCAGATACTTCCCATGGAAAGCATGGTATATGACATGGAATCCATCCGAAAAAATTCAGGAAGAAAATCGGTACATAAAGAGGTATGATAGTGTCAAGAGTGTGTCACGTCCACCTGGGAGATCTGGGGTTAGAAGATCACTACGTATTGTGAATCGCATATCTTCCATTTAGCCTGTGTGTGTGTCCCATATGAAATGGATTTGGTTTCCTTTGGTGCTAAAGAGGTTAATGACCCATTCTGTGCTGGACAGAAACTTGCAGCTCTATTTTCAGCTGCTTCTGATCTGGACATTACCTCTCTCAATAAAACCTGGCCAGACCTTCTTTGTCTTGCTAGTGAAAGCTTTGCTTCCTAGCTCCTTGGAGACGCTATCCTGAATTGGAGATCGTTGTTGCTGCTGGTGATTGTTGCGTGCTGTTTTTGGGTGTATGCTTTCCTCATTGTCCGATTCCCATTTGGTTGGTACATTCCTATCCTTCCCTATATACCCCTCTACCTTTGTGTGTTTGTTGCTTTCTGTTATACTTGTTTTGTCTTTGTGTTTTGCTTTCTCACATTTCTGTCCCATGCCACATGGGTTGGGGGAGGGGACAGATCAGGGTTTGACATGCCCCCGGAAGAAGCGAGCAGCGAAACGGCCCTGCCACACCACCCTTTCGCACAGCATTTTGGCCATACGGCTCAGCTTTTGTCGGCTATTCAGGTAAAGAATATCATTATCTTTACTATACTTTATTATATGAGTAATTGTAGCCATTTATAATGACCCTGCAGCAGGGGTTGGCCTTATAAAAGGAGACCAGTTTTCTATCACAGGTACACTTTTGCAGGGATAAAGAGTATGGATGCATTTGCTGATTATTTTACCTTGCGTTTAGTATATCTTGATTTATTAAGGACTACTTAACCTACACCATGCACCTATTTACGGCGGTATATCATAGATTTTTGACTGATCAAGTCCACTCTCTATTTGAATCACTATTTATTTAGAGTACATTGTTAGTGGTGGAAAAAGTTGGTACAATATAAAGTCTGTGTAATATACTTTTGAGATATACAGTATATATATATATATATATATATACATTTTTTTTATTTTGGTCCTGGCAGATTATTGTGGTGGTATGCTGTGCCTTACCCTCCTCTTTTTGGAGGTTTTTTTTTTGCCCCGTTCTTTTTAAACTTTTATTATGATTGATTTTATGAATGAATTAATAAAATTTACTTTTAATTCTATCTTTTGAGTTGGAATCGCTTCTTGTTTAGTGGGAATACCACAACAGACCAATTGTATGATGCATATGTTTGGAAGTGTCTAACAATTATCATATCCTGGGACACATTGTATTTAACAAGAGCATAGTAAGGTTGGAGACTCGGGCCTCTCTACATTCAGGAGTACCCCGGGACAGGGATAGTTAGGGTCCCAGGGACAGTTTGAGGCCCCTCTTCCATAACGAAGACCGTCACAGCGTGACAGATAGGACCTCATAAACAGCTAGGGGAGCTTTCTTTCTCACAGACCAATAGGTTCAATGTACAGCATATATCTAAATACCTTGCTGGAAAAAAGTGTCTTATTGGTGCCTCTGACACCATCATACACTTTAGTTGCCCTACTTCCCTGGATACACCCCTACTAGGCGCCATATTATGGCTACGTACATACTCTAGGTTGCAGGAAAGGGCACCTGAGTTCTTAGTGTGCAGTATACTTTTTGCATTTTCCGTATTTTTTCTGTGGATCACGCTTCTGGTACCGCTTATGTAGATTTTTTATTATTATTTCTGCATAAGAAGCTGGCCACATCTTGGTCCACTAATGTCTCTGCATGACGGCATTAATCCTGGCACTACTTTGAAGGGAAACTGTCGGCAAGAATTAGTTACCCAATTTGTCACCATACAGTTATCTGGGATGGTGGCTGGTTCAGAGTAACGGTCTTTATTCTGGTGGAGGTCAGGATTGCAGGGGGTGTTGCTGGAGGAGGATTGTTGTGACGCTCCCACTCAGCGAGATCTCTATCAAGCAAAGAGAATGGCCAGCCAGCTTGACTGTTTGGGAGGGCGGCTCCACCTCTGAGGCTTCGTATTGCAATTTTCAAAACTGTGATCAAGGTTTTTTATTTTTTTGCTTACACATGTTGAATCTAAAGTTATCACTGTCCTGGATGTCAAGATGTTTGAGGACTTTAACCTTGCTGACAAGTTCCTTTTTAAAATTTTCTAACACTGAATGGGTGCCTCCATTTTTTTCCCAATAGAGATGGAGGGTTGGGGATTGCTCTTTGTTTGTTTTTCTATATACAGATGTTGAAGGGCTTCACTAACTCACTGGTACGTGAGTAAGCCAAAATCTTACTGGGAAATCAACTAGTGGAAGGATGAGACCAAGATAAAGCTTTTGGTAAAGCACATCATTCTACTGTTTACTGAAAACTGAATTAGACCTACAAAGAATAGAACACAGTACCTACAGACAAATATGGTGGCAGTTCAAATATTTTTGGGGGTTGTTTTGCTGCCTTTGACTGTGCGCAAGGCATCATGAAATCTGAAGATTACCAATGGGTTTTGGGTCATAATGTAGTTCCCAGTGTCAGAAAGATGGGTTTGTGTCCTAGGTCATTGGTCTTTAAACAGGAAAATGACTGCAAACATACTTCAAGAAGCACCCAGAAATGGATGGAAATAAAGCGCTGGAAAGTTCTGAAGTGGCCAGCAATAAGTCTGGATCTAAATCCCGTTGAACACCTGCATAGAGATCTTAAAATTGCTGTTGGGAGAAGGCACCCTCAAATATGAGAGACCTGGAGAAGTTTGCAAAAGAAGAGTGGTCCAAAATTCCAGTTAAGAGATGTAAGAAGCTTATTGATGGTTTGTTTGCAGTTATTTATTCCAAAGGGTGTGCAACCAAATATTAAGTTGAGGGTGCCAACAATTTTGTCTGGCTCATTTCTGGGATTTTGTGGGAAATTTTGTCCAATTTGCCTTTTTTTCTCTCTGTTATTTTTTTGTTTGAATACACACAAATGAAATAAACAAGTGTATAACAAAACATGTGTAATTGCAATAATTTTTTGGGAGAAATAATTCATTTTCTGGAACAATTTCAAGGGTGCCAACACTTTTGGCCATGAATGTACATAATCGTAGAGGAAGTATCCAACTGTTTTGAGGTGAAAAGGGCATCTTTCCTACTTCTGGATAATGTTATTTATTTAGTGACAGGTGGTTAGCAACAGGTTCAGAATACTTCATCTATAAAGAGAGCAACCTGCTACCATACCAATCAAGCCAAAATGGAAACTACAGCTAACGCCACAGATGGAGAATATGTGGGTACAACAAACAACTACTAAAAACAACAGGAAAAGAAACTTTGGTTATGGCTATGAGTAGCCATGAGAGGGCACTAGTATCACCAGGGTTGGTTCAGAGTCCATTTTGGGCTTGGTTCCAACTTAGTGACTACTGAATTAGCACAGAAACTTTATGGTGTAAAGCTGTAATCTCGGATTGTGTGAACCTCTGACTGTATCTGCGAGGGAAATACACGTTATTTGCTGATAGTTACTGAAACAAATTCCTACTTTTCTTTCATATTTATGCAGTGCAAGTGTATTGAGCGAGGCCGAACATATCTAGTCGGTACAGGACCTCATGTAGGCAAATCACATACTTACAGGACCTCATGTAGGCAAATCGCATACTTACAGGACCTCATGTAGGCAAATCACATACTTACAGGACCTCAAGTAGGCAAATCACATACTTACAGGACCTCATGTAGGCAAATCACATACTTACAGGACCTCATGTAGGCAAATCACATTCTTACAGGACCTCATGTAGGCAAATCACATACTTACAGGACCTCAAGTAGGCAAATCACATACTTACAGGACCTCATGTAGGCAAATCACATACTTGCAGAACCTCACGTAGGCAAATCACATACTTACAGGACCTCATGTAGGCAAATCACATACTTGCAGAACCTCACGTAGGCAAATCACATACTTACAGGACCTCATGTAGGCAAATCACATACTTACAGGACCTCATGTAGGCAAATCACATACTTACAGGACCTCATGTAGGCAAATCACATACTTACAGGACCTCATGTAGGCAAATCACATACTTACAGGACCTCATGTAGGCAAATCGCATACTTGCAGAACCTCACGTAGGCAAATCACATACTTACAGGACCTCATGTAGGCAAATCACATACTTGCAGAACCTCACGTAGGCAAATCACATACTTACAGGACCTCATGTAGGCAAATCACATACTTACAGGACCTCATGTAGGCAAATCACATACTTACAGGACCTCATGTAGGCAAATCACATACTTACAGGACCTCATGTAGGCAAATCGCATACTTGCAGAACCTCACGTAGGCAAATCACATACTTACAGGACCTCATGTAGGCAAATCACATACTTGCAGAACCTCACGTAGGCAAATCACATACTTACAGGACCTCATGTAGGCAAATCACATACTTACAGGACCTCATGTAGGCAAATCACATACTTACAGGACCTCATGTAGGCAAATCACATTCTTACAGGACGTCATGTAGGCAAATCACATACTGTACTTACAGGACCTCACGAAGGCAAATCACATACTTACAGGACCTCATGTAGGCAAATCACATACTTACAGAACCTCACGTAGGCAAATCACATACTTACAGAACCTCATGTAGGCAAATCACATACTTACAGGACCTCACGTAGGCAAATCACATACTTACAGGACCTCATGTAGGCAAAGTATTTTAGAAAACCTCGGCAAATGTTGGCCAATGGTTTTTCCGTTTCGTTTATGCTTCCTGCAAACATATTAATAAATTGACAACTGGGTGTTACCATTCCACTTTTCAAAGAGGTGTGTTCCTGCACAGTCTGGCATTCTCCGCACTGATTGGTCAGCGTCAGCGTGTACAGGAACTTGCCATTCAGAGGAATAGTCGGGGGACATCACAATGTATTATTCTACGAAGGATGCTCCAGTTTATTTCATGCCGAAAAGTACTATTTTCTAATATAGACTTGTTAGGAGAGTTGACAGGTCCTCTTTAGGTGATTAACTGAATTTTCATCAAATTTAGAGTATTGTTTCTCTTTAAAACATATTTTCCTTCCTCACAAGCATAAGAGTATCATAAATTCTGGCAGTAGCCAGGTAAAGGATTGTTTTGTTCTATTAGTTACTTGGCAACTGACTGTTAAGTACGGAACAAAGAATCACCGGTGACATCTGTCGGGGTGCACCTGTCTGGTTGCTACGTGTCTGGGTCATGTGTATGTGTTTGTAGATCTGTGTGGAAGGTGCATCTGCCTGTTTGTATCCGGATACCTTGACTTGTGCAAATGTTTTAGGCAGATGTGGAAAAAACGCTGCAAAGTTGGAAATGTTTTCAAAAATAGAAATGTTAATAGTTTAATTTCTCTTTTGTTCATTCACTTTGCTAATTGATAAAAACTAAACTCGCATGAACATTTGGTGTGACCGCCATTTGACTTGCACACTGTTTTTAAGGAACTGGGCATGGAGATTGTTCCAAACATCTTGGAGAACTAACCACAGATCTTCTGTGGATGTCATTTGTACAAATCCTTCTGTCTCGTCATGTAACCACACAGACTGGTTGATGCTGAGATCAGGGCTCTGTGGGGGCCGGATCATCACTTCCAAGACTCTTCGTTCTTCTCTATGCTGACAATACTCCTTCAGACATTGGTTGTAAGTTTTGGGTCATTGTCCTGCTTCAGAATAAATTTGGAACCAATCAGACGCCTCCCTGATGGTATTGTGTCAAGGATAAATACTTTCGCACAGTACTCGTCAAGATTTTTGGGGCTCTTTATCAACCACACTGATTTTTTTTTTTTTTTTTTTTTTTGGGGGGGGGCAGACTTTTTTTTTGTTTTCTATGAATAAGTGAACTCATAGATGTATAAATACCATTGGTCTCCAAGGTGTGGCTCCGTAGCGACAAAACTGCAGCACTTCGCTTTCTTTGATTCTTTCATGAATGAATCTGTCAAAAATCAAAAGTCCTATTTTTCACAGATTCATTCATGAAATCTAACAGAGATGGTGTTCTTATATTACAGACCAGTAGTGACACTTTGTGTATACCGACACCACATGTTTTCCCATTAGGGGCGGACTTACCATTGGTGCAACCGCTGCAGGTGCACAGGGGCCCAAGAGGTCAGAGAGCCACTACCATCTGGGCCCATATATTGTTCTTGTACTGTCTGTCCCTGGTTCCCACATATATATATCGTACGTATATCATACCTATATTACATGTAACACAAGTGTGCCCCCTACATACATACGATGCATGTCACCTATGTTACATATGCACACAACAAATCATACAGCTACATTACATACATACGAACATCACCTACAACATGTCATCCAATACATATCATACATGTGTTACATTACCAACATTAAATTTAATACACATTATTATTATTAGTACATGTAGGGTTCTAGTTATTACTCGTTTCATTCTAATTATTTGGACAAACGCGCAATTTTTTTTAACTGCTTTTTAATTATTTATTTTTCTGATTTGGGCTTATTAATCATTTACAACATTTTCAACTTTCATTTGCATCTTAACTAAGACTTCTGGGACTTTTAAATTTTTTTTAAAGAAAGTGGGCAGGTATTGGCTTGACATGTTGTAGACAAATTTATGACTTTTTAAAAAGTTGCTTTTTGCTTGTAAGCATTGCATTGGCAGGGACATCATGCGCTGCTTGCAAGCCGAAGGTCAGCTGCCGGAATACTCACTGCTCTGCATGTGTGGAGAGCAGTGAGTATTCATTGCTCTTTAATAGCGAGCACAGTGTCAGCCAGAGCCGTCCTGCAGCTTACGGCAGTCACGTGTGCCGCTGCTTAAGAGGAATGAATATTCACCGCTTTCCACTCCCATGGGCGTGGAATGCAGTGAATATTCATTTCTCTTTAGCAGCGGGCACAGAAGTTAGCCTCAGCAGCCGGCTCCTGCCTCTGTGAACCCGCTGCCGCTCAACCACCTCCCCACCACAGCCAGAGCCGGTGCATCCGAACTATAAGACGTACCCCCCCCATTTTCCTTCACATTTTTGGAGGACAACAGTGCGTCTTATATTCCAAAAAATACTGTACTTCATTGCCTTGATGATTAGGATTGAGAAGTTAAAATTAGCGTTATGTCTGGAAGGAAAAAAAAATGTATTTTACTATTACTTTATGAAGTTTGATATTAAAGGGTTAACTCATTCCCAATATCATAATAGCTTCTCATAATTATATACAAATATTTTTTTATACAAGTGTGCCAATTATACAGTCATGGCTGAAAGTGTTAGCACCCTTGAAAATTGTTCCAGAAAATGAAGTATTTCTCCCAGAAAATTATTGCAATTACATGTTTTGTTGTAGACATGTTTGTTTCCTTTTTGTGTTTTGGAACAGCACAAAAAAACAGAGAAAAATAGGCAAATTGGACATAATTTCACACGTAACCCCAGTCATTTTGAAATGTTTTGCAGATATTATCCCATAATGATATTCCCCCTCACCCCCCCATCATGACTTTGGATACCCTCCATTGCCAATGAAATCCGCCTCCTGCAGTGCCAATGGCATTGATCGAGCATGCCTAGTACCTCTCCCCTGTCATTCATAGACTGCCTCTGTACCGCTTGCCAGATAACCCTCGAATGGCAGGTTTTGCCATCCTGTATATCTGGTTTTGGCCTCCATTACTCAGATTGCACATTTCCTCACTCTCTCCCTCTCTCAGTAAGGAAATTGCACTTGCTCAGCTCTTACTCAGTGATTTCTGAGCTAGCTTCCAGCACAGCTCAGCTCAGCTGTGCTGTGCTTGAATCGGCTGTGTGCTGTGCAGTGCTCTGCTCAGTGTGGTGTGCTCTACTTATCACATGCCATCCGTGTGTAGTCCGTGTGCTGTCCTTGATTAACATTGAAATGTATGGGAGAAACTCTGTCATTTTTTTTTCAGACAAGAAAATCATCGATGAAACACTGATGGTAAAAACTGACACTCAAACCAAACACTGATGAAAGTCAGATCCAAAACACTGATAAAATTCAGGCCGTTTCTATTGTGCGTACAAAAAAAAAAATCAATGAGGCCTCATCTTTTATGCACAATTTGTCTTTTTCTGGTGGATTCCGCCTGCAATTTGCCTGAAAAAGCCCCACAAAAAAACGAAAATAATGCACCGCAATGTACAAACAACGGCATCTTAAAGACTTAAAGTTTATATAGCTTTATATTGTAAATTTTTGTGCCCAACTGGGATTTTTTTTTTTCTGCCCCTGTATCATTTAGGCTAAGTTCCGCATTGTGGGCGAGTTCAGGAGTTGGCTGTCATTTACATGTACTAGTATGGTTGGTAAATCGGACCAGAGTACTGCATGGTGCAATTTTTTTTTCTACTATACTAGCACATTGGCTAACAAAATTGGGTCTGTGTGCGGTCCATTTTGTACACTAGCAGCACATGGACCAAAAATACGAAGATTAGAAACTTTCCCATCTCACTTGAAATTGTTCCAGAAATTGAGGAATTTCTCCCAAAAAACTATTGCAATTACACCTTGAGATTGTTGATATTGTTCAACAATTTGTTTCTCAAATCCTCACACAGCTCTCTTCTCCTCTTTCTGTTCTCCATGCGTAGTGTGGCACACACAGACACACAGTGCAAATATTGAGTCAACTTCTCCCCTTTTTATCTGGTTTCAGGTGTGATTTTCATATTGCCCACACCTGTTACTTGCCACAGGTGAGTTTGAACGAGCATCACATGCTTGAAACAAAGTTGTTTACCTACAATTTTGTACAGGTGCCAACAATGTTGTCCAGCCAATTTTGGGGGTCTTTGTGAAATATCATCCAATTTACTTTTTTTTTTACTTTGTTTTCTTGTGTTGTTCCAATACACACAAAGGAAATAAACGTGTACAATATAACAAAACGTTTAAGTGCAATAATTTTGGGGAGAAATACATTTTCTGGAACAATTTCAAGGGTAACCACACTTCTGGCCATGACTGTACTTTATATAAATAATGATACAATTTGCTTGTATTTTTGTGACCCATTTTTTTTTTGTTTCCTGCAATCATACTGTCACCCAGAAACTAAACAACCTGCAAACTACATGTGGGCAATTAGTAGACTGATGACTACCTTCCTGTACTGATCAGCTTTGTGCGTGTTTGCGACCCCCCCTTGCTGTGACATCCTCTCTTTGCAATTGACCCCGTTCACTTGCGAAGCTTCGCTGCTGTCACCGATATATTATTTCACATTTATTATGGTTTGCTTTTTATGTCATCGGGTTTAAAGCAATTTATTTTGGATTTCATAAGTAAAACTAATGCATCTCATAATGAAAAATTATGTATAAATATAATTTTTTACTTAATTTCTCACATTTTTCAAGATGTCTGCTTGCTGTCATTCAGGGAATACCTTCATTGACAAAAATCTGTTTGGGTCTAGTGATGATCACACAAGTACAGATTTCATTAGAGTAACGGTCGTATCTGCAGATATCGTCATGTTCGGCCGACAGTCGGATGTGTACGCGGACCCGTGACAGATGATGTTGGGAAAGATATGGACCTGGCATTTCCGATCTTGTAGTGCCAATCCTGTTCTGTAGAGATAGGTCTCCGCCAGTGATGTCTAACAGTGAGGAATTCTCTTTTAGAGAACACATGAGTGCTTGGCTGAGCAAGTGCTCCTGTGTATGGAAAAGTTGGTTGAGATAGAACAGGGGTGCACACAATTTTTTGAACCAAGGGCCATATTGCCATACTGAACCAATCCCTAGTGCCGCCAAAAAAAATGTAAAGGAGTACATGCATGAATACATCATCATAACCACCATCAGTACATTAATACTTCACCAGAACAAGTATTTGAGAAGGATTTAGAGAGTTTCGGCTCCCCAAAAAAACACACTAACTTAAACTGAGTCTTCGAGAGCAGAAACTTGCCAAATACTCCTCATAATCTCAAATCTTTAAGTTTTGAGGATTTTTACATTTTAACTTTACCATGAAGCATGTTATGGATTGCTACATGTGTACAAAATCAGAACCACTCTCAGCACATGAGTGCGGTGCCAGAACCACAATTAGTGCATGAATGCAGAACCAGAAGCACCATCCGTACATGAACACAGCACCAGAACCATCGTCAGTACATGAATGTAGCACTATAACCACCGTCAGTACATGAATGTAGCACTAGAACCACCATCAGTACATGAATGCAGAGGCACAACCACAGTCAGTACATGAATGCAGCATCTGAAACTACAGCGCCTTGCAAAAGTATTCGGCCCCCTTGAACTTTTCAACCTTTTCCCACATATCATGCTTCAAACATAAAGATACCAAATGTAAATTTTTGGTGAAGAATCAACAACAAGTGGAACATAATTGTGAAGTTGAACGAAATTTATTGGTTATTTAAAATTTTTGTGGAAATTCAAAAACTGAAAAGTGGGGCGTGCAATATTATTCGGCCCCTTTACTTTCAGTGCAGCAAACTCACTCCAGAAGTTCATTGTGGATCTCTGAATGATCCAATGTTGTCCTAAATGCCTAGTGATGATAAATATGATCCACCTGTGTGTAATATTTGAGTTTGGCACTGTGTTTTTTAGTGTTTACCGTAGATAGTAGGCAATAATCTTTCTGGATCACTTTGTTAGATTAAGACTTATCTATAACAGATAGTTAAAGGGGTATTCCCATCTCCAAGATCCCATCCCAATATGTCGTCCAATATGTCGTAGATGGAATAATATTAGCAAATACCTCCAATTAGAATTGTAGTATAGTTTTTCTGACTGGCGATGTCTCTATCATCATGTGCAGGCATTCCAGGACCTTAGGTATCCATGGTTATGACTAGGGTTGAGCGACTTTCATTTTTTTAAGGTCGAGTCGGGTTTTGTGAAACCCGAATTTGTCCAGAGTCGAGTCGAGTGCAGTCGGCCGATTATCGCTAAAAGTCGGGGATCGACCGAAACACGAAACCCAATGCAAGTCAATGGGGAAGGATAGTCGGCAGTGAGTGGAGGCCAGGAAAACACCTACAGTGCCCATTTCAATGCCAAAAACATCCATTCTTGTTTCTGAAGCTTGTCAATCTTAATAAACTTTATCATAATAGTTGTTCAATGGAACTTGGGGGTCATTTGGCAAATTTGTGGGGGGTAGGGCTGGTTCAAGGTTTTAGTGGGCCCAGGAATCGTGGACTATGTCACGGCGGTGGAGCAGGGAGAGGAAAGTATTTCAACGTTGCAAGTGCTGTGATCCTGAGCAAGCAGGGGGGGGCACACTTGTTCGCATTGGCACTGGCACAGGGCCCCTCAAAGTACAGCGGTGTGTTTGCACGGCGGGGGCGCCTCCCACCAGCAGCGACACTTTTGCGTACTCTGAGGGGCCCTGTGCCAGTGACGTCGCCAACGAGTATGCCCCCCCCACCTGATGAAGGAACCTGCACTTTCATCTGCACCTTCCTCTTTGTCCCTGTGTAAGGTGGTATAACATGCGGGAAGGGAAACCTTACTTTCAGCAGGGTCAGATTCTGGCTGTGTAGAGTATAAGGGGAATGTAGTGGTCTAGGTCAATGTACCAGCAGACTCATCTAGCAGTGGCTGGGCAATGGGCAGGATGAGGAGGAAACAGATATAGGGCCAAAGAATAAAGTAGGCTAAATGCAGTTCAAAATTGGTAACAGGACAGGACTAAACAGGCGGCATTGCTTTGTTGAGTGGAGTAGCAAACCCAGGAGCAGCAGACACTGTTTTAAGGGCCCAACCACACTAGTAGGCCAAATGCAGTTTAATATCTGATACTATAGGCCCAAAGCCAGAAGGTTGAAGCTCAGCTTTATTCAGTTGAGGGCAAACACCAGGGAGGGGCAGATACCGTTAGTAGGCCCTAACCACCAATTTTTAAAATAACAGCACTTAATGAGAGCCAGAAGGTTGAAGCTCAGCTTTATTCAGTTGAGGGCAAACACCAGGGAGTGGCAGACACCGTTAGTAGGCCCTAACCACCAATTTTTAAAATAACAGCACTTAATGAGAGCCAGAAGGTTGAAGCTCAGCTTTATTCAGTTGAGGGCAAACACCAGGGAGGGGCAGACACCGTTAGTAGGCCCTAACCACCAATTTTTAAAATAACAGCACTTAATGAGAGCCAGAAGGTTGAAGCTCAGCTTTATTCAGTTGAGAGCAAACACCAGGGAGGGGCAGACACCGTTAGTAGGCCGTAACCATCAATTTTTGAAAACACAGCACTTAATGAGAGCCAGAAGGATGAAGCTCAGCTTTATTCAGTTGAGGACAAACACCAGGGAGCAGCAAACAGAGGTATTAGGCCCCATCCAGCAATTAAAAAAAAAAAAAAAAAAAAAAAAGCTTAATCAGAGCCAGAAGGTAGAAGCTCAGCTTTATTCAGTTGAGGACAAACACCAGGGAGGGGCAGACACCGTTAGTAGGCCCTAACCACCAATTTTTAAAATAACAGCACTTAAAGAGAGCAAGAAGGTGGAAGCTCAGCTTTGTTCAGTGGAGGACAACACCAGGCAGGGGCAGACACCGTTAGTAGGCCGGAACCAACAATCTTTTAAAAAACAGCACTTAATGAGAGCCAGAAGGTGGAAGCTCAGATTTATTCATTTGAGGACAACTTGAATTAGGGACTGCAGACAGACTTACCAGGCTGTCCCCTGTGTGGACCATGCATCCAATACATTAACCCATTGCACCACAAAGGACACGTAACCTTCCGTGGCCATGCCTACAGGTCCATGTGTCTGTTGTCAGGTGTACCTTTGGACTCACAGATTGACAGAATGCAAGGACAATGTGGTCTTTAACATGCTGGTGGAGGGGTGGGATGGCTTTTCTCGCAAAAGAATTGTCAACTGGGTAGCTCATAGCGTGGTACAGCGTAGTCCATCATGGCTTTATTAATATTAAATAAAATAAAAAAATAGGCTCTATGCACTGTAAAATAGGTTCCAGGGGTACACGGGCAGCAGTGGTCTGGTCAGTGGAGGCCGAGTGGAAGGAGGGACCGCAGACAGGCTTCGAAGGCCTAACATAATAAAATGGGCTGGCTGTAGGCACTTTATAATTGGTTCCAGGGGTACACGGGCAGCAGTGGTCTGGTCAGTGGAGGTCGAGTGGAAGGAGGGACCGCAGACAGGCTTCGAAGGCCTAACATAATAAAATGGGCTGGCTGTAGGCACTTTATAATTGGTTCCAGGGGTACACGGGCAGCAGTGGTCTGGTCAGTGGAGGCCGAGTGGAAGGAGGGACCGCAGACAGGCTTCGAAGGCCTAACATAATAAAATGGGCTGGCTGTAGGCACTTTATAATTGGTTCCAGGGGTACACGGGCAGCAGTGGTCTGGTCAGTGGAGGCCGAGTGGAAGGAGGGACCGCAGACAGGCTTCGAAGGCCTAACATAATAAAATGGGCTGGCTGTAGGCACTTTATAATTGGTTCCAGGGGTACACGGGCAGCAGTGGTCTGGTCAGTGGAGGCCGAGTGGAAGGAGGGACCGCAGACAGGCTTCGAAGGCCTAACATAATAAAATGGGCTGGCTGTAGGCACTTTATAATTGGTTCCAGGGGTACACGGGCAGCAGTGGTCTGGTCAACGGAGGCCAATTGTAATGAGTGTCTGCCAGTTAGTAGTCCCAAACAACAAATAAATGTGAATGTCTCGCATTAAAACAAAACAAAAACACTAAAGGGTGCAATCATTAGGTTCAGGGGTGGGTTCCTCTGCGTTGTTTCAGACCTACTAATTTAGCGCAAAGTATTTACTGTGGTAAATAGAGGACACTGCCCCTGACTATGTTAAGTACCATCATACATATCAACACAATGGTATTGTCAGTGGCAGGTATGGAAGGATGTCAGCGCATAGACTAAACATTGGTGGAAGTGTGAGAGATAACTGTGGAAGTGGTAGAGCAATGTTTGACCTGGGGGTGGGTGAACTCTCTTGTGGCCGGCGGTACAGGCCCAGGGCCCCTCATGTTACAACAGTGTGTCTGACGTTGGGTGCGCACCACCACCGCCAGAGACACTTTATTGTACTATGAGGGACCCAGTAGCAATGCCGTCGACCAAAAGCGAGCACACCCACCTCTTCAGACAAACAGCAGTCTCACGGGTGCTTGCGCCAAGTCGCGATACCACGGCCCCGTGTGGGGACTTTGGCCATTTAGGGAGGTGTAAACATGTCGTATGCTGGACAATCAGTTGCAGCAAATTAGACATTAGAAAAGTAATTCACAGTAGTCCACAGGCAAGAGCTTTTCATAGGAAAGCTAGGTGTCGGCCGGGCAAGGTGGGGCAAAAGATTTCGAAATCCAGTTGTGGTTCATTTTAATGAATGTTAGATCATCAACATTTTGGGTAGCCAGACGAGTCCTTTTTTCGGTTAATATTGAACCTGCAACACTGAATACTCTTTCTGATAGGACACTAGCTGCCGGGCAAGCAAGCTCCTGCAATGCATATTCTGCCAATTCTGGCCAGGTGTCTAATTTTGATGCCCAGTAATCAAATGGGAATGACGGTTGAGGGAGAACATCGATAAGGGATGAAAAATAGTTAGTAACCATACTGGACAAATGTTGTCTCCTGTCACTTTCAATTGATGCAGCAGTACCTGTCCTGTCTGCGGTCATAGCAAAATCACTCCACAACCTGGTCAGAAAACCCCTCTGTCCAACGCCACTTCTGATGTGTGCACCCCTAACACTCCTAGTCTGCTGGCCCCTGGAGCTCGTGTGAGAACGATCACGTGCGCTGTGTGCTGGGAATGCCTGAAGCAAACGGTCAACAAGAGTTGATTGTTTGGTTGCTAATATTAGTTCCAAGTTCTCATGTGGCATAATATTTTGCAATTTGCCTTTATAGCGTGGATCAAGGAGGCAGGCCAACCAGTAATCGTCATCGTTCATCATTTTCGTAATGCGTGTGTCCTTTTTTAGGATACGTAAGGCATAATCCGCCATGTGGGCCAAAGTTCCAGTTGTCAAATCTCCGGTTGTGATTGGTTGAGGGGCAGTTTCAGGCAAATCTACGTCCCTTGTGTCCCTCAAAAAACCAGAACCCGGCCTTGCCACGCTTTTCCAGTGCCCCCGGGAAAGCTTCCTCATTAAAAATATACTCATCCCCATCATCCTCCTCGTCCTCCACCTTCTCTTCGCCCGCTACCTCGTCCTGTACACTGCCCTGACCAGACAATGGCTGACTGTCATCAAGGCTTTCCTCTTCCTCTGGTGCAGACGCCTGATCCTTTATGTGCGTCAAACTTTGCATCAGCAGACACATTAGGGGGATGCTCATGCTTATTATGGCGTTGTCTGCACTAACCAGCCGTGTGCATTCCTCAAAACACTGAAGGACTTGACACATGTCTTGTATCTTCGACCACTGCACACCAGACAACTCCATGTCTGCCATCCTACTGCCTGCCCGTGTATGTGTATCCTCCCACAAAAACATAACAGCCCGCCTCTGTTGGCACAGTCTCTGAAGCATGTGCAGTGTTGAGTTCCACCTTGTTGCAACGTCTATGATTAGGCGATGCTGGGGAAGGTTCAAAGACCGCTGATAGTTCTGCATACGGCTGGAGTGTACAGGCGAACGTAGGATATGTGAGCAAAGTCCACGCACTTTGAGGAGCAGGTCGGAGAACCCAGGATAAGTTTTCAATAAGCACTGCACCACCAGGTTTAAGGTGTGAGCCAGGCAAGGAATGTGTTTCAGTTGGGAAAGGGAGATGGCAGCCATGAAATTCCTTCCGTTATCACTCACTACCTTGCCTGCCTCAAGATCTACTGTGCTCAGCCACGACTGCGTTTCTTGTTGCAAGAACTCTGACAGAACTTCCGCGGTGTGTCTGTTGTCGCCCAAACACTTCATAGCCAATACAGCCTGCTGACGCTTGCCAGTAGCTGGCCCATAATGGGACCACTGGTGTGCAACAGTGTCATCTGCCGATGGAGTGGTTGGCCGACTGCGGTCTGTGGAAGAGCTGTCGCTTCTGCAGGAGGACGAGGAGGAGGAGGAGGGGGTGCGAACGCCTACAGCCAACTGTTTCCTAGACCGTGGGCTAGGCACAACTGTGCCGAAATTGATGTCCCCTGTGGACCCTGCATCCACCACATTCACCCCGTGTGCCGTGATGGACACATAACGTCCCTGGCCATGCCTACTGGTCCATGCATCTGTAGTCAGGTGCACCTTTGTACTCACAGATTGCCTGAGTGCATGGACGATGCTCTGTTTAACATGCTGGTGCAGGGCTGGGATGGGTTTTCTGGCAAAAAAGTGTCGACTGGGTAGCTCGTATCGTGGTTCAGCGTACTCCATCAGGGCTTTGAAAGCTTCGCTTTCAACTAACCGGTAGGGCATCATCTCTAACGAGATTAGTCTAGCTATGTGGGCGTTAAAACCCTGTGTACGCGGATGCGAGGATAAGTACTTCCTTTTTCTAACCAGAGTCTCATGTAGGGTGAGCTGGACTGGAGAGCTGGAGATCGTTGAACTTTCGGGTTTGCCGGTGGACATGGCAGACTGAGAGACGGTTGGAGATGGTATTGTTTCCGCCGGTGCCCTAGATGCAATATTTCCTCCTACAAAACTGGTGATTCCCTGACCCTGACTGCTTTTGGCTGGCAAAGAAACCTGCACAGATACTGCCGGTGGTTCGGAAAATGGTGGCCTTACAGTGACGGAAGGGATGTTGCGTTGCTGACTAGCTTCATTGGCCGAGGGTGCTACAACCTTAAGGGACGTTTGTTAGTCCAGGCTTGAAAATGCATGGTGGTTAAGTGTCTATGCATGCAACTAGTATTGAGACTTTTCAGATTCTGACCTCTGCTTAAGCTAGTTGAACATTTTTGACAGATGACTTTGCGCTGATCAATTGGATGTTGTTTAAAAAAATGCCAGACTGCACTCTTCCTAGCATCGGATCCCTTTTCAGGGATTGCAGACTGAGCTTTAACCGGATGGCCATGCTGTCCTCCAACAGGTTTTGGCTTTGACACGCGTTTTGGCCCAGATACGTGCCCGGCAGATGGAACCTGTTGCGATGTTGATGCCTGCTGCGGCCCCTCCTCCACCTCCGCTTCTGAACTACTGCCGCCTGCACCCTGTTCCCCCAATGGCTGCCAATCGGGGTCAACAACTGGGTCATCTATTACCTCCTCTTCGAGCTCGTGTGCAACTTTGTCTGTGTCACCGTGTCGGTCGGTGGTATAGCGTTCGTGGCGGGGCAACATAGTCTCATCAGGGTCTGATTGTGGATCAGTACCCTGAGAGGGCAATGTTGTGGTCTGAGTCAAAGGAGCAGCATAGTACTCTGGCTGTGGCTGTGCATCAGTGCACTCCATGTCAGAATCTACTTGTAATGGGCATGGCCTGTTAAGTGTTTCACTTTCTAAGCCAGGGACGGTATGTGTAAAGAGCTCCATGGAGTAACCCGTTGTGTCGCCTGCTGCATCCTTCTCTCTTGTTGTTTTTGCTGAAGAGGGCAAGGAAGCGACTTGTCCCTGACCGTGAACATCCACAAGTGACGCGCTGTTTTTACATTTACCAGTTTCAGAAGAGGAGGCAAAAGAGCTAGAGGCTGAGTCTGCAAGGTAAGCCAAAACTTGCTGTTGCTGCTCCGGCTTTAAAAGCGGTTTTCCTACTCCCACAAAAGAGAGCGTTCGAGGCCTTGTGTAGCCAGACGACGAACCTGTCTCCACAGCTCCAGACTTAGGTGGAATATTTTTATCCCCACGACCACCTGATGCTCCACTACCACTGCCATCATTACCAGCTGACAATGAACGCCCACGGCCACGACCTCTTGCACCAGACTTCCTCATTGTTTTAAAAACTTAACCAAAGTAACTTTATTTGTTGCTGTCAAACAACTTACACGGTGAGCTATAACTTCAGTATGATTTCAATATCCCTTTACAGGTTGGTGAGACCACAAGGAAAATCAGGCCCAATGTTACACACTCTGTTTTCTGTGGCACCAAATCACAGAGATGCCACACACGCAGGACTGTCACTCAAGCACAACTGTCAATATTAATCTCCCACTGTTTTATATTTTTTTTTTTTTCAGGGAGACTTTAGAAACCAAATAAGATAAAATGATTTTTTCAGGGACAATTTAGAAACCAAATAATAAAAAAAAAGGCTTTCTATGGCCCACTGAGTGAGAGATGGCACACACAGGAGTCAGGAGTGGCACACAAGCCCTGAGGCCAATATTTTTCTCCCACTGATTGATGTAGTGATTTTTTTTCAGGTAGATTTTAGAACCCAAATCAAGCAAAAAAATAAATAGGCTTTCTATGGCCCACAATTTGAGAGAGAGATGGCACACCCAGGAGTCAAGACTGGCACACAAGCAGAAAGGGCAATATTAATCTCCCACTGTTTTTTTGTTTTTTTTTTGTTTCAGGGAGACTTTAGAAACCAAATAAGATAAAATGTTTTTTCAGGGACAATTTAGAACCCAAATCAAGCAAAAAAAAAATAAATAGGCTTTCTATGGCCCACTGAGTGAGAGATGGCACACACAGGGATGGCACTCTAGCAGAAATGCCAATCTTAATCTCCCACAAAAAAAAAAACAGGGACTGTCCTACAATTACTATCTCCCTGCAGTAATCTAAGCCAGGTATGGCAGGCAGCAATAAGGAGTGGACTGATGCACAAATTAAATAAAAAGTGTGGACAAACAAAAAAGATAGCTGTGCAGAAAGGAACAAGAGGATATGTGCTTTGAAAAAAGCAGTTGGTTTCCACAGTGGCGTACACACAGCAATACAGCTATCACGGAGCCTTCTAGGGCAGCCCAATGAGCTACAGCGCTGAGGGGAAAAAAAAAAGTAGCTTCCAGTGTCCCTGCACACCGAAGGTGGTGTTGGACAGTGGAAATCGCTGCAGCACAAGCGGTTTGGTGGTTAGTGGACCCTGCCTAACGCTCTCCCTGCTTCTGACGAAGCGGCAGCAACCTCTCCCTAAGCTCAGAGCAGCAGCAGTGAGATGGCGGTCGGCGGGAACGCCCCTTTATAGCCCCTGTGACGCCGCAGAAAGCAAGCCAATCACTGCAATGCCCTTCTCTAAGATGGTGGGGACTGAGATCTATGTCATCACGCTGCCCACACTCTGCGTCCACCTTCATTGGCTGAGAAATGGCGCTTTTCGCGTCATTGAAACGCGACTTTGGCGCGAAAGTCGCGTACCGCATGGCCGACAAGCACAGGGGTCGGATCGGGTTTCATGAAACTCGACTTTGCCAAAAGTCGGCGACTTTTGAAAATGAACGACCCGTTTCGCTCAACCCTAGTTATGACCACTAACAACTAGCGGTCACTATATCGGTGATCGTAACCATGGATACCTAAGGTCCTGTAATGCCTGCACATGAGA
Organism: Ranitomeya variabilis; assembly: GCF_051348905.1. NCBI lineage: Eukaryota > Metazoa > Chordata > Amphibia > Anura > Dendrobatidae > Ranitomeya > Ranitomeya variabilis. Next base: position 518,709,787 of record NC_135237.1, read on the forward strand.
AGAGAGACATCGCGAGTCAGAAAAACCATACTATTCTAAATGTAGGTATTTGCTAATGTTATTATTATTACATATTGGGATAGGATCTTGGAGATGGGAATGCCCCTTTTAAGGCCGTCATACATATTAGACTAAAGACGTCCGATATTGGCAGGATGGTCCGACAGTCTATGGGGTATGGAGGCCTCCCAACTCATCCCCGGTAGGGTCTCCTGTGTATGGGGGGAATTGAGGAAGACAGCTGTCAGCAGAACGTTTGTTTGGCCAATAGCTACTGTATCTTATATGTATGGGGGCCCTAACCTTACAGTCACCCCGATGTTTGTGGGTTTTCATGGACACCTCTATATTAAGGCAGTGAGCAGGAGCATATTCTATTCTCTTACAGTTCAGGGTCATCTCTGAGCTTGGTGCTGTGTTTTCATCTTCTTGATAATAGATGACAATCGCGTTTTCTGGACCACTGAATTTGGACTTGTCCACCACAAGTAGTTTTCTGCCCACCCACAGAGACATAAAATGGTTGTCCCACTGTCATGGAGAATAGGGGTTCTACTGATGACCACTGGGACCCCCGACTATCAAGCTAATGGAGGGGGTCACAGTGCCCCTGTTTGAGGAGATTGGTGGTTGAGCATGTGCCTGCCCAGCCAATAAATGCAAATAAAAAGAAACCATTACTATAGAAATGGCACATGATGGGTGGGTGTTAGTTATGTATATTTTACAATGGGGCCTAGGAGTTTTTAAAGGGTTATTGTCAACACTGAAAGTTTCTAATCCTTGGGGGTCCTACATGTGACACTGATTTTGAGAAAATGCCCCATCAGAATGGTGCAGTGATCGCGCATGGACGCTAACGCTATGTTCATCCTCCTATGAGTTCAGCGCTCAATTTTCTCAAGCAGTCCCATGCAAAATGAATGGAGAGGAGGTGCGCATGGGCGGTCACAGCTCCATTTGAGCAGAATATTTCAGTGCCCCATTTTCAGGACCAATGGGGGTCCAAATATTTGTGTCTTATGAATAGATGATAACTTTCAATGTTGGGAATAACCCTTTATGTAACACCTCAGGGTAAAATTATAAAAAGCCTGTATTTCCTTGTGATTCCTGAGACGAGGCGGGGGAGCACGTGTTACTGCGCCTTTCATTGAATAATTTTACTTTATAAATAGTGTCTTTAAAAATGTGACTGTTAAAAAAAGGAAATGTGGACGGTGCCGAGGCTGGAAATGAATGACAACTGCAATTAGAGATGAATGGAGAGAGATGTAATTAGCTGGAAACCGGAAACTCGAAATCCTGCTTCCCAGTTGTGCTTTGTGAGCTGAATAGAGCGAATCTGTGAATCGGGATCTTAATAAGCAATTCAGAGCGAGAAATGATATCTGGTGCTCACCGGCCGATGCAGAGAAATGGGCACTGCTGTGTATGAATGCACTGAGAACAGGTCCTGTAGAAAGGGTTAAACGCAGTACGAGAGCCGAGCACTGATTGGTTGCTCTAGGCCTGAGCGGCGCAGGGTTTGTCTTTTTGAAGAATAAGGGGACAGATTCCAGTCCACAAGTGCTAGAACCATCATCATCCCTTCTGGTAAAAAAAGTTCTGCAGCCTCTGACGTTTGTATTATGATGTTTTTTTCAACTGAAATGAGCATTATGATGTTCTGCAGCAGCTGAACTGTAGACTACGCACAGCAGCTGCTGAAGAACCTCTTTTGTTTTGGAGTGACAAAACACTTCATACTAGTCCATCAGTGAACTTCCTACAAGAAGAGATCAGCAGTGCCAGTCAGTGGCGTAACTTGAAGCTCTCGGACCCTAATGCAAATACTCAATTAGTGCCCCCAACTAATCTGTCTCTAGCTGCAGAGACACCAAGACGGATTACAGGAAGCGGAGACGGGTCTTTGTCTTTATGCTCCTGCTCTCCTGTCTGTCAACCTGCATACAGGCATTACAAAGATAAAGACTTTCAGTTTGGGGCAGGCAAGCCATTGGCAGGCACAATGTATGCTGGAAAGTAAGTTCCAGCACTCATAGTGCTGACAGAATGCGTGGATGGCAAGTTACACATCATGACAGTTCCTAGACATATTAGTATGGTATATGCACCAAAGCAGTTTAAACTTGTAGTGAGCGAGGATGCAGCAAGAATATTCTTTACTGCAGGATCTGTGTATTGATATGGTACTACAGGTTTCAGCATTCTGGGACCTGTCACTCTGCAGCATGTGCTGCCTAGCTGTGCATTAGTTTGCCTTTGCTGTGGATCCTCGCTGCTTTCGCACTATATAAATATAATTCCAAATTTAAACGTTGCTCGGCCAAATTTGGCTAGACGAGATAACGGCAATCAATTCCTACTTTCACTTCACTGCTTTTAAATATAGAATCCGAGCGTGGAGCTAATTTTGGAAGCCGAGAAATCAAAGGCTGTAATGTGAGTCGTTTTTGTGGATTATTCCGGAGCCTTTGTCATCTAAAGTGGACTTCACGTCCAGCAAATGCTGATATTGTCAGCGTGATATTAATGGGCGGCAGCCTCTGTGGTTTAGCAAATAAACCTCATAAAACCCCTAAGATTTTTTTATTTTTTTTTTTTTTTAGAAATACCATCCTGTATGTAATGGATCAGATATTTATTCAGGATTTTCAATTGGATTATGAGGCAATTCTGATCCTACTCTACATTGTGCGAATCAATGAGGGAAAATGAGAACCTGTGAAATCCTGCTTCCTGGGTTCTCCTTGTTCCATGTATGCAGGACTTCCGTGTGTGCAGGACTTCCGTGTATGCAGAACTTCCGTGTATGCAGGACTTCCGTGTATGCAGGACTTCCGTGTATACAGGACTTCCGTGTGTGCAGGACTTCCGTGTATGCAGGACTTCTGTGTATGCAGGACTTCCGTGTATGCAGGACTTCCGTGTGTGCAGGACTTCCGTGTGTGCAGGACTTCCGTGAATGCAGGACTTCCGTGTATGCAGGACTTCCCTGTATGCAGGACTTCCCTGTATGCAGGACTTCCGTGTGTGCAGGACTTCCGTGTGTGCAGGACTTCCGTGTATGCAGGACTTCCGTGTGTGCAGGACTTCCGTGTGTGCAGGACTTCCGTGTATGCAGGACTTCCATGTATGCAGGACTTCCGTGTGTGCAGGACTTCCATGTATGCAGGACTTCCATGTATGCAGGACTTCTGTCATCGCCTGTCTTGGTGGGAAGTGCCGAATAATGCATGGTATATATAAATCGTGCCACCTGAACTTATGCGGTAAATACTGGGCAATTAATGTATCGCATAACTATATAATGTAGTTGCAAATACTAATATTCCCATGATGTTTACCCAGGGCACATCGACGGAAAAATACAGACCGTTTCTTTTACTCTTGTTGATTCAGAAAAAGAAGAAACCTATGAAGCATGAGCTACTTTGCTGTTAAAGGGAATACATCGCAAGGTTTTTGCTTTGTAATCTGAGAACAGCATAATGTGGAGGCTGAGACCCTGATTCCAGCGATGTATCACTTGCTGAGCTGTTTGCTGTCATTTTGATACAATCACTGTTTTCTCTGCTGCAGTTCCAGCAGTGCTCAGAATACTGAGCCAAGAATAACCCCGCCTACACCACCGATTGGCAGTATTCTGTGTAGACTGTACAAAAAGCTGCCAATCAGTGGTGAGGACGGGGTTACACAGAGGAATTGACCAGGAGGCACAAGACAGCTAGTCTTGTAGTGATAATCTCCTGTGGGTAAAACACTGATTTTATAGAAACAACAACACACAGCCTAGTAAGTGACACATCCCTGGAATCAAGCTCTTGGCCCCTACATTATGCTGCTCTCGGATTACATAACAAAACCTTCTGACAGGTTCTCTTTAAAGAGAAATAACTTCCCTCCTAAGCCCACGTGGCCCCATTCAACCACATATTCCTTTCCATGAACATTTAGGATGTTCAATACCTCTTAATATCCAAAGGGGTTGGATTTGTTGCAGATTTTAGTGTGGATTCAGCCCCAAAGTCATTGTTACATTTGTGGTAACCAACATCCCAATTCATATGCAGCAGAAAAAAAATCTACACCATTTATTTTTTTTTTTTTGCAACTCATCAAAACTATAATTTCTAATCTAAAGATCCTTAAAGGGTTAGTCCCCTCTTCAAAAACGCTTATTGTCAGATAGTGCCTAAAGTACAAGCAATTTTGTAAATTACTGCTTATTGAAATTTTCAACTATTTTTGAGATATTATTATTAACGCTTTTTTTTTTTTTTAGTTTACAACTCATTGCCTTGGAGACCGACCACCGCTGCAAGGGAGGAGAACAGCTGCAATGCTTACAAGCTGTTTTCTATTTAACACTGTCTTGAAACTGGCCAGGGTCACTGGAGTGAGCTCTTGCCTCCTAATCCTGGGGCAGTGCTCACATGCTAGACAGCAGCGGTGGTCGGTCTCTTAGGCGACAAGCTGTGAACAAAATAAAAGTGTGAATATCTCAAGAACGGATGCAAATTTTAATAAGTAGTAAATTGAAAAAGTGCTAGTATTTACAAGAACTATCCAACAATATACATCTGTGAAGATGGGAGTGGGTTGTCCGCGTTAGAAAACCTCCAGGATCCTAATCGTGGAGAGTTCCTGCATAGATCATCTTCCGCTCTGGAGGACCTGTCCCTTTTATTTGAATAGACACTGTGTAATGCTTAATTTCTCCTGAGGAGGTGCTATAGGGAAAGTGAACACTTACTGCCAGGTATTAAACCTGATCACAGTCGATTGATAATGGTCCATGCCGAAGAATGCTTTGTATTCTGCTTATTGTAACCCAACCAACACATTGTATAAAACCTCTCTATGGTTTGGTTTCCTATCATAAATCTTGTGGCAAAGCTCAATAAAGGGTCGATATTGACTTTTAGGATTGGTGCCCCCTATAGATTGTACCAGAGGTTCTCTCTTCTTCCTCTCTGAAGAGGTTATTTGCTCAATCTTTCTTGGGAAATTGGGGTTTATGTATTTTGAAGTTGTTGCTTGTGTTTGCCCCCCTGAGTCAAGGACCTTTTATATTGTTGATTTGACGTTTTAAGGTTTGTTTGTTTTTTACGTCGATTCCTGTTGCGTTTTTCCAAAAAAAACTGTGTAAAATAAAAATGTTTCATATCTGTGAATAACCTCTAGTTATGTATAAAGGTCTATATGTTTGTCCGATAGCATGATGAAATTCACCTTTAGGGCATTTAGTAATTTATGCAAATTTTCATTACGGCAATTTTCAGAACCTGAGAATGGTCGTAGTTGTCGTAACCTAGAGAGAGTGGGGTTCGTAATATGACTACAGCTTCAGCTGGTGACGTTTTCGTGGCCTTCATGAACTATTAGATGTGATTGAATTGGAAAGGTATTTGCAGTGTGATCGGCAGGATTTGGGGGGCTGAGAACCCAATGTTAATAGCTTCTACATAATGACTCCTGAGTCCTCCAGTGGGTCACTTCGAAAAATCCAGGTCGGGTGTGGTCCGCATTGTTAATCCTGAGGCTACATGGCGACTTTAGCAGCAACAGAGATCACGCAGCCAAAGTTTTCTCTGTGCATCTGCTACATTACCCCACAGCATCTATATATACAGTATGATAGTCCTCCCCCACTCCTAATACACAGTATGATGGCCTCATCCCTCCTATATATACGATATACTGGCCCTAACAGTCGTCTCCACTTCTGAGACCCTCACTGATCACTAGAACAAGGGGTGCTGTGCCCCAACCCACCCCGACGTATGATGCTGTAGCGTGCATGTGAGACCAACCCTTTATTAATTTCTGTGGGAGTAGAAGTGTGCATGATTGACCTCCACTCAGTCAACGAAAATACCGGTGATCACGCATGCACACCACTGTCACATTCGTGTGGGTCACATAGGATGCCCATTTGCGTAATCATGGGTGGCCGCCTATTCTGTGGTTTGGTTGTTCATCAGATGTCCCTTTTATCTCATGCAGAGGTATCATCCGGTGCTTGCTGTATCCTTCAGTAGTTTCAGTCTAATATACAGGCAAAAAGTTGCATTTTAGCCAGTTTTATAATTATTTCATTTAGTGCATCATAAAAGTTTTTTTATTTCCAGTTTTCTTTCTCCCATTCTTCACTATTCCTCTACCACAGTTACCTCCTTTGATAACTGGTGATTAGTGATGAGCGAGTGTGCTCGTTACTCGAGTTTTCCAAGCATGCTTGGGTGTTCTCCGAGTATTTTGGGCATGCTCGTAGATTATGTTTGTGTCCCTGCAGCTGCATGATTTGCGGCTGCTAGACATCCTGAATACATGTGGGGATTCCCTAACAAACAGACAACCTGAACACATGCAGGGATTGTCCAACAGCCGCAAATCATGCAGCTGCGGGGACACAAACATAATCTACGAGCATGCCCAAAATACTCAGAGAACACCCGAGCATGCTCAGAAAACCCAAATAACGAGCACACTCGCTCATCGCTACTTGTGATTTAACGCACCCCACAATGTCACCCCGCTGGGGCATTTGCTGTATGTTGCACTCAGCTGTGCACACTTATCTTTTTAGGGTGAAAGAAGAACAAAAACCTCAACTATCACAGTAAGTAGCGCCTCTCCCGGTGCAGTAGGCTTGACTTTTTTATGTTTGTTGTTTTTGTTTTGCTGTGTTTTGCTTCCTGCATACTTTGGTGGTGTTAGGTGACCGTAGTCTTTGGTAGGCTGCATTTAGTATGTCTTGTGCTTCTTGACTGGCTTGTAAGATGGCTACTTGCAGCTTTCTTACCCCATCCACATTCGTTGGATGTAGACACCTCTGCCTGCTTGTGGACTAGTTTTCTGTGTGAGACCTGTACTCCTCTTCTCTTGCTGGCTGAGTTTTGAAGCTGCCATTCTTCTCCATCGGCTACCAGCTTTTCCTTTCCGCTTTTCTGTAGTGATTGGGGGAGACATTTCGGGCCTGTCGCTTGTTCTCATGGTTATAAAGATGCATTATTTGCTTATTTAAACAGGTGGTTTCCCTTTAGTGGGATCACTGAACTGGTTAATAACGTTCTACTGCCACAACCAAAGCAGCAAAATGAGAAGGAGCCTGAGAAGTAAGTAAGCTGCTTTGCTTAGATTAAGCGCAAACTATGTAGCATTGGTTGCAAGCAACAGGATCGCATTTGGGAAATGCGCTTAGTCAATACCTGTTTACCCCCACAGAACTGCATTGCTCTTTGCTCCTTTTTTCGGTTTACCAGTGCTTACAGTGAGCGAGACCCTTGGAAGCACAGCAGGCCTTGTAAATAAATGGCTATCATGTTATGCGCAGAATTCAAGGGACACTGTCACCCCCTGGGACGTTTTTTACATATTAATATGGGCATACAGGTGATAGAATGGTTAAAATAGTCATACCTGTATGTCCATATCTGCAGTCTTGATGTCACCCCATACCACCCCCCTCCCATCAGCATCACAGTGATGTGTATTGCTGTCTCGGAACACTGCGCCCTGCAGTCATGCCGTTATACTTAGTTTTTCCGCCCTGATATCGGCATTATCTTCTTTGTTCTTCTGCGCAGGCCCCAGCGTGTCACTACTACCGAAATAGCAGTGACTCCCCGGCGCTTGTGCAGAAGAACAATGAAGCCCATGCCCATAGCAGGGCGGAAAAGGTAAGTATAATGGCGTGACTACAGGGCGCAGGCGTGGGATCCTGGGGCCAGCAATAAACATCACAGGGCCCTGGGGGATGATGATGGGAGGGGGGGGGGGTGGTACACAAATGAAGACTTATGGCCGAGTTTACTTCCAGGGACCGCACGCAAGCTAGTCACTCTGATTTTAACTCTTGATTTTTTTTACATCGTCAGGAATTGCCTATTTATGTCTTTCATTAGCCCAAATTACAGAGAACAAAAACTGACATATAGGATGTATTTAAAGAAGATTTGTCAGAAATTCTGGAATACAAATTGCATGCATTACTAAAGCTCTCTTAAAATTGATGGGGCTGATGTTGTTGCTTGGGAAATCCATTAGCTCTATAATTGTTTTTGAAAGTTTAAATTAAGTCTCTGCCCACCTAGCCTTATTAACACCCCCTCAGTGTCCCTCCTCCCTGCTCCTGAATCTGTCTATCTAGCCCAATTGACAGTTCCTCAGTGTCCCTCCTCCCTACTACTGAATCTCTGTACACCTAGCCTAATTGACAGCTCCTCAGGGTCCCTCCTAACTACTGCTGAATCTCTGTCAACGTAGCCTCATTGACATCTCCTCAGTGTCCCTCCTCCCTGCTGCTGAATCTGTTGACCTAGCCTCTTTGATAGCTCCTTATTGTGACTCCTCCCCATTGCTGCTGAATCTCCACCTGCCTAGCCTAACTGACACCTCCTCAGTGTCCCTCCTACTTGCTGCTGAATCTTTATCAACCTAGTTTCATTGACAGAACCTCAGTGTCCCTCCTCCCTGTTGCTGAGTCTGTGCCCATCTAGCCTAATTGGCGGCTCCTCAGTGTCTCTCCTCCCTGCTGCTATTGAATCCCGACCCCCCCCCCAGCCTGATTGACAGCTTCTCAGTGTCCCTCCTCCCTGCTGCTGAAGAGATCTCACACTGCTCAGTATAAGGCCGGGGTCACACTGGCGAGTTTTACGGACGTAAGAGCGCAGAAACTACGTCCGTAAAACTCGCATTACATACGGCACAATGATTCTCAATGGGGCTGCTCCTATCAGCCGTATATTACGGATCCGTAATATACGGCTTTCTACGGCCGTACAAAATCGCAGCATGCTGCGTTCGTCAGCGTATTGCGCAAAAAAAATCGCCAATGAAAGTCTATGGGGGCGAGCGAGAAAAATACGGATTCCACACGGACCAGCAGTGTGACTTGCGAGAAATACGCAGCTGTGTTAGTGAAAAGTCGGTAATTCAATTGCCGGCTTTTCATTTCTCCTGCACAAACCCGACAGGTTATGAGACATGGTTTACATACAGTAAACCATCTCATTTCCCCATTTTTTTTTGCATATTCCACACTACTAATGTTAGTAGTGTGTATGTGCAAAATTTTAGCGCTGTAGCTGCTAAAATAAAGGGTTAAATGGCGGAAAAAATTGGCGTGGGCTCCCGCGCAATTTTCTCCGCCAGAATGGTAAAGCCAGTGACTGAGAGTAGATATTAATAGCCAGGAGAGGGTCCATGGTTATTGGCCCCCCCTGGCTAAAAACATCTGCCCCCAGCCACCCCAGAAAAGGCACATCTGGAAGATGCGCCTATTCTGGCACTTGGCCACTCTCTTCCCACTCCCGTGTAGCGGTGGGATATGGGGTAATGAAGGGTTAATGCCACCTTGCTATTGTAAGGTGACATTAAGCCAGATTAATAATGGAGAGGCGTCAATTATGACACCTATCCATTATTAATCCAATTGTAGGAAAGGGTTAAAAAACACACACACACATGATTTAAAAGTATTTTAATGAAATAAACACAGCGGTTGTTTTAATAATTTATTGCTCTCTCAATCCATCAGCAACACCCTCGCTTGGCAAAATAATAAACGCACAAGATACATACCTTCTGATGTCCTATCACGTCCAATGAGGTAATCCATCTGAAGGGGTTAACTAATATTACAGGCACGAGCTGCGATAAACCACTCACTCGTGCCTGTAATCCCCGGGTGCTGAAAGGAAAGCTGGATCTGTACTTACATTGAGTCGCGGTGATGCGCCCCTGCTGGATGTTCTCATGAACTGCAGCCTGGGAACTTTTTCCCACGCTCCAGGTCATATGAGGACATCCACCAGGGGGCGCATCACCGCGACTGAAGGAAATGTAGGTCAATGACCTACATTTCATTAATTCTCCGGGGAATTACAAGCTGCATTTGCACTGCTCCTGCTTGTAAATTATTTTAACCCCTTCAGATGGATTACTTCGTGGGACGTGACGGTTCAGCTGAGGGTATGTATCTTGTGCGTTTATTATTTTGCCAAGCGAGGGCCTGCAAATGGATTGAGAGAGCAATAAATTATTAAAACAACCGCTGTGTTTATTTAATTAAAATACTTTTAAATCATGTGTGTGTGTGTTTTTTAACCCTTTCCTACAATTGGATTAATAATGGATAGGTGTCATAATTGACGCCTCTCCATTATTAATCTGGCTTAATGTCACCTTACAATAGCAAGGTGGCATTAACCCTTCATTACCCCATATCCCACCGCTACAGGGAGTGGGAAGAGAGTGGCCAAGTGCCAGAATAGGCGCATCTTCCAGATGTGCCTTTTCTGGGGTAGCTGGGGGCAGATGTTTTTAGCCACGGGGGGGCCAATAACCATGGACCCTCTCCTGGCTATTAATATCTGCCCTCAGTCACTGGCTTTACCGCTCTGGCGGAGAAAATTGCGTGGGAGCCCACGCCAATTTTTTCCGCCATTTAACCCTTTATTTTAGCAGCTACAGCGCTGAAATTTTGCACATACACACTACTAACATTAGTAGTGTGGAATATGCAAAAAAAAGGGGATATGAGATGGTTTACTGTATGTAAACCATGTCTCATATCCTGTCGGGTTTGTGCAGGAGAAATGAAAAGCCGGCAATTGAATTACCGACTTTTCACAGATATCGCGCTGAATGACATCTAAATACAGAATATATATATATGTGTCTCAATGACATATATATATATATATATATATATATATATATATATATATATATACTGTATATATGTTTTCCCGAACATTTGAGCACATAAATCCATTAGATGTCGGTTTTGCAAGCCTGCGCGAAAATCTCGCAGTACGGATGCCATACGGATTACATACGGAGGATGCCATGCGCAAAATACGCTGACACACCCTGACTACGGATCACTATTTTGGGAACATTTCTCCATATTACGGCCGTAGTACGGACGTATAATACGTGGCGTATTGTCTTACGCCAAGTGTGACCCCAGCCTAAGTTGCAGCTGTCAGTCAGGTTTGGTAGGCGAAGAATCAATACATTGGACTCCTAAAATGCTCACTGTAATACTGATTCAATACATAGATTATGCAGCCATTCTGACATGGATTTTCAAAGTAAATACACTAGTCTCCCCAGATTTTAGAGATCAATTTAATAATGCATGCAGTTTTTATTGAGAAACCTTGTTACACACCCAGCTAAAAAAAAATAAAAATTGAAGTTAAATCTGATGAAATTAATACGTTTTGCAATCATTAACATGGTGTACATCCCATTGATGGAAGCTTCGGTAGGGGGTTGTGGCAGCTTCTTTTTTTTCAATTCTTGTCTGACGTAGGACACAGAGCTGTGTGACCAGCGCTTCGTGTGAAGTGATTTGGCTAACTACTCAGTTTAGTAGGTCCTGTCATGTACAGGACAGGGGCTGGAGGTCGGCTCCTGTCACTCACTGCTTCACTCACGTGTTGATAAAGGAATTGGTGTCATGCATTGGACTCCGTCCTGAAGAAGACCTCCTGGGACATGGACTGGAGCTTATAGCTGAAATTTGGAATACCTATCAGATGTGAAGTAGATTTTAAGGTTCCATAAGTTACTAATTCATGGGGATCGAACTGTATTTTTATTTCTTTTTTTTACTCGGAAGCTTAGTTAGTCAGGTGAGAAAAGGGGTTGTATTTTACAGAACCTCCTCTCTCCACTCTTCGTCCTTGAGCTGTTTTTGCTGCTGCTGCCACCTACTCTTATTCATGTGAAGAGCGTCGAGTTGCAATACTAGGTATAGTCCAAAATGGCTAATTAGATACATTTATCTATCCAAAATATGCATGTGAATGTATATTTTGTACTTCTCCAGTGCAGGAGTTTAGAAGGTATCGTACCATTGCAGTTAGGTAAATTTGCCAATGGGACCGACTTTTTATGGAGACCATGTTGGCTGTCATCCAATTTTCTAGAAAATAGACCTAGACAGGGGTGGACATCTCATTGGGGCAACCAGTGCGGTAGCCCAGGGGCTCAAGAGCTAAGGGGGGCCCATTTATACCTCCAAAGAAGGTGCAACTTTGCATTTTTAGGAGCTCTTGGTCTGTAAAAGGGCCCATAAATTGTTCTTGCACTGGGGCCCTTTTCTGTCTGCGCCCATCAGAGGACATAGGCTTCCATCACGTAGAGTTTTTATGTAGCATTTTTTTCTGAGTATTTCCAGTACATTTTCCCGACTTATAGAGAAGCCTATGGGAAAACTTTTGGAAAAAAAAAAAGCCAAAACAAATCTAGAGCTGGCTGACTTTTGCAAAAAAAAAGAAAAAAATGAAATCCCTCCCAAAGCGCCACACACACATAAAATGCGCTGTTTTATGTTTATTATATATCTGGCCATAAGTTTTTGGAGAGTAAAAAAAAAACAACACGGAAATAAAGCTGTGTATAAAATCATCTTCAGGTCACATTCTGACGTCTGATTTTCATGTACGAGTGCTGTCCGAGTTATTCAGTGGGGCCATTCACCTGTCTGTGGAAAATCAGGTAAACCATGTCCGATTTTGATCCAAGGGCCCATTAAAAAAAATCAGACTGCACTCGATGACAATTTCACGGACAATTTCAAAATGGAGAAGGCGGAGAAACTTTTTACATTTCTCACGTGGGAGAAAACGGATGACACTCAGACCACACTCTGATCAGAATAATCGGTTCATTTTTATTGTACGTGGAAAAATTGCATGTGTGAATGAGGCCTTAGAGAAGTTTTTTTTGAAAATAGAATGTCCTCGCTGTGTAAAAGATAAAGGGTTTTTCTCAACATCCTAACTAGCTAATATTTCAGAGTGCTTGTAAAAACAAGGAACTTTGTAATAGACTTCTTATTAGAAAACCTCTCCATTCTCAAGAAAGAAGGGATTTTTGATCTTATTATGTACCGCTCGTTGGCTAGGTTACCGGCCACCACGGCAATCTATCACAGCTGACAGGTTTCCTTTGCGAGAAGCTCAGCACTTACAAGCTCTTTGCTACAGAGCTTACAAGTGCTGCTCTGAAGCTAGCCAGAATGCTGGATCCGGTCAAATCCAGTGCAACTGATGCTGTACTGGCAAAGATGCCTCATATAGCAGCACCGCAGAGCACACAGTTTGGATCAGTGACTCAATTATGCCACTGGTCTTATCTGTCAATCATCAGGCCAGCAATCAGGAAGCCGGGAGGAAAAGAAGCAGTGTGCTCCTGAAGCACTGAGTTTTAATTTTCTAATATATTTTCTGCTATTTTCATTAAGAGAGAATTCGCTCCCTGCATAGGGTTTTGGCAAAAACAAAAGTGAATCTATTATGGTGGTGAAAGATTGGATTTGATGGATCTATGTCTTCTTTCAACTTATGTAACCAAGTAATGAAAAGTTATGCTACAGTTTTCCACTAAATTTTCAAGTTCAGGTGCAGGATGTTTGTACAAGGTTTTGTACTGTCTCGGGTTTCGGCACCAATGTGATCATCGTATGAAGTGGAAAGCCTACTGGAAAATTGTATCACGATTCATTACATAATGGATAAACTTTTTTGATACTTTAGGAAACCACTTTAACTCAGAAATGGCTATGAAAGCTAATCAACAACTTCAGAACTTATTTTTACTAGCAATGTTTCTATTTGATTGTGAGAGCTGGATAATGGACCGCGTTCGGTATCAGACCTAGGGTTCAATTGACAACTTCACCTCCAATGACTCTCATGGATAAAGATCTCCGTGCTTGACCGTCTACTTCTATAAACTTGGTTCTGTAGGGAACCACAGAAATGTGGTGGGACCTGCGCCCATCTGAAAATTGCAGCATATCCTGCAGATGTAGAAGGAATATTCCATCAATACCTCTCCTAATTTTGAACCAATCCCTGGGAAAATATCCAGGATCCATGTTAGGGAATACCAACGCGTGGCCGATTTGTTGCTGAAATTTCACTTCCATTAAACAAAATTGTGGATGCTTTAGTGGCAAGCAAATGGGAAATCTACAACCAAATTTTTCAGCTTTTATGCAGATTTTTCTTCAAATTTGCAACTAAAAAAAAAAACGTCCATACTGTCCTCCCCTGGTAATGCTAGCCAGGATCTCTGTGCTGCTGGTCCATGTGATTGATGACTGCAGCAGAACCTTGTGGAGGACCAGACACTGGAACCATGTAAATGCCAGGGTACACGTGATAAGGTATTTTAAACTTTTTAATGAAATTGAAACTTTGAAAAAAAAAAGTTTTGGTTTCAGGTTTTTCTGCAAATCTGCAGATAATCTGCAACAAAATAGGGGGAAAAAATATTTTTGGGTGTTTTTTTTTTTTTTTTTTTTTTGCAGCTTTTGACTTCCCTATTAATTCAATTGAGAAAATTTGCAATGCTGTAGACTTAACATTAGTTTGGTAAAAGCTCATCCACTTTGCGTAATATGCTGCAGATTTTGTACCCCCCCAATTTTTTTTTGCAGGAAATCTTCCCCATCTAAATATGCCTTGACATTTTGCTAGAAAATTGCTACTTATGCAATTTCCATAGAAGTAAACTCTGGAATTACTATGTATGCTGTACCGACGATATTCCACAAAGCTCCCCTTCCCCTACTTGCATTGTTGTGAATTCCAGCTACGGAAGACTAATTAGAGAGCGGCATTGTACGAGGTGTGATGGCGTTCCATCGAAGTCTGTTCCAGACATGTATATAAATATACTCCACATTTTCAACCTCTTCATACCTTCCAGCAGCTCAGCAGGGAACGTCTGCAGAAGTGTGCTCAATCATGGGTCTATTTAGAGAAGTGGACGAGAGGCGTTCCCACTCAGGCTCCTTATTGTCATTCATAAAAAGGTTTCTGCATCTGTTAGTGGCGGTATTATAAGGGCCGCGTACTATATAACAAAGAAGCCGCCATCTGTTCGGCAGCTTCAGTCCTAAATCTTTGGTCAGGTGACTGTCTGCAGATGACAGTAAGGGGACACAGACCACTCGTTTGTCACTGCCAGCTTCCCATTATCCATAGATGTCCTTGTATGACAAGGTGAACGGGTTACACCCCAGTGCAAAATGTGAAGCAGAACCCCCAATAATCATTTATTTGGGTTATTTTGAACGCCTAACCTCGGATCTATCAACTATGTAAATATTGATGGTCTCTTGTTTATGGCGTCATTCACACAAACTGTCCCCCATATGGCATTTACGTTGTCAGCAGCACATCCCTTGTACACACGGGGCAATGAGCTTCTGTCAATGATGATTTAATAGTCTAGTTGGCCAAAGACAAAAATTTTGATTGCATACCCTTTAAGGTATCATCAGAGGAAAAATGTGCACTTACTGGGTGGGATAAGAAATTAACAATCAGGAGCTGCCATGGGGTCACCAACAGCCCCTTTAAATGACGCAGTGACATACTTAGGGACAAATGTTAGGCGTAGGTCAGTATCGCAGGTACCACTTCATGATCTGAGTGCTGACCAGGTGTGGGTGTTTGGACCCGAGCTCAGCATAGGTGTAAATGAGGCTGATGAGTTGGGGTCAGGAGTCCTGCACCCGGTCTCAACACTGAGTTCCTTACTGTCACCATGATAAGCATGATCTTATATCAAGCGATCGATGTAAGAAGATGACATTGGAGAAGTCTGTGATCTTAAATAGTATTGAGCTAGCGTGCTCGGAACTCGAGTGCGCGTCGGGGTACTGGGGCACGCATTGAGTATCGTGAATGCTCAGGCGCTATGCTCGATCCCTGCCCTGCATGTTATGCGGCTGTAATGTAATTTTCTAAGCTCATGTGCAGATGACTGTATTTTTGGTCCAAATGCGATCTGACAAAACTTCAGATTGCATTCAGACCAATGTTTTTCCATGGGGCCGTGCACGCCACATTTTTTTCTTCATACCAAGCCGTTCCAAGGAAAGAATATTCACATGCTGACGTTTGATCTAATATTCAGATTGCACTTGGCTATGCAAGCTAATGAATCTACAGAAACCATCAGACTGCACTCGGATGACATCTGAGTGTAGTCCGAATTCCAAAGACAGAATGAAGGAGACTCTCCATCTTCTCCCCATCCAAGACAGTCAGATCACACTCTAATCAAAGTTTTATTTGCTTAATCGACCCAATTCTCTCGGATGAAAGATGGAAGAATACACAGTATTCTGCCTCTGCCCGTACATGTGTTGATGAGATATCGGTAGAACATTTACCTTTTTAAAATCAATATCTGCTGTTTATTATCCACAAGGTGAAATTTCTACCTCCAGTATGCAGTGGGGAAAATAAGTATTTGATACACTGCTGATTTTGCAAGTTTTTCCACCTACAAAGAATGGAGAGGTCTGTAATTTTTAGCATAGGTACATTTCACCTGTGAGATACAGAATCTAAGAATAAAATCCATAAAATCACATATGATACTTATTTTCCTCACTGTATATGTGTGTGCATATATACAGTATATAATAATGTATGGGACATGTATGCATTATAGTCTATGGGACTGTTCACACGTCTGTGTCCACAAAAGAAACCATCAAAAACACAGACATATTTATTTTTGATCAGAGTCACAGATCAAACTCTCCTGTTCAAGTCAGTGGGACTTAGGGAAAAAAATGTCATCCGAGTGCTATCTGTTTAAAGGGTAGAAGAAATACGATCAGCGTGGCATCTTTTATTATCAGTCCCATTTATTTTTTTGCATATGATAATAAAAGATGCCACCCTGATGGTATTAGACATGTGATTGAGTCGCGATAGTATTTAGTAACCTAACCAAATATTGTGTTCAGTGTAAAGAGCCTAAACACTTCGGATCTTGCACCAATTTCTAGTTTAAATTACCATTCACTCCCCAATATTTCTGTCCTTCTTTGCTACGGTATTACTCAATCCCAAGGTTCATGAAACTAACTGCAAAATTAACTGCAGCCACAAAAATAAAAAATTGTGATTTTTACAAAGTCTAATATCAAGACTCCATCTACAAAGATCTATACCTCCATAATGACTGGAAACGCGCCGGAGAGCACGCGATAAAGTAAAATGCTACTGAATGTAATTAATAATTTAATAAGCCAACATATACATAAATGTCAACAGAAAGCAATTCCTTGGAGACCTCGCAAAAGGGTGATTGATGTGAGGTCCGTGCCTTCGATTACGGATATGGAATGTTACGTAGGATTCCTCCAGTTGTTATATTTGGAAGAACCGTCCGCTGCTCCACTACAGAGCCGCATGTATCGGCAAACGGAGGCCAACTTAAAGGGGTTGTACCAAGATCCTATATCCACCACATCGTGTAGATGATGGCTTACTGATAAATATGGGTACGAGTCCTGGGACCACCATCTGTCGAGAGATCAGGGGTCAAGAGTAGCAATGCAGCGTGCACACTGTCGCTTCTGTCGAGTACAGCACTCGGCTCATACTCGTAGCCTTTGAATGGAGCGGTAGTGCAGGTTCTCGGCCACCACTTTGGACTCCTGTTCTTTCGATCCCTCTAGGTCTCAATGTGTTGATCCCCTGTGTTCAGCAAGTCATCTCCTATCCTGCGGATAGGTGAAAGCTTCTTATTGTGGAACAGCTCCTTTTAGTTCTTAGTTCTGCTTTCTTTCGCACTGCCATGTGCATGATGCCTTATACAAACATCGGTTTTGTAGTTCTCCAACTATTTATTTTTGGAAAATTCTGATTGATAACACACTATGGAATAGGTAATGGCATGATATGTCATCTGCTATTCTGTTTTAGCCCTTTTCTAATGGTAGTGCCAAGCTAACTTTAAAGAAGAACTCCCATCAAAGTTTTTTATCCTCTTAATATATTACACATCATTTTATATAGAACTCTGTACTTACAATTGCTCATGTTGCATTTTTATCCAGCTAATTATTCCCTGCTTCATTAGGTCAATGACATCACGTGATTAAAAATTGACTAGTTGGATCGTTCGAATCTCCATGTAGAAACAGGAGGTCAATTTTCTCTGCGCAACTCATGAGTCATTGCAAAAGTCTATGGTAGGGGGGAGAAGAGAGCAGCTAGGTCAGGAGTTGAAGAGGGGGATGATCAATGCAGGGACAAGAGACTTCCTGTTTTTATGTAGAGCCGAGAAAAGAGAAGAATTAAGTTGGTAGAAAGGCAAAATGAGCAATTGGCATTAAACTCCAGCAGCACACCCCTAGAAAGTGACTTCTTTTAGATTCCTTAGAAACAGATCACTAGGGGCTAAAAATGGGAAAGAAGACATACGCGTATTAATATCCATGGTTATGCTGTAATATTGTTAGGCAGAAAAATCCTACAGCTTTTTTATAGGCAAAGAAAAGTTTGGATGTGGTCAATATCGTTATTTCTGCTATCTTGTGACATGTTCTGAGACCACAGCCGCTTGGATATTATTTTGGGGGGCACAACATGACTTTTACTACACATGTTGGGACAATTTAGCTTTTATAGGCAGGAAGCTTTTGTCACCTGCTGTCATTACCATCTGTGTGTCGCATGTTGTGTTTTGCATGTTTTTTGTGACCGTAGGTGTCAGCAATGCTTTCACTTGGCTTGTAGAGAAAATTGAAGGTTTGTGCAGATGTTATTTCTTTCACCGCTTTTGTCTTTTTATTCTGAAAATGATCTTTCATGGACTGGACGACGTCAGCCATGTTCGTCCTCAATCTATTGTTACCATTATTATATTAATCTGCTAATCTGTAATGCTTGATAAGATATGTTTTTTTTCGTCATAGATTCTCACCACTGAGTTGCAGATGTGGTGACAGTATTCCAAGAGACCGTGACTTTTTGACCTGACAATGATTCTTGCTTACTTATTGGAATTTACTAGAACATATATCACTTTGTGGAACATTTGGGTATGAAGAAACGCTGACCTCGGGACTTCCCTCAGATCTACGTATACTGACCAGACACTTTAGTGTGTTGTCTGTGTGCTCTCTGGCCGTACCTACCAAATAGGACCTGAAGAGGAGACCCTTATGGAGCAGTTTGGGCTACTCCATACACTTTAGATAGATCTGGAGCTACCTTCCCCAACTTTACGTACAAAGGAGCACTCCGTTTGCCAAGCGCTACTTCGACATCTCTGGTGGCTTATCTCTTAGAGGACAAAAGGATTTTTAGTCTGAAATTAGACATCCTGAATCCTTCAGTCTCCCAAATTATCTTGTAGAGAACAAAAGGATTGTACTTCTGTCCTTCGACATCATCTATGGTGGGACAGTCGGGAGGCCTCATAAACATTAAGCTCTTGGCTGAATCTGTCGATATCGGCTGGCTCGTCCGACGTTAGTCTAATATTTATGAAGGCCTTTACACTCTAAATAATGTGTACTTTATATGATATCCACCAAGACATAGCCGTACAACTATACTTCTCTGGTGAGTAATGTAAAGAGAAGCGTAAAAATGGTGCACTCCTTAGTAAGTATATAGAAAATAAGCATTTTAGACATCACTCATATTTAGATATTGTCAGATATTTGAGCAAAAGTGGCAAATGCTCCAGAGCCTCAAATACAGAGGCGTCCAGCCTCCTAATTCCTAATTCACAAGACACATGCAGATAGAAGTAGAAGCTTAAAGGGTCCACAACCTGGATGATAAATGTATGATCGCTTGAGGTCTAAAACTCAGGGACCCCAAGTGATCCTAAGAATGGGCGTCTATTTGAATTATGGATTGGGCAAAGAGTCACCAACGCTCCAGAAAAGCTATATGTGTGAGAGCCAGAGAGGTGAATTAGTGTGCTGGTCACACACCCACTACTGCTCAATTCACATGGTGGACTTTGGGAACTATGTTTTCGGGATTAGTTTAATGCTCTGTGCCAAACATTCAGGCAACAAAATATGAAGGTGTTCCCTTTCCCAGTAAGTATGTCACAGAATAACTCCACCAACCGTGATCCGGCTTCTGATGTTTCATATAAATAGTAATTCTCACAACTTTTAACCACCCCAGTATTACAGACGTCACTTCTCTTCCATCAAACTTAAGCCTAACCTTGAGCAGAAAATGTTTACATGATAGGAAGTACTTAAATTATTCATGGTCCTGGGAATCTGACTTGTAACTTCCACCCAGTTCTCGCCACCAAAACTGAGCTTAGGAGTTATAAAACTTTGCAAATCACTTTATTAGGGAATTTGTCTTCATTCCTGTAAAATAAAATGAAGTGAGTTAAGTCCAAATCCCTGCTTTTCTATTTGCCTTCAGTTGCTTTGATATCAGAATTTACTCATGTGGAGTACAGATGATGGCAGTGATGGATCAGTCCCTGTCTCCTCCTCTGAGGCTATGTGCACACGTTGCGGATTTGCCTGCGGATCCGCAGCGTTTTTAACGTGCGTGCGTGTCTGTGTGTGCAGGCGGGGTCTGCGTGTCTAAGTGTCTGTGTGTGTGTGTGAGTCTGCGGGGCTGTGTGCAGGGTCGGTGGGGCTGTCCGTGGATGTGCGGGGGTCTGCCGTAGCTGTCCGGGGGTCTGCGGGGCTGTGCGGAGGGTCTGCCAGGGCTGTCCGGGGGTCTGCGGGGCTGTCCAGAGGTCTGCGGGGCTGTGCGGGGTGTCTGCCGTGGCTGTCCAGGTGTCTGCGGGGGGTCTGCGAGGCTGTGTGTGTGTGTTTGTGTGTGTGTGGGCATCGTCCGATGGGACTACAAATCCCATCCGGCTATGCCTGCTAAAGTGACAGTGATTGACACATTAGCCAATGATGGGGTAGTATAGTCCCATCATCCGGCTAATGTGTTGAATGTAAAAGAAAACAATAAAAAAAACACACACATATACAGTACATACATATAAACATACAGTACATACATACAGACATACAGTACATACAACATAGAGTACATACTCACCAATCACCTTGATCCTTAAGCCTTTAAAAGCCTGTAAAAATTATTAAAATAATAAACAAACAATATACTCCTTGATCTGCAGATATCCAATTAATACGAGTGTCCCACGACGATCTCCCGTGGAGAGCAGCCACATCAGCTGATGCGACCGCTCTCCAGGGGCTCCGGGATACAATGACGGAACGTATCCTTTTGCACTATATCCCTCCGCTGGGAGTACAGTATAGTTCATACTGTCACTTGCAGCACTGCTGCATGGGAAAGTTCACACGCAGCATTGCCATAAAGTGAGAGCAATGAACTCTAGTAACCTCTTCAGTGATGCACTGCAGGAGCCATTGTCTCCTGTCAGTGTGTCACTGGAGGTCCTATAGAGCAGTGACATCACCCGATGTCACTGTTCTATAGGGGAGATCATCGTGGGACACTCGTTATTAACTGGACTACGGCGGAAAGGGAGTATACGGTTTGTTTATTATTTTTTATTTTTTGCAGGTGATCGAGGGCAACGCAGGAATTAGGCGTGCTTGTAAGTATGGTGAAATTAAGAATATTAAAATACTTTTTTTCTGGCTGTGTCTTTTTTTTTTTAACCCTTTCCTACTATAAGATTAATAATGGATAGGCGTCTTATTGAAGCCTCTCCATTATTAACCAGGCTTAATGTCACCTTACAATAGCAAGGTGATATTAACCCCATTAATACCCCATATCTCACCGCTACACGGGGAGTGGGAAGAGAGGGGCTAAGTGCCAGAATTGGCGCATCTTAGAGGTGCGCCATTTCTGGGACGGCTGTGGGTTGGTATTTGTAGCCGGGGAGGGGGGAAATATCCATGGTCCCTTCCTAGGCTGTGAATATCAGCCCGCAGCTGTCTGCGTAGCCTTTCTGGCTATAAAATATAGGGGGACCCCACATCATTTTTTGGGGGAGTCCCCCTATTTTAATAGCCAGTAAAGGCTATGCAGACAGCTGCGGACTGATATTCATAGCCTGGGAAGGGGCCATGGGTATTAACCCCTTCCCAGGCTACAAATATTGGCCGTCAGCTTTCCCTTTCTGGCGCAGAAAATTGCACGGGAGCCCACGCCATTTTTTCCCCCCATTTTTGTTCAAAATTAAACATATTGTTCATTAATAAACATCGGCCTTGCTATTATATATCTATGGATATATCTATCCATATATCTATCTAACTATCCATATATCTATCTACATCTATCCATAGATATATCTATCTATAGATATATCCATAGATAGATATATGAATAGATATATCTATGTATATATAGATCTATCTATCTATATCTATATCTATCTATCTATCTATCTATCTAAGAGAGAGAATTTCTGGGCTGATTAAATAGCTCCTTCTCACTACAAAACGGTGTGCTGCCTTATTCTGGATATATATATATATATACATATATATTATACACTCACTGGCCACTTTATTAGGTACACCTGTCCAACTTCTTGTTAACACTTAATTTCTAATCAGCCAATCACATGGCGGCAACTCAGTGCATTTAGGCATGTAGACATGGTCAAGACAATCTCCTGCAGTTCAAACCGAGCATCAGTATGGGGAAGAAAGGTGATTTGAGTGCCTTTGAACGTGGCATGGTTGTTGGTGCCAGAAGGGCTGGTCTGAGTATTTCAGAAACTGCTGATCTACTGGGATTTTCACGCACAACCATCTCTAGGGTTTACTGAGAATGGTCCGAAAAAGAAAAAAAATCCAGTGAGCGGCAGTTCTGTGGGCGGAAATGCCTTGTTGATGCCAGAGGTCAGAGGAGAATGGGCAGACTGGTTCGAGCTGATAGAAAGGCAACAGTGACTCAAATCGCCACCCGTTACAACCAAGGTAGGCCTAAGAGCATCTCTGAACGCACAGTGCGTCGAACTTTGAGGCAGATGGGCTACAGCAGCAGAAGACCACACCGGGTACCACTCCTTTCAGCTAAGAACAGGAAACTGAGGCTACAATTTGTACAAGCTCATCGAAATTGGACAGTAGAAGATAGGAAAAACGTTGCTTGGTCTGATGAGTCTCGATTTCTGCTGCGACATTCGGATGGTAGGGTCAGAATTTGGCGTAAACAACATGAAAGCATGGATCCATCTTGCCTTGTATGGAGCATCTTTGGGATGTGCAGCCGACAAATCTGCGGCAACTGTGTGATGCCATCATGTCAATATGGACCAAAATCTCTGAGGAATGCTTCCATCACCTTGTTGAATCTATGCCACGAAGAATTGAGGCAGTTTTGAAGGCAAAAGGGGGTCCAACCCGTTACTAGCATGGTGTACCTAATAAAGTGGCCGGTGAGTGTGTATGTGTATATATATATATATATATATATATATATATATATATATATATATATATATATACCGATCTATCTATAGATCTATCTATCTCATTCCTTCTATCTATCTATCATTCCTTCTATCTATCATTCCTTCTATCTATCTATTGTGGCATAGCGACTGGTCATGTGAATGATGGATGGTATGTATCGCAGAGGTGGGTGGCCCTGTGATGGAAGCCTGGGTATGTTTTGCTCAAGCAGATCTACTGCTGAGGGGTTTGTTTACATTGGGAAGGCTTCCAGGTGATTGGAGAGATGGGTGGGTTCAGTCACCTACGAACCCAGCCAAAGAGGCGTGTCTGAACACGTAAGATGGTTTTGTGTGTAAGGACCTGTGGTGATGTCACGCTCACCTGACTAGCCATGTGACAGGTACCTGGGTGTGGTTACACCTATGTAAAGGAGGTGTGTGTAGCACATGAAGAGAGAGATTGAGTGTGTGAGTGTCTGTCAGGGTGGACACACTTCCGTGTGTCCTGGCAGGACACTGCAGAATGGCCTGTGTGTTGGACAGTTCCAAGTGGGGACGTCCTGGAAGCACAGAGAGACCATTCCAGGCTGGAGAGCCTGCGTGCTGGACATAGCACGGACGGTTGGTGTTGGAGACTCCTGGGAGTGGAGTCGTCCTGGAAGCACCTGGAGACCGTAGACCTGGACGGTCTGTGTTGAGGACCTGGGACTGACCTGAAGTCCGTGTAAGGAGTGGAACTTCTGAGAGGTAACCCCGGACAACGGGATTATAATATACAGCAGAGAAGCCTATCTGCTACGTGAACTGTCTAATGTTTCATGGCTGTAATGAAATGTACTGTACCCTGTCTGGTTTATGCGGAGTTTGAATAAACCATATGGACTGATATGTGTGAGATATCGTGCCTGAAGTGTTTATCCTGCTGCCAAGCGAGTATCCCCAACACCTGTAGCGGGTGAAACGCTACAATTGGTGGAGAATGCGGGCAACGATCCAAGGAACACAGGTTGCAGCGCTGGCTGGTCTGAGCCAGAAGAGTGGACGGTCTTGAAAACCGTGAGTAAATACTGACCGGGGTCAATGAGAATTGTTATTGGTGGGATACCTTCGAGGAGAAGAGGGTCTGTTATGGACCTGGTGGTTAGGAGCACCCGAAATGACCTGATGAGTAAACTAGTAATCGGAACAAGCTCGGGGAAAGTGGGAACTCTGCTGACCGCAAACTCTACTCCTATCACACACACTAGAAATAGCCGTGGAGCGTACCTAACTCTCCCTAGACGCCTCTTCACAGCCTAAGAGCTAACTACCCCTAAAGATAGAAATAGAAACCTAACCTTGCCTCAGAGAAATTCCCCAAAGGTAAAGGCAGCCCCCCACATATATTGACTGTGAGTTAAGAGGAAAGTCACAAACACAGGAATGAAACAGGTTTTAGCAAAGGAGGCCAGACTTCACTACATAGTCAGAGGATAGAAAAGGGAACTATGCGGTCAGCACAAAAGACTACAAAAAAACCACGCAGAGTAAGCAATAAGACTCCCCACACCGACTCACGGTGTGGAGGTGCCACTCTGCACCCCAGAGCTTCCAGCTAGCAAGGGAATATCATGATAGCAAGCTGGACTAGAAATAAGCAGTACTAAGAAATATATTCAGGAAGCAGTAACAACAATTGAACTAGCAAAGACTTAGCTTCTGCTGGAGTAGACAGGTCCTCAGAGAAGTCCAAGAGAGATCTGAACCAATACTGAACATTGACAGCTGGCATGAAGTAACGATCTGAGTGGAGTTAAATAGGGAAGCCAGCATAGCAATAAACGAGAGCAGCTGACAAAACCAACCTCAGTGACCAGCAGTTCCGCTCAAAGCCACCAGAGGGAGTCCAAGAGCAGAACTAACCAAAGTACCATTCATGACCACAGGAGGGAGTCCGAGAATGGAATTCACAACAGTACCCCCCCTTGAGGAGGGGTCACCAAACCCTCACCAGGACCCCCAGGCCGATCAGGACGAGCCAAATGAAAAGCACGAACTAAATCGGCAGCGTGGACATCGGAGGCAACAACCCAGGAATTATCCTCCTGACCATAGCCCTTCCACTTAACCAGGTACTGAAGCTTCCGTCTCGAAATACGAGAATCCAAAATTTTTTCCACCACATACTCCAACTCCGACTCAACCAACACCGGGGCAGGAGGATCAACCGAGGGAACCATAGGCGCCACGTACCTCCGCAACAACGACCTATGGAACACATTATGGATGGCAAAAGAAGCTGGAAGGACCAAACGAAATGAGACAGGGTTGAGAATTTCAGAAATCTCATAAGGACCAATGAAACGAGGCTTAAACTTAGGAGAAGAAACCTTCATAGGAACATAACGAGAAGACAACCAAACCAAATCCCCAACACGAAGTCGGGGACCAACACAACGACGGCGGTTAGCGAAACGTTGAGCCATCTCCTGGGACAACGTCAGATTGTCCACTACGTGAGTCCAAATTTGCTGCAACCTGTCCACCACAGAATCCACACCAGGACAGTCAGAAGGCTCAACCTGCCCCGAAGAAAAACGAGGATGAAAACCAGAATTGCAAAAAAAAGGCGAAACCAAAGTAGCCGAACTAGCCCGATTATTAAGGGCGAACTCAGCCAATGGCAAGAAGGTCACCCAATCATCCTGATCAGCAGAAACAAAGCATCTCAGATAGGTTTCCAAAGTCTGGTTGGTTCGTTCGGTTTGGCCATTTGTTTGAGGATGGAAAGCCGAAGAAAAAGACAAATTAATGCCCATCTTAGCACAAAAGGACCGCCAAAACCTAGAGACAAACTGGGAACCTCTGTCCGACACAATGTTCTCCGGAATGCCATGCAAACAAACCACATGTTGAAAAAATAATGGCACCAAATCAGAGGAGGAAGGTAATTTAGGCAAGGGTACCAAATGGACCATTTTAGAAAAGCGATCACAAACCACCCAGATGACAGACATCCTTTGAGAGACAGGAAGATCTGAAATAAAATCCATGGAAACATGCGTCCAAGGCCTTTTCGGGACTGGCAAGGGCAAAAGCAACCCACTGGCACGAGAAAAGCAGGGCTTAGCCCGAGCACAAGTCCCACAGGACTGCACAAAAGAACGCACATCCCGAGACAAGGAAGGCCACCAAAAGGACCTAGCCACCAAATCTCTGGTCCCAAAAATCCCAGGATGACCAGCCAACACTGAGCAATGAACCTCAGAAATAACTCTGCTAGTCCATCTATCAGGTACAAATAGTTTCTCCGCTGGACAACGGTCAGGTCTATCAGCCTGAAACTCCTGCAGCACCCGCCACAAATCAGGGGAGATGGCAGACAGAATTACCCCCTCTTTAAGAATACCAACCGGCTCAGGGACTCCCAGAGAATCAGGCACAAAACTCCTAGAAAGGGCATCCGCCTTCATATTCTTAGAACCTGGAAGGTATGAGACCACAAATTCGAAACGGGAGAAAAACAGCGACCATCGAGCCTGTCTAGGATTCAACCGCTTGGCAGACTCGAGATAAGTCAGATTTTTGTGATCCGTCAAGACCACCACGCGGTGCTTGGCTCCCTCAAGCCAATGTCGCCACTCCTCGAATGCCCACTTCATAGCTAGCAGCTCCCGATTGCCAACATCATAATTGCGCTCAGCAGGTGAAAACTTTCTAGAAAAGAAGGCACATGGCTTCATCACAGAGCCATCAGAACTTCTTTGAGACAAAACAGCCCCTGCTCCAATCTCAGAAGCATCAACCTCGACCTGAAAAGGGAGCGAAAGATCTGGCTGACGCAACACAGGGGCCGAAGAAAAACGACGTTTCAGCTCCTGAAAAGCCTCAACGGCCGCAGAGGACCAATTCACCACATCAGCACCTTTCTTTGTCAAATCAGTCAAAGGTTTAACCACATTAGAAAAATTAGCGATGAAGCGACGGTAAAAATTAGCAAAGCCCAGGAATTTCTGGAGGCTCTTCACAGATGTAGGTTGAGTCCAATTATAAATGGCCTGAACTTTAACAGGGTCCATCTCGATAGTAGAAGGGGAAAAAATGAAGCCCAAAAAGGAAACCTTCCGAACTCCGAAGAGACATTTAGACCCCTTCACAAACAAGGAATTAGCACGAAGGACCTGGAATACCATTCTGACCTGTTTCACATGAGACTCCCAATCATCCGAAAAGACCAAAATATCATCCAAATAGACAATCATGAATCTATCCAGATACTTTCGGAAGATGTCATGCATAAAGGACTGAAACACTGATGGAGCATTTGAAAGCCCAAATTTCATTACCAGGTACTCAAAATGGCCCTCGGGCGTATTAAATGCTGTTTTCCATTCATCGCCCTGTTTAATACGCACAAGGTTATACGCCCCTCGAAGATCTATCTTGGTGATCCAACTAGCCCCCTTAATCCGAGCAAACAAATCAGACAGCAGAGGCAAAGGGTACTGAAATTTGACCGTGATCTTATTGAGAAGGCGGTAATCTATACAAGGTCTCAGAGAACCATCCTTCTTGGCCACAAAAAAGAACCCTGCTCCCAACGGTGATGAAGACGGGCGAATATGCCCTTTCTCCAAGGACTCCTTTATATAACTCCGCATAGCGGCGTGCTCTGGCACAGATAAATTGAAAAGTCGGCCCTTAGGAAACTTACTACCAGGAATCAAATTTATAGCACAATCACCATCCCTATGAGGGGGTAGGACACTGGATTTGGGCTCATCAAATACATCCTGGTAATCCGACAGAAACAGAAACTCAGGGACTTCAGAAGGAGTGGAAGCAGAAATTGACACCAACGGAACATCGCCATGTACCTTTTGACAACCCCAACTAGACACAGACATTGATTTCCAATCCAATACTGGATTATGAACCTGTAGCCAAGGCAAACCCAACACGACCACATCATGCAAATTATGCAACACCAAAAAGCGAATATCTTCCTGATGTGCAGGAGCCATGCACATGGTCAACTGAGTCCAGTACTGAGGTTTATTCTTGGCCAACGGCGTGGCATCAATTCCCCTTAATGGAATAGGATACTGCAAAGGCTCCAAGAAAAAACCACAGCGCCTGGCAAACTCCAAGTCCATCAAATTCAGGGCAGCGCCTGAATCCACAAATGCCATAACCGAGTAGGACGACAAAGAGCAAATCAGAGTAACAGACAAAAGAAATTTAGGCTGTACAGTACCAATGGTGACAGACCTAGCGAACCGCTTAGTGCGCTTAGGACAATCAGAGATAGCATGAGTGTGGTCACCACAGTAAAAACACAGCCTATTCTGACGTCTGTGTTCTTGCCGTTCAGTTCTGGTCAAAGTTCTGTCACATTGCATAAGCTCAGGCCTCTGCTCAGAGGACACCGCCAAATGGTGCACAATTTTGCGCTCACGCAAATGCCGATCAATTTGGTTTGCCAAGGACATTGATTCATTCAGACCAGCAGGCGTGGGGAATCCCACCATAACATCCTTAAGGGCTTCAGAAAGACACTTTCTAAAAATTGCTGCCAGGGCACACTCATTCCATTGAGTAAGCACAGACCATTTTCTAAACTTCTGACAATATATCTCTGCTTCATCCTGACCCTGACACAAAGCTAGCAAGATTTTCTCTGCCTGATCCACTGAATTCGGTTCATCATAAAGCAATCCAAGCGCCATAAAAAACGCATCTACATTAAGCAATGCAGGATCTCCTGGCGAAAGGGAGAATGCCCAATCTTGAGGGTCGCCACGCAACAAAGAAATAATAATTTTTACTTGCTGAATGGGGTCACCAGAGGAGCGGGGTTTCAAAGCAAGAAACAGTTTACAATTATTTTTGAAATTCAGAAACTTAGATCTATCCCCAGAAAACAAATCAGGAATTGGAATTCTAGGCTCTAACATCGGATTCTGAACTACATAATCTTGAATGCTTTGTACTCTTGCAGTGAGATGATCCACACAAGAGGACAGACCTTGAATATCCATATCTACACCTGAGTCCTGAACCACCCAGAGATTAAGGGAAAAAGAGAGACAAAACACACGCAAAGAAAAAAAAATCGGTTCAGAACTTCTCTTATCCCTCTTTTGAGATGCATTAACACTTTGTTGGCCAGCTGTACTGTTATGGACCTGGTGGTTAGGAGCACCCGAAATGACCTGATGAGTAAACTAGTAATCAGAACAAGCTCTGGGAAAGTGGGAACTCTGCTGACCACAAACTCTACTCCTATCACACACACTAGAAATAGCCGTGGAGCGTACCTAACTCTCCCTAGAGGCCTCTTCACAGCCTAAGAGCTAACTACCCCTAAAGATAGAAATAGAAGCCTAACCTTGCCTCAGAGAAATTCCCCAAAGGTAAAGGCAGCCCCCCACATATATTGACTGTGAGTTAAGAGTAAAGTCACAAACACAGGAATGAAACAGGTTTTAGCAAAGGAGGCCAGACTTCACTAAATAGTCAGAGGATAGAAAAGGGAACTATGCGGTCAGCACAAAAGACTACAAAAAAAAACACGCAGAGTAAGCAAAAAGACTCCCCACACCGACTCACGGTGTGGAGGTGCCACTCTGCACCCCAGAGCTTCCAGCTAGCAAGGGAATATCATGATAGCAAGCTGGACTAGAAATAAACAGTACTAAGAAATATATTCAGGAAGCAGTAACAACAATTGAACTAGCAAAGACTTAGCTTCTGCTGGAGTAGACAGGTCCTCAGAGAAGTCCAAGAGAGATCTGAACCAATACTGAACATTGACAGCTGGCATGAAGTAACGATCTGAGTGGAGTTAAATAGGGAAGCCAGCATAGCAATAAACGAGAGCAGCTGACAAAACCAACCTCAGTGACCAGCAGTTCCGCTCAAAGCCACCAGAGGGAGTCCAAGAGCAGAACTAACCAAAGTACCATTCATGACCACAGGAGGGAGTCCAAGAACGGAATTCACAACAAGGGTCCCAGGAACCTGTGCGGCAATGACGGGTAACGGTCTTGAAAACTGTGTGTACATACTGACCGGGGTCAGTGAGGAACTGCTATTTATGGGATACCTCTGAGGAGAAGAGGGATCCGGGAACCTGTGTGGTAATGACAGGTAACGGTCTTGAAAACCGTGAGTAAATACTGACCGGGGTCAGTGAGAAAACTGTTGTGTCTGGGCATCTCTGAGGCCGAGGGGTGTCCAGGAACCCGTGAAGTTGCCAAAGGGTGACGGTCTGAAAACCGTGTATTATGCTGATCGGGATCAGTGAGAAACTATATTTGGGCTGTGTTAAAGCCGGGTGTGTAACAGACTGAAATCTGTGTTGTTCTGACCGGGGTCAGTGAGACACTGAGTTTTTTTTTTCCTGAGAGTCAGCTTGCTGTGGCTCGGTGAGGTCACGAAGTTTGCTGTGGCTCGGTGGGGTCACAAAGGTGACAAGCGGCTTGCTGTGGATCGGCGGGTCCACGAAGTTTGCGGTGCAGAGCCTTGTGAAGTCTAGCTGCAGTTGCAGCAAAAAGAGAAAAAAAAAAAAGACATTGCTGGTTTAGAGCGTGCAGACTCTTAAAGGGCCAGAGTCACATTGGTGTGCTGTGCGAACTGGGGCCTGAGAGTACTGTGGGAAGTCCACAGGGTGTACCCGAGGGAAGGGGTGGTGTCCCTAAAAGGGGTGGAGTTCCGCCAAATGGTCGTTTCCAAGAAAAGGGGTGGAGTTCTGCCAAATGGTGGTTTCCAAGAAAAGGGGTGGAGTTCTGCCAAATGGTGGTTTCCAAGAAAAGGGGTGGAGTTCTGCCAAATGGTGGTTTCCAAAAAAGGGGCAGAGTCCCAAAAGGGCGGTAACCGAAAAGAGCGTAGTTGCCCAAAAGGGGGTGGAGTCCCAAAAGGGGGTAGTGACTCTAAAGGGGGCGGAGTCCCAAAAAGGGGCGGTAACCCAAATAGGGATGGCGGAAAAAATTGGCGGTGGTGAACGCATCATTGGATAGTGGGCCGGACTGTAAGTTATCCTCAGACTTGTGGGAGGAGGGGGTTCCTCTACAGCTGGAGGATGGAAGTCTCATTACTGTTGCAGGGGCATACGTTTAGTCAGTAATGGGTCCTAAAATTGACGGGTCAGACATCGGGGTGACCAGTGTGAAGGGTACGTCTGCCCAACTTACCGACATGATGTCACCAAATGTGTACACCGAAATGACTGACAGTGATCTGGTAAATAGAACCTGTGAAGCTGACACCCTGTTAGAAAGGAACTTGAGGGTTCACCGTACTGTGGGGTATGGCACAAACTCCGGGGGGGGGTGACTGTGACGTGTCATTACCAGTAGCAACCACTAGAGCTGAGTACGAGGTTGTGCGGAGGGAGGCACTGACACAGGGGAAGGATAGTGCTCCCCAAGGTAAAGTCAGGATGGCAGGGGTAGCCATAACAGAAATTGTGACCTGTGTGAGGGGCGACTGCAGGTTACAGGATGACCGATTGGGTGGTGGTGACTCCCATTCAGATGTTGACGCCAGATGGAAGAGTTAGAGGCAGTGACTCCTCACTTAGCTCAGGGCTCAGTGACCTAAGCGGGAGATCCTGTAGCAGAAGAAATGACAAGGGGTCGTCCTTATCAAAGCGTGTGACGGAAATGGTTGACAGACGGTTTGACTGTCAGGGACGAAGGAGAAGGGTCTCTGGTCAGGTAATAGAAAGTGCCAAAGCCCCACGGCTTTAGGCAGAGGGGGGGGAATATGTGGCATAGCGACTGGTCATGTGAATGATGGATGGTATGTATCGCAGAGGTGGGTGGCCCTGTGATGGAAGCCTGGGTATGTTTTGCTCAAGCAGATCTACTGCTGAGGGGTTTGTTTACATTGGGAAGGCTTCCAGGTGATTGGAGAGATGGGTGGGTTCAGTCACCTACGAACCCAGCCAAAGAGGCGTGTCTGAACACGTAAGATGGTTTTGTGTGTAAGGACCTGTGGTGATGTCACGCTCACCTGACTAGCCATGTGACAGGTACCTGGGTGTGGCTACACCTATGTAAAGGAGGTGTGTGTAGCACATGAAGAGAGAGATTGAGTGTGTGAGTGTCTGTCAGGGTGGACACACTTCCGTGTGTCCTGGCAGGACAATGCAGAATGGCCTGTGTGTTGGACAGTTCCAAGTGGGGACGTCCTGGAAGCACACAGAGACCATTCCAGGCTGTAGAGCCTGCGTGCTGGGCATAGCACGGACGGTTGGTGTTGGAGACTCCTGGGAGTGGAGTCGTCCTGGAAGCACCTGGAGACCGTAGACCTGGACGGTCTGTGTTGAGGACCTGGGACTGACCTGAAGTCAGTGTAAGGAGTGGAACTTCTGAGAGGTAACCCCGGACAACGGGATTATAATATACAGCAGAGAAGCCTATCTGCTACGTGAACTGTCTAATGTTTCATGGCTGTAATGAAATGGACTGTACCCTGTCTGGTTTATGCGGAGTTTGAATAAACCATATGGACTGATATGTGTGAGATATCGTGCCTGAAGTGTTTATCCCGCTGCCAAGCGAGTATCCCCAAGACCCGTAGCGGGTGAAACGCTACACTATCTATCTCATTCCTTCTATCTATCTATCTATCTATCTATCTATCTATCTATCTATCTATCTATCTATCTATCTATCTATCTCTCATTCCTTCTATCTATCTATCTATCTATCTATCTATCTATCTATCTATCTCTCATTCCTTCTATCTATCTACCTATCTCATTCCTTCTATCTATCTATCTATCTATCTATCTATCTATCTATCTATCTATCTATCTATCTATCTATCTATCTCTCATTCCTTCTATCTATCTACCTATCTCATTCCTTCTATCTATCTATCTATCTATCTATCTATCTATCTATCTATCTATCTATCTACTGTATCTATTTATCTATCTCTCATTCCTTCTATCTATCTATCTATCTATCTAGCTCTCATATCTATCTATCTGTAATGGAGTGTGGGTTGGACAAATGTAAAAGAGGAAGTTGGACAAGAAATTACATCACAAATCTTTTTTTTTGGTTCAATAATAGATCTTTATTTAGCTTTCAAAAACGCACCAAAAAACGCATCCAAAACGCATCAAATCCGCACAAAAAACGCATAAAAAACACCTGCGTTTTCTGCCAAGAGATGCGGATTCAGTGCTGAAAAATCCACAGGCAAATCCGCAACGTGTGCACATACCCTGACTGTTGTGTGTATCGGAGCAATCTCCTGCCGCAGTTTATCCCCGGAGACACAGGCGCTGAGCTGACCCATCACTGCCATCATCTGTACTCCACATGAGTATATTCTGATATAAAAGCAACTGAAAGCAAATAGATTGGAGAAAAGCTGTAAAGTTTTATAACTCCTACGCTCAATTTTAGTGATGAGAACTGGGTGGAAGTTACAAATCAGATTCTCAATGCAACTAAAGGAAGGCAACTGGGCCAGGGAAAAGCAGGAGTTTGGAAGCCACTAAAATGTAATTCAGTCATTTAAAGGGCTATTATTGCTACATAGCTCCTTTATTAGAGTAGGACGCAAAGCCACTACTAAAAGTGCTGAGCTGTGTCTGATGGAAAAACAGCACCCTTGGGAATGTTGGAGCCCCTAGGATAGGCCATTAATATCAAAGATCACTTTAATATTTATGAATATTTATTACTTTCCAGAAAATGGTTAATATCATTCACTGGTGATGTAAATGGGCATGGAGTATAAAGAGCAAATGATGCCGACTGTGATTTTCCACTTAATATCTTATCAGATGACTCGCAATACAGTGGTTTATACAGTGGTGTTTTTGGTATACAGTGGGGTATACAGTGGTGTGCTTGGTATACAGTGGGGTATACAGTGGTGTGCTTGGTATACAGTGGGGTATACAGTGGTGTGCTTGGTATACAGTGGGGTATACAGTGGTGTGCTTGGTATACAGTGGGGTATACAGGGGTGTGGTTGGTATACAGTGGGGTACACAGCGGTGTGCTTGGTATACAGTGGGGTATACAGTGGTGTGGTTGGTATACAGTGGGGTACACAGCGGTGTGCTTGGTATACAATGGGGTATACAGTGGTTTGCTTGGTACACAGTGGGGTATACAGTGGTGTGCTTTGTATACAGTGGGGTGTGCAGTGGTGTGCTTGGTATACAGTGGTGTGCTTGGTATACAGTGGGGTATACAGTGGCGTGCTTGGTATACAGTGAGGTATACAGTGGTGTGCTTGGTATACAGAGGAGTATACAGTGGTGTGCTTGGTATACAGTGGGGTTTACAGTGGTGTGCTTGGTATACAGTGGGGTATACAGTGGTGTGTACAGTGGTGTGCTTGGTATACAGTGGAGTATACAGTGGTGTGCTTGGTATACAGTGGAGTATACAGTGGTGTGCTTGGTATACAGTGGTGTGCTTGGTATACAGTGGGGTATACAGTGGTGTGATTGGTATACAGTGGGGTATACAGTGGTGTGCTTGGTATACAGTGGGGTATACAGTGGTGTGCTTGGTATACTGTGGTGTGCTTGGTATACAGTGGTTTGCGTGGTATCCAGTGGGGTATACAGTGGTGTGCTTGGTATACAGTGGGGTATACAGTGGTGTGCTTGGTATACAGTAGGGTATACAGTGTTGTGCTTGGTATACAGTGGTGTGATTGGTATACAGTGGGGTATACAGTGGTGTGATTGGTATGCAGTGGGGTATACAGTGGTGTGCTTGGTATACAGTGGGGTATACAGTGGTGTGCTTGGTATACTGTGGTGTGCTTGGTATACAGTGGGGTATACAGTGGTTTGCGTCGTATCCAGTGGGGTATACAGTGGTGTGCTTGGTATACAGTGGGGTATACAGTGGTGTGCTTGGTATACAGTAGGGTATACAGTGGTGTGCTTGGTATACAGTGGGGTATACGGTGGTGTGCTTGGTATACAGTGGGGTATACAGTGGTGTGCTTGGTATACAGTGGGGTATACAGTGGTGTGCTTGGTATACAGTGGGGTATACAGTGGTGTGCTTGGTATATAGTGGGGCATACAGTGGTTTGGTTGGTATTCAGTGGGGTATACAGTGGTGTGCTTGATATACAGTGGGGTACACAGTGGTGTGCTTGGTATACAGTGGGGTATACAGTGGTGTGCTTGATATACAGTGGGGTACACAGTGGTGTGCTTGGTGTACAGTGGGGTATACAGTGGTGTGCTTGGTATACAGTGGGGTACACAGTGGTGTGCTTGGTATACAGTGGGGTACACAGTGGTTTGGTTGGTATACAGTGGGGTATACAGTGGTGTGCTTGGTATACAGTGGGGTACACAGTGGTGTGCTTGGTATACAGTGGGGTATACAGTGGTTTGGTTGTTATACAGTGGGGTATATAGTGGTGTGCTTGGTATACAGTCGGGTACACAGTGGTGTGTTTGTTATACAGCGGGGTGTACAGTGGTGTGCTTGTTATACAGCGGGTGTACAGTGGTGTGGTTGTTATACAGCAGAGTGTACAGTTGTGTGCTTGGTATACAGTGGGGTATACAGTGGTGTGCTTGGTATACAGTGGGGTGTGATTGGTATACAGTGTTGTATACAGTGGTGTGCTTGGTATACATCGGGGTGTACAGTGGTGTGCTTGGTATACAGTGGGGTATACAGTGGTGTGCTTGGTATACAGCGGGGTGTACAGTGGTGTGCTTGGTATACAGCGGGTATACAGGGGTGTGCTTGGTATACAGTGGGGTGTGATTGGTATACAGTGGGGTACACAGTGGTGTGCTTGGTTTACAGTGGGGTATAGGATATAGGGTATAATGTGCAACATTATAGGTCTCTTTATTTTACACTTTTGCTGCATGAGCCAGGCTTGTGGCTCAAGTTTGCGGTTACTGTTTGTGACTGCAGACATGAGAATTCTCGCAGCGTGCACAGTGCGCACTGTCAGGATCCTCCAGTACCAGCGTTGAGAGTAATTGCAAGTATCTAATTTGTATACTTCTGACCACATTCCGAGTAGACGTGTCCGACCTCGCTCTATTCACTTGAGTGAGCCCACTTATGTCTAGTTGGCCTATGACCACATGTATGCAAATCACATACTTGCCATCAGATGCCGATCCGCCTCTGGAGTCAAAACCAGAGAATCCTGATAGTGTGCACTGTGTGCTGTAAAGATTCACAAAACTGCAGTCATAGTGACTGCAAACCTGAAGCACAGGCCAGGACAATCCCTTTAAGCATATACATTTCTTCTGCAAAAAAAAAGGAATGAAATGCATTTTAATTATTTACACCGGATTTGGCAAGCCATGTTCATAGTACATGTAAAATGTAATCTTTGTGGACCAAATCAGATATCCGCAAAATCCCATTTCCTGTGTATTGATTTCTGTGCGCTGCATGCAACAGATCTGCACTGCCAGGGAAAACAAAAGCAATCAGTGTCACAGGTCGAATCACTAGAAAATCAATGTGTCTCCATCTCAAATAATCGACAATATTAAACACAACATCATTGTACAAATGAGCGGTGCCATTTACACTCCTCATAGCCGGGGAACGCCGCGGATAACGGCTTACTGCTGACATTTCATCCGCCACTAAATATTAATACGCTTCATGAAATACAGAATGATAAACCCGCCATGATCATTCAGTAGGGGAGGCACGGAGTGGGTTAAATTATCGGTGAAGGCACTGCATGTTATCAGTTCTGTCCACTAACCGCACCTGAGATGTACGCTGCATATATCATGGGTATTTTGCATGGGTCTAAAATCCTTCATACACATAGATCTACAGGATTTTTCAACCACTGTGTTTCCCATTTGATGTCCCAAACTTTGTCAATCTTCATATTTTTACTTCCATCTGGTCCCGATTTTATAATATACATTATATGAACAAAAATATGTGCCCCCTCCACATTACATCTACAGGAGCTTTTATGATGTCCCATTCTACTTCCATAGGCCTTAATATTTGGAGTTGTTTCCCTATTTTACCATAACAGCTCCCACTCTTCTGGGAAGGTTTCTGAAAGATTTCGGAGGTATCTGGTGGAATTTTTGCCCCTTCATCCAGAAGAGCATTTGTGAGGTCAGACACTGATGTTGGGGGAGAGGTTGGGCTCACCGTCTCCGATCTAGTTCATCCCATAAGGTGGACTTCTCACTACCCGTGCCTCTAGGACCCCTTCCTTCAGTTCTTTCTGTAGTTTCACTTTCCTTCAGCTCTCTTTCTGGGAGTGCCTTTCTGTGTCATGTCGGACGCTGTTCACAGTAGGGCGTCCGACAGACAGCAGTAATTCCACTTACGTCCACTACACGCTCAGTGGCGTCGGCTAGATTTTATCCAGCTTGCTCGGGGTTAATCTAGCTGGTAATCAGGTTGGAGGCTGGGTCACGCCCACGGCCTTTAAATAGTCGCGCTGGACTTTGGGCGTCGCCGATTATAGCTTGTGCTTTTTGCCTAGTGATTCCTGTCTGGAGTGGTGGTCTTGTTGGAGGAATATCGTATCTGGTGGTGTATTATCCTTTGTCATATTCCTCCTTCCTATATTTGTATTTGTTTTGCCCTGTGCACATTATTGTGTTTTCCTGTATGTCTGCGGCGAGGTGCGTTTTTCAGTTTTCCCTGTCTGTGCTTTCTGTGGGGATTGGTGTGAGGTCTCTTCACTGGGTGGCGGGTGGTGGTTTCAGCTTAAGGCTGAAACAGGAGACAGGGTCAGGCCTGGCGGCCCAGACATGCACACCTTTAGTGTAACTTCTGGGAAAGGGACAGACAGGGTTTCCCTAGTCTAAGGGAAATCGCAGGGGCCCGGGTAACCAGCCTTAGTCTACCCAGTACTCCCGTGACATTCTGTCTGTTTCAGTCTTTCTGTCTGCCAGGAGCTGCAGACCCCCATGTCTGCTCAGCTCCACTTCTCTCTCAATACTCACCTAAGCTGATGTCTCTACAAGCTCCTCCTTTACTCTACCTACCCTACACACTCCTCCAACACCCTTTCCTATCCAGCCAGCCCCTGACTGAATGTCTAGTGTTGGATGCAGGTGTTGGGTTCTATGCTGTGCCCCCTCCTTACCTGAGAGCGGAATCCCACACCTCTGGGTGAGGTGCAGTACTCTGTGGTGACTGGACCCTCAGGGGCACCACAATTGTGCTTGGTAATGTAAGGCTATATACAGTTGCTCAGTCATGGAAATCCATGTTATGGAGTTCTTGCCAGGGCACAGATTTTGAAATGCTGGTAATACAACTCTGCAGTTGTGGGGTCAGCAGAACTGTAACGTTTCGGGATATTTGTGGCTGAGTTGTTACGGTTCCTTCCTCTTCTCAATAATGCCACTCATAGGTGATGGGGGAATGTTTAGGAGCAAAGAAATGTCATGACCTGACTAGATACATCAATGGCTCCTATTACAGGACCACGCTGCTATCAGTGAGCTTTTTACCACCAGTATTTGTGTCACACATTAGTAAAGGCAGACGGCACAGCGAGGGGCCAGATGTTATACATCGGGGTGAGAGACCGGATGTGATACATCAGGGGGCAGGTGGCTGGATGTTATGTACTGGGGGCCAAGGAGCTAGATGTTATACATGGCTAGGTGAGGGGCCAGATGTCATACACTGGATAGCAAGGGTTCAGATTTATACATTGGGGGCAATGGGCCGGGTGTTATACACCAAAAGGTGAAGGGCCAGGTGCTATACACCGGGGGCGAGGGACTGGATTTATACACCTTGGTGTGAGGGGTCGGATGTTATACACTGGGGCGAGGGCCGGGTCTTATACACTGGGGGGCGAGGGGTCTGGTTTTTTACACCATGGGGCGAGGGGTCAGGTCTTATACACCAGAGGGTGAGGGGCCGGGTGTTATACACTGGGGGCAAGGGCTGGGTCTTATACACTGGGGGGTGAGGGGCCGGGTGTTATACACTGGGGCGAGAGGCTGGATGTTATACACTGGGGGCGAGGGACCAGATGTTATATACCAGGGGGGTGAGGGGCCGGATGTTATACAACAGGGTGAGGGGCTGGGTATTGTACAGTGAGGGGTCGGGTCTTATACACCAGGGGCGAGGGGTCAGGTCTTATACACCAGGGGGTGAGGGGCTGGGTGTTATACACTGAGGCGTGAGGGGCCAGGCGCTATACATCGGGGGACGAGAAGCTGCATTTATACATCGGAGGTGCCTTGTCTTATACACCGGGGGGGTGGGTGTGAGAAGTCGGGTGTTATACACTGGGGGAGGGGCTGGATGTTATACAACGGGGGTGGGGGGCGTGGGGTTGGATGTTATACCCCAGGGGCCAGATGTTATACCTCGGGGATGAGGGGACGGATGTTGTACAACGGGGGCGAGGGGCTGGGTATTATACAGTGGAGGGCGAGGGGTTGGATGTTATACCCCGAGGGTGAGGAGCCGGATGTTATGTACCCAGGGGCTGGGTATTATACAGCGGGGGGCGAGGGGTTAGATGTTGTACCCCGGGGGGCGAGAGTCCGAATGTTACACACGGGGGCTCGGTGCTATACAATGGGGGGAGAGGGGCTGGATGCTATGCATCAGGAGGCAATGGAACTGAATGGAAAAATGGAATTTAGTGTTTAGTACTCGTGTATTATACTTTCATATTCATTATATTATCAGATTTATGACATGAAGTGTTAGTCCCATAATTATAAGGATAGATAATAGAAATCTCTCAGGGACTCTCTTCCCCCCCCCCCCCCCCGAATCACAAGAACAGGGATTCTTTGTTCCCCGTTTGACTTAAATTCAGCAATGGTTATGCTTGAACACTATCATTGCAATGAATACGTTTTAGATGCCTGTGGTCACAGCTAGAGGGCGCTATTTCAAGCGTTCAGCAGTAGACAGTAGCTCCCGTTAGTGGTGGCTGAAGGCATCTGTATAAAAAATAGTTCAGAATCTGGAGATGGAGCACTGGTTGCTTTAAAGTTATATTAACAAATAATCAACATAGAATTTTTGAGATGGAAATATTGGATTTAAAAAATAACACTGTATTCAAAGGAGGACAATATTCACTTACTATGTAGAAGGAGAAATACATGATATGGAAAGAAGAATATTGTCCCTGCATTGCGAAATAGAGATGACTATCCTGTAAATTAAACTCATTCCATAAGAATTACCTAACTATGGTCATCCATCTATGGACAGATGTTGTACAGATAAAAATATGAAAAGATGAATAGTTTTGTTAGTCCAGAATTTGATTATACTTTCAAGATTTGTAGAGTCACTAAAGTGACCGTCTCATGCCATCATGGCTCCAGCATGAACAAACCATTATAACATAGACAAGTGCACTGAACATAAGTCCATATGAGGGCTGGAAGCTCACAGATCTCACAAGTCATCTTCTTCTTGTGGCCTGGGGACAATATTACCTGGCATATAGAAGCAATCTTTGTTTTTGTAAGTTTACACAAATCATCAATTAGATCCTCATAAATTATTTGTGAATTATCTCATAAGAAATAAACGTTAGTGCCAAGTAATTCACTGCAGAGTCACCTCAAAATTGGGTTGTCTTATTCTGGATTTTTGGGATCCATTATTGTCCAGAGTCCTATCTTACCTGAGTTTCCAAATTCCCATTCAGTTTGGGATATCTTCTTCAGGCTACATTCACACGTCCATGTGACACGTCCTAGGGCCGGCCGTCTATTTCTCCGACACTGACAAGACTTTCATTGATTCATACACACTAAAAGTGGATCCGTGTGTCCAGACCATGAGACTCGGAGCATGTCCTGTTTTCATCCGCTTTGTGGATCAGACTCGGCCAATAAAGTCTATGGGGATCCATGAGACACTGACAAAACTAGGAAGACAGATTTTGCACTTCCGAGTTCCATCTGAGTTTCATCTATTTTTAACTGATCCATTGTTAAGGTTCCGGGCTTGTACAGACAACCCTAGTTTTGGTCCAAGTGTGAACGTTCAAAACTTCAGATTGCACTCGTCTCCATGTTATTTTATGGGGCCATGCACTGTTGTGAGTTCCGTTCTCGAACTCCCTCCTGTGGTCATGAATGGTACTTCGGTGAGTTCTGTCCGTGGACTCCCTCTGGTGGCTGTGAGTGGAGCTGCTGGTTCTGAGATTCCTTCCCCACCTGCCCTCGTTTAGGGCTAGGCTGGATTCGCTATTTAACTCCACTCAGATCATTACTCCATGCCAGCTGTCAATGTTCTAGTACTGGTTCAGATCTCTCCTGGATCTTTCTGAGGACCTTACTACTCCAGCAAAAGCTAAGTTCCGGCTTGTTCATTTGTTCTTATGATTTTTCTTGCTAAGTTCTAGTCCAGCTGGCTTTCATGAAACTGCCTGGCTAGCTGGAAGCTCTGGGGGTGCAGAGTGGCACCACCGCACCGTGAGTCGGTGCGGGGGTATTTTTTGCACACTCTGCGTGTTTTTTGTAGTTTGTTGTGTTGACCGCAAAGATCCCTTTTCTATCCTCAATCTGTTTAGTTAGACTGGCCTCTCTTTGCTAAAGCCTATTTCATCCTGTGTTTGTGATTTCCTCTTAACTCACAGTCAATACTTGTGGGGGGCTGCTTTTACCTTTGGGGAAATTTTTCTGAGGCAAGTGAGGCTTTGTTTCCTTTCTTTAGGGGTAGTTAGCTCTTAGGCTGTGAAGAGGCGTCTAGGCAGAGTCAGGCACGCTCCACGGCTATTTCTAGTTGTGTTGATAGGAGTAGTGTTTGCGGTCAGCAGAGTTCCCACTTTCCCCGAGCTTGTTCCGATTACTAGTTTACTCATCAGGTCATTTCGGGTGCTCCTAACCACCAGGTCCATAACAGACCCAGAGCTCGTCCCGATTCCGTGTTTAATTATCAGGTCATTCCTGGTGCACCTAACCACCAGGTCCATAACAATGCACATTCCTGATTTTTTTCTTTTTTTTTCTTTGTGGCATGTGGTCTGAGAAAACAAATAGAAGGATGGACGATTTGCCGCCAATAATCAAATGGCACTCGCCTATTCATGTCTGAGTCCATGGAAAACATGAAGATATCTGAGTGTGATCCGATTTTCTTGGACAGACTGAATCGAGAAGTTGAAAAAAACGTTTTGTTTTTTTTTGTAAATTCCACATCCGAGAATAATGGATCCCACTCTGATCAACTACTCTGGTCAGGGTGTGATTAGCACATTCGGACTGTTTTTCTCAGATGGAGAACATGCGCTCGTCAGGAGCTGCCCTCAGTGGATGAAAACTGTTCAGAATTTACCTTCTTCGGGGAAAAAATGGCTGAGAAAAAAAAAACTGAAGCAACTAGGATAAAACCGGAGAAAA
Source organism: Ranitomeya variabilis (assembly GCF_051348905.1). Taxonomy (NCBI): domain Eukaryota; kingdom Metazoa; phylum Chordata; class Amphibia; order Anura; family Dendrobatidae; genus Ranitomeya; species Ranitomeya variabilis. The sequence continues at coordinate 518,752,370 of NC_135237.1, forward strand.
AAAATTGTCCCGTTTCTCTGGGATGGAGGCACTCACACCGAGGTGAGCTTCTGGCTCTGGAATAGGTTCCACATTAATGGGCTACATAGACCCCGGGTTATTTCTATCGGGGTGTGTCCATGAGCTGCTAATAAAACCCTTTTCCATTGGATTTGCTCTTTATCTTCTCGCTGGATCGCTTGATTTTACGTTTTGATGTATCCTTCTTTTACCTTTTTAGTATATAATGCACAATGTCTTTTCAATACAGACTCCTATAAATAGCTGCTTCCCAAGCTGGCTGTTAAGTACATCGAAATATGATTACACCTAGGAAGATCCTCACCGGCAGGGATAATGTTTCTGACAAGTCACTCACATTACTTTAATTGCATGAGCCATCAAAGTACAACATGCTGCCTTAACATATCCGCAGACTCCATGTTCTGCACCTGGGTGACGTCTCCTACGTGGAGCGATGTATGCATCAGACCTAGGGGGCCATTGTTATTTTTTGGGGGGTTGGTGTTATTTTTTGGCGTTGGTGTAGAGGACATTTAAGCATGTGTCATTCTTGCTTGGCACCGTAACCGGAGACCCCGTGACATCACTATTTTCAGATTAGGGTAAGTTCAGTCTGCAGGGTGTACAACATTTATGAACACTTTACATTATTTAGGCCGTTGTATCCTTTTACTGTTGTGATGCTGCCGTTTCGTAACCTTGCGGCTTTCCTTTTTAATAAGAAAAAAAAAAAAGGACTCGGAGGATAAGTGTCTGTTGTTATACAACGAGTCTGGTTGTCCTGTTTGATAGGCGACAGCCACTGTTTGCCACGGGAGATAAACAGCAATGTCGGCGGAGGTGACAGCGGCTGGCATCATCTCCATGGCACGTCCACGGGGGATAAAGGACTGCTTTACTATCATGCACCCCTTTCCCCATAAAGTCACAGTGGATCCTCTTATGTCTGAACGTGTTTTATCCATTCAGTATAATCTTCCCCAATAATGGCACTAGTCTTGTTTTTAACATGTTTTCTGCTGTATTTTTTTCTATTAGTGATATCAAAATATTACTACAAAATGGAACCTGTCAGCACGTCTTTACGTAGAAGTAATGGCTTGTCCCCTAATAAAAATGATACTTTTTGTAAAGAGATCCGACGTGCCAGCCATAAGAAATATAGCATAGGAGCCATATGCAAATCAGCTGGGAAGTGCACTGGGAACATGTCATTGCACTTAGGCAGCTTTTTCCAAGTGCATTGACACGCCCCCAGAATACTTCCATCCTAATTTGCATATGACTTATATGATATTTTTCTCATGATTAGAGATGAGCGAAGCCGAACTGTAAAGTTCGGGGGTTCATACCGGACAACTAGTTTTTGGTGCTAAACTCTGAACACGGACTTCTCTCGGAAGTCTGTTTTACAGTTTAGGAGTCCAGGGAGGAGAGAAAGAGAGACAGACAGATTTTCCAGCCTCAAAGTTTGGGTCCCCATTGATTTCAATGATGTTCGGGTTCAGGTTTAAGTTTGGGTAAAGGTCTGGAAACCTGAACCTGGACTTCAAAGGGTTCACTCATCCCTACTCATGATGGCACCTTAAATCTGTAAAGAAAAGGTGTTCTGTTTATTAGGGGACAAGCGACTATGCAACCATACCACTATATATATGTAATAACCTGTCCCTTCATCCACTTATCGACCGCCGATATGCCTTTTAACGGCGACAGTTAAGGGTACTTATTCCTCAGCACTGAGAAATAAGGTTGTAGCGCCCCCCAGCATCGGAAAATCTCCGGGGTCTCAGAATAACGGCGACCAGAAAAAAGTCAGATTTCCCATTTCTTTTTCTCTCCTCTGATATCTTTATTTTTCTTTATTTTTTTTTTTTATATAGCGCTAACATATTCCGCAGTGCTTTACAGTTTTGCACACATTATCATCGCTGTCCCCAATGGGGCTCACAATCTAAATTCCCTATCAGTATGTCTTTGGAATGTAGGAGGAAACCGGAGTACCCGGAGGAAACCCACTTAAACACGGAGAGAACATACAAACTCTTTGCAGATGTTGTCCTTGGTGGGGTTTGAACCCAGGACTCCCAACGCTGCAGTGCTATCCACTGAGCCACCGTGCTGATCTAGCACATCAGAGGAGAGAGAAATGGGGTCCCCCGAACCCCCCGGTACCTCTGGTGTCCTCCGGCCCTCGGCATCTTCTTCCGGGAAGAAAATGGTGGGCCCATGCGCAGTGCGCCGGGCGAGATCTGCTGGCCAGCACCCAAGAACAATAGATTTTTTCCTATTGGTTCATTTTGATCACTGTGATAACCCCCCCCCCCTTTATCACCCCCTTTTTTAGGCAAAAATAATAAAATAAAGTATTTCCATTAGGGTTTGGATTGGGGTTGGGGTTGGGGCTAGGGTTAGGGTTGGGGCTAGAATTAGGACTGGGGTTAGAGCTAGGGTTAGGGTTTGGGGCTAGGGTTAGAGCTAAGGTTAGGGTTGGGGTTAGGGTTGTATTGGGGTTAGGGTTGGGATTAGGGTTAGGGCTGTGTTAGGGTTGGAGTTAGAATTGGGGTGTTTTCACTGTTTCGGTACATCAGGGGGTCTCCAAACGTGACATGGTGCCTGCCATTGATTCTAGACAATTTTGCGTTCAAAAAGTCATACGGTGCTCCCTCCCTTCTGAGCCCTGCCATGCACCCAAACAGTGGCTTTTCCCCACATACAGGGTATCGGTGTATTCAAGAGAAATTGCACAACAAATGTTCTGGTCCATTTTCTCCTGATACCCTTGAGAAAATAAAGTTCGGTTCTAAAGTAAATTTTTTGTGAAAAAATTAAAATGTTCATTTTTTTTCCTTCCACATTCCTTTTGTTCTCGTGAAGCACCTGAAGGGTTAATAAACTTCATGAATGTGGTTTTGCGCACCTTGGGGGGTGCAGTTTTTAGAATGGTGTCAGTTTTGGGTATTTTCTATTATATTGACCCACCCCCTCAAACTCACTTCAAATGTGAGGTGGTCCCTAAAAAAAATGGTTTTGTTAATTTTGTTGGAAAAATTAGAAATTGCTTGTCAACTTTTAACCCTTATAATGTCCTAACAAAAAAAATGATCTTTCCAAAATTGTGCTGATGTAAAGTAGACATGTGGGAAATGTTATTTATGAACTATTTTGTGAGATATTTCTCTCGGATTTAACCCCTTCAAGACGCAGACCTTTTTCGTTTTTGCTTTTTCGTTATTTGCTCCCCTCCTTCCCAGAGCCATAACTATTTTTATTTTTCCGTCAATATGGCCATGTGAGGGCTTATTTTTTTGGGGACGAGTTGTACTTTTGAACGACATCATTGGTTTTACCATGTCTTGTACTAGAAAACAGGAAAAAAATTCCAAGTGTGGTGAAATTGCAAAAAAAGTGCAATCCCACACTTGTTTCTTGTTTGGCTTTTTTGCTAGGTTCAACCAAAAAAACATAATTCAGGCTTTTTGAATTTTTTTTTTCTCGCTACGCCGTTTAGCGATCAGGTTAATCCTATTTTTTTTTATTGATAGATTGGGCGATTCTGAGTTACGGGCGATACCAAATATGTGAATGTTTGATTTTTTTTTTTTACTGTTTTTTTTTTTTGAATGGGGCGAAAGGGGGATGATTTAAACTTTTATATTTTTTTTTATTTTTTTCGTATTTTTTAAAACATTTTTTGTAACTTTTGGCATGCTTCAATAGTCTCCATGGGAGGCCAGAAGCTTGCACAACTCGATAGGCTCAGCTACATAGGGGCGATCTTCAGATCGCCCCTATGTAGTAGATTTACTGCATTCATTGCTATGAGCGCCGACCACAGGGTGGCGCTCACAGCTATCCGGCATCAACAACCATAGAGGTCTCAAGGAGACCTCTGGTTGTTATGCCGATGCATCGCTGACTCCGGATCACATGACGGGTCAGTGGTGCGCGCATTTCCGGCCGGAAGCGGTAGTTAAATGCCGCTGTCAGCGTTTGACAGCGGCATTTAACTAGTTAATAGCGGCGGGTGGATCGTGATTCCACCTGCAGCTATTGCGGGCAAAACTGTACAAAACAGCTGACACGTCACGACTTTATGTGGGCTCAGCGCCGGAGCCCACATCAAAGGGGGAGACACAACATGCGCAGTACTAGTACGGCGCATGTCGTGAAGGAGTTAAGGGCACAAAAATTAAAAGTTTGAAAATTGCAAAGTTTTAAAATTTTTGTGAAATTTCCGTTTTTTTCATAAATAAACACAAGTCATATCGAAGAAATTTTACCACTAACAGGCAGTACAATATGTCATGAAAAAATAATTTTAGAATGGGTGGGATCCGTTGAAGCGTTCCAGAGCTATAATCTCATAAAGTGACAGTGGTCAGAATTGTAAAAATTGGCTTGGTCATTAAGTACAAAATTGGCTCTGTCACTAAGGGGTTAAAGAACCCACCAGATGTAAATTAGGCTCTACACACAATGTTTGTCATTTAGTATTTACAGATGAATATTTGGGTGATATACTTGTTGAGATGGCAGGAAGAATATTTTTGTTTGTTTTCGCTTTCCATATTTTTATATATTTATGTATTTTATTTATTTTTTATGCCATTTTAATTGCCCTTTTTAGAGTTGAATTCATATTATAGGGAATCACCGGAGTTATCATGTGCACTGAGAAGAGCAGGTTTCATCAATTCGCGGGACTCAGGACTATCGGCTAGGTCAGTGGTCTCTGGCCACAGGACGGGACTCTCGCGAGTCTCTTAGGCTAGGTTCACATTGCGTTAATGGGTGATCGCTAACGGACAGCGTTGCACGGCGAAAATGTCGCAATTAACGCCATGCAACGGGTCCGTTAGCGCACCCATTGACAGAATGTTAATTTCGCCAGCAGCGCATCACTAGTGCGTGCCTTTTTCGGCTCGCGCTAGCGATGTGCCGTTCTTCTGTGACGCGCCTCGGACGCTGCTTGCAGCGTCCGCGGCGCGCCCGAGGTCCGTTCCCCGCTCTCGCAGATCGGGGATCTGCGAGAGCGGGGACGTTAACGCGACCCCTAAACGCGATCCATAAAAATACATTGCGTTAGCGCAATCCGCTAGCGCTAAACGGATTGCCCTAACGCAATGTGAACCTAGCCTTACTTTCTGGGATGCCCGACGCGGCTTTTGAGTAGCTAGTCTGGCTCGACGTTATCATTGTGGCGCTACGCACAGATGATGTCATGACCAGTCCGGCTATTCAAAAGCCACATTGTGGATCCTGGGAGGGAAGAGATTCGCGAGTAGAGACTACTGACCTGGCCAGTGGACCGGAGTCCCACTAATCAATCCGCCAACTTCTAGCATAGAGACTATATATATTGCTATACTGTAACGTGCCTCCGTAAGATTATCAAATTGATTCGAAATTCAAGTCGAACTTTATGAAATTCACAAGTCCCCTCGAATTCGATCAATTTACAATTCAGTTTACATAAATCGCCTAAAAAGTACCTGCCTCCTTTTTGTTACCTAAAAGGAATTTTCCAGTAAGATCAGCCCTCCCAAGTCATCTATATAAACATTTAGGTCATAGGAAGCTGAATAAAATGATACCTTTATATCGGCCTTTCGATGTTTTATTCCAGAGAGATCCACATTTTTCTTAATATGTAAATGAGCTCTTAAGATCTATGGGCCGGACATAGATCTCCCTGAGAATCTGCCTTCAGAGATTATATTAAATGAAAGGGGACATTGCCATTGAGAGACATGTAGAAGAGGAGAGCGGCCTGTCAGTCATTACATGTCTCACACTGGTAACTCCTCCTTTCATGCAAAATAAGCTCTGAAGGCAGATTCTCAGGTAATTTACAAATTAAGAAAAATGTGGATTTCTTTGGAATAAGACATTGGATTGGAGATATTGATGTGTCTTTTTATTCAGCTTCCTATGACCTACATGCACAAATAGATGGCTTAGGATGGTTGTTCCTACTGACAGATTCTCTTTAAATAAGTAGAAGAAAATTGATCCCCCAAGGTGGACATTCCCTTTAAATTGGTAATTGTATGATAATTACCAAAAATGTATGGATTATATTTATTTCCAATATGTTTTCATCAATTGCTTATTTAAAGGGAATTTGCCAGCAGGTTTTTACTATGTGATCTGAAGATCAGAATTCAGGGATGTGTCACTTGTCAAAGTGTGTGCTGTTGTTTACTAACTGTGAAGGATTTATCACTAAGAGAATAACATTACTGGACTAATCCGACACGCCCCCTCCTGTGATAGGCAGCTCACTGTCTATGGACTTTTTACACAGAGAGCCTGGGGTGGGCGGGGTTAGCTGTGTTGGAGGTGGGGTTAGTTGTGGTGTGGGCGGGGTTAGCTTTCTCAGCTCTGCTTTATTCTAAATCTAAAAGCTCTGATTGTGTGAGAACGGCTGCACCCAGTAATCTAAGTGATACACCATGGATTCAGCTTCCCTTTCCATAAATCAGGCTGTTGTCAGATGAGGTAGCAAAAAACTGGAGACCAATCCCCTTTAAGTAGCACAAATTGATGGAATCTAATGTGTATGGACATCTTTAGCTCCCGTGCTTACCAGTTCTAGTACTTAGTCTAAATTTAATGGACCTGGTCCCTTTAAATGGCCATCTGTGCAGAACTAATCTAATCATCTTTACAATTTGTATATTATGCAATGGAAGGAAGTGAATGAAATAGCAGCATAAGCGTGAATTATACATCAAACACCACGTAGGAAGCCACATATTAATTGTGACCTTTTCCCTGGCGAGTAAAGTGATAGATTATTTAGTAAGGAGTCTTTTGACTGTGAATCAGTAAAGAAAAGACAGAGAAAGGAGAAAGTGCAGAGTCCTAGATGAAGGAAATGAGCCCAATTCTGCATTTGGCCGAGAATCAAAATGTTCCAGGTGTAGAAAAAACAATAGGTGCATAACCCGTATAATACACTTATCTTTGCAATGAGAGTTCCTGAGCCGACATATTGGGGACTGATTTCTGAACTGAATTTTATGATACTGATTGGGCTAATTTAATTTTTCTCACGGCTTTTAATTTATTGTATTTTATTTATTATTTATTAATTTATAAGTATTTATTTTCTAATTTATTATTTTGATTTATTAATTTATTTTTTAATTTTATTTATTGTATCTTATTTATCATTTATTTGTTTTTTATTATTTATTAGTTTATAATTTATTTTTTAATTATTGCTATTTCTATGTATTAATTTATTTGTTAATTTTCTTTATTTTTTTTCTTATTAAGTATTAGTTTATTAATTATTTTTTATTGTTGTTTTTACCTATTAGTAATTTTTATTAATTGTATTTTAATTATTATGATTTATTTTTTATTAATTATTAGTTTATGTATTTTTTATTGTCATTTTTATCTATTAATTCTTTATTAGAATTAGTTGATTATTTGATTTAATTATTATTTTTATCTATGAATTTGTTTGTGAATTTTATTTATTGTATTTTAATATAGACTTAAAGATCAGTTTTGGGTTTTTTTTACCCCTAAATCAATAATACACGTGAAAATAAGAAATTTTGTAAATATCTCATCAGAGAAATCCACTTCTTTCTTCTACTGGACTGATCTTTCATTCTCCAATTTTTCAATTCCCAATTACGGTAACCACTTAACGACCAGCGTTTTTCATTTTTTGCTCCCCTTCTTCCCAGAGCCATAGTTTTTTTTAATTTTTTAGTCAATATGGCCAGGTGAGGGCTAGTTGTAATTTTGAACGACACCATTGGATTTACCATGTCATGTACTGCAAAACGGGAAAAAAAATTCCAGGTGTGCAAAAAAAGTGCAATTCCACAGTTTTTTGTTTATCATGTGCACACAGCATAAAACTGACCTGCATTATGATTCTCCAGGTCATTTCGAGTTCATAGACACCAAACATGTATAGCTTTTTTTTTATTTAAGTGGTGTAAAAAAAATCCAAAGATTGTAAAATAAATAAATAAATAAAAAATTGTGCCATTTTCCGTGACTCGTATCGTCTCCATTTTTCGCGATCTCAGGTTGAGTGAGGGCCTTTTTTTTTTGCGATGTTTTTAATGATACCATTATCATTATTATTTTTGCATGGTTCAATAGTCTCCATGGGAGACTAGAGGCTGCAGTACTTCATTTGGCTCTGCTACGTACAGGCGATGTTCAGATCGCCTGTGTGTAGCAGAAATGCTCATAGCAATCCGACTATGACAACCATATACCGTAAGTCTGCTGGAGACCCCTAGTTCTCATGTCGACCCATCGGTGACCCGCGATCATGTGATCTGTTGTATTATTGATTTATGAAATAAGAATTATAACAACGATTACACTTGTTTATTTTGTTGACTTTATATATTAGGACAAGTCTATAGTGACTGCATGTCATCTCTCGTAAATCAATGCAAAAAGCATGTTTTTGCCACGTTTTGACTTGATTTTTGGTAAGGTTGTAGTACACTAAATACACCCCCTATTGCTACAACCCATAATAAGTGCATAAACACCGTGTTCAAAACAGCACATACAAGCCAGAGCCCCGTAAAGAAAACGCATGTTCTTACAAAATCACGCCAAAACCCCCTGTGTGTGCATGCACCGTACACCGGCTCCACTGATGCTCCTATCACCAGACACTTCTATCTAGCTGTCTGCTTATCTGTCGGGCATTCATCACTTCTCTTCATGTGTCTGTTTCTCCTGTGCAGGAAATTGCACCAGCAGTTTGAAGTATACAAAGAGCAAGTGAAAAAGATGGGTGAAGAAGCTCAGCAGCAGCAGGAGCAAAAGGGTGATGCCCCCACATGCGGGATCTGCCACAAAACGAAATTTGCAGATGGCTGCGGCCATAACTGTTCATATTGCCAAACTAAGTTCTGCGCACGTTGCGGAGGGAGAGTGTCATTGCGCTCAAGCAAGGTAAGACGACCGGAAATTCTCATCTATAGAAGTGTCTGTCTATCTATCTATCTATCTATCTATCTATCTATCTATCTATATCTATCTATCTATTATCTATCTATTATCTATCATATATCTATCTATTATCTATCATATATCTATTATCTATAATAATTAAAGAAACTTTGGCAGCACTATAATAGATTTTCTGATTATTATCTATCTCATATTATCTATCTATCTATATTCACTCATATATCCATCTATCATCTATCTATCTCATATTTATCTATTATCTATCATATCTCTATGTATTATTTATCTACTATTTGGGCTCGGACACCGATCACGGAACACCAGGAAACACGTGTTACTGTTCGGGTTCGGTTCCCCGAATCCCGGTTTTTCTCACACTGTCATGTGCATAACAGCGGGGCAAACACTGCCTCTGATCAGTGGTAAAATCATTACCGCCAGTCAGATAGCCACTGTTCCCACGCTGTCAAATGACAGCTTGAGCCCTCAGCTGTGATCGGAAGTAAAAAGTTTACCTCCAGTCACTGGCGTCAGCTGATGGGACTACTACTCCTATCAGCCTACACCTGCTGCTAATAACAGAGAGAACAGCCAGCAGCAGATGGGAGTATTGCTGTCAGCTTTAGCAAGGCTGGTTATCAAGAACAGTGGTGTCCCCACGCTGTTTTTTTAATTGTTTTCTTACAATATTTAAATAAATCCTTAAAAAAACTATGTTGGGTGCCCCGCCTTTTTTTGACAACCAGCCAAGCTAAAGCAGACAACTGGGGGTTAGTATTCTCGGGCTGGTAAGGAGCCTTAGCAATTGGCCCCTCAGCCTAAAAATAGCAGCCTGCAGTCGCCCAGAAAAGGCGCATCTATTAGATGCTCCAGTTCTGGTGCTTTGCCCAGCTCTTTCCATTTGCCCTGTGGCAGTGACAAGTGGGGTTCATATTTGTGGGGTTGATGTAACCTTTGTATTGTCCGGTGATATTAAGCCCATGGATTAGTATTGGAGAAGCGTCTATAAGATGCTTATCCATTACTAGTCCTTTTGTTGTATTGTAAATAAACACACAGCAAGTGTAAGGCTATGTGCACACGATGCAGATTTACCGTAGTGCAGATTTAGTGCAGATTTAGTGCAGATCTGCAGCGTTTTTGTTTGCTGCAGAAACACTGCAGATCTGCACTGTGATGTACAGTACAATGTAAATCAATGTGAAAAAAAAAAAGCTGTGCACATGGTGCAGAAAAATCCGCGCAGAAACGCTGCAGATTTCAAAGAAGTGCATGTCACTTCTTTTGTGTTTCTGCAGGGTTTCTGCACCCCTCCATTAATAGAAATCGACAGTGGTAAAAACTGCAGAAATCCGTGCAAAAAACACATCAAAAACGCAGCTGCGTCGTGTGCACACAGCCTTAAAGTCTTTTTTATTTGAAATAAAAACAAAACACACTTTTCCATTTTTATTTAAAAATAACAAACCCAATTATACTCACCTAACGCCCATTCCATTGAAGCCATAGTCTCCTGCAATAAAACAAAAATTTAAAAAACCCATATCCCTCACCTGTTCATCGTTCTGTCCCACGCCGCAATCCTTGTCTGGGGATAAACAGTTTTTAACCTGGACGATGCCAAGATACTACCGTCCAGGCTGAGAACCACTGAGGAATGAGCTGCTGCAAGCGAGGTGATCGAGGTTACCACTTGTCATTAAGGCCGGCGTCACACTGGCGAGTTTTACGGACGTATGAGCGCAGAAAATACACCCGTAAAATACGCATAACACACGGCCCAATGATTCCCTATGTCCCAGCTCCTATCAGCCGTATTTTGCTGATGTGTATTATACGGTCTTGTACGGCCGTACAAAATCGCAGCATGCTGCGTTTGTCACTGTATTGCGCAAAAAAATCGCCAATGAAAGTCTATGGGGGCGAGAAAAATACGGATTACACACGGACCATGCTTGTGACTTGCGAGAAATACGTAGCAGTGTTCTATAAAAAAGCCGGTAATTCAATTGCCGGCTTTTCATTTATCCTTCCCAAACCCGACAGGATATAAGACATGGTTTACATACAGTAAACCATCTCATATCCCTTTTTTTTTTGCATATTCCACACTACTAATGTTAGTAGTGTGTATGTGCAAAATTTGGGCACTGTAGCTTGAAAAATAAAGGGTTACATCGCGGAAAAAATTGGCGTGGGCTCCCGCGCAATTTTCTCCGCCAGAGCGGTAAAGCCAGTGACTGAGGGCAGATATTAATAGCCTAGAGAGGGTCCATGGTTATTGGCCCCCCCTGGCTAAAAACATCTGCCCCCAGCCACCCCAGAAGAGGCACATCTGGAAGATGCCCCTATTCTGGCACTTGGCCACTCTCTTCCCACTCCCGTGTAGCGGTGGGATATGGGGTAATGAAGGGTTAATGTCACCTTGCTATTGTAAGGTGACATTAAGCCAGATTAATAATGGAGAGGCGTCAATTATGACACCTGTCCATTATTAATCCAATAGTACTAAATGGTTAATAAAACACACACATTATTACAAAGTATTTTAATGAAATAAATACACATGGTGTTGTAATATTTTATTAGACTCTTAATCCACCCGGAGACCATCGTCCTGAAACAAAGTTAAAAAAACAAACAACAATATTCCATACCTTCCGTCGTTATGTCCCACTATGTAAATCCATCTGAAGGGGTTAAATCATTTTACAGCCAGGAGCTCTGCTAATGCACTCGCTCCTGCCTGTAAAACCCCGGGTACTGAATGGAAAGCAGGGTGATCTGTAGGTACCTTGAGTTGCGGTGAGGCGCCCTCTGCTGGATGTCCTCATGAACTGGAGCCTTGGAAAAGTTCCCACGCTCGAGTTCATATGAGGACATCCAGCAGAGGGCGCATCACCGCAACATTTGAGCACATAAATCCATTAGATGTCGGTTTTGCAAGCCTGCGAGAAAATATCGCAGTACGGATGCCATACGGATTACATACGGAGGATGCCATGCGCAAAATACGCTGCCACACCCTGCCTACGGAGGACATACGGATCACTATTTTGGGGACTTTTCTGCGTATCACGGCCGTAAAAAACGGACCGTATTTACATACGCTGAGTGTGACGCCGGCCTAAGGCTGTGTGGGATGGAGGGATGACTGGATGAGGGATGGAGGGATGACTGGATGAGGGATGGAGGGATGACTGGATGAGGGATGGAGGGATGACTGGATGAGGGATGACTGGATGAGGGATGGATGGAGGGGTGGCTGGATGGGAGGGATTGCTGGTATTAATTTTGTCCCACGCCGTAATCCAAGGAAGAATGAGCTGCAGCAAGCAGGTTCCTTAACTATGGTGATCACAGCTACCACAGTGAGAAAAAGTCTCATGGTGCAGCGGTGAGTTCACCTTGAGAAATTTCTCCAGGTGAACTGTGGTGAACTCACTGCAGTACTGCTGCACTGTGCGAGTTTTTCTCACTGTGCGAGCGGTGATCTAACCGTGGTCACCACAGTTCATTGGCCCACCTGGGAACGCAGCCTTCAGTGACCTGCAGTAACCTCCATGACGTCAGTGCTAGTCACTGACTGTGCTCGTAGCAGCTCATTCCTCAGTGGTTCTCAGCCTGGACTGTCGCATCTCGGCACTTTCCAGGTTGAAAACTGTTTATTCCCAGACATGGATTACGGCATGGGACAGAACGTCGGACAGGTGAGGAATATGGTCTTTTTTGTTTGTTTGTTTTTTTTTTTTACAGGAGACGATGGCTTTAATGGAATGAGCTTTAGGTAAGTATAACTGTGTTTGTTATCTAATATATAAAGCTGAATGTGTGTGTGTGTGTATGTATGTATGTATGTATGTATGTCCGGGATTGGCATCTGAACCGTCGCAGCTACAGCCACAAAATTTTGCACAGTCACACGTCTGGACCCCGAGAGCGTCATAGGCTATGTTGTGAGGTGAAATTTTAACCCCGCGCTTTCCAATTCACCAAACAATTTTGCCCCTATCGACATAATGGGGAAAAAGTGAAAGGAAAAGTGTTGGAGGCGTCGCAGCTACAGGCACAAAATTTTGCACAGTCACACGTCTGGACCCTGAGAGCGTCAAAGCTATATTGTGAGGTGAAATTTTAACCCCGCGCTTTCCAATTCACCAAACAATTTTGCCCCTATCTACATAATGGGGAAAAAATGAAAGGAAAAGTGTTGGAGGCAAATTAACAGCTGCCAGATGTGAACAAGGGGGACTTAAAGAATGACAGCGATGGCACCAAAGAGTATATACTGTACAGTTGCTAAGGTGGGGCCCCAACATGGGATAATCACACCACCACGGGGATATGAACACACACACAAAATGCGCCACACACTACCACGTGCTCGAACACATATACCACCCTCAGTGCACATTTCACCACACATACACCAACCTCGCCACATAAAAGTAGAAACACAAAAGTCGCCGCTCAAAACTCGCCACGCGCAAAACTCTCCACATGCAAAACTCGCCACACGTGCAAAACTCGCCACACGCAAAACTTGCACACGCAGAAAAATTGCCACACGCAGAAAAATTGCCACATGCACAAAAGTTGCAACACATGCAAAAGTTGCCTCACACAAAACTTGCACATACTCAAAAGGCACCACACATAAAACTCGCCACGCGCAAAACTCGCCATGCGCAAAACTTGCTGCACACAACTTGCTACACTAACCTGTCACATGCAACTCGACACACAAAAAGTTGCTACACGCATGTCGCCACACAAAACTCATCTCACAAAAGTCCCTACATGCATGTCGCCACACGCAACTCAACACACACAACTTGACACACGAAACTCGCCCTAAAACACACACAAGTCTGGTATCCTTCAAAAATAAAAATCTGATTAATAAGCAGACAAACTACAAGAGCAACAAATGTACCATATAGGAATCCGGCAGCTGTCAGTCACATGACCAGTCTATTATGTGTATGTGTGAGCTAATATATACTGCCAGGGGGTGGGCTTACTGTTGGCTGGGGATTTATCAGGCTGCCATTTTAGCTTACAAATACTGAGGTAAAAATACTGACCAAATAACGTGTGAACGAGGGCTAATACAGGAGGAGATGACATACAGCTATATACTATATACAGGAGATGACACACAGGTATATACTATTTACAGGGGAGATGACACACAGGTATATACTATATACAGGAGGAGATGACACACAGATATATACTATATACAGGAGAGATGACACACAGGTATATACTATATAGAGGAGGAGATGACATACAGGTACATACTACATACAGGAGGAGATGACATACAGGTATATACTATATACAGGAGGAGATGACACACAGGTATATACTATATACAGGAGCAGATTACCTACAGGTATATAGTATATACAGGAGGAGATGACACAGGTATATGCTATGTATAGGAGGAGATGACATACAGGTATATACTATATACAGGAGATGACACACAGATATATACTATATATAGGTGAGATGACACACAGGTATATACTATATACAGGAGATTACATACAGGTATATCTAATATATAAAGCTGAATGTGTGTATGTATGTATGTGTGTATGTCCGGGATTGGCATCTGTACCGTCGCAGCTACAGCCACAAAATTTTGCACAGTCACACGTCTGGACCCCGAGAGCGTCATAGGCTATGTTGTGAGGTGAAATTTTAACCCCGCGCGTTCCAATTCACCAAACAATTTTGCTCCTATCTACATAATGGGGAAAAAGTGAAGGGAAAAGTGTTGGAGGAAAATTGACAGCTGCCAGATGTGAACAATGAGGACTTAAAGAATGAGAGCGATGGCGACAAAGAGTATATACCGTACAGTTGCTAAGGTGGGGCCCCGACATGGGATACTCACCACACACGGGGATATGAACACAAACACAAAATGCGCCACACACTACCACGTGCTTGAACACATATACCACCCTCAGCACACATTTCACCACACACACACACCAACCTCGCCACATAAAAGTCGAAACACAAAAGTCACCACTCAAAACTCGCTACATGCAAAACTCGCCATATGCAAAACTAGGCTCACGCAAAACTCGCCACACGTGCAAAACTCACCTCATGGAAAACTCACCTCATGCAAAACTTGCACACACAGAAAAATTGCCACATGTACAAAAGTTGCACCACATGCAAAAGTTGCCTCACACAAAACTTGCACATACTCAAAATGCACCACACATAAAACTCGCCACGCGCAAAACTCGCCATGCACAAATCTTGCTGCACACAACTTGCTACACTAACCTGTCACATGCAACTCAACACACAAAATGTTGCTACACGCATGTCGCCACACAAAACTCATCTCACAAAAGTCGCTACATGCATGTCGCCACACGCAACTCAACACACACAACTTGACACATAAAACTCGCCCTAAAACACACACAAGTCTGGTATTGTCCTTCAAAAATAAAAATCTGATTAATAAGCAAACTACAAGAGCAACAAATGTACCATATAGGAAATACGGCAGCTGTCAGTCACATGACCTGTCTATTATGTGTATGTGTGAGCTAATATATACTGCCAGGGGGGAGGGCTTCCTGTTGGCTGGGGATTTATCAGGCTGCCAATAGCAACCAATCACAGCTCAGCTTCTATTTTGCTACAGTTAATTAACCTGAGCTCTGATTGGTTAATATAGGCAACAAAGACATTCTCAGTATAACAAAGCTAATATATGTTGTGAAATTCTTCTATTAGCTTAGTTTTTGCCTTTTAATAATTACATTTCTATCTATTTGTTTTGTGGTTTTTGTGTGCAGAATAAATTTTTGTTAACACATTCTATTTTGCTAACAGCAGTCATTAACCCGGGCGAAGCCGGGTAGTACAGCTAGTTTTTAAATAAAAATGGAAAAGTGTCTTTTGTTTTTATTTCAAATAAAAAAGACTTTACACTTGCTGTGTGTTCATTTACCATACAACTATAGGATTAGTAATGGATAGGTGTCTTAAAGATGCCTCTCCATTACTAAGCCATGAGATTGAGGTCACCGGACAATACAAAGGTGACATCACCCCACAAATATGAACCCGCACAGGGCAAGTGGGAAGAGCCGGGCTGGTTTTTGCTTATAATCTTCATTGTTGAAGTGGAGTTTAAAAAAAAAAAAGTCAGAGGTCAAAAACGTTAAAAATTTGCTAAGGAAACAACCAAAAAATTACATAAAAGAGGCACTGGCTAACACGGCACCACGATATCTATCTTTCCTGTATAAAAGAGGCAGAAACAGAAAAAAAACAAGTTTCCTGGTTGAAAAACGGACATTTTAACCCCAGAAAAACAAATGCAAACAAATGGCTAAGGATAGCTGTGCTGGTAAAACACAAGTGAAGAGAGAAGATAAATTACGGTACTTGGCAAATTGGCGAATGTATTAATTGATCACCCTCGATATTGGATACACATGTTAGCATTTACCTAATGGGAATCATAAATGATCACAAAGAAATAACAATATACTAAGTATTGCTGTGTGAATAATAACTACATGAGAAATTACTGTACTTAATACGTAGTTTGGGATTTAATTCAATTAACAGCTATATTAACAATCTCTCCGATCACAAGGTTCAACAAATTAGCGCTTCCGTGTGACGCACACAGCCTCGTTCTTGGCACTTACATTGCAGCTTGTCTGGCATCTGCTGCCTAAATGTTATCCAGCGCCAATCTCAGCGACTTGTTAACTAGAGTGTCGCCCTCCTTAATATTTTTGGTTGTATCATATTCATACATTATAACGAGACTGGAGACAATTTCTAATACTTCCCTGACTCGAGCTGATAAAGAATAGTGGCAAGGAATCCACGCCGTGATCCCTAATAACAATAGGCACATCATACATCTCAAGATTGAAGGAAACATTTCAGAAATATGTGAGTTCTTAGAATTATCAAATCATAAGACATAATTAAGTGTTATAATGATTCTCATCGTTTGTTCAGAGGGTACGGTCAATATTGTCGGATGTCCTGACAATGTGAAGATCTCGAAAAATGGCTGAATTGCACAGAGAGAAGGGGAGATAAGTATTGGGTGAAACTTAAGCGAGCTCCAAAGGGGTCTGGCCCTGGCTTGTTCCCCTCTGCTCATTCCAGGTTCCGCATTATGACATTAGTACAGTGCCATAAGGTTTATTGACTATTATAGATCCTATCTAGCAGATATAGAACTTGGTGTATGGTTCTGCCAATAACCAACCACTTTTAAGGGGTTATGAGACCTTAAAAATGTAATAAAAACAGCAGAAAACAACAAAAAACACATTACTTACCTATCCAGCTCTCAATCATACTTTCATAGATTTAAGGTTGAAGGTAGACATAAGTCCATACAGTTCAATCTGTATCCTAACATGCTGAAACAGAGGAAGGCAAAAACCCCACGAGGCAGATGCTAATTGCCCCATATTAGGGGAAAAATTTGTTCCCGACTCTACTTGCAGCAATCAGACTAATTCCCTGAATCAACGCCCCATCACAGAATATAGTGCCCATGAACTGTAATATTATATTTATCAAGAAAGGCATCCAGGCCCTCCATTTACTTTCTTCGTAAATCAACACTTACAACATCATGTGGCAGAGAGTTCCATAGTCTCAGTGCTCTTACAGTATAGGGTTGCCACCTGTTTAGGAGTAAATCTTCTTTCCTCTAGCCCATACATGTCAAACTCTATTCCGAGGGCCAAATCTGGTCCACACGGTGGTTTTATTGGCCCGTGACACCAGAACCACCACCCCTATGTGGGGCCCATTATTCTGTATGGAGAACTATATTGCACCCATAATACTATATGGAGGACTATGTGGGGCCCATTATTTTGTATGGAGGATTATGAGGGGCCCATTATTCTGTTTGAAGGACTATGAGGATGCTCCCTTATCACCAGTTGCATAACTAGAGTCCGATTTGGACCTGGGTTCCCACCTTCATGTTGGTCAGATGTATGTTCCCTTGTAGCATTCTAGATCCTCTAAAGACATACGTTTTCACCCCCATGTAATAATGTCCCTCATCCTGTAATAATGTCTCCATCCAGTAACAATGTCTTCTGTGCTGTCCTCTTCCTGTAATCATGTCCCATATCATGTGCCCCTTCTTGTACAAATGTCCCCCATCCTGGGCCTCTTCCTGTAACAATGTCCTTATCCTGCCCCTTCCTGTAATAATATCCCCCTTCCTGTTATATTGTCCCCATTCTGACCCCTTCTTCTAATAATGTCCTCCATCCTTTGCACCTTCCTGTAATAATATCCCCATCCTAGACACATTCCAGTAATAATGTCCCTCATCCTGGTCTCTTTCTTGTAATGTCCTCGCTCTGCCGCTCTTTTCCAACACATTTAAATAAGAAATAAATGATTCTTGTTACCTTCCCCCACTCACATGATGTGCCACGTCCTTTTCCATATCCGGCGCAGAGGCCAGCAGCTGATGTAAGTTTGTCTGACACGGGCGGCACATGTCACTACCATGCTCTGCTGGTGACGGGCACATCGACGTCAGCTGCAGGCCACTGATTAGTCAGTGACGTATAATGCAGTGCAGAGAGTAGACACCAGCTAAAATAGGCACTGGTATCAGAGGGTCCCTCCAGCACAGGTCAAGTAGCGGTCAAAGAGTCACCATCACCGTTTTAGGTGTAAAAGATCATTAGAAAGGTCTCTGTATGTAACAACTCTGCTGGCATCACGGCATGGCCTCACATCTCTCACACTATCTTACCCACTGCTCCAGGCCATGATGTGGTTTCTGTTTCTTGCCAGCTCCATGTTCTGTGTCTCTGCTCTCTGCATGCTTCATAGTTCTGTGTATAGAGGGGCGGCGCCTGAACTCTCTGGTTCTTATAGGAATCAGGTGCATCTGTCCAATCTGTTCCTGACCAATTGCCAGGAGACCTCCAGTATTTAGTTCAGCTCCACCCAGTGGTCTGGGCCTGTGCAATGTGTTAGCTCAGTTAGTGTCTTGCTTCTGAGTTTGCCTGGCCTTGCTCTCAGTTACTCCCTCTCCGGAGGATTCTCTGTGTTATTTCCTTGGTCTTGTTGTCCGCCCACCAGGAGGCAGAATATCCTGGTCCCAGTGTCTTTGTCCTTGTGTCTTGTTCCATTGCCTTGTCTGCACTTAGTCTTATCTCGGTCTCCTAGTCTTTGGCTTCCTTCCCTGTTGTCTTTCCTTGTATTCTCAGTCTGCTTTCACTCCGCACTCTTGCAGCTCTGCCTGCTCTGTACCTTTGTGACTTTACCTCTGCTCCTCACTTCTGCGTTTCTGCTCCTTTCTACTCAGCTTATCTTCTGCTGTTGCAGTTATCCCTTGCTGCAGCTTCTCTCCACATTCTTTGTGGCTCTGCTCAGCTTTGCTGCAGAGACCCCTCCCGCAGCACCTCTCCGCTCCTTGCGGTTCTACCTGGCTCCGCTCCTTGCGGTTCTACCTGGCTCCGCTCCTTGCGGTTCTACCTGGCTCCGCTCCTTGCGGTTCTACCTGGCTCCGCTCCTTGCGGTTCTACCTGGCTCCGCTCCTTGCGGTTCTACCTGGCTCCGCTCCTTGCGGTTCTACCTGGCTCCGCTCCTTGCGGTTCTACCTGGCTCCGCTCCTTGCGGTTCTACCTGGCTCCGCTCCTTGCGGTTCTACCTGGCTCCGCTCCTTGCGGTTCTACCTGGCTCCGCTCCTTGCGGTTCTACTTCTCCTGCACTTGGCTCCGCCGCCAGCTCTTGGCTCCGCCTCCTGCCTGTCTGCACTTGGCTCCGCCTCCAGCTCTTGGCACCGCCTCCTGCGGTTTTGCACTTGGCTCCGCCTCCTGCTCTTGGCTTCGCCTCCTGCATTTCTGTTCTTGGCTCTAGCTCCTGTGCTTTCGCTCTGCATCCGCTCTTGCGGTCTTTATCTACTTATTCCTAGGTCCTCATGTCTGAACAGGTTCTTACCCGTTCTACATACCTGCCTGCAGACCGGTCCCTACCGGTTCTTCCAGTGTACCAGTCTTGTCCACCAGTCCTGCCAGAGAGCCAGCCGTGCCCGCCTGCCTACCAGAGAGCCAGCCGTGCCCGCCTGCCTGACAGTGTTCCTGTTGTACCCATCTGCCTGCCTATGTGCCAGCCGTGCCCGCTTGCTTGTCTATGTTCCGTTCCCCGGTGGGATCAGCAGCCACAACCAGACTCCACCCTGGAGTGGTACCTGGTAGCTTCCTATTGCACAAGTCTGACCTCACCATCAGAGGCTCCAGCGAACACCTAGGAAGCTACTTAGTTACGCCCCTTCCAGGGAGGTTTGGTCTGTGGTCCAGTGGGGCCACTCCCCCGCACGCCCGCGCCAACCAGTCTGGGCGCGAGCATGACAGTTTGCACAGGCCATGGCCTCCGCTGTATCCCATGTCCTACCGCTCGCATAGCATGATGAACTTTTTTCCTGCCCGTATGAGCAACCTGAAAAATTTGTTCCACCAAGGGTGGTTCAGATTGAAGAGACCTCTGACCCAATTATTGTCTCTAATACTCTCTTCAAGCAACTTCAGGCCTATGAGGAGGAGCACTACCCAGCTGACCCACCTAGGTTCTATGGGAATCCTGAAGAATGCCAGGGGTTCCTGAAGCAGTGCTTACGCTACATCCTGCAGAATGCAGCTTGTTTCCCCTCTGACTGGGTCAAGGTGGGTTACATCATGTCCTACCTGGCCGAAGATGCTCTAATATGGATAACTCCCCTCTGGGAAGCAGAGGATCCTATCGTCATGAACCTAGGGGCCTTCCTGGTGGCCTTCCGTAAAGTCTTTGACAAGCCTTGTCCTCCTGCTCCTGTTAAGTCTTCCCCATCTAGATCCGAGAGGCGCTCCAGACGGGCGAAACCCGTGAAGAAACCCCCACGTCAAGCCATGACCGTCTGTGACCCTCCTGTTCCTCTACCCGTTAAAGCAGCAACCTGTGTGAAGCCTAAGAAGGTTGATGAGAGTGGGCTGGCAAAGCAGCAGCCTGAAATCAGCCATAAGAAGGGCATACAATGTCGCTGCTGTTGTGAGGAACACCTGGATGGCCTCTGTCCAGGGGATCTTAAGCTCCAAAACCTCGGGCCAGTTGGAGAGGCTGCCCCTGGCGAGAGTACTTCCTCTCCATCTAAGTTAATGACTGTTTCTCTGCCTTCTGGGAGCTTTGGTGTGTCTAAGCCGCCTGTCATACGGAGTCGGTGTATGGTCTCCGTTCTTCAGCTTCAGAACCCAGTGTGGGCGTTGCCTGATAATGGCCGAACCCTGCTAAAGAGCAGTCTAGTCCTGCAAGGACAACTACAGCTCCAAGTTGGAGCCTTATACACGAAGAAGTTTGTTTTCCGTATGCTGTCTATTATGCCCATGGGTCATTCTAAGCCAAGGACTCTACCACCCGCTCTGGTCAAGAGTTGCAGTAAGGTGCTTCGTTTGAACTTACCCAGTCTTGAGAAGTGTCTGGTTCCCATGCGTCAAAGACACTCAGCAGTGACATCTTCTTCTGGTGGTCTGCTAGTCGTCGAGTCAAGCTGTGCTGACGTCACCGAAGATGGGGAAACGGTCACTATGTCTCCACACATCTCCAGCGACTATACCAGTAAACACTTAGTCGTCGAGTCAAGATGTGCTAATGTCACCGAAGATGGGGAAGCGGTGACTATCTCTCCACACATCTCCAACGACACTACCTGTATTCCGTTCCTAGGAACATCCCCGCCGCTTGGACGATTTCTTCTGGATAACGGGCAGAAGATGGTTCCTATGTTTGTACCTTCTGCGTCCTTGTGGCCGGCTGGTGAAGATTTCAAGACAGAAGTTTGTTCACCTCAATTTTTCTCTGGCCCGGTGGAGCTGATGCTCTCCACACTCATCTCTAGTGACTTTTCCTGTGTTCAGTATCCGGGAGCTTCTCTACTACCTGTTGGGCAAAATTTGAATCCTATGAGACGGTTTCCAGTTTCCAAGTGTCTGGCTGGTGAAGATATTAAGACGGTATCATTCAAGTCCCTGTTACCTATGTACCTGGAGGAGGTGGTCCTGCTCATTGTGGAAGCTAACCCTGTTGAGTACCAAAAGACTTTGTTTTCTGAGATACCTGGTGACCCTCCTGCCTTATTCTACTCTGAAGATGTCATGTTATCCTGGACTATGTGTGCTCCTATCCTTCTTCTACAAGTTATTCTGGCAAGCTTGAAGAAGAGGGGCCGTAAAGGGGGGGTACTGTAACAACTCTGCTGGCATCACGGCATGGCCTCACATCTCTCACACTATCTTACCCACTGCTCCAGGTCATGATGTGGTTTCTGTTTCTTGCCAGCTCCATGTTCTGTGTCTCTGCTCTCTGCATGCTTCATAGTTCTGTGTATAGAGGGGCGGCGCCTGAACTCTCTGGTTCTTATAGGAATCAGGTGCATCTGTCCAATCTGTTCCTGACCAATTGCCAGGAGACCTCCAGTATTTAGTTCAGCTCCACCCAGTGGTCTGGGCCTGTGCAATGTGTTAGCTCAGTTAGTGTCTTGCTTCTGAGTTTGCCTGGCCTTGCTCTCAGTTACTCCCTCTCCGGAGGATTCTCTGTGTTATTTCCTTGGTCTTGTTGTCCGCCCACCAGGAGGCAGTATATCCTGGTCCCAGTGTCTTTGTCCTTGTGTCTTGTTCCATTGCCTTGTCTGTACTTAGTCTTATCTCTGTCTCCTAGTCTTTGGCTTCCTTCCCTGTTGTCTTTCCTTGTATTCTCAGTCTGCTTTCACTCCGCACTCTTGCAGCACTGCCTGCTCTGTACCTTTGTGACTTTACCTCTGCTCCTCACTTCTGCGTTTCTGCTCCTTTCTACTCAGCTTATCTTCTGCTGTTGCAGTTATCCCTTGCTGCAGCTTCTCTCCACATTCTTTGTGGCTCTGCTCAGCTTTGCTGCAGAGACCCCTCCCGCAGCACCTCTCCGCTCCTTGCGGTTCTACCTGGCTCCGCTCCTTGCGGTTCTACCTGGCTCCGCTCCTTGCGGTTCTACCTGGCTCCGCTCCTTGCGGTTCTACCTGGCTCCGCTCCTTGCGGTTCTACCTGGCTCCGCTCCTTGCGGTTCTACCTGGCTCCGCTCCTTGCGGTTCTACCTGGCTCCGCTCCTTGCGGTTCTACCTGGCTCCGCTCCTTGCGGTTCTACCTGGCTCCGCTCCTTGCGGTTCTACCTGGCTCCGCTCCTTGCGGTTCTACCTGGCTCCGCTCCTTGCGGTTCTACCTGGCTCCGCTCCTTGCGGTTCTACTTCTCCTGCACTTGGCTCCGCCTCCAGCTCTTGGCTCCGCCTCCTGCCTGTCTGCACTTGGCTCCGCCTCCAGCTCTTGGCTCCGCCTCCTGCGGTTTTGCACTTGGCTCCGCCTCCTGCTCTTGGCTTCGCCTCCTGCATTTCTGTTCTTGGCTCTAGCTCCTGTGCTTTCGCTCTGCATCCGCTCTTGCGGTCTTTATCTACTTATTCCTAGGTCCTCGTGTCTGAACAGGTTCTTACCCGTTCTACATACCTGCCTGCAGACCGGTCCCTACCGGTTCTTCCAGTGTACCAGTCTTGTCCACCAGTCCTGCCAGAGAGCCAGCCGTGCCCGCCTGCCTACCAGAGAGCCAGCCGTGCCCGCCTGCCTGACAGTGTTCCTGTTGTACCCGTCTGTCTGCCTATGTGCCAGCCGTGCCCGCTTGCTTGTCTATGTTCCGTTCCCCGGTGGGATCAGCAGCCACAACCAGACTCCACCCTGGAGTGGTACCTGGTAGCTTCCTATTGCACAAGTCTGACCTCACCATCAGAGGCTCCAGCGAACACCTAGGAAGCTACTTAGTTACGCCCCTTCCAGGGAGGTTTGGTCTGTGGTCCAGTGGGGCCACTCCCCCGCACGCCCGCGCCAACCTGTCTGGGCGCGAGCATGACACTGTACTGTCCCTTTATATATTTGTACATTATAATAAGATTGCCTCTTAGTGATGGGCAGACCCATGGATGTTTGGGTCTGTCAGGTTCTGCCGAACATTAAAATAAAGTTTGGTTCAGGTACCAGAACAGTATCCCAACTTGAATCCAAACCTGGAACCCTTTCAAATTAATGGGGGGTCCAAACATCTGGCGTTTCCCACACTGTCATCTGTATGAGAGCGCGAGAAATACTGGCTTTGATTGGCGGTAAGTTTGTTACTGCCGGTCAGAGCGCTGCGGTTCCCACACAGATGAGAGCATGTGAGAGAGCAGCTTTGACCTGTGGTGAAAAGGCGACCTCCGGTGGCTGATAGCAGCGAGACTAGGCGTACGATGTTGAGAGTATTCACCAGCCGGAGTATGTGCGATAAATAAATAAAAAAATGGTATGCAGTCCACTCTATTCTTGATAACCTGTGCAGGTAAAGTTGACCGATGCAGGCTGCAGCCCTCAGCGTTATCTTGGCTCGATATCAAAAATAGAGCGGTCCCCACGCTGTTTTTTAAAAAAAAAAAAATTATTTAAATAATTTCAAAAATGACGTGAGGTCCCCCTTCATTTTTTGACAACCAGCCAAGCTAAAGCAGACAGCTGGAGGCTGGTATTCTTAGACTGAGAAAGGGCCACGGATATTGGCTCTCCTAGCCTAAAAATAGCAGCCCGCATCTATTAGATGCTCCAATTTTGGCATTTTGCCCAGCTCTTCCTACATGCCCGGGTGCGGTGGCAAGCGGGGTAATAGTTGTGGGGTTGATGTCAGAAGGTACAAAGGAAGTTATCGACCGGTCAGAAACTGTTTGAGAGTTTTGATTTGGCCACAATAGGAACAGGCAGAGACGAAATCTATGATATCCTTATTATTATTCCAATAATGTCTGGAAATGAGGAGTGCCGTCTTCTTCTGGCAAGGGCAGCCAATTTAGGCGATTGACCACACAGAAGGACCCGCTTCCAATATGGCTCAGCAACGTAAGTCTTACCGAAGGGGAGGTGAGACAAATCTAACAAATCTAACTTAGCGTTGTCACACTTCAATATTACACTGAAGAATGCCCTGGATGAAGCAGCACCTTCTACACGCAGAAAGACCCGACACAGACAACGGCAGCCCTGGCACACTATGCAAACACGCTTTCTCCAGCGTTGCTCAAGGTGTGCAGAGCGGCAGTGGAGAAAATCTCTCTTAGCAGAAGACTTCATCCACTATAAGTTCATGCTCAAAACCTATAACTCTGCCCTTTCTCTGGCCAAACAATCCCACTTCACGACCCTCATCACCTCACTATCCAACAACCCAAAACGACTTTTTGAAACCTTAAACTCCCTCCTGAAACCTAATGTACAGGCCCCCATCTCCAATCTCAGTGGTGAGGATCTGGCCACTTATTTCCTAGAAAAAATCAACCACATCCATCAGGATATCTCGGCCCAATCTCCTCAGTGCCTGGATCCCTTTCCCTGCCGCACCTCAAGCTCATTAGACATCTTTGAGCCTGTCTCAGAAGAAGAAGTTTCCAAGCTCCTCGCTTCTGCTCGGCCTACAACCTGCAATAGTGATCCCATTCCTTCACCTCTCCTGCAGTCTCTCTCACCAGTGGTCACCACTCACCGACTAAAATGTTTAACCTCTCTCTTTCTTCAGGTATCTTTCCCTCCTCATTTAAACATGCCATCATTACCCCTTTACTGAAAAAGCCATCCCTGGACCAGAACTGCACGGCTAGCTACAGACCTGTCTCTAACCTTTCCTTCATCTCTAAACTCCTGGAACGCTTGGTCCACTCCCGTCTAATCCGCTATCTCTCGGATAACTCTCTTCTTGACCCCTTACAATCTGGTTTCCGCTCTTTACACTCCACTGAAACTGCCCTCACTAAAGTCTCTAATGATCTAATAACAGCTAGATCCAAAGGTCATTGCTCCCTACTGATTCTCCTGGATCCTTGCCGCATTTGATACTGTGGATCACCAGCTCCTTCTCACTATGCTCCGCTCCATAGGCCTCAAGGACACCACCCTCTCCTGGTTCTCCTCCTACCTCTCTGACTGCTCTTTCACTGTATCTTTTGCCGGCTCCTCTTCCTCTCCTCGTCCCCTTACTATCAGGGTTCCGCAGGGCTCAGTCCTGGGCCCCCTCCTTTTCTATCTATACACTGCCCCTATTGGACAAACAATCAGCAGATTTGGGTTCCACTACCATCTCTATGCTGACGACACCCAATTATACACTTCTTCCCCTGACATCACCCCCACTCTAATTCAAAATACCAAGGATTGTCTGTCTGCTGTCTCTAACATCATGTCCTCCCTCTATCTGAAACTAAATCTCTCCAAAACTGAACTTCTTGTGTTTCTCCCTTCTACTAACCTCACTCTACCCAACATCGAAATTACCCTGGAGGGTTCAACCATAACTCCCAAGCAGCATGCCCGCTGTCTTGGGGTCATATTTGACACCGAACTTTCCTTTACTCCCTATATCTGATCACTCACTCGCTCTTGTCACCTGCATCTTAAAAACATCTCCAGAATCCGACCTTTTCTCACCTTTGAAACTGCTAAGACTCTTACTATCGCTCTTATTCATTCTCGTCTGGACTACTGCAACTCTCTTCTGATCAGTCTCCCTCTTTCCAAACTTTCTCCTCTTCAATCCATCTTGAATGCGGCAGCCAGGGTCATATTTCTGTCCAGCCGCTTCACCGATGCCTCCAACTTGTGCCAGTCATTACACTGGCTACCCATTCCTACAGGGTCCAGTATAAACTCATCTCTCTCACCCACAAAGCTCTCCACAGTTCTGCACCACCTTATATCTCCTCTCTCATCTCCGTCTATCGCCCTACACGTGCCCTCCGTTCTACAAATGACCTAAGACTAACATCCCCCGTAATCCAAACCTCGCACCTCCGTCTCCAAGACTTCTCTCGTGCTGCGCCAGCTCTCTGGAATGCACTTCCCCAGACGATCAGACTGATACCTAGCCCCGACCTGTTTAAGCGCGCTTTAAAAACCCATCTCTTCAAACAAGCCTACCACATCAACTACTCAGTAAACTAACTTTGCCCTGTTCCCTCCTTCCAAATATTATTCTGAATCTGCACCCTACTATTCATCTGTCTCCACACCCTCCACGCACATGATAACTGCACTTGATACTTGACTATTGCACTTAAACACACGGGCTGATGACCGGGTCATGCAGCTTTATATGAAAATCCCTATTTATTATAATTGCCAGACCTGAAATAACAAGCACTTTTCACCTATTGTGTCCCCTCCATTTCCTTGCAGATTGTAAGCTTGCGAGCAGGGACCTCACCCCTAATGTCACTGTTTAAATTGTCTTAACTTGTACTGAATTTATTGTCTGTACATGTCCCCGCTTAATTGTAAAGTGCCGCGGAATATGTTGGCGCTATATAAATAAAAATTATTATTATATTATTATTATAACAGACCGTAATTCTTTTGGAGTACTCAATAATGTGATCAGAAGAGAGAAACGATCTGGAGTGCGTGTGCCTTGACATTTTTATCAGCCGGCTGGAAGTGGAGAGTAAAGTTGAAGCAGGCGAAGAACAGAGACCACCTGGCCTGTTGTGGATTAAGCCATTCAGCAGACTGCAGATAGGCTAGATTCTTGTGGTCCATGTAGATAACCACTGGCTGCAAAGTGCCATCCAGCAAGAATCGCCACTCCTGCAGCTGCAGTTTTATCACTAGCAGTTCCTGATCGGCAATCTATTATGTTTTGGAGCAGAGAAGATTTTGGAAAAGAAACCGTAGGTCACCATGCGGCCGGATGAAGACTTCGGGGTAAGAACGGCTCCGGACCCTGAGGAAGAATAATCCGCCTCCATAAAGAACTGCTTATTATTGTCCAGACAATGCACACAGGAGCAGAGGAGATGGCCTGTTTTAATGGCACAAAGGCACTTTCAGCCTCAGGAGTTCATATCTTAGGATTGGTCCCCTTGCAGGTCAGGACAAAGGTAGCAGCCCAGGAGGAGAAATGGGGATGAGCTGGCTGTAGTAATTTGCAAATCCGAGAAACTGCTGGATAGCTTTCAAACCATATGGACGGGGCCACTTCAGCTCGGCGGACACTTTCTCTAGATCCATCCTCAGGCCAGTCTCAGAGGTAATGTATCCAAGAAACGGAAGAGAAGTCTGCTCAAAGACACACTTTTCATATTTGGCATACAGACTGTTCTTCCTTAACCTCTGCAGAATCTGGTGAACAGCTGTTCGGTGTGAAGACAGATCGGGGAAAAACACCAAGATATCGTCCAAGTACACTACTACACGTGTAGAGAAGATCCCGGAAGATGTCATTCACCAGTTTTTGAAAGACTGCATTACAGAATCCAAACGACATTACCCAATACTCGTAGTGGCCATCACTAGAATTAAAGGCCGTTCTCCATTGATCTCCCTGGTGAATCCAAATCAGTTTTTTGCCATCCTTTTCTTTTGCTTTACAAAGAAGAATGCTGCTCCAGCTCGGGAGGAAGATTACCAGATGAATTCCCTAGCAAGATTCTCTTTAACATATACGGACATGGCTCGAGTCTGTCTGTGACAAGAGGTAGATTCGACCTCGTAGAGGAGATGCTCCTGAAAGAAGAACAATAGTACAGTCATTTGGTCTATGAGGTGGTAATGTCTCAGCTTCCTTCTTGTCAAAGACGTTGACATACTAGTATGGCACAAGCTAGCCTGTCAAGTTGGATGGAGAGCCCGAGATCGAGCAGGACGAATGGTAAGTAGACAAGTCTCATGGCACTCCTCAACTGAGTACTTTTCCGGATCTCCGATCCAAGATAGGTTCGTGTCTCCGCTGCCAAGGCAGACCTAGTAGCAGAGTGTGAGACAGACCAGACAGCATGTAGATAGAGGAATCTTGTCTGAGTGTATCATCTCTACATGAAGTAGAGTAGTTCGGTAACAAACAGGATGTTCTTGGAAAAGGGTCTCCCATCCACCGAGGAAACCACCAACGGATCCTGTAGACGTGTCGGGATTATATATTGCTTCACAACGGCCTGTTGGATGAGATTACCTGAGGAATGTTGCTGCAGGAGAAGAATACCATCAAATTCAGCGATGGAGAGGTGTGTCTCCCGCTCAGGGTAACCTCTCCAACTGGCCCTAGGCTCTGGAATTTCCCGGTTTCTCTGGGCAGAATCGAATAAGATGTTCATGGCTGCCACAATAGAAGAATTTAAATTCTGCATGGCAAGCTTCCTGATGATACTTAGCCATCTTCACCTGGTCGATCTGCATGGAGTCTAGGGGAGGTGCCAAAGTTGAGGCTTGCTGTATGATCGGCCTTTTGAAGGTGAGAGCTAGGCGCACAGATCTTCTTTCGCGGATCACCTCTTTGAATCGCTCCTGAAACCTGATGTCTATCTTGGTTGCCAAGGACACCAGGTCATCCAGCAAGGTGGCTATATCATGACTGGCCAGCTCATCCTTGATTTGCCCAGAAAGGCCTTCCCAGAATGTAAGTCACTAGAGCCTCATTATTCCAGGTGAGCTCGGACAACCGGGTGCGAAAATGAACAGCGTACTGGCCCACTGTTAGGTTACCCTGACGCAGCCTGAGTAGCAAAGATGTCAAGACCTTCCGTAGTGCCTTTGAAAAGGACTGGAGGTTCGACACAACGGTTCCCTTTCTCCCATAGGGGATTGAACCAGGCCATAGCTTCACCAGAGAGATGGGACATGATGAAAGCTACTTTGGCCCGTTCGGAAATGAATTGGTGAGCCAAGAGTTTGAAGTGCAGCATAATAAACCCCTGACATAGGGCAGAGTCACCGCCATTTGGAGCTGACAGATGGGGTCCGGAGCCGGGCCCATATCTGGCAGGCTGTTGGATCGCAGCCAAAGTGATGGCAGCTTGGGTAGGTGCGGACACCGCAGGGGTTGTCAGCGTATCAAGATGGAAGACTGTCTGCAGGTAGGAGAGTATTTTTATCCTGCTGCTCCTTCTGACGGGAGACCTCCTGGTACAAATCTGAGAAAAGGGAGGCCTGAGAATCAGTGGATTCCATGGCCTGGACAAACTGTAACGGAAATGGTGGAACTACAGTGCCGTGGTCCGAGGAAAGCCTGGAGGGTCGTGACTATGTGAGCACCTGACTCTTCACTAGAACCCCTGATGGTGGGTTTAGACTTGGCTCCCGTTAAACACCAGGTGCTACTCCAGGACAGATCATGGATATACGGCAGCTGACCCTCAAGGGACTGGTCGCAGGAATGGCCCAGAGGAAGGAACAGCAGATGAAGGTAGGCTCGGAAGGAACACAGGGACCACGGATATAGACAGGACCGGTTAGTATACAGAAGCACTGGTAGGAGCAGGCTGAACCGGCTGGTAGACGTATGAGTTCTAGTATGGGCGGACTAAACCGGCTGATATACAGATGAGCACTTACAGGTGCGGACTGGATTGGCTGAAACTGAGATATACAAGCAAGTACAGGCAGACAGGTAAAGAACAGGGCTAACTAACCACGTTGCTTAGGCACCTCCATGCTAGAGGAGATGCCTTAAATAAAACGTCACCCAGCTATTGGCTGGGGACACTTTAGCATGATGCACGCGGCCCCTTTAAGAAAGAGGGAGCGCGCAAATGCGACCTAACCACAGTGCCCGGGGATCTGCTCGACAAGCGCGCACCCCGGGCAGCAGCAGGCACGGAGGAGGGAAGAAGTTCAGCACCGGGACTGTGGCACTGAGTAAGCTTGTGTCCCTACAGGGGAAGAGGGGCAACATGCAGGGATGCCGTCGCTACAGAGAGCAGTCACATCAGTGATGTGACCACTCTCCATGTCAGCCTGAACACACTGAGCAAAACATGGAAAGTTCTGCATGTGATCGGCGGTAACCTTGATGATGTCACCGCAGGTCACAGACAGAGCTTTTCACACTCTGCTCAGTATGAGCCGCCAGACGTGGAGAAGTAATCGCTCTCCAAACCATCCGCATCATCATGGGACATGGCTATTAATGGATTATCGGTGGAGAAGTGAGTATAACTTTGCTTTTTTCTTTTAATTTTTTGTGAGTAAATTGGTAAAAGATGGTTTTTATTTCAAATAAATTAGTCTTTTTTTTTTTTTTATTACATTTGACTATGTGGTATTAATGGTTATATCTTATAGATAAAACAGCTGACATCAACCCCACAACTATTACCCCGCTTGCCACAGCAACAGGGCAAGTGGGAAGAGTTAGACAATGCGTCAAAGCTGGCGCATCTAATAGATGGGGCGGCTGTGGGCTGCTATTTTTAGGCTAGTGAGGGCCAATATCCATTCTGAGAATACCAGCCCTCAGCTGTCTGCTTTAGCTTGGATGGTTGTCAAAATTAGTTTGGGCCCACTCTTTTAAATAAAAAAAAAAAAAAAAAATTTAAATGATTAAAAAAAAATGGTATGAAGACTCCTCTATCTACTATATAATTGTCTAAGGGTCACTTCCGTCCTTCTGTCTGTCTGGCCGCTCCTTACTCCCCGCAGTCAGTGCCCAGCGCCCGCATACTCCCTCCGGTCACCGCTGACACAGGGTTAATGCCGGCGGTAACGGACCGCGTTATGCCGCGGGTAACGCACTCTGTTACCGCTGCTATTAACCCTGTGTGTCCCCAACTTTTTACTATTGATGCTGCCTATGCGGCATCAATAGTAAAAAATGTAATGTTAAAAATAATAAAAAAACAAAAAACCTGCTATACTCACCCTCCGTTGTCCGCCGAGCCGCTCGCGCCGGCCGCCATCTTCCGTTCCCGGCGATGCATTGCGAAATTACCCAGAAGACTTAGCGGTCTCGCATCCTGGGAACGGAAGATGGCGGCAGCCACGCGCCCATCGGCACAGCGCCGTTGGATCCCAGGAGGCGAGTATGTAACTGTATTTTATTTTATTTATTTTTTTTTAACAGGGATATGGCGCCCACACTTCTGTATACTACGTGGGCTGTTATATACTACATGGCTGCTATATACTACGTAGGCAGTACTATATACTACATGGCTGTTATATACTACGTGGGCAGTGCTATATACTACATGGCTGCTGTATACTACGTGGGCAGTACTATATACTACATGGCTGCTATATACTACGTGGGCAGTACTATATACTACATGGCTGCTGTATACTACGTGGGCAGTACTATATACTACATGGCTGCTATATACTACGTGGGCAGTACTATATACTACATGGCTGCTATATACTACGTGGGCAGTACTATATATTACATGGCTGCTGTATACTACGTGGGCAGTACTATATACTACATGGCTGCTGTATACTACGTGGGCAGTACTATATACTACATGGCTGCTGTATACTATGTGGGCAGTACTATATACTACATGGCTGCTAAATACTACGTGGGCAAACCTATATACTACATGGCTGCTATATACTACGTGGGCAGTACTATATACTACATGGCTGCTATATACTACGTGGGCAGTACTATATACTACATGGCTGCTGTATACTACGTGGGCAGTACTATATACTACATGGCTGTTATATACTACGTGGGCAGTGCTATATACTACATGGCTGCTGTATACTACGTGGGCAGTACTATATACTACATGGCTGCTATATACTACGTGGGCAGTACTATATACTACATGGCTGCTGTATACTACGTGGGCAGTACTATATACTACATGGCTGCTATATACTACGTGGGCAGTACTATATACTACATGGCTGCTATATACTACGTGGGCAGTACTATATATTACATGGCTGCTGTATACTACGTGGGCAGTACTATATACTACATGGCTGCTGTATACTACGTGGGCAGTACTATATACTACATGGCTGCTGTATACTATGTGGGCAGTACTATATACTACATGGCTGCTAAATACTACGTGGGCAATACTATATACTACATGGCTGCTATATACTACGTGGGCAGTACTATATACTACATGGCTGCTGTATACTACGTGGCCTGTGTTAGATACTGCGTGGGCTGCATTATATACTACATGGCTGCTATATACTACGTGGGCACTGCTATATACTACATGGCTGCTATATACTACGTGGCCAGTGTTACATACTATGTGGCCTGCGTTTTGTACTGCGTGGCCTGTGTTATATACTATGTCGCCTGTGTTATATACTACATGGCTGCTATATACTGCGTGGGCTGTGTTATATATTGCGTGGCCTGTATTAACGCATCAGGTATTCTACAATATGTATGTATATAGCAGCCACATACTATATAGCACAGGCCACATACTATTTGTATGCTATATACTACATGGCTCCTATATACCAGGTGGCCTGTGCTATATACTATGCGGCTGCTATATACATACATATTCTAGAATACCCGATGCGTTGGAATCGGGCCACCATCTAGTTTTTTATAACCAGCCAAGATAAAGCTCACAGCTGGGGGCCGCGACGGTCAGTTTTGCATTCGCTGGTTATCAAAAATGGAAGGAACTGCACATCTGGTTTTTTTTTATTTTGTTCAGGCTGCCAAACCTGAACAGTAACATGGACTTCCTGGAGTCTCTGCAAAAGCAAAATGGTAGAAACTGTTAATGAAGAATATTTAGAAGGTTTCTTGACATTCTATTTAGGAAATAAATGCAAAAGTAAAAATCCTGTGTGTAGATGTACATAGCTCTAAAAGTTTATGGAAAGACTAATGGCATAATAAAAAATCTGAACTATGAGCCAAGTGAATACATGTGAGACATGCAGCCGCGGGGACTCCCAACATATTATTCGAGCACACCGAAGACATTCAGTTAGCACACGAGCATGCTCGGATAACAGCTTATCAGTGCACGTTCGCTCATCACTATTGTCCATGTCTGTAGGCTATAGGAGCAGATCTACAAAGCAACAAACTCCGACGTCATCCTGTGGTGGTCAAAGCGGTCAGACCCCACACAGATCAGTCTTAGAATAACTCTGCTTATTGGGTATAACAGTGCCTAATCTTTATGCTCCTGACTATATGATGTTAGCAAATCACTAATATCCTATGTTGTGCTACCTTTACTTGTCTTATGAATCCTAATGTTACATATATATCTCATTTTACTAATTTAACCCTTGTACTTGTACAATTGTGTAAGTATAATGCTGAACCTAACACTCTTTTCTTCTCTATTCTGTCTTTTCTTCCTCTGTGCTGTCTTCCCCGGATATTGCTGCAGGAGGATAAAGTGGTTAGAATAATTTCTTATCTTATTTTTCCATACTATTTCACCATTATCAATCCATTCCTAACACTGTTATATTGGGTTATTTATTTTATGTTGATGCATGTTTCTGTGTATGAATATCCCAAATATTTAATTCACCTATTGTGCAATCTCCTGTGGCTTCCAATCATGTGGCCGCTATCGGTGGAGAGGTGGTTGAGCATGCGCTGCTCTCCGTTGACTTCTACTGGAGTTCCTAAAACAGCCAAGCCTATATTTTTTTACTACCGTACAAATCAATATAAAGCAGACTATGCGCAACCACCTTTCCACTGACGGCATCCGAGAAACCTACCCCATTCTGCAGATAAGGGCAGGACCCACATCTGTCAGACTATTATTTTACATGTCTGAAATGAAAATAGCCCTTTAAGTCCTTGGGTTGCTTGTTTTAAGCTGGTTGACAATGTGGCAGCCATTAAAGGTGCTGTCTGGGACTTTAACCGCTGATGGTCCATCCTTAGGATAGGTCATCATTGTGTGATCGGTGGGGGTGCAGCACCTGGAACCCCTGTCGATCAGTTTTGCCCGCTCTGTTACGGAGCTGCATAGCTCTGTCGACGGAATAGTGACAGCAATGGGGTACTGTATCCACCCCCTACTGATTTGAGTAGGTGATGGATGTTCAGTACCCATCAATAGCCACTATACGGTCCATGGAGCTGTGCTATGCATCTCCGTCCGCCACCGGAATTGATTGTCAGGGGTTCCGGGTGTCACACCTCCACCGATCAGACATTGATGACTTATCCTAAGGATAGGCCATCAATATTAAGGTTCCGGACAACCCCTTTAAATCACGAAGAGATGTCGCTAAGCTTTCACATAATCTTGAACGTGGTATATGTGGTATTGTATCAGTATGGAGTACGTGCCATATCTTGGCTGATACTTAAATACAGGTGCGACACAATGGTCGACTGTCATTGACACCAAGAAAACGTCTAAAATGTTATCAAACAAAATGTAGATACCAGGTCTGCAACAGAATTAAAATCAATTATCTAATATTTTGTAGGTTCTTCAGTGGCACAAAAATATCTTTTTATTTTTTTATTTTTCATCCAGGCATGGACTCCATGAGGTCTTTGCATTAATTTTTTTTAGCAACTTTCTGCTGTAGGACCACTTCTGTGTGTTCGGAAAAGGCGGTACTTATGACTATGGGCAGCTATGACTGTCACCGGTTTACCGGTTGTCCTTTCTTGGACCACTTTTAGTAAGAACTAATATCCACATATGAGGAACACCCTACCAGACCCGCCATTTAGGAGATCTATACATTTCAGTTTCACCATTATCAATGTTGCTAATATCCTTACTCTTGCTTATTATTCCCACTTCCTTTCCAACACATGAACTTCAAGAACTAGAAGATTTGCTGCCTAATATGTCTAACTTCACTTCATAAGTCTGTTGTTTTAATGTTGCTACCAATCTATGTATATGTATACACGATGCAAAGAACGCATCACTTTATTATGGTTTCCATAGACCATTAATGTGGAGACAAATGTGGCTGGCAGCCGTTTCATGTGAGAATTACACTTTCTTTGAGCCTCAGAGGAAGCGTGATTCTCATGCGAAACAGCTGTCAGTTACATCTGTCTCCACATTCTCTGTTTTTGGAAACCGCAATAAAGTGATGTTTTAACGCAATGTAGTGAGTGCCCCAACTTTCTTTGCAACGTATCAATTGGACGTATTCATGGTGAGCACCACCAAGGCATTCCTTTGCTGCAAGTATATGAGTAGTAGATGAAAATGAATACTGCATGATTGTGCAGGATGTGAATGGGAACAGTGCAAGATCCTTTATTTCTACATATTTGGATGCTATGTATACCAATCACATATTAACAGTTCCCATCTAACACCATATCTCATACATAGCCATCAGCTTTTGTTTTTTTCCGGAACTCCCAGTCAAATGAATCGAGTGGCTGCACGCATGTCTGACCAGTCACTCCATTCATTTCAGGGGGCGGTTAGAGTTACTGAACCCCTGTTCTAGGGATCAATGGGAGTTCTACCTCTGGGACCCCCATTGATCACAAGAACGGGGCCCTGAAAATCTCATCTCCCTCTGAAATGAGCGGAGCAGCTGATTGGGCTTGTGTGCAGACGCTCCATTGTAAGGGCCAGCTCACATGGCAGAATTTTGGTGCGGACAGGTTCTTGCTCTGCACCACTGCCGCTAAAATCCATCCTTCCGCAATCCTCATCGCTATATCTCATAGAGATGAATAGGAGGCATGAAGAAAGCGTCCGCCATCGATATTCAGCAGAATATCGGCGTGGCTGTCCTGCCAAACTTCTGCTTGAAGATCCGCCATGTGAACTGGCCCTAATAATTATCCCACATGTTGTGTATGGGAGATAAGTATTCTGCTACTAGAATATTAACTGTAATACGGGCAGCTGTACCTTATTGCAGGCAGGCAGGCTGGTAGGCAGCAGTCATTAGGGGTGACCTTAGTAGTACTTAGTTGTTTGCAGGCAAACAGAGACAGCCTCCAACTTCTCACTGCACGTGCAGGGATGGGTGCACAAGACGAGTAGCGGGTGGGTAAATGGGATGTTGGATGGGCGAGTTGACCGACAAGTGGGCAGGTGGGCGCACACACCTCATCAATTTCGGGCCCTCAACTCCTGCATATAATGTGCCGCAAGGGCTCGGGACGCATCGGCAGCTTAGGAACAGAGGGCAGGCCACCAGCATCTGACATTGTATGGCCGGCCCCCTCTGCTGTGGCCATACAGCCATGTGAGCGATTGGGGATCCGGGACTTAATAAAGCAAAGTAAAGCAATTAGCCCGGGCCCCAGCGTGCGACAAGCTGCCAGGCCGTTTACACAGTGGCTCCACTGTGCTGCCTCAGTGCAGGCTGCGTGCATGCCTCACCCAGTCCGTGTCCCCCTCTTTGCTTCGCTCACTGGACACATACATCAGTAATGGCAGTAATGCCTTGTTCGCAGCCCTGTATGTAGCCACAGTAGAGCGATCACCCACTCAGAAAGTCAGGGGGCTCAAAGATAGGAGAATGATGGAGAGATGGATGCATAGATGTCTACAGACAAATGTAGCAGAGCAGAGTGTATGCCAAGATGTATTTAAACAATTAATATATCAATTTTGAACTGCATTACTTCTGTATTGGCCATACTGTACTTATGCAATTGAGCTACTTGGTGTACAAATTGGCCAAGTTATGTGTGCCCACTGCCCACCAGTCACAATAGTTTTATAAGTATTATCGATTGTTATGTCATTGCCGGCATCCCTTCGTGGTCCTCCTCATTCCTCTCGGCAGGAAACCGATCCGGCGGTACCTGAACCCGGTCTGGCAGTACCTGAATCTGAAGTAACTCCGGTGGTAACTGAGCCTGATACTGCTCGTGGGTACCTGAACCCGAGACTGCAGCCGCGGTACCTGAAACTGAAACAGCTCCAGCGGTACCTGAATCTGAGATTCCGAGTCCATGTCCATAACTGCTATGCTGACCCTCGGGGTTAGCTGCTGCAGTACTGAGGACTGCCTATGAGTGATAATTGGCGGCTACCTGCAGCGCAAGCCTAACTCCACCGTCAGGTGCTATAGCGAAGACCAGCTAACTGCTTCTCCATGCCCCTTCTGGGTAAGCACAGCCCGTGGTACAGTGAGTCCATGATCCACGTGTTTGATAGTTTGCTCAGGCCATGGACCCCGCTGATCCCAATGCCCTTTCGTTCTTGGAGTTATATCAAGAGATGTCCCATGCGATCAGCAGGACAAATTTCTTTCCTATCTGCGGACATTGAATTCCCATTTGGAAGCCCTGACATCAGCTGCTTCATCCACTCTAGCCCAAGTTGCAGTAACTGTGGCCGTGTCTACTCAGCCTGCAACTTATGCTCCTGGAGCTATTCCTCATCTGTCGGCTCCACCATGTTATGATGAGGATCCTAAGCAGTTCCGTGGGTTCCTAAATCAGTACATGCTGCATTATGAACTATTGGCCCATCAGTTTCCCTCCGATCGGGCTAAAGCGGGATTCCTAATGTCCCACCTAGCAGAAGAGGTTCTAGCATGGCTCAACCCATTGTGGGAGAGAGGGGATAGTATGATCTCAGATCTGCAGGCCTTCCTGGTGGCCTTCTGTAAGGGTTGTATACCTTCAGCGGCATCTCCTCTTTTTAGACTGCATCAGGGTGGTTTGTCTATAAGTCAGTATGCTGTCCGGTTCCGCACCCTGTCTTCCAAAGGTCGGTGGAATGACAAAGCGTTGGTAGCCACCTTCTAGGAGGGTTTGTCCGGAAGGATTAAGAATGAATTGGCTGGTCGAGACATTCCTGCTACTCTAGATGACCTGATTTTCCTGGTAATCTGCATTGACAATAAGTTCCAGGAACGGACCAGAGAGGAGAGAGGAAACCGTCATATCCGGCTTCATCCTTCCAGAGACCTCTTGTTCCCCAGCCTTCTGAGACAGCTGTCGTCTCTGAACCCATGCAGGTCCATTGTGTTAGGCTGGCCAAGCAGAAGCCGGAACACCATCGTGCCAAGGGATTGTGCTACTGATGTGGTAGCATGGGATATTTCATTTGTTCCTGTCCTTAGAGGTCTGAAAAGCTCCAAAGCTACCATAGACAACAGTAATTCTTCTCCACCATTTACTCTCGCGGCATCTGTATCATGTGGAGGCTTCCGGTTCGTTGCGACGGCCTACCTAAGCTCCGGTTTGGTGGGAAATTTCTTCCAGCAAGCCGTGGAGGATTGGTATCAGATTCATGTCTGACACCCCCAGAGTCCTTTTGCTGCCGTCCTCGATCAAGGGAAAGGCCCTATCTGAAGTCTTTCAAGTTGCTACCAAGCATATGGGACTCCAGATAGAAGACAATCTCCTCTGTATGCAGCATTCCTATGTGCTGTCTAGTCTGCAACATCCACTTCTCTTGGGTCTTCTGTGACTATGAATTCATGAGCCCGCTCTGGGCAGGAGGTCTGTTGAGGTGCTTTGTTTGGGACAGTCGTGACAAGAAAGGGGTCTGATCCCTGTACATTCAGTTTGGCCGCCGGTGACGCCATCTTGTTTGCCATTCGCCTACTGGTCTTACGCTAACTTCTCCAGTAGGAAAGAACTGGAGATGTTACCTCCATACGGACCAGACGGTTGTTCCATAGACATGCTCCCGGGATGGATCCTCAACTGCTTCAGTCTGTTCCCAGTGGACTGGAGATAACGTGGTCCTGAAGAGAGATCGTAGAAGTCCAAGAAGAATAGTCATGTCTCATTTCTTCTGTGAAGATTCCTTATGGGCTTGAAGAAGAGGGGGCGTAAGGGAGGGGTACTGTAATGCCAATGCAATCGTTTCTGCATGGTGCCTCTCCTTCCTCCCGGCAGGGACACGCTCACTGCCCCAGCCGCGCAGCGGTGTCCCTACTCGCTGTTTTAGCTTCTTGGTTCTCTAGGCCTGCGTAAGCTATGCAGGTCTCCCAGTGGTGCGCCTAGTGAGCGCGTGTATTCTCCGGGATTCCTAAAGGGGCAGCACCCACATTTTTTAAATGCCTCTAGCCAATAGCTGGGAGGCATCAGTAGGGAGGTGCCTGAGCAACACCTTCCCTTTAGTTAGACAGTGTTGATGCAACTAGTCAGTTGCCAGGTCACTGTCCCTGTTCTTGTTATATGTG
Source organism: Ranitomeya variabilis (assembly GCF_051348905.1). Classification (NCBI taxonomy): domain Eukaryota; kingdom Metazoa; phylum Chordata; class Amphibia; order Anura; family Dendrobatidae; genus Ranitomeya; species Ranitomeya variabilis. The sequence goes on from NC_135237.1 coordinate 518,792,296, forward strand.
TTGTCTAAACCAGAACCTGTTTCTGTTACCTTTGTTGCCTGAAACCGCTGCAGCAATACCTGAGCCTGTAACAGCTCTGGCAGTGCCTGAAACCACATCGGCGGTCTGTGAAACTGCTTTGGCAGTGCCTGAACCTGAACCCACTCTGGCGATGCCTGAACCTGAAGCTGGTTTGGCGGTACCTGAACCTGAAAGCTTACTGGAGGTACCTGAACTAGAAACCCCAGCGGCGGTACCTAAACCTGCTATTCCGTGTCCATAACTACTATCCTGATCATTGGCGTCAGCTTCCGCAGTACCGGGGACTGCCCAAGGAGTGGTACCTGGCAGCTACCTGCGGTGCAAGCCTAACTCCACCATCAGGAGCTCTAGCGGAGACCAGGTAGCCGCTAGCCACTCCCCCCTGGGTAAGCCCAGCCCATGGCACAGTGGGTCAACGATCCATGTGTGTGACATAGATACAGCAATAATACAGGTCAGAATTCATATATTCATTGTTTTCATATGTAAGATGAGATACAAAGATAGAGATACAGTATATATAAAAAGTATGCAAACCCCTGTTAAAATACCTGGTTTTTGTCATATTAAAAAAAAATCATCTTTAATATCTCCCAAAATCTGTACAATTCAATTGAAAAATTAACTGAAATCTTTTCTGGTGGAAAAAAGAAAAATAAAGAACTAAAATAAAGGTTGCATAAATATGCACACTCCTAAAGTAATACTTTGTTGAAGTATCCTTTGGACAGCATTAAGTCTTTTTTGGGGAAAGAGTCTAATCAACATGACACATCTAGAATTGGGAGTATTTGCCCACTCTTCCATGCAGTAGCTCCAAATCTGTCTGATTGTGAGGGCATCTCCTGTGTATAGCGCCTTCTTTGGCTCACCAGATCTTCAATTGGATTCAGGTCTGGGCTGTGGCTGGGCCAATCCAATCCTTTCTTTTTCTTATGGCGTAGATATTCTTTTGCTAACTTGAATAAATGCTTAGGCTTGTTGTCATGCTGAAAGATGAAACTCCTCTTCTTTATCAGCTTTCTAGCCGAGGCCTGACTGGTTTAAATGCAAAAATGACTGATATTTGGAACTGTTCATTATTCCCTCAACCTTGAATAAACTCCAGTTCCACATGCCAAAAAACAGCCCCAAAACATAATGATGTCTCCACCATGCTTCACTGTGTGTATGGTGTTCTTTTGGTGATGTATAGTATTTATTTTGCACCAAATATACCTTTTGGAATTATGGCAAAAAAGTTAAAACTTGGACTCATGAGACCATAACACTTTTCCCTACTTGTTTTTGGCAGACTTGAAATAGGTTTTGGAAAAACCTAGCCAGGCTTGAATGTTTTTTTTCTTTGCAAGAAAGGCTTCTGTCTTGCCACCTTACCCACAGGCCAGACGTAAAAAGAATACAGGAGATTAATGTCACATGCAGTACACAACCAGTATTTGCCAGAAATTCTGCAGCTCCTTTAATGTTGTAGGCCCCTTAGACCAATTTTGATCTTTTCTTTTCATCGATTTTTGAGGGCCGACAAGGTCTAGGTAATGTCAATGTTGTGCCAAATTTAAGCTACTTCTTGATGACTGTCTTCACAGTGTTCCTTGGTATAGCTAATGGCTTGTAAAAAATTTTGTACCCGTCTTCTGTCTGATAACTGTCAACAATGAGATCCCTTTGCTTTGCTGAGCTGTAAGCTGGTTATGGACAATGGCTTTTGGTGTAGAATGATAACATGATGATTACTGGGCGCAGTCACACAGACCATTGGTCAATAAATGAGGTTATGCTGAAAAAGTATGCATTAATGTGGAACAAACGTCAGTGTAGTAACACTAAGCGAGGGATAGGTAATGGAGGTCAAGCAAGACTAGAGAATCCAAACAGTAAAAGAGGGATCATAAGATGTTCAAGATCAGAAGGGATAGATAGATAAATCTATCTATCTAATCTATCTAATCTATCTATCTATCTATCTATCTATCTATCTATCTAATCAATCTATCTAATTAGATTGATTAGATAGATTAGATAGATAGAACATAAAAAATAGTATTGGAATAATGGAGTACATTTACACTGGTGGCAAATTTTTGGCATCTATTATCAACATGTTCAGTTTTTTTTTAGCCAAACTATGGGTAATTCTGTCCAGTTTAACATTTCTGCCACTTTTTGATGAGATGAGTAGCAAGTTACTTTCTTATTGTTTGCTAATAATATACTATATATGTTCTCGAGCTATACTGTATTCTCTTATGACTTCTTTGTGATTTATTGTCTTGTCAGATTTATTTATTATAATTAGGATACTTACATTTCACTTGTATCTGCTGGTAATTGATTGTGGAGATAACCGTGAAGAGTTGATCAATTAGTGTATAGGTAATACACTCCCTGCTCTCCGGGGGACATGATTAAATAATGATGTGACTTAGGAGCGCCTCAATTATTATTTCATTACTTTATATACTCAGTAAAAGTTGTAATCTGCTGAATAGGAAAGATCCAAAAGTTTGTTGGGGCAGCTATGAATACAGCGTACAGGTTATGGGCTCATGCACACGTGTTCAGTATATTTTCTCTGTGTAATCAAAACATTTATTGTGCGCTTGTTTTGATAAATCTCCCCTTCTTCATCTTGTTCTGCACCTGAGGGGTCGAGTGCCAGGTACCGCCCCTGCGGAACAACAGATAGCTATAATGTTTTAATTTTGCCTGGAGTGTTCTTTTAACCTGCCACTTTATCCCAGCTGGAACACCTTTAACTCTTTCCGGGACCATGAAGTACCACTATTCTGTATGGCGGGGGTGGGTGTATGGTGGAGGCTGGTCTTTAACTTTTTATATTCCACTATCAATCTCTAACAGTAGTATATAAGTAGTGCAATCTTGCCCTGGCGTATATTCAGGCACCAGTCACACCCCCTGCAAAGTGATGTTGATGTGCCCATGGATTCCTTTATGAGCTGAAGGGGCAAGTTGAAGGTCCCCATCACCACCATTTTGGTCCTGCTGTGAAGCCAAACCACAGACGGAGCACATATGAGACAGTAAATAGAACAAGGGATCAAATGCTCAGTTTTGTGTAAAAAAATAAAATAAAAAAGTAATGTAAAAAAAGTTTTACAATTTTTTTTCAAAAGTAAAAAAACATAAAAATTCCAATCGTCCCAAAAAAAATTAGAAATTTTTTTTTTTTTTTAAAGTACGGTATATTCAGTATTGTAGTGGCCATAAAGGTCCGTTCTATCAAAATTGAAACGTTTTTGATCCCATAAAGTAAACATTGTAAAAAACTATAACGCCAGCCCAAACTATAGCTTAGTGCGGAAATAAAGCCCTAAAAATACAAACACAAAAATTGCCTACATCCTTACTTTGGGCTGTGTGCACACAACATATTTTCAAGCGGAATTTGCATGAAAAACCTTCTTTCACCAAGCCGTTTCAAGTAAAAGAGGCTGGCTTTCTATCCTGAAGTGGCTTTGCCGGCGGGTTTACCATCATTTTCAGAGGCTTCACCAGCAACGTTGTTTACAAGGCCGGAAGTGGGAAAAAAGTGCTCCAAAGACTGAAGATCTGACCAGCAAAGTGGTTTTTACAATAGAAATAAATAGAGCTTTTTTTTAGAGCATTTTTATAGCCTTTTTGTGAAGCTGACCAGCTCCAAACACCTCTGTGTGCACATACCCCAAAAATCTTACTTAGATGCAGTAAGAGGAGCCGCGCACTCCAACTGTGTGCCAGATTTATCTGCATAGATTGTAAAGGAAATCATCGATCAGAGGCACTGATGCCGAATACGTTGCTGTAATGATGGATTTGACTTGGATAATTAATAAAGCATTTAAGATAGATGAGATTTCATGGAAACAAAAATTGTCCTTCTCTTATAATGTATGTTCTGGCTGCTATTCTCTGGTGGCCCGGTCTCTGGTGCAGCAACGCGCTCAGCCCAGCAGAGTAATGGATGTAAATGAACTTAACTATTGAAAAAGGCAAAAAGTGAAAATGGTTTTCGGCTTTAATCATTTATCTATTTAAACTTGTATAGATTTAATTAGAAATCTATACTCTAGTTAGTGAAGAGGCTTTATTGATCTTCCCGATTTTTTTTTTTTTTTTCTTTTCTGAGGGAAGATGCAAAGTGTTGTTAAAAATCGCACGCAATGCATCCTAATAAATCATTCTGTAATCTGGAATTTAGATAAAATTAATGTCCTACATTCTCATATTTTCAGTGCAAATTCCCTATTGGGTTTGTATGTAACAAATGTCCCTGTCAACAAAAAAAACACCATAATGATGTAAATCTCCCTGGGGTCCCTGAATCCGGACCCCACGATGACTTTTTAGATAGATAACTCCTTAGTATAGTTTCTGTGTGCCCTATTGTGGCACTTGGACATCATAGACAAGGATTACACAGGAGACCCCTTGATGTGGGTCAGAGCAACAAGTAGTTACAATGGCTGGTGTAAAGTTAGGCAAAAATATCTAAAAGTGTACCAAATTTATCATTTGTACAACATGAGCCACTGGGTTTAAATGTGTGCATATTGAGAGCTTCGTCTAATGCAGCACCCTTTGCTGACTGTAGGGGGCAGCATTTTGGTAGACATGCGGTACAGTTCATAGATGAGAGGCAGTGGTACCAATAGCTTGTTGGCCCTTTCTAGTAAGTGTTTCAGCTCACTCCGGTGTTGTATTCACATCTACACAGCTCAGTACTTTTTTATAATGTCTTCCATACTGCTGCTCCTGTCTGTGTGCTACATAGACACAGGCGAGCAGGAGTCCGTCATATCACTTTGTGTTGTATATGGGAGACATCATATAAGCTAGTCTTCTCCCACCAGCTCAAAGACAGCTGATATTTTTTTCCAGACTGCTTTCAATGGAACAACCAGAAAAAAGGTATACCACAAGCTATATTTTGTAAAATGGGTATAAGTAGGCAATGTATGGTGCTGTATACCTAGAGATATAGACTGGGCATTTATCCCAACATATACCCCAGATAAAATGATGTGAGTCTTCCTTTGTCCAGGATTTATCACATTTAAAGGGAATCTGTCACCAGTAACTCCCAATATAAAGTAGGGCCGGTGTAACGGTAGTGGTAGGACCACTGTGCCGTGGTCTGAGGAAAGCCTGGGGGGCGTGACTAGTTGAGCACCTTACTTTTCACTAGAACCTCTAATGGTGGGGCTAGGCTTGGTTACCGATGATCATCAGGTGCTACTCCAGGACAGACCACGGACACACGGCAGCTGACCCCCAAGGGACTGGTAGCTGGATAGCCCGGAGGGAGAGGACTGCTGATGCAAGCAGGCACTGGCAAAAGTGGAAATAGTATGGCTGATGTACAGATTGGCACGGCTGGTACAAGCGGGTCCGGCTGATATACAGATTGGCAGAGCTGTTACAGACGGGTCTGGCTGATATACAGATTGACATGGCTGATACAGGCGGGTTCAGCTGACGTACAGGCTGGCACGGCAAGTGCTGGCAGATCCGGCTGTAATACAAACTGATAAGGAGGTTAGGGACAGACAGACACTAGTGAGAACTAGCAGATTGGGAACTGAGAACTAGCAACCATGTTTGGGAACAGACTAACAACGTTCCACAGGCACCTCCCATCAGGTGGAGATGCCTTAAATATTAAGTGTCTCCCAGCCATTGAGGACGGGGGAGGGGGCTGCATGCAGGGCCCCTGGTGCTACAGCCCACTCCTTTAAGCTGTTTTTTTACAGGATTCTAGTATGCTATATGTATGTTCCCAATCCCTCTGCAAGGCACAAAAATAACTTGTGCAGACTTCACTTCTGTCTGTGTTGCCAAGGGCCCAGCAAAGTATTGTAATCTATATGTGCCAGGAAAGGCCAAAGAGCGCCAATGGCTTGGAAGTAAATCCGACGGTGCTTTGCTCATCCCGCGGCAGGACAGAGAAAAGTGCGACTGTGTACGAGAGCGATGGGGGACACTGTGGACGATGTAGGACGCGTCATCCACTTGAAGCAGCGAAGGTAGACAGCGATCGTAAGAAGAGAGTAGATGTTGGATCAAAACAAGAGTTGCCCATAGTACCGTCCTCCGCCGTCGGTGAGTAAGAAAAGGCCTTTTTTGTGCCTTGCAGAGGGGATTGGGGACAGACAATAGAGCGTACTAGTGTGCTGTCAGACCGCTGAGAGGCCCTGGGCCTGCTTTATATTGGGAAAACCGGGTGACAGGTTCCCTTTCAAGGACCCCTATACCCCATACTACTCAATTTACAGCATTCATAAGATTTTCACTCATGATTACCAATGTCTTGTTAAAACTTACAGATGTCATACGGGAAACCCTACTTATAATACTATTTATAAAGTCACAGCAAAGAGAAATTCCCGCCGTGGCAGACTTGGTATGTCTGTATATAACATAATCATAGTCACCTATTTTTATTTATTTTCATTTTTTTAATGTGCGCCATGTAATAACTATATTTGCCCTCTTGTGGCCGCTGTTCAGCAAACATTTGCGCCTATTTCATGCAGCTTCCAACGGCGATCGCTGCTGATCACCGAGGATTGGAAAAGTTTTAAAAAACAAATAAATCCATCACAATTTATGCTGGTCTTAGACTGGGATCAAAACTAGGTCCAATTAGTCTGTTAAAAAAAAAAAATGTCTCTAATGATGTGCCAGATAATGGACACTAATTGACTAAATACTAAAAATTCTCTTTGACAGCGCCATGATGAATGTCTCCACGAGTCCGGTTATACTTTGCCTATTGTTCTTCTCTTCCTTTGCTACAGAGAAATGTATTGATCTCGTTAATTAATGTGATGTTAAATAATGGCTCATGCACTAGTGCGTCTTGGCAAATCCCCTGTTCCGGTCACAGGTGTGTAACAGCGCAGTTAAGGTTCTTTGAGTACATTTAGGCATTATGGCACAGCGGGGGGATGAGATGAATATTTCATCAGCTAGATTCAACTTCAGTTGCTGGAAACCAGTGCCTGCATATATAAATAATGAAGACATTGCGGGTGAAGTAGAGAAAGCACTAATGGGTTTTCATTCTTGTGGGCAACTGCCTCATCACAAGTGGGTAAGTGCTAGGGAGCCGGCGACTACCAAAGATGTGTCTTTAAGAAGCACACGTGGAATTTCCTGTGTGTTCTACTACTTGACGGAGAAGAATTACCAGACTTTTGATTTTTGTTTTATATTGCAAAACTTTTTTTTTTTTTCATAGTGATTTTTTTTTTTTTTATTTTTTTTTTTTAATCCTTGGATTTAGCCAGTAAAAGACTTTTGCAGGATAACTTTTTGAACTTGAAAAATGGAGGGAGGTAAAAGAAAATTCTGGATTTCAGGTATATCCATTATTATTAGTAGTAGTAGTAGTAGTATCACATTGTCTGTATAGAATAATAATAATATTATTTTATTAAAAAAAAAAAAAAAGTAAAAATCCAAATACTAAGATCTTATTCTACTGCTATATGAGTTTTGTAATAGACATTGACTCAAAGTTTTAAGTCTTACCACTTACCGTGTACTCACATTTTTTTTTTTTTTTTTGCTTTCCTTTTATGTTGAAGGCTTGTGGATTTTACTAAAAGTAATGACCATGACTAACTTGTAATGTTGATTAATATATATATATATATATATATATATATATATATATATATATATATATATATTATTATTTATGTTTTGGATTTTTCCATCTTTGGACTTCGAAATAATTCAGCTCAATTGTCATTTTAAACAAGATAGATAAAAATAAAATCTAAGTGCAGCACCAGCCATAAATAGATAATAAAGTGCAGTCTCCCAGATACTACCCTTCCTCCTCCGATATTTCCAAAAAATAGAGGCAGTGCTCCAATGTAAAAAATAGAAAAATATTTAAAGCCCCACTCCAGATCCCCTGCTCCCGGTCATATACTCACCCTCCGGTGTCTTCACTGTTTTTTTTTTTTTGTTCCGGCTCCCCTGCGCCATCTTGTGAGTGCAGCTTCTGATTGGCCTGAAGTCAGAAGTTACGTCACAAGAGCGCAATGCAAGTCTACGAGAGGCAGAGCGAGGCCAGAACTAAAATCTCATAGAGATGTATTGAACCGAGACTTCCGCCCAACTCCATGAATCACTGGAGCAGCTGGTAGGTCACTTTTGGCCAGAGACCAACAGGAGCAGCAGTGAAAACACCAGAAGGGGGGACTTACATTTAAAGCACCACTCTAGCGGTGCAATAAAAAAACCGGCTGGAGTGGTGCTCTAATGGCCCATAATAGCAATGGCGACGTTTCAGGTCCAAACTTCACGTGCCCTAAACTGAAAACATGACTAAAAAAAAATGTGTATCACCAGTGGTCCCCGTCATGTGATTTTGCTGACTCAGTCACAACGTATCTATGAAATGCTTTACATCTCTGTAGTCATTAAAAGGAACCTGTCATGTCCATATAGGGTTAATCCAAAGTACAATCTGCAGGTAAATGGTGTTTAAACCCTGTGTATTTTACTAGAGCAGCAGCTACAGGGAGAAAATGAAGTTATATCCTCCCTGCAGCTGCTCACTTCCAGTTGAGTGCTGTAATCTCTCCCTGGCACTTAAATTAACAGCCCACTTTGCACACACGTGCTGCACACAGACCCTGCAGAGCGGGCTGTCAAAGTGCCGGGGACAAATTACAGCACTTATTGTGGAGTGAGCAATGACTGTTACTGCTCCCTGCACTACCCCGACAACTAGAAGTAAGCGGCTGCAGGGAGAAAAAATATGAATTTTCTCCTTGTAGCCGCTGCTCCAATACGCTGGCTACATAGATACAAAACACAAGTCCAAATGCTGTTTATCTGCAGATTAACCCTATATTTGCAGGTAAACCATGTTTCTGGACGTGACAGGTTCCCTTTAATGATTAAATGATATTATTGTAGCATATAATCAGAGAGGATAAAAAAATGGGTTTACAACAGCGGGAAAATGATTACTATCATTGGAATCACCGTGGGAGAGTAAGGGTATGTGCACACGCTGCGAATTTTGCTGCGGATCCGCAGCATTTCCGCAGCTGCGATTCGCAGCAGTTTCCCATGGGTTTACAGTATAATGTAAACCTATGGGAAACGAAATCCGCAGTGCACATGCTGCGGAAAAAAACGCGCGGAAACGCAGCGGGTTACATTCCGCAGCATGTCAATTCTTTGTGCGGATTCTGCTGTGGGTTTACACCTGCTCCAATAGAAAACTGCAGGTGTAAACCCGCAGCGGAATCCGCAATAGAAACCGCGATAAATCCGCAGTAAAAACCGCAGCGGTTTTGCACTGCGGTTTTCCAAAATCCGCTGCGGAAAAATCCGCAGCACTCACAGATACGTGTGCACATACCCTAATGGTCAGAAGAGTGACATTAATGTACCTGTACTTGACTAAATGGATAGATTGATAATATTTGGGGTTTTCTGACTTTTCACTGGATTTTTTTACATTTACACTGAGTTCTTCCTCCCCTTGCAGCTCCTCCATTTATTCTGGAACAGTTTTTCTTTCTTTTTTTTTTACCTTCTGTGCCCCTCCGTTCCCGAATTATGCCCCCAGAAACAAGGATGCAAATTTTCCCTTCAACCAACTGGGTGTACGTCACCAAAAAGAGGAGAAGCAGCAAGCGCCTACAGAGAAGATCGGTGGAATCCACCCTAGTTGATTGAAAAGAATATTTGCATCATTATTTCCGGGAGGGTGGGGGGAGTAACTTTGGAATGTAGGGTATCAGAAAAAAAAATAGAGAAACTGTTCTAGAATCAGTCGAGAAGCTGCAAATGGAGGAGGGACTCGGATTAAATTGAGAAATGCAGGGAAAGGTCGTCTCTAAGGCCAGTGATACTTTAGCCCAAGGTGTAGATCTGCAGCGGCACCATGTCTAGATGTAGGGTAATGATAAGCCGTGGCTTTCACTTGGCCGTGTACAGGATGTCAACAGTCCTATTTAACCCTACGTGCTCCTCCTGCAAACTTTATACGAAGCAGGCGGCGGGAGGAGGCATGATCACTTTGGAGGGATGGGAATTTTTGCAAACGTTTTCGAGCTCAAGGGCTTAGAAAGTGAAGTCACTTTGCGACATTCTTCATTGAAATCATCCTTTCCTTTTTTCTCTTTTTTTTGTGTGTGTGCAGCAGTTCTGCAAACTTATGTAACAGACGACAATGGGGATGGAGTCTGATTCTGCAGTCATGACTGATCGATGTGGTCTTCTACTGCCTGTATATTAAGGAGAGGGGACAGAAAATGGGACATTATTACGCAGATTATTTGAAAAGTTGCTTCCTTTTAATTTCGGATTTATTGGATCAATAGAAAATATGGAGGAATTTATCATGAGCGGAATCCTTAGTCCGTTTTTCTTGTGTCTGCGTTATCTTCTGCGCTCAGTGTTTGACTCCTCTTGAGATATCACACATCTGTATTCCCACTTTTTACCCCACTGTCCTTCTAGAGTGAGAAAGGAGATCAAATAAATCTAAACTAACAGATCAAAAGAGGTGTAAAATTGCAAAAAAAAATTCTTCAATTTTTGATTAAAAAAAGCGACACAAAATGTGAACTTTTTCGATGCCATAAAACTGCAGCAAAAACTTTGATAAATTCTCCCGTAGTGTTAAAGTGGAGCTGTCACCAGTTTTTTACAATACAAACTGCGTTCTTTATTAAATTACATTTTTAAGACCTGATGGTGGATTGCACTTACGGTACTTTACAAATCCATGTCCCATTTGCCCTATAATCCTTTTGCAACGTTTTCCTGTCTGTTATTAAAATGAGTCCAGTTAGAAATAGTTCATTTAAAAAAAATATTCAAACATTCAAAAACCATTCTGACATTTGATGTTTTTTTTTTTTTTTTTAAGTAAGTACACCAGTTTCATCAGGTCTCAGATATCTATTTTAGAATGTATGCAGTTTGTCAGTGCGGATGCAGCTGTACCATTATAAGGATGCACGTTTCGTGGTTGGATGGTAAATTTGTAGTTTTAACACCACCCTCCATATGATAGCGGGCAATAACCAGCTAGAGGTCAAGTATGCCATGCTGAGTGATGTCCAAATATCAGTGGTACATGTAGATCACACTTCTTTGTGGCCGCAACTTCGCACTACAGCAAAACATACTGTGCCGGATCTAAATAAATACCGCCACACAGTACTCATATAATACCGTAACTCATAGATTCCCCGAAAAACTGTCAAGAATGATTTATGCAACAATTATAATGTGACTTTTTACAGTTAGTAAACCAGCTTCATCAAGTCAAAGAGATCTGTATAATAACGTGTGCGACCGATGCGCTTTAAATGTTTTTGGACTCATGCAAAGTGATTGTGATGCCTGTGTTGTGGATCTGCTTTCAAAGCCAAACTTACTGCATTGACAGATTTGCAGCTGACAGTATTTATACAATTATGGAGAACTCCTTTAAGACTAGAGTTAGGCCACATGGCACAGGCTTGTATCCTGAGGTGGACCTAGTTTTGTAGTGTCACAGCCTGACATGCTCTCATTACTTGTGGCCACAGACCTTGAAGGGGTTGGGGAGCGGGTGGTTATGTGACCGCTAGTATGAGCTTTGCTTACCTACGGCCGCATTCCAACTAGACGTGCACTGAGCAAGGCTGCACACATCTAGTCGGCATGTGACTGCATGTATGCAAATCACAGCCGGCAAAGGAGGGTCCTCACAGTGTGCAGGGCAACTACAGTATTAAAAGCTTATCCAAATGATAGGAGATAACTTGCAAATCAGTGAGGGTCCGACCTCTGGGACCCCTGCTGATCCTGAGAACAGGGCTCTCAAGAATGTCCCTTCTGCATATGCACCCCACCGCAGATTCGCCCATACGAATGTGGAGAAACAAGTGCAACAACAAAAACGAATGCAGAAACAAATTCATTTGATGCAGCATTTTTCCTACCAACACATCAGGATTTGCAGCAGAAAATCCTGAACGTAATCACACAGCCTAATAATTGATCTAGTAATTTCACTATTGTACTTTATTCACAACGACAAAACAGCGCTTCTAAGTCACTTAAAGTGAATTTGTCAGCAGGTTTTTGCTATGTAATCTGACAGCAGCATGAAGCAGGGACAGATACCCTGATCCCAACGATGTATCACTTAGTTTACTGGGTGCAGCAGTTGTGATACAATCACTTTTCTCTATTGCAGATCTTGCAGAGCTCAGAATGCTGAGCCCTGTATAACCCCGCCCACTCCACTGATTGGCTGCTTTCTATGTACACTGTATATTAACAGAAAGCTGCTAATCAGTGCTGGGGGTGTGGTTGCTTCAGGAGGCACAAGGCAGCTAGTCCTGTAGTGATAATCTCCTCCTAAAACACTTATCTTATTGAAACAGTAATACAAAGCCCAGTAAGTGACACGTCGCTGGAATCAGAGTCTCGGCCCCTACATCATGCTGCTCTCAGATTACATAACACAGCTTGCTGACAGATTCCCTTTAAAAGTTCTTAAGACTTTATAAGGCATTCTTCTCCCTTGTCTGCCTGCTATATACACGTTTCCTGAGTCCATGTCGGTATTAGTACTGCATTGTTTATCCTCTCTGCACTTTTATTGTTTCTTGTTTGTTTTTCTTGCTGGAAATCAAGCTGTGAACTCTGATATCTCTGGAGCGGCCCATTTCACAACCGCGATCTTGAGATTGGTGGGGGTCCAACTTATCACCAACTTTAAGCTCTGTGCTTGGGGACTTTGTCACTTCCTATAGCAGACAAGAGATCGGTCCATTAATTGCAGCTTGTGACTAATAAACCCCCCCAAAGTCCCAGCATTTTGGGACCTTGCAATCTGTAATTGGGTGCTGAGTGTAGAGGACAGATTACCGAGGCACCTAGAGATCTGCTGTAGGTGCCAGGGGTGTAATATCCGGGGGCACGGGAGCTGCAGGGGTCTTCTGTCACAGTATGCGGAGGTCCCAGGAGCTTTAGGTGAAACATCTGGCACATATCTTTACTTGTTAACTGGTTCGCGGTCACAGTATGGATCTTTATAATATCTGACTAATTAAAAAATGGATCCTGGAATGATGATTTCTTAAAGGTACGGTAACGTATCCTCCCCTGACCTAATTATTAATGCGGGGAAGTTACCTAATCATCTACTTCTATAGTCTATATGTGCATTTTCTTCATACTTCTTATGGTTCCGTGCCTAAAAATCGGCCAAGTGCTATCTGTGGTTTTCTTGGATCGGACTAGTCCCCATATTATTCCATGTCCGATTTTTTTTTTTCCTTAGACCGAGGAAAAAATGCCCAATTTGCCTCCGAGAATCAGATAGCACTCGCCCATTCGACTCTATGGTCCATGGAAAAGAAATTGGACCTCATTCGAATGATATCCAAGTGCGGACCGATTTTCACAGATTTACATTATAGAGAAAGTGTAGACATTTTTTTTTTCTTCTCTCCACCTCCCGAGAGAATCGGATCCACTCAGGCTCTCACCACTGTTTTCTCCCATCTCCCATTTCGTAACTTGCTTACAAAATTTGTTTTAAAGAGGATTCGTCAATTCTTCAGACATGTCACTTATAGCAAATACTTATATTCCCCATGAAATAAAAGAAAACCTCTTCGTAGGTCTTTTATCCTGTTCCTCTGTTATTCCTCCTGCAATTGCGTGACTAGCCATAACAATGCCCCTTCTCAATAGGGCAGGTCCCTCCACAGCCTGAGAGTATGGCTATCCTCACCATGAAGGTGTCATCTATGGGCGCAGTCAGACGGCCATATTACTCGTCCGATGATCGCATTGCAATCCTCGGACTGACCGTCGGCTATCCTCACCCAAGCGTGACAGCTGCATAGAAATACATGCTGTCACGCTCAGGTGAGGATAGCCGATGGCCAGTCCGATCATTGCGATGCGATCCTCGCGCTGACTGTGCCCTAAAGCTGGCCACATGACAACACTTCTCTGACCAGTCACCTAATTAAAATCATTTATGTGACTTTTTGTCACATTATTTCACCACAATTTGGCAATAGCGAAAAAAGGGGAACTAATCCGCATATAGATTCAGTGCAAGTTGCGAATCCTCAACACGTTTCCAGGAGGTGTAACAGAGGGTCGTCAGGCAGGAGATGTTCCGGAAGGATCAATGTTTGCTTTTCAGGCCCATTCTGATGAGGAATCCTGTCAGATTGCTGTTTAGTTGTCGCTTGTGTGACTCAGGAAAAGATCATCAGACGTTGTCGTCACATTGTTTGGATGAAGGAGCGTGTCGGCCATTAACGTCAGATCCCCAGGTCGCTGACCTCACGGTTGTTTCAGTAAATATGTTCGTTTGAGTCATCCAGTGCTCGCACGTCGCAGGGCCGCTTATATGAATGGAAAATGCAATCTAGTGTTTCAGCAATGTCGTCCTTCCCGGCGATGATACGACGACATATGTTCTGCTCTCAGCACTGAACCGCTTCATCTCTTCTGAGGATTCTTACCAGTTCTCGGAATTTTGCAAGACCGGATATATATATTGTTCGCTTCCTGGAGGCAAATTTGTGAAAATCCATTATGGTCATATGAAAGTTTTTCATCAACATGTAGAGACTAGTGATGAGTGAACGTGCTCGGATAAGGTGTTATCTGAGCATGCTTGGGTGCTAACCGAGTTATTCGGCGCGCTCGAAAAATATGTTCGAGTTCCTGCAGCTGTATGTCTCGTAGTTGTTTGACAGCCGCAACACATGGAGGAGGGATTGTTTAACAAACAGGTAATCCCTGCATGTGTTGCGGCTGTCAGACAGCGGCGAGACATGAAGTTGCTCGAACATATTTTTCAAGCGCGCCAAAGTCACTCGGTTATCAACCGAGCATGCACAGATAACGCCTTATTCGAGCACGTTCGCTCATCACTAGTAGAGTCCTCTCCACGGAGGTCAGCAAGGAAAGGGGTGTAGTAAGGGGTTAATACAATGAATTGCTGCCACTGAGGGTCCACGTATAGTTGACAGTGAGGCCGGGCTTACACTGGGCATTTTGTATGGTATTTGTGACCTTTTTTTTCAGTATATTACCACCCCTCTGCCAATAAGACCTGTTTATACTGTTGCAGATTTCAGCTTTCAGCAGAATTGTTAGACCTGTTTTGCTTGGGACAAACAGCCATCATTATCTGTACCACTGCAACATGGCAGATTAGAGTCTTTCACATTGTGTTCAGGCACCCGTTCAGTGGCCCCGTCAGGGCATACGTCCAGACCCTCCGCAAAATGGGATTTGGGCGTATGCACTGAAGGGGCCATAGACTAAAACAATGCATCATTTTTGGGCGCAAGAGCGTACTGGAGGTGGACACTCAGGCCTGTTTCTCACGTCAGTGCCTCTGGTAAGTGTAGTGACAGTTTTCTCACGTACCGGAGACACTGACACACGTAGACCCATTCAAATGAATGGGTCTATGCACATGTCAGCGGGTTTTCACGGATCGTGTGTCTGTGTGCAAAACACAGAGACATGTCCGTTTTTTACCGGCAGCACGTACCTTAATACGTCCCACACATGGAGAACAGTGTACACTGTCCTCTGTGCGCACGGATGGCTGCGGGAGAAACAGCGCTACAGTAAGCGCTGTTCCCCTGCTTGTCGTGCTGAAGCCGGCTGTCATCCATTCTCCCCTGCCCGGCTGAAAGGGGAGAAGGGATGAAAGAAAACCTGATGTGCGGTCCCCCCTATATTTTCCAACCAACCCGGCAAAACTCACAGGTGCGGGCTGCTATTCCCAGGCTGGTAAGGGGCCATGGCTATGGGCCCCCAGCCTTAAAACAGCAGCCCGCAGCTGCCCAGAAAAGGCGCATCTATTAGATGTGCTAATTCTGGAGCTTTGCCCTCTTTTTCCCACTCTCCTGTGGCATTGGCATATAGGGCAATAAGGGGTTAATGTCACCTTGCTATTGTAAGGTGACATTAAGCCGGCTTAGTAATGGAGAGGCGTCAGTAAGACACCTATCCATTACTAATCCCACAGTTGTGAAAGAGTTAATAAAACACACACACGTTAAGAATAAAGTATTTTAATGAAAGAAAAAAACACACAGGTTTTATTACCTTTATGGTACTCTCAATCCAACCGAAGCCCTTGTTCTCCTGTAAAAAAAAATTCCAAAAGAAAAAAGCAACAATATCCCATACCTGTCCGCCGTACAGTCAAGTCCCACGCTGTAAATCCATCTCAAGGGGTTACATACATTTACAACTGGGAGCGCTGCTAATGCGAGCGCTCCCGGCTGTAAAAGATGGATCCTTGAGATGAATTTACAGCGTGGGACATGACTGTACGGCGGACAGGTATGGGATATTGTTGCTTTCTTTTTTGCAATTTTTTACAGGAGAACAAGGGCTTCGGTTGGATTGAGCGTACCATAAAGGTAATAAAACCTGTGTGTTTCTTTATTTTGTTAAGACTTTATTCTTAATGTGTGTGTGTTTTTTTTACTCTTTCACAACTGTGGGATTAGTAATGGATAGGTGTATAGTATAAATATTACTAAGCCGGCTTAATGTCACCTTACAATAGCAAGGTGACATTAACCCCTTATTGCCCCATATGCCAATGCCACAGCAGGCAGTGGGAAGAACCTGGTAAAGCTCCAGAATTGGCACAACTAATAGATGCGCCTTTTCTAGGCAGCTGCGGGCTGCTGTTTTAAGGCTGGGGTGGGGGACATAGCTATGGCCCCTTTCCAGCCTGAGAATAGCAGCCCGCACCTGTGACTTTTACCGGGTTGGTTGGAAAATATAGGGGGGACCGCACGTCGGGTTTTATTTCATCCCTTCTCCCCTGCTCGCACTGCTTTCAGCCGAGCAGGGGAGAGCGGATGACAGCCGGCTTCAGCACCACAAGCAGGGGAACAGCGGCTTACTGTAGCGCTGCTTCCCGGCGCCGTACGTGTGGTCCTGATGCGGCACACGGCTGCCTCACGTGTGCCACATGAATGTATCACGTGAGCACACGGACATGGATATCGCCGGTACCGGAAATATCTGGACGTGTGAAACCGGCTTCAGACGTAGTAGACTGCATCTAGGTGTCCACCTCCAGTAGACGTATACGCCCGAAAATGATTCATATCAGAGCGCATGTTCGCTCTGCCGACACCATTATAGTCTATGGCCCCATCCGCGCATACGTCCGAATTTTGTTTTACAGGTGGTTCGGACATAAGTCCTGACGAGAACCAGCTAACGGGTGCCTGAACGCAGTGTGGATGCACCCTTACAGGGAAGAATTGAAATAGGTCATACAAAAAATGTAACAGTTCTCATAGCGCCATCTGCTGTCCATACAGCAGAGCTGCATCTGTTATAACCCCAACACATAGAGCATCATTACTAACATCTCACATGAGTGATATTAAGTGGTTATCCCCATCTTTATAGATGGATATTGTAAATACAAGCACTTTTGAAATTTGCTGCTTATTAAAATTTGTAGCCATTCTTCAGATATTAACTCTTTTTTGTTGTTGTTTACAGCTTGTTGCCTAAGAGACCGACTACTACTGCTGTCAGAATTATAAGCACTGTGCTGAAGCTGGCCGGGATTAGGGATAAAATAGAACATTCCCAGCTTCAAAACCAGTGCTTACAAGCTCAATAGAAGAGCTTCTGAGCACTGCTCTTGGAATGTAGGGTAGCAGCGGTGGTCGATCTCCAAGGCAACAAGCTGTAAACAAAAGAAAAGTGTTAATGTCTCAAGAACGTATGAAAATACAGAGTCAGTTGTAAAATTGATTGTATCTACAAGAACTATCCATTAATACCTATTTATAAAGATTGGAATAACAAATAAAGTCCCGCCCATGAGGAGCACCCAGAACTACATAATCACACCTCATGCCTGAGATTGGCAGTTGTGGCATTTTTCAATTTATGTTTAACGTTAATTTACAAGGATAGATCTTGCAAATTGATGTAGCCATAACTTAACGTTTCCGGGCCCTAGTGAAACTTTTGTAGTAGGACCTCCATGCCTACCATGTGTCTTCCTTTTTGATTTTCTCTCGCCTTCTACCAAGAGCCACAACTTTTTTATTTTTCCGTCAGCATACAGTCATGTGAAAAAGTGTTTGCCCCCTTCCTGATTTCCTATTCTTTTGCATGCTTGTCACAGTTAAATGTTTCAGATCAACAAACAAATGTAAATATTAGACAAAGATAACACAAGTAAACACAAAATGCAGTTTATAAATGAAGGTCTTTATTATTAAGGGAAAAAGAAATCCAAACCTACAGGGCCCTGTGTTAAAAACAAAAAAACAAACAAAGAAAACAAAAAGTGATTGCCCCCCCAAAGCCCCCTTAAAACTTAAATTAATTGTGGTTTATCACATCTTTGGGAAGCTGAGTTCAAATTCCCTAGCCACATGCAGGCATGATTGCTGCCACACCTGTTCTCAATCAAGAAGTCACTTAATTAGGACCTGCCTGACAAAGTGAAGTAGACCAAAAGGTCCTCAAAAGTTAGAAATCATGCACGATCCAAAGGAATTCTGGAACAAATGAGAAACAAAGTAATTGAGATCTATCAATATCTGTTAAATATGTTTGGTGATTTGAAATTTTTAAGTGTGACGAACATGCAAAAAAATAGGAAATTAGGAAGGGGGCAAACACTTTTTTCACACAACTGTATATTAACGCTTCTTTTATGGAGGACTAGTTGTAGTTTTGAATGGCACCATTCATTTCACCGCATAATTTACTGCAACACAGGAAAAAATTCCATCAGGGATGAAATGGCGACATTCTGATTACTATATGGATGGATTTTTTTTCTATTTAAGTGATAAGAAAAATCGGTATATTGCAAATAAATTAATTTTTTTGCTTTGTGTCACCATGTTCTGAGCCTCATATAATTTTATTTTCTTGAGTGAGGGCTTGATATTTTGCGTAGTGAGCAGATATTATTATTGGTATTAATTGCTTGTACAGAAGATGCTTTGATTGCTTATTACAGTTTTCGGAGAGGTCATGTAACAAAAAAAAAAAAAACGCAATTCTGTCCTGATTATTTTTTTCTCTTTTACGGAATTTTACAAATGCGGAAATACCAAATATGTTTATTTTTAAAAGGGGAACGAGCGAAAAGGTAGATACAGTTATATGAAAAAGTTTGGGCACCCCTATTAATCTTAAGCTTAATGTTTTATAAAAATTGTTTTTTTTGCAACAGCTATTTCAGTTTCAGATATCTAATAACTGTTGGACACAGTAATGTTTCTGCCTTGAAATGAGGTTTATTGTACTAACAGAAAATGTGCAATCTGCATTCAAACAAAATTTGACAGGTGCATAAGTATGGGCACCTCACCAGAAAAGTGACATTAATATTTAGTAGATCCTCCTTTTGCAAAAATAACAGCCTCTAGTCGCTTCCTGTAGCTTTTAATGAGTTCCTGGATCCTGGATGAAGGTATTTTTGACCATTCCTCTTTACAAATCAATTCCAGTTCAGTTAAGTTTGATGGTCGCCGAGCATGGACAACCCTCTTCAAATGATCCCACAGATGTTCAATGATATTCAGGTCTGGGGACTGGGATGGCCATTCCAGAACAGTGTAATTGTTCCTCTGCATGAATGCCTGAGTAGATTTGGAGCGGTGTTTTGGATCATTGTCTTAATGAAAGATCCATCCCCTGCGTAACTTCAACTTTGTCACTGATTCATGAACATTATTGTCAAGAATCTGCTGATACTGAGAGGAATCCATGCGTCCCTCAACTTTAACAAGATTCCGGGGCCCGCATTGGCCACACAGCCCCAAAGCATGATGGAACCTCCACCAAATTTTACTGTGGGTAGCAAGTGTTTTTCTTGGAATGCTGTGTTTTTTTGCCACCATGCATAACGCCTTTTTGTATGACCAAACAACTCAATCTTGGTTTCATCAGTCCACAGGACCTTCTTCCAAAAAGAAATTGGCTTCTCCAAATGTGCTTTTGCATACCTCAGTCAACTGTTTGTGGCGTGCTTGCAGAAACGGCTTCTTTCGCATCACTCTCCCATACAGCTTCTCCTCGTGCAAAGTGCGTTGTATAGTTGACCGATGCACAGTGACACCATCTGCAGCAAGTTGATGCTGCAGCTCTCTGGAGGTGGTCTGAGGATTGTCCTTGACTGATCTCACCATTCTTCTTCTCTGCCTTTCTGATGTTTTTTCTTGGCCTGCCACTTCTGGCCTTAACAAGGACTGTACCTGTGTTCTTCCATTTCCTTACTATGTTCCTCACAGTGGAAATTGACAGGTTAAATCTCTGAGACAGCTTTTTGTATCCTTCCCCTGAACAGCTATGTTGAATAATCTTTGTTTTCAGATCATTTGACAGTTGTTTTGAGGAGCCCATGATGCCACTCTTCGGAGGAGATTCAAACAGGAGAACAACTTGCAAGTGGCCACTTTAAGTAGCTTTTCTCATGATTGCATACACCTGGCTATGAAGTTCAAAGCTCAATGAGGTTACAAAACCAAAAAAAGTGCTTTAGTAAGTCAGTAAAAAGTAAGTAGGAGTATTTAAAACAAGAAAATGATAAGGGTGCCCATACTTATGCACCTGTCATATTTTGTTTGAATGCAGATTGCACATTTTCTGTTAGTACAATAAACCTCATTTCAAGGCAGAAACATTACTGTGTCCAACAGTTATTAGATATATGAAACTGAAATAGCTGTTGCAAAAAAAACCTATTTTTTATAAAACATTAAGCTTAAGATTAATAGGGGTGCACAAACTTTTTCATATAACTGTATTTGAATTTTTATATATTTTTTATATTTTTTAAAACTTTTTTTCTTCAATATTTAGTCCCCTTAGGGGACTTGAACCTTTGATCATTTGATTGCTTGTACTGTATAATGCAACGTCCTTTTGCTTGAAGGGGTTAATGTTTTTTTTCCCCATAACATTGATTATTGTTGCATTATATTTGGATTTCTAACGCATTTGTATAGAAATGTGGTCACCTTCTCCTCTTGTCCAGTCTTACTGCGCTCTCTTGAGGCCTTGCACTATGTTGCTAAAAAAATAATGATTTTCTTAAAGGGAACTTGCAAGGATGATTTTACTGCATAAACCAGTGCTCTGGCTGTATAGGTCCTAGCATAATAATACAAATCATACAATAATCTTCTAGTAAGCCAGTCGACCAGAGCTGAGAAATCAAGCCTCCAAACCACATGCAAATTAGCCTGGAAGTGCATTGTGGGCGTGTTAATGCACTTCCACGCCCCCATTGTACTTCCATTCTCATTTGCATGTAGCTGCAAGGCTTAATTTCTCAGCTCTGGCCCATCCGATTGCTACAAGACAGATTTGTATTGTCGTATCTAGAATCTACAATCATAGGACTAGATTCAATACTAAAATGTCCTGATCGTTTTTCTTTATTGTTTTTTTACAATTTAATTTGGGACATTTTTTCATCGCTTGCTATTTTATGGACTAAGGTATTTTTTTGTAGACCTCTGAAGGAAAGTATAAATCCCACCAAGGACAGCACGGAGTTTGTATGTTCTCCCCGTGTTTGCGTGAGTTTCCTCCCACTCGTCAAAGACATACTGATAGGGAATCTGGATTGTGAGCCCCCAATGGGGCAGCGATGATGATGTCTTTAAGGTGCTGAGGAATGAATGGCGCTGTATCAGTGAGTAAAATAAATAATTAATTGCTAAACTTGTCCTGTATAGGAAAGGATACAAGTCATTATAAAAGTTTGGAAATTAAGCATATGTCCACTAGAGGGCAGTAGAATGATAGAAATAACGGGATCATTGCTGCAATTCATGGTGTGACTCTAGTTACATTATTACATAAATTATTTGGTCTGTACAAGGTGTAAAAAAACAATGTTTCTATTCACTAAGCAAGCAGAGATCTTGTGAATCCTTCCAGTGCGCACACTGTGTGTTGTCAGGATTCTCCAGTGCCGGGACTGCCAGTATGTGATTTGCATACATGCAGTCACATGCTGACTAGACATGCTCGGCCTTGCTCAATACAACTGAACACGTCTAGTCGGAACGTGGCCGGAATTCTGCAAATCACACACTTGCGACCACACGACTGCCTGCTCCAGAGAGTCCTGACAGCGCACACTGTGCGCACTGTGGGGAAGCACAAGTCAGCAGTCACATAGCGACCGCAGACCTGAGCCCCAACACTGGACAACCGCTTTAGGCCAGTCTCACATAATAAAAAAATCGGTACAGGAGTTATCCGTGTCCGTTTGCTCACGTGGCACATCACTGTGGCACACGTGCGGCAGCCGTGTGCCGACTAAGGACCACACGGACCGTGCAGGAGACAGCGCTACAGTAAGCGCTGTCCCCTGCGTGTGGTGCTGAAGCTGCCATTCATTCCTTCTCCCCAGCAGCGTTCGCTGGAGAGAAGGAATGAAAAATCATGTTTTTTTTTAATTTTTTTTTGTTTTTAAAATAAAGTTCCCGGTCACCTCCCGCCTCCCACCCACTGTGCACCCGCCCGCAGGCATTAAAATACTCACCCAGCTCCCGCGATGCTTCCTCTCAGCACCGCAGCTTGTCCTGTATGAGCGGTCACGTGGTACCGCTTATTACAGTGATGAATATGCGGCTCCACCCCTATGTGTGCGGTACGTGTTTACACGGACCCATTGACTTTAATGGGTCCGTGTGATCCGTGCGCTCCCACGAACACTGACATGTCTCTGTGTTTTTCAAACGGACACACGGTCCGTGAAAACACGCTGACATGTGCAGAGACACATTGATTTTAATGTGTCTACGTGAGTCAGTGTCTCCGGTACGTTAGGAAACTGTCACCAGCCACTGACTTGTGAAACAGGCCTTAAGTAATTTTATATTTCTGCCTAATATGTGTATTTTTTTATTTCTTACATTTCTCTAAAAGAAATCAAAAGAATGCAGGCTTCCAACGTTCCTGACATGGTGCATGATGTTTATATCCATCATGGAAAGTTAGGGAGCAAATGCTGTTGTTGAGACAACAATGTTTTGTTCCCCCCTGCAGCTGCTCGCTTCCAGTCATTGGGACGGCGTCTGGACAGTGAACACTCAGCGCTCTCACAGCGAGCATTTTTTTACCTGGTGTAAATGCCGCCATTTTCCTGAATCCGGCGTTGTTTTGCTTCTGTTCTTACACCTCTCCATTTCTGAGATACAGCTCTCTTCCATGTATAAAAAGTTATTTTAACCAATTGGGCGTAGTCCTTACTGTTCTCTATGGAGATGTTCTTGAGGACTACACCCAGTTGGCTAAAAAAAACAAACCTAGATTTATATGTAGGGAAAAAATGGCCATATCTCAGGAACGGAGAGGTGCAGGAACAAACGAAAAACTACTCTAGATTCAGGAGAACAGCAGCATTTACACCAGGCCAGAACAAAAACAGATTTTATGTCTTCTTTAAGCTTTAAGTACAGAGTGATTGCGTTTTACATAATATAGTTACATGAAAATATGGATTACCGTATTTCTTCATTTGTTCTGAAAAATCATGGAAGTCTGAGCAATGGGGTCATCAGTGCTACAGTACAAAAAAAGGAAGATAAAAGGAAGGAGACATGTTTTGCAAATTCCATTCAGATGAATACGATAGTCACAGAAATTTCTACAACAAATATCAAGTGTGAATATATCCTTGGATAAATGACCGGACTCTCCTGTTCTGTGTTGGAATAATCCATATGTGACCTTCCCTATAGATTCTAATTTATTATCGCTATTGGCCTAACTCTTCAGAAGCAATTTATTTATTTTTTTACTTTTTTTTAACCATTTATTTGCTTGTAAGTACGCAGAGATCTTGAAAAGGTAAAGAACTAAAATAAAATGATAGGGAAGGTTCTGTAGCACAAATCTCATGCATTTGCACACACTGGGTAATTAACCAGCAATTAATGAATCATAGGAATGAATCGGGTGCTTCTCCTTGGACATGGACAGAATAATTCTGTTTTCCTCCATTGGCCAGTAGAGGGCAGACTGATCCTATAAAAGCAGATTAGAAATATTTAATTCATTAAAAAAAAAATAATAATAATTGGTAATATTTAAGAAAGTGCCCAAAAAAAGTAATTCAAATTGTGCTTATGTCTTGTTTTTGAGTTAAAGGGGTATACCCATCTCCAGGATCCTATCCCAATATATAGTAGCTGTAATAATATAATATTAGCAAATACCTCCAGTTAGAAATGTAGTATAGTTTTCCTGATTTTCTATGTTGCTTACCCCATGTGCAGGGCATTGCAGTAGTTTAGGTATCCGTGGTTATGACCACTTAGTGACAGATATTTAGCTGTTAGTGATCATGCCCTTGGATACCTAACTACTGCAATGCCCTGCACATGGGGTAAGTGCCATAACAAATCAGAAGAACTATACTACCTTTCTAATACGAAGTGTTTCCTAATATTATTACACCTACTATATACTGGGATAGGATCTTGGAGATGGGAGTACTCCTTTAAGTTTCTTATTTATAATTAATTTTGCTAATTCAATTTTTTATTTTTTAGCTTTGGTGTTACATAGGACTGCAGGAAGACTACTGTTTTTTTATTATGGAAAATTGATGTAGATTAACAGTTAAAGGGGTTGTCTAGGCAAGATGAAAAGTTCACAGATGGCTTGGAGCAGTAAAAATGTAGCAAAATGCATCGCATGGTCTGCGCTTAGATGGTGGCTCAGTGGATAGCAGCGCTGGGCTCTCAGTTTCAAAACCCACCAAGGAAAACAACTACAAGGAGTATGTTCTCCTGGTGTTTGCATGGATTTCCTCAAGGATCTCTGATTTCCTCCCATTCCCCAAAGACACACTGATAGGGGAATATAGATTGTGAGCCCCAATGGGGACAGAGATGATGATGTCTGTAAAGCTCTGTGGAATTAATGACGCTATATAAGTGAATAAAATAAATGAATAAGCATAGAAAGGGAAGACGTCACTGTTCCACCAGCAGGGTGAAAACACTGGCTAAGGCTACTTTCACACATCAGCTTTTCGCAGTCAGGCACAATGCAGCAAATTTTGAAAAAAAAAGGTTCCAGCGAAAGTTCTCTCTCTATATCGGCTAGTCGGATCAGTCAAAAACCCGGATCCGTTGCATCAGTATTTCACAATTTGCGTCGGATAGTTTTTTTCAAAATGGGCCAGATTTAGCCTGACGGCGAAAACATGATGTGTGAAAGTAGCCTCAGGCTAAGTGGTCACGTTGCAGAATTGCCGCGGAAATTTCCACGGCAATTCTGCAATTCCTGCCGCGGGTATATCGCATGCGGAATTGGCATGCGTATTGCCGCTAAACACTAGCGTTTTACAAGCGTAATTAGCTTGCAGAATGCTAGCGTTTTCCAAGCGATCTGTAGCATCGCTTGGAAAACTGACTGACAGGTTGGTCACGCTTGTCAAGCATAGTGCTTGACAAGTGTGACCAACTTTTTACTATTGATGCTGCTTATGCAGCATCAATAGTAAAAAGATAGAACTTTAAATATAATAAAAAAAATAATAAATCATGATATTCTCACCTTCGGCGTCCTCGGCAGCCTTCCCGCTCCTCGCGATGCTCCCATTCCCAATAATGCCTAGCAGCAATGACCTGTGATGACGTAGCGGTCTCGCAAGACCACACGTCATCACAGGTCATTGCCACAAAGCATCACTGGGAACGGAAGCATCGCGAGGAGCGGGAAGACTGCCGGGGACGCCGAAGGTGAGAATATCACGATTTTGTATTTTAATTCTTTTTTTTTTTTTTTTTTTTTTTAACAATTCTATAGTTCCCAGGGCCTGGAGAAGAGTCTCCTCTCCTCCACCCTGGGTACCAACCGCACATGATCCGCTTACTTTCCGCATGGTGGGCATAGCCACATGCGGGAAGAAAGCAGATCAATGCATTCCTATGTGTGCGGAATCCCCGCAATTCCTCACAAAGAATGAACATGCTGCATTTTTTTCCGGAATGCAATTCTGCCACGGAAAAAAAACGCGACATGTGCACAAAAATTGTGGATTGCATTCTAATAATAGGATGCTTAATGTGTGCGTTTTTTTTGCGGTTTTATTGCGTTTTTATAGCGAAAAAACGTGAAAAATCCTGAACGTGTGCACACAGCCTCACTATTGAAGTTACCCTCCCTGCAATGTCCCTAGTGCACACCAGAACACCCACTTTTGAGAGGGGTATACATAAATCCCTGCCACCTTTTTACCCAAGAGTCCTGGGTAAATAGTTGACAACTGTAGCACTGCTTGTTGGAAGGAGTAGTGTTCAGGGGCACATGCTGTCCTCTGTGTGGTGTACATGGGGCCATAGGTCACATCCACACTTGTATATTACTTATCTATTTTTATTTTATTTTTTTTCTTTGGAATGTCAATACACTTAAATGGCTTTTGTCATGGGTGTGTCAGAGGCTACAGTCGCTCTGCATCTGGCTGCAGGAGGTCTCTGCGTTTGGCATTGCCGACACCTTCTTAACCCTTCTGACTTTTTGACCCATTGGCAACCTCCCTCCGGCTCTAATTGACACACCTGGACCTGGGTGTTTATAGACACCCAGTCTGCTTCAGGGAGCCGCCGGTGATATTCACATTTTCCCTTATGAAGCCTTGGAGCTATAACTTCCTCTCTGGTGCTGTTGGAAGACATTTGGTGTTACCTATCCGAGTCTGCTCAAGATAAGTTTCTCCTCCCTTGTTTGTCTCCGTTCTTGTCTTTAGTGTCTTTTTGGACCGAGACATGCCTAAATTTACTTCCAAAATTTGTGACAGTCCTGGAAAATTTGGGACTGTTGGTAAATATGTTTTACTAGATGGTGGCCCGATTCTAACGCATCGGGTATTCTAGAATATGTATGTCCACGTAGCATATTGCCCAGCCACATAGTATATTGCCCAGTGACGTAGTATATTGCCCAGCAACGTAGTATATTGCCCAGTCACGTAGTATATTGCCCAGCGACGTAGTATATTGCCCAGCGACGTAGTATATTGCCCAGCCACGTAGTATATTGCCCAGCGACGTAGTATATTGCCCAGCGACGTAGTATATTGCTCAGTGACGTAGTATACAGCACAGAGCCACGTAGTATATTGCCCAGTTACGTAGTATACAGCACAGAGCCACATAGTATATTGCCCAGTGACGTAGTATATTGCCAAGTGACGTAGTATATTGCCAAGCCACGTAGTATATTGCCCAGTAACGTAGTATATTGCCCAGTGACGTAGTATACAGCACAGAGCCACGTAGTATATTGCCCAGTGACGTAGTATATTGCCCAGTGACGTATTATATTGCCAAGTGACGTAGTATACAGCACAGAGCCACGTAGTATATTGCACAGCGACGTAGTATACAGCACAGAGCCACGTAGTATATTGCCCAGCCACGTAGTATATTGGGCAGTCACGTAGTATATTGCCCATCTACGTAGTATATTGCCCAGCCACGTATGTCACAGGTTAAAAAAATAAACATACACTCACCTTCTGCAGGCGCGTTGTAGTTCTGTCGCCTGTGTGGGGTGCAGGTGGCAGCTTCCGGTTCCAGGGTGTGATGACGTCGCGGTCACGTGACCGTGACGTCATGGCAGGTCCTTCTCTCAGACCATCCTTGCCACCGGAACGTGCCGCTTGCATGGACCGGCCGGAGCATCGCGAGGAGCGGGAAAGGCGGCGGAAAGTGAGTATATAATGATTTTTTATTTTTTTTTTTTTTATTATTTTTAACATTAGATGTTTTTACTATTGACGCTGCATAGGCTGCGTCAATAATAATAATAATCTTTATTTTGATATAATAATAATCTTTATTTTTATATAGCGCTAACATATTCTGCAGCGCTTTACAGGTTGCACACATTATCATCGCTGTCCCCAATGGGGCTCACAATCTAAATTCCCTATCAGTATGTCTTTGGAATGTGGGAGGAAACCGGAGTACCTGGAGGAAACCCACGCAAACACGGAGAGAACATACAGACTCCTTGCAGATGTTGTCCTGGGGGGGATTAGAACCCAGGACTCTAGCGCTGCAAGGCTGCTGTGCTAACCACTGCGCCACCTTGTAAAAACTTGGTCACACAGGGTTAATAGCGGCGGTAACGGAGTGCGTTACCTGCGACATAACGCGGTCCATTACCGTCGGCATTAACCCTGTGTGAGCGGTGACCGGAGGGGAGTATGGAGCGGGCGCTGGGCAGTGAGTGCGGGGAGTAAGGAGCGGCCATTTTCTTCCGGACTGTGCGCGTCGCTGATTGGTCGTGGCAATAGTCGTGGGCGTTTTGCCACGACCAATCAGCGACTTGGATTCCATGACAGACAGAGGCCGCGACCAATGAATATCCGTGACAGACAGAAAGACGGAAGTGACCCTTAGACAATTATATAGTAGATGGGGGGACCATATTTAGCTTATAGAAGTCCATCGGTTAAATTTAAAAATGCATGCTCTACTTTTGCCCATGTGTTTTTTTTGTCTTTTTTTTACTAATGCATTGAAGTTTACACCTTTTACACGACTTTATGTAAGGATGAGCCCAAACGGGACTGATACACTGACTAGGAAAATCCATGCCAAATAGACAGGTTTTTGTCCTAAATTTTGCTATGGATCAGCTGCAGATTCCCTTGCATTTCAGCTGTAAAAGTCTGCAGCATAAATTGCCATACTGTGGATTTAAAGTGGACCTATCTGTTCAGAGAATACCACAAAAAGTGACAGTAAAGGTAATTATAAGATTTTTCTTAAATGTATATCATTAGCAAATCAGATGATTTCCCCTCTTATTACAGCGACATAAGTGTACTTTCACTTTCGAAATCTGGTGAAATTCTCTTCTCTGGCACGTACCAACTGTGAGGGGGGAGCTGACTCTACACCGCTTCTGAACGGCAAAGTGGAGCCACCCATCTTACATTATTTTTTGATGGCTACGAACAGCATGGCGTAGCCTAACTCTACAGATCTCTTCTTTTTATACACTAGATCCCCAACTTCAGCTGACTCCAGTCTCCCTTTCTTAAAGGGTCAGAGCTTTTATCACATACACAGTATTTTTTTTTCTTTTTCTAACTATATATAGTAGAGGAAGGTTTTCAGTTTTGTTTTGATATAATTTGAAAAGATTTTCCTGGTGTTGTTGTTTTTTTTACATACTTTTTTACATACATTTGAAAGGTTCACAAAGTAGGAGATCAAAGAAAAAAAAAATGAGACTACACAGAATTTGTTTAGTTGCCGTGGAGACGCAAAGATCTGTAAGGCCTCTTTCACACTTCCATCTTCTGGCGTCAGTCAAAATCCGTCGTCGCGACGGATCCGTCAAAAATAGTGAAAAAACGGAAACATCGGATCCGGTTTTTCGACGGATCCGTATATGCTCAGTGTGAAAAAAAAAAAACGGAATCCGTCGCTGGATTCCGTCATTTGACGGACAGCGACGGATCCTGCGCCTATAGGCTTCCATTCTAGCCAACGACGAACGCTGCTGGATCCGTCGCTCTCCGACTTTTCGACGCAGACAAAAAACGTTACTTTGTCCGTCCTCTCCAGCCGACGGATAAATAAATTCCGGCAGATCCAGCGCACGACAGACGAAACGTGAGGCCATCCATCGTAATCCGTCGCTAATACGAGTCTATGAGAAAAAGACGGATCCAGTGGGCAAATTTGCTGGATCCGTTTTTTTTTCACAAAATGACGGATTTTGACTGAAGTGTGAAAGAGGCGTAAAGTGGCTGCAAATCCAAACTTTGAGATTATTTTCTAGTTAAGACTATAGTTAATTTTTTATGTTTGATGCATTGGAGCAATGAACAGTTATGGCTGTAAAGGTGGAGATAGCCTCTAGCCTGATACTTTTTTTTTTTTTTATATATTTCTCAATTTTATAGATGCAAATGAAAGGCAAATGTGGACCCTATTCTTTCTATTATGGAAATACCCAGAAAAATATTATATACTATTGCTCTGTTATCAGAAAAGAAGAATATGGATAAAATAGATAATCTATAATTTTCTCTATATACATTATTTTCGAGTCACCGAGTCAGCATGTTTTGTGGCTGTTAGACATCCACAAACCATGCCTGTGTATGTCAGGCAATCCCTGCATGTTTTGTGGCTGTCTGACAGTTCTGAAATATGCGACCGTGGGAACTCGAACATGTCACTCAGCACCCGCCATCAGGGATGGAGTGGGACTGAAATTTAGCCCTGCCATTTGAATGCACACAGGCCCATTCTATACCCGTCCCTGAGCCTCAGATTGGGTTATCTATTACTAATATTACCCTGCCTCGAGAAAACCGAGATGTACTGCAAGACCAGTATTTATAATAATACCAATAATACATGAGATTGAAAAATAATAATACCGCAATAATAATATTGCAATATAACATTATTTATGGTCCAACCCACAGCCACCTATATAGTATGATGGTCCACCACAGGCCCCATAAATAAAAATCTTTATACTTACCTAATCCAGTCTCCTGGTCATCCGAAGCCTCTCTCTCATCTTCAATCCGGTGTCACAGTACACATGGTGTCTCTGGCAGGCCGCAGGCACAAGCTTGCCAGAGTAAGTGACATTGCCGGTGTCTCTATGCTTCGTAACAACTGCTAACAGTATTAACAGAATTGCCATATGGCCATCCGGCCCTACCCGCGATACTCTGTGCATACCCGAGCACCCAAGGTAAACTCGCGTAACGAGCACTCATTATTCAATATCTATCTATCTATCTATCTGTCTATCTATCTATCTATCTATCTATCTATCTATCTATCTATCTAGTGGTGTAACTTGAAACTCATGGGCCCCGATGCGAAAGCTCCAACAGGGCCTCCAAATATTTTGAATCTTTAATAGCAATAGTCTTTTTCTATAGTCCAAAGGGACTTTTAGGGCCCCCTAGGCTCCTGGGCCTGGGTGCGATTGCAACCCCTGCACCTGTTGTAGTTACACCCCTGTATCTATCTATCTATCTATCTATCTATCTATCTATCTATCTATCTATCTATCTATCTCTTACAGTGGCTTATGAAAGTTTCACCTTCTTGGCCTTTTTCGTGTTTTGCTACCTCACATCCTGGAATTTCATTGTTTGTTTTTTTTGAGGGTTTGCATCAGTTCATGTAAAGAACATTGCCTACCACTGTGAACATTTGGTGTTGTTTTTATGGTGCAGCAAACAGATAGGACAAAATAGCTGAAAACTTTAGTGTGCATAACTACTCATCCCCCTAAAGTCAGTACTTTGTAGAGCCTCCTTTTGCAGCAATTGGAGTTCCAAGTCATTTAGTATAAGTCTATATGAGCTTTTCACATCTTGCCACTGGGAATTTTGCCCATTTCTTAAGGCAAAAACTGCTCCAGCTACTTCAGGTTAGATGGTTTCCTCTGGTGAACAGCGATCTTCAAGTCTGATCACAATTGGATTAAGGACTTGGCTTTGACTAGGCCACTCCAAAACATTTACGTGTGTCCCCTTAAACCACTCGAGTGTAGCTTTAGCAGTATGCTTTGTCTTGTTGGAAGGTGAACCCCTGTCCCAGTTTCATATCACTGACAGACTGAAACAGGTTTTCCTCAAGAATATCGCTGTATTTCACACCATCCATCTTCCCATCCATCCATCTTCCCCTCATTTCGGAACATTTTCCCTTTCCCTGCTGCCGAAAAACATTCCTACCACCATATTTTACTGTGGGGATGGTGGTCTTGGGATGATGAGCTGTATTGGTTTTGTGCCAAACATAGTATTTACCTTGCTGGACAAAAAGTTCAATTTTGGTCTCATCTGACTACAGCACCTCCCTCCATACATTTGGGGAGTCTCCAACATGTCTTTCTGCAAACTCAAAATGAGCCTTACAATTTTTGTGCGCAAGTAAAGGCTTTTTTCTGTCCACTCTTCCATAAAAGTCACCTATACGGAGTGTACGGCTTATTGTGTTTCTTGTGGACAGATACTTCTGTCTTCTTGGGAACTCTGCAACTCCTTTGGGGTTACGATTTGTCTCTGTGCTGCTGCTCTGATTAATGCCCTCCGCGCCTGGGTGTGGCCCTTTCTTGGCAGGTTTGTTGTGGTTCCCTGTTCTTTCCTTTTGATGATAATGGATTTGATGGTGCTTCGGGGGATCATCATAGATTGGGATATTTTTTTTTAGCACCCAACCCTGACTCTACTGCTCAACAACTTTGTCCCTGACTTGTTTGGAGATCTCCTTGGTGTTCATGGTGTTTGGTTAGTGGTGCCTCTTGCCAAATTGTGTTTCAGCCTCTGTGACTTTTAGAAAAGGTGTGTATATACTGACAGACCATGGCACACTTAGATCGCTCATAGGCAGACTTAAGGGAATTACTTGCAGCAGAAATTTTTAGGGGCTTCATAACAAAAGGGGTGAATACATATGCCCATGGCAATTTTTAGTTATTTGATACCATAAATTTAATTTTTGCCCATATTGTTCTCACTTCACCAACTTAGACTAATGGTGATGCATCACACACAGATCGGCAAAAATATTGAGACCTAGGTTGCAATATCATAAAATAGGGAACAAGCCAAGGGGAGAATACTTTCACAAACATCTATCTATTATCTATCTATCGATCACTTTTATCATGATATCAAGCTACAGCCAAGGTTTTCTGGATAACTGAGCAATGATCGAGATGATCTGGCTCAGAACGCCTTCCGTGTGCGAACTCCTGTATTTAATAATCTAATTAATCCTTATTCAGACACCAATTATTTTGGCAAGAAGTAGTCCCTCTCTGTGGAGTCTCGGCAAACAATGAGCCTTCACCTCAGTGTAATTGCAATCTAAGGCTACGTTCACATTTGCTTTGTGCGCCGCAGCGTCGGTGCCGCAATGCACAACGCAAACAAAAACGCAGCAAAACGCATGCACAACGCTGCGTTTTGCGCCGCATGCGTCCTTTTTTTCATTGATTTTGGACGCAGCAAAAATGCAACTTGCTGCGTCCTCTGCGCCCGGACGCGGGCCCGCAGGGACGCATGCGGCGCAAAACGCAAGTGCGACGCATGTCCATGCGCCCCCATGTTAAATATAGGGGCGCATGACGCATGCGGCGACGCTGCGGCGCCGACCGCAAATGTGAACGTAGCCTTAGTGGAAAGTAACTTTCAGAAGTGGCTGGACTGCAGAACTTGCTGCAGATTACACAGGTGTCTTAATTTATGGAGTCTGCTGTGCATGTACATTTCTTCTGCTTTTAGGAGTATTGCTAGCGTAGCATGGTGTTTATCAGGATGAGATTAGTTCTGTTAGATGTGCTCAACAAATACCCCAGATTTAACTATGACTGCATTTTTTCTGGTCCTGGCCTAGGGAGAAGCCACTTAGTGAATTAGTTTCAGGTATTTTACTGTGTATCTACAGCACTTTTTTTTATTCTTTTTTTCTTTTATGGAGAGTAACGGGAAACCTTAAAAGTGAGGGTTGGAAAACTCCCAGGTACAAGTACTTTGGTAAATACTATCTCACCCCAGCGGCTTGCCGCCTCTGAACTCAAACAATAAATAGGTACCAGGGTCCCCATATGGACCAGTGGCTACTTATATTACCAAAGGATTTTGATGATGGAGGGGATTTGGGCGCTATCAGCCTAAAAATATTTGTGATATATAAAATATGTTTAAATCATATTTACCAATTTTTTAAAGTTGGCATTCAGGGCTGGACTGTTCATACCTTACCATGGCTAATTTTAAAAAAACACACCCCACCCGTGAAAATTCTCCTCCCATTTTACTCCCCTTCTCCACCCCCTGGACACCTTGATCCTTGCTTTTTCTGAGATGCCGCTGTGCAAGAAACCTTCTGGAATTTTTGACTTCTAGAAGATTTGGGAAAGATCTGGGAGATTTTCTGACTTTCAGGATTTCGGGACGTCTCCCCTTTTTCCAGAAGTTGGCAAGTAGGATTTATACAGTTGAAACCAGAAGCTTACACACACTGTATAAACACTGCATGTTTTTCTCAATATCGGGCATGAAATCAGAATAAACCTTTCCCTTTTTAGGTCACTTAGGATTACCATAATCATTAATATTTGCCAAATGCCAGAATAATGAGAGACAGAATGTTTTAAGGCATTTTTATTACTTACTGCAAAGTCAAAAGTTTACATACATTTCATTAATATTTGGTACCATTGCCCTTAAGCGGAATGACTTGGGTCAAACGTTTGGGATCTTCTTCCACAAGCTTCTCACAATAGTTGGTCGGAATTTGGGCCGATTCCTCCTGACAAAGCTGGTGTAACTGATCCAGGTGTAGGTCGCCTTGCTCACACCGGCCTTTTCAGCTTTGCCCATACATTTTCAATAGGATTGAGATCAGGGCTCTGTAATGGCCACTGTAAAATATTGACCATTTTGGCAGTATGCTTCGGGTCATTGTCATTTGGAAGACCATTTCCACCCAATCTTTAACTTCATGGCTGATGTCTTGAGATGTTGCTTCAGTATTGACACATAATCTTCTTTTCTCATGATGCCATCTGTTTTGTGAAGTGCACCAGTCCCTTCTGCAGCAAAACAACCCCACAACATAATTCTGCCACCCCTGTGTTTCACAGTTGGGATGGTGTTCTTAGGCTTCCAAGCTTCTCCCTTTTTCCTCCAAGTGTAACGATGGTCATTATGCCCAAAAAGTTAAATTTTAGTTTCATCAGATCATAAGACAGGTCTCCAATAATTAAGGTCTATGTTTCTGTGTGCATTTGCAAATTATAATCTGGCTTTTTCATGTTTCTTTTGGAGTAATAGCTTCATCCTGGCAGAGTGGCCTTTCAGCCCATGTTGATGCAGTACTTGTTTCACTGTGGATATTGACACAATTTTACCAGCTTCCACCATCATCTTCACATGGTCTTTTGCTTTTATCCTTGGGTTGATATGCACATGTCGGACCAAAGCACGTTCATCTCTGGGACACAGAACCCATCTACTTCCTGATTGGTATAATGGCTGGACACTCCCACCATGTTTGTACTTGCGTATAATTGTTGGTATAATTGTTTGTACAGATGAACGAGGCAGCTTCAGGTATCTTAAAATTGTACTCAAGGATGAGCCAGACTTGTGCAAGTCCACAATTCTCTTCCTGATATCTTGGCTGATTTCTTTAGACTTTCCCATGATGCTACACAAAGAAGCCGTGTGTTTCAGGTGTGCATTAAAATACATCCACAGGCGTGTCTGTAATTAACTCAGATGTTGCCAAAAAAACTATCAGAAGCTTCCAAACACATTACATCATCATATGGGCAGTCCAGAATTGTGTAAAGGCATAGGGATCTTAGTGTATGTAAACGTTTGACTTTGAAGTAAGAAATAAAAATGCCTTAAACATTCTCTCTCTCTCTCTCTCTCTCTCTCTCTCTCTCTCTCATTATTGTGGCATTTGACAAATATTAATAATTATGGTAATCCTAATTGACCTAAAACGGGAAAGGTTTATTCTGATTTCATGTCTGATATAGAAAAACATGCAGTGTATGTAAACTTCTGGTTTCAACTGTATATTGCTCAATGTCTGCAATGTACAGAGACTGTTGAAATAATACTTTAGTTTGTGCAATGATATCTTGGCATAATATACCGTATTTTTCGAATTATAAAATGCTGCGGATTATAAGATGCACCCCAAATTTTGAGCAGAAAAATAAGAAAAAAAAAAATGTTTTTAATAAATTGGTGGTGCTTCTTATAATCCTTGCATCGTATTGCTTACCGGGGGGTGGTGCCTGCGGTAAAGCGGGGTACCGGGGTCGCTGCTGGAGGAGGCAGGAGTGAGGTGATGCTCCAGGCCACAGGCAGGGATGAGTGGGGGCTCCGATGTGTTACGGGGATCTTGTGCTGCCGCGGGGTTCTTGTTTTGCAGCCAGGTGTCTCCGAGTGTCCGACAGCATGCGCTGATGGTGGTCTCGGGATCAAGATCTTGAGAGATGAGACTTCAGCGCTGAAATCTCATCTCTCGAGATCTTGATCCCGAGATCACCATCAGTGCATGCGCCGCCCCCGGCGGCGGCCATATTTCCGTAGACCAGGGCACGTGGAACCCTGGAAGTACCGGGACTCTGGCCTGTCGCAAAATGTCGGCCAAGCCCAGGGCAGCGCCGGACACCCACGCAGCACCGCTGGGCAACGGAGACACCTGCAGCAACAGCCAGCAACCGCCGGACACCCAGACACCCCCCCCGGTAAGGCATGTTCGCTTTCTAAGACGCACCCCCATTTTCCCCCCAAGTTTGAGGGGGAAAAAAGTGCATGCTGCAAAGCGAAAAATACGGTAATTACTTGCCTTTTTAAGATCTCTGCTTGCTTCTGAAATTATTTCTTTAGAATAGAGAATATTTTTTTAACATGGGGGCCTATGGATGATGAAAGCCAATTTATGGTATCAGCGGAGTTTTACTTCACATGCATACTGTATGTCAGAGCAACATTGCATGTAAGCAGGACTAGATTATCATTCGCTGTCAGCAAGCACAGGTTTGGAAGGCAATGAAGAACTGACACACAAAAAGAGCCAATTCATCAAGACTGTCATGGAAAAAGAGGATGCGCTGGAGTAAAATGCAACAAATTCTTTGTCCTGCACCTCTTAAGGATTTTGGCTTATTTTTTTAGCAGTTAAACCAGATCTCACACTTTGTACTGATGAGGAGCAATACCCTGAAACACACTGTCTGGAAATTGAGATTTTGGTTTGGGTTTATATCATAAACCATGTGACAAGGCTCGTTAGACGGTCAATATTGACTTCTAGGATTTCAAGTTCTAGTCTTCTTCTTCTCTGAAGAGACAATTAGCATATTTCCCAGAGGAGCATTGCAAGCCTTAAAAGTCTCCTCACCTTGACATGTCAGTCTTCGCAAGAAGAAACATTACCTTTTTAGCAGAAAGGAATTCTGCTCCTGTCGAAATGTGTGCAGTCCGGGACTGATATTCCCTTCTGTTGTAGCTTGTCATGCCTTTTCAAAAAGTTGGCAGTGCTGGCATAAAAAAAGTTGAAAAGTTTTGTGCAAAAATATTATGACATTTCAAACCATTTTATGCCACATCTCTTGATGAATGGTCCCCAAAGCGTATTAGAAAGCTGCAGAACTTTTTATTATGTTGATTTCTCCTCTGCAAAATCCTTTAAAGTGGTAATACCATCACGGACCCTCTATTTCATAATACTGCAGCAATCATTTCATCGGCCTGGGTCCTGTTTCTGCCTCTTTTGTAAAAACAACTGATTTTGCCATGGGAAGGTGGCAGCCAGCCAGGAATTTACTCTGTAGCATCATATGATTTTCAGACATTTAATGCTAGGATGGTTTAAGGCCACCTGGTGAGATGGATCCATTGAGCCGGAGGTCAGGGTGAACACTTAGACTGAAGGTGATGGTGCAGTGGGCAAGACTTGTCAGATGGTGTGAGGGACGAGAGAGACTCCATTTTGGATTTATTAATTCAGGCCCAATATATTATCCAGAGATGTGCTTCTGGAACTGTGGCCCCCACCCATGGGATAAGTACACAAATTCCCAAAAGAACAGGAACATGCCATATGGCCAGGGAATTGGAGGCCACGTGTTAATTAAGGCGAGGAGGAACAGAGCTGGGACCCCCTTCTGTCTTTTGTGCATGGTGGCCAACATCAGTCAGCCATCAATGGAAGGCATAGACAGTTGGACACTGACACCTAGAGATGAATTATGAGTGTAATACGCATCTCTGGTTTAAGTCCAATATACCACCAGAATCCTAGGAGCATTCCGCACACACACCTGGGTCTCCTCCTTCTCTAGCTGTCCTAGTTACTGAGTTATCGAGACTGGCTCTCCAGAACCATTTAGCCGTGCCAAGGTTGGACTCTCCATATCGGTCCAGCCTCAACGAACCCGTTGAGACTTCAGTCGTCCCGTTTGGACCTCCCACTAGGAAGTTATGACCCATCCTAGATATGGGGAATTATTTCAGTTAGGAGGTCAAGGGAGGAGATTTCAGGCTAACCCAGAGGGGTGGTGGCAAATATGGGAGGGGGCGCGTTAAGGGTTAAAAGCTAGCTACACACTTTTAGCCACTGTCATTGTTCTGCCATGGAAGTCGTGTCACATCACGCGAGGAGACGGACCAGAAACTAAGAAAGTACCTGTGGACTCGAGCGCTTCCCTAGGCCCACATGTTATAAGGAATGGTAATGTGACACATACAGCTAACTGCAATACTATACCTGCACCCTACCTTTATCTGTACTTCTGGCTGTAAAATCTGTATAGTGCTCTGAATATATTTGTATTATCTAGAGTGCCTTTTGGCAATTAAAATATCAATTAATTTTGGGCTGCTCTTTTATCCTGATTTCCCACATCTGTGAGTCCGGCTAGTACTTATACACTACCTGGGGTTGGTTTCTGACCCGATATAAGCTTGCTAACAGACCTGGTTTATATCTAACGAGGAACTGGTGGCAGCATACAGTTCTTGTGTTATTGCTGGATCCTGGCAGTGAAGGACCCGAGGTTTATATGTATATTCCCAGCCTGGGACTGGTGATATATATATATATATATATATATATATATATATATATATATATATATATATATATATATATATATATATATATATATATATATATATATATATATATATATATATATATATATATATATATATATATATATATATATATATATATATATATATATATATATATATATATATATATATACTACCCTCACTGCAGAGTGCCTTGATAACCAGTATGTAACAGGGAAGCCTCTCTGGCGACTACTTATCCTAGGTGCAGTTCCCTGACTGACCTGAGGGTAAGGAGGGAGCCAGAGAGCTGTGACGGTGTAAGCTCTGTCACAGATTGGTGACGGCGGGGGAATATCTGTATCCCCTAGCTCTCCTTTCCTTACAGATGGCATGTAAAACAAAGAGAACCAGGACCACAGGATAAGTGGAGGAGGACACAAGAGGAGACAGAGTTGGATTTCTAAACAGAAGACGAATAGCCAGTCCAGAAACTGCTGTAGTGTAATGTGAATAAGTTTAGAGGGGAGTTTAAGTTTACAGCAAAGGGTTAATTAGCAAACATTGGAGCAGTGATGAAGAGGCAAACTTGTTTATAGAGAAGAAACACCCTGATGTTGCAGTATGAACAAGTCCAGATAACAGTTCATTTGCTTATAGCAGATGAAGGGTTAATCAGCCATTTGTACCAAGAAGTAGATGCAGGTAGTAGAAACTACAGGAGTTGGGACGGATTATTCCAGCTGAAAGAAATAAACTCCAAAACATACAGTAATTGAACACATAGCTTAGTCAATACTCAGACATACAAGTCGACATTAAAAGCTCTTGGGTGATGATACCATTGTAGTTCGCCAGGCAACTTGTGAAACCCGACTCTGAATACAGCAAAAGGAGGCGGCAGTAAGAGAAGGAAGCAGAGAATGGCCGGGGATCCGAGTCAGGGATCTCGTCTATTATCCTTATACATAGGAGCCATTTGTAACATGCACCTTGAGACACTTTCCCCCTTTTGGATAAAACTGTTTTTATGTCTGATTAGTCTTTTATTTTATTTCATTTTTTTTTTTTTTTTTTTTTAATCTTTTATTCCCATGTAGACAACATAATTGTACATTTATCTATTATACGTCTTTACTGAAAGGCCTGAAAGCAGTTGACTAATTAATGCTCAGCAGAGACGCCGCATCTTTAATCTCGCTGACAGTCGTTGGCAGCTGTCATTGAATTTCGACTGAACAGAGACTTTCTTGTTTTGTTTTTTTGCTTTTTGCGAGAGTGTTGCAAGAAAAGATGTGCTTCATTGTAAAATTTGTAAAGTGCTTTCTAAACTAATTTACTGCTCCTGTACGCTGCGTAGGAAGCAGGGAGAAATTGATGTCGATGTTTGTGTAGGAGGCGATCTTGGTGATGTAAGCAACATGTCAAAAATTACATTGGAATCAATTGTACCCAACAATCAAGGGCTTTACCACCTTCTGCCAAGTTTAGGCACAGGAGGAATAGCTCACTGGGGAGATAAAAAAATTAATAATGTAGAATGACCTAATTTTTTTAGACAGTCGTTTTGTGTATACAGCTCCAATGCATAGTTGTGTCTCTATAATTAAAGACTTAGAGTAGTCTGAAGCTGCAGTCATGTGTTGGGTCTACATATTCCTATTCAGGTACTTGAGAGGTACATACAAGTGCTTCTCACTAAATTAGAATATCAACAAAAAGTTAATTTTTTTTTAAGTTCTTCAATACAACAAGTGAAACTCGTATATTATATAGAGTCATAACAAACAGGGTGATCTATTTCAAGTGTTTATTTCTGTTAATGTTGATGATTATGGCTTACAGCCAATGACACCCCAAAAGTCATTATTTCAGTAAATTAGACTAATTAACAAAAAACACCTGAAAAAGCTTCCTAAGCATTTAAAAAGGTCCCTTAGCCTGTTTCAGTAGGCTCCACAATCATGGGGAAGACTGCTGACTTGACAGATGTCCATAAGGCAGTCACTGACACACTCCACAAGGAGGGTAAGCTACAAAAGGTCATTGCTAAAGAAGCTGTTTTGATGATATTCTAATTTAGTGAGAAGCACTTGAACTTTCTGATGGAAGTCACTGACATATGACATAGGGTGACACTAGTTTGCTCGTGACTCTCCTTAAAAAAAAAAAAAAAAAACCTCTACAACTATTGTAATAAATTAGTCTACCATACATATATGCTTTTTTCCCAACACATGCTGGATATATCATTGGTGCGACTTGTGTAATCGCCTAGGGGCCCAAGAGATCAGAAGCCACCTCCAAATCAGTTTCTATAACAGGCAAGATAAACAGAAGCATTATAACGAAGTATTGGACTGCAAAGTGCCCATATAGACTGTTCTTGCTGTCTGTGTCTGCCCCTGGTTCACACTGTTGATTTGCAGCGCTGGGGTCCTGGATTCAGAATCCCACCAAGGACAACACCTGCAATGAGTTTGTATGTTCTCCCTATGTTCCTGTGGGCTTCCTCCGGGTTCTCCAGTTTCCTCCGACACTCCAAAGACATCCTGATAGGGAATATAAATTGTAAGCCCCACTGGGGACAGTGATAATGATGAGTGTAAACGCTGACGAATATGTTGGCTATATAAATAAGTATAATAAATAAATAAAATGCCTAAATAATACTCACACAGAGTGACAATATAACACCACCGTACAGTGCCCAAATAATAGTTTTCTAGTAATGCTTCGCACTCACATAACGTTGCTATATAGTTCCTACAATGTGTTTGTTATGAGGGTATGTGCACACGCTGCGGATTTTGCTGCGCATCCGCAGCGGATTTGACGCTGCGGATCCACAGCAGTTTTCCCAAAGTTTACAGTACCATGTAAACCTTTGGGAAAAAAAAAACGCTGTGCACATGCTGCGGAAAATTCCGCTCGGAAACGCAGCGGATTATTTTCCACAGCATGTCACTTCTTTCTGCGGATTCCGCAGCGGTTTTCAACCAGCACCAATAGGAAAGTGCAGTTGAAAACCTGCAGAGGAATCCACAGAAGAAACCGCGTGAAAATCCGCAGTGAAAACCACAGTGGTTTTGCACTGCGGATTTTCCAAATCCGCTGCGGAAAAATCCGCAGCAGAATCCGCAACGTGGGCACATACCCTTAGTCAAAATGCTCCTCAGCGATCATTTTTCAGCAATTTTGCACATAACTGCGGCTAGATAAAATCATAGCTCCATTCTCCATTCTATTCCTGAATAGTGCAACCATTTTGTGTCTATGTGGTTCAAGAATTTTGTGCCCTAATAATATGATGTATTCAAACAATACTTCCTGAAAAGGGTTTTCACAACATCACGATAAATGGGTAAAATTGCAAAGTGCTTGTAAAAACAAAACGAAGTAAGTTTGCAATGTACTTCTTATTAAAAATCCTCTCCATTCTCAAGATAAGAGTAATTTTTAATTTTATAGTTTATTTCTCATTGCCTAGGTTACTGGCCACTTCTGCAGCCTATAAGAGGTGGCATGTCTCCAAGGCAAGGAGGACAGTGCTTACAAGTTCTTTTCAATAGAGCTTGTAAGTGCTTTATTCTTGTGGGGATACCGTGAGCTTCAGTGCAGCAGCGCTACGCCGATGCTG
Source organism: Ranitomeya variabilis (assembly GCF_051348905.1). Classification (NCBI taxonomy): domain Eukaryota; kingdom Metazoa; phylum Chordata; class Amphibia; order Anura; family Dendrobatidae; genus Ranitomeya; species Ranitomeya variabilis. Next base: position 518,834,625 of record NC_135237.1, read on the forward strand.
CAGAGTCAGTAGCATTGTGTGCGCTAGTGATACAACTACTCTTCCTATCTGAACTGTCAATCAATCAGGAACGTACTGTCCCACAGCAAGCAGCTTTTTTTTAGTTCTTCAGCTATTTTTTTTTTTTTTAGATTATTTTTATCTTTTTTTTAATTCAAAAAGTTAAAAAATGTTTTTCTTTTTTAATATATAGCACTTTATTCCTTTAAATTTACTATCTTACAATAAAATAATGTATTAGCACAGGCTCCCCTATTTTGTTTTGGTGGTTACTTGGAGGTTATGGTGTTATGGGCAGAGTGTTTCTTTTCCTCTCGTTTTTTGCAGAGTTGTCCATGCCATATCCATTCTACTCACATTTTGTTGTTAGTGGCCGGACAATATAGGATGTTGTTCAGAAGTTGTGCTCATTTGTGTTTGTTCGGCCTACAGGTAATGTGGGTATGTAATTTGTGCCGAAAACAACAAGAAATCCTCACTAAGTCAGGAGCCTGGTTCTACAACAGCGGGTCAAATACAGCACAGAAAGCCGGTGAAGAGGCTGAAACAGGGCTCCAGAACGAAGAAGCACCTCAGGAGAAAAAGGCTAAACTACAAGAGCAATCCCTGTACCAGGGACCCTCAGGGGACTTAATTACACCAGCCTCAGAAAAGAGTCGATCACAAGGGATCGTAAGGCAAGACTCCATTAAAAATGGATCTGGAGTGAAGCATTCGTCTGCAAGTGATCAGCCATCAGACAGGTAATACTGTCTCTGCTTCCTGTCACATTTTCTCACTTATCATCTTGGAGACAAAAGAGGAAAGTTTGTTACTGTTTATGCATTTTCAGCTTTCCAGCATAACTGGATATATACAACTGAAAGAGGGGTGAAATAGGATATTATTATCCATATTATTATCCATATTATTATCCATTGGCTGCAGTGTTACTCTGAATACCTTAGTAACATTTACTATATATTATATCAGATTCCTTTCCTCCATCCTTGTCTCCCTCTTCTTTTTCCTTTCTTCTCTGCAACCTTTTGTATTTCTTTCCTCCCGTCTACCCTTTCCCCGCTCTGTCTCACTTCATCTTTTCCTTCTCCTCGTAGTTTTCCTTCCTTCCTTCCTTCCTTCCTTCCTTCCTTCCTTCCTTCCTTCCTTCCTTCCTTCCTTCCCTCTGTCCTTCCTTCCTTTCCTTCCTTTCTTCCTTCTTCTCCCTGCCTCATTCACTTTCCTCTTTCATCCTTACCCCTTCCTTCCTTCCTTCCTTCCTTCCTTCCTTCTCTCTGTCCTTTCTTCCTTCTTCTCCCTGCCTGACTTTTCCTTCCCTCACTCACTTTCCTCTTTCATCCTTACCCCTTCCTTCCCTCAATCTTTTCCTTCCCTCCATCTTTTCCTTCCTTCCTTTCTTTCTTCCCTCTGTCCTTCCTTTCTTACTCCCTTTTTTCTTCTCCCTCCCTCACTCACTTTCCTCTTTCATCCTTACCCCTTTCTTCCCTCAATCTTTTCCTTTCTTCCCTCTGTCCTTCCTTTCTTACTCCCTTTTTTCTTCTCCCTCCCTCACTCACTTTCCTCTTTCATCCTTACCCCTTTCTTCCCTCAATCTTTTCCTTTCTTCCCTCTGTCCTTACTTTCTTACTTACTCCCTTTCTTCCTCTCCCTGCCTCACTCACTTTCCGCTTTTATCCTTATCTCTTCCTTCCCTCCATCTTTTCATTTTTTTTTCCTTCTCACATTTCCTATCATTCTTTCCTCAATTCTTTTCTTACCTGTTTTCCTAACCTTTTTTTTTTTAATTTCTTTTCCATTATTTTTTTTTTCCTTAATTCCTTACATCCTTCTTTCCCTACTTCCTTTCTTCCTTTTTCATTCTCCCTAGTCCCTTCATTCCTTACTTTCTTTGCATCCTTGCCTTCTTTTATTATACCTTCCCTCCTTTACATTATTAGAACACACAGAAATTATGAGACGCATCAGAATAAATGATGACTTGGATGAGATCACAATCTGTATTCAGCAGATTAGCTACAACCCTAGTATTACATAGGGACATCCACATTGTGGTGCATTGGCTTGATTGTGTGCAGCATTTCCAAACATTTTCTTTTTAATTGCAGCCATTGATCAGAGCTTCCATTAACTGAAATACCTGATTGACACTTGCATTTCCATTATTATAGTTTTTTTTCGCATTCATTATAATAGCTAGAATCCATGGTTAGAACATAGCATTCAGCTAATCTTTTGACATTTGGAAGATCAACCTGTGCTCAATAGCTAATTAATGTCTTGAGTCTGCATAATAAAATGTCGATATATACCGTTTGTTGCTGTGTAAACCTGTTTTTATAATTACGGGTGGAAATTCTGTGTTGGATATAAACTTACTGCAACATGTTTAATGAAGTAGTGAGAATTCTAAGGTTCTCTGGTGCTGCGAAATTCATGGGGTTCTCTGGGACTATGGAATTCATGGGGTTCTCTGGGACTATGGAATTCATGGGGATATCTGGGAATATGGAATTCGTGGGGTTCTCTGGGACTATGGAATTCATGCAGTTCTCTGGGACTATGGAATTCATGGGGACCTCTACGACTATGGAATTCATGGGATTCTCTGAGAATACAGAATTCATGGGGTTCTCTGGAGTAATAGAATTCATGGGGTTCGCTGGAAATATGGAATTCATGAGGTTCTCTGGAATAATGGAATTCATGGGGTTCTCTGAGACAATGGAATTCATGGGGTTCTCTGGAATAATGGAATTCATGGGGTTCTCTGAGACAATGGAATTCATGGGGTTCTCTGGAATAATGGAATTCATGGGGTTCTCTGAGACAATGGAATTCATGGGGTTCGCTGGAACTATGGAATTCATGGGGTTCTCTGGGTCTATAGAATTCGTGTGGACCTCTACGACTATGGAATTCATGGGATTCTCTGGGACTATGGAATTCATGGGGTTCTCTGGGTCTATGGACTTCATGGGGTTCTCTGGGACTATGGAATTCATGGGGATATCTGGGAATATGGAATTCGTGGGGTTCTCTGGGACTATGGAATTCATGCAGTTCTCTGGGACTATGGAATTCATGGGGACCTCTACGACTATGAAATTCATGGGATTCTCTGGGAATGCAGAATTCATGGGGTTCGCTGGAACTATGGAATTCATGGGGTTCTCTGGAGTAATGGAATTCATGGGGTTCGCTGGAAATATGGAATTCATGGGGTTCTCTGGAATAATGGAATTCATGGGGTTCTCTGGGACTATGGAATTCATGGGGTTCTCTACGACTATGGAATTCATGGGATTCTCTGGGAATACGGAATTCATGGGGTTCTCTGGGAATACGGAATTCATGGGGTTCTCTGGGACTATGGAATTCATGGGGTTCTCTGGGACTATGGAATTCATGGGGTTCTCTGGGACTGTGGAATTCATGGGGTTCTCTGGGACTATGGAATTCATGTGGGTCTATGGAATTCATGGGGTTCTCTGGGTCTATGGAATTCATGGGGTTCTCTGGGTCTATGGAATTCATGGGGTTCTCTGGGACTATGGAATTCATGGGGTTCTCTGGGTCTATGGAATTCATGGGGTTCTCTGGGTCTATGGAATTCATGGGGTTCTCTGGGTCTATGGAATTCATGGGGTTCTCTGGGTCTATGGAATTCATGGGGTTCTCTGGGTCTATTGAGTTCATGGGGACCTCTACAACTATGGAATTCATGGGATTCTCTGGGACTATGGAATTCATGGGGTTCTCTGGGACTATGGAATTCATGGGGTTCTCTGGGACTATGGAATTCATGGGGTTCTCTGGGACTATGGAATTCATGTTATTCTCTGGGACTATGGAATTCATGGGGTTCGCTGGAACTATGGAATTCATGGGGTTCTCTGGGTCTATAGAATTCGTGTGGACCTCTACGACTATGGAATTCATGGGGTTCTCTGGGTCTATGGAATTCATGGGGTTCTCTGGGACTATGGAATTCATGGGGTTCTCTGGGTCTATGGAATTCATTGGGTTCTCTGGGACTATGGAATTCATGGGGTTCTCTGGGACTATGGAATTCGTGGAGTTCTCTGGGACTATGGAAGTCGTGGAGTTCTCTGGGACTATGGAAGTCGTGGAGTTCTCTGGGACTATGGAATTCATGGGGTTCTCTGGGACTATGGAATTCATGAGGTTCTCTGGGACTATGGAATTCGTGGGGACCTCTGTGACTATGGAATTCGTGGGGTTCTCTGAGATGTCCGGATTTATGGCTTATCCTTATTATAGGTCATCATTTTTAGATCAGTGGGGGGTCTGACTCTCAGTACTCCAAGAGTCACTCAGTTCCCTTTAAATATGAAAGGGTATAAAGTGTCCTAAAATGCTTACGATTCATTTTAATAGACTATACTATATTACAATGTCTTGGAACGTTCTCATCGTCACTTTTCTCCTATGAATATTTTGAAGGAACGCTACAGTACGTCTTTCTGGAATCGGCATGAGATCATGGTAGTTTATTACAATACCACATGGACAATTAAAGAATGGTTCCGGAGGAATCTGGGTCCCATTGGTGAAATTGGAGACTTCCTTTAATTTCTTTTGCCAAGGGGCCTCCACCGGCCTTAATTCACCTCCGAAGACAGAGCATTGGCAAAAGATGGTGACTCATTAAAAAAACCGCAAGGGCAGCGAGAAGTTGGCACCTCATTTTATCACAATTCGGGCATTAAGAGCACGGCACCTCATTAGAATACAGCCTGAGCAATTTTCTCCATTCTTCACCTCCAAACTACAAAGCTACGGAGAAAAGTTAATGATGAAACATTTGTAGAATAACTCCGCTGCGGCTTGGTGAGGAAACACAAAGCTCTCCTCCTCTTTAATTATGCGGCTTCACAATGAGAGGCCGCACAATGCCGCCCGAATGAATATTTTTGCTCAACATTTGCTGTGAAATAGAATTTTCAGCACGACTATTTTAATGGTTTCTGCTGATGGCAACAGTCTGTTTGTCTTCCCGGCAGATAATGACATTTTCACATGTTTCTTTCCTCCTCCACATGAGATGTGCCGGAGAGAAGTGATTGAGAGACATGTCTCGCTATATTAGATAAATGCTCGCTACTGGTGCCACCTTTCAGCTTTCACATAGTCACTTGCCGCACCAGAGTAAGACTCTATACTTTCTTCCTAACCTTAAATAAGTGAATGGGAGCCACTCGGCGTGCATTAGGTAAGACAACAATAATAGGGGATTTCATGCTATTGCCTACACGAAGGGTCACACAATCGTGTATACCCTCATTCGAGAGAATCGCGTTGATTATGCAAATCACACTCTGATCGAGGTGCAATACAATTTTCTCTCATGAGGAGAAGATGGAGAAAAGAAAAATTCTCAATCTTCTTCGATCTAATAGTCTGTGGAAATCAGACTGCAATCAGATGTCATCCGATTGCAGTCATTTAGTTGCACGGTCGAGTGCGATCCAATAATCGGATCAAACTCGGGCATGCTGCAATCAAGCAAGTTCACTGCACCATAAAACAACATTGGTCCTCTCAATGAAGGAAAGATGAGTAAGAAAAGATGACTCGGCACTGTTACTTTATGGCAAATTAAAATGGCAGCTCCTTGATCTTTCTTCAGGAGTGCACTGCTCCCCTACCTCCAGGCTTCCTGTTTGCCTTGGAGCACTGTGCTGCTGATTGATGGACAGTTTGGACTTGTTGTGCCATTGCGTTCTCTCTGAGGCAGCATCGGAGTATCAGTGATCTGGCCATCTTCTGAGCAGCATTAACGAACTCTGTAGAGAAGAGCTTGGAACTGCTGCACTCTTTGCCTAGGAAACCGGCCACTCTGATAGACTGCATAAGTGGGTGGTAATCCAGGCAAAGATCAGTAACCAATAGAATTACAAATCCCTCCTTTCTTGAGAACGGTGAGGATTTGTAATAAGGCATAAATTGCAAAGTTGTTTTATTTTACAAATAATTTGTGTTTTTTACCCTTTTAATACAATGAGAATAATCCTTTAAGAGTGTTGTCCGGCCTTAGGGTAAAAGTCTGTGACTGCAAACTTGTAAATCCTCACATCGTGCGCACTGCACGCTGTGAGGATTCTTCTGTGCTGGCACCAGAAGTAGCAGGCTCGTGACCGCAAGAATGTCGTTTATATACATTCTGTCACCTGCCGACTAGACGTGCCAATGCAAGAGTATCGAGCCAGAGCTGACACGTCTAGTCAGAATGTGGCCGGAAGTATATAAATCAGCTGCGGCACCAGAGAATCCTCACAGTACGCAGAGAGCGCGACGTGAGGACTCACAAGTCTACAGTTACACAGAGTAGCTGTAAACTTCTTCCCTAAGGCCGGACAACCCTTTAATGCTTCAGACATTCATAATTTACAGGCCCATGAACTGGAAAACTCACTAATTCCTAATGCGTGAAAATACAACTCTGCTAGAGATCTGATGTCCTGTCTATTATGGGAGTCATGGGACATATTTCAGGCCTCCACAATATTTTGGGATGACCACCGTTGCCTTAGGTTTACCATTGGAAAGCCTAATCATCCTTTGTAATGACTCAATTTCTGCAATATTGCTGCCACCACCTGTACACTAAGCACCATATCGGCCATATACTGTTCTTGCACTAAACTCTGTGCTGTCCTTATTTTTTTGCCTTGGCCTCATTTTCTGCCCTGTTCATTCCGGTAGAAGGCGATATATTTCCGCTCATCCTTGTCTCTGCAGCACATGTGTATCAGTAACAAGTGTAAATGTCACCCAGCCATTGACTTCATCTAGTAATTGTATGTCAGCTAATCCACACCTCACAGAAAGGTCACTGTCATCAATTAATAACGCCGGGGAAAAAAACCCAAAAGTTTCTATCTGTCTTTTCTTCCTATGGAATTCATTAAGCAGTGGGGTGTAAAACTGTGTGGAAGGAAAGAAGGGGAAGTGTTTTCTTAAGGGGCAAGATAGTCTGTTAACTTTAATAGAAGCCATGCTTTTGTAATACAAATCAATATATTGTCAGCTTGTGATGCAGCAGACTGGCATTGAGTTCCCTAAAAATACACCCAAATCTTCCCAATGGTAGACTAAATATTGAATGTAGAACCTTATTCTTCTAAACAGTGAACAGATTTGCATTTTTTCTTCCCATTTGGCCATTGTGTAGTCACATACAGGGAATATAAGAAGTCTACACATCTGTTAAAATATCAGGCTTTTGTCATGCAAAACAAATCACACCAAGAAGAACCATTTCAGAACTTTCCACCTTTAATGTCTCCCATAACCAGTACAAATCCATTGAGAAACAAACTGAAATAATTTTGAGGGGGGGGGGATAAAAATACCACGCATTGTTTAGAAGTGTTAACACCCTCGTATAGTTGCAGATGTGGTTGTGTTCAGAATTAGCCATTCACATTTGAACTCCTAGTAAAAATTAGTCAGTACACAGCCACCATGGCTGTTCTAGTAGGATTTTCCTGACTTTCTCTTAGTTGTATTTTAGAGCTAAAGTTAAGGTCCGTAAACAGCTTACAACACAGCAAAGGGAACTCCATTATTGATAGTTATCAGTCAAGAGAAGGGTTAAAACAAAAGTCCAAGGCATTAGAAATACCAGGAACATTGTGGAGATGGTCATCAAGAAGTGACTGAAATTTAGCTCAACAGTGCCATTACATTAAACTGAATGTCGCCCAAAAATGGATGAAAAGACAAGAAGAAAATTGATCCACGAGGGTGGGAAAAGGCCTACAACAACATTAAAGGAGCTGCATGAATATCTGACTAGTACTAGTTGTGTACTGCACATGACCTAAAGTTCTGAAGTAAAGATGGCTTCCGGTCATGCACAGTACTTCTCTGAAGCCGGGTACCCTACACTTGGCTTCTGAGACATATTGTCGCTGTCGAAATGAGCGGCCCTCACGCGAGATTTGCGTGAGCTGGCGATGAGGCAGGCTCGTGCAATTTGTTATCACACCAATAGGGGCGTGATAATATGGAAACAGGTATGTCTATTTTGGGGAAACTGACGACACATCAACTAGTCAAAGCCCTCATTAGCATAGGGAACGGGGACCTTATACTGAATTACATAATACAGGGCTGGTTAGGGAGGGAGTTTAGTCATACATAGGTGAATGATGCTGGATTGGTGGGTATGGGGGACCTGACAGGTTCCCTTTAATCCCATCTCCTATCTGTATAGGTCGTGTAAAATGATTATAGGGTCTCCGTGTGGGATTAGCTTGGACGCAGGTTTAAACATGTGGCTCAACACAAAGATATGTGTAAGACAATTAACTTAAAGGATTTATGAACCAAACATGTGCCAAACAGAGATCTGTCTTCAGATCGCCTTTCTTCTGTCTTAATCAGACCCTTTCCTCCTTCAGACCTGCCATTATACTTCATACGACAATTGTCTACTGTGGCCTGCGAAAGTATTCACCCCCTTGACTTTTTACCTATTTTTCCATTACTACCTGTGTTTCAGTATTTTTGTAATCAGATTTGTTTGTGTTGCATCAACACTAAATAGTCTAAGTTGGTGAAGTGAGAAAAATATAGGCAATAATGTAATTTATGGGATAAAATAAATAAAAAATGCCATGTGCATATGTGTTCAACCCTTTTGCTTTGTGTTCAACCCAAAAAATGTATGGTACAAGCAATTCCCTTCATAAGTCCCATGCTTAGTGACAGCACGTCCCCCTGTGTGCAATCTAAGTGTCCCATGGTCTGTCAGTATATACACTTTACCTTTTCTGAAAGGCCACAGAGGCTGCAACACCATTAACAAGAGTCATCACTGACAAAACACCATGAAGACCAAGGAGATCTCCAAACAAGTCAGGGACGAAGTTGTTGAGAAGTACAAAATAGGGTTGGGTGAGCACCATCAAATCCATTATCATCATGCTGTGGAAATGTTTTTTGGCAGCAGGGACAGGGAAAATGGTCCAAGTCGCGGGGAACATGGATGGTGCAAAACATGGGTATATTCTTGAGCAGTACCTGTTTGTCTGTCAGTGATTTGAAACTGGGACGGAGGTTCTCCTTCCAACAAGACAATGGCCCAAAGCATACTGCTAAAGCAACATTCGAGTGGTTTAAGGGAAACACCTAAATGTTTTGGAGAGGCCTAGTCAAAACCCAGACCTAAAACTAGGGGTGGGGGACAGTTTTTCATCCTAGGGCCAGTTGGTTATTTATACCATCGCTTGGGGCTGTACAAAATTATGAGCTTAAAATTTACCCTACGATATTTGGTAAAATATTTAATTAAGTCACCCCTAATGTGATGGGTGGAGCTACTGTACTTCTGGTTGATTTGGCTGTGATGTTAGGCGGTATGGATGATGTTACTACTCATAACTGCTTTTCCAGGTTTGCGCCGAAGCACAGGATACTCTTTGCGTGCAATGATAAGTTTTGTAAAGAACTTGCAGCAGTAAGTCGTACCAAGCACAGATGTGTATTTCACTGCAGGTCTCCTAAAAGTGGGAAATTTATCACTACTCATGTAACATGCGTAAAACTCAAGCAGTCAGAGATCTGCAGTATACTGTGAGATAGCGCTACCTGAGTGGGATGGGGGACACTCGTTTGGCAACGGGATTAAAGCACTCGGGCACGGTTTCTCACAAAAAAACCCAGTCCGGTTTATTTAGACTCCTAAACCACGTCACAAACAGTTCACTATATACATCAACGGAACACATTAACTACCGACAATCTGATCCAATGGCAGATACTTCTCTGCCCGTAACCCCCTTTATCTGGAGTTACCTTAAAGGAGCTCCTGCTCTACACACTGACTCCTGTCAGTCTTGGTTCCTGGGGAAGCTGTCTAACTGGGATCATCGTCCTTGTGACCAGGGCACCTCAGATAGTCCAGACCCGCAGAAGGAACTGTAGCTTCCCCAACAGAGTAGCCATCCCAGGCTCTTCAGATACGGCCTCTCCGTGCGCTATTCAGGAAGTCCAGTCCCAGGCACTTCCAACACACAGGCCATCAGTCCATGGCCTCACCATGTGCTTCCAGGAATCCAGTCCACTCCAGGACATTCCAACACACAGGCCATATACTCTGAACACTTAGGTCCATACACTCTGAACATGTGACCCAAACCCTGGTCACATTATGTAGCTGTAACCGCCCCCATAGGTGGGAGATGTGTGTGGTTAGTCAGACCCGCCCAGCTCTCTAACTAACCCTGCAAGCCTCCCTTTTAAACTATGCAAATACTTGTGGGACTACAGGTCCCAGAACAACAACATTACTGGCTTACAGCGCAGACTCCCTTTGCGACACATACAGGCCATTTACAATCATTACGGACACTGTTTCATTATCACCATTACAGATACGCCTCCAAGCGTATCCTGAAGAGCACATACAGCGCCCCCTGGCTGTAACATGGGTCACTGCATCACAATACATAACATAGGAGACACCGAGACTGCTGTACCCACATCACATAGGAGACGCAAAGACTGCTGTATACAACACATTGGAGACACTGAGACTGCTGTGTATACAACACATTGGAGACTCTGAGACTATTGTATGCACATTACACAGGAGACACTGAGACTGCTGTATATATCCCAGTGCAGACTCAGAGACTACTGTATAAAGATCACATAGTTGATAGAGACGAAGCTGTATACAATACATAGGAGACACTAATACTGCTGCTTATACAACACATATGCGACACCGATACTACTGTGCATAAATCACATAGGAAACACTGAGAATGCTGTGTACATCACACAGGAGACACTGGGGCTGGAGTATGTAACATCATGCAGGATACATTGGAGCTGGAGTATATACATCACCTGAGGCTTTTGACTGGGAAAAATATATCACAGGAGCCATGGGGCTGCGGTATATAGATCACAGGAAACATGGAGCTTCGGTATATAGAACAAAAGATACGTGGGGCTAGAGCATATATATCACAGGAAGAGACATGGGCTGCACATTATACATCACAGGTGCAACACGGAAGCTGCCACTGTGGTCTTCTGTGGAACAGGAGTGCATCAAGCTAATTCCACCCACGAAGTACATTTTGATGCTGGCACTGGATATGATGTAATCTTTAATTGTACATGCTGCAGCATTCAGTACTGTGATCGCGCTCACAGAGCAAGAAGAACTTCAAGGGCCAGCTGCCGTCAAAATGAAGCTGCTGACCCAAATACTGCAGTTCCTGGGAGTCTGCCCGGGGGCCGGAGAAAAAGTCATCGAGGGCCAAAAATGGCCCTAGGGCCAAATGTTTCTTATCAATGCCTTAATCCAGTTGAGAATCTGTAGTCAGACCTGAAGATTGCTGATCACCAGAGGCAAACATCTAACTTGAAGGAGCTGGAGCGGTTTTGCCTTGAGCAATGGGCAAAATTCCCAGTGGCAACATGTGGAAAGCTCATAGAGACTTATCCAAAGAGACTTGCAGCTGTAATTACTGCAAAAGGAGGCTCTACAAAGTACTGACTTTAGGGGGGTTAATAATTATGCACACTGAATTTTTCAGTTTCTTTGTGTCACAATAAAAAAAAACAACCCAAATGTTCACAGTTGTAGGCAGGCATGTTCCTTACATGATAGCACAACAAAATGGGAAACTCTAAGTATAAAGAGACCCAAGAGAGAGTATCTTAAGGAAAAAACAAAAAGTATAATATTAAAATGCCCTGAGTTCTAATACACATCTCATAAGAAAGACCCGAACCCATGGTTTTCATTCAACCCATCCGGTACCAAGGTGTTGAGTCTGTAAATCCACTGACTCTCCACCTGAGACAGAATTTTAAACAAATTACCTCCCCGTATACCGAGAGTTACCTGGTCAATAGCCATGATTTGAAGACCACGTGCATCAGATTCATGAACTGCCTTAAAATGTCTTGGGAGGGTTTTAATCTGTTCTCCCTCTTTGTCTTCTTTTGATTTCTCTATATCCCACACGTGTTCCCGTATTCTCACACGGAGCTCTCTAGTTGTCATTCCAATGTACATTTGGTTACAAGGACACCGTGCTAGATATACCACTCCTTGGGACGAGCAAGTAAGATACCTCCTAATTGAAAATTTCTTAGACCAATCCGAATTGGAGAATTCTTTACTTTTGATGATGTTTGCACAGGCTTTACATCTTTTACAAAGAAAAAAGCCCTGGACTTCCCCAAATACATTGGTTTGAGTGTGTTCAGATCAGATAAATTCTTGGCTCTTTTCGCCGTAATCAGAGGTTTGGGGGTAAGTGTCCTTCTTAATATAGGATCCACCAATAACACTGTCACGCCCTACAGATGGGTCTATCGGGTGGACCCTCTGGACCGCAAATACAGCGGTTGCTGATACCAGGAAGGGAGAGCCAGACCAAGAAAGCAGGTTCAAAAGGTTTATTGTAAAGTAATACAAATACTAGGGGAGACTCCCCAAAGGAGGGCCACAGGACCACAACACCAGGGTGCCTCTAAGGAGTCCAAGGCTTGGAGTGACCCCTATACAGGGATTTCCCCTTGACCACCAATAGAGGGTCCGATGAAGCAGACACCTGTGTTAAACCGACCTGCGAGGCTGGGGAGAAATGAACTGAAAAGACAGGGCAGAACGTGGAACTAGGAAGCAGGCTGAAGACTGCAGGGAATCGTCCAGGATCCAGGACACAGGATGCCGAGAAGGCCAGACACGATCCTAGGGGAAAAAGGAACACAGAGTAAGGCAAGCAAACTGGATTGGTAAGCATAGCAGGACAAGACCTGGAGCAGCAACTTCAGGATAATAGAAGTTGCCCAGGCGGAGTCCAGGAGTGACTGAGATCCTTTTATCCCTCCAGCCTGCAGGTGATAGGCCGGGAGGAGGGGCAGTGAGTAGGAACGGGCTGGCCGTTTAAGAAGCCAGAGAGCTGGCCTGCCCGCCCCCTATGCACTCCCTAGGAGAGGGAGAGGAACGAGGAAGTGCAGCAGACATGGGAGCAAGGACCCGGGCAGCATGTCTGCAGGGATGGACCCCGGAGCGCCGGCGGATGACCGGAGCGTGACCCTGCTGGCTCAGGACAGAACCGGAGGAGGTAAGAACAGGCGGGGAAGAGAAAGTAGGTGCCCCGGACCGCGAGGTGGTGACAAACACATTCCATCGGTCATGTATAATTTTGGTAAGTTGCTTCCACTGATGTTATACGGTGTGATAAATCTCACATCTGTGTTCTCCGATGTTACCTTTTTCCCTCTGTTGGAATACAGCAGCTGGTTTCTGGTTGAGCTATGTGCTGTGTTGTAGGCATGTCTGATTGATCTATGCCCATAACCCCTTTCCCGGAATCTTGAGTATAGATCTTTTGCTTGTTCTTGGTAGGTCTTGTTCAGTTGAGCAAATTCTTTTAGCTCTCAAGTATTGGCTTATGGGGATGGATTTGATTGTAGATGGTAAATGGGATGAAGTGGCATACAATATAGAGTTCGTTGCTGTAGGTTTCCTGAAAATGGTTGTAGAAATTGATCCATTAGGATCTACTGAGATCTCAATAACTAAAAACGTGACTTTACGTCCATATGAATAAGTTAAATGAATATTCATATCATTATTATTCAAATGAGTCATCAAATTATTGAGTTCATCAATAGTGCCCTCCCATACAAAGATGATGTAATCTATATATCTTAGCCAATTGTGTATTTTCTCAATAACGGGAATGGAGGAGCACTGGAAGATATCTCGCTCCCATAACACTAAAACAAGTTGGCATATGAGGGGGCACATGCTGCCCCCATAGCCGTACCTTGTAATTGAAGGAAGATTTGATCTTTAAATGTAATATAATTGTGGGTTAGAACAAACTCCAGGAGGATCAGAAGATGTTCAACCAAGGGGCTGTCCAAATTACTGTTATTTAAGAACCATGTAACTGCCTCTAGACCTGGAGTATGTCGTATAGATGTATAGAGTGCCTCGACATCTGCCGTAACAAGAATCATGTCTTCCTCCAAATGGAGTTGATCTAATCTCCTTAGAGCTGCTGTTGTGTCTAATATGTGTGATGGCAAAGTCGTTACCATAGGTTTCAAATAGTAATCGATTATTTTACATATAATTTCATTAAGGCCTTCCTTACCAGATACGATAGGACGCCCAGGTGGGTCTTTAGAGTTCTTATGCAATTTGAGTAAAAGGTAAAATGTTGGTAATTTGGGTTTTAGTGTTTCAATGGTTTCAAGTAATTTTTTGGGAATAATTCCCTCTGTATATGCCTCCATAAGAATATTAATAAGTTCATTTTGATACTGCTGGAGAGGGATATGTGTTAATTTCCTATAACATTTGTCATCAAAAAGAAGTTTGAAAGCCTGTCTTTCATATAGTTCATTAGGCCAGATGACAAGGTTACCACCTTTGTCCGCCATTTTGAAAGTAACGTTCTTCCATCCCTGTAATTCCTGAATAATTTTTTTTTCTCTAAAATCAGATGATCCCAGATAATGTTTGCGGCTGATGTCTTCAATGTCCTTGGTAACCAATTTCATGAAGACCTCAACCGCAGAAGATGTGTTCATATTTGGGAATTTTTTGGACTTATTAAAGATAAAGGTAGGGAAGGTGCTCATCGTCTCAGCCAGGTAACTTTCCTCCGCTAGTGATTCCAAAATGGCGAGTGCTTCCATTTCTTCATCAATATTCAAAGTCAACCCCATTTCCTTAAGATACTCTCTCTTGGGTCTCTTTATACTTAGAGTTTCCCCTTTTGTTGTGCTATCGGTTGTATGGAGTTGGGGACATATTATGTAATATTCGGTGGAAATTTTCGTGTTTCTAAATGTTCCTTACATGAACTGATGCAAACCCTCAAAAAACAATGAAATTCCAGACTGTGAAGTAACAAAAATGCCAAGTGCCAAGGGGGTTGAATACTTTTGCAAGCCACTCCGTCTATCATCTGTATCATTCCATTAGATGTGCCATTTCTGGGAAGGCTGAGGGCTGGTCTTATTAGGTTGGGAAGGGGCCAATAGCCATAGATCCCAGCCTATTATTAACAGCCCACAGCTGTCTGCTTTGCTGGTTATTAAAAATGGGGGACTCAAAAAACAAACAAACTGACCACCTAAGACAAATTAGACGGGCTGGTATTTTTAGGCTGGGTATGGCCCAAATACCAGGGAGCTTCCTAGCTTAATAATGTCAACCCCAGCTGTCTGCTTTGCCTTAGCTGTTTTTTTTTAATTAGGGGGGACCCTAGGTCATTTAACAACACCAAAGTTGGGGTCCCCATTGGTTTATATGGGGTTCAGGGTCAAGTTTGGGTACTTCGCACTGAACTTCCATTGGTCCACTCATTACTTATAATTATTACAAGTTAAATGGAATTTATGAGTAGGATCAGCTATACTAAGCTGCCTATATGGCCAAGCAGGTCACAGAATATTGAATTAAATGATATCTTGATATTTGATCGAGATATAAACATTTTCTTAATATGTAAATGAGCTGTTAAGATCTATGGGCTGGACATAGATCTCCCTGAGAATCTGCCTCCAGAGATTACATTCAGTGCAAGGGGTGTTACCAGTGTGAGACATGTAACTAAAAACAGAAGAGTAGAATTGAACTTTGTCTCATTACAAAATAGTTTGCTGCAGTTCTGCTATATTGTAACATTGTCTGCCTGTGAGATGGAAGCTGAAGCTTAAAGGAACCTGCAGATTATTATTATTATTATTCATTTTTATAGCGCCATTTATTCCATGGCGCTTTACGTCTGAACGGGGCAAATATAGACAAGTACAATAAACATGAGTAAAACAAGGCACACACAAGTACAGGAGGAGAGAGGACCCTGCCCGCGAGGGCTCACAGTCTACAGGGGATGGGTGAGGATACAGTAGGAGAGGGTAGAGCTGGTTGTGCGGCGGTTCAGTAGACTGGGGATCACTGCAGGTTGTAGGCTTGTCGGAAGAGGTGAGTCTTCAGGTTCCTTTTGAAGGTTTCCGTGGTAGGCGAGAGTCTGATGTGTTGGGGTAGAGAGTTCCAGAGTATGGGGGAAGCACGGGAGAAGTCTTGGATGTGTTTGTGGGAGGAAGAGATGAGAGAGGAGTAGAGAAGGAGGTCTTGAGAGGATTGGAGGTTGCTTGTAGGTAAGTACTGGGAGACCATGTCACAGATGTATGGAGGAGACAGGTTGTGAATGGCTTTGTATGTCATTGTTAGTGTTTTGAACTGTAGCCTCTGGGCAATAGGAAGCCAGTGAAGGGTCTGGCAGAGAAGAGAGGCTGGGGAGCAGTTATGCAGCAGTGAGCCGGTTGTCATCGGCAGTCACGTCCCGTCAACAGAGCAGAGTGGAACAGAAACCACTGCTCAAGTCGACGTGATGTCAGCGGAAGCCACTGATTCACATGTGATGGCAGATACGCCGGCACAACAGGCGGGTAGTTGCTTGTTAGAATACAGCATTACTGCTGCACAAGGTGGCTCTTTTAGTTAAAAACGCCGGGGGTGGGTGGGGGGTGACAGGTTCCCTTTAAGCTCGCGCCATACCAGGCAGGTCAGGGCTGTGTGCTGCAGTCAGGACCTGCTTCTAACAATTGCGGGTGAAGCGTAGCTCTAAATTGTTAACCAGTTAAATGCTGCTGTCAATCGATTGCTGGTCGCCACGACAGCGAGGGGTCTTATTGAAGACTACCGTGCTTGTCATTCAGGACCTCTTTTGCAAATTGTCTCTTCAGAGATGAAGAGGACTAGAACTCTAGTGCCACCTATTGGAAGTAGCAATCCTAACAGTCAATGTCGACCCTTTAACGAGCTTTGTCACATGACTTAGGATAATAGCCAAACCAGATCTCAATTTGCAGACACTGTGTTTTGGGGTACTGCCCCTCATCAGTGCAAAGTGGAGATCTGGTTTGGCTGATTGAGAGGCGTCTGACCGGGATCCAAGAAGTATAGTTTCTCCTTGCGGAGAGTGACATTGGCTTTTATCCTAAGTCATGTGACAAGGATCGTTAAAGGGTCGAATTGACCGTTAGGATTGCTACTTCCA
This sequence comes from Ranitomeya variabilis, assembly GCF_051348905.1. Classification (NCBI taxonomy): domain Eukaryota; kingdom Metazoa; phylum Chordata; class Amphibia; order Anura; family Dendrobatidae; genus Ranitomeya; species Ranitomeya variabilis. The sequence goes on from NC_135237.1 coordinate 518,851,709, forward strand.
ATAGGTGGCTCTCTGAAGAGACAATTTGCATATTTCCCAGAGGAGCATTGCGGCTTTAAGTCTCCTCATCTCGACATGCTTAACATGTCAGTCTCCGCAAGGAGGAACAATACTTCTTGGATCCAGGACCTCTTTTGAAGTCCTGCCTGTGGCTGGGCTTCAAAGGAGACCGTAATTTCTGCAATAGACAACGATGTTGTATAAAAAAAATAAAAAACCCCCACAAAGTTCAAATCACCCCCTTGTTCATCCATTAAAAATAAAGATATTAAAAAAAAAAAATACATATGTGTTATTCAGAAAAGTCCGATCTATCAGAATATAAAAATAATTAACCCGATCGGTAAACTCTGTAAACAAAAAATTCAGAACGCCAAAATTATGTTTATTTGGTTGCTGTTCCACTAAAAATGTGATCAAAACGTCACATCCATCCCAAAATGGTATAAATAAAAAGGTCCTCTTGCCCCACCAAAAAAATAAACCATAAAACGGCTCCATCAGCCGAAAAATAAAAACATACGGGTCATGGAAAATGGGGACACAAGCCAGAATATTTTGTTTTTGAAAACTACTGAATTTTTTTCACCACTAAAATAATAAAAAAGGGACATGTTTGGTATCGCCGTTATCATACTGATGAGCAGAATCATCTTGAAAGGTCATTTTTACAGCAAAATGTACACCATAAAAACAATTCTCCACTTGGAATTATGTTTCCCATTTTCCAGTACACTATGTGGTAAAATGAATGGTGCCATTCAAAACTATAACTTGTCCCACAAAAAAAGAACAAGCCCTCATATGTCTATGTTGTCGGAAAAATAAAGGCGTTATGACTGGGAAGAAGGGGAGGAAAAAAGGAAAACACAAAAACAGAAAATGGCCATGTCGTGAAGGGGTTAAGATGCAATACAACGGAAAAAATCAGATACTATATCGGATCCGTTTTTTTTTGTTTTGCGCATCTGGGGAATTGGATGGGCGCGTCTCATGTAAAATATGGAGGAAACCAGTGGTTTAAAAAACAAATAGCACTAATAAATACTAACACATTCAATGTTTGCCCAGCATTAAAAATAAGTAGAGGTTAATGGGAGAAAAAAGAAATAAAAACAGATACTGACCTAAAAGACTAAAAAAAAAAAAAAAAAACCGCACTGTTTTTATTACTTTTAATATGTCCCTATTGGCTTACAGCCAACGGTAGGCCTCAGTGATTTTTTACTGTAAAAAAAAATGTGTAAAATAAGATAAAAAGCTTAAAAAAAGATTTATGAAACTGTATAGAAACCAAACTGTCCTTGTTGTCCAGGGCAACCAATCACAGCTCTGCTTTGATTTTATATTATGCTTTTGAAAAATGAAATCTTGGCTGTGATTTGTTGCTATGGGCAACAAAGACCATTTTGCGTTTAGATGGTTTCATAATGCCAAACGCCGCTCTATAATGTACCTTATGTTATATACCTTGGCAGAAACTGTATATTTTCTTTATAGAAACAATTGTAGTCAGAGTAGACTATCTGCCTAGGCCTCATGCCTGTCATGGCGACCGCCACTTTAGTTTATGTTCAGTAATATCAGCCCTTAGGCAAGCAAAGGCCTAGATCAATTATCATGATAAAAGGTTTCCATAATCCAATTTAAAAAAAAATAGAAATTCTGGAAACAATCGAATATTTCTGTTCTCCACCTCCAGTGGTCATGAATGGGATGAGAATATTCCTGTAAGGCTGCCGTCACACGTTCAGTATTTGGTCAGTATTTCACCTCAGTATTTTTAAGCCAAAAGCAGTGAGGGTGAGAAGTACAGAAGTGGTGACGTGTTTCTATGATACTTTTGCTCTCCTGATTTTTACAAATGCTGAGGTAAAATACTGACCAAATACTGAACGTGTGACCGTGGCCTAAGGCTTCCTTAGCACACATTTTTTTAGTACCTCATTTTGGCATTAAAACGCATGTATAAACCCATTCATGCATTTTTTTTCTTCCATTTTTCAGTAGGTTCTGGTATTTTTTTCTTTTTTAAATCAATAAGTTTTAGTACCTGGGGCTCTTTATTCTGTTTTTTTGTTAGCTGCATTTTTAACAACATATTCTACAAATTCTGGAAAAGAAAAGACACAAACACAGAAAAAAAAGACAAGTAAACATCAAGTTAAAAAATGCAGTGAAATGAAAAAAAAAAATAGAATTTTTTTTCTCTTTGTGTATGTGAAGTCACATACACCGTACATTTAAAAAGTTAGTTTGCTCTCACAGTCGGAGTTCTTCCACTTATCCATTCCTGAGCATCCTCCTCTCAAGCACACAGCACCATAAATACCTAATTTACACACAAAAAAGCCCACGTAATGTCTATGTGAATTTACACTATTATTCATAAGCAGATGTACATGTACCTTCCGCAGCTGCCCTATTCCCGAAGTTGCCCATAGGCAGCTGCCTACTGTGCCTATCAGTATATTCTTCCTGCTTGTGAGATCTTCAATGTGCTCTCAACGAAATAAAAAGATTTGGTAACGAAAAGGCGCAGTCATAGTCATCCCTCAGCTTCTCAATTATAGAAATTGCGAGCAATAAGGGATAAGATTGGGGCTGAAATGGGAGACATATTAAAGTCTTATGAGGAAGGTTAAACTCCTAATCTTCTAAGGATGATTAGATTTCTAACACTGTGTAGTACGGTAAAGTATCATGCTTTGACGTTGCTGCGGCCATTACTGTCTTGCGTATATGACACTGATGCTTTCCTTGAGTTAATGAACCAACTTTATACTAAATCTGCTCCCATAGGGCTTTGACGAGCATTCTCCATAAAGGCTATTAAATGTGTACACATTGATTTACTAATAATGCACGCTGGGTGCTTGTGAATGCCCGAAGACTGTTTATAACTGAGAAATTATCTGATACTTAGTCCCAAAATACATATTTAATTTTGCTCTAGATAAAGTTGTGGTTTATGTAAATTTTCAGAGAGTGGTCAAATACATATTCTTTTGTATCACTAAGTGTTCCATTTTTACAATTTGCCCTTTAAAGCCCTTTTTTAGTTTATGTCCACCTTTCCGAATTACTGTAATGCTGAGGAGGGTCAGATGGGAATTGACAAGTGACTAAAGGCCTCCATACACCTTAGGCTAACGTAGGCTGACCCCTTCGATATCATTGAGTTTAACAGAGAGTCTAATTTGAATGTGAAGGGGGTCTCAGGGCCTGCTCTGACTTCTCTTCACCATGACACCCCTCTTCTAAAGGGTTATTTTTCCCGTGTGTTGTGCTCGCTCTGCACTTATTAGTAGGCTGGAAGCCTCTGCTACATCTGTGTCCTTGGGACTGGGATTAGTAACACACTCTAGGAGACCTTGGGTCCAGTTCAACAGTTTTACTGTACAGTTCAGATACATTCGGCTGCGGCATACAGTGCAGGGTATAGCCCCCTCTGGTTGATGTTCCCATAAAACAGTACACTTCAAGGTCCTGCCTCCAGTCTTCCTGAACTATCCCCACCTCAACGGCTCCTGTTGGCACAAGGGACTCCCCATTCGGCAACCCAGCTTTCTTGAGACTAGCCACCATTACCTCTTGCTCTTCCCCGATCGGCCTCTTCCTCTTAGGAGAATATGAGATTGTGGACTTCAATGCCTCTTCTGGGCCATAGGTCCCGGACTATCCGGAGATCTACTCTAGAATCTCGGTGTACCTTCCAGCTGTTTGGAAGCTTGGTACTGTTAGGGCCCATCGCAGCTTGTACGTGAACTTGAACCTTTCACTAACACTGTCTGAAACTTTGGCTGCCCAATCAGGAAGTGCTTCCCCTTTTTGTTTGCTGTAACCCTCCCAGTATGTGGGCTATTCCCCAACCATTTAACTGTATGTTACCCAGTGTCTAATAGCTACAGCCGCTTCTCACAAAATTAGAATATCATCAAAAAGTTAATTTATTTCGGTTCTTCAATACAAAGAGTCATTAGAGTGATCTATTTCAAGTGTTTATTTCTGTTAATGTTGATGATTATGGCTTACAGCCATAGAAAACCCAAAAGTAATTATCTCAGTAAATTAGAATACTTTATAACACCAGCTTGAAAAATGATTTTAAAATCCGAAATATTGGCCTACTGAAATGTATGTTCAGTAAATGCACTCAATACTTGGTCGGGGCTCCTTTGGCATCAATTACTGCATCAATGCGGCGTGGCATGGAGGCGATCAGCCTGTGGCACTGCTGAGGTGCTATGGAAGCCCAGGTTGCTTTGATAGCAGCCTTCAGCTCTTCTGCCTTGTTGGGTCTGGTGTCTCTCATCTTCCCTTATGGGGTTAAGGTCAGGCGAGTTTGCTGGCCAATCAAGCACAGTGATACTGTTGTTTGTAAACCAGGTATTGGTGTTTTTGGCAGTGTGGACAAGTGCCAAGTCCTGCTGGAGAATGAAATTTCCAACTCCAAAAAGATCGTATATCCCTATAGCCTTACAATGGTTCCCCATCCCTATAGCCTTACAATGGTTCCCCTATTGGACAGCCTTCCCCAATCCCTTGGGATGGCCTTGAAGTTAAGCCTCAAGGAAACCGAGCACAAACCAGCCATAAGGATAGCATACATTTTTATATATAAATAACATATGCAAAGCAAAGAACATTTTCATCAAATATAACTCATTTGCCACAATGTCTTCTTGAGCTACTTCTCATCCTGTCACTAATGAGGGCAGCCCATTCGATTTAAAAACTTACCTAAAACTATCTAGAAGAATTTAGTGATGGGGAATCGAATAGGCAGCTGTTCAACACATCTGGCTCCACTTTTATTTTGAGGGAAATACCTCTTCAGCCCTGAAAGTGGGTTATAGTCTTTCAGTGCCAGAACCATACATACTATCTCTTTGCCTATTGAAAACAATGCAAGGTTGCCGGTTAAACGCAATGGGCACCATGTAATGCCACAATTGCACCCATAGACCCTTGCATAAGGGAGAAGGGAACTTCCAATAGCAACAGATATGTTCTCTTCTGAGGCAAAGGCACATTCTGAAGTAGGGTTAGAAAAACAAGTTGTCTAACCAACTCTACACACCAGAAAATAGTAAAATGTGCTAATACTATTCCAACAGATCCCTTTTCTTTAGAGTTATGGGGGCTAAGGTTTGAAACCCTATTCTCACAATTCTTCTCTATGTACTAAGGGCCTCAGTAAGGAAAAATGTAGCACAAGCGAGGAGGAAATAGTCGCAACAGGGAAAATTAAAAATTATTTTATCGTGCCCCCAAAATCTCCCATGGAGGCCAACTTTGGCTTTTTTGCGCCATAAGATGTTATACGACTACTTGCCCGGTAAGAATATTCTGGCTGCTTATTAAAGCTTGTCAGTCCACGTCTTGTACCCTTTCAGACAATACTCTAATTAGCACACATTGTTTATCAAGTGCCAAAACGCGACAAAAATGCCGACTCTCACAGTAACACTGCATAGAAATGAACAGTGCTAATTAAGTGTGGTACTCGTTATATGACCCTGTTTGACCCAAAGTCCTAAAGGAACACAAAATGGAAAGTAGCAATGTTTTAAGTTCCTTGTTCTTCTCATGCTCCATTCTCATTTTTTTTTTCAATCTATAGTATAATATTTTGGCCTGATAACTAAAATTTGCTGCAAAAAGGATAAAGACAAATAAGGCAAAGTTAAAGCATTGCGTGTTTGCTGCGGATTCATGCATGTAAAATTTGTAGCATTTAGTCGATGATTTTTAACTTAGAGGGGTTGTCCAGAAATTTTACCTTGATGGCCTATCCTTTTGCTTTAGAGTTTACCCATTTATTTCAATAAGAGCCTAAGATCGCTGACCTGCATTGTTTTATTGCGTCTTTTGGTGCGTTGCGGCCACAAGGTGCACATCAAAATAGATCAACAAAGGTATGGGAGCACATTGTCTTTTTCAGATAGATTCGCTCCCCCTGAAAAAATGCTCATAAAGCTCTCAAGAGAATAAACATATACATTTTTATGTAAAAAAGTTTTCAAGTTTCAAAAGATGCCAATAGGCTAAAAGAAGATGGTTTACGCCATGGTGCTGAAACGTCGCACAGTGGGCCATTAAAACAACTTTTTTTTTTTTTTTTGCGCTAAAAGAAATGGTGTGCTGCTTCCATTTTTTATTTATCTATTTATCTATCTATTTATTTTCTATCATCTATCACATATCTATCTATTATCTACTATCTATCTATTACCTATCATCTATATCTATATATCGATCTATTATCTATCACATGTATATCTATTATCTATCTATTATCTATCTATCACATATCAATCTATTATCTACTATCTATCTATTATCTATATCTATATATTGATCTATTATCTATCACATGTATATCTATTATCTATCTATCACATATCAATCTATTATCTATCTATTCTCTATCTACTGTCTATTTTCTACTATCTATCTATATAGCTATCTATTATCTATCTATTATCTATCTACTGTCTATTTTCTACTATCTATATAGCTATCTATTATCTATTATATATCATCTATATATCTATTATCTATTTATATATCTATTATCTATCTATTATCTACTATCTATTATCTATCTACTGTCTATTTTCTACTATCTATCTATATAGCTATCTATTATCTATTATCTATCATCTATATATCTATTATCTATTTATATATCTATTATCTATCTATTATCTACTATCTATCACATATCTATCTATTATCTTTGTATCTATGTATCTATCTATCTCACTATGTATATGTACCACAACATCATAATAGTTGCAAGTTTTGTGATGCAATATACATCCACACGGTTTTTGCAGGTGAAAACGTGTAAAATAAATTGGTCTTATCTATAAAAAAAAAAACACATGGCAGTTATTAATATAGTTTTTTTTTTACTATATGGTGTAAGCCTTCTATTATACCAGTCCCAATAAACCTGTCTAAACGAATGTTTTCTCCTGTTAGTACACTGCTGTAGTCATACCCTAAGCGCACTATACAAGATATGCCTGTCTGAATCAGTGCTGAGGCTGCTGTAATCACAGGATTCTTTTTAGCAATCAAGCTTTTTCTCTCTTCCCATAATTAAATAAGATATTTAAATTGATTTATTTCTCTTTGACTATTTATCAATCAATCTACGGTAACTATCTATCTATCCATCCATCATTATCTCTCTATCTGTTTCTGTAGCTAGGAGCAGGGAGGAAGTAAAGGACTCTAATTCTTCTATAATTCTTCTACTCTATCTCATGCAGAATGTAGCCTGAAAGTGAACGACATAGAGCATCCATTTTTAATTTTGGGTTTATCCAGAGAGTTGTTAGGTGGATCACTAGGGTTACACTTCAAGATGTAAGGTAACATTAAAGGGACATTTATTAAAAATATATAATAATAATAATCCATAAGTGGGAAAATTCTCATTACATTGGCATAGAGGGAACAACGGCAGCTCCATGCGGTTACTCCATGAGTTAGAGGAGATTATTTGGATGCATAGAGACCGGTCTGGAGGAAGCAGAATGTTTCCTAGCGCAGCATTTTGAATACTCTTTAGAGCTGTGATGCATGAAGGTCAATTAGCAGAAGGTTAGACTCGTTAGGCTGGGAGACATGAGGACATGCATTAGTGTTAGCTTCAAAGTGACATAAGAGCTAATGGATTTAAAGAATATTGGTAGCACGCTTAGGATCAATGCAGGGTATCTGTGTGTGAAAACTTTTATTTAGCATCACACGAAGCTGAATAGTGATGAAGGAAGCAGAGCCTTCTGGGACTTGTAGTTTGTGAGCATCACTAGGAATGCATGATAATCCAGAGAACAAGTCTTTATAATGGTCAGAGCATGAGGGAAGCAGGATGGGGAATATTTACCAAAAGTGTCAAAATGTTCTAAAATCTACCCAACATGACAAATGCGCTAAGCATAATTATTTAGCGGAAATCTATGTTTTGGCACAAATGTTGTGTACCAGCCTACTGGATCAACAGAACTGCACCCTACTAGATCATTGCTGCCCCTGCGGGAATCAGAACCACCAAGAGAGCAGCAGAATAAGGGCAGGTGCAGACGAGCGTACTTTCGGTCCGAGTGAGATCGAACAAAACATGGAATCACACTTAGACCAATCTTAGTCTATGGAGACTTGCACACATCCGATTTTTTTTAAAATGCTGCATGCCTTAGTTTGCTCAGATATTCTGATCGAACTTGGCCATGGAAGTCAATGATTGGACACGGCCGCGGAGGTCAGTGATCGGACCCGGGTGTGGAAGTCAATGATCGGACCCGGCCAAGGAAGTCAATGATCGCACCCGGGCGTGGAAGTCAATGATCGCACTCGGGCGTGGAAGTCAATGATCGGACACGGCCGCGGAGGTCAATGATCACACCCGGCCATGGAAGTCAATGATCGGACACGGCCGCGGAGGTCAATGATCGGACCCAGGCGTGGAAGTCAATGATCGGACCCGGCCAAAGAAGTCAGTGATTGCACCCGGGCGTGGAAGTCAATGATCGCACCCGGGCGTGGAAGTCAATGATCGCACCCGGGCGTGGACGTCAATGATCGGACCCGGCCAAAGAAGTCAGTGATTGCACCCGGGCGTGGAAGTCAATGATTGCACCCGGGCGTGGAAGTCAATGATCGCACTCGGGCGTGGACGTCAATGATCGGACCCGGCCAAGGAAGTCAATGATCGCACCCGGGCATGGAAGTCAATGATCGCACCCGGGCGTGGAAGTCAATGATCGCACCCGGGCGTGGAGGTCAATGATCGGACCCGGGCGTGGAAGTCAATGATTGCACCCGGGCGTGGAAGTCAATGATTGCACCCGGGCGTGGAAGTCAATGATTGCACCCGGGCGTGGAAGTCAATGATTTCAACTGGCCATGGAAGTCGATGATCGAATCTGGCCATGGAAGTCAATGATTGCACCCGGGCATGGAAGTCAATGATTGCACCTGGCCATGGAAGTAAGTGATCGCACCTGACCATGGAAGTCAATGATCACACCCGGCCATGGAAGTCAATGATCACACCCAGCCATGAAAGTCAATGATTGCGCCCGACCATGGAAGTCAATGATCGCGCCCGAACATAGAAGTCAATGAGTGAGTGGAAAACATCAGACGGCACTTGGATGACATCTGAGGTCAATCCAATTTCCACGCACTGACAGAATGAAGATGATGGAGAAATTTGTTTCTCTGTCTTCTCATCTGAGAGAATTGGAGCACAGTCTGATCACACTCTGAATAGAGTTTGAGTGCTTTTTGCCTAAGTGACCCGACTCTCTTGGCTGCAGGGATTGTCAGTATGTTAGGCAATGCTTGGATGTATTGTGACTGTCGGACAGCCGTGAGACATGCAGCCGCGGGGACGAGAACATATTATTAGGTCACACTGAAGTCACTCCATTAGCACAAGAGCATGCTCAGATAACACCGTTTTTGGACCTGTGGTTCTCACCTCTTTGTATCCTCCTATGTTCACAACTCTCACACACTGCACAGGAACCGTCTGATTAGCTCAATGCTGAGGCTGCTGTAATCACAGGATTTTCTTTTATCCTTTCTCTCACCATGCCCTGACGGTCAGTATAACCCCATAGAGAAGATTAATTGGGACTTCTAGTGGTAGCTTTTGCCATTCAGGATGAAATGGTTTGGTGAATGTTTCTCCCTTAAATATGGTCTTCGTCCAATTATATTTTCCTAATCCATATTTATTAATATAATGAAATCATCCTTTATCACTATTTGGCCCCAATATTTTTTTTTTTTGCATTTGGATGAAATAAGCCCGGACTGATGGTTCATATCTACAAGCAACATCACAGTTGATCATCTGTCAATATCTGTGAATCCATCGTCTTCTGAAATTGTCACTTAGCGGAGAAGCTCGCAGTCAGCAGATTTCCTAAGAGTTCCCTTTCTTAACGGCAACAATGATTTTCTCAATGATTGATGTTGAAGGCCGTTCTGAATATCTTTTGTTGCTTTGCTTGACCTGAATATTTTCTGTATCTTTGCTCCATCTGAATTCCTTGGTGAATTTCGACTTCTCAGTAGCGGCTTACAATGTTCCTGCAGAGAACGTCCAGACTTGTCATGATAATGTTAGTCAGAGCATTACATGGCGGCATTTCCTCCCTAGGCACAGGATAAATATAGGGATTGCCCATTTCTGGATTAACACTAAGGGATAATTTGTCATTGAATTTGCTTGTTTTATTTTTCTAATTTTTGGCAATTTTTTCTCTGCCTGTTTATTTTTCACTTGTTTTTTGTGGCTTTTTAAAGCTCTTTGCCACTTTTTTTTTGTTCATAAATATGGAGCCAATTCCAATTTTTCTTTCTTTCTTTCTTTATTCATTTGCAACTTTTTAAAAAGTCACAAATTTTTTGCACAATTGTAATTATTTTTTTTTCCCGCAATTAAAGATATTTTAAAAGATTGCCCCCCCTCCCAAAAAAAAAGTCATCTTTGAATTTGCACAAAATTGATCAACATTGTGTTATTTTTGATCGATTAATTTGTTGAAAAGTCCTCCAAGCTAAAAAAAACCAATATAAAAAAATTACCATACTTTAAAAAAGCTGCCTTAATTTTTCATTCACATATTTTTTTTTGTGCTTTTAGAGAGTAACGATTTATATAATTTTTTTACGTAATGAATAAGGAGAGCATTGTGTGTGTTTGTATGCATTATACTAAATGGTTTATCAGTCATAGGAATACATACTAAATGTAGTTTTTCATGTAATGTATATGAAGATTTAAAAAGAAAAAAAATGTGTGCAATTGTGTTCTAGTAACCCTAGTGGAGTACAAAATCTACTAGTTTTTTTTGTGGAGTTGAAGATTACATACAACATTTTAAAGCCTATTGTAAGGGTCATATGACATTTTACCCCCCCCCCCCCCCCCAAAAAAAAAAAAAAAAAAAAAAAAAGACGTAAATTTAAACAAAAGTGCAAAAATAAAAAATCTTTGAATTTGTGCCTAATGATAAAACTTCATGTGCCGTTTTCATTCATTTGACGCTAAATCTGCCAGTTCTAGAAAGACAAGAGGAAAAAAAAATGACTTAAAAATGCAAATAATGAACTGTGAGCTCCCCCTATTGGTGACTGCAGGTAGCCAGAATTCAGTTTTTTATCACTATAAAAAATGTAGCTCCAATGTTTATAAAAAAATATATAAAAAAGGAATTAGCTCAGAATATTGCACTTATACACGTGGTGTTAAGAGGCAGAAGTTAATTTATGCTTCTACATCTTCTTTTAAGAAATTGATCCCTATTTCTATTTCTTGAAAGGCTGGGTGTTAATATGGCATCCATATGGCTACTCACCGAGGTCACCCAAACTCCTTCCCGGCAAATCTATCAGGTCCTCATTTCATACGTTTGGGAATAATGGTGGCCATATGAGTTATCACCAAGAGACAGATATACAATATGAAACCTGTACAGTGCGTTTGTAGTCACCTTTCTTGGCTTTGTGTTGCGAGGTCCATAATACAGTTCTCGGTGGCATTTTTGCTCCTGTATGCAGTGAATATTCCCTAGATGTGGACGTTGCCGTCTTCCAGGCTGGACATTGCTCACTGAGCTCCATCTAGTAATAGCACTAATGAGTTATATGCGGCTTTCTGAATCAGCCATAGTTCTGTAAGATCGGTGATGTGCTCGGAGAGTCGCGAGCTCATTACATTACAGTAATTACATGGCTTCTGTAGGTTTCCTGCAGTATTTTCTTCACTATGTCTCAGATTCTGCTTGTTCGAGGGCATTTTATTCATCTCTACATCATTTCGATATAACAGCCATCTAGTAACATTTCATAGTAAATATAGAATTTCTGACTTGAACGCCCCGCCCTTCACCATGCTGTGATTTTAATTACATCCAAACACAGTTGGTTCTAACCTCCTCTATAAATACAGGCTTTACCATTTTATTAGCCATAGGTAAGTGTTCACACTAGGCAGACAGGTTAGTTACCCATTCGATTTGAGATTACCTTGACGTTTGGTGAATGGGCTCACAACATTTGGCCAAATTTTGTGCTAAAAATCTCATGTGTTTTTTCATAAATTTCACAAGCCATTATGCTGTTCACATTTCATGTATTGCACATTTCCTTGCTTTAGCACAATAAACTTGAGTGCAGCCATTATCTATTTGCTAGTAACATTTCATAGTTATGAAATCACAAATTTGTATCTGTTTTATGCGTACAGTACTTGAGTTGTATTTTATGCCTTTTTATTAGATGATACAGATCCTTCACAGCTGGGAGGGACGCGGGTTACAGTGCAGAGAAATGGCATACTTCCTATGGATGGATACGTAATTAGCTCTCCTCTTCTGTGTTTTCTGGAGTTCCTGCCCCCATCAGTACAGAAAAGGAAACGGGTTAGCTGTGTGAGAGAACGTTGATGTAGCTCTTCTTATAAAGACCACCGATGGTAAATGGAATATCACAGGCTAGGCATTGTTTAATGGGAAACAGGTGGACAAATTGGCTCTCCTCGAGAAGAATGGAGACTAGAGACCAGATTTAAAAGTTTTAAATAACTGAGACTGTTCTGGCTCTATATCTAGCCTGCTAGTATGGGGCTTTTGAGACACTATTTCTATGGATGACTCTATGTACCAGTACGCACACAAAGTGATTTCATCAGATGGCTAAACTCCACTCTAGAGGCATATATGAAGATTCCAGAAGAAGGTTTATTTTTCAAGCAGAATTCTTGTATTATGCACCATTACAATAGGTAGAAAGACCTCCAATGTGATTGGGATCTTACAGGCTAGGCAATGTTTCATGGGAAACAGGTATACAAATGAGCTCTCCTTGAGAAGGATGGATTTAAAAGCTTCAAATAAGACTATTCTGACTCTAGAACTAGGCTGCGAGTAGGGGGCTTTTGAACACCTTTTCTATGAATGTCCTTATGTACCAGTACTCGCACAAAGTGATTTTATCAGATGGCTTAACTCAACTCCAGAGGCACATGTGAAGATTCCAGAAGAAGGTATATTTTCAAGCTGAATTATTGTGTTATGCACAATTACAGTAGGTAAATAGACCTCCGATGGTGAATGGAATCTTACAGGCTAGGCAATGTTTCTTGGGAAACAGGTATACAAATGAGCTCTCCTTGAGAAGGATGGAGAGGAGAGACCAGATTTAGAAGTTTTAAATAAGACTATTCTGACTCTATAACTAGGTAGCGGCTCGCGAGTATTGGGCTTTTGAGGCACCTATTCTCTGGATGTCCCTATGTACCAGTACTCTCACAAAGTGATTTTATCAGATGGTTTAACTCGACTCCAGAGGCACATGTGAAGATTCCAGAAGAAGGTTTATTTTCAAGCTGAATTCTTGTGTTATGCACAATTACAGTAGGTAAAAAGACAATTCTAAATCAGAGCTGTGTAGAGATGATGCTAGCAAAATGGATGACAAACACTGTTCGGGGAAGAAGAAAGAAGAGAGGGGTTAGTGACATCAGAGCTTGTGAGACAGGGAGAGAGATGGGACAAACCTCTGAAAGTTAAACCTGATTACACGTCAACAATACAACGGCAATACAATACTGTATGATACCCAAGTCGTGGCACACGACAATGACCTCTTTGGTTGTGTTTATATGTGTCATTTTTATGCTGTCTGCTCATGCAGTTTATGAAGCCAAAGCTAAAATAGGAGTTGATTAAAAAAAAATATTCCTATATAATTGCCCTACTTTTACAATCCACCCCTGACATTGACTTTAAAAATTACAAGAAAAAATGCACATGTAGAAAACAAAACGCACCACCCTGCAATCCACTGAAGTTTCTTTTAGCCGCACAGTTTCCAGATATGTTATATAGGGGCTGCTCCAGTATAGCAGAGTGATATTTGGTGTTACCTGGTGGTGCTGTTCTCTGCTCTAATATGATTCTCATATGCTATAAGAGGGGAAATAGCCAAGTGGGGTCTTTGAGTCAGCCCTACAGATTTGGAGCTACCGCAAGGAAGAGTTGGCAAATATTGCCAATTATAGATGTGCCATGCTTATAGGCTCCTACCCCCTAAAAAAAGACTAAATACTGTCATATCCAAACAAAGTGTCAGTTTAAGGGTGTGCATATTTATAAAACCACATTATTATAGTTCTTTATTTTTATTTTTCCAACCGAAAAGATTTGTTTATTTTTCAGTTGAATAGTACAGATTATTGGCGACATGAAAGGGGGAAAAGGATCTGAAATTATTCCTCTTGGTATGATTTTCTTTCTGACATTTTAACAGGGTGTGTAGACTTTTTATATCCACTTTATGCACAGTAGACATTAGTTGGCAGTATCGAATTGATTCCAGTCCATCGTTCACATCCAGATGGGAGCAGAAGAACCATCTCATACCTGAGGAGGGCATCCGCAGCTATTCGTTTATTTAGCCAGCCCGGCGTGACGCACATGTGACGTAGTGCCAGCAGAGGTGTGAATGCTGTCAGGTTTAGAGAAGGCTTTCCCGATCGCGGACAGATACCGTAGACCACTTTCTTGACCGATGGACTAGGACGTGCAAGTTGATTCCCACCAACTCTTGTAGACATCCCTGCAATCTACTGACGCTCATGAGCCAGTAGACAGTAGAGAACTCCACCCCAAGCTACTTGAAGAACTTCTGTCTGGTATCTGGTATCTTCAGGTCAGCCGGCCAGTGTCACCATGTCGGTCATGGGTACATACGGTAACATGAAATCCCCTGATTGATAGATTGGATCCTGTAGATGATGTGCTATAACGTTGCCTGTATTGTCTCTGTTCTGGCTATGAAACAAACCGCACCGTGAGGAAGCTGACACCGCTCCGTAACCGCAAACCGGCGTTTCCTCCTAATGAATGAAGCTGCTACAATAGATAGATAGTCATCGCTGCCACCGATGATTATGCGCTGGCGTACTACAGCCAGTTTATTGCCCAGCATGTTGGCATGTCCAATATTGTGAATAGCGTCTCCACACCAAGAGGCATATAAGCCAAATTGCGCACAGAAATAGTTTGCTACATGTATTATTAAATGGGTGTTCCTGGCATCACTAATTGGTACTATATTATTTATATCATATACAGTAAGTGGTGGTTTCATTCACTTGTCCCACATGATAGACTTAAATGTATTCTGCCTATTGTCAAGTCTTTTTTATTCTGTATTTATTGCTCACGCTGACAAGTATAATCAGGTCTGGACACTGGTAGTTTTGGGGGGTAAGTTTAAAGGGGACGACTGGTCACTTTATTTATTTCCTTTACTTTAGAGGGATTTTCAGAAGTTTTCTTCACATTGAGCTTAATGATATCAGAAATATAAGAAGTAAAAAATGATCTATTTGGTTCTATGGGACATTGTGGTCATTCTCTGTACCATATTATTGTGCAGGAGGAGGGAAGAGGAAGGAGGAGCTGTGCCAGGAACGTCACCCTTGGTCACTGCTGTGATCCTTTGTGCTTTTTGCTTCTGGCGTAATGAGTACCTATCACCAAATTTTTCCTGCTAAACTGGGCACACAATGTAATGGTGATTATAGAGTGGAATAAAATGTTTTTATTTATATTTAAAATGTATTTAGAACCCAATTAGTTAACTTTTTTTTATGAACTCCAAGTGGGTGTTATCCGAGTTTTTACTGTGGCCAAAACTTCTTCCCTCTGTATGATGCTGACCAATCATAAGCTGGTAGCAACACAGTGGAAAAAGAACACGCCCCTACAATAATCCAAACCAGGTTTCTCAGTGTGTGAGATGTAACTATACAGCTGTGATCGCCTGGTCTGACCTCCTGCATGATTAGAGAGCACAGATGAGTTTAGCTGTGTCATATTACAAACCTTTTTTATTGGATTTCCACCTCTCATAGCACTGTCTTCTCTGCTGCACTGCCCCTTCCACACATTGCCTGTCTGGAGATCAGAGCTCAAAGTGTCAGCATCACACTTACCAATGTCCTGGTCAGCTTGTGATTGCTCTGCAGTGAGAGCTGAAGAGGCTTTCATGTCTTCTCAGATATGAGTTCTCCAGAGCAGTCTACTACTATATGAGATGTAATGACACCCCGTTCTCACTGCAGAGAGATTACAAGTTGCTTGAGCACAGCAGTCATATGTGGGATTACTGATATTTTACAGACAATGTAGGGGAAGGCAGCACAGCAGAGCTGAAAATGCTGTGAAAGGTGGAGAACTAATGCTGCACCTTCCCCCACACAAACCTTGTCTGATTGGTGTTAGTCATCTGTGCTTTCTAATCATGCAGGAGGTTAGACCAGGACACCAGGGCTGTATACTTACATTTGACACACCGAGAAATCTGCTCTAAGTTACGGTGGGGGCGTGTTCTTCTTTCCTTTGTGTTGCTGCCTGCTTATGATTGGTCAGCATCATACAGGGAGAAGAAGTACATGCCCCCAGTGAAAACTGTCTGATACCCAAGTTAACCTATTAGGTGCCAAATGCTTCGATTGCTAATATTGCTTTAAAACTCAGACGAAATTGTACAATAACACAGATTTTGGAAATAAGATATGAAGACTGTCCAGGATTATGAAAAGCATAGCTGTTCTCATTCAAAAACAGTGGCATGCCTTTTCAAGGTATTGCTGCTCTGCTCCATTCACTTCAATAGAGCTGAGTTGTAATACCAGACAGAAATAATGTAAAGTTTTTGGTACTGTTTAAAATAAAAAAAACAAGCCATAGTTATCTAATTGTTGATAGTCCCTTTAAAGATGTTGTCCCTTAATAGAATAGCATAGATAGCAACTACTTAGATTGCTCCTTTAACCACTGAAAGGGATTGTATTTTTTTTAATCCTTTCGTTTTCTGTGCAAAAAAAACCCAAAACAATGTGGCTGCCGCAGTGACTTCAACATCATCACTTCAGTCAATCATTTGGCTGAACTAACTAGTGCCATCTATATCAATATCACATCAGTGATTGGCTGCAGCTGTCATGATGTCCCTGTTGCAGCCACCTTTTGTGCAGAGAAAATCAACACGATAATAAAAGAAATTAAATAGAAAAATCTGTTAGCACATTTTGACACCAGCATAACATAGACACCTTGATTCCAGGAATGTGTCACTCACTGGGCTATTTGCTATAGTTTCGATTAAAATCACAGTTTTATCTGTAGATTATCACTAAAGGACTAGTAAACCTGCTGTCAGGTAGTCCTCCATTTTCATGAGCTCTGTATAACCCCACCCCTACCTCTGATTGGCAGCTTTCTGCTTATGCACAGTGTAAATGGAAAGCTGCCATTCCATGGCATGGGCGGGGTTACACAGGGCTCAGCAGTGTGTCATGTCCTCTTGGGAGGTCTGGGGTTAGACAATAGTTAGTATTGGGAATTTAAGGTCTCCCATTTAGCCTGTGTGTTTTGTTCCACATATTAAATAGACTGCGTTTCCTTTGGCGCTGAAGAGGTTTACGACTCTTTGAATGCTGGTTGAAAACATACTGATCCATCTCACAGCTGTTTCTGACCTGCTCATATTCTCTCTCTATAAAACCTGGCCAGACCTTTTCATCCTCTCCTGTTAAAGTTTACTTCCTGGCTTGCTGGAGTTGGTGTGCTGAAGTTGGAGTTTGTAGTTGCTGCTGGAGATTGTTGTCTACTGGTTTTGAGTGTATGCTTTCTCCTTAATCCTATTTCCATTTGGTTAGTATCTGCCTATCCTTCCCTTGATGAGGGGTTTTGTATGCAAGCTGTTTTTTGTTATCCCTGTATTTCTTACGTGGTTATACACTAACATATCTGGTCCAGGCCTCCTGGGGAGGGTGAGGGGACAGCATATCAGGAGTATAGTAGGTTGGAGACTCAGGCCTCTCTACCATCAAGTGTACCCCCGGCACAGGGATAGTTGGGGCCCCAGTTCCAGGGACAGTTTGAGGCAGGGTTTCATCTTGCTCTCCGATGAAGTAACAAAATCCTGGTGACAGATTCCTTTTAAGTGGTTGAAGACGCAATCTTATTTCTTGTTGTCTAGGCTGCTGTACTTCTTTATAGTTGCACTGGTTTGTTCCAGTGTTATCTGAGGCCTCTATGAAGGAGGCAGTGACCGTTACAGCAATAGATGTGGCAGAATCCTAATAATTGGGTTGCACAGACTGCAATAGTGTGGCGGCGGGTGCAGTCGGCTACCGGTCCTCCTATGAATGACGCCTCTTCCCGGCTCTGTCTCACGGTTGCTTAGTCAGGTGTAGTTCACAATGTATGTTCTCATTATTTTCCTGCGCTCGGCTGTTTTTCTCTCCAGGCCGCTGGGAGGAGTACGGGGATTACAATGTGCCTGTGCGCCTTCAGCTCTCCCCTTACGTGATTTTGCTATCATTCCCAGCAGCATATTAAAGGGGGAACAAAAAACGTCATAAAATCACGATTATCGGGAAAGTTTACGCGTGGGTCTTTCTATCCACTGGTTTACAAGGCGCACTGGAAATGAATGAGTTTGATTAGGATGATTATGGCGGCTGGTGGCTATTAGCCATGGCACAAATACTGCAGGCTGTGTCATGTCAATGCAGAGAATCGCATCTGACGGGGCTGGAATCACTGACTTTTTTTTTTTTTTCCCCCTCCATGTGTTCTTAAAATAGATGATCGGTCCTTTCATTAGATTGCGGTTGCATAAAAGAACAACGTTGGGGAATGGGAGGGATGCTGCTCATTTTAATTGAACAGGGGGGAAGAAGACATTAAAGGCGTAATTTGCTGAATCTCCCATTATCTTGCGCAGGCTATAGCCATTTACACACCAGGGAGAACGCTGGGCCGCGCTGCTCCTGCCTGCAGCCATGGAGCATTAGTGGAACGCACAACACAAATGAGAATTATTTGTTAAAATGGCTTCTCCATACTGCGCCCGCATCCTTTCCCAGCTATGGTAATCCGCCATAAAGAGTCGGGACACAGGGATCCGGCTGCAAGACAGGAAATTACCCCCCTCAAAAAAAACCCCAACAATTAAAAAAAAACCTCTGGAACAGTAAAGATCAGGTCGGCACATTACGGGTGCCAGCGGTCAGTGTGTAATCGCTAATACTGCCCTGGTTGCTAGGACTGCCGAGAAAATGTGTATTAAAGAAACCCCGTGCCAATCCCAGGGCAGCTGGATCAGCAGGGACAGTAATGCCTTTCTTAACCCATTGCTTGTCTCCTGGCAGGCGCGCGCATCACCGCTTTTATGCTGACTGAGCGCAGAGTGGCACAGGCAGCGCTGTGTGGTTGGAGGCTTCCAGCACTGTGAGGGTTAACAGTTGTAAGCTATTCTGAATGTGGCAGAAGCCAGGGATATTTGTTCTAAGATTTCTAAGTTTAAGGTTTATCACTACATGAAGGATGGATGGATATGTCATAGATAGAACATAAATAGATAGATGATAGATATAGATAGATAGATAGATAATAGATAGAAGATAAATAGATAGATAATTAGATGATAGATAGATAATAAATAGATAGATAATTATACATAGATAATAGATAGAAGATAGATAGATAATAGGTAGATAGATATGAAATAGATAGATATTAGATAGAAGATAATAGATAGATGATCATCCTTTTTCTCGTTTGTACATGGAAATACGAGAAGCAATGGAATGTAACTGAAAGGGAGAAGTTACAGATTAGATATTAGGAAAATCTTTTTCACAGTGAGGGTGATCAATGAGTGGTACAGGCTGCCAAGAGAGGTGGCGAGTTCTCCTTCCATTGAAGTCTTCAGAGGCTGGACAGACATCTGCCTGAGATGGTGTAGTGAATCCTGCATTGAGCAGGGGGTTGGACACGATGACCCTGGAGGTCCCTTCCAACTCTACCATTCTATGACTCTATGATGGATAGATAAATAGAAGGTAGGATAGATGGATAGATAGATATGAGATGGATGAATGGATAGAACGTTAGATAGATGGAATTGGACATGGGTTGTATGGTGAGTGAAAGGGATAGAAAATAGACCAAAAATGTGAGATCAAAAGACTGGAGAAAGATAGATAAAGAGATACATACTGTAAATACTCAGGATGGATAGAAGGATGAATAGATGTATGGATGATAGATAGATTTGAGACCAATGTTAAAGGGAACCTGTCACCCCGTTTTTTCAGTATGGGATAAAAATACCATTAAATAGGGCCTGAGCTGTGCTGGACAATAGTGTATTTTCTGTACTCTGATTCCCCACCTATGCTGCCGAAATACCTTACCAAAGTCGCCGTTTTCGCCTGTCAATCAAGGTGGTCTGGTCAGATGGGCGTGGTGAAATCGCTTCTTCTCCCCCAGATCTTGCTCATCTTTCCGTTGGTGGCGTAGTGGTGTGCGCATGCCCAACAGCGGAATGCACTGCGCAGCTGAAGAAAAAGAGCGCGATCTGCGCTATTCTCCGCTTTATCGCTGGCGGCGGCCATCATCCTGAGGCCGCGCGTGCGCAGATGGAGCGCTCTGCTGCCCAGGGCTTCAGGAAAATGGCCGCGGGATGCCGCATGTGCGCAGATGGAGATCGCGGCGGCCATTTTCCTGAAGCCCTGGGCAGCAGAGCGCTCCATCTGCGCACGCGCGGCCTCAGGATGATGGCCGCCGCCAGCGATAAAGCGGAGAATAGCGCAGATCGCGCTCTTTTTCTTCAGCTGTGCAGTGCATTCCGCTGTTGGGCATGCGCAAACCACTACGCCACCAACGGAAAGATGAGCAAGATCTGGGGGAGAAGAAGCGATGTCACCACGCCCATCTGACCAGACCACCTTGATTGACAGGCGAAAACGGCGACTTTGGTAAGGTATTTCGGCAGCATAGGTGGGGAATCAGAGTACAGAAAATACACTATTGTCCAGCACAGCTCAGGCCCTATTTAATGGTATTTTTATCCCATACTGAAAAAACGGGGTGACAGGTTCCCTTTAAGGAGAAAGGATAGAAAATAGATATGAAAAAAAAGATTAGAAAATAGATGCAAGAATATATTGATATAAGACAGAAAGACTGGAGATAGAGACATGGATAATGTATAGATGGGTATGAGACAGATTTGATAGATAATGGATAGATAATAGATTAGATAGATAGATAATAGATAGATGGATAGATATATAATAGTTAGATGATAGATTAGATACATAATAGAGAGATGATAGATAGATAGATAGATAGATAGATAGATAGATAGATAGATAGATTGATAGATAGATGATAGATAATAAATAGCTAATAGATAAATAAGAGAGAGATGATGGATGATGGCCAGTAGTCCTGTAGTTTGGGAGCCCCCGTCCTGGGGCAGGTATCCCCTCTGCGCCTCCCCCTCTCTCTGGGCTGAGTGCCGGCGACCATTGGCTGCAGCCCTGTGAATGGGAGGCGGTGGTGGGAGGAGGTGGTGCAGCAGCTGCGCGTCCTCCCCGCTCTCACAGACTGGAGTGGAGCGATGCCGTGTCCTCCGTTTTTTTCTGACTTGTGAGCTGTTCTTCCCGGCAGCCAGATGTGGCGGAAGCCCTGACGCCGGCATCTCTGCACCCGCGGCTGTCACCGGCTGAGAGGAATATGAGCGGAGGACGCGCCGGCGCTCGGCTTCTTCCCGCTTGTGCCGCTCGGCTTCTTCACGCTGCTGCCGGGGAAGCCGGTCCTGCTCTGCGCTGCTGCCGGTCCGTGCGGCCGGAGTCCGGGCACCGCGGCGAGGACGCGCAGTCTTGTCAGTCCGCTGCCGGCGGGGAATAATGCCGGTCCGGTTGTCGCTCCTGTGTCCGGGGGAGCCGGCGGAGCCTGCCCGGCATGTCCGCTGTGGGAGCCGTCTGTAGCCACTGTGTAGCCGGGCGGCCACTCTACAGAGGAAGATGCAGTTCGACACTCTCCGCCAGTTCTGCAACACCGTCCTGTCTCATTTTCACGAGGCTTTCCCCACTCCCCCCAACCTCCTCCAGACTCCCCCCAACATCCTCCAGAACGACCTGTTCGGCCAGACCCTGAACAACTCCAGGTATGTGGGTGAGGTGGGCAATGTGTGGGTGAGGTGGGCAATGTGTGGCCGTGCTGCATGCCGCCCCCCATCTCTGTGCATGGTGCCCCCTACATATTCCTGTAGCGCCAACATAGGCCACCGCGTCGTACAAGCACTGCAGACACTTATACATTCCTTTTTTTTAACCTTTCAATATATATTTTTTATTATTGAGGTGGGGAAGGGGGTTAGTACATAAAAGACCCCCCACCCATAACACAGGAAGACTACAGAAACTATAAGGTATGGGGAGATAAAAATCCAAAATAACTCATGTGGCTCTGCTGCATCCCACTTGTGCCCACCGATAGAAATCACATCCAATGGGGGCGACGACAGGATAAACAAGGGGGGGACGCAGCTATTGACCCCACAAGATGGATTGATCAGGTGGGATTTGGTACATTCCATGTCGTGTTCACACCATATACTTTTTTTTTTATTGCGCAGGAGTGATGAATGGCTGCCCCTCCGTCGCCCCCTCTCACGCCTTGCCCCTAAGCAATCCCCCATTAATAAGCAGCGGTCAGGGATTACTTGCAGCTGTGGAGATGCTGCTTCTTGTGCGCAGAAATGCTGGACAGCTCCTACTATGTGCAAGACGCAGCAATGTCCTCCACGGCTGATCATCCCCTATAGAGGCTGCCATTACCAATCACCCCCTATAGAGGCTGCCATTACCGATCACCCCCTATAGAGGCTGCCATTACTGATCATCCCCTATAGAGGCTGCCATTACTGATCATCCCCTATAGAAGCTGCCATTACTGATCATCCCCTATAAAGGCTGCCATTACTGATCATCCCCTATAGAGGCTGCCATTACTGATCATCCCCTATAGAAGCTGCCATTACTGATCATCCCCTATAGAAGCTGCCATTACTGATCATCCCCTATAGAGGCTGCCATTACTGATCATCCCCTATAGAAGCTGCCATTACTGATCATCCCCTATAAAGGCTGCCATTACTGATCATCCCCTATAGAGGCTGCCATTACTGATCATCCCCTATAGAAGCTGCCATTACTGATCATCCCCTATAGAGGCCGCCATTACCGATCACCCCTATAGAGGCTCCCATTACTGATCATCCTCTATAGAGGCTGCCATTACCAATCATCCCCTATAGAGGCTGCCATTACCAATCATCCCCTATAGAGGCCACCATTACGGATTACCCCCTATAGAGGCTTCCATTACTGATCACCCTCTATAGAGGCTGCCATTACCAATCATCCCCTATAGAGGCTGCCATTACTGATCATCCCCTATAGAGGCCGCCATTGCCGATCACCCCCTACAGAGGTCCCATTGCGCATCATCCCCTATAGAGGCTGCCATTACTGATCACGCCCTATAGAGGCTGCCATTACTGATCACCCCCTATATAGGCTGCCATTACTGATCATCCCCTATAGAAGCTGCCATTACTGATCATCCCCTATAGAGGCTGCCATTACTGTTCATCCCCTATAGAGGCTGCCATTGCCGATCACCCCCTATAGAGGCAGCCATTACTGATCATCCCCTATAGAGGCTGCCATTACTGATCATCCCTTATAGAGGCTGCATTACTGATCGTCCCCTATAGAGGCTGCCATTACTGATCGTCCCCTATAGAGGCAGCCATTACTGATCGTCCCCTATAGAGGCTGCCATTACTGATCATCCCCTATAGAGGCAGCCATTACTGATAATCCCCTATAGAGGCTGCATTACTGATCATCCCCTATAGAGGCAGCCATTACTGATCATCCCCTATAGAGGCTGCCATTGCCGATCACCCCCTATAGAGGCTGCCATTACGCATCATCCCCTATAGAGACTTCCATTACTGATCACCCCCTATAGAGGCTGCCATTACTGATCATCCCCTATAGAGGCAGCCATTACTGATAATCCCCTATAGAGGCTGCATTACTGATCATCCCCTATAGAGGCAGCCATTACTGATCATCCCCTATAGAGGCTGCCATTACTGATCATCCCCTATAGAGGCTGCCATTACTGATCGTCCCCTATAGAGGCAGCCATTACTGATCGTCCCCTATAGAGGCTGCCATTACTGATCATCCCCTATAGAGGCTGCCATTACTGATCGTCCCCTATAGAGGCTGCCATTTCTGATCATCCCCTATAGAGGCTGCCATTACTGATCATCCCCTATAGAGGCTGCCATTACTGATCATCCCCTATAGAGGCTGCCATTACTGATCATCCCCTATAGAGGCTGCCATTACTGATCATCCCCTATAGAGGCTGCCATTACTGATCATCCCCTATAGAGGCAGCCATTACTGATCATCCCCTATAGAGGCAGCCATTACTGATCGTCCCCTATAGAGGCTGCCATTTCTGATCATCCCCTATAGAGGCTGCCATTACTGATCATCCCCTATAGAGGCTGCCATTACTGATCATCCCCTATAGAGGCTGCCATTACTGATCATCCCCTATAGAGGCTGCCATTACTGATCGTCCCCTATAGAGGCTGCCATTACTGATCGTCCCCTATAGAGGCTGCCATTACTGATCGTCCCCTATAGAGGCTGCCATTACTGATCGTCCCCTATAGAGGCTGCCCCCCGACCTCCGGAGCCCCTGATCTGGATATCTGCATAGTACATGACGGAGCCACGTATAGAGTGTTAAATATTGCAGATGCTTTTATACTTTTATGGTAGGTGGGGCGACACATAACGTAAGACCCCCTCCCCCTCCGATATCTATTTCTTGGTATGGTTTCCTAGCGAAAAAGGTTAGTTGTGAATTCCCACCTGTCTGGCTGAGCACCCATTCACCAATTCCATCCTCCCCCCCACCAATACACATGATCGGTTCTGACACGTGTGCCCAGTGGGGATGGTGTGGTCAGCCATTGTCGGACACCTGTCATGGCGGCTTATCTCTTGTGGGAATAAAAGGATGTGTTTAAATCGAACATGTCTGATCCCTTCTTCCCCCTCCCCCACAATATCATCTGTCAGGAAGGACACCAATCTAATGAGTATGTGGGCCACAAGATAAATCTCTGGTCATTGAGCTCAATAGATGGGTGATTTGTATTTGCCCTGGTGGGCTGGGGGAGTGCATGGTTAATTGGGGCTCCTAAGCTGGAGAGCTACCACCTAAAGCTGATTGATCGCTGACTTTTGCTCTAGATTTGATTTTTTTCCTAGATTTTTTTCCTAGATTTTTTTAGAACAATATCAAAAACCTATTAGAATCCAAGTAAAGTAAATGGTAGTGATGTGGAAATGATGGCGTGCGGCCGGCAGAGAGGGATCGGATGGTGAAGGTTACCTCTGCGCCCACGCGGCCTGCTTTATTACCTGTCCTCTCAGTGTGGGACACTCACATTTATCCGCCCTATCATTATGCCGTGTAATGTATGGCAGCCGATCCGACAGTGACGCCACAGAGCGCTGCTGCTCCACAACTGCTCTCATATCTTACATTGTCCTAACATCTCCGCTGTTTTCTTAAGCACCATTGATTGTGAAATGTTTGGGGGTTTTTTTTGGCCTTAAAGTGTCTGTTCCACAAGGGGATTGTAAGATGGGAATGGATATCCTATAGTGTGGAGAGTAACACGCCGCACCGAGCGGGGTCTACATCTACCAAGGCACCAGGGACGAATAAAGAGACAGATCCTGTGCAAAGGAGAAGCTCTTACGCCGAGTCTTGGCTAGGCTTCTCTTCACATGGGGGCACATTTAGGACCCTGGCAATGCAGAGTGGCTTTTTGGTGCCAGCCCCATTAATCAGAGCCAATGCTCCATCAGTCCCCTCCGGCTATGCCCCTGTATTGGGCAGGGGTGGGCAATTAATTTTCCCAAGGGGCCACATGAGAGACCCTGACTGTTGTGGAGGCCGAACCAATAGGCTGAAACTAATTCTGCTTAATATTAATTATTATTTTATATGAATGTTAATTATATCACTCAATATAGAGCAGAATTAAGTATGCCCACACACAGTGTATATATATATATATATATATATATATATATATATATATATATATATATATATATATATATATATATATCATATATACATATACCATATATAGTAGGAGACCCCACATAGCCCCCTACATACAGTATAAGCCCCACATAGCCCCCTACATACATTATGAACCCCCTACATACAGTATAAGCTCCCACATAGCCCCCTACATATAGTATAAGCGCAGCATAGCCCCTCAATATACAGTAGCAGCCCCTATATACAGTATGAGCCCCCACATAGCCCCCTATATACATCATGAGCCCCAACACACCTCCCTTACATACAGTTTGAGCCCCCACACAGACCCCTATATACAGTATGAGCCTCCACATAGCCCCCTATATACATCATGAGCCCCAACACACCTCCCTTACATACAGTTTGAGCCCCCACACAGACCCCTATATACAGTATGAGCCTCCACATAGCCCCCTATATACATCATGAGCCCCAACACAGCTCCCTTACATACAGTTTGAGCCCCCACACAGACCCCTATATACAGTATGAGCCTCCACGTAGCCCCCTATATACATCATGAACCCCAACACAGCTCCCTTACATACAGTTTGAGCCCCCACACAGACCCCTATATACAGTATGAGCCTCCACATAGCCCCCTATATACATCATGAGCCCCAACACAGCTCCCTTACATACAGTTTGAGCCCCCACACAGACCCCTGTATACAGTATGAGCCTCCACGTAGCCCCCTATATACATCATGAACCCCAACACAGCTCCCTTACATACAGTTTGAGCCCCCACACAGACCCCTATATAGTATGAGACCCCACATATTCCCCCTTAATACAGTATAACCCCCCACATAGCCATCTACCGTATATACAGTATGACCCCCGACACAGCCTCCTTACATATATTATGATCCACCACACAGTACCCCTATATACAGTATAAGCCCCCACACAGTACCCTAATACTGTATATAGTGTGAGCCCCAAATAAACCCCTATATACAGTGAGACCCCAAAAAACATCACATACCTGTCTCCCGTTCCCCTGTCGCTCTGCACCAGTCTCCGGTGCACTGACTCTCCGCACACAGGCATGATGTAGTGACGGGATAGTGTCTCAGTTGCACACACTGATTGGTGGGAGAATGTATTATAGCGGTGATATCTCAACACAAGACGTGGGTGGGAGAGGGCATGGTGCGGTCAGTCGGGCACTGTTTTTAGCCCAATAGGTGTCTCCGTTGGTGGCCCGGTTTGGAACAGTAGGAGGGCCGGATGTGGCCCGTGGGCCGCACTTTCTCCAGGTCTCCTGTCCATGGTCCCACTGTGATGGACTCCAATAGAGATGGTTTTGCTCCTGGTCTGTGTCCTCCTCCTTCCTAGTAAAAAAACACCTCTGCAAATAGTCCTATGGGGCCCATTAGGGCCCGGCACCCATTAGATCATCCCAAATCCTATACGTGGTATCTCATATTTGATATAGAATGATAAAAATATAATGTTTTGTAACCCAGAGGATCATAGAAATTGTATATAGTGACACATTGCACAATCTGAATATAGAATCTATAACATATTCCTTTTATATAATTACATGAATTATTCTGGAGATGATCCCTGTAGCTAATAACAATCATATTTATATATAATAGTAAATAAAAGTGTATATCATGAAGAGCGAGCCTCACTCTCCTCATCTCCCAATTACGCCTCCTTGTAAATCCTTACCAGTCATACGCCAAGGAGGATGATGGCGCAAACTCACAGTGCCTTGTACTGAATACGCAGCTTCCTGTAGATAGAATTGTGCTAATTACCACTAATTACCCCTGCTGGCCATAATTTCCACATAATTCATATGGAAATCCACATTACAGAGGATAAAAAAAGAAAATACAAACAAATGAACATCTTGTTACTATGGAATGTCTGCCCTAGTTACAGACTTATCCACAGTCCTACAGAAGGAAGGATCATTTAGACCACCCCCTTAAACAGGCCCTGACATCAGGTCAAAAGTGGAACATTTTTGCTCTCATTTTATTCCCATTACTTCCCAGAATATGTTGTTGTTTTTTTTCTTTTAAATCTGCAATATGGTTCCAGGGATATGGGCCTTTTTTATTTAGTGCATGCTTTTTAAGGTCTTTATCAAGAGGACGTGACTCATAAAATTCTATCAGGGGCGTGGCATTTAGCATTCTATGCGGAGGTGTGGCTGATAGAATTCTGTGTGGAGGTGTGGCTCATAGAATTCTGTGCGGAGGTGTGGCTCAGAATTCTGTGCGGAGGTGTGGCTCATAGAATTCTGTGCGGAGGTGTGGCTCATACAATTCTATGCGGAGGCGTGGCTCATAGAATTCTGTGCGGAGGTGTGGCTCATAGAATTCTGTGTGGAGGTGTGGCTCATACAATTCTATGCGGAGGCATGACTCATACAATTCTATGCATGGGCACGGCTCATACAATTCTATGTGGAGCGTGGCTAATAGAATTCTATGCGTGGGCGTGGCTAATACAATTCTATGTGTGGGCATGGCACTTAGAATTCTATGCGGGGCGTGGCTCATACAATTCTATGTGGAGGCATGGCTCATACAATTCTATGCATGGGCACGGCTCATAAAATTCTATGCGTGGCGTGGCTTATACAATTCTTTGGGTGGGCATGGCTCTTAGAATTCTCTGTGGGGCGTGGCTCATACAATTCTATGCGAAGGCGTGGCTCATACAATTCTATGCGGAGGCGTGGCTCATACACTTCTATGCGGAGGCGTGGCTCATAAAATTCTATGTGGGGCGTGGCTCATAGAATTCTGTGCGTTGACGTGACTCATAGAATTATATGTGGGGGCGTGGCTAATACAATTCTATGCGTGGGCATGGCTCATAGAATTATATGCGGGGCGTGGCTAAAGAATTCTATGTGGGGAGGGGCTAATAGAATTCTATGCGGGGGTGGGGCATTTGTCTGCTCTGTATTATTACCTTGTGAACAACACTCCCTGGTTAAGACCATGCACTAAATAAAAAGGCCCATATCTCTGGAACTGTATGGTGGATTAAAAAAAGCAAACAAAACAACAAAAATATCCCAGAATACTCAAGGAAGCAGCAGTAATAAAATGGTAAACTGTCCATTTCTAATCTAGTGGCAGGTCCTCTTTAAATTAGTCTTCTAAATGGGTAAATCACACATTAAAGGAAATCTGTCACCAGGGTTCTACTACCTAATCTGACAGCAGCATGATGTAGAGAAGAGACCCTGATTTCAATTGTAGTTTTGATAAAATCCGTGTTTTATCAGCAAGAGATTATCACTAGGGGACTAGTAAATTTGCTGTCATATTCATAAGTTCTATATAACTCCGCCTCCCACCACTGATTGGCAGCTTTCTGCCTATGCACAGTGTAAGCAGAAGCTGCCAATCAGTGATGTGGGCGGGGTTATAGAAAGCTCAGCATTCAGAGAACTGGTTAATATTTAGCAGATAAAACAGTGATTTTATCATAACTGCAGCAAGCAGCCCGTAAGTGATGCATCACTGGAATCAGGGTCCCGTCATCTACTTTGTGTTCTCTTTATGGTAATAAAAATCTGATTATAATTACGTTATATTTAAATTGTTTTTCTCTTTTGCATCTTCCATAATACAAGAAAAAGGGCCTGCATTTTGTTTACAAAGCAGCGTCACACTAGTCCACTGGCTGGGTCTGGTAATGCAGTTAATTTCATTTAAGCTATGAGGGTCTGAGTGACTCCAGCCTTGAGAGACTTTGTTCGATCCTCAACTGCCATAGCATAAATGTGTCGCCAATGTGGTAAAAACTACACAAATACTACTGAATGGGTCTTTAAGGGATTTATCAGAATTTGCATATGGTCCACTGATGCTGATAGTTTTGTCTATCAGTTACAGGGTACCTGCATGTAAGGCTTCCATTCCTTTGTGTATACCGCTCATGGTTACAGACTAATAACAAAACTTGTGCTGTCAGATTCTGCAGTCAGGCTACAAAGCTAGAAACATTCTGGTTGTGGTTTCACCCTCACAGGCTCCATCATAGGTGTCCTTGAGAAAGCTCATCAATATCAAAGCGGTGATGGTCCGACACCCAAACCCCACACCTATCATCTGCTATTAGATCTGCTGTCAGCCTGATATAAATATACAGCACACCTCTGGTCAGTCTGTAGAGTCGGCTGCCAAGCACTGCAGATAAGCTCCTATTGAAGAGACTGAGACCCAATCATCCTTGATCTCACCTATCATGTGCTACTTAAAGGGAATCTGTCAGCAGGTTTTTGCTACCTCATCTGAGAGCAGCCTGATGTAGGCAAAGAGAAGCTGAATCCAACAATGTATCACTTTGATTACTGGGTGCAGCCGTTCTGACACAATTAGAGTTTTTTAGATAAGCAATACAGCAGAGCTGAGGAAGCTAACCCCGCCCACAATACAGCTGACCACACCCACACCAGGCTTTGTAAATACAATGTCCATAGACAGTGAGGTGCCTATCACAGGAGGGGGCGTGTCAGACTAGCATGCAGGCACTGCTGTGTCCCAGCAATGATTAAGCTCCTGACCCTAAAACAATCATTGCAAGCAAACAAAACCACGGATCTTGATAAGAGAGGCATCTCTGACATCTGTGTTTTAACCCCTGCCTTAAGGTACCTTCACACTCAGCAACTTTACAACGAGAACGACAACGATCCGTGACGTTGCAGTGTCCTGGATAGCGATCTCATTGTGTTTGACACACAGCAGCGATCTGGATCCCGCTGTGATATCGCTGGTCGGAGCTAGAAGTCCAGAACTTTATTTGGTCATCAGGTCGGCGTGTATCGTCGTGTTTGACAGCAAAAGCAACGATGTCAGCAATGTTTTACATGGAGCTAACGACCAGCTACAACGATAAGTGAGTCGCCGTTACGTCACAGGATCGCTCCTGCATCGTTCTGGAGCTGCTGTGTTTGACATCTCTACAGTGACCTAAACAGCAACGCTGCAGCGATCGGCTCGTTGTCTATATCGCTGCAGCGTCGCTAAGTGTGACGGTACCTTTATGCTGTATTCAGATTACATAGGAAAAATCTGCTGACAGATTCTCTTTAAAACTTGGGCTCTGAGTTTTCAATCAGTTTTCACCAGAATTCTGGTGTAAAATACTTTGAAATGTCGCACAATTTTTGCACAATTTTTTGCTGTTTTTCTGGTAGTCCGGGATTGCTTTTCCAAAGTTGGGCAGGGCGGGGTGTGGCAAAGCCTTTCTGACAAATTCATCATCATCATTTTTATGGTGTGAATTACGCCGGCAATGTACGGCAGTCCCCGGCTGGAGCAGCCTATCTGGTGGTAACACAAGACAATTAAGAGCCGCTCAATGAATTTGATGCATCTTACTCCAGCGCTCCTTACTGTTTTCTTATGTTGCAGAAGGGATTTTGGACCTCCTTAGTCACCAGACTCCGGGTGTGATTGCTGCCTCTGCATTCCCCGCGGCTACCTCTGCATTCCCCGCGGCTACCTCTGCATTCCCTGCGGCTATTTCTACATTCCCCGCGGCTACCTCTGCATTCCCCGCGGCTACCTCTGCATTCCCCTCGGCTACCTCTGCATTCCCATCGGCTACCTCTGCATTCCCCGTGGCTACCTCTGCATTCCCCGCGGCTACCTCTGCATTCCCCGCGGCTACCTCTGCATTCCCCGCGGCTACCTCTGCATTCCCCTCGGCTACCTCTGCATTCCCCGCGGCTACCTCTGCATTCCCCGTGGCTACCTCTGCATTCCCCTCGGCTACCTCTGCATTCCCCGCGGCTACCTCTGCATTCCCCGCGGCTACCTCTGCATTCCCCGAGGCTACCTCTGCATTCCCCGCGGCTACCTCTGCATTCCCCGCGGCTACCTCTGCATTCCCCGCGGCTACCTCTGCATTCCCCGCGGCTACCTCTGCATTCCCCGCGGCTACATCCTGACCCCATTATGGAACGGGACTACGATGTCTTGCAGAAAAAAATAAATCCCGATGACTTGTGCTGAATAAGTGTATTACTTTTTATGATGTGGATGCGAAAACTCATTTAATACGTCCAAAACTCCCGTTTGCCCTAGTAATCCGGTTTTATGGTTTGGCTTGCAGCTACTATCGGAGCTCGTTTATATCCTGCATGCTAGACTGCTTTTTTGCCATCTTACGGCTCAGTATTTCTCACGATGAGTGCAAAATTGTGCAAGTCCTAAGGGAAGCCATTTATCTGTGATCACCAGGAGACATGACTTTTCTGCATATTCTTCCGTAACTCACATTGATTTTATTTTACCCATTTCTGAAGTTGTAAATGACTTAAAAGCCTTCAGCTCAGATTGTGTGTTTATGGACGGAATGGCCGTCTATTTATCTGTCTCTCTGACAGTATATCTATCTGTAAAATAGCTCTGCCAACCTCTTACAAGAAGGAAGGACTGCTGCCGCTTGGAACCCAGTGACTGGCGAGGTCTGTCATGTCCCTTGTTGGTTGCCTTGGGCTTATTTCCTATGTCAATTCCACATCTATGCGAATGAACATGGGATACATTTCATCGTAAAGTATGTTACTGTCATTTATGTGTGTGGGTGTCGTAACAATGTGAGAGATGTGAGGGAATGACAGAAATAAGTAATGGCCATAGTGGTAGTTGGAAGGTTGGTTGCTCGTGATAAGGTTGGGTCAGAAGGCAGCAAGGGCTTAGTACCGTAACTGCCTGCATCCATCCAAGTTCCCTACTAGACATTCAGTGTCTGCGTTATAGCTAACTAGAAGTAGGGGTGAGTAGCAAATATGATGAGAAAATCACTATAACTTCTACCCCAGGGTTATCAAGAGACTTACTGGTGAGCAGGCAGGAAGCGCCAGCTCCAGGGGAAGAGTGAAGTTACGGTAAGTATTGTCACCCACAAGGGGCAAGATGGCCACACCAGAGGGAGTCTGCATACAAGTGAATGCAGTGGATTGTCGCCACTAAGACAGCAATAAAACGGATGCTGGAGTGTGAGTGACTGATAAGTGGACACGTTAAGGTGGCTACAAAAGCTACAGTGGTGTATTACTGATAGGTGGCCGAGAGAGGGCCTGTGACAAGCACCGGACATGAGATGGACATAGAGGCTGAGCCCTGAGTCCTCTTCTTCTCTTTACATAGGTTTTAAGTTAAAGAGGAAATGTCACTTGCCAAAAATCTGTAATTGTTATATCTGATATAAACGCCGCCATTCTCCTGAATCCAGCGTTGTTTCTCTTTTGTTCCTGCGATTCTCCATTCCTGAGATATGGCCCCTTCTTACATATGTGTAGTTCTAGTCTCGTTATCCAAGAAGGTGGGATTCTCATGAAGACGACGCCCATAGAGGAGAGTTGAGGACCACGCCCACTTGGCTAACGAGACTAGATTTATATACAGGAAACAGATGGTTATGCTTCAGGAACACGAGAAAAACAACGCTGGATTCAGGATAACAGCAGCATTTATACCTGGAAAATTTTTTACATATTAATGAAAAGTGAGAGCTCACCTTTATGTGTATAGTTACATAATCTATTTACATGGAAATGTGGATTATGTCTTCATTTGTTCTGAATCAGAGGTGTAGCTAGGGTTTTGGCTCAGGGGGGCGAGGCTTCTGAGTGGGCCCTTAACCAGGTAGCCCTGATTACAACTGGGTGATCTGCCCTAATAGTGGAGGAGAACCTCAGCAGATGACCGCGCTGTTACTGAACATAATCTGTATATAAAGATCAACATGAATATTACAGCCATATGGTCAGTGGTAGATACCAGTCCTACAGAACATATAAGAGATCACAGCACAGTTACAGATAGTGACTTAACGCTGACGTCCTTTCTGATGGAATCGTTCATTTTTCCCGTCTTTTCCATCTGGCCCAGACCGACATGACAACTTCTTCCAGCCAGTACTGTCTGCAGAGAATACAACAGACACATTTCACTTCTCATATTCCAGCCCCATCAGCATCTATTCCCAACCTGCACAAACTCCTCATCCTGCTGATATCCCAATACTGAGCTGCTGCTGCCGTATGTGACCCTATTACTGCACCACCCCAATACTGAGCCGCTGCTTCCGTATGTGTCCCTATTACTGCACCTGCTGTGTGGTTCTGTGTGCCCTCTAAATTCTAAAGCACCCCTCTATAATATAGCAATGTCGGGTTCAAGTGCCCTGGAAAACAGTGCCCATATTTTGCCCCCTCACAGTATAATGCCCCCTCACTGTATAGTACCACCCACACAGTATACTGACCCCTTAGTAGCCCCCAAACTGTTTGATGGCTCCAACACTGTATGATGACCATCTCAGAAAAAAACAGAAGTATTCAGCTCACCCATGAAAGTCCAAAAGCTGTGGTTATAGCATCCGAGCAGGGAAAAGACGTCTCCGCTGTGACGTGGATGAAGCACCAAACAAAGCAGGATTTCCAGCTCCAGGACATAAATATAAAAATATTATATCTTTATTCCATACTTTAAAATAGCAAAGGCTGACAAAAAAATCGGAGAAAAGATCACACGGCAGTCATAACTGAACTCGTTTCGAACACTAGGTTCTTAGTCCTGACTAAGAACCTAGTGTTCGAAACGTGTTCAGTTATGACTGCTGTGTGATCTTTTCTCCGATTTTTTTGTCAGCCTTTGCTATTTTAAAGTATGGAATAAAGATATAATATTTTTATATTTACGTCCTGGAGCTGGAAATCTTGCTTTGTATGATGACCATCTCACTGTAATTTCCACACTGTATGATGGCCCCCAAGATAGCCTCCATATAGCATAATGCACCAAATAGTCCACAATCTAGTATAATGCACTCCCCATAGGCCTCCACATAGTATAATGCATCAGATAGTCCTCAATTTAGTATAATGCACCCCCCATAGGCAGACTCTAGCATAAGGCATCACCCATAGGCATACTCTGTAGTATAAGGCAGCCCCCATAGGCAGACTCTATAGCATAAGGCAGCCCCCATAGGCAGACTCTAGCATAAGGCAGCTCCCATAGGCAGACTCTATAGCATAAATATAAAGAACTCTAGGCGCGGTACACATAAAAGATCATGTGGAGAGGAATACCATCACCAACAATGTGCACCAATGGAATATTATGGTGGACAAATCGGAAATTAGACCAAAACCACAAAGAAAAACAAACAAAAAGAAGTCCAATAATAGGGTATATATAACAAAATTTATTAAAATATATAATAATGTGGTAGGGTGGAAACAGATACCAAAAATAGGCACTATACCAGGGACATACAAAATTAAAGGAATAATTATTATTATTATTATTTATTGTTATAGCGCCATTTATTCCATGGCGCTTTACAAGTGAGGAGGGGTATACATAATAAAAACAAGTACAATAATCTTGAACAATACAAGTCATAACTGGTACAGTAGGAGAGAGGACCCTGCCCGCGAAGGCTCACAATCTACAAGGGATGGGTGAGAATACAGTAGGTGAGGATAGAGCTGATCGTGCAGCGGTTGGTTGATCGGTGGTTACTGCAGGTTGTAGGCTTGTCGGAAGAGGTGGGTCTTCAGACTCTTTTTGAAGGTTTCGATGGTGGGCGAGAGTCTGATGTGTTGTGGTAGAGGGTTCCAGAGTAGGGGTGATACGCGAGAGAAATCTTGTATACGATTGTGGGAAGAGGAGATAAGAGGGGAGTAGAGAAGGAGATCTTGTGAGGATCGGAGGTTGCGTGTAGGAAAGTACCGGGAGATGAGGTCACAGATGTAAGGAGGAGACAGGTTGTGGATGGCTTTGTACGTCATGGTTATGGTTTTGTACTGGAGTCTCTGGGCAATGGGGAGCCAGTGAAGGGATTGACAGAGGGGAGAGGCCGGAGAATAGCGGGGGGACAGGTGGATTAGTCGGGCAGCAGAGTTTAGGATAGATTGGAGGGGTGCGAGAGTGTTTGAGGGGAGGCCACAGAGCAGGAGGTTGCAGTTGTCAAGGCGAGAGATGATGAGGGCATGGACTAGGGTTTTTGCAGATTCTTGGTTGAGGAATGAACGGATTCGTGCAATATTTTTGAGTTGAAGTCGGCAGGAAGTGGAAAGGGCTTGGATATGTGGTTTGAAGGAGAGATCAGCGTCAAGGATAACCCCGAGGCAGCGAGCTTGTGGGACTGGGGAGAGTGGGCAGCCATTTACTGTAATGGATAGGTTCGTTGGGGGGGTCACGTGAGATGGGGGAAAGATGATGAATTCTGTTTTGTCCATGTTAAGTTTCAGAAATCTAGCGGAGAAGAAGGATGAAATAGTGGACAGACATTGAGGGATTCTGGTTAGTAGGGAGGTGATATCTGGTCCAGAGATGTAGATAAACATAGATAATTAATTGGTATAACTAAAGTGAAAGTTCAACATGTATATACGTATCTATGTAAAAATACCATAGAATCAGTGAAATAAGTAATAATAACCATAATACACATAATAAACTAAGCAAGAATACCAAAAGGTGTATGGCTAGATAAAGTGCATGTAGATAAAGACTCTATAGCATAAAGCAGCTCCCATAGGCAGACTGTAGTATAAGGCAGCCCCCCATAGGCAGACTCTATAGCATAAGGCAGCCCCCATAGACAGACTATAGCATAAGGCAGCCACCATAGGCAGACTCTAGCATAAGGCAGCCGCCATAGGCAGACTCTGTAATAAGGCAACCCCCATAGGCAGACTCTAATAATGCAGCACCCCCCATAGGCAGACCCTGTAATTAGGCAGCACCCCCATAGTCAGACCCTGTAGTATAAGTGAACACAAGGAATACAGAGCAAGCAGGCAAATAGAAACAATAAGACCATGGTAGAAAAAACAGGTCAATAAAATATAAATAACAGCCTGCTAGCTATGAATATAGTAGGACAACACCATGCTGAAACAGCAGAAAACAACCAAAAGAAAAAATGGTGTAACACATCCATGTGTAAAACGATATAAACTTTATTAAATAGATAAACACATAAACACATTAGATAAGGAGAACTGACAGTAGTGGGTAAAACAGCAAAATAGCCACCATAAATCGCATGGAGACACTAGACCGCTCCTCATGTAAAACAATGCATAATATGCATAAACAGGGATTCTCCCATATAATGATGAAATCTACTACAGCATGTAAATAGATTAATGTTAACTGAAATAGACATATATAGCGTGCAGATACATGGTCAATAACGGAGGGGACATACCCAGGATGTGACTGAGGAGAGGAAACGGCTCCAGCTTACCCCTACGCGCGTTTCGGCGATCCTTCTTCAGGGGGTGTGCCATGACATACAGAGGCTTGTTTAAATAGTAGCCGCAGGGCCGGTGAGCCAATAATATCCATGCTACGCTAGCGGTAACGCCGCACAACGCCGGGGGGCACGGGCCCATGCACACCAGCGTGAGACGGCGCACCGGAAGTGGAGCTGGGCAAACGTGCGCAAAACCGGAAATGGACATGCGGCCATCTTTAAACAGGGCAACAAGCCAGAAATACATAGCATACAATATAAGAAGAAGTCACAGATATCACGGACATGATAGAGATTACAATGGTAATGATACCTACGACCGGGCATATATCTGAATAAGAAGAAAAATAATAATAATAAGGATATCCACATATCAAGGATGTAACTATACAGGGAATATACAATAATATTGCATAAAGTGAACAACACTTATAACAAATACAGATGCATGCCCAGGACAATCATGTCAGATTATATTAAGAAATCGGCAACTTCATATTGAGATGTAACTAGATGACTACATACAAATACCCTTCATCCCGTTACAAAATATACCAAAGGATATACACAAGAACACATATGAAAAAGAAATAATACATATATATATAATAGCGAAAAAACACTACAAATAATAAACACAAGGTATATCAAAAAGAAGTTCATCTTGATCCTCTCAGATGACATGGAGTACGGGTGAAGCCAATGTACAGATGTCAAGGCAGAATGATGGACTAGAGCTAAAAATAAAAAGAATATATAAATACAAAAAGAATAAAAACAAGTAAAAACAGTCCCCATGCGGAAAGGCAAGTAATGTTGCTCAGTAATACTCAAACTATAGGAATGCAGCAAAGGAGAGACACTCATTCAGGCCATAGGGATGTACCGTATTTAATTGCCAGATCCATCTCGCCTCCAGCCTACTCAGTTTTTTTGTTAATTCACCACCACGTACGTTTATTTTTATGATATCAATCCCCCGCACCTTCAAGAGCGTATCATTACAATTGTGAAAGCTCTTGAAGTGGCGGGGGATCGTCTAGAGCGAGGCTAAGTCCTCGTGGCCGGCTGCCGCCTGAATGCCCAGGACATGCTCACGAATACGGACCTTAAGCTGGCGTGTGGTGAGCCCAACATATATTAAACCACATGGACATGTGGCGTGATACACCACATATCTAGTTGTACATGTAATGTGGTGCCTGATTTTAAAGGACTGGGTCCCATCAAAATTAGAGAACATGTCACTGCGCACAATGTTGGGACAGGCGACACACTTGCCACAAGGAACACAGCCCACTCTCCTAGGAAAGACGTCAAGAAACGTAGATTTCTGATAATTAGTATAGTGGCTGGAGACGAGATGATCCCTCAAATTTCTCCCTCTTCTGTATGCGATGGAAGGCCTATCCGGGATAAATTTGGATAAAATAGGGTCTACCCTCAAAATTGGCCAAGCATCTTGTAGAGCAGTCCGAACCCTATCCGACTGAGAGTTATAGGTAGTAATGAACCTAGTGACTTGTCCACTGGAGGATCGAGACTGGGAATGATTATATAAGAGTTCAGGACGGGTGGAATGTTTGGCCCTATGATATGCTCGTTTGATCATCCGACGACTATATCCCCTTGAAAGGAAACGTTCCTTCAGTTCCTCTGCCCTACGCTCAGAATCAGAAGAGCATATTCTACGAATACTTAATGACTTCTTCTTATATTGTATGCTATGTATTTCTGGCTTGTTGCCCTGTTTAAAGATGGCCGCATGTCCATTTCCGGTTTTGCGCACGTTTGCCCAGCTCCACTTCCGGTGCGCCGTCTCACGCTGGTGTGCATGGGCCCGTGCCCCCCGGCGTTGTGCGGCGTTACCGCTAGCGTAGCATGGATATTATTGGCTCACCGGCCCTGCGGCTACTATTTAAACAAGCCTCTGTATGTCATGGCACACCCCCTGAAGAAGTATCGCCGAAACGCGCGTAGGGGTAAGCTGGAGCCGTTTCCTCTCCTCAGTCACATCCTGGGTATGTCCCCTTCGTTATTGACCATGTATCTGCACGCTATATATGTCTATTTCAGTTAACATTAATCTATTTATATGCTGTAGTAGATTTCATCATTATATGGGAGAATCCCTGTTTATGCATATTATGCATTGTTTTACATGAGGAGCGGTCTAGTGTCTCCATGCGATTTATGGTGGCTATTTTGCTGTTTTACCCACTACTGTCAGTTCTCCTTATCTAATGTGTTTATCTATTTAATAAAGTTTATATCGTTTTACACGTGGATGTGTTACACCATTTTTTCTTTTGGTTGTTTTCTCCTGTAGTATAAGGCAGCACCCCCATAGGCAGACCCTGTAATAAGGCAGCACCCCCATAAACAGACACTGTAATAAGGTAGCACCCCATAGGCAGACCCTGTAGTAAGGCAGCACCTCCATAAACAGACACTGTAATAAGGCAGCACCCCTATAGGCAGACCCTGTAATAAGGCAGCACCCCCATAGGCAGAATCTGTAATAATGCAGCACCCCCATAGTCAGACCCTGTAGTAAGGCAGCACCCCCATAAACAGACACTGTAATAAGGCAGCACCCCTATAGGCAGACCCTGTAATAAGGCAGCACCCCCATAGGCAGAATCTAATAAGGCAGCACCCCCATAGGCAGACCCTGTAATAAGGCAGCACCCCCATAGGCAGACCCTGTAGTATAAGTTATAAGGCAGCACCCCATAGGCAGACCCTGCAGTATAAGGCAGCACCCCCAAAGGCAGACCCTGTAGTATAAGGCAGCACCCCCATAGGCAGACCCTGCAATAAGGCAGCAGACCCTGTAATAAGGCAGCACCCCTATAGGCAGACCCTGTAGTATAAGGCAGCAGCCCTAGAGGCAGACCCTGTAGTATAGTATGCTCAGGGGCCCGTAGCGGCCTGATTCTCCCTGCTCTTCTGCAGAATGTTAACTGTATCGGCGCGCTGTGCATGCCAATACAGTTACAGTAGCGTAGCTCCGGGTGGGCCCCCTCAGAGCATTGGGGCGATGGCCCCCTCTACCCCCCGGGGGGTCGTCAGTGCTACAGTTATAAAAGGGAGATAGTGGCAGGGAGCCTTTTCAAGTGCAAAAATTATGGCTGCACCCAGCCGCCACTAGGGGGAGCTCCCAGTATATGTTTATTCTCAGCTCTAAATGATCTTTATGGGGCAGATTTACCAAGCTAAATGCCACAATCTGCACAAAAGAAGCCGACGTACATGCTTTGTGTCACATGAATTATGTGTAGACACTTTTTGGGTCTTGCTAGACAAAGTGGCATGGCCATTATATGATCAAAGGTGTTGTTTAACAGAAAAAGGAGTAATTAAAATGTGGCACGGCATATTGTGGCCACATTTCGGAAAAAATATATTGTCAGTAGGATCTACCCTCCTCTATATGGGCATGTAGGTCAGAGGAAGCTGAATAAAATGATACCTTGATATCTGCGATCCGATGTCTTATTCCAGAGACATCCACATTTCTCCTAATATGTAAATATGCTCTTAAGATCTATGGGCCGGACATTGACCTCCCCCCGAATCTGAGCTTATTTTAATTGAAAGAGGGGGCGTTACCAGTGTGAGACCTGTAGATGAGAGCAGACTGTCAGTCATTACATGCCTCACACTTCATTTATAATAAGCCCCGGAGGCAGATTCTCAGCGAGATCTATGTCCGGCCCATAGATCTTAACATCTCATTCTGCGATCCGATGTCTTATTCCAGAGACATCCACATTTCTCCTAATATGTAAATATGCTCTTAAGATCTATGGGCCGGACATTGACCTCCCCCCGAATCTGAGCTTATTTTAATTGAAAGAGGGGGCGTTACCAGTGTGAGACCTGTAGATGAGGAGAGCAGACTGTCAGTCATTACATGCCTCACACTTCATTTATAATAAGCCCCGGAGGCAGATTCTCAGCGAGATCTATGTCCGGCCCATAGATCTTAACATCTCATTTACATATAAAGAAAAACATGGATTCCTGTGGAATAATCAGATCGCAGATATCAAGGTATCCCGTTATTCAGCTTCCTATGACCTGCCTGCCCAAATAGACGGGTCTGGGAGGATTATCCTACTGACAGATTCCCTTTAACTAAAAGACGGAGCAAAAATCAAAATTTCTTACACAGTGTGAGCGAATGTGAGAAATTTTGGTTTATGCCATCTAGTTCTAACGTGCCGAAAGTTGAGCCACATTTATCCAAATATTAGCGCCTTTATTGGCACATTTTATGTTAAAATAATCAAGTCTAATCTGCTATAGGGCAATTTATTAGAACTAGCATTTCTTGTATCAGTCTGGAGTAAAATATGCGAAATGTATTAAGAGGCATAAGCACAATAATTTACATCAGGATCTCACGTGAATTTTTATTAATGCCTCATTGTGCAGTGTATGACTTGGTATACACTGTGCTCCCTCTAGTGGTGGTTATAAGCAGACCATTTTTTTTTTATTAATGCCTCACATTGTGCAGTGTATGGCTTAGGCTATGTGCACATGTAGGAAAAGAGGTGCAGAATTTTCTGCACAAAATCCGCATCTTCTGGCAGAATCCGCAGCCGCGGATTTTGTGCGGTTTTTACGCGGAATTGATGTGGATTTTGTGCGGATTTTCAGAGGTTTTTGCCACTGTGGATTTTTATCATGGAGGGGTGCAGAAACGTTGCAGATCCGCACAAAAGAAGTGACATGCACTTCTTTGAAATCCGCAGCAATTCCGCACTGATTTTACCGCACTATCTGCACAGCTTTTTTTTTTTTTCCCCATATAATAACATTGTACTGTACATCACAGTGCGGATCTGCAGCGTTTCTGCGCGGAAAAATTCACTGCGGATCCGCAGCAAATCCGCATCGTGTGCACATAGCCTTAGTATACATTGAGCTCCCCCTAGTGTTGGTTATAAGCAAACCTTTTTCTTATTAGTGCCTCACATTGTGCAGTGTATGACTTAGTACACAATGAACTCCTCTAGTGGTGGTTATAAGCAGACTCTTTTTTTTATTAATGCCCCTTTGTTCAGTGTATGACTTAGTATACACTGAGCTCCCCCTAGTGGTGGTCATAAGCAGACCCTTTTTTTTTTAATTAATGCCCCATTGTTCAATGTATGACTTAGGGTACCGTCACACAGTGCCATTTTCATCGCTACGACGGCACGATTCGTGACGTTGCAGCGTCGTATGATTATCGCTCCAGCGTCGTAGACTGCGGTCACACGTTGCAATACACGGCGCTGGAGCGATAATTTCATGACGTATTTGCGATGTAGAAGCCGTTGGTTACTGTGCGCACATCGTATACAACCTGTGTCACACGATGCAATCATGCCGCCACAGCGGGACACTAGACGACGAAAGAAAGTTTCAAACGATCTGCTACGACGTACGATTCTCAGCGGGGTTCCGGATCGCAGTAGCGTGTCAGACACAACGATATCGTAACGATATCGCTAGAACGTCACGAATCGTGCCGTCGTAGCGATCAAAATGGCACTGTGTGACGGTACCCTTAGTATACACTGAGCTCCCCCTAGTGGTGGTTATTAACAGACCCTTTTTTTAATTAACGCCTCATTGTG
Organism: Ranitomeya variabilis; assembly: GCF_051348905.1. NCBI lineage: Eukaryota > Metazoa > Chordata > Amphibia > Anura > Dendrobatidae > Ranitomeya > Ranitomeya variabilis. The sequence goes on from NC_135237.1 coordinate 518,894,751, forward strand.
CAGTGTATGACTTAGTATACACTGAGCTCCCCCTAGTGGTGGTTATTAACAGACCCTTTTTATGATTTGCACATAGGATGGGAAGCAGGAGATCAGAGGTCGTTATGAAACAATCCCGACTGTTATCCCCCATAATGTTATATGGTGCCGTTTCTAGGTGAAGGACCGTGCTACAAAGACTAATGTTTATTAATGTATTTCCATTAGAGTGACTGTAATAAACACAATTAATGCTATAGTCCTAGTCTATGGATTCGATGATATATCTGGCTAGTCTGGGACATTACCCCTAATTAACGTTCCATGTAACTGACAATAGAAATCTGTACACAGATGGAAAAGTGCAGAATTTCTGGGAATCCTGGACGGAGTAAATAAGAAAGTGTTTATGCGCCAATAATGCTTTTCCTTGATTATTGTAATTTCCCAATTCCCACACAGATTTGCGGAATCTCACTTAACTCTTTGTTTGACAACCACCATTATCTGCTGCTAATGATTTTTCCTCTGGTGCCGGGGAGATAAGACGGACACTGGCCATGTGTGTAACTGTCTCACGGCCTGAGCAGTATATTATAATTGGAATTCATTGATTAAGGAAGATGGCCTCGTTGTTTTGGTGTTCGCTCTTCTGTGGGGCTGAAAACCAATGGGCTGACATAAAGAGCACATTATCCCATATCATGGACGTCCATGCTGGTTAAAGAGGTCCAGGAATTTTTATTTTCTGCAGTGAATCCAATACTAAAATAATATAAATAATATATAAATAATAAACTCCAAATATGTATATTATGTATCCAACACCTTATATATCTGCACCTACAGGAGACGGACACCCTGACATAGCAGACTGCATCTGGGTGTCCGCCTCCAGTAAGCGTACACGCCCGAAAATCATGCACGGCAGAGCGCATGGTCACTCTGCCGGCACCATTATAGTCTATGGCCCCGTATGCGCCTGAATCCCGTTTTGCACAAATATGTTGTTGTTATTTACTAAAAAGGATATATCAGCATACGGCTCCTTTATAACAAATGTATTAATTGGTTTTACCCCTGGCACTGGAAGATGTTGTCAAACTCACTAAATTTGGTAGAGAAGAAAGTGAATCTTAGACCTTGTGTGAAAGAAATGTGACATGGCGCGCCCATCTGTTCCCTTCCTGGCAGAAGTCGCTGTAAGGGCCCGGTCAGACGGCTGTATAAATCGGAGCGAGGTGGGAACGCAATGCCGGACTGGCTGGACTGGTGTCAGTGATTTGTGTTCCGATCCTCTCGCATGCACAGGTGCAGAGGAGACGGAGAAATTAACTTCTCCATCTCTTCCATTGCAGGAATTAAACTGCACTCAGGTGACATCTGAGTGCAGTGCAATGTTTCACACACATCCATAGACTTGTATGGGTGCGTGCGATCTGATTCTCGCAGCCATTTGCAACTTGCTGTCATTGTTTTCACATGCCGAACCGGCATGAAGAAGTAATCCCGGATGTGCACTGCCCCATAGAATAGCAGCGGGCCGAGTCCTATCTGATTTTTTTAATCCGATTTATTCCCGTGTGAGCGAGCCTTACTTGTGCTGAGATCCTATACTCTAAATATTGCAGCTACTCCCCTATCATTACCGCGATTCTTTTGCGTAGGTAATTGCAATTGTGTCTCATCCCAATTTCTTCACCCATCCCGAAGAGATAACAGTATAACACTAAATAGCATATTATAAAGGGGGGTTGCTCATCTCCGGTGACAATTTTTTTTCCTTTTGCTTAAGTTCATGTATTTGTAGTGCCAAAATAAAACATGTTTTTGCCTTTGAGTTTCATTACCTGATTTTTCATTTGGCACCGTTTGGCTTTTCCGGGCTCTTTATTTTATTGCTTATTCAGCATTCATGCGGTCTGTGGTCATAAATCAGCTCTAAGGAGCTCAGCAAAAAAAAAATTAAGAAAATTTACAAACCCTCCCATCATTTAATCAGAATGTGCTCACTGACGGGTTCTCAGTGAACTCATTCTGCAGCCAGCCATTAAAAAGCACCACACAGAGGATACAGAAGGCAAACAGTGAAATTTTTTTGTAAAAAATTAAACAAATATTATTTGTTAGTCCAAAGTCTAAAAATAAAATAAAATTTCCCTTTTTAGAGGGTTTGACCCAAGTGATTTATAAATGAAGCGATCGGCTGATCCCTGGGGTCCAGATATATAACTGTCAATGATCGGCGGTGCTGGTGGTCTACGTGGTCCTAATTTGCCGCCATCTTTCCTATCACCAAGGTCACAATGCAGAAGTCCTAATGGAGTGACGACATGCTACAAACACCCTAATGACATGGCCGTAGCTGGCAATATCTGGGCTGTAGGAGCTGCACAGAGCAGAATACGCTGCGTCCTCCCCAGGATCTGCTGCATAAGCATTTGCAACTAATCACGTTGCATTATTGTTGCTATAATATTCCATAAAATGAGAATGCTTTCCTGTCTGATGTGATTACGCTCCTGCAGTCCTGGAAGCTTAATCTGTATAGAATTTATAATAAGATCTTATTAAGCTCTAGACATTGGAAATGCCCGGCTTACAGTAACTACAATAATGCTCCTCGCCAGCAGCTACTGCGAGACGACAATTACACTTTTTTTTCCCCCTCTCTGAAATGCAGAGTAGGACTGTTTGACGTCCACGGTATAGAAGTAAGACAGATTCCATCTGTTAGGCATAAATAAATCTAATTTATACACCTCCGTCTTCTGGCTCTCTGAGATACATGAGACAATCATCGCTCCGGTCTGCTGAGCAGATTGTGCCACTGTGTCGTAGACCTTAAAGGGATTGTCCAGGATTGGGGTCCTAGTCTGCAGACAGTCAGGATTCTACGGTGCTGGTGCCAGGAGTTGGCAGCGGTGTAAATGCAAATATACGATTTGCATAAGTGCGGTCACATGCCAACTAGACGTGTGCAGCATCTCTCAAAACAAGGGAGTTGTGCAAGGCTGTGTTCGTCTAGTCGGATTGTGGCCGGAAGTATGCAAACTGTCATCGCCACATACTGTGGGGCGCTCTGAGACGTGGTGCCTGGTCCAAATGTAAGATTCCAATACGAGCACGGAAGAGCCGCACTCTTTATTCAGATCTCTCTTTATTCCATACCTTGGTCAGGAGTTTTCTAGGTTATCAGTATTCATGCATTGTAGCAATATAATTTCTTATCTCTAAATATGCGCTGACATTAGCAATCATACTTCTAATTGGCGAAGTTCACACTGTGAACACGCAGCTTGTAGTCTAGGGGTCGTTTCTCTCACTTTTCCTTTGTTTTTTTTCTAAGTCCTTTATACAAAGACGTTCCAGAGACCCCTTATCTGAACAACCCCTTTAACGCATACCTGTAGTTTCAGGTAACTTTTCAGACTAAAGTGTCTTTCAGTATTTCTGAATTGTATCCTTCATTGTTTTCACCAGTTTTCCCTCTGCAGTTTCTGTACCTAGTGTTTAGTTGTCTCTCAGCTAGTGGGTTGAAACTGCTATGTCTCCCATACATAGCACACAGAGAAATTAGCTATTCCTGCTCGTCAGTATCTATATAGCATATGTTCAGCAGCAGTATGACGAAAAGTATACAGCAGTATTGAGCAGTGCAGCTGGGAATCCAGCTCTGGAATGAGATAAAACACTTCCTTAATAAAACAGCTTTCACTCTGCGCCTCTCTCCCCATTTCCGTTCCTTCCACTGAATATACAGTTGTAATCTGAACGTCAGTGTATCTCATGTTGAGCGAGAAGGAGTTGGGGTGTTTGAGTGAACAAGGAGAAGAGAAAGTGGCTCATAAGTGGAAAAATAATTATCTGACTAGAGCTATTCCAAGTTTCTGATATTCACTTCTGGTTCTTGTGCAGTTTGTTGCAATGGCAGCGACCATTTGACACCGCTCTGCTACATCCGTAGGAACATTCTTTGGAAGGTTGGAAATCCTTCAGACTGATGCGCCTCGTTCTACGATAGAACTGGGCTAATTGATAAAATCCAGTGTTGATTCCTGCATGTTGTGAAATATACAAATGGGCGGGGTTTGTTTAAATTGTCATTTTTTAATGCCAATGTAGAACGGATGCAGCAAATTTATTTTATAAAAAAAAAACCCTTATTACATCTTTGGCAGTCCTTGTGTCCGAATTCCAAATGACTCTTGTAAAGAGGGGTAGAATTGCAATAATTGTAGGGATAAATCGGGGTAATCCTGTCCTGCTGTGGCTGGCTGATTTTTCTCACTGTTTTTCACAGTGACGTGCTCTTTTTTCACATCATAAGAAAACATTCCCCCCCCCCCCCCTACTTTTTACTAGGTACTGGCCTAATTTTAAGGGGTATATTTGTTTGTGTACGTTCTGTCCCCCATCGATCATGAGAATGAATAGGACGCATTTCTGTGTCCCCCAACTAGTTTTTTCCTGCACAGCGGCCATATAGCTGTGCAGGGGAACTACCGCCAGCCCTATAGATTTCAGTGGGGTCGTTGATGTGTCAGGAAAGTATGAGCTGGCTACATCACTAATCCTTAACACTCAGGATCGGTGAGAGTCCCACAAATTGGACACCAGCAATTAGATGAGAATACTCCTTATCTTACCATGTGAGCAGTGTCGGACTGGGCTGCCAAGGGACCACCAGTAACCAATTCCAGGACCCCACTTCTCAGCTACATGCAAATGTGACATTTTCCTCAATCACAAATTTATGAAACAATGATCTGGGTAGATTGATAAATGAATAAGATGTCGCCTTTGATTCAAGTATATAGTGCCAAGTACTGCTCATATAAAAAGGTGGTGACCATGCTTACATGGGGCCCACCAGAGGATTCTCCTGTTCTCCCGTGGGCCAGTCCAAGTCTGCATGTGAGCGTTACTTTGCTGTTACGGCTTTGTATAATGACTAGGTTGTTGATCAGATGAGCCTTCATCTTATATTGTAGTCTAAAAGATAAAGGATTTGTGCATTTTTATTGGTCGAATTGATAAACGAAAGAATGCCGGAAAGTGTCGTTGAGTAGTGACATCCGTAAGGCAGGAAGTAGCTAACTTCTCCTAGATGACTTCTCCTCATACATTGTATGACAGAAACCAACCTGCCACTAAATAATGGGCATATGTATACGGTATATACACCCTACATAGTTTTTGATAAAATCTCTGATAATTCACTTTGTGGTTCAGAATTGCCATGTCCTGTCGGAAGTACAAAGTTATTTTCTTACAAAAACTTCCACCGATGCTCTGTACTCTAATCCAGAAACCTTGCAGATTGAACTAGAAATGAGTATTTAAAGGTGGACTCATTCATTGCCTAATAAAAAAACAACCTAGATTGTGACAGTCACATTGCCGTTCAGAAAAGAGAATAACCTGATAAATGACTAATAGATGGGTGGTCCCACCTGTTGAGACCCCTAGACTGCAAAGAGGCCGACAATGGAGAGGTAGTTGTGAAGTTATTGGAATAATGTCTCATAGACTTCAATGGGAAGAGCTGTCCCTGTGCCATCCGTATTGACTTGAATGGTAAAAGCGATCACTAACGGGGGTCCGAGTTCGTTCTGTTGATGGGTGAGAATCACCACTGTTCAGTAATTCATCACATATTCGGTATTTGCTCTAACCCTATGGTCAGTGTCGGACTGGGGTGCCAATCGCTCACCAGTAACCAATTCCAGGGCCCCACTTTTCAGCTACATGCAAATGTGACATTTATTATACGTTTCTATAACAATGATCTGGGTAGATTGGTAAATGAATAAGATGTCGCCTTTATCTGTACATAGTGATTCAAGTATATTGTGTCGAGTACTGCTCATATAAGAGGGTGGTGGCCCACTCCTGTACAGCGGCCCACCGGAGGATTCTCCCGTACTCCTGTGGGCCAGTCCCGATACCCCCTGTCCAGCAGCCTGATCTATTGGCTTCAGATCGCCTCTGATTTCGGATGACCTGGTGCTCCTGGAACATTGGACGCTCACTGCCCATTTCCGCCATTGGGATCCAAGCAGCAGAACCCATCGACGAGGGGACCCTTTTAACAATAAGGGATTGTCCATAGTGAACAATTCCTTTAATCCTCTTACTTACTCCCTAACTTCACAACATGAGGTCTTCTACTACTAGTATAAACCATGAGGGATTACTCGCCACTTTCCTAAAGTCTTTTTAAGCCATTTGTGAAGCATTTGAATAATTATTGATCGTGGAATCAATTATAACACGTTCTGAGAGATGATTCTGTGTGAAGCGCTTCCTGATCGCTGCTTATACAATTTTAACAGAGTGCAAAGTTTACAGGATTGATGCGTCTTCTTCTGTATCTGAGCTTGTTTAGGAAGTCTTAAAGTGCCGTACAGTGAGTGCTATATGGAGCCATACTGCCCTCGGAGATCTGCAGAGGAGCGGATGACGGCACAGCATGCAAACTGCTCCGCCTGGGATTGGATTTTTCCTAGGCTCGTTCGTCTGAGCATGGTATGACATGGGTGGAATTTCTGAGAATAATGTTTTTTTTGCAAAATATTCCCTATATAACGCCCTAATTTTAAGACCTTCCGGTGATGACGATACTGCAATTATGCGCAACATTCATGTCAAACTCTATCTGCAGTTAACGTTACACTTTTTATAAAACCAATATAATTCCTTTAACTTTTGGTTGACCAAAATTTAGACCCCAGACTAGACCCCAATGTTCAAACGCCAATTATTTAGACCCCAGACTAAACCAGACTAAACCAGACTAGCAGTATGATATAGGGACAGAGACGCTGTTTCTAATTATATATCACTTACTTGTTGCTGCAGTTTTGATTAAAAGCTGTTCTTACGTGCTGCAGATCTACGAGTTCTCTGAATGCTAAGCTGTGTATAACTCCGCCCACACCACTGATTGGCTGCTTAGGCAGAAAGCTGCCAATCAGTACTGGGGGGCGTGGTTGGACTACATGGCAACAGGTTTACTAGTCCTCTAGTGATAATCTCCTGCTGATAAAACAGTGATTTCCTAAAAACTACAGCAAGCAGCCCAGTAAGTGACACATCGCTAGAATCAGTGTGTTTCACTACATGATGCTGCTCCTAGATAAAGTATCAAAAATCTGGTGACAAATTCCTTTTAAAAGATCAGGAGCCCAAGCCCCAAGGCATATGTTTCACTATAAACCCAATCTCCCTTCCCACTGCTTAAAATATCAGTGGAATATGTAATATAGCCCTGTTGTTGCTATACCAGGACTAAATATTACCTGTATATTAAAAGACAATCTACAGAGACTAAAATCACCACCATACAAGACCCAATTAATACAGATACACAATGACCGCTACCAATACCACTACATAGTGACCATATAAAATGACGGGACCTCTGCAGAACACACAATGTACGCAGACTGCTATTACCAACAATATCGCCATAAGCCTACAACTATATAATGATGCATTATACAACCAAACTGTTACTAAATAAGAAAGCTCTAAAAGAGCGCACACCGTGACCATATAGTGGTAGGTACCAGTCTAACGAACGTTGTAAGAGATTACAGTACAGTTGTATACAGTATAGTGTTAGCACAAAAAATGACTACAGAGACAGTGTGCCAGATAGATAGTGCCCCTAAAATAATAATGCTCCATAGAAAACAACAATGCCATTACTGTGCTACCTAAAAGGCAATAAAGCCCCCTTTCACACCCCTGGACAGTAATAATGACCCATATACTCCTTTGAAGCTTATAATGACTCCTTCAAGTAATAATGACCTTTTAGTGTCCCTTTAAAGTAATAAATCCCCCAAGCGACACCTTAAAAAGTAATAATGCACCAAGTGACACTAGTAACTATCCAAGTCCCCCCCTTAAAAAACGAATAAGGTCCCCCTTGCCCCTTTCAGAACGAATAACGCCCCTCAGTTCCATTAAATATAATATAAAACGACAAAGCTTATACTCCCCTAATCGTGATCCTCCTTTAGCAGCCCGTGGGCTACCAGGCAGACAGTAATAAGGCAGGGAGCTTATGCTCCTTGCTTTACCACCGATTGAAAAGTATCTACGTCATGTTGACGCTGACAAAGTTCAAAGTGGCCCTTGTCGGAAATTAGGGAACTTTTATCTACGCTACAAGATGGCGCACCAGGTCAGACGCCCATTTATTCCCTATGGGGCTGCTGAAAGAAGCGAGTGCAGCGCTCGGCACCCCCATAGGCAATGAATGGAGCTGCGGCGGTCGGACATGTGCACTGCTGCTCCATTCTAATAAGCATAACAGTTCCCCCGTTGATGATCAATGCGGGTTCCAGCGGTCGGACAGTCACTGATCAACAAGTTATCACCTATCCGGTGCATATGGGATACCTTTAAAGTGGACATCCCCTTTAATAGTAATATATATTTACTAGGTCATGAAAAGAAAGAGACTGATGGATGGAACTATGACTGCAGGAGATTGCTCATGAGTGTGCATCGGAGGACACTAACGTGGATAGAGACTGTCACTATTCTTTAGAATGTACTTTGTTGCTATGTCCATGGGATCTGGTGCTACACTTTACATGCTAGTGGGTGACAATCTATATAACTGCTTAAAAAAAAAAAAAAAGAATGAACCCTGTTTATGTTACAGCAGGAATGCCCCCATAATAAATGCCCCCCACAATAAACTTCAAATGTTCCTTTGAATCAGTTCACACAATTTTGCAAATTTTGTGGTCTGGTTTGAAAGAAGAGGCCAGGACTGTGTACCCTATGTATCAATATACTAATTATTACCCAGATTTTCTAAAAAAAAAAATCATATTTAAAGGGATTGAACAGGCTTGGGGTTCAAGTCTGCAGTGTGCGCTCTTCTCCAGGATTCTCCAGTCCGGGCTTTCAGGAGTGGCGGGTGCGTGACTGTAAGTAGGCGATTTACATACATGGGATCACATGCCTACTAGTGAATTGAGGCAGGTTGCACACGTCTAGTCGGAATGTGACCGGAAGTATGCAAATCACATACTTGCAGTCAAATGACCGCCGCCTCCAGGCGCCAGAATCGGAGAATCCTGAGAGTGCACTGTGAGGATTCACAAGTCTGCAGATACATTAAGAGGCTGCAGGCTTGAGCCCAAATCCTGGACAATCCCTTTTACTAAGTAAGCCCTGATATGCGATAAAAGGGCTGACCCTACAAAGAACAGTGCCAACAATGTCCACTGGTTGTGTCTGGTATTGCAGCTCTGCCCTAATTATGTCAATGGAGTTGAGCTGCAATAACAGACACAACCTGTGGACACAGTGGCGCTGTTTCTGGAAGAAAGCAGTCAGTGTAGATGGTCTGCAAAAATAAATGCTCCTTTATATCTGTCCTTATCAGACATTACTGACTGCGATGCGTCTAAAGCTGTAACCGCAGAAGGAGAAATACACGTAGTCCCATCGGAATAATGTGAATGTGGTTTTTTTCATTGCCAGCCATGTTTCTATCAGCCATCCTGCGAGGAGCCAGGGGTTGTATTTCTATAGGAATGTTGTGAAATATTTGTTAACTAAGCTATTATTCCATCCCAAGCCACCAGCGCTCTTAAATCTGCAGCCTTTATTGATATCGTCATAATCAAGGCTACTGGAAGAATTGCTGGAGCAACACAATTGCAGATTCAGCTGTTAGAAGCCGCCTGTACGGTGGCGATTTGGAGTCGTTGTACAGAGGTAATGAGTTCTGCAAGCAGCGCGCCGGGTTTTTAACTCATTAGGTGACAGGTAGGACCGGGAAAAATATTCACCATATACTGATGGGGAACCTGCATAGATAGCAATTCCCTCATATGTATCCTCCTATTACAAGGACAGCTTCCCCATTCTAGTCGTAGAGCCCCTGATGCAGGTCCTGGGGAACGTAGGTAGGAAAGTGAGAAAAGACTCAGAAATGGGGAATACTTCTGGCAACTTCTAAGGCAGTTCTCATACAGTCCCGGTGCCTTATCGTTAACCCCTTCTCACCAGTGTCAGACTGGGGAGCCGAAGATCCACCAGTAACCAACTCCAGGGCCCCACTTTTCAGCTAATGCAAATGTGACATTATCCCTAACCACAAATTTATATAACAATTAACTGGTAGATTGATAAATGAATAAGATGCCGCCTTTATGCACAGTGATTAAAGTATATAGTGCCAAATACTGCTTATATAAGAGGGCGATGGCCCACCGGAGGATTCTCCGCCACTCCTGTGGGCCAGTCCGAGCCTGCTTCTCACTATGGCCAATTTTCACTTTTGCACTTCTGTTTTTTCCTCCTCTTCCTCCAAGAGGCCATAACTTTTGTTACAGTCTATTTAGATGTATGAGTTTTATATGTTTGCAAGACGGAGTTGTAGTTTTGAATGACGGCATTCACTTTACCATGTAATGTGCTGAAATAAAACCGTGAAAAATCAACCCCTTCTCGCTATGGGCAAATTTGCATTTTGTTTGTTTTTTTCCTCCCCTTCTAAGAGCCATAACTTTTTTTTTTTTTTTTTTTTTTACTTTTCTGTTTAAGTTTTTTTATGTTTTGGGGAAAAAAGTTGTAATTTCTCCATTTTTGGGAGAGGGGGTTGTTTTTATGGCGTACAGGTTATGGTAAAAAAAATGACCCTCAAACATGAGTCTCTAAGGCTACTTTCACACTAGCGTCGGGAACAACCCGTCGCTGCGCGTCGGGCCGACGTTCCCGACGCTAGTGTGTTCTCCGCCGCACAACGGGGGCAGCGGATGCATATTTCCCACGCATCCGCTGCCCCATTGTGATGTGCGGGGAAGTGCGGGGAGGTGGGGGCGGAGTTCCGACTGCGCATGCGCGGTCGGAAAAAGCGGACCGTCGGGAGCAAAAAACGTTACATGTAGCGTTTTGTTTTCCCGACGGACCGCTACCATACGCCCAAACGCCGCCAAACGCATTCACCGTTTGGAAATGCGTCGCAAATGCGTCGCAAATGCGTCGCTAATGTTACTCTATGACGAAACAACGTATCCAGCAAAAACTTTTGCTGGATGCGGCGTTTCGCAAAAACGACGCATTTGCGACGTATTGCAGTTAACGCTAGTGTGAAAGTAGCCTAAGGCTACTTTCACACTAGCGTCGGGAACAACCCGTCGCTGCGCGTCGGGCCGACGTTCCCGACGCTAGTGTGGTCTCCGCCGCACAACGGGGGCAGCGGATGCATATTTTCCACGCATCCGCTGCCCCATTGTGAGGTGCGGGGATGTGCGGGGAGGTGGGGGCGGAGTTCCGACTGCGCATGCGCAGTCGGAAAAAGCGGACCGTCGGGAGCAAAAAACGTTACATGTAGCGTTTTGTTTTCCCGACGGACCGCTACCATACGCCCAAACGCCGCCAAACGCATTCACCGTTTGGAAATGCGTCGCAAATGCGTCGCAAATGCGTCGCTAATGTTACTCTATGACGAAACAACGTATCCAGCAAAAACTTTTGCTGGATGCGGCGTTTCGCAAAAACGACGCATTTGCGACGTATTGCAGTTAACGCTAGTGTGAAAGTAGCCTAAGTCAGATAACAAACTTGTACAGTTTATTTTACTGGTTAAAAATTCAGGATTCAGGAATAAAAAAATTGGTTTGCGTCCCTTTTTCTCAACACCTTAACTTTTTAATTGTTTAGTTCATGAAACTTTAGGCTACATTCCCATTAATTAGATTTTGCTGAGTTTTTTGATGTTGCAGATTTTCTGCACCATTTCTGCACCTATTACCGGTAAGTAAAATAGGTTAGTTGCGTTTTTTTTTTTTTTTTTTTTTTTATTTGCAGCATAAAAAAACTCACCAAAAACACATTGTGGGAATGTAGTTTTATGTGGTTTTTTTTGTGTGTGTGTGTAGAGCTGTAGTTTTTATTGATATCATTATCATTTTGGGGTTTATAGGAGGTTTGATCGCTTTTTATTGCATATTTGGAAGGGAGGTGACGCATTTAAGAGGTTTTGATATTTTTTATTTACGGATTTTATCTCCTGGGTTAAATGATTTTATCTTTTGATAGATTGGGCTTCTGCCGACGTGGCATTGCTAAAAAGTTTATTTTTTTAATTGTTTTACGTTTTTTATATTGTATTGGGAAAAAGGGGTGATTCACACTTGAAGACATGGTGGCATATAAGGAGTTAAACAGCGTTTGCTTTGACCTGTGCGTGCAATCGGATCTGTATGAGCTGTACTGTATGGGGGTAAAAGGGTATTTACTCGCCCATGCATTCCTATGGACTCTCCCCTGTGACTGGCATTGAAGTACAAATAAAAATTACAATCTTTCAGCATTTTCCAGACTGAAACTAATTGCAGGTTTAGATTCCCAAACCACCACTTTAATAGATGCCAACTATTTACAGAATCAGTTCAGTTTTTGCCTTGCGAAACACCATCTTTTTCAGGTGGATTCCCGATGGAACCCACCTGAAAAAGCCCTCAATAAGTGTGAAAGATAATGAACATATGCTACATGTTCTGTCTCTTTTAACTGCTAAAAGAAGTGTCCTAACCATTCTACAGGACGGAAGGTGCCACTATTTGATATATGAAATTTAAAAAAAAGACTCAGGTGGCAAAACTGACTCAAAATGACAAAAAAAACGACAAAGAAGATGCTTCAGAAAAAAATATGAAACTCCATGTGCACATACCCTTAAAGGGAATCTGTCAGCAGGTTTTTGCTATGTAATCTAAAGACAGCAGGAGATAGAGGCTGAAACACAGAATTCAGGGATGTCACTTGTCAAAGTGCGTGCTGTTGTTTACTAACTGTGAAGGATTTATCACTAAGAGAATAACATTGCCGGACTAATCCGACACGCCCCCTCCTGTGATAGGCAGCTCACTGTCTATGGACTTTGTACATGGAGAGCCTGGGGAGGGCGGAGTTAGCTGTGGTGTGGGCGGGGTTAGCTTTCTTAGCTGTGCTTCATTTTAAATCTAAAAACTCTTAATGTGTCAGAACGGCTGCAGCCAGTAATCTATGTGATATATCGTTGGATTCAGCTTCTCTTGGCCTACATTACTCTGCTCTCAGATGAGGTAGGAAAAACCTTGTGGCAGATTCCCTTTAAAAGGGTTTTTCTCATCTTCTTTGTTCAGAAGAACACTACTTCCCTGTCTCCGAGCTTCCTGCTTGCCAGAGGACCAGTGCGCTCCTAAAGATTGACTGTACGAACCAGCAGCGTGGTTTCAGTGCTGGTCAAAACAGAATACAAATCCCTCTGTTCTTGTGAATTTGTGGGATTTTTGAAAAGAGGTAAATTGCAAAGATGCCTGTTTTTGCAAGCACTTTTTAATTTTACCTATTCATGAAAATGAGAAACCCCCTTTTAACATTGGTGTCCTGTTGAGGTTTTTTTTTGCCTGTAAATCCTTTCTTTCTTATGGTTCTACTCATCCATAGCTATCCTTTTCTGTGTATTAGAATAGACCTCTTCTTCCCCAGCATAGGCTGGCCTATAGGAAATGTTTATGACCTGATCGAATTATAAATTTCTGATATGATTTTATTATCAGAATTGATCCTTCTGTCTACAGGACGGAGCTGATAACAGGCAGAGCTGCCGGCGGTGATTAGAATTCCCCATGTCGGCACGCTGCGATATCACATAGGATGGTGGATAATGAACTGCAGCGTCAGTACGGACTGAGGCCTCAATACGTTGCTGGCAACATAATTAATAAAAACGCTCAGCAGGGTGGTACCTCTTAGGGCTGATCTATCTCTAGGTGTATACTAATTATTATTATTATTATTATTGTTATAGCGCCATTTATTCCATGGCGCTTTACATGGGAGGAGGGGTATACATAATAAAAACAAGTACAATAATCTTGAACAATACAGGTCATAACTGGAACAGGAGGAGAGAGGACCCTGCCCGCGAAGGCTCATAATCTACAAGGGATGGGTGAGGATACAGTAGGTGAGGATAGAGCTGGTCATGCAGCGGTTTGGTCAAAGGTTATAGGGTGAAGAAATCACAGTTGTACCCCGTTCCTGATGGCACTAGGAATTTTGGGGCCCCATACTGGCAAAATTTTCGGGGCCCCCTTGAGACTGCACCCCTCAAACCATCCACAGTCCCACCGTTCTCTTTTGTAAAAACTCCACTACCATAAAAAAGAAATCCACAGGGTCTGCCGAAATCCATTCTGTGGTCCCGCGACCATCCCCATCTTCTTCATCCAGGCTATGGAGCCCTGTTCAGAGGACGCAGCTCCATAGTCCAGCAATGACTTAACGCTGTAAAAAAATGTGAATTAACGGTGTTTTACTTCAAGCCAACTCATGTAATCACTCCACTCCAATTAATTGTTGCAGTAAAAATACTAATACAACATAATACACATATAAAGAGAAAATAATTAAAGATTGACCTCCTCAGCCCCAATGCTGAAGAGAAGAATTTCATTCAGTAAATGCAATGCTGTTCATTTTCTATGAAGGAGGTTTTTTTTTTTTTTTGCAGAAATCTAGAAAAATAACAGGAGGAAGGAAATGCTTATTGTACATAATTGGTGCATGGCGAGCCAAGCGCTACTGAATTGTACAGAAATGCTATTCTGTGCTCTGCTAACAGAATGATGAATGATGATTGAGCCGTCCAGGCTATGACTGCCATATCTAATCTGATTTTTTTTTTTTGTAAACCACAAAGGAGAAAAAATGTTTTTGTTTTTTTTTAATCTTTCCGGTCTATTTGAATGTAATTAAAAATTTTGTTTATGGAAAATGTGATTCTTCAGTCATTGTATATATGCAGTGTATCTGCTGGCATTCTGTATGTTATGTGCTCTGTCTATGAAACGCGTCAGGCTCACACTGTGCTATGGGTTAATATTCTCATTAGTGTCATTGTTAACTCACCACATATGGGGGCAATTTTAAAGCATCTCTTTTACCATATATATCACAGTACACACTGCATAGATTATTGAATTCATGTGTGTGACCTGATGAGGCTGGTGTGCTCACTGTGAAAATCCATGCCAGAGTGACTGCATAATCCTGTTTTCAAAGTTTTCCTGCGTGATATTAAAATTTGTGTTTTTTGAACCCAGCTCTACCCTAGGCCTTCTTCAACATCTTGAGTATTCCGATACTGGAAAAACAAGTATCGATGATGTCCGTGATCTGGGCTTGTGTGCCATCCATGTGTCAGTGTGACACCATCTGCACGGCATATGTCCGTGTCCATGTGTGCCATGCGTGTCATCGGTGTGCACCATCAGTGTGACAAGTACTGGAATAGAATGAAGAATACAAATGACAAATGTTTAAATTTAGATGTGCAAAAAGAAAGAAAGATGAATAGAAATCGGTCAGTGAGATATATAATCAGTGCAGTGTGTGTGTAGTTTTCTGTACTCGAAATTAGAACAAAAGTAAATAAATGTATTAAAAAAATGGCGTGGGGGTCCCCCTTACTTTTAATAACCAGCTGAGGGAAAGCAGACAGTTGGGGGCTGGTGTTATTAGTCAAGGAAGGGGCGGATATCCAAGGATCTTCACAGCCTATCAGCTCGCAGATGTTTACTTAGCCTTTACTGGTTATTAAAAAGAGAGGACCCAAAAAATGAAGTTTGGACCCTCTCTTTGTTTTAATAACCAGTAAAGGCTAAACAGACAGCTCTGGGCTGATTTTAATAGGCTGAGAAGGAGCCATGGATATTGGCCCCCTCCCACACTAATAACACCAGCCCTCAGCCGCCCCAGAAATGGTGCATTCATTAGATGTCCCAGTTCTGCCTCTTGGCCTCAGCTCTTCCTGATTGCCCTGGTGCATTAGCAATCGGGAATTGCTTTTGGGGTTGATGCCAGCTGTGTAATGTCTGCTGACATCAAGGTCACGGGTTAGTAATGGAGAAGTAGCTATCAGATACCCCATTACTAACCCCGTAGTCAAAAGTAATAAACACACACACAGAGAAAAGTCATCTAAGTGTAAAAATAAATCCCCAACAAGTTTCCTCTACTCATTTAATACCATCAACAAAAAAAGTAATCCAAAGGGTCCACCGTAAATCCATAATAAGGAGGTCCCACGATGATCCCCTGCTCTGCTACATCCAAAGGCTGTGGTGAGCCGTGACTTCAGTAATGTGACCGGTCATCATGGCCGCCAGAACACAGTGAGTATAGCGTGTGAACCGCCGGAAGTAACGAGCGGTGATGTCTGGAGAACCTTAATAAACGAAGGGTTTAAAAAAAAAAAAAAAACTACTGAAAAAAAGGTAACCTCACCATACCACTGACCTGTCTCTCCAACGCATCTCCCCACTGGGTCCTCCACTGCTTCTCTTCAGCTCTGGTCTCTTCCAGTTTCCTTTCATTCTTCTTGCACTCAGAAACACTCCGGTGACTCTTGTCATGACATCCTAAAGTGTGAAGCAAATGTGATTAGATTTGACCATCTCTACTACAGTATATAGCCATTCTGATATGGATTTTTCAAAGTAAGCATGCCAGCCTCATCAGGTCTAATAGATCTCTTTATTAATCTATGCAAATTGTACTTGAAATCTGGTGATCGATCATTAAGCTTCTAAGCTGAAATGAAAATCTCTAACAGACCTGACATGTGCCAATTATATTACTAGGGTCCATGGTGGCACCGAAACCTTTGGGCCAAAATTTGACACCACAGCCCAGGTTTGACTACTACATCTGCATCCTTTATAGAAGCATTTTTGGGGCCCATAGGGAATTTTCAGACCCCCTCTAGGCTTTAGGGGCTGGGTACAATGTCCTCACCCCATAAAGTTACTCCCCGTGCTGCCATGTTTGATTAACTGGGATTTAGGTAGAATTAAGACGATGTCAAGACTTTGCTGTTGGTTCCTCCAGGATATAGAACAATGATATAAACCTTCTGCTTTCTATATTTATCTGTCAGTGTATGCATCTTGTCAGCAGTAACCCTATCCATAGGTAGCAGCAAGGTCATGCTGAGCATTATCTCAGCTCCTTCATGTTTCAGACAGATTCACAAAATCCTAAAGCTGTGTGCCCGCAGTAAGTTTTGGTTTTTGACCCTGCGTATTTTCGTTGCATCAAAAACACAGCGTATTACTGTTGCAGCAAAGAGGATGGGATTTATATAAATCTTGTGCCTGGTGTGTGTCCTAAACAGATGTGCGGTGCGCGTTTCACATCCGCAACATGTCAATTTCTCTTTTTGGTACACTTGAGTATTATGTGTAGATTTGCCCTATTGAATTGCGTTACATGTGGAAAATCCGCAGGTAAAAAACTCATAAAACCCACACATGACTATATGAATAAAGTTTTTTAAAGTCAAATACCAGAAAGTATAAAAAACAAAGCAGCTTTGTTTAAAACATGGCACACCAAAAAGAGGCAAAAACTGCTTAAAAATGTGTGATAGAAAATAAAATTAAAATCTCTAATCCCCTCTCTCCTACTTTCTGTAATTGTATATGCTGTATTGTTTTGTCCCCAATGGATTGCAATAATACGGTCGTCTGCAGCAGCCCTAAAGGTCGACCATGTTGAACCTTTTTTTTAATCTAATTTGCCCTGTGACATCTTAACAGATCATAACGAATGGGACAGATCTTCGTCAAACTCAAAACTGTCCTCTCTGCGATATCTACTGAACTGAATAGAAATGTGCAAATGTTTAGTTTACATATATTTATCCCAGGCCGAGTCTCCTAATGTGCAAATCCATACAGCAGAAGAGCCTGTAGCATTGCCGGCTGACGGCATGGAGCGGTGACCTTTATTGTAAATCCTGCAGCCATCTGACCTCTTATTCAAAACTAAAAAAAAAGGAGAGAAAAAAGCAAAATAGCAAAATCTAAATAAATTGCATCCAAGGCTGTAAGTGCGGGGATTTCTGTGTGCGGCTCTTACACTCAATACTGGATAGATCAAGATGTTTTGAACATTTTGTTTCCAGTTTTTCATCACTTGCAGATCAGTAACATGTCAATCCGTCCCGTGAATTCCATAATTCTATGAGTTTTCCTTCTCTCTTTGGCAATTTCAATGTCGAGTGTAGAATGTTTCTACGTTCACATCAATAGGAGTTATAGAGACGGCATAGAGTTCTGTTCCTTTTGTTCTGTAAGCCACACCCCTGAATGCCCCCTATCATCCAGGCAATTACGTGATTAACGTGGAGGCCGTAGGCTGTTTCTACTAATAGGCTGTTTATCGGGAAACTAACAGTGAGCACGTGTTATATATACCTCCGATTCCAACTCATGGAATATATGTATATACCCCCGATACAGGTAGTTTGTACATTCACTTCAACAAAAGTTATAGAGACAACATAGAGTAGCCCGACCACCTTCTCGGCTGTTTCCGTAGCCCCATACATTTGTGGTGGCACAGGAGTAGCAGTTTTAGGCCATCTGTTGGACAGCGTAGTGTTAAACCAAACTTTGTTTTCCACCTTTTATCAGTCTCTTTTTTTTATTATTTTTTATTATTTGTGTAACTTGATCTCCAAAGTCATTCTGTCATGAAGATGGATATGGTGGAATATACCTGTCATATAATCTTTAACCCCGTCAAATAATTGAAGAGACTGAATAAAAATGAGTTTGGGAAAACAAAAGTTCTGCAGAGTTCCTTTGGTTTGACAGTCGGTGTATGACGGTCGAGAACAAATGGTCAGGGAGCAAGATTATTTTACGATAGTGGGAAATTTATGAAAATTAGTGCAAGCGGAAAAAAATATACCTTTCTGAAACAAATGGTATCTAAGGGGTGACGTTTTTCCTTGTGAAGAGTGACAAGCCAGGCCTGGCATGTCGGAGTGAGGAGACGTATAGGCCATGCAATGCTCCACTGGGAAATTAAATATGCAAATTGCCTTTTTAGAGAAGAAGAGGACTTGACCTCTAGTGCCAACTATTATAAGCCAATGTCGACCTTTTAATTCTGATCTAAGAGTCAATATTGACTTTTGGGATTGCTACTACCAATAAGTGGCACTAGATTTCAAGTCCTCTTCCTCCCTGAAGAGGCAATTTGCATAACAAATGGTGCAACTATTAGACCTTTAAACCTATATCATGATACCATTTCTGGACCGCATGTCCATAAGTTAAAAGAAAAACATATCATAACACCAGAGGGTACTGCTATTTTTCAAATAATTTTGGTATTTCTAGAACTTCTTGGTGCTGCTAATCTGCTTTGCGATGTGCAGTTTCTGGACAAAACAAGTCTCCTTCCCTCTCTGGCAGCTAACTATATATATGTAACCCTTCTCACTCCCGCTGCTGAAGTGGTTTTCTCCATTCACAAATACCATTTTCTTTTTTTTTTTTTTTAAATCGGGTTTTATTTTCTGAATTTAGATATTTTTTTGTTTTATTTTCTATACCTGACTAAGGGGACAATCATTTCGCCAGTAATAGTGTTGAGAGATTTACTTTACAGCAGCCACATGGATATAGGAAACTGTAGTGTCAAGATGGCTAATTGACTCCTTTTGGAGAGTTTTGTTCTGTGACCTGTCAAGAAGTTATTGTGCAGGAAGGGGGAGGAGGTGAGCTATAACCAGCATCCATTGAATGGTTATTCCTGTGTTATCTATATACATTACCTGTCAATGTAATCTCTACAGAACAGCAAGTACCGGTCTATTATGAGGCTCCGTAGCCATCTACCTATATTTTTATTTAATATAGATAGTGATACAAAAAAAATAGAAAAAAAATGTTTTTCTAAAAATGTAAATATCAGTAAAAATTCTGATTTAAAGAAGTCATAGTTAGGAGAGGAGGAGTATGAGGAGATGGGAAGTGGAAGAGAACAAAGAAAGGGCCGTGCAAAATGTCATTAGCACCCTCTCTGATGCTTTGACAATGTGAGAAATGGTGCTGAGCAATTTTTTTTTGCAGTCCTTTCAAATTGAAACCCAAAGTGTTTGATTTCACGTGCAACCACGAATTTCAGGAAATTCGACTCAAACTTGATCCTTTGCAGATCGATCCACAAATCTCTCTTTTAATAGTAGGCTGGGTGCAATTATTATTAGTATTTTGTATCATTATGTCATATTTTATTACTGTTTGTTATGGTCTATGTGGTCCTTATTGTATTGTGTTTTTGTAATTGTAATTTGCATTTTAGCTTTTTACGCATGCCAGGAACCTCAACATCCATACATTGTAGAAGAGTGAATGGGAGCCTTGTCCTCAGCACAGAAAAGCAAATAATAGTTTCTAAGCACACAGCAGAATGCTAAGACGACTGTAAATCTGGGTGCCCAGTGTGATCAGGATCCCGAGGATAGCGGCTTCATGCAGCTGGTGCAATTTATAACGACAAGTTCTTACCTACTCCCTCATAAATCATTATTTGTGTTTCCGAGCCAGTGAGTGGCTTCTCTCTTTAAAGCTGAGAGGGCTGAATCTGCGAAAACACATTGTACAGTCCAAACTGCTGCGCGTCTGTTCTTTGTGTCTGCTCTGGCAGCAGAGATATCGTCTAATAAATGTTCATATCCCAGAGATGAAGATCACTGGATGATATCTGCCTAACACTGTGAATGTGCTGAGAGAAGGCTTTTATATCTACAGTAAGACAAGTGTCACGTGGGATACTCAGAGACTGCAGCGTAGAATTTACAATCAGCGGCATTGCTGGAAGTTTCCTCTAAAGCCAATGGGCTGGCTACATAGCGGGACTTGCCGTATATACTCGAGTATAAGCCGACCCAAGTGTAAGCCGACCCGAGTATAAGCCGGGGCACCTAATTTTACCACAAAAAACTGGAAAAACTTATTGACTCGAGTATAAGCCTAGTATGCATTTCTCCTCATCCCCATTCTTGTATGCATAGCTCCTCATCCACATCCTTGTATGCATGGCCGCCTCATCCACATCCTTGTCTGCATTGCTCTCCATCTCTATCCTGGTATGTATGCCTCCTCATCTCTATCCTTGTATGCATGGCTCCTCATTCCTATCCTTGTATGCATGGCTCCTCATCCCTATCCTTGTATGCATGGCTCCTCATCCACATCCTTGTCTGCATGGCTCCTCATCTCTATCCTGGTATATATGCCTCCTCATCCCCATTCTTGTATGCATGGCTCCTCATTCCTATTCTTGTATGCATAGTTACTCATCCCTATCCTTGTATGCATGGCTCCTCATCCACATCCTTGTCTGTATCACTCCTCATTCCCATCCTTGTATGCATAGCTCCTCATCCACATCCTTGTCTGCATGGCTCCTCATCTCTATCCTGGTATGTATGCCTCCTCATCCCCATCCTTGTATGCATGGCTCCTCATTCCTATCCTTGTATGCATAGCTCCTCATCCCTATCCTGGTATGCATGGCTCCTCATCCCTGCCCTTGTCTGCATGGCTCCTCATCCCTATCCTTGTCTGCATGGCTCCTCATCCCTATTCTTGTATGCATGGCTCCTCATCCCTATCCTGGTATGATTGGCCCCATCCCTATTCTTGTATGTATGGCTCCCCATCCCTATCCTTGTATGCATGGCTCCATCCCTATCCTTGTATGCATGGCCCCATCCCTATCCTTGTAGGCATGGCTCCATCCCTATCCTTGTATCCTTGTATGCATGGCCCCATCCCTATCCTGATATGATTGGCCCCCATCCCTATCTGTGTATGCATGACCCCATCCTTATCTTGGTATGATTGGCCTCATCAAAAAAACATAAAAAATAAACCATTATATTTACCTTCCTGCGCTCCCTCGCAGCATCTTGTTCCGGTGCCAGCAGCTGCTTTATGCTTGTAAGCAGCGCATGGCAAGGACATCCGGCGCTGCTCACAAGCAGGGCACAGCTGTCGGAATACTCACTGCTCCCCACTCCGGAACTATGTGCTAGGAGGGCAGTGAGTATTTATTGCTATTAAGTAGCGCACAGAGTCAGCTGCCGGGTGGTCACGTGTGCCGCTACTTAAGACAAATGAATATTAACCTCTCTCCACGTCCATAGTAGTGGAGAGAGGAGAATATTCATTTCTCTTAAAGGGAACCTGTCACCCCCAAAATCGTATCTGAGCTGCGGCCACCGGCATCGGGGTCTTATCTACAGCATTCTGTAATGCTGTAGGTAAGCCCCCAATGTAACCTGAAAGATGAGAAATAAAGGTTATATTATACTCACCCAGGGGCGGTCCCGCTGTGGTCCGGGTCACATGGGCGTCGCGGTCCGGGGCTTCATATCTTCTTACGATGGTGTCCTCTTCTGGTCTTCATGCTGCGGCTCCGGCACAGGCGTACTGTGTCTGTCCTGTTGAGGGCAGAGCAAAGTACTGCAGTGCGCAGGCGCTGGGCCTCTGACCTTTCCCGGCACCTGCACACTGAAGTACTTTGCTCTGCCCTCAACAGGACAGACACAGTACGCCTGCGCCGGAGCCGCAGCGTGAAGACCAGAAGAGGACGTCATCGTAACAAGATGGGAGGCCCCGGACCGCGACGCCCATCGGAGCGGGACCGCCCCTGGTGAGTATAATCTAACCTTTATTGCTCCTCTTTCAGGTTACATATCGGGGGCTTATCTACAGCATTACAGAATGCTGTAGATAAGCCCCTGATACCGGTGGCCGCAGCTCATATACAATTTTGGGGGTGACAGACTACCTTTAAGTAGCTGAACACATGACCGCCGGGCAGCTGATGGAGCCGGCTGCTGCGGCTGACACTTTGTTCACTATTAGAATGAATATTCATTGCCAGTGCAGTTAATATTAATTTCTCTTTAGCAGCGGACACCGGAGTTGAGTTAGCCGTAGAAGCCGGCTCCTGCCTCATGTGACCCGCTGCTGCTGCTCCCCCTCCATGTTATCGACACCTCACTCGAGTATATGCCGAGGGGGGCATTTTCAGCACAAAAAATGTGCTGAAGAACTTGGCTTATACTTGAGTATATACAGTATATAATAATGAACATACTGGGACTTATGTAATAATGAACATACCGGAACTTATATTATAGTAATGAACATATTGGTATTTATACAATAATGAACATACCGGGACATATATAATAATGAACATACCGGGACGTGTATAATTTTGGACCTTATTTGTAGTTGTTCTCATGTCTTTAATAGACAAAGGTTTAAATAGAGCACAATCTACTAGGGGATAGGTAAATTCTACAATAGCTCACTCAGAAACACAATGTGTGTGCTGGGGGGATTCAAAGGGCTGCAGTCACACAAAATGACTGCAAACTTTTCATTTTAGACCGGATAGTATAGTCCTCCATACAGTATTATGGGCCCCACATAGTCCTCCATGCAGTATTATGGGCACCACATAGTCCTCCATACAGTATTATGGGCACCACATATTGCTCCGTACACTATGGGCCCCTTAAAATGCTCCATACAGTATATTTTCCCCGTATAATGCTCCATGTAGAATATTGGGCCCCATATATTGCTCCATACCATATAATTGGCCCCATATAATGCTCCATAAAGTATATTTGCCCCGTATAATGCTCCATACAGAATAATTGGCCCCATATAGTGCTCCATACAGTATAATGAGCCCCACATAATGCTCCATACAGTATAATGGGCCCCATATAATGCTCCACACAGTATAATGGCCCCATATTATTCTCCACACAGTATAATGGCCCCATATTATTCTCCATACAGTATACTGGGCCTTATATATTGCTCGATACAGAATAATGGCCCCATATATTGCTCCATACAGTATAATGGGCCCCATATAGTGCTCCATACAGTATAATGGGCCCCATATAGTGCTCCATACAGTATATCATAGCCCCATATAGTGCTCCATACAGTATAATGGGCCCATATATTGCTCCATACAGTATAGTCCCATATATTGCTATATACATAACTATATAAATACTCAAATACTCACCTCTCCTTGTACCCTGCCGCTGCAGTAGCTTCAGCTTCTTCTGACTCTGCACTGCTCGGCAGAGGGCGCACTGTAATGACGTCATCCCTCTGCCTTGAGACATAGAGTCTGTAGACACTGAAGAGACCGGAGCAGCATGGAAAGAGGTGAATATTTGAGAGAGGAGACTGGTGCTGGTACTGGCACTGGGCTCCCCCGACCCACAGGCCTTATAGTGTACCAGTGTCCCTGACTGTGAGTGCCCCCCCTTCCTGTCCGTCCACGGCTCCGGCACTGTCACTACCCTGAACTGTTGGCACAAATATTAGAAAATAGAAGAAATACTGTCAATCTTCCTCGGTCTGGGGCTCCGTGCAAGATTTTGCCTCGTGGTGTAAGGATGATTCTGACAAAGATCAGGAATCAGCCCAGAACTACATGGTAGGGCCTGGTCAATGACCTTAAGAGAGCGGGAACCACAGTATGAAACACTATCATTAGTAACACACTATGCTGTCATGGATTAAAATCCTGCTGGCACGCAAGGTCCCCCTGCTCACGCCAGCACATGTACAGGCTCGTTTGAAGTTCACCAATGGCCATCTGTATGATCCAGAGGAGGCATGTGAGAAGGTCATGTGGTCAGATGAGAATAAATAAGAACTTTTTGTTATCAACTCCACTCTCCATGTTTGGAGGAAGAACAAGGATGAGTATAACCCAAAGAACACTGTCCCAACCGTCAAGCATGATGGGAGAAGCATCATTCTTTGGTGGTGCTTTTCTGTAAAAGGGACAGGATGACTGCACTGTATTCAAAGGAGGATGGATAGGGACATGTAATGCGGGATTTTTGGCCAACAACCTCCTTCCCTTAGTAAAAGCATTGAAGATGGGTCATGGCTGCGTCTTCTAGCATGACATTGACCCGAAACACAGAGCCAGGGCTACTAGGGAGTGGCACCATAAGAAGCATTTCAAAGTCCTGGAGTGGCCTAGTCAGTCTTTAGACCTGAACCCAATAGAAAATCCTTGGAGGGAGCTGAAACTCAATGTTGCCCAGCGACAGCAACAAAACCTGAAAGATCTGGAGAAGATCTATATGGAGGAGTGGGCCAAATCCCTGCTGCAGTGAGTGCAAACTTGGTCAAGAACTACAGAAAACGTCTGACCTCTGTAATTACAAACAAAGGTTTTTGTACCAAATATTAAATTCTGTTTTTCTATTGTATCAAATACTTATTTCATGTAATAAAATGCAATTATGTAAAAATCATGAAATGTAGTTTTCTATATTTTATTTTTAGATTTTGTCTCATAGTTGAAGTGTACCTACTGTGATGCAGTGACCCCTGTTACAGCTAGGGGGCGCTGCATGTGCTTCTCAGGATATGCATGGAGGCATATCTGTGGTTATAATGGTTGAACTAGCCACCTCCCACCTATGGGAGTGGCTACAAGTATATAATGTGACCATGTGGGTCACATGGGAAAAAGATGGATGGACCTGAGTGGTCTGTGTGCCAGGTCCTGGAGGGCCTCTTTGTTGGGAGGTCCTGGGAGTAGGACTAGATCCCTGAAGAGCACATGGGGGAGGCCTTGGACCTGGGGCCTGTGTGTTGGACCGTTGCAGATGGGGATGGACGTCCTGAATAGCGCACAGAGAGGACGCGTGTGCAGAGTCCGTGATGGCACTGCGTTTGGGGAAGCTACAGCCCGTCTGAGGATCTGGACTATCAGGTGACCTGGTGAGCAAGGCATTGCCTGGGACGGTGATCCCAGTTCGGCAACTTCCCTGAGAGAGAGAGTACTGACAGGAGTCAGCGTATGGAGCAGGAGCTCCTGGAAGGTAACCCAGCGTATGGAGCAGGAGCTCCTGGAAGGTAACCCAGCGTATGGGGTGCTGTGCAGTCACCCATGGTAACTGTACGGAGTAAAGTCCAGCGTGATTAGAGACTTGAACCGTAGTGTCGTATGTTGGTGCCTGTTGTGCTCCATGGACATTAATGAACTGTATGGCGTTCGGTCACCCACGATAACTGGACACAGAGGTTCGGCGTGTTTAGTGACCGCGTTTCAAAGGCTTATACTATGATGTGAAGATTGATGTAAAGACTGTTTGCTTGTCGTTCATATTTCTGTGGCTTGTGACTCCATAATAAACCACATGGACTGTTAAAGTGAAAACCCGTGCCTGACTACGTTAATCCGCTGCCAAATGAGTGTCCCCCAATACACTCAGTAAGTGCAATCTTACACTACCATAAAAATTACAGACCCCTCCATTCTTTGTAGGTGGGAAAACTTGCAAAATCGGCAGAGTATCAAATACTTATTTTCCCCAGTGTAGATCATGAGAGAAGGTTGTCAGTCATTACATGTCTCACACTGGTAACGACCCCTTTCATTTAAATTATTCTCTGGGGGGCAGATTCTCAGGAAGATCTATGTCCGGCCAATAGATCTTAACAGCTCATTTACATAATAAGAAAAACATGGATTTCTCTGGAATAGGACATCTGATCGCGGATATCAAGGTATCATTTTATTCAGCTTCCTATGACCTATGTGCCCTATAGACGGCCCAAGAATAACCCGATTGTAACTCCTAGTTTTACTCCTCTCGACCATGGGGGAATATTAGGCTGTTGGGCTATCTGTTATCCTTCTTCTACCACAAGACACGTTTTCTTTTGCCTTGTGTGATAAGCTTCTTGAGACACAATGGATTTTTACTGTAAAATCAGATCCACCGCACCTAATCTATTATACATCTCAATGGCTGTTTATCCAGCGTCTCTCACCTCCACATTTCCCTTTTGTGGGCAGCAGATCATATTTGCAGCCCTCAGAGTTTAAGATAAACAGATACATTTTGTCCTGCGAGTATCCGAGCATTCGTCGTTCAGGGCGATATTAGAGCCTCGGTGTCATTAATTTTCTGCTTCGGGCGACTCTGACGTTGTGTAACACTATTAGAGATTGTTTGATTTATTTTCTGGAGACGTACGTCCAGAGCATTGCAGTATAGTCTATGGGAAGCGGATGGCGGACGTGCGCCTCTCTCTGCTCCGGAATCCCATCTCGGAACATAGATCAAATATCAAGAGTTACTTCTTTTTTTTTATAGACACAATCATTGGGTAATATTAGGACAGCTGGAGTTACCACTTACAAGGAATACAATACATATAGTGGGACATATAGAAGCACAGAAGCCAAACTGTTGATCGTTTGTATTGTGTCCTAATTACAAAAATGACTTTTGGTCAAAACTAACCTCCTTTTAGGCACCATTCACTTAGTATTTATTTTTTTACTCTGTTGTACATTGTAGGTAATCATTGGGAAAATGGTGATTAGTGATGAGTGAATGTGCTGATAATATTAGCAAATACCTGCAATTAGAAATGTAGTATAGTTGTTATGGTAAGCCATTTCACTTACCCAATGTGCAGGGCATTACAGCTTAGGTATCCATGGTTACGACCACTAACAGCTAACTTACTGTCATTACATGAGTGGTCGTAACCATGGATAGCTAAGCTACTGCAATGCCCTGCGCACTGGGTAAGAGACTTGGCGAATTAGAAGAACCATACAACATTTGTAATTGGAGGTATTTGCTACTATTATTAATTATTACACCTACTACATTTTGGGATAGGATCTTGGAGATGGAAATAACCCTTTAAGGTTACATTCCCACAATGAGAATTTGGAGAGTTTTTGATTCTGCACCATTTTCGCACCTGTTATGTAAATTAGGTTACTTGGGTTTTTTGAGGTGCGGTTTTTGTATTTTTGGTGTGTCACGTTTTAAATAAATTGCTTTCATATTTATATTTTTTTGTATTTGGCTTTGAAAAAACTTTATTGATACACTTGCCAATGCAAAGGGAATTCTTTTTAACTTATGTTAGGTGCGCGGCCTACGAATGCATTTGGAGTGTGCAGATTCTGCGCATGCCTTACCCAGCGCGCATGCTGCAAGACGGAGTCCTCATGACTCCAGACCGCACAAAACCACAGCAATAATAGCCGCCACACAGCACCCACACCAAAGGTAAGGAAAGTGAAACTCACCTTCCTCAAGCTCTCCAGTGAGGCTTCATACAGTCTGATCAGAATGATAAACTAAGAACCTCATGTTCCTTTATATATACATTTTTGCCTAGCGGCATTAGATCAATATATGATAGTTGGAGGTGCGGTTCATGCTCTTTTTTGTTTTTGGGTGGATTGAAAAATACCTAAGCTGCAAAAAACAAAAGTCAGCCAGAATTTTAGTGGCCAGGCTGATCTCCAAGAAGTGCCGTTTCTCCTTGCGGAGATTGACATGCTAAGCATGCCGAGATGAGGAGACTTAAAGCTGCAATTCTCCTCTGGGAAATATGCTAATTATGCAAATTGTCTCTTCAGAGAGGAAGAGGACTAGAACTGTAGTGCCACCTATTGGAAGGTAGAAATCCTGCAAGTCAATGTCGAACCTTTAACGAGCCTTGTCACATGACTTAAGATAATAGCCAAACCAGAATCTCAATTTGCAGACACTGTGTTTCGGGGTACTGCCCCTCGTCAGTGCAAAGCGGAGATCTGGTTTGGCTGCATGAGAGACGTTTGACCGATATCAAAAAAGTATCGTTTCTCCTTGCGGAGATTGACATGCTAAGCATGCCGAGATGAGGAGACTTAAAGCCACAATGCTCCTCTGGGAAATATGCAAATTATGCAAATTGTCTCTTCAGAGAGGAAGAGAACTAGAACTAAAATTCTGAATTAAGTAATCCCGGCTGACTTCTGTTTTTGTTTTCTGTAGCTTATTTTTTTTTTGTTACTGTGTAGGCTGGGGTAGAGTCGACAGTCATCATATTGTCATTCAAGTATTATCATCCATTATCATTCAGGGTTGCTGACAGTTGACAGCTTCTCCGGCATCACTCCATTGTCTCTGAGGGTGGGATCTGTAAAAATATATATTCTCCCATGAAAAATACAGTCAAAACACATAAATAAAAAAAAATACTTCTCATAAAAACCTGATTAAAATAAAGTCTGACTGAAATAAAGCATGATTTTCTGTTGATACATTCCCAGAATTTTACGCCATATTTTTTAGGATAACCGTAGATAGATATATATATATATATATATATAATTTTATTTTTTTTATTTTATTCATTCATTTATTCTTCTATTTATATAGAGTTTTTGGGATACTTTTTTTTGGGAAAGTTTACAATATAGTACTAAATTCGCCTTTTACAATTCAAGCCTATTCGCTACTTTACCTCTCTATCCATTCATTGCCAAATATAATTTAAATTTATATAAATATATATATTTTTTTAATAATATCCTCAGATCGTCAAGGGTTACAACATGCATTTTGCAGGCAATACCGGCCAAGCAGTAATCAGCTAAGTACCGTAATCCTCCTTAAAGGGTAAATTCTGACTTGACCTCCAGCTATATACAGCACATGGTAACAGCATTACGCTGTGACCCTCCTCTTTTGCTTTCCCCACGTCTCCGTTGGGTCAGCATCGATGCTCGGGGATGTTCCGTCAGGACAAGACAGCAAGTCCAGCATCATTTTGTCGTCCCCAGATCCTGCATCAAGCCTGACAGGTAATTATGCATCGAAAGGAGGCAATAATTTACTAATAATTAGGGAGGCTGCGGCTGCTGATTAACAGGCTGCTCGCACCGTTTCACCGGAGGATTAAATGAAAGTTACAGGCAGCTCGGGGATGGATGCATTTGCATGAAAACAGTATTTCCTCGCTCCCAGATGTGCAACGACTGATTGAAAGGTATAGATAGGAGGGAAAAAAACCACAAAAAAAAGCCTAAAAACAGGCGGCCGCTCGTTTTGGCTTCATGTAGAATTTTACTAATCCCCGGGTTTAATCTGCAAATGTCTTCCTATAAGATTAATCTTTTATCAGTATTGTCTTTAATATGAAATGTTTGGCGGCCGCTGTATGGGGAAATTCTTTGACTGTCTTGAAATGAAGCGAACAAACAGGGAGTATTATATAATTGCACAGCTGAAAAGCTTACGCTGGCACGGTCAGAATTAATCAGTGCTTTCACTTTCAAATGAGGACGCTTTTATTCTGAAATTTTTATTTTTTATTTTATTTTATTTTATTTTTTTTAAATGTCTGCTTAACTTTAATTTATAGTTTTGGAATATAATGCATTGCTGAAAATAAAGAAAAAAAAAAAGATTTTTATTATAGCACCATGTGCAAAATCCGGCCCGGCGTATAGAACAAGTCGACTTTTCCTGAAATGCGTTGGAATACGGACCACAGATTAACACGCTCTGCTCAGACTGGTTGGGAGTGTGCTTGTATATATACTTACTATGGGTGGGCTGATATAGATGTCATCACTATGGGGAAGACGCAATTTCTGGTATAGGTGTGGAGTAGGGTCCCACTGCACATGTTAGAACCATGGAGGGTCAAATACATGGAGAC
The DNA here is from genome assembly GCF_051348905.1 of Ranitomeya variabilis. Lineage (NCBI taxonomy): Eukaryota > Metazoa > Chordata > Amphibia > Anura > Dendrobatidae > Ranitomeya > Ranitomeya variabilis. Next base: position 518,925,152 of record NC_135237.1, read on the forward strand.
TGCAGTGGGACGAGGAATCCCAGACCAGTTATCCAAAATCATTACCTGGACCACTGGCGGAAGCAGACAGTAAAGGGCTCCTGTGCAATAACACCAGTATAGAGGCCCATCGCTGCCCAATTGCTCATCATAATGCACAATTCCACCATCTTTGGAGGTGGACATGGGCCCTTTTACCTCTTGGGCCTAGGTTGCACCAATGATCTGTCCGCCTCCTGCTCTGGGGCCTCGGAAGTGTGTGTTGCACCTGTACTACCCCACCAATCATCAGAATCACGGACCTCCGACACTTGCTCTTAACGGATTCTCCCCTGATTATCCTCCTAAGTGAAGAACAATGATTCTCTATGTTCTGGTCCATCGAAAACAATGGGATAGATTTTACGGCAACATAGTCCCTGGGCAAGACTTTTTTTTGGTTTGCGCTGCTTACTGGTGGGCTAATCCACCAGTGATCTTTAGACCTGCACAGTAAGTAATGTATATTCTAACATGTGATCTGCAGTTAGTATGTTGCATCTTAATTATATATATGATGTAGCTCTTCCTACCTCAGGGTGTCTTATTTAGGCACAGGGGGCATAATATAGGCGAATAGGGCAAGAGTAGAGGAAGAGTTGCAGTTTATTACACTCTGCTGCTTAAATAGAGTTGTCATGTTTTAGATGTATTGTGCTGATACATTTCTAGTATATATATATATATATATACAGGCTTCCTCAAGAATTTTTGGAATTCCCATAGAGGTCAGTGGTGAAAACTGAGCATGCCCAGCCACCTCCCCAGGGAAGTCCCGATCACAAACGAGGGTCCGAGAGGCGGGATCAGACATTTGACATAGATATTCCAGAAATGGTTGAGATAGGAAAACCCCCTTTAAAAATTTTATGAAACAGCTGTTATGAAGGTATACGAGACCTGTTATTTGGCCAAAGGCAGGAGCTTAATTATATAGGGGGTGTAAAAATATCAGCCATACCCATGCCCAAGAACCTCAGTGCGTCCTGAAGGCTACTCTGCCAAGTAAGAAGTTCTGGCACACGGTGGGGTGGCCTATTGCAAAGTTTGCATTGGGCCCAGAAAGTTTTCCCTATAGGCGAAGGTCCCCTTTATAGTCCATTCTTCGATACGATGTGAACATATTACCAAGTTAATTAAATCCTGACTTTTCTTCCCATTTTTAACCCTGTAACGTGGCTTTCTAAAAGTTCTCCAGCTTAAACGAATGTTTAATTAAATTCTAGAAACCTTTCACTTACAATTTTTTCTCCTTAAATAATCTTTAATTAGCCAAGGAGAGGGATATACTATAAAGACTGCATAAAGTCATTACGCTGACGAGTCTCAATTTAATGAAACCCTTTGTGGTATTAAAATATTTATTTAGTTCAGTTCTTAATGCTACTAAAACCAGCGCTGATTCTTCTTCATTACTGCCGTCATATCTTTTAGACCTTTTTATCGTTTCGCTTTCTTCTTTTGCGTTTGTTAATTAAATTATTGTTGTTTATCTCTAGGGTAATTTGTTGGTAGATTGGTGGGGGAGAAGGGGAGTTTGTGTATATATATATATATACACTCACCGGCCACTTTATTAGGTACACCATGCTAGTAACGGGTTGGACCCCTTTTGCCTTCAGAACTGCCTCAATTCTTCGTGGAATAGATTCAACAAGGTGCTGGAAGCATTCCTCAGAGATTTTGGTCCATATTGACATGATGGCATCACACAGTTGCCGCAGATTTGTCGGCTGCACATCCCAAAGATGCTCCATACAAGGCAGGATGGATCCATGCTTTCATGTTGTTTACGCCAAATTCTGACCCTACCATCCGAATGTCGCAGCAGAAATCGAGACTCATCAGACCAAGCAACGTTTTTCCAATCTTCTACTGTCCAATTTCGATGAGCTTGTACAAATTGTAGCCTCAGTTTCCTGTTCTTAGCTGAAAGGAGTGGTACCCGGTGTGGTCTTCTGCTGCTGTAGCCCATCTGCCTCAAAGTTCGACGCACTGTGCGTTCAGAGATGCTCTTAGGCCTACCTTGGTTGTAACGGGTGGCGATTTGAGTCACTGTTGCCTTTCTATCAGCTCGAACCAGTCTGCCCATTCTCCTCTGACCTCTGGCATCAACAAGGCATTTCCGCCCACAGAACTGCCGCTCACTGGATTTTTTTTCTTTTTCGGACCATTCTCGGTAAACCCTAGAGATAGTTGTGCGTGAAAATCCCAGTAGATCAGCAGTTTCTGAAATACTCAGACCAGCCCTTCTGGCACCAACAACCATGCCACGTTCAAAGGCACTCAAATCACCTTTCTTCCCCATACTGATGCTCGGTTTGAACTGCAGGAGATTGTCTTGACCATGTCTACATGCCTAAATGCACTGAGTTGCCGCCATGTGATTGGCTGATTAGAAATTAAGTGTTAACAAGAAGTTGGACAGGTGTACCTAATAAAGTGGCCAGTGAGTGTATATATATATATATATATATATATATATATATATATATACATATATATATATATATATAATGTTGTTTTTCTGAGTGATTTAGTTTGTCAGATTTTTTTTTAAAGCTTTTTTATTTTAGTGCATGGTTGTGATACGTTGGTTTTACATTGGTTTTACATTTTTTTTGTTTAATACAGAATATATAGACCAGTTAGGCCCCATATAGACAAGGATATGATCAAGAATGGGTGGTCGTTAGAGCCATAATTTACAGACTGTGGACTTGTGTAATATTGGTGGCAATTGGTGATGTGTGAACGTGCTCGGATAAGGTGTTATCCGCCATGCTCGGGTGCTAACCGAGTGACTTTGGCATGCTTACGAGTCTGAGGCTGCATGTCTCACGGCTGTTAGACAATCCATGCATGTGTTGTGGCTGTCGAGCAGCCGCGGGAACTCAAACTTATTTTTCGAGCACACCCAAGACACTTGGTTAGAGCCCTAGCATGCTTGGATAATACATTACCCGAGAACGTTGGCTCATCACTAGTTGCAATCACTTGACAAATGTTCCTCGGGTGATTGGATTATTCATGCCTGGCATTAAAATTATTAGTTATTGGCAGCATATTGTCCTGTGAAAAGTAAAGATTTGCAGCCGATAATGATGATATTTTATGTGCACTCAATGATCGTATTAAAGAAGCCCTGTACCCCTTCAAAATTTTTATCCTCTCAATATATTGCAATCATCATATACTGTGTACTTACAATTGCTCATTTTCCCTTCTACCCAGATAATTCTTCTCTTTTCCATTAGGTTTATGATATCACATTATTAAAAACTGACTAGTTGAATCCTTCTACGCCCTGTGTAGAAACAGGAGGTCAATTTTCTCTGCGCAAGTCATGAGTCATTGCAAAAGTCTATAGCAGGAGGGAGCATCACTGTCAGAAGTTACAGAGAGGAATGATTCATGCATTGAAAAGAGACTTTCTGTTTCTATATAGAGCAGAGAAAAGAGAAGAATTAGCTGGGTAGAAAGGCAAAATGAGCAAGTGTAAGTACACAGTGCCACATAATATGATGAATCCAGAATATTAAGAGGATAAAAACTTTGATGGAAGTGCTTCTTTAAAGGGCTATTCTCAAATTTGAAAGTTATCCCTTACCCAACAAATAGGGGATACCTTCCCAATCCCTGGGGGTCTGACCTCTGGGACACCCAACAATCTTGAGAACCGTGGCCCTGAAGAGCCCCATGTGACTGGAGCAGTGGTCTATCATGAGCACTGCCACTCCATTTATACTTATGAGAGTGCCGAAGACCAAACAAGCACAGAGCTTGTGTATTTTCGTCGGTCTTAGGCTACGTTCACATTTGCGTTGTTGGGCGCAGCGTCGGCGACGCAACCAACAACGCATGTACACAACTCAGCGTTTTGCGACGCATGCGTTGTCATAAGATCCTACAGATCGGGACTTTCGGCGCAGGGAAAACGCTACAAGTAGTGTCCCCTGCACCCTGTCTTGTGCGTCTATATGACGCTTGCGTCGTAAAACGCAGTACAACGCATACCGGCGCATGTCCATGCGCCCCCCATGTTAAAGATAGGGGCGCATGACGCATGCGTTGGTATGCGTCGACAACGCTGCGCCCAACAACGCAAATGTGAACGTAGCCTTATGAAGAAAGATTGTGCAGATATGTGCATGATCAACCACCGCTCACATGGTGCTCTTCAGTTCTCGGGAACGATGGGGGTCCCAGCAGTCAGAAACCCAAAGATGAAGCTAAATGACCACCGTTTATCCATTGTATAGCCAATGGATGGACGTTTAAGAGCAACAGTGGGCGAGAATAAATTATCTTTTATTAAAGCACAACTTTAAAAAAAAAAAAAAAACAATGTAAAAAATTCACTGAACCTGATGAAGGGTCTCTTTGGCTATGTAGAGAGGTTATGCAATATAGTCTTTTTTCTATTCCTCTGTTAGGTCATGCTTAAAAAATAGGGATCCTCCATTCGTAATCCGACTAAGTACTATTCAAATGAAAGGGGCTGATCCGCAATACCAAACACAGCCCAAGAACAACTGTGGCACTGCATCTGGAGTAAAAAAAAAGCAGATCAATTTTTCTAATCCTGGACAAACGACTTAAGCGTAGCAATTCTTCTGGCAAGATCAGCTTAGGAACCCAACACTTACAGTATTTCACAAACAGGGATACGTGTTGAAATGCGACTGCCTGACCGTCAACTGGAAATCCTTCAAATTATGGATAGTTTCAGTACTGTTAAGACCAGCAGTCATAATACAATCATAGCTCTTGGGGTAAGGGCCAACTCCAGGTTTATGTGGGCCTTTAGTGGACTTTTCTTTGCTTTTGATTTCTTATTGTCTTACAAGAGCTAAACATTTTTAGTATACTGTATTTCTTTCAACATTGCTGTATGGACCACACCATTTATTTAACTTTTCATATTGGACTGAAAAACAGTAAAAAAAAATTCCAACATTATGGAATTGTGCAGCAGTTAGAATCTGGTGCCGGCTGTATAACACAGCAGGCACCCATACTATGTATCAGCGGGCTCAAGAGCTGAGTCCACTCCATACAAAGTGCACACATCTGCCGTACATATACAATAGATGTTGCTAATGGAAATCTGGGCTGACGCCCAGGATCACTAGCGCCTGACACCGGCCGTGTTCAGCTTCAGTACTATTCTTACCAATAGTCATGAGTTTTCTGGCACTGGATGGGGCATTCCACTGGACCACAGGTGTTCCTTAAGATTTTTCTGGAATATTCATTGTAAATGTTAGTATGTGTGTATTACCACGGGAAGGCAGTTGTGTTAAGTTGTCTGGTGACAACAAATTATCACCTTTCTACAGGATTAGTGATAACTTGCCAATCTTTGGGGGTCCCACCACAGGGTCCGTCACCGATCCCCTATGTTTCACCAAACGGCACACAGGTTGAACGCCCGACCGCTGACAGACCTGCACTGATCAACAAGTTATCACCTGTATAGAGACTGGACAGCATCTTTAAGGTCGTAGAGTAGAAGATGTGGTGGGCTGTTGGTCAGGTATGGTGGTAGATGTGGTCTCGTTTCTTCATGAGGCCTGATGATCCCTCATTTGTAAACCAGAATTAAACCACTAAGTCCACTATTAATACCATGTGCTGCTGTATCATGTGTGGGTGTATGTCTATAGTGGTGCTGTGTGTTATGGGTATGGTATGGAGGAGGCAGCATGTTTGACCGAGATGGGGATAACTGATGGGGAAGGGGCTGGAAAAAAGGGCAATAAGGACTTCTTACACATCCTTTTTCATCCTTAGGTTATATGCACACAACATCTCTTTCAGGCAGGTACATGTCATAACCCACCACTGAACACTAAAAAGAATAAACGTGTACTGTGGTCCATTCCTCACATGGCTTTCGCTTGGAAACCGTTTGCTAGTTTAGAAGATCCAAGGAAAAAATAATGATCTGCAGCCAAAGAAGTCACAACAAGCACTCAGGAGATGACCGAAAAAAAACCCAAAAACTTAGCGGGATCATACATGTAGAAAAGACATCATGCGCATATACGCTGAGGCTAAGCTCAGTAGAGTGTGTAAAAAAATAAAATAAAAAAAAATCATCCGAGTTTCATCCAGAAAAAAGACGGACGGTTTTTCATCTGTCATTAGCTATAAGGAATCCAATTTTATACATCAGCAGTTATTAAAATTTACAAGACCAAATTCACTTTCCTATGGTTATAATTTAGAGTTGGAAATCTAAAAAGTCTGAGGACATTAAGAGCTGAAATCTGGTTGGTTGCATTGGTTGATTTCATTTTTTTGAAGGATCTTGCGCAGACCTGACAATCAGCATAGTCCACGCAGGCACATGTTCTACTGCAGGGCTTGTCTGATGTGTCTGTACACCATGTGACCAATAAACAGATCACATGACTGTTGTAATCCATGTAAAGTTCCTTGTGGTGCGCTACCTTTTAAATATAGTTTGAAAAAAGACACAGATTCATCTATTTCAACTCTTCTCGATCAATTATTTTTTCTTGGAAAACTCCTTTAAGTTGTCCATTCCCCCAGATGAAGACCTGTCTACTTTCCTGACATGTCTGTTTTTGCAGATACTTGTATTCCACATATCGGTATAATCCTTTCTTATATTTGCACATTCCTACAATAGATGTATGAATAAATTGACAACAGGGCGTTACCATTTGGGGGGGGGGGTCCCTCTATATGTCGTTACTACCCAATCAGTGCCAGACCTTGGCTCACCCCCCTTTTGCAAGGAGAATGGTAACTACAAGTTGAAATGTATTCTTAAATTTGTAGGAGGGAAAACAGAGGAACAGTTCTAGGAAAAATATTCACAATTAACTAAACCCGACATTTTAGGGAAGGAGACAGGACCTTCTTAAGGGTTAGTCAGTCTCTGCATGTGGCTTTGGTGGTACAGTTTTTTTTTGCCCAGTGAGTTTTTTGGAGGGTTGATGGGAAAATTGTGAAAAAGTTGCGGCTTGAAACCTACAGTATGTCTTCATTCTCGGGATCAATAGGGTTCCGGGAGGTGGAACATATAGTGATGGCATATCCTAACTATACGCGCACTTGCAAAAATGTTATCTCTTGAAATTCTCCTGGTCTTGGTAGCTCTGCATGTGGGGCGGTAAGCAGGGCCTCTTGGAATAATGGTTTTCATCTCCTTCTGGCTCCTAAACATGTTTTATTTTGTGCTATAGAAGGCAGTAAATAAAACATATGGCTTCGTGACAGAAGAATAGTTTTATTACTGCAGTTACTCAAATTGCACACAGTGGTATTCTGCAAGTGTGAATGTCAAAGAATGATGCTATGAAAACATTTCTAGGAGTCGGGAGGTAAAGTTTTCCTGCTTTGCCTAGAAAAAAAATAATAATATGGAAATATCCTGAAAAATTTACAATATGTTTGGCTTAACTAATCAACACGTCAGATACATTTTTTTTAATCTAGTCATCCAATATAGTTGCACCAATATAAAGTGAGTGTAATTATTATCATTTGTTTTTGTTTTTTTTACCCATGTCAATTGGACTGATGATTTGGGAAAATTGCCAGTAAAATATTCCTTAGCTGACAAGCTTTAGTTCTCTTTTTCCACACATACATTGCCATAGATATTAGGCTAAAGTCCTCTGCACCCAATGATTTTTGTGGGCCCAGAGGCTTCCAGACCCTCCCATGAGAAATGATGTTGTTGGAGAGAAGTATCGGGCATGTGGAATTACAATACTCAATCCATTTGTTGCCCCCAGAGGAGTCCGCCAGTGGCTTAGGGGACATTTACACTTCAAGTTAACCATGAATAAGCGTTTTTAAGAACTCTTATTTCACGATTATGTTTGCATGTCAAAAGGATGCCCATCACCCATCGTGGTGAAATGATCAGTGGGTCAAATGGTCAGAGGGTGAAATGATCGGTTATAGGATGTTTCGCCCCCGGGTACATCCTGTTCATGACGCCAAGTTGAGTCGCCCGCCAGGGCAGTGGGGTACCGGGTCCGGTACTTGAAGGGGACATCACGGTGGCTGCGACCCGGTCCGTGGCCTGGGAGCCCAAGTAAAGGGAAAGGTCTTTAAAGGGAGTTTAAGAATAAAGTTTGTTTGTTATGCCACCTGTGGTATTCGGTCAGTAGGGACCGACGCTGCTTAAAGGGGTCCTCTAGGGTGATGGTATGGCAGCTGGATGGTATAACTTCTCACAGGTGAAGTAAATATACCCGGGGGCGAACTGCTGGGGGCGAAACATCCAAATCCCAAAATGATCAGAGGGTGAAATGATCTTTTGTTCAACACAAAAATAATTGTTCTCGGCGGCACATCGTCTGGTGTAAACGGCATACTGCCAAGAACTATGGAAGCCTAGGGGCACTGAGCGATCTATTACAGAACGCTCAATGTGCATAGTTTACTCTGGGCAGCCTGTGTAAACACCCATTTAAACAACCGCCGATCAATAAAAGTTTACCAATTAGGGGTCATATCATGCCGGTCAGTCCAATGACCCTTACTTTGCTCTGTGCTTTAGAAATAAATGCAAAAGCCAAGATTGCATGTGTTAAGGACAGTCAGGAGAGAGAACCCACTGCTGCCAAAGGTGGTATTGGAAAACCTCATGCACACCAGGGTACAGTGTTTCTCTATGGCCTCTAATTTGTACAGAGCTTTAAAGGCATTTTCAAGCTTTATATCCTCAAGAGCTCATCGTTCTCCTGCCTCAAAGCTTCCTACTTGTTGGGGGGCGGTGCACTTCTAATTTTTGACAGTTCAGGCTGGCAATATGGCTGGACTGTTGGCTCAAATTTTGCGCTCTCCCTTTGCCTCTGGAGCATCAAAGGAGTGTAGGGGAAGTGAAGCTGGCCGTACCCTGTCTTCTTAAGAGCATCCATTGCCTTCTGTTATTCAAAGAGCTCTGTTCTTCAGAATGGAGAAGTTTTTAATAGGAGCTAAATTGCAAAGTTGCTTGTTTTTCAAGCAAAATTGCAACTTTACCCATTTATGAAGATGAGAATAAACCCCTAAATACGTCATCTGTAGACAATGGATGACTGCACATCCCTAGGCCTTGAATTTCATTCAAAGACGAGAACGGCTTTTTTTTCTACAATTTCCATATGTCAGGTTCCATTAGTCAACGTATCGTGAAGGTGTTCTCTCCAAGAAGTAATGGTACAATTTAGTACTATGTGGAGCACTATAGGAGGCACGGAGGGCTTTACTGCTTAGTAGAAACTTACAGGGGCTCCACGTACTCTCATTCATCCTTTTTCAAACCGCTTTGCCAGTATAAAAAATTTAACAAACTTATATATATTATACGGTACATTATAGGGTTCGATTCATCAAAGCTTTTGCGCCACAAAAATTGTGCCAAAATTTTGTGATTTTTTTTGAGTTTTCCTGCCATTTTTGATCAGCTCTGTGGGTGGAGCCAGCCCCTTCCCGTTGAATTCATAAAATGTGCCGGCATTTTCTACACCAAAAGTAGCATTGCTGGAGCAGTGAACGGAGGCACACTCCAGTTAGAAAAAGTGCCAAATTACGGTAATTGTGTGCCTCTTAATAAATTCAGCTCTTTGTACTCATTCAAGACTGGCGCCAGCCTTGATGAAGACATACGCCAGTCTTGATGAATCGGTCACATAATCTAAATTCCTCCTTTAGGATTCACTAATTTGTAGTGTACTTCGGTGTGCAGATTTCACATTTCTACACAATGGCATTATAGAGCATAACGTGACCTTACACCGTATATATCATGAAATATTTTTTATGTGTTTATTGTATGCTTAGTTGGAATTTTCATTTGAATAATATATGGCCCAAAAAATCCTACACATTTGGAATGAAAACTAATTATCACCGAGAACAAGTTCTACACAAATGTTTGCTGTCCTAGCACAGTAATTACAATGCAGAAGCAAAGGGAGGACTATGGAAAAAACTAGCTTTGTTCTGAGCTGCACTTTGATAGGTAATCCTTCAGGCTCTCCATTAATTTCAAGTCATTATTCAGTAGTGTCAGCAGCTTCTTAAGTAATGGTTCTGTGAAACACCAACACACATTCTTCTCAACAAACGATTTTCACAATTCAGCTTATAAGGTTTACTGAAGCATGAGAGTGATTCTGCACATTTTCATTTACCTTAGCCTGGTCCTTACAACAGCAGAGCTCCGAGTCTTGAGGAACGGACAGAGAAATTCTGTCATCTCACATATGCAGAATATTGGCGCAAATGAACGCTCATTTGCCTTGCCATCAACAGTGACCTCCACGATAGGAGATTTCATGAAGGTAAGCTCTTCAGACAAGCATGAATGCTAATAGAAATATCTAGGAGAAAGGCACTACAATTGTTCCCGCTGTCATCTTAAAATTGGCATTCCCTCATTCCTACCTCAAAATGGATTCTTCTTGCATTTCAGAGGACCAAACTCGGCAATTTCGGCAGGACTTGTCTACTATCTTTCATACGTGGTGACAAATGGACCATACCCAAACAAATTATGTCTGGGCAAGGAGGATGTTGGGCATATTGAATTTGGGGGGGTCTGTACACTCACCCAGTTGAGCATGTAAGGTATATGGGGAGTTGAGAGGAATATGTTTCAGTCATATTAGTGTTTGGCCGACTGTTATTGAAGGTGTATGGCCATGAAAAGGTAGAGATAGCAAGGTGTTTTTTTTTTTAGCTATCTGGTTTAATAGACCAGTGGCTTGGTTCTACTGTCATTTGCTGTGTTGCTGTGTGATTGAGTCCCCAATCGTCAATTTTGGTTGGTCAAGTCGCTTGTGTGGTTGAATCCCCAACTCTCAAATTTTGGTTGGTCAAGTCACAGCCTCCAACCATCAAGTCTTGGTTGATCAAGTCAATAGCTGTGTGGTTGAGTCCCAAATTGTCAAGTCTTGGTCGGTCAAGTAATTTCCTGAGTGGTGGAGCCCCCAATCATCAAGTCTTGGTTCTTCAAGACACTTGCAGCGTGGTTGAGCCCCCAATCGTCATGTTTTGGTTGGTTGGTTAAGTCATTTGCTGTATGGTTGAGCCATTATCCGTCAAGTCTTGGTTGGTAAAGTCACATGCTGTGGGGTTGAGCTTCCAAGGTCAGTCTTAGTCTGAAGACACAAAATAAGCCAGCCCTGTTCCTGTCGTTGGCTTAGAATTTTGCCCCAAACATTATAATCATTATAGAAGACAAAGAAGACAAACTGTTTTATGACCCAAATGTATGAGAAGACATATGCAATGCCCAGTTTTTGAAAAATTACTAAAGAATGGAATTGCTCTTAATTCTCAACATGAGTCTGTCCGGCTTTTTATTTGGATTGTGTGAATGTCGTTCTGGACCTCTGCATGTTCTACAATTTGAGGTCAGGTTTGTTTGGTTTTAAATATAGTAGTGACAAAGTATAAGTTCATAGGTATCTAAAGAAATGAAACATTTAGAAGTCAGTTAGACTAGCCCGGTTGTAGTAGTCATCACAACAGAACTATGGCTTTGTCTGCTTCTTCTGTTCAAGCGCTATTCTTCCATCAAAAACACGTAAACCTGACAAACGTCAATATCAGATTTGTTGGGATCTGTCATGGATCCAGTATGAAAGGAATCAAACCTTACTTGGTCATCAATAGGTTCTTTCAAATACTATTTAATGGTAAATGTCAAATTCAATATATATGATTAAGAGGTCACGATACTGACTAGAACGCAATGTAGATCTCCTTTATGTAATATAGTGACTATCTACGAGCCGGACCAGACCAGAGCCCACATTTATAGAGGTCACTTTGTGCTTCGAGCCATTCAGAAAGGAATAAAATATTAGCTGCGTGCTTAATCTGAAATATGCCGTCCACCACTTTTCTCATCTAGCAAACCTTAAATTAGTCTTGACTCGTGTAACGTAGATCAAATGCCTTAAAAAACTGTCTTCACCAACTAATCAATTAAAGCTGACAGGCAGGGCAATGGCTGTCATTTCATACCTCATTCTGGACACTTCAAGGTTTTGGATCCCAGCTTCATAGAAAGAACATTGTCTGTAAATGATTGCTTCTGACTTACAGGAGAAACAGTTTATTTAACTCTATGATTTAGTCAATTCTGATTTGACATAAACATAATGAACCCCCCCATATAATATGTTATTATACTAATTTGATTTTACTCCCTTTTAGTGGAACTAAATGTTGGAATTCATTTTATTAGGCTTGTTCACATGTATAGTAGTTACTTACGTTAATAGCTTTGTTTGTGAATAACAGAAACGGAAATAAAAGGATCCATTACTGGATCCATATGTTTGAATGGGGTCAGAAATGTCCTAAAATGTCTTCTGTATGACAATTTTTTTAGCAGTATTCTACACAACTTGTTTGTCCAGCCAAAAAATCAAATTGCAACTAGATGTCACGAGAGTGTCATGTCCTCTTGGAAGACTTGGAGTTAGATGGTCACATTGGGTAATGAATCGCAGTTCTTCTTTAGAGATGGTGTAATTTGTGTCCCATATTAAATGGATTTAGTTTCTTTTGGTGCTAACGAGGTTAACAACTCTTTCTATACTGGTCAGAAACATTGCAGCTCCATTTCAGCTGCTTCTGATCTGGTCATTACCTCTTCCTATATAAACTGGTGAGACCGTCTTGTCCCTACCGGTGAAAGATTCATTTTCCTGTGCTGTGTGCTAAAGCTAAGTGGTTGGAGTAGAGTTGTTGCAGAAGTGTTCTTTGGTTTGCTGTAGTACGTGTGTGTTTATCTCCTGGTCCCTGTTCCCATTTAGTTTATTCCTCCCTGTCCCTATCCTCCTCCCTATTCTTGCTTAGTGCTTTTGCATGATAAATGTTGTCTTTGTGCCTTGCTTACATTACATTTCTGTCTCATGCCTCATGGTTTGGAGGAGGAACAGATCAGTTTTTAAAAGGAGCATAGTCAGGTCGGAGACTTGGGTCTCTCTAACCTCAAGTGTACCCTCATGACAGGAATAGTTAAGGTCCCAGTTTCAGGGACAGTTTGAGGCCTCCTTCGTTACCGAAGACCATCACAGCATGACACTATATCAATTTTTTTTTTTTTAATTGAAGTCTATCAGAAACATCATAACAGATGGTTCTATGTTATATCATCATTTCATATTTTGAAGAACTGCACATGCTCAAAACAATAAAGGTGTTCAGAGACATTTCCAGTAAAAACGGATCTATTAAAAGCAGAAGAAAAACAGATGTAAAATATAACCAAGACCCCGATACATCATTTGTTTGTTTAATTGTTATTTTTTTTTGTCTGGTGGTATTCGCTGAAGTTTATTGCACCAATTTAATCAAATTGGCTCATGCAGTTCATAAATTTTGCTCATTTTTACCACACTTGTATTTTTTTTCTATTTTACAGTACACTATATGATGATAAAATCAATGGTGTCATTCAAAAGTACAACTCATCCTGCAAAAAAACAAGCCCTCATATGGCCATATTGACAAATAAATAAAAAAGTTATGGCTCTGGGAAGAAGGGGAGCAAAAAATGAAAAATGGCCCAGGGGTGAAGGAGTTAAATTTCTTAATCAGTTTTCTTTATACTCTCTCCTATACTTCTCTCCCATCTCTCCTATAACTCACGCCTATCTGTCTAGCTATCTATACATCTCTTATCTGTCTCCTATCTCTTTTTCTTATCTTTCTCTCTCATACATGTCTCCCTTCTCACTCCTCTGTCTCTTAAGGCCCCGTCTCACTAAACGATTTACCAACGATCACGACCAGCGATACGACCTGGCCGTGATCGTTGGTAAGTCGCTGTGTGGTCGCTGGGGAGCTGTCACACAGACTGCTCTCTCCAGCGACCAACGATCAGGGGAACGACTTCGGCATCGTTGAAACTGTCTTCAACGATGCCGAAGTCCCCCTGCAGCACCCGGGTAACCAGGGTAAACATCGGGTTACTAAGCGCAGGGCCGCGCTTAGTAACCCGATGTTTACCCTGGTTACCAAAAAAAACAAACAGTACATACTCGCCTTTCGGTGTCCAGGTCCCTTGCCATCTGCTTCCTGCTCTGACTGAGATCCGGCCGTACACTGAGAGCAGAGCGCAGCGGTGACGTCACTGCTGTGCTCTCACTTCTCACTGTACGGCCGGCAGTCAGTGAGAGCAGGAAGCAGACGGCAAGGGACCTGACGGACATCAGAAGGCGAGTATGTATTGTTTGGTTTTTTTTACATTTACGCTGGTAACCAGGGTAAACATCGGGTTACTAAGCGCGGCCCTGCGCTTAGTAACCCCATGTTTACCCTGGTTACCAGTGAAGACATCGCTGGATCGGTGTCACACACACCGATTCAGCGATGTCAGCGGGGCCTCAACGACCAAAAAAAGGTCCAGGCCATTCTGACACGACCAGCGATCTCGCAGCAGGGGCCTGATCGCTGGTACGTGTCACACATAGCGAGATCGCTATGGAGGTCGCTGTTGCGTCACAAAACTTGTGACTCAGCAGCGATCTCGCTAGCGATCTCGCTATGTGAGACGGGGCCTTTATATTTCTTTTATCTCTGCTATCTCTCTTATTTCTCTCATCTTTCCTATCTCTTATCTCTGTCTTTTATATCTCAATTCTCTGTCTCCTATCTCTCTTCTATCTCATCTCTCTCCCATCTCTTTCCTATCTTTCTCTCTCATATGTCTCCTTTTTTGCTCCTCTGTCTCTCTTATCTTTCTCTTATTTCTCCTACCTCTCTTATTTGTCTCATCTTTCCTATATCTCCTATCTCTTACCTCTCTCTTGTCTCTTTCATCTATCCCTCCTATCTCACTCATTTTTTATCTCCCATCTCTCGTCTCTCATCTCTCTGCTATCTTCTCTCCCTCCTATCTTTCTCATTTTTATCTATCTTTTATCTCTCTCCTATATCTCTTACCTCCCTGCTATCTCTCTTTGATGTTTTCTTTGCTCTCTCTCTCTTTCTCATATCTCTTTATTCTGTTTAATCTCTCTCACATCTATCTCATCTCTCTCCCATCTCTCTCCATCTCTCTCCCATCTCTCTCCTCTTTTCTCCGGGAAATCAGTGGTTTTTCGGTATTGTGATTTATAGCAAATTATTCAAAATATACAAAACTACTTTTTGAGGAAAATTTAGTAAACTTGGCAAATTCAAATTTCAAAAGGACTGCTCATCTCTACTCCTGAAGATTTATGAAGAATGATAACCCAAAGAATGCCATTCTTGTAATATTGTAAGATATTATTACTCCAAGAAAGTGATAGAGGAGCCAGTATATGTCTTAGAAGCATGTTCCATTTCACTACCAACTTGACAAATGATAAAAATTGTACCAAGAGTCATTATTGCATTCCCATCTAATCCCGGCTTGGTGATAGATTACGGCATGCTACAACACATTTCAGTCAATAAGGTACAGTCAAGCATGTCCTCACTATTCATGGTATGGATATCTGCAGCAAAGATTGCTTCTGCTAAAACTTACATAGGAATCGAATGCAATGGGAGCACAGAAGCCAAGTTTTGGTTGCCTTATGGGGTCGTACACAAAATTTTGACTTCGGTCTGTCCACCAGTTTTGACTAAGGCAAAATAACATGACCCCATGGTCAGAAAAAAATCAAAAGCAACGATACAGTGATTGTAATAAAATTTTGTCAATTTTGAGATAGTTGTAAGTTACCTTGTGACCTTTTTTAGCCAACAGATGTTACATTGACATGTCGACCTAGACTCTACCATAAAATCGCTGGAACATCACCTTGCCTAAAATCTGTATCCTTGGTCCACCATTAGATGATGACATATCATAACGATATGTTATTACTTCTAGTGGTAGGAACACCCATCTCACCTTGGTGATCCATTTTCAGAATATTTTTCTGATCTGATGTCACAACACTTTGTGGTGATATATTGAGTTTTAGGAATGCGTATAAAAATCTGGAAGGTTTTGCTATTGTCATAGAAGGCTATATTTTACGCCACTGATTAATAGTTTTATTTTGATTTATATTACAGGAAAAGAAGCCCGTCAATATTCAGAGATCAGAATCGACAATACGACGAAGATATAGGGGAACATTCACAGTATGTTACAACAGATAGCGCAATGCCTAGATCACCTTCGGATTATTCTGAGAGGCGATCGCCACGTGGGCCTCAGCACTATGAAGAACCTGAACATGGTGATTACAGGAGAAGTCGGCGGCATTCCAATGAGTATTCAGTAGATGAGGAGGACACTCAGGACAGGGATGAATATGAGAGACAAAGGCGAGAGGAGGAGTATCAGGCTAGGTATAGAAGTGACCCTAATTTGGCTAGGTATCCCGTTAAACCCCAACCTTATGAGGAGCAAATGCGTATCCATGCAGAGGTGTCCCGAGCTCGTCATGAAAGAAGACATAGTGATGTATCTTTAGCTCATACAGAGTTAGAGGAATCTCGTATGTCTATGTTGAGGCTGGATCGGCCGTCTAGACAAAGGTCCGCATCTGAGCGCAGAGCGGCCATGGAGAGCCAACGCTCTTATTCTATAGAAAGAACTAGAGATGTGCAAGGACCAGGTCCTGGTCGACAAAGGAACTCAAATCATAGTCCCCCAACACCTAGAAGAAGCCCCATTCCAAACGATAGGCCAGATTTAAGACGCACAGATTCTTTGCGAAAGCAACACCACTTGGATCCCAGTTCTGCTGTAAGGAAAACTAAAAGGGAAAAAATGGAAACCATGTTAAGGAACGATTCCCTCAGTTCAGACCAGTCTGAATCAGTCCGGCCGCCACCACCTAAGCCTCATAAAACAAAAAAGGGAGGTAAAACGCGCCAGATATCATTGAGTAGTTCAGAGGAAGAGTTGGCATCTACGCCTGAATACACGAGTTGTGACGATGTGGAGATTGAAAGTGAAAGTGTTAGTGAAAAAGGTAAGGCTTGTCCACAGGATCTCCATTGATTGTGTATAATTCACAATATTTATTTTTTTGGTTAATTCTGCTGTTGCCATCAAACGTTGTGTGTACAAATTCATGTAATTGACTTTACTTCTGCATTGTTAAAGCCACAATATTCCCAATGTACCTCTGAGCATTGTAAAGGTTATGTTGTATAAATGGTTTTATATTGGCCCACTTTGCATGTCTCATGGTCAGATTGCTGAAATCGGTGTTCCTAGAACATGTGTAATGAGTCCTAAATTTTTAGGTTGTTTTCTGATTATGTCTGTACACGCTTTTTTGATGGGTGCAAAAATATTCAAAAGAATTAATGGAGTCCAACTGGCTTGGAAGATTTACACACGGTGAGCTCCAACCTGCAGTTACATACCATCAATACAAGTTGAGAGAGCCTTACATTGGAGTCCAATAGTCTACAGTATGTTGTTCATCTCGGTTGTATGTAAAGAAGGCCCTTTGGATTATTGATGTAGTAACTCAGTGGTAATACATTGGTAACATGGCATGGTTAAAAGCAAGCCTTCATACAGATGTGTCTATCCTTACCTTTCTGCAAATTTCTTGAAAGGGGTTTCTTCAAAAAAGTAATTAAATGTCCCCATCATGTAACTCAACAGCCTGTCCTAGTCATGCGTCATGATTGGTTGCAGCCTGAAGAAACACAGGTCCTGAGACCTGTGTCCCAACTGACAGAGCTGTATCTTAAGCACACATAATGGAGCTGGCGGAAAAATGTGTGACAGGAGAAGAAATAAATCTTCTCAGATGACTGCACACTGAGTCTGGAGCAAAAAAAAATTGTGTTCAGTTAGTGAAAAGAAGAATTAATTCTTCTATCACAGCCCGGTGCTTACTATACAGCTTCTTTGTCACACGGGACTCGTGAGCTGTGCTTCTTGAGACTCCAGCCCATCCTGTCATGCTACTAGGACGGGCTGCTGTTTGAATTAAGTGAAGGGGGGCATTTTATTACAATCCTGGAGCACCTCTTTAAGGTTTCCAATTTTTCATGAGATAGATTCAGTGTATTATAGGATCATACATACAAAACCATTGACAGGCAGCAATCCACATCACAACTGTTGTGTGGTCACACATAGACATAAATAGCATAAACAAATCCCGACAGATTATTACCAGTGATGAGCGAGTGTACTCCTTGCTCGGGTTTTCCATTTTCAATGTGTATTCTAATTAATATAAATTTTATTTGGACCTTTAGCACATACCTGGAATGATTTGGATGCTGAGTTCGCTTATAGGGAACCTCACATCTGATAGATGCTGCCTCATGACAGACTAGACCGACAAGTGGATCTTTGGTGGCTTTTCCCCTCCCGCTCTCCTGAGGATAACCGGTCTTTCCCTTTACATGCGCACAGGGAGAGACCTGTCACTCAAGGGGAGTGGGCAGCTGGCTTTTAAAGTATGTTTTGGCCTAGAACGCCACAGTGTTTCGGAGTCGAACATACCGTACATTGATGGAATCATACAGCCAGTGCCTGACACATGTGGTTGTCCATGGATCGGGCATCATGTATCGGCTGTCAGGTTCCCTTTAATTTATTTTAACATTTTTCATAATTGGATATTTGACCAGGTATTACTGTATTATTAACCCAGATATAACTTTCGTGTTGGTTTTATAAATTGGGAGAAGATTTATGTATTTGGGCACTGAGAATTATTTTGTGCATAGATATACTGTACTGTATTGATATAAGATAATGATGGACGGATCTGAGTATCTAAGTTCACTTGAGAACTACATAATTTAGGATAAAATGACATGAAGCCTGATTGTATATAAGATTGGCACATCAACAATTGGCCCAGCTACAACCGGCATAGTGACTGACAATTGATGACAGCAGATCCACCGGAATGATTAGTTCCAGATTGATACAATTCATTATTAAAGCATTTATGGTCATTAAACACGTTGAAAGATGAAAGATGGAAGACAAGAAGATCAAACAAGCTAAATGGAAATCATTTCAGACGTTCTGATTGTACTAATGTAGAAAGCGAAATCCGACTTACTAAAACAAATGTGATATGTTATAGCCATTGTATAGTAGTTTTCTAGTGGGGGACCAATTGCTTAAACCAAGGGACAGAAGCACTTATCTAACCTTCGGATGGCTTGTAGAGGTGTATATAGACCTATAAACGTCTGCATTTAAGGAGTTATGTCTAACATGAAAAGTTCTCACCTATCCACAAGATTGGAGATAACTCACGGATCGGAAGGGTGGCCAACTGCTAGGTTTCCTACCAATCCTAAGAAACAATTAGCAATACACATTAAATTGCTGTCGGATGAAAGATCGTTCGTCCAACAGCCATCTCAGCGGACTTTCCCATACACACGAGCGCACGTTTGGCCAAGTGTTCTTGGCTGGTGGCTTATCTAAGGGAGAACAATGTGATTGGCAGTCTGAAATAAGTCATGCCTGATCGAAATCAGTTGGCCAGCGCATCCATACACATTAGACCGTCGTCCAAACCCTTGAATATCAGCGGGTTCGGCTGACATAAGTTTAATGTGTATGGCCAGCTTTAGAGTGGATTAAAGACTGAATGGAGTGGTGGGTCATTTCTAAGTCCTGTTTTCGGGATTGGTGGGTGCCTTAATGGTCAAACCAGCACCAATCCTCAAGTTATCACTTACCTTCAGATACATGAGAACTTTTAATGTTGGAGATCACCCTTGAAGCTATTGATGGAGTCTCAAGACTCAGAACTCTACTGACTGGTGGCTATAAACTTTCAGAAGCTTTTAAAAGTTTGACTTTTAAAGAATATCGCCGTGTTATGCACAATGCACCTTTTTTTCTTTGTGTTATGTGTTTCATCCTGAAGCTGAATGATTTCTTGTGTAGCCTAAATTTCCTTATGTAATATATCATACGAGAACAAAAAAATTGTATTGTTGTGACATACAATGTCCAAAGCGAGGGCTGGATCCAGTTATTGTGTTGTCACTTTCCAGGACATAATGCATTGATTCCCATTGTTAGTGGTTGTTGAAGAAGAAGATCAAATGGCTTATATTGATCATTTTGAAGGAGTTGTCCAGTCCAAGAAAAGTCTACAGTTACTGTATGTGACTGTAGACAGCCTAAGGCCGGCGTCACACTGGCGAGTTTTACGGACGTAAGAGCGCAGAAACTACGTCCGTAAAACTCGCATAACATACGGCACAATTATTCTCAATGGGGCTGCTCCTATTAGCCGTATATTACGGTTCAGTATTATACGGCTTTCTACGGCCGTACAAAATCGCAGCATGCTGCGTTTGTCAGCGTACTGCGCAAAAAAATCGCCAATGAAAGTCTATGGGGGCGTGAAAAATACGGATTCCACACTGACCAGCAGTGTGACTTGCGAGAAATACGCAGCGCTGTTAGTGAAAAGTCGGTAATTCAATTGCCGGCTTTTAATTTCTCCTGCACAAACCCGACAGGATATGAGACATGGTTTACATACAGTAAACCATCTCATATCCCCTTTTTTTTTGCATATTCCACATTACTAATGTTAGTAGTGTGTATGTGCAAAATTTCAGCGCTGTAGCTGCTGAAATAAAGGGTTAAATGGCGGAAAAAATTGGCGTGGGCTCCCGCGCAATTTTCTCCGCCAGAATGGTAAAGCCAGTGACTGAGGGCAGATATTAATAGCCAGGAGAGGGTCCATGGTTATTGGCCCCCCCCCGTGGCTAAAAACATCTGCCCCCAGCCACCCCAGAAAAGGCACATCTGGAAGATGCGCCAATTCTGGCACTTGGCCACTCTCTTCCCACTCCCTGTAGCGGTGGGATATGGGGTAATGAAGGGTTAATGCCACCTTGCTATTGGAAGGTGACATTAAGCCAGATTAATAATGGAGAGGCGTCAATTATGACACCTATCCATTATTAATCCAATTGTAGGAAAGGGTTAAAAAACACACACACACATGATTTAAAAGTATTTTAATGAAAAAAACACAGCGGTTGTTGTAATAATTTATTGTACTCTCAGTCCATCAGGAACACCCTCGCTTGGAAAAATAATAAACGCACAAGATACATACCTTCTGCTGTCAGATCAGGTCCCACGAAGTAATCCATCTGAAGGGGTTAACTAATATTACAGGCAGAGCTGCGATAATCCACTCGCTCTGCCTGTAATCCCCGGGTGCTGAAAGGAAAGCAGTGATCTATACTTACATTCAGTTGCGGTGATGCGCCCCTGCTGGATGTTCTCATGAACTGCAGCCTGGGAACTTTTTCCCACGCTACAGGTCATATGAGGACATCCACCAGGGGGCGCATCACCGCGAATGAATGAAATGTAGGTCAATGACCTACATTTCCTTCAGTCGCGGTGATGCGCCCCCTGGTGGATGTCCTCATATGACCTGTAGCGTGGGAAAAAGTTCCCAGGCTGCAGTTCATGAGAACATCCAGCAGGGGCGCATCACCGCAACTGAATGTAAGTATAGATCACTGCTTTCCTTTCAGCACCCGGGGATTACAGGTACGAGCGAGCGGTTTATCGCAGCTCTGCCTGTAATATTAGTTAACCCCTTCAGATGGATTACTTCGTGGGACCTGATCTGACAGCAGAAGGTATGTATCTTGTGCGTTTATTATTTTTCCAAGCGAGGGTGTTCCTGATGGACTGAGAGTACAATAAATTATTACAACAACCGCTGTGTTTTTTTCATTAAAATACTTTTAAATCATGTGTGTGTGTGTTTTTTAACCCTTTCCTACAATTGGATTAATAATGGATAGGTGTCATAATTGACGCCTCTCCTTTATTAATCTGGCTTAATGTCACCTTACAATAGCAAGGTGGCATTGACCCTTCATTACCCCATATCCCACCGCTACAGGGAGTGGGAAGAGAGTGGCCAAGTGCCAGAATAGGCGCATCTTCCAGATGTGCCTTTTCTGGGGTGGCTGGGGGCAGATGTTTTTAGCCACGGGGGGGCCAATAACCAAGGACCCTCTCCTGGCTATTAATATCTGCCCTCAGTCACTGGCTTTACCATTCTGGCGGAGAAAATTGCGCGGGAGCCCACGCCAATTTTTTCCGCCATTTAACCCTTTATTTCAGCAGCTACAGCGCTGAAATTTTGCACATACACACTACTAACATTAGTAGTGTGGAATATGCAAAAAAAAAGGGGATATGAGATGGTTTACTGTATGTAAACCATGTCTCATATCCTGTCGGGTTTGTGCAGGAGAAATGAGAAGCCGGCAATTGAATTACCGGCTTTTAACACATATCGCGCTGAATGAAATCTAAATACAGAATATATATATATGTGTCTCAATGACATATATATATATATATATATATATACTGTATATATGTTTTCCCGAACATTTGAGCACATAAATCCATTAGATGTCGGTTTTGCAAGCCTGCGCGAAAATCTCGCAGTACGGATGCCATACGGATTACATACGGAGGATGCCATGCGCAAAATACGCTGACACACCCTGACTACGGATCACTATTTTGGGAACATTTCACCGTATTTCGGCCGTATTACGGCCGTAAAATACGGACCGTATTGTCTTACGCCGAGTGTGACGCCGGCCTAATTGTAACAGAGTGTGATACGACCTTGTCACAATTCCCCTGTATTCGTGCGGATGGACAGTCAGATGTCCGCATGTATGCGATTTGTATACTTTGGGTCACATGCCAACTAGACTCTCCTTTGTTAGAACATTAAGCAGCAGAAGAAAGTCTAGTCGGCATGTGACTGCAAGTATGCAAATCGCTTAAATGTGGTCAAGTGACTGCCCACGTTCATCGGGAATACAGGGGAATCGTGACAGTGTATGTATCGCACTTTTTTTTTTATTAGACAGGACAACTCCTTTACAGTGGGATTCCCATCCTAAATATTTGTATCATATACAGAATAAATCCTGTGTTCCTGCTTGCAAAAATGTTTTGTTTATTTTCTGCAGGTGCCTGCACCAACATACACATCAGTCTGCTCTGAATAATGTTTTTTACCTAGAGGTTTTTTTTTAGGATTTTCTCCACTTTTTTGTGCAGCAGTGTTTTTCAGCGCAGAAACACTGAGATTCTGCACACAAAAATGGAAATGCATATCTTGTATGTCTTTGTTTCAGGTTCTCCGTAGAAGCCCAAGGGTTAAAAAAAAAGTGCACCAAAAGCGCACAGTTCACCAGCATCTTTTTTTTTTTTTTTATAATGAGTCTGAGCCCAAATTTGTGACTTTTTCAATGTAAAAATAAAGTGGGTAAAAGTAGTAAGGACGAGGTGACTTGCATTTATATGACTTTGTGGGACATGAACAAGCAAACATTTATCAAGAGGCCTACGCCTTTCAATAAAGGAGTCACATAAAGGTGACTCCAGCATACTCTGTATTGGACGTGCAATTTTTTTCCCGTGTTCAAAAAAATAAATAAATAAATAAAAGGGGGTAATTGTGGGTTTCCCCAATGTATAAATGGCTTTCTACCTTTCAGATACACTCTAGGGTTAATGGCTTGGTAATCCCAAATACTAAATTAGATCACAGATTTGGACAGGGAGCAATGTGAGTACATTTCCTATTACGCAGGTAACCAGAACCCCGGGCAACGTGAAATGGGTGGGATAGTGAATTTTTAGTCTGGCTAGTAGGCATATGTCTTTTTTTTTAATTTATATGGTTCTTTAATTGTGTTTTATCTACATCTGCATTTGTTCTTTCTTTTGCATTTGTGATTTTGTGTAATAAGTGTATGAAAAAGTCAATGATAAAAAAGGGTTAATTAAGGCAAAATTGGGCGGATGATAGTGATGAGTGATAAGGTGTTATCCGCCATGCTCGGGAGCTAACCGAGTGACTTCGGTATTTTCGAAAAATATTTTCGAGTCCCTGCGGCTGCATGTCTGGCGGCTGTTCGTCACATGAAGGGATTGCCTAACAAACACTCAATCCGTGCATGTGTTGTGGCTATCATCCAGCCGCTGGGACTAGAACATAGTATTCGAGCACGCCGAAGACACTCGCTTAGCACCCAACCATGGCGGATAACGCCCTACCTGAGCACATTCGCTCATTCCTAGTCTATAAATCCATTGTACGTGGAGGATCCATCCACTTATTCTTATTCTGGAATAAGAAATCTCTCCAGTTGTCATTAACCTGCAGACGCTGCTAAGCCCGGTCCTAGGACAGCCTGAAATGGAATGAATTACAGCCTCCATAATGTGGATTTTGTGCTGATTCACTTGGTGCTTTGAGCTCTTCAAATAATCTTTTCCTTCCACAATGAACACGGCGGCTAAAGTGCTATACCCCATTAAGCAAATGTAATATTTGTCTGCTAATTTGTAATGCGAGATGTACATTTAAATCAGGTTATTGACCAGTGATCCTATAATGTCCTCTGCTTGTTACATGCAGTTACAGTGAGCTCACCGCAATGAATGCTTCTACTAGGACTATAAATTGCATTGAAAAGATTCGGGGTTTTTTTTAAGATAAATACATAATACATGGGGTATGTCAGGGACATAACAATTGGGGCATTTGCAGCAGGGCAAATACCCCTCTGCTGCAGAAGTAGAAAACAGTATGGTGCACTGCAGGTTGGAAGGCCCTGTGCCAGATTTTCGATCAGGACTTTGCACCATTTTACTATTTTTCTCGCATATGAAGAATGAAAAACAAAATGGGGCTCCATTTTTTTTTTTAGCTCAGGGGCTGACATATCTCCTGTAGGATGCAATCAGGTTTCTGAACAATGTTTGCCAGCACTGCTGCTATTGTGGAGTTTCTTACACGGGACGCTACTGTGTTCGCATTTGGAGGAGAAGCTGCAGCATCTGACTGCACTCAGTGGATGACTCCATATATTTTTTTACATTTTTCTTTTTTTTTTGTACATTGTGCTAGCTGGGAGCCTATGGTACGGAAGGCAGAACCTCTAACAGTGAGCCCCAGGCCGGACTGTTTTGTTTGAGAGAATTTTCTCTGCCTAAAAATCTCCACACTGTTGTGTGTGAGCGAATTTTCTCTGCCTAAAAATCTCAATCCTTTTTTTTTCCTTGAATAATGCATTGGTATGTATAGAAAGATATATCATTACGTGGCGGTACGTTATAAAAATAAAAAGGAATTGAAAAGTAAAAGTCAGAGATGTTTCCATTAAGTTAAACTAAAAATAACGATGCAAAAATACAATAGTTAGATTTTTGCAATATGTGGTTTTAAATTAATTTCACAAACTAGTGAACCACAAAGCAGCCTAAAAAATACAGCATGTCTGGCAAAAAAAAACAAACAGACAAAAAAAATAAAAGATTTCATATAGTAAAGTTTAAAAATGTAAAGTTTATGTGCTTGTTACATATATGCACATATACATACACGGACGGGGGGCAGACACATATTCTGCGCAGGTGCCCTCCAAGTTTCTGCCCCTGTGTTAAGTGAATGGCACCTTGGATGCAGTAATTAGGTATATTGTACACATTTTTAATGAAAGAATCATTAACATTTTGGTAGGGTAACGAGGATGCTAAATAAGGGAAAGCCTTGGATTTCTGGTCATGACGTGCTCCTCCAGCAGTTCTCCAGCTTTTCCGTCCTCCACAAGTAGTGTCATCGGTGCAAGGAGGGAGGAGATGGAATGAGGACAGGCGAGATTGTAAAATTTGCATTCAACATGGTTCCAGCTTCAGGAGAAACCTTTTTTAACATAAAGTCCCATTCATTATGCCTAGAAATGCCACAGTAATTACTCAGACTGTTACCCTGAGGGACTGATGCTTTAGGTTAAAACCTGCAATCTGGGAAATATCTGCATAAAATTCTAAAAATTGCACATATAGAAACAAAAAAAAAATTACAGCTGTGTTCCAAAAATTTTGCCGCTTCTTAAGGGATTCATTTTCACAAAATAGCAAAAAAAATGAGTGACAGTTAGATTGGATACCCTCGGGTTGGATTTGCTGCAGAAAAAAAATTCATGTCATTTCTTTGAAGTGGATCCTGATAGAATTATCTCTACACTAGGCATTCTCTAAACAAAAAGGCTGCAAAAAGAAAAAATGCTTCGGGAAAAAACTCTTCCAAAACTGTTCAAAACTGTATCAAGGAAAGAAAAACTCGCTAAAAAAGCATCGTTTTCAGAAGCGGGTTCCGATTGAAAACTATGTAGTCTTTGAATGCCTCAAAAAACTTTTGAAAGCTTGTAAGTCCATTAATAGACTAGATATGGGTTTAACAGGGCTGGTACTTAAATTTTTTTGGGTATCTTAGGCTTTTTTTTTCTGCAGGCGAAACCCGCTCTCTTGAGAGTATAAAGACGATGCTTAGAAAAACAGGTTTTGCTGTGTTTTTCAGGATTCCAAAGCTCTGTTTTGCTTCCATGACAGAAGCATTAACACTGCAAGGTGTTATGTCACCAATACAAGACATACAGGGGTTGGACAAAATAATGGAAATACCTAATGTTTTGGCATCATAATCTTCGAACATGTAATAAACATGCAAACAGTGACATATGGTAATGCTTTGTAGTTGATTATTTGTGTTATGTGATATGTGTATGTAAATTAACTGTTTGTTTTGCATAATTGTAAGAACATTGATGAGAACCTGATACCAATGGCAGACCTCTCCAATTTTCAAAAAGGCCAAATTGTTGGTGCTCGTATGGCAGGCGCTAGTGTAACAGAAAGTGCCCGAATGCTTGGCATGTCAAGAGGTCCTGTCTCCAAAGTAATGACTGCGTTTGAAAGAGAAGGAATAACGTCCGCAGCAAAGCACAGGTCTGCCCGAAAGTCAAAGTTGACTGAGAGAGACCGTCGGACTCTAAAGCGAATTGTGAGAGAGGATCGCAAGACCGCGGCTCCGAAAATCACTGCTGAGCTCAATGAACACCTACAGAACCCAGTTTCCACGAAAACTGTTCGTCGAGAGCTGCACAAATCTGGATTCCACGGAAGAGCTGCAATTAGAAAACCGCTGCTCTCAATGACAAATGTTTCCAAGCGTTTAGAGTGGTGTAGAAACCTCCAGAATTGGTCCCTCGAGCAGTGGAGACATGTGATATTCTCAGACGAATCATCGTTTACCCTATTTCTGACCTCCGGCCGAGTGTACGTTTGGAGACAACCGAAAGAAGCATTCCATCCAGACTGCCTTCTCTCAACCGTAAAACATGGCTGAGGTTCTGTGATGATCTGGGGTTCTATTTCATGGAGATCCGCCGGGCCGATGATATCCCTTCATGGAAGAATTAACAGCCAAGATTATTTAGGCATTTTGGGCGACCAAGTGCATTCAATGGTTCAAGCACTGTTCCCGGAGGGGAACGCCATCTTTCAGGATGATAATGCACCAATTCATACAGCTAGAATCGTTAAAACATGGCAAGAGGAACATTCTAATGAAGTTGAGCGTCCCATCTGGCCTCCACAATCCCCAGACCTCAAAATTATTGAGCATTTATGATCGATTTTAGAGATTCAAGTTAGACGTCGATTTCCACCGCCATCGTCGCTCAAAGAACTGGAGGGTGTTTTAACTGCAGAATGGGCTAAAATTCCTTTGGAAACAATTCACACCTTGTATGAATCCATACCTGGGAGAATTGAGGCTGTAATCGCTGCAAAAGGTGGACCTATACCATATTAAACTAACTTTTGTTGATGTTTCCAGGTGTTTCCATTATTCTGTCCAAACCCTGCGAAAACATTTTGGAGAAAAAAAGGGCAATTTCATCAAATTATTTAGTGGAAAAAGATTTTATGTCTGAAAAAATGGTGACTATTCTCAACTTAAAAAAGGCCATATGAGTTCATGAAAAAACCCACAATTACAAATGTAAAAGTAGAAGTGGGGCGGTGAATTGTCTAAAATATTGGCAGAGAATTGACTTTGTCAGGCACTGTTTATTTTAACACTTTGGTCAGCCTTTGAGTTGGTCAGGTATTGTTCAATTTCACACCGCCAATGTTTACGTTACACATATCACTGATTTAATTAAACTGTACTAATCCTAACCGCCAGTCTCAGGTGAGGGCACCAAGACATTATGATTTAAACTTGGGAAAATTACAAAAATAAATGGGTTTAACATCCTGCTATATCTGCTTTTTTCACTAAAAACACAAGAAAACCTGATACCTGCGTATTTTGCTGTGTTTTTGCACATTTGCATTATATGGGTGGAAAAATGCTGCAAAAAACGCTGAAAGAACTGACATGTTGCAGTTTTTTGAAAAATGGCAAGTTTTCCAATTCCAACAGGAAAAAAAAAATGCGTGTGCATGAGATTTATTTACGGTCATCAACTTTATGGTCTCTTTTTTAGCATTGTAGTATGCTATATGTATGTACGCCATCCTCTCTGCAGATCCAGAAAAATACATTTTATTATACCCATGGATGGCACAGTCCGTTCCAATTGGCATTTCTGGTCATGATCCGGTTCCTACTATCTTGTTACGATCGCCATCCTCCTTCCCTGCTTGACATGTATGACGCGTCCTATGTCATCTAAACAGGACACTCTCCTTCCTCTCTTCTCTCTGCCTTGCAGGTGGCAAAGCAAACCACTGTAATGTGCATGTGCTGGCCTTACTGCCGGGTCATCGTCACCTTTTGGCCTTTTCCGGCGCATGCGCTTTACAGTACTTTGTACTCTCCGGGGCCTGCGCAGGAGTGTGATTGAGGGACACTGTGTGGATAGCGTAGGACGGGTCATTCACATGAAGGAGGGCAGAAGGGTGGCGATGGTAAGAAGAGAGCAGGTGCCGGATCAAAACCTGAGACTCCCATCGGACCAGTGTTTTCTTTGGGATCTGTTGAGGGGATTTTGGACATACAGCATGCTAAAATGTTGTAAAAGATGGCTTACAGGTGCTGGACTTACTTTATATTGGGAAAAAATCTGGTGACCGGTTCCCCTCAAAGTAAAGCCATATGTCATGTTTGGCCTTCAGTGCCATTTCCCTCTCGGTGAGCGATCGGAAGGTAATGTTGGTGTAATGTTCCAAGCCTCTGGGTTGGTCAAGACTTCAACCTGCGTTCACGGAAAGGAAAAAGAACGGACCAATGATCCTTTACTCTTCTGAAGAATGCAATTACAGCGTCGGTCACACACAACATCCCACTGGCCGAGGTCCCAAGCTGCCATGTTTTAGCTAATGAAGGCATTCATGAGGACGAGAACACTGTGTTGGCAAAATAATCCACTTCCCGCTGTTCTCAAAGAGCACGCTGATTGAGTGACTCACCAGGACTGATCTGGAATAGCGGAATAAATGTTTGATAATTTGTCTACATGTCACTTCCTTCAGAGTTAATATCCTGAAGGAGGCAGAAAATGTCACAACCTCCTTATTTAGTTTTCATTTTTTTGTCTCGCCTCACTGAGCTGTACATTATAGATTTCAAAATTCTTAATGCTTTTTTTTTTTTTTTGCTATACCTTTTGTTTAATTGACATTGTAAATTTAAGAAAATGGCGGGATTATAGTTATTTGTAGAAAAGTGAGTCTCGCAGTTCTCCAGGTCACTGAGAACATTTGATCATAGTGGGCATTTGAAGGGTTATTAATGGCTAATTTATTTGCAAAATTGGCAAAAACATTGCTGTCCGGGAAATAGTTTTCAGCCTTGTCTAGAAATCTTTTTAGTCCCATGTAACAAGCTGGCTTGTTTTATTACAGTTCTGTACTAGAGACCTCAAGCCGCCCAGTGTGCCACCATTTGACACCTAATAATGGTGATATTGTGCTGTACAGAGGCAGCATATGGTGGGGCGCTGTGTGCCGCTGTACCAAGACCATGCATATAGCAAACTATACTTTCCCATTACTTGCTCAAAAATTCTCCCACAACTATAGTTAAAATTTAGATATTTGAAAATGTTTAATAGCCATTTGCTAAAATTAATGGGCAGAAGAGCTGTGATTGACTTTCCTCGGCCCTCCACAAGAAGGTGGAGAACAGCAGTGGGCAGTCTTACAGAAAGCCTACTCGGGTAAGATCTCACACATCACCATCCTTTCTCTTCGAGAAGATAATGATGGCCAAAAGGGACACAGCACTGAACTCTCTGAACCTATTTCAGTGATTGGTTGGGGGGTGCAGCACCCAGAATTTCATAATCTAACTTTTGACAAGTCAATGAAGCAATCAACATTTTTTACATAGGTTGAAGAAAGACACAGGTCCATCAAGTTCAACCTTTGTTGACCAATTATACATTATCTATTAGGACATTATTTATAGCCCAGGATGTCATTTGTTGTGATGAGAAAAGCTCCAGAACTTTTATAAATGCTGTTTATAGTGTCGGCCATTACTACCTCTTGTGGTCGGGCATTCCACAGTCTGACTGCTCTAACTGTAAAGAACCCTTTCCTATTTAGCTTCCGGAATTGCCTTTCCTCCACACATAATGAGTCCTTTGGAAAGAGTAAGTCGTGTGCCAGTCCGTTGTACTGACCACACATATAACTATATATATAAATGAGATCCCCTCTGAGACAACTTTTTTCTAAACTAAACAAGCCCAACTTTTATAAGCTCTCATTACGAGGACTCATTCAGATGTTAGTCAGTTATTGTCGTACGAGTGTGATCCATGTTTTTCACGGATAGCACTCGTGCCTATGATAGTCTATGGGGTAGTTAACATGTCCGATTTTTTTTACTTGGGTTGACTGGTCTGAGCGTCGGATCAAACTCCCCAAACAAATCTATGGGGCCATGAAAAAATCAGACAGCACTTAGATGCCGTCCGTGTGTTGTTCACTTTAACATATGTGTTTTGTTTCATCTTGAGTTTTTGAGGCATACCCGGTTTACATGTAAAATAACGGACTGATACGAATCCTTATTTATTTACTGTATAATCTCAGATGATAATTCCTATTCCTTCATTTTAGCGTTCGTTTGGATTCTCAAGCCCCAGACTCTCATGGTCAAAGTTTTGACTTTGTTTTTGATTTTTTTTTTTATACTACCGATGACCTTATAAATCTGAAGTGCCTATATATCTTTCTTCTTCGCTCTTCCAGTAGAGTCGAGCAGAGCTGGTTATAGCTGAAGGGATACAGTGCTCAGCTGATCATTTAAGTCACTTCATTTCAGTGATCATTTCGGGTTTCGGCACCATATATCTCATGCTCAAACGTTTGACAAGTAAATCAAACAAATATGTTTTTAAAATGACGATGACCCTTTAAAACAGAGAAACCCATACATCACTTTGCATGGCTTTCTGATGAGCATTGATCAAACCTGATTTCTTCCCATTTATTTTGGTAATTGTTTAAAGTCACCCACCGTACCCGGTATCTTATGGTCAAAGTTTTCACAGTCCACAACACTAATCAAAAAAATTAAAAATGACAGTGACCCTTTAGTACCCGAAGGCCAAATTCACGCGACTATATTTTAGATCCGAGTTCTGTTTGTGAAAAAACTACAGCACGCAGACAAGTTTTATTCAATAGGGAAGCGTAGATGAGCAAATTTTTTCCACTGACCGTGTGAAAAAAAAATCACAGTATGTACTAGTTTCTTCCGTGTGTTGGATGACACTCGCCCATTAAGTCTTCGGTGCGCAAAAAAAAAATCGGATTCCATACAGAGTCAATTGTTACTGATACATTGCAATTCTAAAATGTATTTAGCCTTGTAATATGTTTTATTTTTTGGTAGATGAGTGACTAATATAACAGCCAGGCTCCTGGTTACTTGTAATTAGTTCCTAAAGTCTACAGAATTCCGTCACTTCCTTCTTAATATACCGTATACTGGATCCAGTGTAAAGTTTTTGCGTTTAGTGGTGGGTATTCTCCTCTTCGGAGAGTGCATCTAGCCCACCCTGGTAGGTTTCCGCAGAGACAAATAACTGCGATCAATAGAAACTTTCAATCGCACTACAGAAAAATATTATGATGCATTATTCAACACTTCTGATGGTTTTTACACTGCAGGGGTGAAGCCCAATGCCTTTCATGCTCTGACTAATTGATTCTATATGCAATAGAGAGTTGTGTGTACTGCGTCATATAGGGACGGGTCCCAATAATTTATAGCCGCTCCGATGCGGGTCGTGTTCTTTGTCATTCTGTTTGAAAGCAAAACCATTATAATCCTAAAGCAAAGTACAGAAAAAGGAAAAGTGATTCTGAATATCTATCCTCGGAAGCCCAATTCTACCATCCCGCACCCTCACTATAGTTTTTAAAGGTGAAATCATAGTATATTTTCTGCACATATTGGGTTCGTCTATGAAAGGGACTTGTGTGATCTTTTATTTGGGCAAACATATGTTAAAATTATGGTCAGTCGATTCATCCATTGGATAATATTGATTTCAGCTTTTGGCCAATTGTGTAGACTGAAAAGGTAAACTGAGTATTTGCCCCAGATGAAGAAAAAAGTTAAGACAGTCTGAGAATAGGAGAACGAGCATTTGTTCCCAATTATCGGCCCCCGTAAACATGACGGTGATCACCGAGCAAAATGGCCAAAGCTCTTTTATGTCGGGTGGTTAGATTGTGTATTTTGGTATAAAAATGATCAATATCGGTCAAGAATCACCTCTGGTAATTAGGAGTTACGCCGCTGATAACATGATGCTGTATGGTGACAGAGCCATCGTGTTACAATGTTTAAACAGTCCACTAAACCAGTGCCGAGTGTCTGGTATATTGTCGACTGGAGTTCGTTAAAAGGCCAAAATCACACTGTCTGAATGCACCATTATGGCTCGGCCTTTGGGACAATCTTTTGGTCAATTATACAACATTTATTAATAATTTACAAGACCATTTATGTTTTTCTATTTTACAGATTTGCAATGTGTGATGTGGCTCTGTATGGCATCTGATTGTTTATTTTTTTTGCTCACCAATAGACTTGAACAGGTGAGTCTCTGTAACGCTAGTCATCATTCACAGACAAGCCGGGAGGCAGGATAGTCAAACGTTCCAGGTCAGGTACCGAGAGAGCACGTAATGAGCAAAAGGGAAAAGATAAATGCAAAGCCAGGTCACGGTCCAAAGTCTGAATACTAGGAGAATGGTGGAATAGAGCAAAGGGGTTGGGCAGGTGGATAGTAAGAAACAGGTCCAAAGTCAGGCAGCAGTAGATCAACAAATAGAGAACAGACAATCAGCCAAACAGCAACACCAAGCGAATGCTAAGATTGGCAAAAATCTGAACTGAGAGCTGAGCTAAGTAGCATGGAATTAATTAGAAACAGAGAGCACCTGCAACAGGCCCAGCACCTCACAGTCTCTGATTGGATGGCTGAGTTGTCAATCAAAGTATCAACATCTCAGCACAGCCCTGCACCCGTTTGGATGACTGAGCTGTCTCTCAACACACTGACAGCCAGCACGCCCCTGCACCCCATTGGATGACTGAGCTGTCTATCAACACACTGACAGCCAGCACGCCCCTGCACCCCATTGGATGACTGAGCTGTCTCTCAACACACTGACAGCCAGCATGCCCCTGCACCCCATTGGATGACTGAGCTGTCTATCAACACACTGACAGCCAGCACGCCCCTGCACCCCATTGGATGACTGAGCTGTCTATCAACACACTGACAGCCAGCACGCCCCTGCACCTCATTGGATGACTGAGCTGTCATTCAACACACTGACAGCTCAGCACGCCCCTGCACCTCATTGGATGACTGAGCTGTCTCTCAACACAATGTAAATGAAACGCTATTCCAAAAATGCATCATGATCCCAAATTTGAAAGATGTTTACGCAGACCTACAATATTGCTTTATGGACCCATAATATTCACCAGCATTTTTTTTTAAACTCTGTTCATTAATGTTCCTCTATTCACCTCCATTTTTATTTGTTTGACCCATGCTTGCATTATTAATAGGAATGAACACTAAACTAATACTGTAAGTCAGTAATATTGACCTGTCTATGATCCTTGCATGCAGTGTCGGACTGGGGTGCCAAGGGACCACCAGTAACCGCCCCGAGGGCCCTACTTTTCAGTTTTATGCAAATGTGACATTATCCTTACTCACAAATTAATATTACAATGAACTGGGTAGATTGTCAAATGAACAAGATGCCGCCTTTGTCTGTACTTAGTGATTCAAGTACCGTATATAGTGCCGAGTACTGCTCATATATGAGCGTGGTGGTCTTCTCTTGTACAGCGGCCCACCGGAGGATTCTCCTGTTCTCCCGAGGGCCAGTCCATGCCTGCTTGCATGTGTATTAATCCTTTTATATATCACTATTAAATATTAAATTATCGGAATCTCCAACTGAGCAGAATTCATAATATTCTAACATTTAAGAAAAAAAAAAATCAGTTGAAATGTTGACTTTGCAAAATGGACAGAACGTATAGTAAATGTGTAATCAGTCATTATATAGGTGTATTAATAAGCCCATGTTAATGCCAGCAAATAACGATCATAGAAAAGGAATGTGATCCCTGGAACGGCGCTCGCGTGATACATCAATATGAAGTAGGATTTCAGTGTATCTCTCCCAGAGCCCTTCTACCTCCTCCCACTCAGCCCAGCCGCCCACTCAGCTCCTGAGCGTGGGCATGGATGTGACTGCTGCAACTGCAGTACTGCAGAAAGCATGGGCTCCCACTGCAGAGGAGATAATAGATCAGTCTGGCTGAACCCAGATCATCAGCTCCTGCCCATTATCTCGCTGGCCTTATACCCGCTGCCTCTATTAACTACCTAAGCCCCCGAGACTATGAGATACAGACAAGTAGCCCCGGCTTATAATTAACGCGGCTGCTGAGAAAACTAAAATGAGAAGAATTGGTTTCATGCCGGATAATGATTTCGCCTTCATCTTAGCACATTGTAAAGGTTTTATAGGGTCAGTGTATTATAGCGCGCTGGCCATTTATCTTACTCATTTACATGGCGCCAACATATTCTGCAGCACTTTGCAGAGGTTGTCATCGCTTACATCGGTCCCTGTCCCCATTCTATCAGTAGGTTTCTGGTGCGTGGGAGGAAATTGTTGCAAACACAGGGAGAACATATAAAGCTCGTGGTCGCATTTGAACTCCAGATCCCAGCAATGAAAGGAAACAGTGCCAACCGCTGTGCCACCGTGCTGCTGCCCCTTAATATAATACATCCATACGGATCATGTAAGATATGGTTATCTTTTCTATAGGTAAAAGGCTGAGGTGTCTGTCGGCTGCTCCCTAGCTATCGAAAGATATGGTGCGTAGCCAACAGAAATCGTTTATGCGTCTGGTTCTAATTAATATCTTCGGGTCTTCTACAAGAACTAGAAAGGTAATAGTGGATGCGACAGCAGTGCTTGCTTCCCATGTGAAAGTGAGAGGCTTTAGCCCCTTCTCAATGTAAGAGGTACCAGTATATCCTACATCAAGTCTAGGTGTGAGAAGTGGGCTTAGGAGTAGAGATGAGTGAACCCATGGATGTTTGGGGTCATCGGGTTCAACCGAACTTTAGTCCAAAGTTCGGTTCAAGTACCAGAACTTTAGCCGAACTTGAATATGAATTCCAATATAAGAGGTACCAGTATGAACTACATCAAGTCTAGGTTTAACAAGCGTGCTTAGGAGTAGAGATGAGTGGACTCATGGATGATTGGGATCATCGGGTTCGACCGAACTTTAGTCCAGAACATGAATTCCAATGTGGACCCAAACTCACTCTCTCTACATCCGAACACTAAAACGGAGAAGTCATTGTTCAGAATTCAGCACTGGACACTAGATACACCCAAACTTTGCAGTTCAGGATTGCTTATCTCTGCTTAGTAGCTGCTCCCATTCCATAGAGGAGAGATGCTCATTGTGTTTTACAGCCGGCATCTTCCTCTAACAGCAGCGACCAAAACTTGCTCTGATTGCTGCTATCTAACTGTTTAGATGGCTCTATCAATGTCTGATAGCGGCATACATGCGGTTTCTAATTCCATGTGTATCAATTCCGGCACATATCGCTCCTTTCACCCGGTGTGATCCAATCACCTGGTCCAGATGCATTGTTATGGTATCTGTGGGCTATCTGAAGGAATTATTGCCGCCATGTTGACGCTCTTATTAAGCCCGTGCCTTTATTTCATAAGGGATACCGTAATTGATTTTAGCATATACTAATGTAATGCAACAATTAATCAATATAATGGCAAAAAATATATATTCTTTTAAAGCATCCCCAATAATTTAGTATATAAGTCTATCCGCAAAAAAAGACTTTGCTTATTAAAATTTACAAAACTTTATTGATTCATAATATTAACATGTTGATACAGGCTTATAGTATAATGCAGTATAGTGAAACAAAAATTAAGATACTAAAAGTATTTTTTTTTCTTTTTTTTTGTAAACCATACTACTGTATATCACTCCCTTTTTCCCAATTAAAAAAAAAAAAGAAAAAGTGAAATAAAAGCATATTTGGTATTGTCACTTATGATCTATAAACATATGAAATTATATAACCCATACAGTAAACAGAGTAAAGAAAGAAATTAAGATGCAAAAATTGCCATTTTTTTGGTCAAAACACCGACCCCCCAAAAAGTAAAAAAAACACATTTATGTACCAATATAAGTATTGTAAATGGTGCAACTATAGCTCAACATACAAAAAAACAAGCCTTCATGCAGATCTATTGACAAAATAAATAAAAAATAAGAAAGTTATGGGGCTCGGAGATTAGACACAGACCAATTTTTTTGTTTCAGAGTGCTTAATGTTTTTAAACCAGTACTATAAAAAAAGGTCTGCAAGTCTTGTATTACTGTGATCCGAAGAATCTTGAGTAAAAATGAGCCGACCCGTGGATGTTCTGGTTCATCGAGTTCGACCAAGTTTGGTTTGATTGCCAGAACTGTACTTGAGCCCTAACCCCATGGAGCTGGAAAATTCTCTCTCGCTTTTTTTCCTCTGTCTTTCTTGGATTTCCAGGAGAAGTCTGTGTTCGGACTTTACAGTTTGTGTTCGCTCATCTCTAATCTTGAGGATTTTGGTTCTGGGTTGTAACTATAGAAGTTGCAGGAGTTGCAGTCATACACAGGCTCTGCGGCCTAAGGGGACCCCAAAGGTCTAGTTGGCCCATTTGACTAATACGATTAAAAACCTGTAATAGTTGGAGGTTCTGTTGGATATTTTGCATTTGGGCCCTCAAGCTGCAAGTGATGCCACCGATGGAGGGATGTATTCTGAAACCTGTGCTGGGAGCACAGACAGAAGAGGGCCCTTGTGCAAGAGCAATATATGGGCTCTTTGCAGTCCCATAGCTCATCATGTTGCCCAATTCTACCTCCTATTTTTAGGTTGAAAGTGGGCCCCATTAACTCTTGGGCCTCTCTGTGACTGCATAGGTTGCAGCAATGGTTTGTCCACCCTTGGCCAGGCCCATCAAGAGAGCTTTTCCCATCACTACATGTAATACTACAATTGCCCAGCAGTGGCCGCCAAAGTAAAAGTGTATATCTAGCTTTGGTTCCCACACGATCGCTGATGATCGCACGGTATTTGATCACCAGAATAATTTTGATTAGATAGTGTTTTGGTTTTTTTTGTTGGAGGTGTTTTGTGTCTGCAAGCATATGATAACAAATCACTATAGATTCTTTTGATTAGTAAACTCTGTAATAAAAATTTAATGGTGAAAGACGTAATGGTAAGATATACTGAAAACGAGATTGACTATGTATAATCCCTTTAATAACGGGCACAAAATAAATCTTCAGCACTTCTGCCGGCATCAGTCACTGCCGACGGTCATAAAGCATAGTTACATATTTGTAATAGATGGTGAACCCAGTCAGACGTCAAGATGTCTGCTCCGGCCATTGTACGCTGTCGTCTTATCTCATTACCAGGACTCGTCCATGCCAAAAATGGCTCCACATCAAAGTAATTATTCATCGGGAATCCTGTATACCCATAATGAATTATATATATATATATACTGAGCAGTGTGTAGAAAGATGGAGACCACCACGCACCGCCCCATAGCTATGGAGTCAGGACTCAGCGATTGACTTGTGATAACGCCGATTGATAACTTATTGATATTTATGGACTATTGCTACAGGAGAAAGGTTTTTATTTTATTTTATTTTTTTTTATTTCTTTCTTTATTTTTTTACTTGGTTGTGTGTGGAGGATTTTAAGTCTTTTTTAATGTGAGATAAAAGGCATATTCTCCATCTGGCAAGTCACGAAGAATAAGTAGATGCTGTTCTTATAACCAAGCAGAGGAGTTCTCAAATTCCCAGCACCTCACTTTTAGTTCGTACCTGTCTATCAGAACTCAGAACCTGTAGTAAGGCATGGTGCTGCTGCTTAATCCTCCCAAAACTGCTTTGTGATGCCCATGCCAGTTGTATTTATCCAGCAGGTATCCCAATTTTTATACTCTGTCATTTTACATTCGTTATTTATCAGTGGGCAGTTTATTTTTCAGCATTCTGCCATCACTATAGGTGCAGGAACCATCATTCATTGCACCTGCCATTGTCCAATCATTATTTATCAGTGGGCAGTTTATTTTTCAGCATTCTGCCATCACTATAGGTGCAGGAACCATCATTCATTGCACCTGCCATTATTCAATGGCTTGTCTGCCTTAAACTAAAAAGATTACCACTGTCATACCTGTACAATGGATAGTTTAGATCAAAGCATATTCATGTGTGTGAATGGCCGGTGTCCAGACCTACTGTAAATCCCATGGAGAATCTATGGAAAGACGTGCAAATTGCTGTTCACAGACGTCTCCACTGAGCGAGTGTGCAAAGAAGAATGGGCAAAAATGTCACCTCTATATGTGTAAAGCTGGTAGCGACAAACCCCAAAAGACTTGTAGCAGTAATTGCAGTGAAAGTATTGGCTCAGAGGGCAGAATACGAATGCACGTCACAATTTTCAGTTTTATACTCTTACAGTACGTATAAAACCTTGTATCATTTCCAAGTTTTCTCTAAGGGAAGTGTGAGCGAGGCCGCACATCAGCTGCGTACTGTGTTTGCACTGAAGTCAATGACGATCCAGTATGCGGTCAGCTCCCATGCTCCCTCTAGTGGTAGCTGCCGATAGCCAGAATTTTATCTATAAAATCTAGGTCTACGCAGGGGATTCGGTGCGATGTATCACTAATATTAAACTGTAACCTCCGTAATAAAAATGATGAGGCATTAATCATCATATAATACTGGACCTTAAAGTCAAGTAATAATAAAATGTGAACCTTTATTTTGTGGTATCCAGGCTAATATCCAGCCATATAAGCTGCATCACTGGAATCCGGACGGGGAGTTGTCTCATCCTCACATTATATCATGACTGAAGCGTCAATCGATATTTGTGACACTTTGCTGAGCCGGGATGTGACACTGACCCCTGAGTCACATCCTTGGGGGTCCTGGATTCTTACACGTATGTACGTGTCCTAGGAGTCCTTTACCGAACTCTTTTGGGGAATGGGGGAAGGGATCTGTTCCTTTTTTTCTTCTATAGTTCGATGGGACTAATACCGGAAATCTATTATTAGCAGTGATGAATAAGATATGATTTATTCAGGAAAGTCTCTAACAAGCTTTTACCTGCGCTCGTC
Organism: Ranitomeya variabilis; assembly: GCF_051348905.1. Lineage (NCBI taxonomy): Eukaryota > Metazoa > Chordata > Amphibia > Anura > Dendrobatidae > Ranitomeya > Ranitomeya variabilis. Next base: position 518,964,783 of record NC_135237.1, read on the forward strand.
CCCGCGCTCTTTCATCCCGTCCACCGTGAATGAGGTTTACAGCTAAAAGTCTTTGTTCACCTTTTGGTTCTTATATAGAAATGTTCCTACCACTGGCGGCTTAGGAAAACGTCCCGTCCAAACCTCATCTAAGGCTGCCGTCACACCAGCAGTATTCGGTCAGTATTTTACATCAGTATTTGTAAGCCAAAACCAGGAGTGGGTGATAAATGCAGAAGTGGTGCATATGTTTCTATTATACTTTTCCTCTATATGTTCCACTCCTGGTTTTGGCTTACAAATACTGATGTAAAATACTGACCAAATACTGCTAGTGTGACCGCAGCCTAAATATCTGCAAAAATACTATATGTGGCCAGGGCCAGAAAATACTATATGTGGCCAGTACCAGAAAATAATACTATATGTGGCCGGTGCCAGAAAATACTATATGTGGCCAGTACCAGAAAATAATACTATATGTGGCCAGTACCAGAAAATAATACTATACAGTCATATGAAAAAGTTTGGACACCCCTATTAATCTTAAGCTTAATGTTTTATAAAAATTGTTTTTTTTGCAACAGCTATTTCAGTTTCATATATCTAATAACTGTTGGACACAGTAATGTTTTTGCCTTGAAATGAGGTTTATTGTACTAACAGAAAATGTGCAATCTGCATTCAAACAAAATTTGACAGGTGCATAAGTATGGGCACCCTTATCATTTTCTTGTTTTAAATACTCCTACCTACTTTTTACTGACTTACTAAAGCACTTTTTTTGGTTTTGTAACCTCATTGAGCTTTGAACTTCATAGCCAGGTGTATGCAATCATGAGAAAAGCTACTTAAAGTGGCCACTTGCAAGTTGTTCTCCTGTTTGAATCTCCTCTGAAGAGTGGCATCATGGGCTCCTCAAAACAACTGTCAAATGATCTGAAAACAAAGATTATTCAACATAGTTGTTCAGGGGAAGGATACAAAAAGCTGTCTCAGAGATTTAACCTGTCAATTTCCACTGTGAGGAACATAGTAAGGAAATGGAAGAAGACAGGTACAGTTCTTGTTAAGGCCAGAAGTGGCAGGCCAAGAAAAACATCAGAAAGGCAGACAAGAAGAATGGTGAGATCAGTCAAGGACAATCCTCAGACCACCTCCAGAGAGCTGCAGCATCAACTTGCTGCAGATGGTGTCACTGTGCATCGGTCAACTATACAACGCACTGTGTTTTTGCCGCCATGCATAACGCCTTTTTGTATTACCAAACAACTCAATCTTGGTTTCATGAGTCCACAGGACCTTCTTCCAAAAAGAAATTGGCTTCTCCAAATGTGCTTTTGCATACCTCAGCTGACTCTGTTTGTGGCGTGCTTGCAGAAACGGCTTCTTTCGCATCACTCTCCCGTACAGCTTCTCCTTGTGCAAAGTGCGTTGTATAGTTGACCGATGCACAGCGACACCATCTGCAGCAAGTTGATGCTGCAGATCTCTGGAGATGGTCTGAGGATTGTCCTTGACTGATCTCACCATTCTTCTTCTCTGCCTTTCTGATGTTTTTCTTGGCCTGCCACTTCCGGCCTTAACAAGAACTGTACCTGTGTTCTTCCATTTCCTTACTATGTTCCTCAAAGTGGAAATTGACAGGTTAAATCTCTGAGACAGCTTTTTGTATCCTTCCCCTGAACAACTATGTTGAATAATCTTTGTTTTCAGATTATTTGACAGTTGTTTTGAGGAGCCCATGATGCCACTCTTCGGAGGAGATTCAAACAGGAGAACAACTTGCAAGTGGCCACTTTAAGTAGCTTTTCTCATGATTGCATACACCTAGCTATGAAGTTCAAAGCTCAATGAGGTTACAAAACCAAAAAAAGTGCTTTAGTAAGTCAGTAAAAAGTAGGTAGGAGTATTTAAAACAAGAAAATGATAAGGGTGCCCATACTTATGCACCTGTCAACTTTAGTTTGAATGCAGATTGCACATTTTCTGTTAGTACAATAAACCTCATTTCAAGGCAGAAACATTACTGTGTCCAACAGTTATTAGATATATGAAACTGAAACAGCTGTTGCAAAAAAAACCAATTTTTATAAAACATTAAGCTTAAGATTAATAGGGGTGCCCAAACTTTTTCATATGACTGTATGTGGCCAGTACCAAAAAATAATACTATATGTGACCGGTGCCAGAAAATAATACTATATGTGGTCGGTGCCAGAAAATACTTTATGTGGCCGGTGCCAGAAAATACTATATGTGGCCAGTACCAGAAAATAATACTATATGTGGCAGTACCAGAAAATAATACTATATGTGGCCAGTACCAGAAAATAATACTATATGTGGCCAGTACCAGAAAATACTATACGTGGCCGGTGCCAGAAAATACTATATGTGGCCAGTACCAGAAAATAATACTATATGTGGCCAGTACCAGAAAATACTATATGTGGCCGGTGCCAGAAAATACTATATATATATATATGGCCAGTACCAGAAAATACTATGTATATGGCCAGTACCAGAAAATACTATATGTGGCCAGTACCAGAAAATACTATATGTGGCCTGTACCAGAAAGTACTATATGTGGCCAGTGCCAGAAAATAATACTATATGTGGCCAGTGCCAGAAAATAATACTATATGTGGCCAGTGCCAGAAAATACTATATGTGGCCAGTGCCAAAAAATACTATATGTGGCCAGTGCCAAAAAATACTATATGTGGCCAGTGCCAGAAAGTACTATATGTGGCCAGTACCAGAAAATACTATACGTGGCCGGTGCCAGAAAATACTATATGTGGCCAGAACCAGAAAATAATACTATATGTGGCCAGTACCAGAAAATACTATATGTGGCCGGTGCCAGAAAATACTATATATATATATATATATATATATATATATATATATATATATATATATATATATATATATAGCCAGTACCAGAAAATACTATGTATATGGCCAGTACCAGAAAATACTATATGTGGCCAGTACCAGAAAATACTATATGTGGCCTGTACCAGAAAATGCTATATGTGGCCGGTGCCAGAAAATACTATATATATATGGCCAGTACCAGAAAATACTATGAATATGGCCAGTGCCAGAAAATAATACTATATGTGGCCAGTGCCAGAAAAAATACTATATGTGGCCAGTGCCAAAAAATACTATATGTGGCCAGTGCCAGAAAGTACTATATGTGGCCAGTGCCAAAAATACTATATGTGACCAGTGCCAGAAAGTACTATATGTGGCCAGTGCCAAAAATACTATATGTGACCAGTGCCAGAAAATAATACTAAATGTGGCCAGTGCCAAAAAATACTATATGTGACCAGTGCCAGAAAATACTATATGTGGCCAGTGCCAAAAAATACTATATGTGACCAGTGCCAGAAAATACTATATGTGTCCAGTGCCAAAAAATACTTTATGTGGCCAGTACCAGAAAGTACTATATGTGGCCAGTGCCAAAAAATACTATATGTGGCCAGTGCCAAAAAATACTATATGTGTCCAGTGCCAAAAAATACTTTATGTGGCCAGTACCAGAAAGTACTATATGTGGCCAGTGCAAAAAAATACTACATGTGGCCAGTACCAGAAAGTACTATATGTGGCCAGTGCCAAAAAATACTATATATGGCCAGTGCCAGAAAGTACTATATGTGGCCAGTGCCAGAAAATACTATATATGGCCAGTGCCAGAAAGTACTATATGTAGCCAGTGCCAGAAAATACTATATGTGGCCAGTGCCAGAAAATACTATATGTGGCCAGTGCCAGAAAATACTATATGTGACCAGTGCCAGAAAATACTATATGTGACCAGGGCCAGTATAATACATACATCCTACTATCTGATGATGCCTAAAGACCTCTTCGAGACAGGAGAGCACCAGTACTTTAAAGAATAACTAAATATCATGGAAAGTCTTGAAACTTTACAAATCCCTTTATTAGCAAATTAATGTGTCACATCCCTTTACTAGCTGATTTGTCTTAATTTCTGTAAAAAAAAAAAATTGCATGTAAGTGACTTCCAACTCCTTCTTTTCCCCTGTCTTCAGCTGCATTGATATCAGAATGTACTCATGTGGAGAACAGATGATGGCAGTGATGGGTCGGCCCCTGTCTCCTCCTCGTGTCGTGTCGTGCTTATCAGACCAATCTCCTGCAGCAGCTTATCCCTAGAGTTAGTGACACACAGGTACTGAGCTGAAATCAGTGCCATCATCTGTACTCCAAATTAGTATGTTCTGATTTGGAGTACAGATGATGGCAGTGATGGGTCAGCTCAGCATTTTTGTCTCTAACTGGGTATAAGCTTCTGCAGGAGATTGTTCTGATAAGCACGACACTCAGAGGAGGAGACAGGGGCCGACCCATCACTGCCATCATCTGTACTCCTCATAATTCTGATATCAGTGCTGCTAAAAGCAAACAGACTGGGGAAAAGGATGAATTTGGAAGCCACTTATATGTAATATCGTTACAGGAATAAAGACAGATCCCCTAATAAAGTGATTTGCAAAATCTCATAACTTTCCATACTGGACAGAATTATTAAGAAAGAAAAGTTTAGGTACTTTGTAAATTGTACATAATGTCTGGAAGCCCAGGTACTGACTTCTGCTAATAGTGATGTCATGCGAAATAAGGATATAAATATTCAGCGTTTCCAGAGCATCGATCTTGGTGATACTATCTTTGCAGTGGGTTTTGTAACCTTTTTTTTGCTAAATACTTTTTTTCATGCACTTTTTTCATCTAGAGATGCCAAAGGGAAAACATATGCTGCCAAATCTAGAGCATGCTGCTTTTGGAAAAAAAAAATGCTAGTTAATCCCTCTCCCCCCACCTCCTAAATACCTAAAGGAAAGAGAAAAAAAAGACTCCACAAAAAATGTTTGCAGTACGCTTCTTTTTTTTTAAAATCCTATTTGACATCTGGCCGCAGCATTTTTCTCAATTTTCTGAACCGTCTAAAAGAAGAACTGTCGTCCATACCAGCGAATCAGAGCTCCACTTTAATACTTTAATTCCTCTTTAACTATTCTGATACAATGATAACAGTGCTATGATTGGTTGCCGTGGACAACAAAGACTGATTTTCTTGGGGTACATATAAAGTTTTCATGACTTTTTATTGCATATTTTGGGTGAGCTGTGTTGATCAAAATATAGAAATTCTGGTGTTTATTTTTTTTAATTTTTTTATATTTTTAATTATGGGTTACATAATGTTGTATTTTATGAGATCAGAGTTGTACAGATGTGGTATTTCTGCTGATGTGTTTTTTTTTTAATATATCTGATTTTTTATAAATTTTCTTTCTTTTTGGATGTGGTGAAAAAGAGGTGGAGATTCTAATTTTCATATTGCTGTTCTTTCTTTTTTTTTTCTTTTTTTTTAAGGTTTTATTTTTAACTTTTTATTTTCAATTTTTTTCAGTCCCCAATAGGGCACTTAAAGGGATTGTCCAGTGAAAACAAGATAGCACAATCTTACTTACTGAGTGGTGGTGGGGGGGTCTGACCGTTGGGGTCTGCACTGATTGCGGAATTCTTATCCTCCCCCCCGTGGGGCACTTTCATCCCCGTGACAAAAATGTAGCGTCAAGTTGGATGCCCAACCCCGCTACTCCATTCATTGACTGTGGGGATGCTGGTAAAAGTGGAGCACATGGCACCCTCATTAAATAGCGATTCAATATTAGAACTGCTCTCCATTGTAACGTGGGATAATTGTGTCCCTTTCTTTTCGAGTGTTGCAGGTCCCCGAGTTCAGACCTCCACCGATCAATAAGTGATCTCCGCTCCTGTGGAAAGACTTGTTTTCACCATACAACCCTTTTTCAACGTGTCTGATCACTTATACTATATACTGTAGTAATCAATAATGTTCACAGTCATATATGAAGTGCAGCCTGTGACCGGGCCTTACAGGAGCACCAGCCTGGCTGCCATGGCAACCCTACGGAACCCTTGATTGTTGACTGTTTCTAATGACAACCTGGAGAAGTCTGAACCATAGGGGAGCCGCTGGTCTATGTATGGACCATAAAGGGGTGTTGAAAGGTAGACATACCCTTCCCCCATTGTTAGATGAGTGGTTTCATAGCAGACCGGGCACTCAGCTCGTGATATAATATTCAGATGGCCTGAGACTTGTATCTTGGTATTATTTCTGGTTACTAATGAAGAATATTATTATTTCTTAACTACAAAGGGTGGAACAGGGTTTTCTGCTTCGATTCTTCAGTACTTTGCTTCCAGACATTTTAAATGTCATTGGACAGCGTTTTATACTGTAAGCGTAATTAGAAGAAAAACCGTAAAGATTCCCCACAACGTGAAAGAGAGAGTGTAGCAGCGAGTGTGTGTATATACACTATATATACAGTATGTATGTATGTATATATATACTGCATGTGTCTGTATATATATTATATATCTATATATGGTATATCTATCTATATATTATATCTACCGTATATATATATATATATATATATATATATATATATATATATATATATATATATATACACACACAGTATGTGTGTGTATATTGTGAGGCAGTGAGGGGTATTATATGCGGGGGATGGTATGTATCCCCCAGGGTGCGCATAGAGGCATATTGAGGCCGCTGGAGTGCATTGCAGTCACAAATATAGTTGTGGTTGCAGTGCTGGATAAAAGTCAGTGTGGACTTGGTCAAGCTATTTGGCCAAGGCAGATGTATTAAAACCCGGCATGGGCTTTTATTTTTGGAGTAAACTACAGGATGGTAGTGGGGCAGTTTAATCCCTCCAGCCGGGTCTTACAAGTGACCCATGGCCACAAATCTCATTTAAAAACTCTGCAGCAAAGGTTGGGTGAGTCAGTGTTTGTTTGCAAGCTTCAGAGCAGGTGGCTCTGCAACATTTTGATTGTGTGAGGTAACACTGAGTCAAAGGAAGCGAACGCCTGGCGCCCCTTAGCGTGACATGGTGGTGCAGTCGCCCACGGCAACCGGTCTCGAATACGGACTGTTTTGACGCCCCGGCTGTGATCCGGAGGATACCGTGTGCTTTTCATTTGTGAGGTTTTGGACATTAAATACATTTGCTTTGAACTTTATTGGGTCACTGCCTCATGACTGCATGTTGTGAACACCGCCGCACTACAATATGGTGGAGAATGCGGGCAGTGTGAACTGAGGCATACCCAAACGCCAGCTGCATGTCTGTCATTAAGTCTGCCACACTGCAATCCAGGTCTGCGGAAAAAATGGAGGAAATCTTGAGACTGTTGGTCCTCACACAGCAACAACAAATAACCTGTTGCTGCAGCAGATTGCGGCCCTGCGTGAGGCCCCTCCGTCATCGACCCCGGAACGTTGTGAGGCCCAGGACAAGGTCCATTCTGCTTTGAGGAAGCTGAGTCCGGAAGACGACTTGGAAGCTTTCCTCACCGTCTATGATCCTGAGTCAGGGATACGTGCAGTAGGGGTCGCCAACTTTGGAACAGAATGTAATCCCGATAGGTTCCTCCTAGAGGTATTGGCAGAAGAGGAAGGTGGAGACCCAGTCGATCCCAGAGCTGGTAGTGTTCCCTGGTACGATGGGACAGCTCAGCTCCAGGATCCCACTCTGGCCCGGGTATGAGAAAGGGTGGTAGAAATAAATGACGTTCCTCAGCAACTGGGTGCAGAAGCGGTTTTTCCCCGCATGGCTGTCAACCAGGAATTGTTATATAGTGTTGATAAAATCCGAGATGAAGTGGTGGAACAGCTGGTGATGCCCCAGTCTTACCATCGGACCGTGCTGGAGATGGCACACACACACATGCTGTGAGGACACTTGGGGGTAAAGAAAACCCAAGAACGTATTCTGTAGCGGTTCTTTTGGCCCGGGATTTATGCCGAGGTGCAGAGGTGCAGAGGTGTTGTGAGGCATATCCCGAGTGTCAACTTAGCACTCCCACTGCAAATTTCCAGAGTCCACTGGCACCTCTGCCCATTATACAGGTACCATTTGAGCGTATAGCAATGGTGGGGCCTGTAGTGGAATCCGCCCGTGGCCATCAACATAGTCTGGTCGTAGTGGACTATGCCACCCTTTACCCAGAGGCGATACCACTGCGTCACACCTCGGCAAAACTTCTAGCCCGTGAGCTGTTTGCAATGTTCTCCAGCCTTGGGCTACCAAAGGAGAACCTTACAGATCAGGGGACTCCTTTTTTTTTATGTCCAAGATGACAAGAGAGCTATGTAAGCTGCTCCGGATCAAACAGCTGCAGGCGGCGGTGAACTTTACTGGGTCACTGCCTCATTACGGCACGTTGTGAACACCACCGCACTACTATATATATATATATATATATATATATATATATATATATATATATATATATATATATATATATATATATACATATGCAATGAGTGCAACCAGTCACACTAGTGATATGTGTATTTGCGCTGAAGTGAATATTACATTACAAATGAAGGTTGGAACGTGCGTTTCTTACCGCTGTTCTAATTGTGCTTCCTTTTCAGCTAAGCTGATGTATCTAAGCCCTTTAGTGCGGTGCTGTTTTAGTCAATCCTTATACTGAAATTTTCATTAAATACGGTATATTCTTTGCCGTTTGAATAATCTCATTTTGTAAATGTTTTATAATAAAACCCCAGGAATGTGCATATATTGTATGAATGTAATGTAAAGAGAGATTGTCAGTACCAGGATGGACATGTCACGTTGAAAACGTTTCTGGTTGCTCAAATCGCAGAAAGTGATGGCATACCGTAAAGGGGTGGGCCACTACATTGTACCATGCCCCCATCGATTTACAACTTTTAGCTATTTTTGTAAATACCTCTTGTTGCTGTCGCTGCTCGCTCAGTCCGCGTCATGTGACCCCCAACTGCGATGTCACTTCCCCCCCTCAGTCCAGTCAATCAGGGGGGTGCGTGCGACTGGGTCACGAATGGGTGAATCCAGGAAATCCGGAGGTTGACGTGATATTAGCGGAGGTCAGCGGCGGTTGTAAAGCATTGCAAAACTTAAAGGTGCAAATCAATGGGGGCATTATACAATATAGTGGACCTCAACTTTAAGATACCTGAAGGAGTACAACTGCCGAGACTCCCACCTTTCCTGAGACTGAATTATTGCCTTAACCCTTGCATCTCCCCAAAATTTGGATCTCTTTACAGCGACACCCCCAACCACATGTGTGCAGGAACCAGCAGCAAGATCCTATTCACTTGTAAGAGAGAAGAGATAATGTGGCTCTTGGGGCCCCTGCAGATGAGCGTATAAGAAATCATCCGAGTCTCATCCTGAAAACTTTTGACATTTTTTTTCTAATTTTCATCCGATTTTCTTCCGTGTGCCATCCGCTTGTCCGTCCACGTGATCAAATACAGTTTCCTAGGCTAATAATTGAAATGTATCGGTAAACATGGGAGATGCCACCTGGATGTTCCATGTGGGATCTGATTTTTTTTTTTTACGCACCCATAGATGATGAGTTTTCTTGAGTTTGCCTTTTTTTTTCTCCTGGACAGTCAGACCGAGTAATAAATCGTTCATCTGAACAGAACTACGTGGTATAAGATGGGTCAGTGTGCCGATTAAAAAATACGCCGGTCTGTATGAGCCTTTAGGGTAAGTGCACACAGAGGGTTTTTTTAAGAGTCATTTAGAGCGTGTTTGCCCCAAGGTTGTGTTCACACCCAAGTTTTTCTGCTGAGTTTTTAGAGCAGAATCTCTCCAAAAACTACGACGAGTTTTGATTGCAAAGTTGAAGAATTGGAGAGATGCCTGAAAATTCACAAAAAAAATCAATTGACATATTCTTCCTATTCATTTCTATTCTAAAAACGACTTTTCGGCTCATATGTTCAGTCCTTTGAGTGATTTTCTTCAGCTTCTGGTTTTGAAAAGCAACTGTTGAGAGAAACAAAAATGCTTGTCACCTTTTTTTTTTCAGCGCCTTGTGGTGGAATCTGCTTTAAACTAGACACTGTCCAATCAAAAGACTGCAAAAAACACTGCAGGGAAAAAAAAAACCTCGAAGAGCACATGAAAATGTTTTAGTGTATGTGCACACAGTGTATCCTATACGCCAGCACAGCCCCATGTTTTCCCAGTTGTGCCTTCGTTCTTGCCGGTATCTTTTTCTCTATTCTGTGAAGAATAAAGTGCTGCCGGCTGCCCAGCAGAAGCCTCTCGAAAAATAAGCATGTCACTTTTTTGCCATTTCCCGGTTTCCGAACCCTGTAGAGGTAAAATAAGTGACACCTGGTGGAACATGCGCACAGCAATATCATTTTGACATTGCTGTGCACTATTTTCATTTTATGGGGGGCTTTTGCATCCCTTGCACATGTCCTACAGCTGCTTCAGGGAATGAAAAAGCTCATAAAAAAAAAACTGCCCAGGGAAGGAGTGTTATCTTCATGGGCAGGAACAGGGTGACAGTCCACATCCACTACAGGATCATGTTATGCTAAAACAAAGAAGGTCCTTGCCCACATGATTCCTAAAACCCCCCACACATCATTCACAATTTTGTATGCTGCCACTTTGTTCTGGTAAATAAAGCTCCACACTTCCTTTTGCTGGAATTGTACGGCTCAACGCAGAGAAAAATATCATTGTTCTCGGCAGCACATCACTAGTTTACACAGAAGGAAGTGCTGCAGAGAACAGTAATTAAAAAAGAAATCCTTGCACCTGACCGCTCTTGCACCGTGTGATTGGTGGTCTGTTTAGATTGGCCAGTAATCGGTAAACATGCTTTCATAGGTATTGCACCCTTATGCTTTCCTCCAATATGAGATTCGGCTAACAGATCTACCAGGTTTTCAGAAAAGGTCCTATTGTGTTCAAGATGGCGCAACCTGTGTTCATGGCATTATTCAACCTACCTTCCTTTGGAAAAGATCAGTAGTAAGATACATAACTATATAATATATACACAGGCTTGGACTGTCCCACCGGAGAACAAGAGAATCCTCCGGTGGGCCTCTGTGTAGTGGAGAGCTACCACCCTCTTATATGGCACAATATACTTGAATCACTATGTACAGACAAAGGCGGTATCTTAATAATTTACCAATCTACCCAGCTCATTGTTATAGAAATTTGTGATTGAGGATAATGTCACATTTGCATGTAGCTGAAAAGTGGGGCCCTGGAGTTGGTCCCTGGTGGACAATTGGAATCCCAGTCCGACACTGTACTTTACAGAGCAATCTACCTTTTTTTTTTTTTTTTTTTTATTACACCGTAGATTGTCATTATTTTATTTACATACTGTGACCCAGTGATCCTCATCATGTATATGGCTTCCATCCACCTGTAGACCCAATTTGATCCCCTTGGCCACTAAGGTGCCTTGAGAAGGATGCCTTATGTGCCTTCTCTTTAGCCCAACCCTGAATATTTTACTTTAAATGAACCCACACTAACGTCAGAATGAAATTATTTCTTTCGACAGAGGAAACTATTCCGAGGGCCCACGTTTACATATTGTGAAGAACTGCTAATGATGTCTCCTCTCCATAATTGTATCCCAGGGCTGGAGGAATATAATGAGACATACAGATGCCACCAGTCACAGCAGAGGGCCGTGATGTCAGTGCCCGGCTTGTTTGACCTTAGCCGTGTAATCCATTAGAAACATATTAATTGGAAGACACACGGGGCAGGACGACAGCTCTTCACACATCACGTACTTATGACTTTTTAGACTTCCTATTGCCTTATTTCGTTTTTTAATCCTGTGTCTTACAGAAGGGCTTCTCAAACCCTTTCTACTCGAACCTCTCCAGACTAATGAAGATAATGTCTCAACCTCACAATCTGTAGTGGATGTCCATGCTCAAACTTAAAATATCTCTCAGTTTTCTTTTTTAGCCTCCTGAACCCATTATAACATTAAAGGATGACCCCAGCTGTTTATTTTTATAGTTACGTCTCTCCTCAATCAGCAATATATTTACAGTGGTGTGTAACGCGTTTCGAGTGGTAGCTGTTGGCGAGGCACTTGTCTTCGGGAAAAGTGTGGGTCTTGGCTGGGTGTGTGGACTTGTGCTGTGAGGGCATCATGCCCGTGCAGGCCACATGTAACCAATGGTGAAGGTTTGCTAGGACCAGGTTTTCTACAATTCAATGAGGGTGACCATCATTCAAAATAGTCTTTACTGACTGACCGTAACAAGGGATAGCGGGTGTGATGAGCTGGCCACTGACGGTTTCCAGCACAGAGCACCGGTACGCCGATCTTATTGTTGTGTTTATTAGAGATTTGCTTGCTCATCACTTTAAGTGCACTAATTTCACCTGGGAAGTGTTGAACTTCAGAATCAATGTTTCCAAGAGGTGGACCTGTGGGCTGGATCTCATGTATACATAAGGCCTACATTAGCATTTCTGTCCTGCATCTGGTGGGGACATGTGTGTCTGTGTTCCTCTCTGCAGGGGGCATCCCTAATACACAACCCTGCAGACAGGCTGGAGACTCGGCTTCTGGAACATTCTTCATTCGGTGAGTTAAAAGCAAATGTCTATGGGGAGGGTGTGAAAACTTCTGCCCATCCAAGGGGCTGATCTCAGGAGAGGGTGGACAATAGACCACACATTTAGTGAGGCAGTTGTTGCAGTGAGGCCAAGGGGTGAGGATCTGTTGGTGAGGTCCTGGTGCCAATCCCTTCTTGATATAAATGTTTGGCCCCGATAAAATAAAAAAGCCTATACTCGCCTCCGATGCTGGCGTCGTTCCAGCGGTGTCAGGACTCATGGTCCCGGGCTCTCGTGCTGTTGCATGAAACATGGTGATCAGCGCACAATCGGTTCAGTGCTCGTATGAATTGGACATGAAGAGAAAGTCAGAGATCAGCCGCAGCCCGGAACTCCTCTTCATGTTCAATTCATCTGAAGGCGGAGACGGTGACGCCAGCGCTGATTTGGCACCAGACATCAGGTGTCATGCAACCGCACAAGAGCCCCGGTATCGGGAGTGCCGGCACGGGAGGCGAGTATAAGCTTTTTTTATTTTATCCGGGCCAAACATTTAAATCAAGAAAGAGGTTGTCCTAGTAGTGGACAACCTCTTTAAACTATTGAGTCACATAAAAAAAAAAAAAAAATTCTGAGACTTAAACAGAAAATAAACGTTCTAACAAAAAATGTTTGCCTTGGCACAATAAGACTAAGTAGGTCATGGGATATGTCACTATATGATTCTACAACAGTACGGAAACATAGATTATAGTTTATGTATTTTTTCAATTAATAAAAAATGTAAACATTTTTCCTTTTTTTTTTTGAACCACATAGAGAAATCATATTTTTCATTTTTTTTTAAAGAAATTCTGTGTGGCAGAAATGATACAAATGCATACTCCTTCTTTTCCATTAAGTAGGGGGCAATTAAATTCTGTTCTTCGAGATGCCATATAGAGTGCAGGTGACAGTATCTTCTCACTGAACACATGAGAATCTGGACAGGTTTAGAGGGCAGCAGCTTGTCATTTTCAGACATTTAACATATACAGTACAACTGCACTAAATAATACTGCCATATACAGCTCTTATGATATTATCATAAACTACCAATAAAATATTGCTATATACAGCTCCTATAATACTTCTATGTGTATTATAACATATAAATATTGCCATATACAGCACATATACTACCACCCAAATGCACCAATATAATACTGCCATATACAGCTCACATAATACCACTATATAATGTCAATATAATACTGTCATTTACAATTCAGATAATATAAGTAGGTAGTGTCAATACATTACTTTCATATACAGATCACATAATATCATATTGTGCTGATAATACTGTCATATACGGTTCACAGAATACCACTACATGGTGCTGATATAATACTGTCATATACAGCTCACATAAGACCACCATTTAATGCCACTGCCAATATACTGCCATTTACAGCTCAATTAATATCAGTATATAGTGCCAATATATTAGTCATATACAGGTCACATAACACCACCATAATGTGCCAATATAATATTGCCATTAACAGATCACATAATACCACCATATTGTGCCAATATAATACTGTCATATACAGGTCACATAATAACACCATATTGTGCAAATATAATGCTGTCATATACAGGTCACATAATACCACCATATTGTGCCAATATAATGCTCTCATATACAGGTCGCGTAATACCACCATAATATGCCAATATATTATTGCCATTAACAGATCACATAATACCACCATATTGTGCCAATATAATACTGTCATATACAGGTCACATAATAACACCATATTGTGCAAATATAATGCTGTCATATACAGGTCACATAATACCACAATATTGTGCCAATATAATACCGAGAAAAAGTAAGCAATGAAAAAATACATCCGCAAAATAACTCGTATAATACCGCCATATGTTTGCCACATAAACATTTTTTTCCAGCTGTATCTAGATACTTGGGCACTTTTATGGTATTTTTACGTTTGTTCTAGTTCCCCCACACTATACATCCGCACCACCATTGATTAACATATTTCAGTAAGTGATGTACCGTGACATGTGACACCACCAAAGGACAGAGCCGGCCGTGATAGATTGCCGTACAATGGCGGGTAACAGAATGATGCACTTTGCGCCATTCTACAGTCCCTAACAAATAGGTCTCGGCTTTCCGGCAGGAAAATGATTTATTGGGCGGCCACTGTGATCCGCGATGGTGAAAGTGAGTGAGTGGAAATCCGAGGGGAAATGGGTATTGCTCCAGAAAGAAAAATGTCAGCTCTGCTAGTTTAAAGCACAGATGAATACGGGTTATTTTTCTTGCAGAGATTTATGGCTTTCTGCAGGATCTACATAAACACGCCATAGATCTGTCAAGTGTGATTATAAATGTGTCAGCCGGGCATCTGGGGACCATTTTCTATATATACACTTTATGACAAAGCGCGGAATGAAAACAAGCTTCAATGCTTTGTTTAATTGGACGGTTTTATCAGCCTCGTCCGAGGTCTCGATTCCGAGCTTACTCGGCATTTTCTTCATGCAGAAGAGTTTCCCTTATATAGTGTTGGGTCTCGCTTTATTTCTCCTAATGTTCGGTAAAATCGTCGCCCTACTAAATGGGACATCTAGCCATACAGAAAAGCCATAGACGCTTCCACCTTGAAGCATTACTCCTTCTTAAGGTTTTTTTTCTTCCTCGCTCGTTGCCGCCTCATTTATCTTGAGTGTACTGCAGAGAATTCTGCAGCTGATGGTGATGGATACACTTTAGTGAAAGTCCTTCAAGTAAGTAACAGTTATCTGTTCGCTCGGAAATTCTCAGGGTCTTCACTCTGCATAGTTCAGTGTGGGAGATGGAAGACGGCATGGTGAATAGCGGGTGACCTACGTGTTAAATTAGCACATAGGGTTCGACATTTATGATGCTGAGTACAGAACTACGCACATTGTAAAAATAGGAGACCTGGAAAGATCTGCCATCCACAGGACGGGTGTTGTACTTTGCCTATCCGGTGGCACATGGTTCTTCTGCATCTTGGAGCCATAGGCTTTCTCCTCTTTTAGGGACACGTATCTCCATGGACGGTTGTAACTATACATTTGTAGGTTTGGGGGCTGCACAGGCACCCAGTCCATTGAGCCTAAAATGGCCTATATTAGAACACAAATAATATCAAAGATTGGAGGCGCACAGAGGTACAGTATGGAATATAGATTTCCTGGCGTGCCATATTAGTGATTCTTTACAGTGCACGAACCAAGCGCCATATGTCAGAACCTATAAAGGGTTATTCCAAAAAAATTATAGGATAAGGCAGAGGTCCCCAACGTTTCTGACCTTGAGAGCCACATTCACCTCTAAGAGAGGGTCGTGAGCCACATCCAGCCTTGAGAGAGGGTCGCAAGCCACATTCAGCTCCCATCCCCTCACAATAGTGGCAACCAAAGCCTCATTACAGGCATAATGGTAACCAAAGCTTTTCCACAAAAATCAATCACCCCAAAGCAGTATACAAAGATCTAGGGGTTCCTACAATACCCCCCGTTCAGTATTCCTATAAAGCACCCCTAACACACTGTCAGCTTCAAACACCTCCTCTGACAGGTAGTGTCATCCTGTCTCCAGCGTACCATACTTAAATCATCTCAAAACCCCTAAGACTAGTAGATGTGTACCCAGATCTGCTCTTCTGTGCAGGGCTGCTCTCAAAATTCACAATTTTCAGATGTGCTCTTCATACCTGTTTGCTAG
The DNA here is from genome assembly GCF_051348905.1 of Ranitomeya variabilis. Lineage (NCBI taxonomy): Eukaryota > Metazoa > Chordata > Amphibia > Anura > Dendrobatidae > Ranitomeya > Ranitomeya variabilis. The sequence continues at coordinate 518,981,070 of NC_135237.1, forward strand.
AACTGGAGCTAATGCTCCAAGCTGACAGACAACCGCGAGCCACAATTCATGGGACCGCAAGCCACATGTGTCTCCCGAGCTACAGGTTGGGGACCCCTGGGATAAGGGATAGTTTGAAGAGGACTGGGGGTTCGAACTTGAAGAGCCCCAGGAATCCCGAGAATGGAGCTTTGAATGAAATGGAAGTGTTCTATTCATTGTCTCGGCTATTTCCATCAGTCTCATAGATGATAAATGTAGCATAGGCATCTCCACTCAATCCAGGACGGGCTGCAGATGACCATTCTCAAGATCACTTGGGACTCCAGTGGTCGGGCCCCCAACAACCAGCAAGTATTCCACTATCTATAGGGGTTGACTTGATTTTTTTGGAAGTAACTCTTTAACAAACCTTGCAACAAGTGATATTAGCCAACCAGACAATCATCTACTGTTTCAGATAACCTGCCCTTCATCAGGGCAGAACAGTCCCCGCCACCCAAAACCAATGCAAATCCCTAAAAGTACATTGGGAAGGGGCAAAGATTCTGTAGTATATGGCTGTATAGCTGAGAAGACTCCTTCTGCCTGCGGGATAAACGAGACTATATTTTTCAGCCGACAGAAGGGGAAGGAGACTGATTTTCTAGAGGTCTCCTCCCCCACGTGCCGCACCAAGAAGATACGTGGAAGCAAAAGCTTATGAATGGAATTTTTTTTGCTACACATTATTTTGAACCAGCTGTTACATCCTTTCCGGATATGTGGTATGAAAATGATTTATGGGATAACTTCGGAAAGCGAGGTGTGTTGAACTGGTAGCTGACCAGTGGAAACCACAGATGAAAGTTTCTAAGGGCTCTGTGACTTTTATGAAGACGCTCATTGTCTAGGTGAGACAATAAATGGGCTTTTCAAATCTTTCAGCATAGCTCCTATGCAAAAGCTCGTCCAATAAATGTGACATTTGGGCTTTTGGTCTTCCTTGGGCACCAGAGCCCAGGTAGGATCTCAACATCTGTAGATTTGCCCCTGCCTGTCAGATATTCTCCATTCCCGCCTTCCTTTTGTGCCCAAATATGTATGGAAACAGATGATTGATTATTGTAGTATTTATTTTACATATAACCATATAAAGTTGGACACGTCTTCTCTTGCTCGGACAGATATCATTCAATGGGACATTTTCTGACTGACGCAAAACAAAGTATATTTTTTGTCTATTTTTGCTATGTTGTAGCCAAAGGGATGACAGATGAAGAAAACAGATGCATCGGATGACGACTAATGATAGCTAATGACATCCACTCATCTGTTTTCACATCTGATGTTCTTCAACTTAATGTGAAGTGAGTGACAAATGAGGACAATGTTAATTTAAAGGGAACCTGTCACTAGGGTAGCATGAACCAGGGACAAGATTAGTCCATCACCAGCCCCGGTCGGCTTCTCCTTGTGCCGCTGTCATTGATTGTCAGGTCTTTTCCATGTGTGTACACAGGCAGCGACCTGTCAATTACCTGGAGCGAAGCAGGGAGAAGCCATCCATGGACGTCAGTAGACTAGTTCCATCTCTTCTGATAGTCTCAGGCCGGCTCTCCAAACTTTGTTTTCTCTGAAACACTCCATCATTCTGAGAAAAACAGGCGTTTCGGACAGGTTCTAATTCCTGTAGCCCGAGGTTTAGGCAGCATGAATCGAGTGACAGGTTCACCTTATAGGATGCCTTTGTGCATCAATGTTTTCCATTGCAGAGGTGATCCTGAGTTATATTATTGGTAACATTAAACTGTATAACTTGTTGTTTGGTTCGGGGCCACACTGGACCCAAGAACAGGGCACTAATGTGCCCCATTAGAATAGTGATCATAGAATCATAGAATGTTAGAGTTGGAAGGGACCTCCTGGGTCATCGTGTCCAACCCCCTGCTCAAAGCACGATTCACTAAATCATCCCAGACAGATGTCTGTCCGGCCTCTGTTTGAAGACTTCCATTGAAGGAGAACTCGCCACCTCTGGTGGCAGCCTGTTCCACTCATTGATAGTTGAGTACAGTGCTCGGCGATCTCCGGCAGTCCTATTGAGAATGACTGGAGCAATGGCGTGCATGTGCATCCACCACTCCATTGCGGTGGGACATTCCAGAGCCCCGTTTTCAAGATCGGTAGGAGCACCATGGTCAGACCCCCATAGTTCTGCACGTTATCTCACATTCTTTCACTGGATAATAACTTTTCATGTTGTTACATAGTTACATAGTTATTAAGGTTGAAGGAAGACTTTAAGTCCATCTAGTTCAACCCATAGCCTAACCTAACATGCCCTAACATGTTGATCCAGGGGAAGGCAAAAAAACCCATGTGGTAAGAGTAAGCTCCACCATGGGGAAAAAAATTCCTTCCCGACCCCACATACGGCAATCAGACTAGTTCCCTGGATCAACGCCCTATCAAGGAATCTAGTATATATACCCTGTGAATAACCCAATAACATACGAAGTGTATCCTCCTCTTCTCCTTCTTGGTCAGGCCACATCTGGAAAACTGTGTCCAGTTCTGGGTACCACATTTTAAAAAGACATCGAAAACTGGAGCAAGTTCAGAGAAGAACGACCAGGATGGTGAGCGGACTGCAAAGTATGTCCTACGAGAACCGGGTAAAGGATCTGGGAATGTTTAGCTTGGAAAAAAGAAGGCTAAGAGGAGAATTAATAGCTATCTACAAATATCTGAAGGGATATCACAGTGTAGAGGGATTGTCCATGAAACTGAAAGGGAGAAGATACAGATTAAATATTAGAAGAATTTTTTTGACAGTGAGCATGATCTATGAGTGGAACAGGCTGCCACGAGAGGTGGTGAGTTCTCCTTCAATGGAAGTCTTTAATCAGAGGCAGGACAGACATCTGTCTGAGATGGTTTAGTGACTCCTGCATTGAGCAGGGGGTTGGACATGATGACCCTTGAGGTCCCTTCCAACTCTAACATTCTAGGATCCTATGAACTGTGGCTTCCCGATGAAAAATCTGTAACCGTCTGCCATTTCTGAGGCAGAGGAGGCATCTGGCTGCATTTGATGCACCAAGACTGGAACAATTGTCATATCTGAATCCCTAAGGCTGTGTTCACACGTTGCAGATTATTTGCGTTTTTTCCCTATAAAAGCGCTATAAAACCGCAAATAATCTGCTTATATTATGCATCCTATCATTTTTAATGAATTCTGCACTTTTTGTACACATGATGCGTTTTTTTCCGCGGTAAAAACGCATCGCGGTAAAAAACGCAGCATGTTCATTAATTTTGCGGGTTTTTTTGCGGATTTCCCACTTAAAATGCATTGGGAAGTGTCCGGAAAAAACCGCGGCAAAAACGCGTCAAAACCGCGGCAAAATCGCGGCAAAAATGCACGCGGTTTTCTTGCGGATTTCTTGCAGAAAATGTCCGGAATTCTCCAGAATTTTCTGCAAGAAATCCTGAACGTGTGCACATAGCCTAATAGGTAAGATATAAGGATAAATTACAAAAACTCCTGGTGTAGATTGTGCCGTGTTGGGTTGAGGCAAGTCAAGGGTACGATTCCTTTGTAGTCAAAATGTAAATATTCTCTTTACAGACAAACACACACCATCTGTTTTTCTCCGAAACATGTAAAGAAATATTTACTAAACTGAGAACAAGCGTTTTGTGTATGTGGGAGGTGGAATAAAAGCTATTATGAAGCCACGCCAGCATCTTCTGTTCAGGGCGTTTGGTCTTCTCGACGCTTCCTGCAGTAGAGTTGTCGATCTGCGGTGTCACTGCTGCATATGGCACGTCTGTGTGCCGATGTAGTCTGGTATTAGTCAAAATATTTGGACGAAAGGAAGGTTTAGCTTGTTATGGGAAGTGTTGTAAATGTAGTCTTGGCATCTATACCCACTCTAGGGATTTTCTTTGTGGATGCCAAGAATCATGCGCTTCTTCAAAACTTGTGCAGCTCTGCAGAATTAAGTGCTGAATTAAAGGATTTGATGCAATAAACCTCTCGGACGGTAACAATTTGACAATCCTGGTTATGGTTCAAAATATTTTCCTTGTAGATTTTTGCAAAATTTGATGTCCTATTTCCTGAGATGCATACTATTCAGGTCTTGTGTCTTCAGGATTATTTTAAAGCGATTATCGGAGGCTGCAAAACTGATGACCTATCCAAGGGATAGGTTATCAATATCATATTGGTGAAGATCCAACTCTTGGCTTTATGTCAGTCATCATATAGAAGGGGCCACATTGTATTGTTTATCATGGACAGTTCTGGCCTTTTGATTCTGTCTGTGCCGATAAAAACAGTTTATTACAGCTTCATTTTGTTCAAGTGAATGAGTCTGAAAAATACTCGTGTATAAGCCGAGATTTTCAGCACATTTTTTGGGCTGAAAACACCCCCTCGGCTTATACATGAGTCATTGTCCAGAAAGCCGGAGGGGGAGCGGGAAGGCGGCAGCTGTAGCACAGTGGCAGCTTCAGCCGCCAGGTTCCAGAAGACATCAGTACTCACCCTCCTTGCGTGTCCCTGCATCTCTGTCCCGGCGCCGGCAGCTCTACCTGTTCCTGTGCTCAGCAGTCAGGTGGTACCGCTCATTAAGGTAATGAATATGCACGCGTCTCCTCTCCCATAGGCATGGAGCACATATTCATTACCTTACTGAGCGGTACCACGTGACCGTTGAGCACAGGAACAAGGAAGAGCTGCCGGCGTCAGGACAGAGATGCAGGGACACGCGAGTATGATGGGGGGTGAAAGCCATGCGGGACCGTGGGAGCCATGCAGGACCGTGGGAGCCATGCAGGACTGTGGAGCCATGCGGGACCGTGGTACCATGCGTACAACAGGGGGAGCCACACATACCAGGACAAAGCGGGGGAGCCACATTCCAGGACAAGACGGGGGGAGCCACACATAGCAGGACAAGACGGGGGAAGCCACACCTAGCAGGACAGGATGGGGGGAGCTACATACCAGGACAGGATGGGGGAGCCATGCATAGCAGGACAGGATGGGGGAGCCATGCATAGCAGGACAGGGATGTGGGGACAATGCATACCTGGCTTATACTCGAGTCAATAAGCTTACCCCGCATTCCGTGGCAAAATTAGGTGCCTCGGCTTATACTCGGGTCGGCTTATACTCGAGTATATACGGTAGTTAATGTGTTTTTTGATACGGTGACCGTAATTGGGACAGTCCTAAGGGTACTGTCTCACAGTGGCACTTTTGTCACTACGACGGTACGATCCGTGACGTTCCAGCGATATCCATACGATATCGCTGTGTCTGACACGCAGCAGCGATCAGGGACCCTGCTGAGAATCGTACGTCGTAGCAGATCGTTTGGAACTTTCTTTCGTCGCTGGATCTCCCGCTGTCATCGTTGGACCGTTGTGTGTGACACCGATCCAGCGATGCGTTCGCTTGTAACCAGGGTAAACATCGGGTTACTAAGCGCAGGGCCGCGCTTAGTAACCCAATGTTTACCCTGGTTATCGTCGTAAAAGTAAAAAAAAAAAAATAGTACATACTCACATTCCGGTGTCCGTCAGGTCCCTAGCCGTCTGCTTCCCGCTCTGACTGACTGCCGTCCGGAAAGTAAGAGCAGAGCACAGCGGTGACGTCACCGCTGTGCTGTGCTTTCACTTTACGGCGGCACTCAGTCAGAGCGGGAAGCAGACGGCAAGGGACCTGACGGGCACCGGAATGTGAGTATGTACTGTTTGTTTTTTTTTACTTTTACGATGGTAACCAGGGTAAACATCGGGTTACTAAGCGCGGCCCTGCGCTTAGTAACCCAATGTTTACCCTGGTTACCCGGGGACTTCGGCATCGTTGGTCGCTGGAGAGCCGTCTGTGTGACAGCTACTCAGCGACCACACAACGACTTTCCAACGATCACGGCCAGGTCGTATCGCTGGTCGTGATCGTTGGAAAGTTGCAGAGTGTGACAGTACCCTAACTCTAAAATTAAAAACCTTACTGTTTGTCAAGTGTAAACTGTAATACCAAGCACATCCATTTCCAAAAGAGATGTGACGGGTAAACAATGTAGGTGGTGCTGCGCTTGCTGCTTTACAAGGCTGATCCATAGAAATGCAGAGAAACGGACCCCTAAGGATATGATGTTGATTAGCTACGCTAACCATACCTATTAGCATAACATTTCTTATTACATTATCAAACTATCATCGTGAAGGAGAGAATGGCTAATGAAATCAATTATTAACCTTACATAAGCTAGTTCAGATGTGATGTGGCAAGATGGCGTCTGCATCCTGGAACTACACCCTGGAAGGAATCCTTGCACCTTGCAATGTGAAGTAGTTAACACTAAAGACTATGGAATGGACCTAACATGGAGCAATCACAGACTGACATGATGGATGCTCAGGAGATGTGCGACGCCCTTTTCCTGCCTGCTACATGATCTTTTGTGCTAATAAAGGCAGTTCTGTGCCAGCTCTTGCCGAGAGAAGAGACTGCATCTGACTTTGTGTCCAATGTAATTCTTCTACGCATGCACTTGGCTCATATTTATCAGGTCAGGGGCAGGCAATCACTGAGATCTCACCTTAAGAGATCACCCCAACATCATGACATTTTCATAATACCATCCACTAATGACATTGCCATTGAATTTTGACATCATCATTCCTTTATGACATCATCAATTAAAAGTACAGATCTGTGCCTGGTAAACCATGAAGGGAGCGCGGAACTCGTTACTTTAATAGGATGAGAAATAGAGATGCGGGGAGAGATGGACCATAACCAATATGATATTGATTAGCTATCCTAACCATATAGTCTGATACTTTAGCATAACATCCCTCATGACATCATCCATTCATTAATCATCAATCTCTTATAACTTCATTAACCCGTTATGTGATCAGCTCATTATGACATCATTAACACCTTAAGATTTCATCCGCCCTTTATAATATCAACCAAAATGACATTGTCAATCCTTATTACATTGTTATTGCATTATATCCTCATTTCCATTGTATTATGACATCATCGTTCCACTGTGACACCATTAATCCAGTATGACATTAACCCTTTATTAGACAATTCATTTCTTCATGACATCATCAAACCATTAATACATCATCAACCCCTTATGTAGTCACGTATCTTTGAAAAAGTAATTTTCCACCATAGAACATTTTAAAGTATTCTCTTAATTACTATTTCTCAGGTTGTCTGATGGCCATTTGACTTCCTAAAAATCTAAAGACATATAAATAGGAATTGTCCATTGATGGCACAACCTTCGTCATATGCCCTATTGAGGCTTATAAATATCAAATACCCTAATCATGTGCCCAAATGAATGAGTAAGTCTCCTCTATGATCCAGAAAGGAGATCCACATCGTAAGAGCAGCTTGAAGAAGGGTTGAACGCAAAACCCAACACAGTTGACGCATTGTTATTGGCCCTTTCCACACTCACTGATTGCTTTTTCATGTGATTAACGTTTTCACCATGTTGGTGTTTCATATGTTCGGCGTACTCCCCCTTCCTGAATACTGATTATATGTGACTTGTTATACTTATTCCATATGTATATGACATTTTGGGGAGCTTGCATTGAGTTGTGGATGATGGTGAAGTGTACAAGCTTGCCGATGGGTCTTGTGTCTCAGGACAGTATTGTGGTGAGTGTGTTATGGTGGCTCGTAGAAAGTGCCAAATATGTGGGTGAGAAATGAGCTGAGCAGAGCATTCCACATGATTTAGACTGGCGAGGCTATGCATGTAGCGAGGCATCAGAAGGTTTCCAGAATGGTAGCGGGTATGAAGACCTCTGTTTCCACTGTTGAGTTAGTCAGAGAAGGCATGAGCACCAGGTTGGAGTTGGGTGAAGAACAAACTGAGGGAAGATTGTCACCGGCAACATAGTAGTCGCTACCCTAGAAATGAGTTGTAGCCTGCAGAAGAGTGTGTGCGTCTGTGGGAGATGTAGCAAATCATGGAAAAAGTTGATAGCCTGCATCAGAAGTTGTTGATCTCCTGTTGGGCATTGAAAATAATTTTATGTGTGAGAAAGCGGTATAAGGGCGTTAGTGTCACATCCATCAGGCCTAGTGACATTGACCTATGAGGCTACAAGGTTATAGGTGCTGGATGTGAAATGACCTGTGACATCCACCCAGCTAGAGAAGGGCTAAGGGAGCCACTACCCTGTGGTTTAGGCACCACCCTATAGGTGACACACAGCCTCTGTGAGGGACAGAGAGGAGTGAACAGAGTATAACCCAGCTAAGACTTTGTGGAATTGAGAGAGACCACTGGGAAATAAGCCCTGTGGTGGCGGAGAGAGAGACTCAAAAGACTGTTGAACTTTTCTGTTGAACTTCTTTAAATAGTTTCCTCCTCCTGGAAGTTTCTTCAAAACGTGTCCTACTATTTGCTTATGTTGAGCTCTTGATTTCTGGGTATTTTGGGGTACCTACCATGGTTTCCTAGAACCTTGAATGTTGTTGTGACCATATGAACATATGCCTGATCCCTTAGAAGCTCTCGATCTGGCTGACTCGAGATGTCGTTGAATTACATAGACAGCCATGACTGGCCACTGCTTTCTCTGGCAAAACTATTTTTTTGGCCGAGTATTTCACGAGTAGTGAATCTTGGAGGATCAGATGGACGCAGATGCTGAGTATTGGAAGGGATTTTTAATCTAAATTTTATAGTAATCTTGTGCAAACTACAAGGATGTGATAAGTTCATTTTTACTATTAGACCATTGACCAATGATCGTGGTAGATGTGACAAAGGACAATATTAAAAGCATGCTATTGAATTGTTGGCATAGAAGAGCTGCCTGAGTGCATCGCTGGAGCCTGAAGAACCCTGGAGTACTCACTGAACTCACAGATTCTAATTTGCAATGTTGATGTGATGGAGAACATGCTGGACTTGTACCGACCTTTATCTAGAACACCCTCAAGTCCGGAGCAAATTGTTTTATAATGATGATTTGAGGGTTGAAAACCAAATTAAAACATGTACAGTATATGACTGCATTATGTCCTTTCTGTGCGGTGGGTTTCATCGCTTTTATGGTGAGAGTTGGATGTAAGTTTTCTGCACCTCCAATCTCTGGTCCCCAAAGCTTGGACTGTGTATGGAAAGAGTTAGAGGAACTAAACCTATACATTAATACCTTGACTTACGAGTTTAATTTGTTCTGTGATCGAGCTCTTAACTCACTTTGCTCGTATATCAAAATAAATTTCCCCATTAAAATTAATTAAATTACTATTAATCCTTTCCAGTCCCCCAAAACCACACCATTTTTTTTGCTAGGTGTTTTTTTTTTTTTAATTAAATTTTATTAGTAACAAATACAGTAATGTACAGTAAAAAAATATAAAATTTTGTACAGTATTGGCTAACAGTAGTTCCATAAGCCTTCCACTTCCGGATGATGCTCCCAACAGTGGAGACAGGTAGGCCCAACTCCTTGGAAAGGGTTTTGTACCCCTTGCCAGCCTTGTGACCCTCCACGATCTTGTCTCTGATGGCGTTGGAATGCTCCTTTGTCTTTCCCATGTTGACCATGTATGAGTGCTGTTCACAAGTTTGGGGAGGGTCTTAAATAGTCAGAAAAGGCTGGAAAAAGAGATAATTAATCCAAACATGTGAAGCTCATTGTTCTTCGTGCCTGAACTACTTCTTAATACTTTAGGGGAACCAAACAGAATTCTGGTGGGTTGAGGGGTTGAATAATAAATGACCCTCTGAAAAAACTTTTCACAATTTAAAAAAAAAATAAACAAAGAAATAACATTATTTTTTGCTGCAGTGCATTTCACACTTCCAGGCTGATCTACAGTCCAAATCTCACAATGCCAAGTTAATTCCAAATGTGTAAACCTGCTAAATCTGCAGGGGGTTGAATACTACTTGTAGGCACTGTATATATATATATATATATATATATATATATATATATATATATATATATATATATATATATATATATACTAGATGGTGGCCCGATTCTAACGCTTCGGGTATTCTAAAATATGTATGTAGTTTATTTATGAAGATTTAAGAATAATGCAATGAATACACAGTATATAACACAGCTCACGTGGTATATAACACAGCCCATGCAGTATATAACACAGCCCATGTAGTATATAGCACAGCCCACGTGGTATATAACACAGCCCACGTGGTATATAACACAGCCCACGTGGTATATAACACAGCCCACGTAGTATATAACACAGCCCACGTAGTATATAACACAGCCCATGTAGTATATAGCACAGCCCACGCAGTATATAACACAGCCCACGTAGTATATAATACAGCTCACGTAGTATATAGCACAGCCCACGTAGTATATAGCACAGCCCACGCAGTATATAGCACAGCCCACGTAGTATATAGCACAGCCCACGTAGTATATAGCACAGCCCACGCAGTATATAACACAGCCCACGTAGTATATAGCAGTGTTGGCACCTGTTAAAAAAGAATTAAAATAAAAAATAGTTATATACTCACCTTCCGGCGGCCCCCGGATCCAGCCCAGGCCTTTAGCGATGCTCCCGCCAGGTCCGTTCCCAGTGATGCTTTGCGGCAATAACCCGTGATGATGTAGCGGTCTCGCAAGACCGCTATGTCATCTGGGGTCATTACTGCAAAGCATTACTGGGACCAGAGCGTCGTGAGGAGCGGGAAAGGCGGCCGGGGACACCGGAAGGTGAGAATATCACGATTTTTTTGTTTTATTATTATTTTTGACATTATATCTTTTTACTATTGATGCTGCATAGGCAGCATCAATTGTAAAAAGTGAAGCGGTGTTTAAATCCCGCCCCAATATCTCTGATTGGGCGCGACCAATCAGCGACGCGGGATTTCCGTTACAGACAGATAGATGGAAATGGACCTTAGACAAATATATATATATATATATATATATATATATATATATATATATATATATATATATATATATATATATATATATATATATATATTTTACTGCTTTTAAAAAAATTGCTGAATTTTGGTTTGGTTCACCAATTTCTGAGATCAATAACTTTTTGTTTCTTTCGATTGATGTGCTTGAAGGCTTTTTTTATTTTTGCAGACAGCACTAATTGTTGTTCAGATATTTGGAGTATCTAAGAGTTTTTAGCACCTTTTCTTTCAGTTTGTTTTGGAGAAATTACAGAAAAATATAAATTGTAGACATGCAGCCGCGGGAACTCGAACATATTTTTCAAGCACGCCGAAGACCCTCAGCTAGCAACTCGAGCATGCTCCGATAACACCTTTTCCGAGCACGCTCGCTCATCACAAGTGTTTTCACATTACAATGGTACAACCTGTTATGGTGCTCAGTCTAAAATGACTGTAAAAATGTGGTTTTCCCAACATAAACCAGAGCAAATACTACTTATCTCATGTATGGTGAATTGTAGATGGGCGTTAGAGAGTAATACAGTAAACTATAGACTCTTCTGTACTTCTGCCAGTTTTGTGAACTGTTTCTTGTGGAACATATTGGATGTACCGTAGATGTTTATTATGTGCGCATAATCTCATATTATTTTCCTTTTGCTTTGTAATAGCAGAACATTCTGTACAGCTGAAATCTTTTCCCGGCACTGTCACTTAAACCCTTTGGCTCTTGGCAAAGCATGTGGATGGCTGGTAGAGCAGAAAATCAACCAGTCCCCCAGGCATTTTGGTTAATTTAATTTATGCCAGTGTTTCAGAAAAGCTGCAGGAGACATGTTTCTTTCAGCAGAGGCAGCGTCTCCTCTCTGAACACCGGGCCGCACACCCAGGACCGCGTCTCAAGACAGATGTATGAATTACACACCAGCTAATCTGCCCTGGTCAGTTAGTTTATTTCTGGACTTGTCAGTCATTTTGTATGAATTCCAAATTTACCTTAATTAAAAATGCCATATCAATAATAGGGGGCCTACTGGTAGTAAAGCATTGATAGACTATCGTTAAGGTGGTCGTATAATTTACTCATTGTCCGTTCAATATCTGCACGTGTTTTTATTTGGAAAAAGAGAGTAACCCGCTGCCAGACCTTTCTGGCGGCTGCTTATCTCTCCTGAGAACAACTTAACCCCTCACAAATCAAATATCGATAGTAGCAATGGGCATTAGATGGAAGTCGATTTCAGTGTGACTAGCCAACCATCTAATGTCGGTGGTGAAGTTCTGACTCTCCATTGATGATAGTATCACAGTTTTATAACTGACTGTGGCCTTGGGATGGTGTGAGTGACAGCTCAGCCGCCCTATGGAATTGGAGTGTGCTGGACTGTCTTTTTTGATCCAATTTGATCCTGGGGTACGCTGAGCTGTCAGAATTTTGTTGCTCAAGCTGCTTTGGTCTGCAGGCGTTTCCCAAGGTGCCTCCCGTAAATGATTTGCTAGGTATTTAGCTGGCTTGCTGTGGGCAGCAGCTTGTCAGTTGTAGCTTTCCTTTAGTACGTGTGCCTGCTTAGCCCCATCTCTGACTTCTGATCTTGTTTATGACCTTAGATCTGTTGTGAGAATTCTCATGGATTATCCCTTCTGCTTTTGACACTCTCTGACTTCAGGTATCTTACCCTGGGCTTGGCCTCTGACTATCTCTTTGTGGTACTCCCTGGTTTTGACATTCCCTTCTGGCATTTAACCCCAAACTATTTCCTGACTGCGCCTTTGACTTACCCCTCTGTACTACGTGGCCTCCTAGTATCTGACCTCGGACCTCCTGAATATCCTGTCTCACGGCTTGCCCGTGAGTAGTGACTTAACGTCACAGGTACATTTTGGGGGACAAGTGAATCCATAAACACATAGGATAGTTGGATGGTCCCAATGAAATCGGTCAACAATCGTATAATGTTATAATTCATGTTTGATTTGTATGGGCAGTATGGTGGCTCAGTGGTTAGCCCTGCAGCCGTGCAGCGCTGGGGTCCTAGGTTCAAATCCCACCAAGGCAAAATCTGTGCGGAGTTTGTATATTCTCCTCCATGTTTGCATGGGTTTATTCCGGTTTCTCCCACACTCCAAAGACATACTGATAGGGAATTTAGATTGTGAGCCCCAATGGGGACAGTGATGATAATATCTGTAAAGCGCTACGGAATAAGATAGCGCTATATAAGCAAAGCATAAGAAATAAATAGGCTCCATACATTGTGACCAATGCCAGTCAACAAAATGATAGGGTCTGGGTTGCGATATGATAGGTGGCCTTTGTTGCTGTATAATTTTTGAAGGCGCTGGATATTGGCCTTTTCATCATGCTGACCTTTCCACCCAATCAGACATTGATGGCCTTTCCCAACAACAGACTATCAATGTTTGACTCCCAGAGGACTAGCAAACACTAACAGCATGATGTGAGAATGTGAGAAGTAAGTGTTACTGGACTTCTGTGAATGGAATCCGAGACCTTAGCTAGAGAATTATGTGAACTGGGATTATTCACCTTGGCTCGTTGTGCAACGTTCAAGAAATATCCCACACAGGAGGACTGCAACTAGTAAGCGCAATCTGCCTTTAAAAAAAATAGCAAAATGTTTTCTGTGTCACTGTATCTGCAATTGTGCTCAGTAACTGTGATCTGTCCTATTTACTTGGTCTAGTATTGTCTTCTATATTTAGGGTAATGGCTTGAGAACATCACTTTAACAATACTGCCACATAGGGCAGGCACAGACAACCGAGTTTTCTCTCACCTGAGAGAATTATGCAAATCACACATTGTTTGATCAGAGTATGACTTGATTCTCTCGGATGAGAAGATGGAGAAAAAAAATTCTCCATATTCTTCATTCTGTCAGTCTGTGAAAATCAGACTGCATTCAGGTGTCATCCGAGTGCAGTCCTATGTTTTCCATGGGCTTATTGACTTACATGGCCTAGTGCAGTCTGAATCTCGGATCAAACTCTGGCATGCAGTGATTTTTCTGACATGTGCAGGGACCCATACACTAACATTGACCCGAGTGTGATCCAGTATTTTGTCTGATCACACTCGGATCAAAAATACGGCCATGTGCATAAGCCCTTTGGCCAGGGTCACACGATCGTATATTCTCTCTGCGAGAGAAGCGGATCGATCATGTGAATGACATTCTTCTCAAACTCTGATCAGAGTGTCATCTTTCCATTGTGCGAGTCTGCTGAAATTTGATGACATCCGAGTGCAGCCGGATGTTTTACATGCACCCATAGATTAATGGGTGCCGCACGATCCAATTAGCGGAGCCACTCGCAACAAGCTGAGATTTTTTTTTCCGTGTTGAATCAGCATGAGAAAAACTCATGCACTGCCCCATAGAATAACGATAACATTAACAATAACATTGGTCCCAGTGGTATCCAGTAAAACATCATATAGCACTCGTCCGATGTATTTGGTTGTGTGAGCGAGCCCTTAGACCAATTATTTTCTCAGCTATTTTTTGTTAACTACAGTTCCTTTGGAGAGGGATTCTCTACACAGATTGTTAGCACTCAGTAGCAAAAGGGATGGGACCAATTTGGGCTGAGGCTCCTCTCTCTGAGTGCCCTATAGCAGAAGCATGCTTTTCCTCTAAGGTATATACACTCTTACATCTCATTCCAACATCCGTGTTCTATCAGTGTTTTGACAAATACAAGATGTACCCAGGCTTGGACTGGCCCACAGGAAAGCAGGAGAATCCTCTGGTGGGCCGCTGTGCAGTAGTGAGCCACCACCCTCTAAAATGAGCAGTACTCGGCACTATATACTGTAAAAAGTATCCCTAATGGTAAAGACACGCACAGATGAAACATTGATGACATTCAAATCCAAAACACTGATGATTCTCTGACCGTTTTTGTGGTTTTTTTGCGTTCGTGAACAACCACGGATGTCTGAATGAGGCCTTAAGTAGAAGGACGATTGGGCTCAACAAGGCACTCGTACTTCATCGGCAGTCTACGCTCCAATACAGAGACTTTCTTACTCTGTGATTGTGCCATGATTTGTTCTAAATGACTTTTTTACTCTTCTACAACTAAAGAATTACTGGTTGCAGTTGAGCCGCCGGCATATAATTTCCACATATTCTGTAGGAGCTTACACAGATGAAACCATATTTGCCAATAAGTGACTGTTATATACTGGGCCGTGTGCCTGAAATATACGTGCTTTTTCCCCATGTCAGGATGATCAGTAATGCAGACAGATGTAGTGAGATAACCCGAGACGATATGACCACTGAGCAGGATCATAGTATAACTTTATTTTACACTTGCCTTCAGTACATTTAAATTTATAGATGCGTAACAGCACATGCTGGGAACGGCGAGCAACTCACACAACCGTCCTTGTGATCGTCTCTGACTGTTGGCCCGTAGGCAGGGGCGGCCTTAGGTTTTATAGTGCCTTGTGCAGTTCATTCCTTTATCCTGGTGTATCTATATATATTAATGAGCAATCCCTATATAATGCCTCGTTATCATCACTGTTGCCCAAATAATACTGCTTAAAGGGGTTGTCCGAGGTTAGAAAACACTGCTGCATTTTGTAAAAAAAAAAACAGTGCCTCGCTTGTCCTAGTTCACACATCGCTTGTTAATGCAGCTTAGCCCAATTCACTTCAATGGAGGCTATGCTTTACAAGGAATGCTTACTATGAAAAATTATGCAAACTGGCTCAAAATATACTGTTTTGTGTATACAGCTCTTCTACCGTCACGCCTTCCTTTCATCAATCAGACTTTTTGCTAATTTACCATCTCCTTGTCTTAAATTATACCATCTAATATAAACGAGCCTTTTCCATATGGGCATGCAGAAGACCGAACAAACGGTGTCCTCTATTCCCCTCTATATGCCAAAACAGAGAATTGGTCTTTTTTGGCAGCTTTGATTTTGGCTGACCCAAACCATCCTTATATTACAAGGTTGATTTTTTAAAATAATCCGTCAGCAGGTTTATGCTATGTAATCTGATGGCAGCGTGAGCGAGGGGATGAGACACAGATTTCAGGGATGTGTCACTTGTAAGGCTTGGTGCTTTCAATACAATGAATGTTTTATCAGCAAGAGATTATCACTGCCTGGACTACAGCTCATGTGAGCTCTAGTCTGACCACGCCCCCTCCTCTGATAAGCAGTTCACTGTCAATTGACAGTGTACATAGAAAGCTGTGGTGTGAGTGGGATTAGCTTTCTGTGCTCTGCTATATCTAAAAACTATGATTGGGTCACATCTCCTGCACCCAGTGAAGTAAGTAACATCATTGGAATCAGTATCTCTTTTTCTACATTATGCTGCTCACAGATGAGGTAGCAAAAACCCAGTGACTGGGTCCCTTTAAATTGAAAGGCTGCCATGCAATAGTACATTTTCCCTATAGTGGCCACCTCCTGTATGGCTACAGCGGACCATTGCTGAATTTGTTGGGGAAGCGAAGAGGAGGTCCCTGGGGGCGACATTTTCTAAGGGATCTTTTCCAGTGGGAGCACAACCCCTTTGAACATTGAAGATTCACTCCCCTAATTTCCTTTTATGAGATTCACTTCCCAATAAGTCATTATAATAAATGGTAGAACCAAAAATACGATGGTCGAAATATACAGTCATGGCCAAAAGTGTTGTCACCCTTGAATTTGTTTCAGAAAATGACGTATTTATCCCAGAAATTTTTTGCAATTACACATGTTTATTTCTTTTGTGTGTATTGGAACAACACAAAAAAACACTGAAAAAATGGCAAATTGGACATAATTTCACACAAATCCCCAAAAATGGCCTGACAAAATTGTTGGCTCCTGTCCAAAATTGTGGGTAAACAACTTTGTTTCAAGCATGCGATGCTCGTTCAAACTCACCTGTGGCAAGTAACAGGTGTGGGAAGTATGAAAATCACACTTGAAACCAGATAAATAGGGAAGTTGACTCAATCTTTGCATTGTGTGTCACACTAAGCATGGAGAACAGGAAGAGGAGAAGAGAACTGTCTGAGGACTTGAGAACCAAAATTGTTTAAAA
Source organism: Ranitomeya variabilis (assembly GCF_051348905.1). Lineage (NCBI taxonomy): Eukaryota > Metazoa > Chordata > Amphibia > Anura > Dendrobatidae > Ranitomeya > Ranitomeya variabilis. Next base: position 518,998,108 of record NC_135237.1, read on the forward strand.
ATATCAACAATCTGAAGGTTATAAGTCGATTTCCAGAGATCTTGATGTTCCTTTGTCCACAGTGGCATGACTGTACATAAAGCATAAACTTATGATACATGATAAAACAGGATTAGCCGATTTGCTGACAAAATAATTTACATTCGTCCATTTGAAAATTTAATTTTTCTGCCGACTCTTTTTTTTTTTTTTTCCCTTACAGAAATCTTGCACAAAACGAGCAGGCTGATTTTCATAAAATATCTCTTAATTTTCAGTTTCAGATGTGAAATGGTGTCTAGTTTAGCTAAGTTGACTGAATGAGGTCAACACAAGTGAACAGGAAATGATAGACCGCAAAATCCAGTCTACCAAATACCTTTCATGTAAGTTGAAGTGTTCGCAAAATTCTGCCTTTCCAGAAAAAGAAATGTTACAGCCAATTACATTATGTCTCCATTGCAAATGAGATCCCAAGGAGGCAGAAGACTTGATAGATTTTGCAGGAGATCCCCTCGTCATTTACCCTTATACACCGGACTTTTCTCATAGATAACTTGTCAGCTTCCTGGATCCGTCATAACTCCACCAGGACCCGAGGTCTTGGACTGACTGTAACGTTGTACTCTGGGCAGCACAAGCCTAGCCACACTTACCGAACAAATCTTAAAGGGGTTGTTAATTTTTTGGAATTTTTTTTAACTTAAATTCATGTATTTGAGACTAAAAATCAATTTTGCAATTGGGTTTCTTTGAACATCTTGCACCATTTTTCTTCTGTATTTTGTACTGCCTGTTGCTTGCTGTAGAATTAGTTAACTAAGGATCCAGCAGTAAGCTTGATCTGATACTCTTTTGTGATAGTTTATTGATTTTTTTTATATGCCTTTTTTCTGGGCTTCTCTTATCTGATTTATGATTTTTTTTATTGTGCAGTGAAATAAAGAGTCTGTAAATGCCAAGTGGCGTGAATTTTTGAATGAAACCCAATCACTGAAACAATATTTTAAACTGCCACCCATAGACTATATGTTCAGGTCGCGCTATACTTTGCAGTGACGTTCTAAAACATCACTGCATAGTATAGTATCTGCACGAGATCGTGCAGCTGCGGAGTGGCAATTCAGCTGTCAGGCACCGCCGAGCTTCACATAGAGAAGGCAGAGACGTTTTTTTACCATTTCTGCCTTAAAAATTGACCATTTACTGGTGATTTTAGGAGTCAAACTTACGGCGGCCAACTAATCACTTTGACGGCTGCCATAATTGAGGGGTGTTCCAATTAAATCTATCCCTAGATTTTACAATATAACCTGAATGTATTATTAAATACCTATTTTACTCCCAGTGAAGCTGATGTATGTATCCTAAAAGGCAGTGGCAGAATGACTGTATAATCCTAGTTGAAACTTTTCTGCCTGATTAACATAAGCATTTTATAGAGCTGACTCATTTTAATATCAGGATTATACAGCCATACTGACATAGATTTTCAATATGTGTCACAATTTAGCAGTAGGATTTCAAGCGACAATTGGTTCCTATGCTGTTCCTCAAGCTAGAGAACACTATACTAGCTCTGTTCCCTAGATAACCCCTGATGGTGGGGATGCCAGGGTCTTGTACCTCACTATGCTCCTATATGAACGCTTATCAGATTCCTCCCCCACTCAGGGAGGTATGGGACGGAATAACACAAATCAAACAGGGCAGAACAAACAGGGACAAAAGAAAACTACTATCATACAAATACGCTCACAAACAACTGTGTTGTAAACAAAGGAGGAGTAGGTGGGACAAACCAAATGGGAAGAGGATTAGGAGAAACACACAAAAAACAACTCCATGCAGATATCTCCAGAAAACAACACCAACCGTCTGCTCCTAACTCTCAACTCTCCTTCAACTCCAAACCAGGAAGTGGTAAGCTATCACTGGCAAAGAAAGAAGCAAGGAGTTAGGTTCTTATACCTGTGGGGAGTAACAAACTCAGAACAGCTGATACAATAAGGCAAAGAACTCCAGGAATACCACTAAGCAGTTTAACCCTTGCAGAAACAGAGCAAAGGCAGCCAGAACTTCTAATAAGACAGTGAAGGTGTTCTAACAACCGCAGGAGTATGTGTAAGCAGACGCTGTGGTCGTCTAACCCTACTCCCGGTGACAGTATGTATTTTCTGTTATGAAATCAGGGGATAGATCCTGTTTTGCATTGTGTTATGTTACATTTACATCATGTTATATGCAGCAGATACTACAAGCTTGAAATAATATGTAGTGCAAGTAACATAATAGGATAGATTAACGTACACTACTCAACATTGAACTTGCAACTTCAGAAAGGGAAAGTTGCGGAATTATGGAAATCAAAGGCTGGCTAGATATGTTAATTGTATGCAAAAGATGAAAACTTGAAACAAAACTTTGGAAACATCTTTATGTTTATTATTGATGAATATTATGAGTACCATGTGCAGTAATCGCCACACTTACAGTCTTGGCTGCTATCAATGTCTAAGGAATTGTCTTCCTCGCTGAAGACAAGTAGAAAAATCATCAAGAACCCCTGCTAGTGGCTCATTTTGTAAGTGAAAAAATGATGTCCGAGATGTGCTCGATGGGAGACAAGTCTGGAGGCGCTGCAGGCCATGATAGCAGGCTGCTTAGAGTAGCACGAACAATATGTGGCTTCGTGTTGTCTTGTTGAAAAATGGCTCCTGGGACCTTTCACTTTCCCTTCTGAAGGTCTCTTTATGGCATTGCCCATGTGGTCTTCAGACCAATCTCCAGCTATCATTACCTCAAAGACAAAATCGTGACTCATCACTGAAAAGGATAAACCTCCATCCTAGCCTCCATTGCCATCTTGTTATGCACCATGATAACCATTTAAAGCGTTGGCATGAGGTAGGTGAACACCGGTAGTTGGATGTGTGTCTCATAGCTCAGCATCATGCAGACACCCCCTGATAGTTTGTGTAGACATTGACGCCTTAGGCTCGGCATTTTCATTTGCTGTACAGAATGGATCACTACAAGCCATTCTCCGAATCTAATGAGACCATGTTGGTAACACCATGAAGAGACCTTCAGGAGGGAATGTCCCACCTGATCTATTCCTCAGATTATGGCAAGGGTAAACATAATGTACTTTAGTCAAATCCCTATACTCTTTATTCCAGATATACTAATAGTAAACAACATCCATTTTTCCAAAATCTTCCAGGAAATTTTTTTTCAAAACAACAACCGCAGCCTGCATGGTCTAAATGTGATAGCATAGCGTGCAGTGTCCAGCACATCTGGGACATCATTGATTGGCAAAGGAAGCTGCCAGCAGAGGATCTTGATGATTTTTATGAAGTGCATTCAGCAGCAGAACATTCCTCAGACAGCCATTATTAACCTAATTGATAGCAGCCAAGACGTGTAAGTGCGGTGATGCGCTCATACTCCCTAGTGAGCAAATTAAGATGTTTTGAAATTTTTGTTTCCAACTGACATGTCTTTCCATCCGGTAATTTTCATAATTATTGAATTCTCATTACCGAAGTGATTTATCTTTTTGGATCTGGACATTTTTTTTCAGTATAGATGTAGTGTGCCATCACAGTAGCCATGATTTGGTGTAAGAATAGGGAATGTGTCTAGGACATTTTGCCATATTTTGGTGTTATGTGCTTGGACTGGCCCACAGGAGAAAAGGAGAATCCTCTGGTGGGCCGCTGTGCAAGAGTTGGCCACCACCCTCTTATATGAGCAGTATTTGGAACAGTGTACTTGAATCACTATGTACAAACATTCAGCATCTTGTTCATTTAACAATCTACCCAGATCATTGTTATATAAATTTGTGATTGAGGATAATGTCACATTTGCATGTAGCTGAGAAGCGGGCCCCTGGAGTTGGTGACTGGTGGGCCCTTGGCACTCAGTCCCTATTCTAACCTTTGGTGCAATCTGAATCCTTTTCGCTGACTTGTACAATCATTCTATATTGATAAATCTCCCACTATCTTCAGAGAGGCATTGAGCGTGTCATGGGAAATATAAGATGGAGTCACTGAGAGGATTGGAGAAAATTGTGCCTATTTTATGTCTGCTGTGATTGCTGCAAAGCCGAAAATAAGCTCTTTGCGTCTGCTTTTTCCTATTAGGTAAGCGTAACAAAGTTTACAGAGAGAACCTGCCGCGTCCCAGAGGGTTCTTATGTAATTCACTGACTTGTGTGTAGATTTTGCAGAAATGCCCAGACGCCCCTGATACCTAGCGTTCCCGCACCGCGCTCCTGAATTCCTAAACACTTTCATGTAGAACATGTAAAGCTTTTAAACGCAAACGTGTTCCTTGTATATTAGATATTGCTCCCATGAGATAGCAGCGTACAACTGCTGACTGTGCTGCGGAAATTAAACATATACTAGAAGAGGGAAGCATTAATTAAGAGAAATTATCAGGAAAAATGACTACATCAGAGTAAATCATCGTCCAGCCTCAGGTGTTGGATCATCACAAGCGTTCTGCAGGACTGACGAATGTCTCGTAAGATGATCGGATGCTGGATATCACATCTTTATCTTCGTATGATTTGGAAAACCCATTTCTTTAAATGCCTTATTAGGATATTTTGAATTACAGGGGTATTTCCTACCATGCAAAATGATGGTAGGGTCATCACTCTACGAGCCATGGAGGTCCAACCCTTGAAATCCCAGATGATTCTGATCCTGCTTCCTCTTCTAAATGTTACCTAGCTGGCATCGCCTCCTGAAAACCGGACCTTCACCAGAACCTCAGTTCCCAGTACAGTGGGTGGCCAATGGATGGACGCCCCTGCTATCCAAGTCTATATGTTTATGGGGCAGATAAAATTAGATGAGGAATATAACCATTATCTAACTATACAATAAGTTCCCCACAATAAAACATAACTTTTATTTATCACAATTAAAACAAATTTTCACACTAGTTCCCGGAATATACAAATAATGTTGGCCTGAGTGAATTTGGTCATCCACTACTATACCGGGCAAACTACAGTAGTAGTTTCGTTAGTGGCTGTAGTTAAAAAGGTATTCCCATCTCAAAGATCCAATATGTAATAGGTGTAATAATAGTAGCAAATATCTCCAATTAGAAATGTAGTATAGTTCTTCTGATTCGCTATGTTGCTTACATCATGCGAGAGGCAGTGCAGTAGCTTAGGTAACCATGGGTACGACCAATCATATAATGACTGTTGTAACCATGGATACCTAAGCTTCTGCAATGCCCTGTATATGGGGTAAGCAACACAGTGAATCAGAAGAATTATACTACATTTCTAATTGGAGGTATTTGCTAATATTATTATTACACCTTATTAATATTATTATTACATTTTGGGATGGGATCTTGGAGTTTGGAATACCCATTAAACAATAGTTACAGCTATGTCAGAGTTAGTGGAGCAAGGCTGGGGAAATTCAGCCATGGGGTCCATAAAGTCTCAAATTTGAAATGCAAATTTTTCGACACGAATTTTGAGAGTAATTTCCTGTATTGCAGCTGTTCCCAGCTTGGTATAACAGACTTAGAATAGGTATCTGATGATTCTCAGTGGCAGGTCTCCAGTATGTCCTAATACACAAATAATAGGGTCCGTGGAGACACTACACTTAAACACTTTGGCAACTAAGTCTAAAACTTGCTACCAGAATCTGCTTAGTTTGGGGCACTCCCATATTACACCATATAAGTCAGCGTTAGGGAGCAGGTATCATATTTTAATAATTAGCTGAAGCATGTAAGAGACTTTTTTCATTTAATATTTTTACTTTTTTTTATAGCGTCAATATATTCCACTGCTTCTGATGTCATACCATTTAATATTTTTTAATCTCTCATACTTGCATTCCAGGGCTAATTTAAAGGGGTTTTCTGGCTCATCTCACTTTCATATTGGGAGATGAGTTGGGTTGGGGAAGTCATGTGTATTGATACCTGCTGGGTAATATATAGTGCACGATGTCACGTGTGAAGTGTAGGTAAAAGTCTCATCACTATCCTGGCTACAAAAATGGGTGGAGCCGCCTAAATTACCCTTTAAAGGGAACCTGTCACCCCCAAAATCGAGGGTGAGCTAAGCCCACCGGCATCAGGGGCTTATCTACAGCATTCTGTAATGCTGTAGATAAGCCCCCGATGTATCCTGAAAGAGGAGAAAAAGAGGTTATAATATACTCCCCCAGGGGCGGTCCTGGTCTAGTCCGATGGGTGTCGCGGTCCGGTCCGGTGCCTCCCATCTTCATCAGATGACATCCTCTTCTGGTCTTCACGCTGCGGTTCCGGTGAGGACGTCATCCTATGAAGATGGGAGGCCCCAGACCGGACCGCGACGCCCACAGGATCTGCCCGCCCGCCCAGGTGAGTATAATCTAACCTCTTTTTCTCATCTTTTAGGATACATCGGGGGCTTTTCTACAGCATTACAGAATGCTGTAGATAAGCCCCTGATGCCGGTGGGCTTAGCTCACCCTCGATTTTGGGGGTGACAGGTTCCCTTTAATGAGAAATCAACTCACAGATATGTTTTTAGAGTATGGTAGAGAACTGACGTGTCATGAGGAAACCAAGGGGTAACATTTCTCCTTGCGGAGACTGACATGTCAAGCCTGACATGCCAGGGTGAGGAGACTTTTAAGCCTTGCAAGGCTCCTCTGGGAAATATGCAGCTTGTCTCTTAAGAGAGAAAGAGCACTAAGAACTCTAGTGCCACCTACTGGAAATAGCAATCCTAAAAGTCAATATTGACCCTCTAATGAGCCTTGTCACATGACTTAGGATAAAAGCCAATGCCAAAATTTCAATTTGCAGACTCTATGTTTTGGGGTACTGTCCCTCATCAGTGCAAAGTGTGAGATCGGGTCTGGCTGGGAGAGAGGCACCTGACCAGGGTCCAAGGGGTAACGTTTCTTCTTGCGGAGACTGACATGTGAAGGTGAGGAGACTTTTAAGCCTTGCAATGCTCCTCTGAGAAAACCACACAAACTATAAACTAGGCTAATGTAGTCTAAAATATTTTCTAATCTTGGAAGGATCGACAGTCTTAGCAAGGTGCACGAGGCCTCCTAATTGTCTTCTGATGGCAGATATTCGGGTGGACGGGGAAGGGATCGGCCTCCTTCTATCCAAGTCTACATGTTTTTGGGGCAGTTAAGAGTCAAGAGTGAAATTAAATCAATGTAGAAATCAGCGCCAGCTCATCGTAAATTGCCCGTGTAGCTATAATTTATAGCAATCTCTGGTGTAATTAATAGTCAGTCTGTAGGTCACCAGGAGAACTTCCCACTCCACAAAACTTTGCCCACTTTTGTAACCACTTTTGACAAGTGACAAGAAAGCCACCTTGGCCAACCTTTTGTGGCTCTCCTGTCGGTTGCAAATTGTTTGATATTTCACATGTCAATTATTCGGCAATTTGGTGTTTGTCACAATGTAAGATGTCTTGACTATATTTAGGACGAAATAGAAATCATCTTTGTTGATCGTGGAAACCTATCATACAGTAAATGTTCGGAATCCATCTTTATAATGGAAAATTTTAGTGATTTAGGTAACTAGAGAAAGGTTAATTGTTGGATAGTGAAAGATCTGCAACGTTCTAATAGAATTTGTACTTCAATCGGCCGCCACCACTTTGAAGTTCGCAGCCGGTGAATGCAAACATTGATGGGCTGAAATACTCGGGGCTTAGCATTCGCTGTAAATTTGCTGGGCAAATCTTGTCATGTTTTTTTTTTAATTTGTAATTAATTTCACTTTAGGGTAAAAATGACATGTTAGTGTTTCGGAAAGAAGAAATATGTGGTACTCACCCAGGACGTGTCTGCAGAATTGTTTTATTCATTAACATGCTATGCTGTAAGCGGGGGATGTGCTCTAAAGCCGCAATAAAAAGGAGTCAGTGTAGAGCTTTGACAAGATAGACGGGGGATCAAGACGTTACAGAAAAGATTCCGGATGGTTAGAGCAGGGTTAGGAAATGTATAATTAATAATCGAATGTAGCCTACTTTAAACTGATGCATGCCACGCACCTTGTATGGTTTTAATATACCGGTATATGGGCATCCTCCAGGTCGGATTACAGCATGCCCGAAGTGTCGGACTCCTCTCACCAATTTCTACGTCTTGGGCAGGGGTGGGCAATTAATTTTCCCAAGGGTCCACGTGAGAGACCGTAACTGTTGTGGAGGGCCGAACCAGTAGGCTGAAATTAATTATACTGAATATTAATATTAACATATTAATTACAATTATAATTATTTTATATTTATATTATCACTTAATATTGAGCAGAATTACGGTAAGTATGCGGACATACCCTATATACAGCATGAGCCTCCACTCAGCCTCCCTATATACAGCCTGAACCCCCACAGCCTCCCTATAGACAGCATGAGCCCTCATAGCCTCCCTATATACAGCATTAGCCTCCACACAACCTCCCTGTATACACTGCATGAGCCTCCACTCAGCCGCCCTATATACAGCCTGAACCCCCACAGCCTCCCTATATACAGCATGAGCCCTCATAGCCTCCCTATATATAGCATTAGCCTCCACACAACCTCCCTATATACACTGCATGAGCCTCCACTCAGCCTCCCTATATACAGCCTGAACCCCCACAGCCTCCCTATATACAGCATGAGCCCTCATAGCCTCCCTATATATAGCATTAGCCTCCACACAACCTCCCTATATACACTGCATGAGCCCCCACTCAGCCTCCCTATATACAGCATGAGCCCTCATAGCCTCCCTATATACAGCATGAGCCCTCATAGCCTCCCTATATACAGCATGAGCCCACACAGCCTCCCTATATACAGCATGAACCCTCATAGCCTCCCTATATATAGCATTAGCCTCCACACAACCTCCCTATATACACTGCATGAGCCTCCACTCAGCCTCCCTATATACAGCCTGAACCCCCACAGCCTCCCTATATACAGCATGAGCCCTCATAGCCTCCCTATATATAGCATTAGCCTCCACACAACCTCCCTATATACACTGCATGAGCCCCCACTCAGCCTCCCTATATACAGCCTGAACCCCCACAGCCTCCCTATATACAGCATGAGCCCTCATAGCCTCCCTATATACAGCATGAGCCCACACAGCCTCCCTATATACACTGCATGAGCCCCACACAGCCTCCCTATATACAGCATGAACCCTCACAACCTCCCTATATACAGCCTGAACCCCCACAGCCTCCCTATAGACATCATTAGCCTCCACTCAGCCTCCCTATATACAGCATGATCCCACACAGCCTCCCTATATACAGCATGAGCCCTCATAGCCTCCCTATATACAGCATGACCCCTCACAGCCTCCCTATATACAGCATTAGCCTCCACGCAGCCTCCCTATATACAGCATGAGCCCACACAGCCTCCCTATATACAGCATGAGCCCCACACAGCCTCCCTATATACAGCATGAGCCCCACACAGCCTCCCTATATACAGCATCAGCCCACACAGCCTCCCTATGTACAGCATGAGCACCACACAACCTCCCTATATACAGCATGAGCCCACACAGCCTCCCTATATACAGCATGAGACCTCACATAACCTCCCTATATACAGCATGAGCCCACACAGCCTCCCTATATACAGCATGAGCACCACACAACCTCCCTATATACAGCATGAGCCCACACAGCCTCCCTATATACAGCATGAGCCCTCACACAACCTCCCTATATACAGCATGAGCCCACACAGCCTCCCTATATACAGTATAAGCCCCACACAGCCTCCCTATATACAGCATTAACCCCACACAGCCTCCCTATATACAGCATGAGCCCACACAGCCTCCCTATATACAGTATAAGCCCCACAGCCTCCCTATATACAGCATGAGCCCCACAGCCTCCCTATATACAGCATGAGCCCACACAGCCTCCCTATATACAGTATAAGCCCCACAGCCTCCCTATATACAGCATTAACCCCACACAGCCTCCCTATATACAGCATGAGCCCTCACACAACCTCCCTATATACAGCATGAGCCCACACAGCCTCCCTATATACAGTATAAGCCCCACACAGCCTCCCTATATACAGCATTAACCCCACACAGCCTCCCTATATACAGCATGAGCCCACACAGCCTCCCTATATACAGCATGAGCCCCACGCAGCCTCCCTATATACAGCATGAGCCCACACAGCCTCCCTATATACAGTATAAGCCCCACACAGCCTCCCTATATACAGCATTAACCCCACACATCCTCCCTATACACAGCATGAGCCCTCACACAACCTCCCTATATACAGCATGAGCCCACACAGCCTCCCTATATACAGTATGAGCCCCACACAACCTCTCTGTATACAGCATGAGCCCCACACAGCCTCCCTATATACAGCATGAGCCCACACAGCCTCCCTATATACAGCATGAGCCCACACAGCCTCCCTATATACAGCATGAGCCCCACACAGCCTCCCTATATACAGCATGAGGCCACACAGCCTCCCTATATACAGCATTAACCCCACACAGCCTCACTATATACAGCATGAGGCCACACAGCCTCCCTATATACAGTATGAGCACCACACAGCCTCCCTATATACAGCATGAGGCCACACAGCCTCCCTATATACAGCATGAGCCCACACAGCCTCCCTATATACAGCATGAGCCCACACAGCCTCCCTATATACAGCATGAGCCCACACAGCCTCCCTATATACAGCATGAGGCCACACAGCCTCCCTATATACAGCATTAACCCCACACAGCCTCACTATATACAGCATGAGGCCACACAACCTCCCTATATACAGTATGAGCACCACACAGCCTCCCTATATACAGCATGAGGCCACACAGCCTCCCTATATACAGTATGAGCCCCACACAGCCTCCCTATATACAGTATGAGCCCCACACAACCTCCCTGTATACAGCATGAGCCCCACATAGCCTCCAATATACAGCATGAGACCCTACATAGATCCATATATACAGTATGAGCCCCCACATAGCCTTCAATATAGAGTATGAGTCCCCACATAGCCTCCAATTTACATGTGAACATCCCATAAACATATGAAAGAAAGAAAAAAAATCAGGTATCAGAATATATACAAACACATTGGAGGCTAGATGTTCTCCTTACAGCACATGCAATTTTATTTCACCGTTTTGACCCCAGGAGGATGGTTCATGTAATTTTAATGGTGGCTTTACCGTATATCTTCAATCAGTGGTTAGCGCCAAAGATATAGAAGCCATCTTATTTTATAATTTAAACAATTGCTTTATATAATTCAAACTTTTGTTGACCGACTTGATACAGAGAGACATAAAGAACTAGATGAAAGTAAATTCTTTAAAAAGTGGGAACATTTTGTAAAAATCCACTACTCCAGAGAAGAGATACAAAATTAAAGAGGTTGTCCATTACTTCATCATTGATGACCTATCCATAGGATAGGTCATCAATGTCTGATCGGTCAGGGCCCGACACCCGGCACCCCGCCGATCATTGAGTCCGCCTATTTCTGTACCCTGAATGGTACTATACAGAAATTAGGGGAAAAAGTTTGGGTGTCTGTAGGCTGGAGACCTAAACAGGACTACAGTATGGCAAAGGACTGCTATGTAAGTTTCATGGTAGCATTGGGAGATGTTTTTGACCATTCTTCTTCATGATTTTCAAGTGGAAGAAAGGAGCTCCTAATGAATTTTATCATCTGAATGATCTATTTCAGCAATCCTCATATATACTCCTCTAATTTAATGTGACGTGATTAGATGACTAAGCCTGCAGTTCCTGTAATTTGTGCCATGTGCAAGTTTCTTTGACATTCCAATAGTTTGTAAACTGTAACAAGCATTTGACATTTTTTTTGTTTTGCTTGTATATTACGTTCACACTGTTAAACACCAAAGAAAAAAAAAGTGGCCATAAAATGTTGATGGATTAAAATACCTCTGCAGAGACATTGCCACGGGGTTACTGTGACAGTGTGGAGCCAGAAGACCGCAGCGTCTGATTGCTCATACTCCAGCGCTGAGAAGAAGCACTTCTCCTTCATTTTAATGGTGTTTATTCCTTCTGGCAGAACAGAGGTTAATCAGCCATGATGGAAATCTCTGAGCTCGCAGCTGAGCTCGGTTTGCCACTCCTTTCCCCTTTATAATCTGGGCTCTGATGCTAATCCTTGTCAGAGCTAGCATTTGCTGCGTGGCTTCAGGAGGGAGAGGAGTTCATAAGAGAAGGACAGCTGGAGACATTATCTATGACTGTTGCTTGGTTTGTAAGTGTGATAATTCCTTATCCTTCTCTATTTTGGTTTATTCCCCTACCTCCAATCCCTGGTGCATTCCTCTGCTATATGTGAGTGAATATTTTGTATGCCTGGAGTTTTCTGTTAACCCTTGTTTGTGTTGCTTTGTTTGGCGGGCTTGTGTACTACGGTGCACAGTAGCACCCCTCTTTCCTGGGTGGGAGAAGAGAAAGATGGATAGCTGACTCAGGAGATAGGGCAAGGGTAGAGGCCCCAGCATTTTCACATTCAGAAGTATCCCGGGGAATAGGGCGAGCTAGGGCACCCCCTAGTGTTAGGGACAGGGAAGGAACCCCTGGTTCTGGGTCACCCGACAGCTGTGTCGTGACAGACGTTCTGGATGTGTGCTGCTTATTTGTTCTTTCTCAAGCACTTATAGGATTCTTCTACTGTCTAAGGATGCCATAAGGCACACAGGGTGAGTGTATTTAGCCTGCGATGCCGGGTGGGCCCCCGGTCATGACACTGAGTGGGCCCCCCAAACCCGCCCCCCTGCCTGGCATCCCAGTTTCAACTGGATAAGCATCCAAGATGCTGATATAGTTGAAAGCAATGATGAAAGTGGGAGCCATCAGCTGATGCTCTCTCAGCCATTGTTCTCCCTTTACATCTGACATCTCAACACCGGGGGCCTGATGACGTCACTAAAACGCACCTACTAAAAAGTCAAATAGATAGGGCAGCACACTGCGGCGCTAAGGCATGCAAGCATGAAACATGAAAATTGAACTCCATTACTGCACTAGAAATATGAAAAATGAGAGCTTTTTGCGCACAAATTGGCCAATTCATGTGTACCTGGTAGCCACTTTCCGGCATCTCTCGTATACCAGGTCTTACTCTTGCCTTTCCTCACTGAGAATAAACGTATTCATCTGAATGGGAACCTACTGTGAATCCTCTTAGACTAAATTTCTCTCTCTCTATGGAGGGGTAATGGACCTGCTGCGATTAAAACATCTGTGGCTAAGAGGTGGAGTGCTCAGTCAGAAGGGTAATGGAAACAAATCTAAAAAACTGACCGTCACATCCAAACATGAACCAAGTGTGAACAGGTGCTGAACCTAGAGTCACCAACTCGTAAACAGTCAAATAGATAAGGCGGCACACTGCAGCGCTAAGGCATGCAAACATGAAAATTGAACTGCATTACTGCACTAGAAATATGAAAAATTAGAGCTTTTAGCGCACAAATTGGCCAATTTATGTGTACCTGGTAGCCACTTTATGGCATCTCTCATATACCAGGTCCTACACTTGCCTTTCCTCACTGAGAATAAACGTCTTCATCTGAATGGGAACCTACTCAAACGCACCCGCTGTCCCGAGCAGTGAAGAGTTTCAGAGCGCTCACTACTGAGATCGGAGCAGCGGTATGGAGGAATATATGGGGCTATTATACTGAGAACAACAAAAAGAAAAAGCGATGCAACATCCCATATGTAAGTGTAATTTACCAAAACTTTATTTGAACAAGATCAGATATAGGAATAGAGGGGAAGAAGTAAAAACATGCACGCATGCAAAGATTAGGCACACGTTCAGGGATCACACACTAATATTAACCCGTGTTAATGCAGACACAAGATGTATGTGAATACACAGGCACTGCCAATATACAGTTATTGCAACATTCCGTGTGGCCTAAATCAATATCCGTATCATGTAAGTGAAGGTACCATAATATAAGTGATACAGCAGTGTGCCCCAAAATTACCTTAATCAATGTAGTTAGATGGGACAGTGAGATCCCTGATTGGCCGCTCGCCCACCTCAATGAATGTTTCGGCCGTAGCCTTCGTCAATATTATACTGTATGAAGGACTGTGTGTGGCTATTATGCTGTATGGAATGAAAGCCAGGGTTCATTAAAATGTATGAAGAACTATGTGGGGCCTTTATACTGTATGGAAGTCAATGCAGGGACCATTAGATTTTATGGAAGTCAATGCAGGGCTCATTATACTGTATGGAAGACTGTGGGACCATTATACCGTTTGGAGAACCATGTGGTGCCCATTATATTAAATGGAGAACTACAGTATGTGGGACCCATTATACTATATGAAGGACTATGTGGGACCCATCATACTGTATGCAAGGCATTGCAGGGCCCATTATAGTGTATGGAGGACTACGTAGGGCCATTATACTGTACGGAGGACTATGTATGGCAATTATACTGTATGGAAGGCAATACCGGGACCATTTTCCTGTATGGAAGACTATGTGGGACCCCTTATACTGTATGAAGGACTATGTGGGGCCCATTATATTGTATGGGAGGCAATAAAAGGCCCATTATACTGTATGGAATCAATGCAGGGCCCATTATTATTTATGGAGGACTATGTGGGGCCTTTATTCTGTATGGAGTAATATGTGGGGCCATTATGCTGTATGGAAGGCATTGCAGGGCCCATTATACTGTATGGAGCACTATGTGATGACATACTTTATTGAAGACGATGTGCGCCCATTATGCTTTAAAGAGAACTATGTAGTGCCATTATGCTGTACGGAGAACTATGTAGGCCATTATGCTGTATGGAAGGCAAAGCAGGGCCCATTATACTGTATGGAGGACTATGTGATGACACACTGTAACGATGATGATGTGCTTCTATTATGCTTTATATTTGACTATGTTGGGCCATTTTACTCTACTGAGGACTATGTAGGCCATTATCCTGTATGGAGGACTATATGGGGCCATTATGCTGTATGGAAGACAATGTAGGGACCATTATTCTGTATGGACCACTATGTGGGCCCATTATACTCAATGGAGGTCTGTGTGGGGCTCATTATACTGTGTGAAGGACTGTATGGGGATCAAAGTTGGAGAATCATACTGTGTTGGAGTCTCCATACTTTGCCCGGGCTTGACGGGCGGTACAGTAGGGTCATCATACTATACGTGTGGAGGGTACTGTTGAGGAATTCACTGTGGAGGTATCTTACTGTTTTTGCTGGGAACTTTTGTTTGCCTCATACTTTATTATTTAAGGTTGTTATCACTTATTTATATTAAGCCATTGGGCCATATGCTGTTACAGCTCTTACATGACATATTTTATTATTCCAGTATTTATTGTGTGCTTATTTTAATGTAAAATCTATTACGGTAATTAAAATATACTTTACTCGTGGGACAACCCCTTTAAGTTTGTCTCCATATGAATTGGTTCATCGTTATATTTGATAATAAGTAAAACCGTCTTCAATTATAGACATTTTTTTTTACAAATATCAAAATTGGCCTGCAACTTTGTCCAAGTTTCTAATTTTGGCCTTTGTGTAATTGAGCTTGACATCCCTAGAATGTCTCATGCAGACGGCCGTATTTTCAATCCAAGTGTGATCTGACAAAACATCAGATTGCCCTCGGACCAATGTTAATTTATGGCGCTAACGGCAATTATTCCGTAGAAAACAACGGACTACACTCGGATGCTGAGTGCGATCCGATTTTCACAGACCGACAGCGGAACTAAAATTATAAATTTTGCTATGTTTTACTACTTTTTCAAAACATTTCTATTTGTTTGGCTGCTTTACAAGAGCCCCTATTTTTTATTATTATTATTATTATTATGTTTCCATCAACAGATCTCTCTGAGGCTTTACTTTTTCAAACTGCGCCATTTTGCCATGCGGTAAATTGACTCTCTACTGCTCTACTAATGCACCTCGGTAATGTACACCGCACACTAGTGAATAAAAGCAAATTTACATTTATTTCATCTCTGGAAATGAAAAAGCACACACTGGTTGCAATTATAATGATTGCCACTAGCGCATTAATTATATATTGATGTATTAGAAATTAGGAAAAGATGCTCCGTATAGTTGCAATTCTTTGTAATTTCCTGACTATAACTGTGGCAAGTTCTGAATGTCTACCTATAATTGTTAGAAAGCTGCAGTGTGCATCCAGTATAGCTATGTGAAAAGAGGACCGTGATTCCATGATTTAAAAGAAGACATAAAGCCCCTCCCAACATGTTTCACCAATTTAATTTGCTTCATCAGGGGCCAAGAAGCAAATGACAGTGAGGACATCAGGTCCAAAACTAATGGAATCTGTAAAAAGGATTTCACCTAAAACTATGTTGCGCATGTAGGTGTTTGAAGGTCCAGCAATACCTTTACATGACCTTTCCTCTGATCTGCATTTAGATTGATATGTAAATGACCATGGTAGACATGAATCCTCGGTCACTCTAGCTCTAATCTCAGCCCAGCAGTGCCACCTAGTGGGCGGAGCTGGGGTGTGACACTGCATCTCATGACGAGCTGTGGCGTACCTTATGCCAGAAGTCTTACTCCAGTTACTGAATGGAGTAATATTTATGGAGAGTCACATGCCACCTTATAGATACACCTGATTCATTATGAGGTGTGCACCTGTTAATGAATCCGGCGCATCTGACTCCAACATGCCCCGTCATGAATGCCAGCTTGAACAACATCGGTCTTGATGAATCGGGGCGTTAGTATCATTAAATGTCAATGGTGCATGCACGATATGTGCAAAGAAAAAAATAAAATGATCGCACTGCAATAAATAATAACATCTCTTTTATTGTATGTTTCACAGTCTTTGTATTAATACCAATCGTCTGTATTATGCATTTTTAAACTTTAAAAAGAAAATTTTTTTTGTAAGATATTGGAGACCTGTAACAGGGGCAATACAGATTTGTTTTCTAGTAGGCACCTTAATGAAGAAACAACCCATTATTTAGTGTTCTGAGCATCTACTATGGAGTGTTGTGAGCATGATCTGTCACATCTGCAGAGGTCACTGTGCTGTGAGAGAGAGGAGGAGCTGAGCATTCTTATGGAGTGTTGTGAGCATTCTCTGTCACATCTGCAGAGGTCACTGCGCTGTGAGAGAGGAGGAGCTGAGCTTTCTTATGGAGTGTTGTGAGCATGCTCTGTCACATCTGCAGAGGTCACTGCGCTGTGAGAGAGGAGGAGCTGAGCTTTCTTATGGAGTGTTGTGAGCATTCTCTCTCACATCTGCAGAGGTCACTGCGCTGTGAGAGAGGAGGAGCTGAGCTTTCTTATGGAGTGTTGTGAGCATGCTCTGTCACATCTGCAGAGGTCACTGCGCTGTGAGAGAGGAGGAGCTGAGCTTTCTTATGGAGTGTTGTGAGCATGCTCTGTCACATCTGCAGAGGTCACTGCGCTGTGAGAGAGAGGAGGAGCTGAACTTTCTCATGGAGTGTTGTGAGCATGCTCTGTCACATCTGCAGAAGTTTTGCACTGCGAGAGGGAGGAGGAGCTGAACTTCCTTGTGGAGTGTTGTGAGCATGCTCTGTCACATCTGCAGAAGTCTTGCGCTGCGATAGGGAGGAGGAGCTGAACTTCCTTATGGAGTGTTGTGAGCATGCTCTGTCACATCTGCAGAGGTCACTGCTCTCCGAGAGGGAGGAAGAGCTGAACTTTCTTATGGAGTGTTGTGAGCATGCTCTGTCACATCTGCAGAAATTTTGCGCTGGGAGAGGGAGGAGGAGCTGAACTTTCTTATGGAGTGTTGTGAGCATGCTCTGTCACATCTGCAGAGGTCACTGCTCTCCGAGAGGAAGGAGGAGCTGGGCTTTCTTATGGAGTGTTGTGAGCATGCTCTGTCACATCTGCAGAGCTCACTTCGCTGCGAGAGGGAGGAGAACCTGAGCTTCCCATTGATCTGTTGTCTAAGGTGTGATCCTGTATGATTTGACTTTAATAATTTGTATTTTTTTATGTTTTTTTTCAGTTTATTACTAATGCTGTAAAATATTGTGCTAATTAATATATACAATGTTTTTGGTCCTGTAATGTATTTATCATACTTAGCCTTGCTCAGAGGGTATTGTGGCAATAATAAATCAATGCACACCTCCAAAAAAAAAAAGACAAGCGTAACACAGGGCAGAATGATAAGCGAACTGTCATGTTATGCCTTTGATCTTTCCTCATTTTTCCTTTACCGCTCTGTCTTCTCTGTCTGATCCTCACAGGTGACATGGAGTATTGGATGGAGCACACATCTTGGCACAGCAGCGAGGCATCCCCAATGTCTTTGGTGAGACATGTGGGGCCCTAACATTCAGTTTCCTTCACCATCCACACCTTCCTTTGTTTTTTTTTCTTTTTTTTCGTTTTTTTTTTTTATACCTATGCATGTTTTTTTTTTCCTTTATTTTATATATATATCCTTTTTTTTATCCCACACTTGTAGGGGACAGTCAAAGGGGAAAAAGAAAAACTAGTGAGCAGGCAGTTTTGTCGGATTCTAACACCTTGTCTGAAAGACAAAAGAAAATGGTGTGCTTTGGAGCCCACTCATTGGAAGAGGATTTGGAATGGTCAGAGCCTCAGATAAAAGACTCTGGGGTAGATACGTGTAGTAGCACCACCCTTAACGAGGAGCATAGCCATAGTGAGAAGGTACTGACATTGTGGAAGCCTGCATTTGGATCTGCTCATTTGGTCTTCGTTTGCTCTCTGTCACTCATTTAATTAAAACATTTTTTACAACCAGACAGGGGGCTTATTTGAAGACTGCAGTATGATGTCGCAGCCATCTGCCAACATCGAGCCACTCTGCACATTTTTGGCCCTAGCTGGCAGCCGAGAGCTGCATCTGCTGTCTTTGAATGAGCTCTGGACTGTTTTCTAGACACTGTAGTATTTCTTAAGGTGCAGAAAAGAAAAACAAAACCAAAAAAATATATATATGTTAAAACAACAACAAAAAAATGTATCACATAAAAAGTAGAAAGATTGCAAAAACAAACAACAAAAACTACACATTCTTGTATTGTCGATGTTGGCAATGCAAGAATGAGAATTGTCAGGCTCAGAGAAATTTTCCTTTTCATCTCACTGCATATTTCTATAATTCTAGAATGTGATATCTTCTCCATTCAGCAAACTTTATTGCCATTAAGGATGCAGTTGATTTGGCTGATTTTTAGCGTTAAACCCACATTAACCGGTTCAAGTCAATAAATATATATATATTAAAAAAAAACGAAAAACATAAAAATTGGGTCTGTTTGTACAGAAAAGTTGTTTTTCTTTTTTCCCTTTCACTTTCATGTCATGTCCGTCCTTTTCATTTGTTGTCATAGTGTTTTTTTTTTGTGTGGTTTGAGTTGTAGTGTGTTTTGGTCTCCGTTCAGTTTCTTTCTTTTGCTGTTTTTTTTAGCGTGTCGGGAGCCATGACATTCGTGTTTGTCCTCTTAATGTTGCTCTTTCTCTCTCTCTGTATGTGGAATCTGCATGGAGCATGAACTTATGAAGTCTTAAGCTAATGAAGCAGCTGTGATTACACAAAATATATGTGCCCCGTCAAATCAGCCCCTTCTATGATATTCCGACATTGGACTCAGTAAGAAGCAAAATTTTCTGGCCAACTTTGAAAAAGAAAATTCGAAGAATCTCTAAGAATAAAGATAAAAATGAACATACAATTGATGTTCCACTCCCAAAAAATGCCGTATAATAACATTGTTTAGGCATAAGATCTAAAACCTACCAGAAATGGCTCACGATCTAACAATAGATGGATGCTGAGGGTGTTGGCACTTTGAATGTCCAAGCCTCTTGTCCTCCTATAAGTTGTTGTCAAAAGGTTCTTTCTCCCTTCTCCCCATTGAAAACACATTAGTTCTCAGCGAAGTTGGGAGATAGCCTTTGGTCACATAAATCCTTTATGTATAAGGCCCTTTAGATCTTATGCACTTGTCAGAGATCCTACATGGATCTCTTTTTGTGTTGTAGCGTGGAACCATTGGGGAACCAATGTGCTGCCATACTGTACACCACCTGGTGCCGTATGTATGAAGCTATTCGCTAGTAGCAATGCTTTCAGTGGAGAATATAGCTATACATATTGCTCTTGATGGAATATACCACCAAGTGTCTTCTGAAATCCTTTGTGTGCCTCTGTTTAAGAACTGGGACACACGGGGGTAAAGTTGAAAGTTGTATGAACCCCTAATTCGACCGTGCCTAAATGTATGCCACCAATGAAGATCTTCATTCTAGGAGATCAAGAATTCTAAAGAAAGGAGGAATTAGACTATGTAGGAAATATGACTATACAGTTGGGGTAGAGGTTCTACCAGGTACGGACTGGGCCTGAAATTCAGTCCTGGGATTTGAAATCACACAGGCCCATGATGTCCCCGTCCCCATGAACCAGATGGGATATATTACTAATATTATCCTGGATGGAGGAAAGGAAGATTTTCTACAAGACCAACATTTCTAATGATACCCGTGGCCTCCTGGGGTAAGTGACGGAGTCAGCAACTTTGTGCTCCGCCACAACTCTTAACAGTATGGGTGTCTTGAGAACACCGATTCTGTTAACAACGTGGCAGACAAGGCGGCCCACAAACAGACAGGCCCTTCTGGCATTTGCCAGAATTGTCAGATGGCCAGTGCGGCCCTGGTTTCTACTCATAGTATGCCATAGTCCGATATATAGAGTAAAGATTTGATGTGGTTCTTCTTGAGTTAGGACAAATGAGAAATCTGAGAATATCTGTCTGGTCTACTCTTGAAGGACATGTGTTAGAAGGACCTTCTCAATGTCAGATGGACTCTCCAGCCCAATGCTGCTTAGGTTCCTGCTTGGCAGTAGGGAATGAAATGTTGGTCTGATAGGTTATATTGTGAAAACTCAAAAGACCGTTTTAAAGAGGACCGTTAAGAAGAGGTCCTTACCGATCCTAGACGTGGGTCACCAGGTAAGTTAATATTACCAATAAGTTGTTGGTCATCACCGAATCCTTAAAAATCCTTTTGGGTAAATTTCTCCTTTGATTGTTATGGATAGATAAATAGGTAATTCCTCTTGTTGCATTGATCCTCTAGAGGTTTTCCCCATATCTGGTGATGTTACCTTTTTTCCTACTGGCACAAAGTGATGTCCTAATGTTTGTGAGGAACATGTTAATTATGAGACTTGCTGAGAGCCTTGTGGTCGATCTACTGGCGGGACTGAGAGCGGTTTCCCCTGTCCATGCTGCTGACCTGACAGATGGTGGGCTCTGCAGGACACAGATGTTTAATACATTCCGTCTGGATTTCCAATGTCACTAGAATTCTCCTGTAAGGTCTCGTTATTCATATTAGGGTTTTGCCCATTATTGCAAGATAATCAGAAAGGGAAAGTCATCTCACCGTAGTAAATGAACTCTGCTCCAATGAAGCGCAGGGAGGAAGTGACTCTATTTTGGGGGGCAGGTAGATATATTTCCATACAAGTTTTAGACACCTGATCTACACTTTCAGGAAACTTCACATTATGTGGTTGTTTATCACAAGTTTCAAACCACCATGATCATTCTTAGTTATTGCATGGTCTCCAGTTGCAACTGCTTGTAGGTACACATGTCAAATATAAGGGAATCTGGCAGCAGGATGTAATCTGAGAACAGTATGATATAGGGGCAAAGACCCTGACTCCAGTGATGTGTCACTTACTGGGATGCTTGACGCAGTTTGAATAAAATCAGTGTTTTATCAGCAGTAGATTATCACTAGAGGACTATTTTTCTGCTCTCATATAGTCCGCCTGCTCTGTGTAACCTCATTCCCACCACTGATTGGCAGCTCTCTGCCTATGCACAGTGTACACAGAAAGCTGCCAATCAGTGGTGTGGGCGGGGTTATACACAGCTCAGCAATCAGAGAACTGGTAGATCTGCATAGGTGAAAACTGTGATTTTATCAAAAGTACAGTAAGCAGCCCAGTAAGCGACACATTTCTGGAATCACGGTCTCTGCCCCTACCTGATGCTACTCTCAGATTACATAGCAAAAACCTGCTGACAGATTCTATTTCAGGGGATCAGATGATCACATGTCCATATATAAAATCCAGAAAGCCTCCCTATTTAATCCCCAGTCACGTCCTTTAGTGGGTTTCCTCTCGATAGCAAACACTTAAGTTCCCAAAGTGCTTGGATGCTTCTGATAAATTACAGAATTTAGGATTAAAAATACAAGACATATGTTCCCCAATGTGTCATCTTAATTTTCATGTGGTGCACCCCACATACTGTAGTGTACATTTAGTGCAATTAATAATCGTCCATATGGTGTTGGGTATCTAGATCGTAGCTGTAATTCCCAGGTGGTATATGTATATTTATCGCAGCAGTTGTTCAGTACCGCTTGTGGGTTGCACCTCATATAAAATAAGAGTACACATTGGGGAACGTATCTTTGGCGTTTGCAATCCTAATTTATCAGGAGCACCTAATCACTTTGTGCACCCTCACCGGTGCTGTGCGGATATCCTCGAGTGTTTGCCATTGTGTGAGATCAAGACACTGGACACTAATTATTATTATGTGGAATATGCTTAAAGGGAACCTGTCATGTGAAAAACCGTTATTAACCTGCGGATATGGCATTAATCTGCAGGTTAATAGCGTTCTGAATCTGCCCGGGACAGGCACTTAGAGCCCTTCTGCCAGGAGGAAATGAACTTTATTCCTCCCAGTAGCGGTCAGGTTTGTCACCGCTCTGTGTAACTGTGCCTCCTGCACTGACTGACAGCAGCTCAGCGTTGGGGCTGGATATCAGTCAGTGGTGGGGGCACGGTTACACAGAGCGGTGACTGAACCCATGCCTTTGCCGTCCCCATGACTGAACGCCAAACGTTGCCAGCTGGAGTTATGTTCATTTCCTCCCTGCAGCGGGGGGATCTAAGTGGCTGCACTGGGCAGGTTCAGATTAACCCCATATCTGCAGGTTAATATCATTTTTTCATGTGATAGGTTCACTTTAAGGAACTGGCATGTCTAAGGAAGCTCTGAAAAATATTTAGAATTGAGAGTCCTCAGTGGTTGATACCTTTTAATGGCTAACTGAAAAGATGGTAACAAATTGCAAGCTTTCGAGACTACATACGTCTCTATCAACCACTGAGGACTCTCAATTCTAAATATTTTTCTATCTACTGGCTAACACGGTACCAAGATATATTTCTTTCCTGTAAGGAAGCTCTTGCATCTATGCTATGACTAATGACCATCATGGTGGCCTCTTATGTTTGCCTATTATCTCTAACTTGATGAAATAAACAGGGGCTCTCTGAAGTTTCCTGGTTGTGTAGGATATGAATCTTTCTATGGAAAATTAAACATTATTGCAAATGATGTAGCTTTACTTAGGTTCAGTTCCCATTAAGTTCCTATCATGTCCCGAATGCTTTTACCCTGCTAATACTAATAGCGTTATAAAGCTGTGCAGCCACACACTGAAAGCCCAGCTACTGGGAGAAAACTAAATTTATTCCTCCCAGCAGTCTCCGGCTTTCAGTTATAGGGGTGTAACCAGTGCGGCTTCAGTCACAGCTCAGTCCATAGTGAACGGTGGCTATAAACACACCCCGGCAATGACTGACAGCTGGCTTTGCACTGATATGCTGCAGAATTGGCTGTCAGTCAGTGTCAGGATGCGTTTATAGCTGCTGTTCACTGTATACTGAGCAGGGACTGAAGCCTCGCCAGCACTACACAAAACCGAAGGTTGCTGGGAGGAATAAACTTAATTTTCTCCCGGTAGCCGCACTTTCAGTACATCGGTCACACAACTTTAGCACACTATTAACCTGCAGATTATCACCGTATCTGCAGGTTATTAGCATTCGGGGATATGACCGGTTCCCCTTAAATTGCTATACCTGTAGTTCACTTTCTAACGGCAGCCACGTATACCTTCCCAGTAGGACCCACCCTGCTTAGTACACAGTTAAAGGAAGTCTGTCAGCACAAAATGACTGTTCAAACCAAACTAAATAGGATGACCTAGAACAAGTCTGTGCAGTAAGCAGAGGCAGTGTATTTTATATCACTTGAGCGTCCCATCCATACTAGAGATGAGCGGAATACCTTAGAACTTCACAGATGTTGCTTATTTCAATGGAGGAGGCTGTATGCAAGTGTGGCCACCTCTCTGTTAACTGAAGCAGTAGTTTCCTGTCAATATGCCATAAATTTCTCCAGATAAGAATACCCCTTTAAATATTTTTCCATTACTTAGCTTTGATGGCCCTAGATAAGTGATCAATGTATGAGTACTCCACTGATCCGCAGAATGAGGTGGAGGCTATTCCGACTGGAGTGTTGTCCCACTCATCCATGCTACATCATCTTGTACTGCAACTTGTTCACTTTAATGGGCTAAATTCCATTAGCAGACATTACTGTGTCGGGTACTACAATGAATGGGCAATGCTTCCTCCTCACTCTGCTGATGGACATGTAAAATCACTGAACACTAGTGATAAGCAAGTGTACTCGTTGCTCAGGTGACCTCCCGAGTATATAGGTTCTATTACAGCGATCAAAATAAAAAAAATAGTAAATACACCCCCTTTTATCACCCCCATAGGTTGGGACAATAATAAAATACAGAAAATATATTTATTTTTGTTTTTCCGGTAGGGGTAGGGTTAGGGTTGCACTTGGGGTTAGGGTTGCACTTAGGGTTGCACTTAGGGTTAGGGTTGCACTTAGGGATAGGGTTGCACTTAGGGATGCACTTAGGGTTAGGGTTGCACTTAGGGTTAGGGTTGCACTTAGGGCTAGGGTTACACTTAGGGCTAGGGTTAGGGTTAGAATTAGGGTTGCAATTAGGGTTAGGGTTACGGTTAGGGTTAGAATTAGGGCTAGGGTTGGAATTAGGGTTAGAATTTGGCTATGTGCACACGGTGCAGATTTGGCTGTGTATCCGCAGCGGATTGGTCGCTGCAGATTCGTAGCAGTTTTCCATCACGTTTACAGTACCACGTAAACCTATGGAAAACCAAATGCGCTGTGCCCATGGTGCGGAAAATACAGCGCGGAAACGCTGTGTTGTATTTTCCGCAGCATGTCAATCTTTGTGCGGATTCCGCAGCGTTTTACACCTGCTCCATAATAGGAATCTGCAGGTGAAATCCACACAAAAAACACTGGAAATCCGCCGTAAATCCGCAGGTAAAGCGCAGTGCGTTTTACCTGCAGATTTTTCAAAAACGGTGCGGAAAAATCCGCACACAAATCCGCAACGTGGGCACATAGCCTTAGGGTTAGGGTTGGAATTAGAGTTAGGGTTGGAATTAGGGTTAAGACTAGGGTTAGGGGTGTGTTGGGGTTAGGGTTGTGGTTAGGGTTGGGATTAGGGTTAGGGGTGTGTTGGGGTTAGTGTTGGAGTTAGAATTGAGGGGTTTCCACTGTTTAGGCACATCAGGGGGTCTCCAAACGCGACATGGCGCCACCATTGATTCCAGCCAATCTTGCATTGAAAACGTCAAATGGTGCTCTCTCCCTTCCGAGCCCCGACGTGTGCCCAAACAGTGGTTTACCCCCACATATGGGGTATCAGCGTACTCAGGAGAAACTGGACAACAACTTTTGGGGTTAAATTTCTCCTGTTACCCTTGGGAAAATTAAAATTTGCGAGCTAAAAAATCATTTTTGAGAAAAGAAAAATTATTTTTTATTTTCATGGCTCTGCGTTATAAACTTCTGTGAAGCACTTGGGGGTTCAAAGTGCTCACCACACATCTAGATTAGTTCCTTGGGAGGTCTAGTTTCCAAAATGGGGTCACTTGTGGGGGAGCTCCAATGTTTAGGCACACAGGGGCTCTCCAAGCGCGACATGGTGTCCGCTAATGATTGGAGCTAATTTTCCATTCAAAAAGCCAAATGGCGTGCCTTCCCTTCCGAGCCCTGCCGTGCGCCTAAATAGTGGTTTACCCCCACATATGGGGTATCAGCGTACTCAGGACAAACTGGACAACAACATTTGGGGTCCAATTTCTCCTGTTACCCTTGGGAAAATAAAAAATTCCGGGCTAAAAAATCATTTTTGAGGAAAGGAAAATTATTTTTTATTTTCACGGCTCTGCTTCTGTGAAGCACCTGGGGGTTTAAAGTGCTCACTATGCATCTAGATAAGTTCCTTGGGGGGTCTAGTTTCCAAAATGGGGTCACTTGTGGGGGAGCTCCAATGTTTAGGCACACAGGGGCTCTCCAAACGCGACATGGTGTCCGCTAACGATTGGAGCAAATTTTCCATTCAGAAAGTCAAATGGCGCGCCTTCCCTTCTGAGCCTTGCCGTGCGCCCAAACTGTGGTTTACCCCCACATATGAGGTATCGGCGTACTCAGGAGAAATTGCCCAACAAATTTTAGGATCCATTTTATACTGTTGCCCATGTGAAAATGAAAAAATTGAGGCTAAAAGAATTTTTTTGTGAAAAAAAAAAAGTACTTTTTCATTTTTACAGATCAATTTGTGAAGCACCTGGGGGTTTAAAGTGCTCACTATGCATCTAGATAAGTTCCTTGGGGCGTCTAGTTTCCAAAATGGGGTCACTTGTGGGGGAGCTCCAATGTTTAGGCACACGGAGGCTTTCCAAACGCGACATGCTGTCCGCTAAAGATTGGAGCCAATTTTTCATTCAAAAAGTCAAATGGCGCTCCCTCCCTTCCGAGCCCTGCCGTGCGCCCAAACAGTGGTTTATCCCCACATATGAGGTATCAGCGTACTCAGGACAAATTGGACAACAACTTTCGTGGTCCAGTTTCTCCTTTTACCCTTGGGAAAATAAAAAAAATGTTGCTAAAAGATCATTTTTGTGACTAAAAAGTTAAATGTTCATTTTTTTCCTTCCATGTTGCTTCTGTTGCTGTGAAACACCTGAAGGGTTAATAAACTTCTTGAATGTGCTTTTGAGCACCTTGAGGGGTGCAGTTTTTAGAATGGTGTCACTTTTGGGTATTTTCAGCCATATAGTACCATCAAACTGCCGGTCAACGACGCAGGTCGTGCGGCTGTATGCGGAGGCTGCCGCATGCGTCGTTTTGACGCTGCGGATAAAAAAAAAAATGCTACAGGCTGTGTCCTACGCTGGCCGCCGCAGCGTCAAAACGACGCATGCGGCAGCCTCCGCATACAGCCGTACGACCTGCGTACCTAATGTTAAATATAGGTACACAGGCCGCATGCCGGCCGCATGCGGAAGTAGGTGGAGCTAGCGGCGGAGGGCGGGGCTTCACGGAGGAAGTCCGCAGCCCTCCGCAGCTGCTCCAAACGCAAGTGTGAAACCGGCCTAACGCGGATGTAACCTCTGAGTAACGCGGATTAATCTTCTGAGTAACTAGTATGAGTCCCCTGAATAGCGAGGATGTATCCCCTGGGTAACGAGGATGTATTCCCTGAGTTATGGGGCTGTACCCTATGAGTAGCGAGGATGTATCCCAAAATAACGAGGATGAAACCCCTGAGTAAGAAGGATGAAACCCCTGAGTAATGAGAATGAATCCCCTGAGTAACGAGAATTAATCCCCTGAGTGACAAGAACTAAACCCCGGAGTAACGAGGATGAAACCCTGAGTACTAAGGATGTATCACCCTGAGTAATGCGGAAGAATCCCCTGAGTAGCGAAGGTGAATCCCCTATGTAGCGAGACTTAATACCCTGAGTAAAGGAAGATGTGTCCCCTGAGTACCAAGGATGTATCTTTGTGAGTAATGAGGATGTATCCCCAGAGTAGCAAGGATGAATTTACCGAATAACGAGGATATATCCTCTGTGTAACCAGGATAAAACCTCTGAGTACCACGGATGTATCTCTTTGAGTAACGCTGTTGTGTCTCCTGAGTAACGCAGATGTATCCACTGGGTAACGAGGATGAATCCCCTGAGTAGCGAGGATGAATTCCCTGGGTAATGAGGATATATCCCCTGGGTAACAAGAATGAAACCCCTGAGTAACGAGGATAAATCCCTTGAGTAACAAGTTTGTGTCCCCTGAGGAAGAAGGATGTGTCCCCCGAGTAACGAGGATGAGTCGCCTGAGTAAGGAGGGTGTATCCCACGAGCAGCAAGGATGAATTCCCTGAGTAAGGAGGATGAATCTCCTTAGTAACGAGGATGTATCCCCTGAGTAGCGAGGATGAATCCCTTGAGTAACCAGGACGTGTCTTCTGAGTAACCAGGATATCTCCCCTGAGTAATGAGAATATATCCCCTGAGGAACTATGATGTATCCCCTGAGTAAGGAGGATGAATCCCCTGAGTGATGAGGATATATCCCCCTCAGTAACGTGGATGTATCCCCTGAGTAGCGAGGCTGAATCCCCTGAGTAGCAAGGATGAATTTCCTGAGTAACGAGGATATATCCTCAGAGTAACAAGGCTGAAACCCCTAAGTAACGAGGATGAAACCCGTGAGTACCAAGGATGTATCCCCCGAGTAGCAAGGATGAATTCCCTGAGTAAGGAGGATGAATTCCCTGAGTAAGGAGGATGAATTCCCTGAGTAAGGAGGATGAATTCCCTGAGTAAGGAGGATGAATCTCCTTAGTAACGAGGATGTGTCCCCTGAGTAACGAGGATGTGTCCCCTGAGTAACGAGGATGTGTCCCCTGAGTAACGAGGATGTGTGCCCTGAGTAACGAGGATGTATCCCCTGAGTAACGAGGATGTGTCCCCTGAGTGACGAGGACGTGTCCCCTGAGTAACGAGGACGTGTCCCCTGAGTAACGAGGATGTGTCCCCTGAGTAACGAGGATGTGTCCCCTGAGTAACGAGGATGTGTCCCCTGAGTAACGAGGATGTGTCCCCTGAGTAACGAGGATGTGTGCCCTGAGTAACGAGGATGTGTCCCCTGAGTAACGAGGATATATCCCCTGAGTAACGAGGATGTGTCCCCTGAGTGACGAGGATGTGTCCCCTGAGTAACGAGGATGTGTCCCCTGAGTAACGAGGATGTGTCCCCTCAGTAACGAGGACGTGTCCCCTGAGTAACGAGGACGTGTCCCCTGAGTAACGAGGATGTGTCCCCTGAGTAACGAGGATGTGTCCCCTGAGTAACGAGGATGTGTGCCCTGAGTAACGAGGATGTGTCCCCTGAGTAACGAGGATGTGTCCCCTGAGTAACGAGGATGTGTGCCCTGAGTAACGAGGAGGTGTGCCCTGAGTAACGAGGATGTGTCCCCTGAGTAACGAGGATGTGTCCCCTGAGTAACGAGGATGTGTGCCCTGAGTAACGAGGATGTGTCCCCTGAGTAACGAGGATGTGTCCCCTGAGTAACGAGGATGTGTCCCCTGAGTAACGAGGATGTGTCCCCTGAGTAACGAGGATGTGTCCCCTGAGTAACGAGGATGTGTCCCCTGAGTAGCCAGCAGCAGGTAATCAGTGTATGTTGCTGTTAGGGTTTTTGTACAAGTGGCGCGTATTGTATACTAAGGACTAAGCCCAGAGTCACCGGCACAAGATCCGCAGCGTATTAGTTGCCACATTCAAATTTATCTAATCTCACTTCACAGAGGAACCTGACCTGCTATGTGCAATTAACATGCTGTAGATTTTCGCTGCAGATTTAATCGCTGCAGTGCTTGTGGTAAAATCCACACCAATTCCACATCCGAATAACTCCACTTGGAATGTGGATTTTGTCACATATTTTGATGTAAAATTTGGTAAAATCTGGAGACAAAATTACATCAGAAGCAGAAAATTTGTACATGTGAGCACAATCTATATATTGTCCAAATTGTTGGATATATAGATCTATAACAATACTCATCTGTTGGTTATACCCAAGGGGTTTCCTAATCCTTCCTAAATGGTCATATAAAACCAATGAATAACCATACAAGTAAAAAGCTGGACAGGCCTAGGTTTACCACAAAGAAACCTATTTAATACGGGACTATTTAATTAAAAAAAAACATTCTCTATTAGAAATAATCTACAATGGAGCTGAGCTACTAAAGGGAGTCTGTCAGTATAATAAAATGACTGTTCAAACCAAGCACAGCTGCTCAGTGCACCCTTGGCGTGGCAAGTTTAGTGCACCTTCTCGCCTACTTTTTATTCTCTTATATCTTGGCCCCATTTATTCCTTGATTGACAGCTCTGACTTTACAGGAGTCATACACACTCAGAAACAGATTGGAATCAAGCAGGTCGGAAGGTGCACTGAACTGTTAGGCCACACCAAGGGTGCACCGAGTGCCTCTGCTTGGTTTGAACAGTTTGAACAGATTTATATTCCTTTTTATTCCATCATCTATAATACATAACATCAGATATTGTATGTCACTGGATCTCATACAATCTATTGATCTGATCATCATAAGCTCCATATTCCACATAATTTGTAAGCATAATACCCAAGCACATATTCCCAACATGGGAGTGGGCAACACTTCATATATAACTATAGCATACTTGTCCCACATTAATCAAAATGTGGTCATAAAAAAGTGCCACATATAGATATAAAATCACTGTGCATATCTTTATTGAAAATATTAAATACAATTACAATTCAAAATTGCTGTTATATAAAAGCAAGGCAAAAAGGTTAAAGGTTGGACCAAAAACATGTAGGAAATAGGTGCATATAATTCAATGCAATCCTACCAATAGCAGAAAATAAGCCTGACATGCGGCCCAAACCAGTATGCCTATGAGCTCAAACGTCCTCAACGATTCACACACTTATGGACACAAAGGCATTAGAATTCCAACCACTCTCCGCCATGTGCATATTACCTGTGTCGATGCCGCTCTTAAAAATTGCTCGGTGGCACGCTGAACCTCCTAGCCCCGACGCGCGTTTCGCGTGTGCTTCTTCCTGGGGATGTGCACCTATTTCGTACATGTTTATGGTCCAACCTTTAACCTTTTTGCCTTGCTTTTATATAACAGCAATTTTGAATTGTAATTGTATTTAAGGGCCTATTGGCAACAAACTGTACTTCCATTTCCCCTTATACCACAGTATGTGCAATATTTATACTAATTACGTCCTGAGTATTGATTAGTTGTCCAGCTCTAGCTGACTTCATTTTCATGTAGTTTGCTTGGGGCACTTTGTCTAGTGTTCATCTATGTAGTTGTATGTATTTTAATATTTTCAATAAAGATATGCAGTGATTTTATATCTATATGTGGCACTTCTTTTGACCACAGTCTGACTAACTGTGGGACAAGTATGCTATATTCCACGTAATGTCAGTTATGGTTTCTGGTATTCCATTATATCTTAATCTGCTTTAGATTTTCCATCATATTGGTTTCCAATCTCGTGATGAAATTCATATATTTTGTGTAATCATTACTTTACTTTTGCTCTTTTTTTCTTTCTCTTCACATTTTCTACAAATCATTTTGAGAGTCAATTAAAGATGAGAATGCCATGATGTATTGCAATTTGGGTGCAATGTATGGAGGAGAGGTTTGTCTGATACGAAAAATGCAGATTATCCACCTGTAGTATCTGCAGGAGAGGGTTTATATTTGAAAGCATACATTATTATTTTTGTATTATTCTTTTTTCTATTTCACATTCTGTGATATATTCGTTTTGGTGCAGTGGAATTATCCAGAGTTCAGCCGCAGATGACGGTAAAATCACAGTAGGTTCTCCCAAAAAATAACGCTCTGCTGCGCTGACATTCTGGACTTAGTTGCTCTGGTGTGTATAAAAGGATTTGCCGTAGTTTATTGATGTTACTTTATACCTTTTGCTTATGTTTTAGGGTATCTCCAGATTTGAGTAATATTTTACATTTTTTATGTAGAATAAATCTAAAAAAAAAGTTGAGCCTCATTCACAATTTTGTAGGTTTGTAAAAGCTGAAGTCCCCCTGCATTCCCTGATTATCGCTGTCTGCAAATATCTGAAGGGCTGTCACCGTGTAGAGGGATCATCATTATTCTCATTTGCACATGGAAACACAAGAAGCAATGGGATGAAACTGAAGCGGAGAAGATGCAGATTATATATTAGAAAAAATGTTTTGACAGTAAGGGTGATCAATGAGTGGAACAGGCTGCCACGAGAGGTGGTGAGTTCTCCTTCAATGGAAGTCTTCGAACAGGCTGGACAGACATCTGTCTGATATGGTTTAGTGAATCCTGCATTGAGCAGGGGGTTGGACACGATGACCCTGGAGGTCCCTTCTAACTCTAACATTCTAGGATTCTATGAGTATTTATCCGCATCTGAGAGACTATGATCACATCTACTAGGAACCTCCATTGCAGATCCAACCATTATTTATGGAAAGAATAGCACAGCATGCAAGAGCTATTATTCTAGCAGAACAATGGACACATGAGTGGAACCCAAGAGATCCCGTTATAAGTTGATAGGGTCCTCAGGCCTCTCAATGTCCATCAGGCAACAGATTCTGAACAGTATTGTAGTTTAATTTTTACTAGGCCGACTGAAATCAGGATATGATGTAATTGTCATATAATTGGGGTTCTACCTCTGTGACTCCAGCCTAGTGATAGAAAAGGCTTTGTGCATCCCTGAGATTATATCTAGCATCCCTGTACCTAGATTATGGATAATGGAAAGTCATTGTCACTCTTGACTTACTCGACAGCGTCCTTCACTTCCATAGACTTTACCAATAGACAACCCGGTACGTGCCTTCCAACGCTACCATTCTGTGAATCCAGGTACAGACTCGGACTGAAATTCAGCCCTGGCATTTGAAATCACACAGGCCCATGTTGTCCCCAAGCATTAGATAGGATATATTGCTAATATTAACCTGGAGTAGAGGAAAGCAATATTTACTACAAGACCAATATTTCTAATGACACCGGTGGCCTAGTGGGGTAAGTGACGGAGTCATCGACTTTGTGCTCCTTCACAACTCTTAACAGTATGGTTGTCTTGAGAACAACAATTCTGTTAACAGCATTGCAGACAAGGCAGCCCATGACCAGACGGGCCCTTCTGGCATTTGCCAGAATTGCCAGATGGCCAGTCCGGCCCTGTATGAATCGCACGCACAATTATGGCCATTCATTTCCCAGCTTCACCCAGGATGTGGATGTAGCCTGCCACCACAGCTTAAAGAAAAGGCATCGGAGAACCCTTATTTTTCTAAAAACAAATTGTCCCTGAATTGAAACCCCTCCTTATTGATCAGTTTTGTACATATATGTTTATTTATTCTGGAGAAACTAGTTTTTAGAAAATTTAAAAAAATGTGTGTGCGTGTATGTAATCTTTGCAATATAGTGACTGCATCTCTTCATGGATGATGTATTTTATACTTGCAAATATTTTACAGAATGAGAAATCCAGATTTAAAGAAAAATCCAAAAATGTTCCTCCATAAGTGGCCTTTGAGGTCCTTGGCATAGTCTTTAAATGACTCTTATTATTACTGACATTGCACTTCCTTTAGACAAGACTTGTTCAGGCTACAGCTTACCAGCCATTGTGGAACTACAAATTCCAGGCAGCATTATTTCAGGTCCAACTGTACTTCGACAACAGCTGGAAAGCTGAGACATATTTCTTCTGTCACCTATGAATATAACATCTAACTCTGATATTTTTTCTATGTAACACCTCAGCACCCGGTGACATGGCAAGCGTCCAAAGATGGCGATCGATTGATTGGCCGCGTCTTGCTAAACAAGCGGTTAAAAGATGGGAGTGTTCCCCGAGATTCTGGGGCAATGCTTGGACTGAAGGTAAGAGCCATGTGCAATAACCCTAAACCTAAATTCATCATTCATTTCTTTGTTTTGTTTCTCTTTCCTCACCTCAAAATAGTGCTCAATATATGAAGAATTTGGCGCCAATGCAAATCTGCCTTTGTTTTTTTGCATAAAAAAAAAGTTGCTCGGTCCTTTCAATAATCTTTAAAATGTTGCGTCTTCAACTGTTCAAAAATAAAAAGACAGATTTTGTACTCCACTAGGCTACTGGAGTATAATTGCCCCAAAACTCTGAGACATTTCGAAAAGTCTCAAATGATTAATTAACTGAAATCATCTGGATAACTTAAACCATGCCAACATTGTCATGCAAACCCCAAAAATGACGAGGACAAAAAAACCTAGCATAAAAATGGTGCAAAAGTCAAAATCAATTTGTGAAACATAAAAAAGAGGGAAAAAAAAGCACCGAATGTTTTTTCATTGTCAAATGAACGTTGGAATTTGATTCGTTCCTATCAGCAACTGCTCCAGTTTTCCTTTGCGCCGGTGTGATAGCACCAAACTCTCACAGACTATCCCGATGCGAAGGCTAAGTCCCGCGTCCCGTCACCTCAGAGGTTTTGTCCCGGCTTCTACACTCTTCTCTCTACAGCTCCTCCTCCCAGGGCAGGGCTGCTCTCTGCATAAACTAGTCACTTTTTTCTCCTTCCTGTATTCGGGTGTCCCCAGGAATCAAACGCGGGTTGCCATATGCACAAGCTGTTGCTCGATCTAGGAGCCACAGCTTACAATGATGTAGCTAGGAGAATTTGGTCATCTTGACCAGTATTACAGGCAGTGAACACAGAAGCAGATGATACATGTCCATAGAGATACATTGGATATATAACAATGTATTTCTATGGTCCCTGTATACTTAGGTGAAGAAAAATATTTTTTTTGTTCCTATAAAAGTAGTAAAAATAATAAGAAATTAGAAAAATGTAACTTTTTTTTATGAGTCCAACCAGGTTTCAAACCCGCAACCTTAACATTACAGGCACTTACTGAGCCACAAACTCTGATAATGTAAGGGGAGAATTTTGTGTACTTGATCTGTATTGCAGGCTCTGACTCTACAGGCAGAATATACTGTTAGAAATACACGGCTATGTATAATGTATGCATTTGTATTCTAGAAGGAGAATAAGAGATTTTTTCATCCAGTAACATTACTGAAGAATAATAATGACAAACACTAGATAATGAAAAAAAAATAAATAAACATTTTTAAAGCGTTTTTAATGCAGCAAATAACACAGACATATTTGGTGTCCCTCTAATCGTAATGACCTACACCACACCGCTATCAGATTAATTACAAGGATCGGTAAATGATGTTAAAAAATTGGCGTGACTAATATTTATTCTCTATTAAACCCATAACAAATGTAATAAAACCATAATGCTGAGGCCGTGTTCACACGTAGTGTAAATGCTGCATTTTCCTCTTTTTTTTCTGCATGTGTCTGCACCACAGAACGCAGTCACAATCTTCTCTGATTATTGTGTGTTTGCTGATTTTCTTTAATGCAATTTCTCACTTATTTGATGCAATTTTGGGGCAGATATGAAGCAGAGTTTTTAACACTTTTTTAATAGTACGGAAAAGCTGCTGTATACATTAGAAGATATATATACACATACCAAAAGGTTAATTGTTTAGCATAATTTTGGTCAGGATGCAGCTGCCCTAACTATATATTTGGCAGATTATGTAAATGGTCCTCTATATGTGATGTGTCTCTAGTCTTAGACTCTGCCACCCATAGGGATTCGGGTGCTTTCACCTTGTGACCCCGTCGGGGCATGCGTCCGATACCACTCACAAAACGGACTTTATCCTGAACTTTTTTTTTGTTCGGGATAAGTTGTAGTTTTGAATTATACAATTCATTTTACCATGTAATGAACTGAAAAACAGTAAAAAAAAAAAATTCCAAGTGGGCTGAAATGTTAAAAATAAAAACAATATCGCCATCGATTTTTGGGTTTAGTTTATATGGCTTTCGATTGTGCAGTAAAAATGACCTGCCAACATTATTTTTTTTTTATCAGATAAATTTTTATTAATTAACAAAATACAAAACATCAGACAAAGTCAATTTGTCAAAAGTGAATAAGTGCAGATATTACAAAATATCTCCCTCCCCCACCCCCCTATTAATGTACACACAGCATTTTAACAGTAATATACGTTAATATCACACAGACTTTCTGGCTTCATCATCTCTCCACACAGGGTTTCCACAGTATTTCATAAGTATTACCTTTTTTCCTTTTGGCATAAATACATTTTTCTATTCCTACAATAATGTCAGACTGTCTTTAAGATTCCCGCACCGTCGGTGGTTCTTCATTTATCCAATATCTAGCGATTAGTTTTCTTGCAATATATAATAACCTGGCTATTGCCAAAGTATGACAATTAAGTACCCGGATCTCCTCCACGTATCCTAGAATACATACCACAGGATCCCTCTCAATTCTACAGTTATATACCCTTCCAATTGCATCACCCACTTCCAACCAAAATGCATTCAGTTTTGGACATTGCCATAGCATATGTAGAATCCCGGCCCCCTCAGCCCGACACCTAGGACATTCTGAAGTCTGTCTCAAACCGGCTTTGTACAATCTGTCTGGCGTCCTATATACTCTATGGAGTACATATATTTGTGAAAGTCTGGCCGACTCGCTTAGTGACAGTTTGGGTACAGTATATATTCCAATATTTCCTCCCATTTATCCGCCTCTATCCTTCCCACCTCTACTTCCCATTTCTCTTCTGCTTTGATCGGGTAACTTTGTAAGAAGTAGGTCCCTGTAAATATTCGACACAACTCCTCTTGTCCCCCCTTTTACACATATATAGTCCACAAGGATATCCGTCTGGACCGACATATCAACCATTTTACTGTGTGCATTGTAAGCATGAAGAAACTGTCTATACGGAAACCTACAGACCTCCGCTAACCCACAGGTCTCCTGTAATTTCTCAACGGATAACAGACCTTGCCCATTCCGTATCTGGCCAATGTAATGTATTCCCAATCTCTTCCGCCAGCATTATTTTTAAGGTCAGTACGATTAAAGTTATACCAAACTTGCATAGCATTGGTACAAAAATTCAGAACGGTCGGTGGAGCTATTTAATGGCTTGTTTTTTTCTTTTTACTGCTAGTATGTTACGGTACATACAATGTACACCTGTTTGGCTTCCATTTTTAACAGATTCATTGGGCATATGGAACCCTATATGGAAGATTTTTCATACTCTCGTCTGAACTCTGCCTAATCTATATGTGTGCTTTGTCTTCAATAAATGAAAGCAGAGAAGACTCTCCGCTCTGATAAATTCTACAACCACAATGATGGGATTTTCTCTTCATCCTTTCAGTATGACAGTCACCCAATAAAAGTGAAGTTAAGTTATGGGAGAAGAAAGGAGTTGTCTTATGCCACCCTAGGCAAATGCCCTACTGCACCTAACCTCTGGCCTGGCCCTACTGCTGAACTCAGAATGATATAATGTACTGTATATATATTTACTATTAGTAGGTTCCGTCCACTATCACTTTCCTAATATGACACATTGGCTGCTTTTCAGATGTACTGCTTAGTTTCCGATAAGATACCATGGATTGTCAAAGCTCACTTCATTCTGAGCTTCATTAATCGGCTTTGTACAGTTTGGAAGAATATTTAATTAAAAAATAAAATGATATTTAATTGAGATATGATGTTATTTAGACAAAAGAAGATCAGCAAAAAATGCATAATGAGCCTTAAAAATTGACTTTCCTTAAGACATTGTGGGCTACATAATTGACATATGGTTATGTTACTCCACAGGGTGATTTATTGCAAATTTAGGAGGCTCTCATTGCGCTATCATGTTAGACCTCATACACCTGGTAAGCCAAATGAACAGGAGCATATCTACCAATATTTGCTTCCCCATTTATAAGCCCTAACCCTGTCTGTCCAGAAATGCTCACAAAGCAATCTGGTACACCCACATTTGAGATATATTTGTATACGATCAGTCCATTTTGTCCCATGTGTCTCACGATAATTCTACAAAAATGGAACCATTGTAAGGTTTGAACAGTGGGCTATGTAGACACACGAAGGTCTATAAGGTGCCCATACACATTAGATGAAAGTCTGCCTAACCCACCGGTCTTGACATGACTGGCCAATAGAGATGGTGCAATTCTATTTGCAGGACCAGATCCAGTGGCCACGTCGGCATCGGTATTCCATGGTCACCGGATGGGAGCTCTTTGAACCACCTCCTTCATGATGGCATCTCCAGCTTCTCTTTTGAGTAGCTCGCCTATCGCAACATCATTGTTGCAACGTTATGCACATGTGACAACCACCAGGCCGACTAATCAGAATTAGAGCCAGAGATGCTGGCAGGTAGAAGGAGGTTCCCTTTCAGAAGCCACAGGTTAATGTCATGGTCGCTGGACAAAACGATTCGCATCATCTATACTGGGCAACTATCTGATATGTATGAAGGCCTCTCAACTCTTCCCTGACAGATTTGACGTTAGAATTTCAACGTTCAATTCTCTCATTTTCAGAGAAGACAAGTTGATACAAAGAATGTCTTTCTTCCTTTGGAAAACATGGGGAAGTCGGGAGAAATGGCCCTCAGCTGTTCTTGTGACAGCTATCTCTTGTGTATGGCCATCCTCAGCCTTCCAACGGTTGCCTTGTGATGCTTCGAGCTTTGATTTTTGGAAGAGTAGCTTAATCAATTATTTTCATTACTTTTATTATTCTACATTTGTTTTGCACCAAGTTTATTAAATGTGAATGCCTTCTACTAGTGTTCACAAATTTGTCACCTGTCTAACATTCAGTAAATGAGATAAAATTTCCACCATCTCTTCCTATTATAATTAAAAAATCTGTCAAAAATTATATAATTTTCCAAATCTGGCAGGCAACAGAAAAAAATGGAATATGTTGCTACTAAAATTTTGCATGTCATTTTTTGCCATATTTCAGTGTCATGGCTTACACTTAAACTAGCACCAATGATGTTATAAATGTGGCCCAGTGAGTGCGGTCCGTGTGGTGCTGCTGGGGTGTTCTCCAGGCCATGTCCACAGGGGCCTGATCCGCCGCGCGATTTCTGCAGCAAATGTCTCTGTGACAAAATTTGCACCAAACTATTTGGATTTTGTCTCAGCAATGCGACAGATTTCACCCTGCTGTCAATTGTTTAGTGCCAATCAAGTAGAGAACATTCATGTAGCAGATTTCTACTAAAATAGGGCAGCCATTTTTTTGCCTAAATTTCTGCGACTATTCCATTGATCTGAATAAAATTTGCAAGCTCAGAGAAAGGATAGATGATTTACTTGAGTTTTTGTAAGTTCAGGAAAGGGCTCAGAAAATTCCAGTAAAGTCCATTTGCTCCGTTACTGGTTAGAGAACTATTCTTCCTACTTGCTGTCCATCATTACTTGGCATGTAATACGTTAATAATGGTTATCGAAATGAAGTTTATGCTGAGAAAATCAGAACTGTGGCTTTCTGCACTCTCAATGTGTAGCACCTCCAGATTTGGCTCATGAAGCTGTTACGATTCCAGGGATTCTCTTCACTCTGAATTTCTTTAGCACAAAATACATGTTCTAAAACAGACACGTCCTCAGTCCTGAGCTGCACAAATGAATGTGTCAGTCTTCTCAGAAATAATTTAACACCTAGAAACATAGCATTTGAAGACATAAAAGCTTCGCTTGGCACATGCAATCTGCCAATTTTTCTCTTTGTTGCAGAACCACAGACCTTCTGCTATTTGATCTTTGCTTCTATTCATAATAGCCTCCTGCATCTCCCCAGGATTTCGAGTTCTTTTATTGTCTATGCTTCCATATTGTGTGCTGAGAGGGTATTTTATGAATAACAGTCCTGGTCTAAAAGTAGAACATCCTCAAGTGTCCCGGAGCCTCCAGCACTGCAGCTTTGGATCATGACCTCTTGTTCTAAATATGTTTCCCTCTGAAATCTGTTCACTCTCTTTAATCATTGAATCCCTTGATATGCTGATAAACAAGCCATTATGTAAACCTCCAAGTTTCATTTCTACCTATACATCTATGCATCTTATTATGTCCCTCGGTACATTGGTGCTCATTGTGTTTCTCAAGAAGTTTAGAAGATTCAGGATTTGTTGTTTAAAAGACACAATGAACTATAAAACTCCCTGCCGTCCTAAGCCTTGGTATGAAACAATCCATGTAGGAGTCCATATCCATATTATGGCTGTTAACGGAAGAAACCTAAAGCATGATATTGGAAAGTCATATGTATGGACACGTCATAGGAAAAAAAAAACAGGAAGCACAGCAGAAGACTTTCAATTTTTGAGGTCAAAGACAGGAGGCTAACAAGCTGCTACCAACTAGCCTTCAAGGTCTACTCCACAACCCTAATTTCTTAGATATAGGTTAAATGTACTACCAGTGTTCCTAGACACTGAGCTCAATAAGCTAGATCATCAGAACCTGATCTCTTAAGAGATGTCAACCTAAGAGTCCAAGAGGACATCCAAGCCCTCCAACTATCATCAAACGTCTTCATGAATGTTACCTTTCCTTTAACATATAATTTTATGTTTATCCTAGGTTGTAGGAGGCAAAATGTCAGAGACTGGTCATCTCTGCGCTTATATCACCAAAGTGAAGAAAGGGAGCCTGGCAGACACTGTTGGAAGACTACGGCCAGGTATTTCTCTTATTAATCTTTCTGGCTGTTGCGTGGGATCATAATAAGTCTGTAGGAATAAGGCACTCTAAGATAAGTCCGGATATGGTCCCAACCCAAATCCATGAATAGAAAGAATCCGGGGAAATCAGATAAAAAATGCACTATGTGGTCCAAACTGTGTGTACGATACGTCACGTTTCGGTCTAACACAGACCTAGATCAGACATACACTGAAAATAATATAAATAACAAGGAGTCACATATGGAAAAATACAAAAACAAAGCATAGTAGATATTGACATAATGGTATACAGAGGTAAATGATGCTCATGAGAACTATATACATATAATCCTGACACTTCCGGTGTGTGTATCGGAAGTGACGTCCCTGGCTGGCAATGAATTAATCTACTTTTCTTCTGTTTCCTACTATTTTGCTTTCTCTTTTTTCATTTTTTTTATTTTTATTACCTTTACTAGTATTTCTTTATAGTTATCATTTCACCTACATGTCGTTTTCTTTATTTTGTGTCTCTTAAACATAATAATAATAGCCAATCAGTGACGTCACTTCCACCAGAAGTATCGCCATGAACATGCTTTGTTCATGCCACGCCATCCACTGCCAACCAGTGACGTCACTTACGCCGGAAGTGACATTACGGCCATGCCTTGCTCTCCGTAAACCCTCCACTGCCATTCAATGACGTCACTTCTGATGGAAATGACGATACCACCATGTTCCTCTCTGTTTACCATTTATTGCCAGCCAGGGACATCACTACCAATACGCACACCGGAAGTGTCATCTGCACCCAACTTTTAAAAAGTTCACCGACACCCAGAAGATCAGCGCCGTGCACCACAAATGACTGAGGTCGCATTATCTAATTCTCTCACCCATGCCTCGGTGGTCGGCCCCGGGTGGTAAACATGTGATCTTTATCCAGATTGCTCCCGGGTTTTGTGATCTTAGATCGTACCATGTTATAGGTATCTATGATTATCCCACCTTTTCCCAGAGTATAATGCTTCATCTATGGTTTACATCTAATGCAGGTTCCTTTTTGGACTATCGGCCCATTTATTTGCTAGATTGGCTACTTACATATTTCATACCATAACATTACAGAATCCTCTCCAACACGTCCCTTTGGAGGATACCTTATAATTTACCCTGAACAGAATCTCCCAGGATCATCGGTGGTCAGTGCCCTCACATCTTATTGCTGCACTGGTTTTGACGATTTATCTGCTGATTTGTCCTCTGCTTCTCATGTATAGACTTATATGTATATAGTTCTCATGAGCATCGTTTACCTCTGAATACAATGATGTCAGTATCTTCAAAATTGTGGTTTGTTTTTTTTAAATCTTTCCGTATGTGACTCTTTATCATTCATATTATTTTAATATGTTTGATATAGGTTTGTGTTAGAACGAAACGTCAGGTATCAAAGACCCAATTTGGACCACATAGTACATTTTTCATCTGATTTCACCATATCCCACATTCGAGTGCCGGATTCTTTCTATTGTTGTATGGGATCATCTGGAAGTTAAGAATATTCAAAGAAAGGAAGTTTTAGCAATCTATTATTTTAGTAAATACAAAGCTACAACCATATTCTGAATTCAAAACGTCATTGAAAAAAAAAATTGTCTTCTAAGGGGTCAGTTCATTGAAGAGCCATTCACGTCATTATTGCTCTCCCAAGAGATCCACAACGCTCAGAGATGAGGGTTAAAATGTGCATTTGTCAGTCTGAATAAATCACTTTATCGCCCCTTACCGCAGTCATGTCATTCTCAAACAGTGAGCAGTTTGGGTCTACGGGAATGATTTATGTTGCTAATTTCCTTTACAATTCTTACTGTAAGGTGTAGCCAAGCTTATCTGAGCCGTCTGAGCACCGCGATTTGTGAAGTTGTAATTTGCAGCACCTTTAGATTGTTTCAATAGAACCAGAATGATCTCATTTTGTGTTTTTAGAAAAATGTCTAAAAATTATCCAGCGTCTTCATGTCTAACCTGTTCATTAACTGTTAAGGTTAATTAGGGCAAGCAGCAGTACTAAGCCCCAGGTGTTACCTGTTCATAATGTGGCGCTGAAAATAACCACCCATAATAAAATTCTTTGAGTCTGGCCCTAGAGAGTCCACAAATCCCAAGCC
Organism: Ranitomeya variabilis; assembly: GCF_051348905.1. Classification (NCBI taxonomy): domain Eukaryota; kingdom Metazoa; phylum Chordata; class Amphibia; order Anura; family Dendrobatidae; genus Ranitomeya; species Ranitomeya variabilis. The sequence goes on from NC_135237.1 coordinate 519,040,909, forward strand.
CGAGTTCTCACGATTTGGACTGGAGGCCCTTGTCTACACTGTATGAACTCAGCCAAAAAGATACCCACTTGCAAAATGAGTTGAAATTATTACATTAAAAGGGATTGCTCAGGTAAATTTGGCGATGACCTGGGTGAAATAGGGAGTTGGACTTCTTTTGAGTAAGGAAGGAGTTAATGGTTTCAGGCCTTCCAAAGTCCGAGGGGGTTGTCTCAGTGTATTATACAGCCTGCGATGCTACTTGCTGGTGGTCAACCACCGGTCTTGATGATCACTTTTCTTGCTCTATTAATCCAGACATTCTAAAAATTAAGTACTCGTCTAAATTTGTGGTTGCAAATAATTTCTCTATACTATTGATTTTCAATATCACTATTTAGATGTTTAATGGGATTCTCTCATCACAGACCCAAAATGTGATTTGCACATTTCAAGTATCCTTCATTTCCCTCCAGGTGATGAAGTTTTAGAATGGAATGGGCGGATTTTACAAGGCGCCACATTCGAAGAAGTTTACAATATCATTCTGGAGTCCAAACCTGAGGCACAAGTAGAATTAGTGGTCTCCAGACCGATAGGGTGAGTAAATGTACAAGTTATTATTTTTCATAGAAAAAAAATGTACTAACATCAGCTCTCCAGATAAGGGAAAATACCTTAAATGAGGGTACCATTCAAGTAGACTCTAGACCAGCTTCTGGGCAATGAGAACAACATAAGATAACAGCATCCGCAAAAATATGGGTCGTTTAAAGCGTTGTGTTTATTTCAGATATTTAAAAACATGTAAAAATTAAAACCTTGTTGAAGGGAAGAAAAAAGAGAGAACAAGACACCCGGTCTACGCGTTTCAAGCTTGGCGCTCTTAGTCTTGACTATGAGCATCAAGCTCGAAATTCGTAGCCCTGGTGTCTTTTTCTCTCTTTTGCTGGAGTTTCATCTCATCTTATTTTATTTTTCATGTTTAGGATGTGATAATTGTAGTAAAATAACATTTGTTAAGTTGTTATTTTGATTTGCATGTGATAGATGTGCTGCCAACAATATGCAATCTGTATATGGACCAAACTCAATCATTCCATTCAGTTTGTATAGTGCCAGAAACGAGAGACAAATGATTTATTATATTGTCGATCAGGATGTATCGTGGACTGAAATCCATCCGTGTAAACTTTCCACATGTTTTGTACATTTTCTCAGACCCTTTAAAACCAACGGGGTCGTTGGTCGCTTCTAGTGTCCGTTATTTGAATGATCCAACATTATCACGTTCTGCTCCTGTGTGGCCCAAATGTGAACACAGCCTCAATCATATTTAACTCAGCAGAGCTTTTCATGAATAATGATGAGGACAGAGTTAAAGGAGTATTCTCAAAGTCATTCTTCAGGAGTACACCGCTCCCCTGTCTCATGTTTTCTTTCTTGCTAGGGAACAGTGTGCTCCTGACTGACTGATATCTCAGAGCAATGGCATCGTTGTGCCACTGACGTGAAGTTTGTGCTCTCAGGGTGACACTGAAGATGGTCAGGCAGCTTCAGAACAGTGCTTGCAAGCTCTTTACAAAAAAAAAGCTTGTAAGTGCTGCACATACTGATAGATCGTCCACTGCTGATATCCTATGCAACAGACAGTAAGCCATAAAGTTAAGTCCTTCCGTTCTTCTGAATGCAGAGGATTTTATTTCTACAAGCACATTGCAATTTCCAAAATTTGTCTTCATGAGAATAGCCTTTTAAGAAGATATTACCATATGCTATATCTTATTGGTTAGGGTCCAACTTCTATCACCAATCATGAGCTGATTTAATGCTAAAACCCCCTTTTTTAAAAACCTAATAAAGTTTATTAAGGAGATATAAAAGATCAGGTACATTAGTAGAGCCACTTCAAAGTCAATGAAGGGGGCTAAACTGAGAATCAGTGATATGATATCACCACTACCGATCATAATATATGATAGCATAACCTAGCAATAAGTCATTACTGTATGAGGAAATAGCCCTCTGAGGTTACTGTCTTCTTACTTAGATTTAAAGGGCCCAATATTTAGGCCCTTTGCGGTCCCATGACTCATCATAATGCACACTTCCACCTGCTTTGGAGGTGGTAGTGGCCCCCTTACCTCTTGGGCCCCTGTGCGACTACACCAATGATATGTTTGCCCCTGACTTACAGGTCAGGCTGATGGGCATTCAGTTGTGTTGCTGATATTTCATATTTATTACTAATTTCTACACTAAAATATCTGTATAAATGTGGTCTTGTACAAATCTGCAATGCTTGACTGATGGAATTATGAACATGTTATCACGGTGTAACTTTTCCTTTCAGAGATATCCCCAGGATACCTGATAGCACACATGCCCCCCAGGATTCCAGTAAGTCGTGTGGTGCATTTCATTGTATCGTTGATCTTGGCCCCTGTATTTGGAAAATGCAGCCAGTAGTTTACCAATCTCAACCAATCCTGTAACTGACACTAAATGCTGAATATGGCCGTGCATGGATTTACTACAGCTTGTTGCTAGAAATGTGGTCAATGCATTGGATCCCATCAGAATGCTTGGTAAAAAAAAGTTGCCATTGACAGGACATATTCCTTGCAGGGAGAGACGATTTTTTCAGTGATACCATTTTTTTTTCAATATGACTTTTTGAACAATTTTTATTCCATGTTATGCGTGTCAGTATAATGAAAAAGCTTCATTTTTGCCCTTATTTATACGATGTTCATTATATGGGCTATGGTGCAGTTCTACACCTTGGGTTGTTCCGATAATACCAAATGTATACTTATTTTTTTTACACATGAAAAAGAATGCACATCATGCTAAAAAAGGCACTGGCGTCGGCAGGCCCCTTCCTCTCTGTGCCTGGTTATAGTTATAACTTTGGTCTCCAGAGCCCGAGTACGCCGCAGTAGTGTCATGTGGCTCAAGAGCAGCGTTTGAGACCCCTAAGAGCAGCCCTGTTATATGCAGTCATGGCCGAAAGTGTTGGCACCATTGTTTCAGAAAATGAAGTATTTTCTCCCAGAAAATTATTGCAATTACAAATGTTTTGTTATACACATGTTTATTTCCTTTGAGTGTATTGGAACAACACAAAAAAAAAACAGAGGGAAAAATAGGAAAATTGGACATAATTTCACACAAAACCCCCCAAAATAGAGCGGACAAAATTGTTGGCACCTTTCCAAGATTGTGGGTAAACAACTTTGTTTCAAGCATGCGATGCTCGTTCACACTCGCCTGTGGTGAGTAACGGGTGTGAGCAATATGAAAATCACACCTGAAACCAGGTAAAAAGGGAGAAGTTGACTCAATATTTGCATCATGTGTCTGTGTGTGCCACACTAAGCATGGAGAACAAAAAGAGGAGAAGAGAACTGTCTGAGGACTTGAGAACCAAAATTGTTAAACAATATCAACAATCTCAAAGTTACAAGTCCACCTCCAGAGATCTTGATGTTCCCTTTGTCCATAGTCTCCAACATAATCAAGAAGTTTACAACCCATGGCACTGTAACAAATCTCCCTGGATGTGGCTGGCAGAGAAAATTGATGAAAGGTTGCAGTGCACAACGCAGGATAGTCTGGATGGTGGATAAGCAGCCTCAATCAAGTTTCAAAGGGTGCATCAGTATCAGCACGAACTATCCATCAACATTTGAATGAAATGCTACGGCAGGAGACCCGGGGGGATCACACTACGACACAGAGACATAAAAAAGCTAGACTGCAGTTTGCCAAAATGTACTGTAAGTAAATAAGCCAAAATCTTTCTGAAAAATTATTTTGTGGAAATATGAGAGCAAGATAAAGCATGTGGTAAAAGCACATACGGTAATTCTCCTGTTTGCCGAAAATAGAATGAGAAAAGAACACAGTACCTACAGTCAAATATGGTGGAGGTTCAAATATGTTTTGGGGTTATGTGGCTGCCTCTGGCATTGGGTGCCATGTAGTTGCCAGTGTCAGAGCTGGGTTTGCATTCTAGGTCATGGGTCTTCCAGCAGGACACTGACCACACACAAAGGAAATAAACATGTATAACAAAACATGTGAAATTGCAATAATTTTTTGGGAGAAATAATTCATGTCCTGGAACAATTTCAAGGGTGCCAACATTTTCGGCCATGACTGTATTTCTTAAGGGATATAACCTTTTTTATTGGATTTTTATGTAAAATCTTTTTACCTATTCCCTCTTTATTTCCAATTATCTAGCATAGCCGACACCTTTAAGGTTAGGTTCCTACTACATTTGTTATTGGTTTTAATCGGATCGACCACAAACATATCCAACCGTATGCCTATTCACTCATATTCAATGAAACAGTTGTATTGGAATTCATGGTTAATTACACATTTAAATCATATTTATATATGAACATATACAGGCCAAACGTATGGCAAAAGGAGACCCAGTCTAGCAGGATTTTATGTTAGACATGGTGAATGTATTGCTGATAGTGTAAACCAAGGCCACACTTGTCAAATATTGCTCCTATTCTACTTTAGCTCATCTTTAGAAAAAAACATGTCTGAATTTGGAAAGCGCATTTTTGTTCAACCTTTCTTTCTTTTTTTTTTTTTTTACTTATGATTATAAGGTTCTAGTTCCTTTGAATCCCAGAAAATGGATCGTCCCTCCATATCCGTTACGTCCCCCATGAGCCCTGGAATGTTGCGTGATGTTCCCCAGTTCCTGTCAGGACAACTCTCAGTATGTACAATTGTCTTTTCTATTTAGGCTTTGCTGTGATTTTCCTTTACTTCATAGTGTTGTGATCCTCATAGACTGAGGCCAGTCCGATCCACCTCTGCATTTGTGATCCACGCCTCATAGTAGAGTAGCCATTAGATATGACACCTGCTTTATCGATGGCTTCTTTTTTTGTGGTATTATTATCCTAGATTTTATTTTCAAAACTATCTGATGAAACCACCGCTGTCACCTTTACTCTATAATTAAACCGTAAATATAAGAGAACAAGCTCTATTTGGGTAAAGCCATGGCTGACTCAACTAGGGCTTATTCCCGTCTCCCAGATCCTATCCCAATATGCAGTAGGTGTCATAATAATAATATTAGCAAATACCTCCAATTAGAAATGTAGTATAGTTCTTCTGATTCTCTATGTGAGCAGGGCATTGCTGTAGTTAAGGTATCCATGGTTACGACCACTCATATAGTGACAATTAGTTTATTATTTAGCTGTTAGTGGTTGTAACCATGGAAACCTAACCTACCACAATGCCCTGCACATAGGGTAAGTGACTTGGCTAATCAGAAGAACTATTCTACACTTCTATAAAATTATTATTCCACCTACTGCATATTAGGAGAGAATTTTGGAGACCGAAATACCCCTTTAATTACTGCTCTGTTCAGTGACAGTATGGCAGTGATTATACCATGAAGGTTGCACTACCTGGCTTTCCTTTACAGACAACCAAGAGGTAACAGTGACGACGCACATAGAGGAAAGGGGGGACGCATTGCAAACATTAATTTGGCATAATTTGAAGTTCGTGGGTCCCAGTGCAAAATGTCCAAAAGGGCACTCAACGGTCAGGGGTCTTTAATAGTATTGGCTTCATCTTTTGAGCCAAAGGAAAACCATACCCTGGGTGTGACTACACCTACGAAAACACCCACTATACTTACACCCCTTATCGCCATTATGATGCTGTCAACCAGAACCCCAGGACCTTGTGTTGTTTCCTTTTGTTCTCTCCACACTTGTTTTCTAAAAAAGCTGTTCCTCTGCAGAGTAGAGCCCTAGGTAACTTCTCATGTTAGGCCAACCAGAACTGGGAACCCCTCTTTAAGGGCCCATATCAACTGTGAGGTCTACCTTTTAACCCCTTCCCGACCTGTGACACAGCGTATGCGTCATGAAAGTCGGTGCCAATCCGACCTGTGACGCATATGCTGTGTCACAGAATGATCGGGTCCCTGCAGATCGGGTGAAAGGGTTAACTCCCATTTCACCCGATCTGCAGGGACAGGGGGAGTGATGCTTTAGCCCAGGGGGGGTGGCTTCACCCCCCCGTGGCTACGATCGCTCTGATTGGCTGTTGAAAGTGAAACTGCCAATCAGAGCGATTCGTAATATTTCACCTAAAAAACTGGTGAAATATTACAATCCAGCCATGGCCGATGCTGCAATACCATCGGCCATGGCTGGAAAACCTGATCTGCCCCCCCCCCACACCCACCAATCTCCTCCCCAGTCCTCCGTTATGTGGTCCGGTCCCCTCCGTCCGCCTGCCCGCTCCCCCGTCCTCCTGTCCGCTCCCTCCTTGCTCGGATCCACCCCCCTGTGCTCCGATCACCCCCCTGTGCTCCGATCCACCCCACCACCACCCCTTCATACTTACCGATCCTCCCGGTGTCCGTACGTCTCCTCGCTGGGCGCCGCCATCTTCCAAAATGGCGGGCGCATGCCCAGTGCGCCCGCCGAATCTGCCAGCCGGCAGATTCGTTCCATGTACATTTTGATCACTGTGATAAAACCTCACAGTGATCAAAATAAAAAAAATAGTAAATGACCCCCCCCCCTTTATCACCCCCATAGGTAGGGACAATAATAAAAGAAAGAAAATATATATTTTTTCTTTTTCCACTAGGGTTAGGGTTAGAACTAGGGTTAGTGTTAGAACTAGGGGTAGGGTTAGGGTTAGGGGTAGGGTTAGGGTTAGGGCATGTGCACACAGTGCGGATTTGGCTGCGGATCCGCAGCGGATTGGCCGCGGATCCGCAGCAGATTGGCTGCTGCGAATTCGTAGCAGTTTTCCATCAGGTTTACAGTACCATGTACACCTATGGAAAACCAAATCCGCTGTGCCCATGGTGTGGAAAATTCCGTGCGGAAACGCTGCGTTGTATTTTCCGCAGCATGTCAATTCTTTGTGCGGTTTCCGCAGCGTTTTACACTGGTTCCTCAATAGGAATCCGCAGGTGAAATTCGCACAAAAAAACACTGGAAATCCGCTGTAAATCTGCAGGTAAAACGCAGTGCCTTTTACCTGCAGATTTTTCAAAAATCGTGCGGAAAAATCTCATGAATCCGCAACGTGGGCCATAGCCTTAGGGTTAGGGTTGGAATTAGAGTTAAAGTTGGAATTAGGGCTAGGGTTGGAAATAGGGTTAAGATTAGGCTTGTGGTTAGGGTTACGGATAGGGTTAGGAGTGTGTTGGGGTTACAGTTGTGGTTAGGGTTGGGATTAGGGTTAGGGTTGGGATTAGGGTTAGGGTTGGGATTAGGGTTACGGGTGTGTTGGGGTTAGGGTTGTGATTAGGGTTAGGGCTACAGTTGGGATTAGGGTTAGGGGTGTGTTGGGGTTAGTGTTGAAGTTGGAATTGAGGGGTTTCCACTGTTTGGGCACATCAGGGGTCTCCAAACGCAACATGGCACCACCATTGATTCCAGCCAATCTTGCTTTCAAAAAGTCAAATGGTGCTCCCTCCCTTCCAAGCCCCGACGTGCGCCCAAACAGTGGTTTACCCCCACATATGGGGTACCAGCGTACTCAGGACAAACTGGGCAACAACTGTTGGGGTCCAATTTCTCCTATTACCCTTGCAAAAATAAAAAATTACTTGCTAAAACATAATTTTTGAGGAAAGAACAATTATTTTTTATTTTCACGGCTCTGCGTTATAAACTTCTGAGAAGCACTTGGGGGTTCAAAGTGCTCACCACACATCTAGATAAGTTCCTTGGGGGGTATAGTTTCCAAAATGGGGTCACTTGTGGGGTGTTTCTACTGTTTAGGCACATCAGGGGCTCTGCAAATGCAACGTGACACCCGCAGACCATTCCATCAAAGTCTACATTTCAAATGTCACTACTTCCCTTCCAAGCCCTGACGTGCGCCCAAACAGTGGTTTACCCCCACATATGGGGTACCAGCGTACTCACAACAAACTGGGCAACAAATATTGGGGTCCAATTTCTCCTGCTACCCTTGTGAAAATAAAAAATTGCTTGCTAAAACATCTTTTTTGAGGACAGAAAAATGATTTTTTATTTTCACGGCTCTGCGTTGTAAACTTCTGTGAAGCACTTGGGGGTTGAACGTGCTCACCACACATCTAGATAAGTTCCTTGGGGGGTCTAGTTTCCAAAATGGGGTCACTTGTGGGGGGTTTCTACTGTTTAGGCACATCAGGGGCTCTGCAAACGTAACATGATGCCCGCAGACCATTCCATCAAAGTCTGCATTCCAAATCGTCACTACTTCCCTTCCGAGCCTCGGCATGTTCCCAAACAGTGGTTTACCCCCACATATGGGGTATCAGCGTACTCAGGAGAAACTGGACAACAACTTTTATGGTCAAATTTCTCCTGTTACCCTTGGGAAAATTAAAAAATTCTGGGCTAAAAAAATATTTTTGAGGAAAGAAAACGCATTTATTATTTTCACGGCTCTGCGTTATAAACTTCTGAGAAGCACTTGGGGGTTCAAAGTGCTCACCACACATCTAGATAAGTTCCCTTGGCGGTCTAGTTTCCAAAGTGGGGTCATTTGTGGGGAGTTCCTACTGTTTAGGCACATCAGGGGCTCTGCAAACGCAACGTGTCGCCCGCAGAGCATTCCATCAAAGTCTGCATTTCAAAACGTCACTACTTCCCTTCCAAACCCCGACGTGTGCCAAAACAGTGGTTTACCCCCACATATGGGGTATCAGCGTACTCAGGAGAAACTGGACAACAACTTTTGGGGTCCAATTTCTCCTGTTACCCTTGGGAAAATAAAAAATTGTGGGCTAAAAAATCATTTTTGAGAAAAGAAAAATTATTTTTTATTTTCATGGCTCTGCGTTATAAACTTCTGTGAAGCACTTGGGGGTTCAAAGTGCTCACTATGAATCTAGATTAGTTCCTTGGGAGGTCTAGTTTCCAAAATGAGGTCACTTGTGCGGGAGCTCCAATGTTTAGGCACACAGGGGCTCTCCAAACGCGACATGGTGTCCGCTAATGATTGAAGCTAATTTTCCATTCAAAAAGCCAAATGGCGTGCCTTCCCTTCCGAGCCCTGCCGTGCGCCCAAACAGTGGTTTACCCCCACATATGGGGTATCATCGTACTCAGGACAAACTGGACAACAACATTTGGGGTCCAATTTCTCCTATTACCCTTGGGAAAATAAAAAAATTTGTGGCGAAAAGATCATTTTTGAGGAAAGAAAAATAATTTTTTATTTTCATGGCTCTGCGTTATGAACTTCTGTGATGCACCTGGGGGTTTTAAGTGCTCACTATGCATCTAGATAAGTTCCTTGGGGGGTCTAGTTTCCAAAATGGGGTCACTTGTAGGGGAGCTCCAATGTTTAGGCACACAGGGGCTCTCCAAACGCGACATGGTGTCCGCTAACGATTGGAGCTAATTTTCTATTCAAAAAGTCAAATGGCGCGCCTTCCCTTCCGAGCCTTGCCGTGCACCCAAACAGTGGTTTACCCCCACATATGAGGTATCGGCGTACTCAGGAGAAATTGGCCAACAAATTTTAGGATCCATTTTATCCTGTTGCCCATGTGAAAATGAAAAAATTGAGGCTAAAATAAATTTTGTGTGAAAAAAAAAGTACTTTTTCATTTTTACGGATCAATTTGTGAAGCACCTGAGGGTTTAAAGTGCTCACTATGCTTCTAGATAAGTTCCTTGGGGGGTCTCGTTTCCAAAATGGGGTCACTTGTGGGGGAGCTACAATGTTTAGGCACACAGGGGCTCTCCAAACCTGACATGGTGTCCGCTAGCGATGGAGATAATTTTTCATTCAAAAAGTCAAATGGCGCTCCTTCCCTTCCGAGCCTTACCATGTGCCCATACAGTGGTTTACCCCCACATGTGAGGTATCGGTGTACTCAGGAGAAATTGTCCAACAAATTTTAGGATCCATTTTATCCTGTTGCCCATGTGAAAATGAAAAAATTGAGGCTAAAATAATTTTTTTGCGAAACAAAAGTACTTTTTCATGTTTACGGATTAATTTGTGAAGCACCTGGGGCTTTAAAGTGCTCACTATGCTTCTAGATAAGTTCCTTGGGGGGTCTAGTTTCCAAAATGGGGTCACTTGTGGGGGAGCTCCAATGTTTAGGCACACGGGGGCTCTCCTAATGCGACATGGTGTCCGCTAAAGATTGGAGCCAATTTTTCATTCAAAAAGTCAAATGGCGCTCCTTCCCTTCCGAGCCCTGCCGTGCGCCCAAACAGTGGTTTACCCCCACATATGAGGTATCAGCGTACTCAGGACAAATTGGACAACAACGTTCGTGGTCCAGTTTCTCCCTTGGGAAAATAAAAAAATTGTTGCGAAAAGATCATTTTTGTGACTAAAAAGTTAAATGTTAATTTATTCCTTCCATGTTGCTTCTGCTGCTGTGAAACACATGAAGGGTTAATAAACTTCTTGAATGTGGTTTTGAGCACCTTGAGGGGTGCAGTTTTTAGAATGGTGTCACTTTTGGGTATTTTCAGCCATATAGAACCCTCAAACTGACTTCAAATGTGAGGTGGTCCCTAAAAAAAATGGTTTTGTAAATTTTGTTGTAAAAATGAAAAATCACTGGTCAAATTTTAACCCTTATAACTTCCTAGCAAAAAAAAAATTTGTTTCCAAAATTGTGCTGATGTAAAGTAGACATGTGGGAAATGTTATTTATTAACTATTTTGTGTCACATAACTCTCTGGTTTAACAGAATAAAAATTCAAAATGTGAAAATTGCAAAATTTTCAAAATTTTCGCCAAATTTCCATTTTTTTCACAAATAAACTCAGAAATTATCGACCTAAATTTACCACTAACATGAAGCCCAATATGTCACGAAAAAACAATCTCAGAATCGCTAGGATCCGTTGAAGCGTTCCTGAGTTATTACCTCATAAAGGGACACTGGTCAGAATTGCAAAAAACGGCAAGGTCATTAAGGCCAAAATAGGCTGGGTCATGAAGGGGTTAAGGGATGTACACCCTCCAGAGGTAACTTCTCCATCATTAAAAAAAAGTGCAGTACCTCTGATCCACCCTTGATATGCAGATCCTATAAGATTGTTGTAACAGAAGTTTAGCCTGATGAAGCAGTAGATTAAGTTCTTTAGAGAACTTGGTGGTCCCAACAGAACATTAGGGACATAGCCGGGAGAGCGGTTCCCCAACTGGGCAATGTTCAATCCTCAAGAGCCACCAACAGACCATGTTTTCAGGACTTATTTAGTATTGTCCATGGAATAAATCATTCACCTGTGCAATACCAAGGAAATCCTGAAAACATGGATCTGTTCTTGGCTCTTGAGGATTGGAGTTGGGGAACAGTGTCCTACGGGGCGTCATTGAACCACTTTACCTTGGCAGGAGAATTTATATACAGGGCTAGGGTAACAAACTGAATCCTTGCCCCATGCGATGGGATTGATGTTTGGGACGGTGTATCCATATAGTCCTTAGATTCATACTTCACATACTAACCCATGCCGATATATAATCGCCCTCCCGGTAGTCACGCCTTTGCTTTAGTTTGGTCTTTCCGTAGGGTGTCGGGAGGGTGTAAGATTGCTCAGTAATGTTTACTCATTGTACATTTATTACTTCATAGACTTCCACCCACAGACTTTTAGTGCATTGCTTCTTCCTAGGGGACTCTAATGGGGTGAGATTAGGAAATGTTATATGCCTTCATAAACATTGCTTCTTTAGCCTCTCGTTAATTGCAGCAGTTTATCACTTACACTGAAGCGATGACTACATTTATGGGAAACTACTTGGCCAAGGGAACTCATTCAAGGTTAAATAGACACCTCCACTCATGGATACACAACATACACATCAAATAAAATTGTGTGGTCTTTAAAAAAAAAAAAAAAAAAAAAAGCGTGAGTGAGCATGTCACTTTTGGGGGAATAGTGGTGCGGGGTTTAAAGGGTGCACTAAACTTTGTAGAATAAAGGAAATGAGTAATAAATTAGCAAAACAAATCTGACATTTCTACACTGTTAGGTGTTAAATCTTTGGTCGTTCATGAGAACATGGGTCCTAAAGCCCTCCGTATAAATGAAATGGAAGTGAGCATGTGCAACCACTATTGGAGTGGTGGGCGCACATGCTCACTAGCACTCCATTCATTCATGAGACTTTAGGACTCCCATTCTCAGTATCGGTCGGAGTTCGAACAGCCCGACCTCCAGCAGACATACATTTATCATCTATCTGGTGGAGAGGATATATATGTCCTGTATGAAAGAGCCCCATTAACCAATTTTAAGAGCTGTCCAAGTGATTCTCATATAAAATTACATTCACAATTGTGTTCCCAACCCTACAGCAGGAAGTGAACCTAAACTGAAGCTTCATAGGGATCTGTAAGCTTCAGGTCACGGCCTTGAACCTGCAGTCAGGATGGAATTTGCATCCATATTATTGGGCATTAATGCACCCCTAATACCATTGTCTGACACTGGTCAAAAAAGTCTAGAAATGCCTGCAAGAAGCAATTGAAAGAAGAAATTACTACTGACTTCAGATTTCCAACAAGTCCTGGCGTTTTTATGAACAGTGATATCGTTGCCATTTTTTGTAACCAGAAATAAGAAGTTTAGGTGCAGCTTTACCCTAAAGCAAATCCTATACTGGATGCCAGTTCACACACCTAAATCCAAGCAGTATGGCTACCTAGACTAAAATAGACCCCCAAGATACCTGTTATCCACCTTTTGGGGACTTAAAGAAGTTGCCCACTTTTTGGACAACCCCTTCTCATTCCCCATGCTTGACCCCAATAAAATAAAAAAAAACTTATACTCACCTCCCGTGCCGGCGCCGTTCCCGCCGTGTCAGCACTTGAGTTCTCCCGGCCCTTGTGTGCTGCGTTATGACACGTGACCATGGCGCCCAATCAGTGCTGCCGTCACTGTCTCCGCCATCGGACAAATCAAACATCAAGAGGAAGTGCGGGCTGCAGCTGCTCTCTCACTTCCTCTTGATGTTTGATTTGTCCAAAGGCGGAGACAGTGACGGCAGTGCTGATTGGGCGCCAGGGTCACGTGTCGTAACAAGCACACGAGAGCCTCAAGACCGCGAGTGCCGACACTGCTGAAATGGCGCCTTCACGGGAGAGGAGTATAAGCTTTTTTAATTTATTGGCGCCAAGCATTTAGATCAAGAAGGGGTTATCCTAATAGTTGACATTCCCTTTAAATTCATTTTACTTAAATGCTTATATTTAAGGCTACAAATCATTTGGTTTTACTAATAATCTTATGAATGATTTTGCACCGATTGGCTTTTACAGGCCCTTTCTGTTTCCCTGCACATTCAACTTTTGATGAAGTCTGTGGTCATAAATCAGCTGAGATGAGCTTAGAAAAAGACTGCAAACTTTCTATCTGGCCATTATAGCGGGCTGACTGATTTTATGCATTTAAGTAATAACAAAATGCCTCCAAAGGTGGACAATCCCTTTGAGGATCACTTGCCAAGGTATAATTTTTCATCACCCACATACGATAAACAGCGACCAACATAAAGCAGTGATTCGGTTCTGCTCTTGAGCAGGAAGGAAAAATGGTGACGCACATCCATGGCAAAATTCCCAGGCGGAAGCATTTCTAGCATATGTAATATGCCATAATTGCCTCCGACGTGTAGATTACGGATATGGAGCCCTCATCGGTCAGCAGAAGAAGGTAGCCAGAGCCCATCTTGCCGTAGCAAATAAGACATAATGACTTCCTGCTGCTTTTACTTGTTTGACATACCCATACCGCCCAAGATCTCGTATAGGTGTCTTCACAAATTTTTCTTTACCATTTTTTTATACATATAAAAAAGAAAAAAAAATAGGTTTACTGCCATACCACAGGGCTGAAAATGGGGACCATCATTGACACTTCAGACACCTTTGAATATTTTCTGTCAAACGGGCATTGGGTCCAACCACCTGAGTGCGCTTGGACAGGTTGCATGGGATATATTTAGTGATATCGAAAGGAAAAAAAAATATTTTGTGATGGAAAAGTTTAGTACATCTATGGAAGGTGAGATGTAGTCCTCAACTTCTACCATTTCAAAACAATCTTTTTATGTTTAATATTAGAGACATCACTCAAATGAAAGAGAACTCTCCTAAGCCGTCTATATGGGCATGTAAGTTCTAGGGAGCTGAATAAAATGACACCCTAATATCTGTAATCCGATGTCTTATTCAAGAGAAATCCACATTTTTTTAAAATATGTAAACGAGCTGTTAAGATCAATGGGCCGGACCTAGATCTCCCTGAGAATCTGCCTCCTGAGATTGTTATAAATGAAGGGGGAGTTACCAGTGTGAGACATGTAATGACTGACAGTCTGCTCTACTGATCTACATGTCTCACACTGGTAACTTCCCCTTCCATTTAAAATAAGCTCTGGGGGCAGGATCTAATGGAGATCTATGTCCGCCCCATAGATCTTAAAAGCTCATTTAAATATTAGGGAAAATTGTGGATTTCTCTGAAATAAGAGAACGAATCGCAGATATCAAGGTATCCCTTTATTCAGCTTCCTATGACCTGCCTGTCCATATAGATGGCTTAGAAGCTTGTTCCTGCTGATAGATTCCACCTATTCCTATAAATGTATTAATAAACCTATGACAAAGGCGTTTCCTGTATCCAATACTGAATTAACAATAGTATAGATGGTTAATTAAAATAATTCTAGATTTTGATCTGCATTTTTTTCTGTATTTTGCCTTCTGCCGTATACCCTACCATGGACTTACTAGCATATTTATTGCCTTAAAATTTCAGAACTAAACTAGGACATTGCAATCTAATGTTATCTCCGCTTACTGATGTGTGCTTAGTTTATGTGAAATACAGAAACCATATGCTTCTAACAGCAGGTAACATGTCAGAACGCCAAGTCCACCACCGGCGCCCATGTGTAGTAGCTATAATTAGATATTATCATATTTGACATTTAGACATCATTGAAAACCCTTTTCTGTGAAGAAATGGGCTAAAAATTGGCTAGAAGTAATCACCAAGAAACAGTTTTGCTACTTCAGAGCATTGTCTTTACACTGAGCTTTTGACCACTCATATTATTTCAGGTCAGGATCAATGAAGAGTAATACCGCCATATAACTTCATTAATAATAGTGACATACTCTTGTTTTTAAATAAAGCCACCACACCGTGTCAAAAATGATTAGCTTCAGTTTTGTATGTACCTTTTACTGTCCAGTACACTTGTATAGCATTGTTATTATGGCTACTGCATGAAAGTGTTATGTGGTCAATGTACACCCTGTTATTAGGCTACCATGCCATGTGACACTATATGGTATATTTCTTCATGTGTTCCTACACTATTTGGTGGGTCAGCAGAAGGTAATGCTCAAGGCCCCATCCAACGTTAGTCCAACATTTAAAAGGTTGTTAATAGAAACAAGTTATTCCTGATAGTGTAGGAGCAAACTTGCTAATTAGTGACGAGCGAACATTCTGGGATAAGGTGTTATCCGCCATGCTCGGGTGCTAACCGAGGGTCTTCGGCGTGCTCGAATAACATGTTCCAGTCCCCGCGGCTGCATGTCTCACAGCTGTTTGACAGCCACAATACATACAGGGATTATCTGTCTGTTAGGGAACCCCTACGTGTGTTGCGCCTGTCGAACAGCCACGAGACATGCAGCTGCGGGGACTGGAACATATTGGAACACTTCAAAGACACTCGGTTAGCTCCAAAGCACGGAGGACAACACCTTATCCGAGCACCGTCGCCCATCACTATTACTAATCACTTGGGCTCTAACTCTGAGACCCCCAGCAGTCCTGACATTGCAGCTCTGGAACTCATAGAAAGCAGTCCTGGGACTCCGGATCTCCTCCTCTTCTTTCATTGTCTAGATAGTGTTCCCCAACTCCAGTCCTCAAGAGCCACCAACAGGTCATGTATTCGGGATTTCCTTAGTATTGCACAGGTGATGGAAGTCTTGCCTTTCCAGGTAATGCAATGATCACCTGTGCAATACTAAGGAAATCCTGACCTGTTGGTGGCTCTTGAGGACTGGAGTTGGGGAACACTGGTCTAGATGATGATGTTTTAGATGCAGAACACTGGTCTAGATGATGATGTTTTAGATGCAGAACACTGGTCTAGATGATGATGTTTTAGATGCAGAACACTGGTCTAGATGAAGATGTTTTAGATGCAGAACACTGGTCTAGATGAAGATGTTTTAGATGCAGAACACTGGTCTAGATGATGATGTTTTAGATGCAGAACACTGGTCTAGATGATGATGTTTTAGATGCAGAACACTGGTCTAGATGAAGATGTTTTAGATGCAGAACACTGGTCTAGATGAAGATGTTTTAGATGCAGAACACTGGTCTAGATGATGATGTTTTAGATGCAGAACACTGGTCTAGATGATGATGTTTTAGATGCAGAACACTGGTCTAGATGAAGATGTTTTAGATGCAGAACACTGGTCTAGATGATGATGTTTTAGATGCAGAACACTGGTCTAGATGATGATGTTTTAGATGCAGAACACTGGTCTAGATGAAGATGTTTTAGATGCAGAACACTGGTCTAGATGAAGATGTTTTAGATGCAGAACACTGGTCCAGATGAAGATGTTTTAGATGCAGAACACTGGTCTAGATGATGATGTTTTAGATGCAGAACACTGGTCTAGATGATGATGTTTTAGATCCTCATGTGAACCTACCCTAAGAGTTACAGAGCCCCGAGCTCAGGATGGCTGAGGGTCCTAGCAGTCAGACGCCCCAGCGATCAGAAAATTTTCCCTCTCCATAGGGAATGAAAATAACTTGTGATTTTGCCAATAACCCTTTAACTGGACTGCTTCATGAGGACTTACTAAGTCCCTACAACTACCGTAATTCTGTCCATTGCAAATATGGACAAGTCCTTTAGAAACTCTACACGTAGGATACATTTGTGCAATGTATAGCATTAGTACTAGCTGGTAGATATCACCGTGTTGTTATATGTCTGTGTACTTTGGGGTCCGTTCCTGTTTTTCCCTTCCACACTGCGTTTCAGCACCCATTCAGTGGTCCCGTCAGGGCTTACATCCAAACCCCATCCCCTTTTTCCCCCCCTGCAAAACGAGATTTGGACATATGTGCCGACGGGGCCATAGACTATAGTGGTGCCAACAGAGCGAACGTGAGCCCTGTCGTGCATTATTTTTGGGCGTACAGCGGTAACCCAGACGTAGTAGACTGCATCTAGGCGTCCGCCCCCAGTAGGAGTATACACCCAAAAATGATGCACTTTGAAGCGCACCTTCGCTCTGTCAGCACCATTATAGTCTATGGGCCTGTCGACACATGCACCTGAATCCCATTTTGCGGACGTAAGCCCAGACGGGGACACTGAACAGATGCTAAAATGCACCCTAAAAAAACAAAGATGAATTGAGTATTAAAGGGGAACGCCAGGTAAAACTGATAAAAGGTGTTCTATTTAGTCCAGGTCCTGAAGGGTAGACGATGACCTATAACTCTAAGGCTACATTTTCAACATGAGCTTTCGGTGAGTTTTTGATGTTGCAGATTTTCTCCACCCATTAAAAAGTTACTTGCATTTTTCAAAAATAAGCAGCGTAAAAAAACCTCACCAAAAACTCATTGTAGGAACGTGGCAGGAACAAAGAAAAACATCTGTTACGCTCCACCCTCTTGGATTCGGCACTAAATACAGCACCGTGTTTCAGTTTAGCTGGACTGTTCCTTTAAGAATACAATGGTGATTGCGCTCATGTTTGTAGAAGTGGCGTCGGTGGAATATTAGCGCATTGTCAGCCAGCTATAACTTTGTGCTTTTGGTGTGTACTTTGTTGCTCTTGATGTTGATTTCAATACTTGTGTTTTAGTTTTGAATTATTTTTAATTTCAGCTTGTTGTCTTTTTTGGTTTTTGTTTTATTGCTTTTTTATTTTTTTTCCCTTTTTTTGTTTAATTTCGCTTACCAGAGCCAAAGCCTTAATAGAAGAACAGCGCCTTTTGTTCCTAGGGTCCAGGTAAAGGCTTTTTCTGCCTGACACTAACTAAAGCTGTGTGTTCATATTTTGTTTTTTTGTTTTGTTTTGTTTTTTTGTTTTAGTTTGGAAAATGCATTGGAGGAAAACTGCACATTTGGTTTGTTTTCCCCTATCTTTTGAAGCGTGTTGCTAGCATTGTGCATTCTCCTCAGTAACCCACACGGTAGTGCATGAACATAGTAGCACAGAGGGAAACTTTAAAGAGACGAGGTATTCTGTGGCTGCAAAAAAAACATTTACTTCTGGCCTTGAAATTACAGTTTTCTAGCCTTTTTTCACACCAAATTTCAAATATGAAAATAAACGATAAATACTTTCTAATTCAGTACTTTTACCCCATTAAATGGACAATGCCAGCTTTCCTCAACAGTGGCGGTTTAAAATATGGCTGATAGGTCTCTTAAAGTTGACCTATCATTTGCCATAAATATAGATATATTTTTAGCTGATCTAAACCCCCATTTTTGTTATTCTGACATTCTTTTTCTTTTGTTTCTGGGTCTCTCCATTTCTGAGATACAGCCCTCTATTCCCTATATGTAAATCTCATCCTTTTTTTTAGCCATCTGGGCGTGTTCCCCAACTCTCCTCTGTAGGCATCTTCTTGAGGACTATGAGTACCAAGACTAGTTTTACATACAGGGCAGAGGGCCATATCTTAGGAACGGAAAGGCATAATAACCAAAGACAAAATCTTACAAATTCAGCTCTCCCACATATTTAGGTCAATCCAATGGCCGATTGTCCACATGTATTATGTATTGATTTAGACAAACAATATTATCTGTGTGACTGCAGACTTGTCAATCCTCGCATCACACGCTCTGCACACTGTGATGATTCTCCAGTGTCAGCATCGAGAGAGGCGGTCATGTGACTGCGATATGCATATACCCGGACACATTCCGACTAGACTGTTTCCAACCACTCTAGTTGGAATGTGGCCAGGAGAATGCATACTTGCGATATGCATCACAGATGTAAGGATTCACAAATCACATAGAGAGACTTCAGACTTATAGATTAAGACTGTACAACCTCTTTGTTTCAAAAATGTCTACTGATGCATCTAAAGAGTGCCTATGGCACATAATAATTATGGAGCACAGCATTAGTGCAAGTTTTTTCGTGAAATTTGAGACAGAATGTTGTTACATTTCTCTTAATAAATTTCCCCAATGCAGGGCTTGGAAAGGTGCGGTATGAGTTCTCTTTTTGGTGTTTTTTTATTGAGAATGTTGTATAATAAAATTACCAGTGAAATCTTGCAATTTTTACCCTTGCCAATAGGCCTAGTATTAAGGCCATACTGTTCTTTTCCGCAGCCACGCAGGCATGGTTCTGACTCACTGACTTGTACAGGAGATTTTTCTAGACATGTTCCGATCTGGGCAGTCGTCATTGTGTAAAGAGAAGGAGATTTTTATTTATTTTTTTTTAATCACCACTTAGGCTTAGTGGCCAGTGTGAAAATGTTGTGCAATTTCTTGCAAGTATGCATAGGAAAATAAAAATAAAAAAAATTAAAAAAGTAATATATTTCTCACAAAAACCTGATTTTATGTTATGACCCCAATGGCGAGGGTCTCAGAGGAACGTGGAAGTCTGCAGAATACAAAAATCCAGCTCATAGGGCAGTGGTAACTGGGTTGACCATATATCTACTCCTAACGCCAACACTAGAAGTAGCCGGGGATCATTCCTACGTTGATTCTAGATGACACGCGCCAGCCGGAGAATCTAGCTACCCCTAGTAGAGGAAAACAAAGACCTTTCTTGCCTCCAGAGAAGGGGACCCCAAAGCTGGATAGAAGCCCCCCACAAATAATGACGGTGAGGTAAGAGGAAATGACAAACACAGAAATGAACCAGGTTTAGCACAGAGAGGCCCGCTTACTGATAGCAGAATAAAGAAAGGTAACTTATATGGTCAACAAAAACCCTATCAAAATCCACACTGGAAATTCAAGAACCCCCGAACCGTCTAACGGTCCGGGGGGAGAACACCAGCCCCCTAGAGCTTCCAGCAAAGGTCAGGATATAGATTTGGAACAAGCTGGACAAAAATACAAAACCAAAACAAATAGCAAAAAGCAAAAGGCAGACTTAGCTGATATAACTGGAACCAGGATCAGTAGACAAGAGCACAGCAGACTAGCTCTGATAACTACGTTGCCAGGCATTGAACTGAAGGTCCAGGGAGCTTATATAGCAACACCCCTAACTAACGACCCAGGTGCGGATAAAAGGAATGACAGAAAAACCAGAGTCCAAAAAACTAGTAACCACTAGAGGGAGCAAAAAGCAAATTCACAACATTTTAATGATAAGTGATTTTCTGATAGCACATTCCATTCACCCATTACACTTTGAAGGAAATATATTTTTTTTTTATAATGGGCCATTTCCACTCTGAAACATTTTGGGTGATTTTTATTTTAGGCAAAACCAGAGAAGTTTATAAGACTATTTGGAATATTGTTTTCAGTGTATTCAGACCTTACTTTGTCTCAAAAATTCATGAAAACTTTAGAACATTATATAGCTAATGCATCACCTAAAGGTTTTGGATCAGATGCTGGGAAAAAGGTCTGCTTTTTTTTTTTAATTCTCCCAGAAACAGCGCCCCCTCTTGTCCATATCTGTGCCTGGTATTACAACTCATCCTCCATCCCACTAAATTCTCCCGGTATAATATTTTCCTATCTTTATAATAAGCCACAGTCTCTTTAAAGCTTTTATGATAACCTACCGACAATCACAACATGCTTCCTACTGCATTTTCCAATATATACAAGCACCTGTAGTAAAAGATTAGCACATCAAGTTGTGCCTTATTCTAGACCAAAGTCAACATTTTACATTCAGTAGCAAAAATAGTGAAAATTTGTGTCTCGATGTGAACGTTTAATAAAAATGATTTGGGGAAAAAAAACATAAGGCGTTAGTATATTTCATATGAATAAGGTACAAATTGGTTGCCTTTCTTTCTGAGTAATACGTCTCCTACCACTAGTCTATACTAATCCACTGCATGCTGCGTCACTGCCATTACTATGGTTTATGATATAGAATGTATGTGATCACTGTTTTATTGTGCTATGTACTGGAGTTTAATGTGAATTATTCCTCTATAGGACTCTCATAGGAAGGTTATTATACTGTACAATAATGTCCTCAGCAAATCAAAACTAAAGGTCCTGATGTATGGTATGTCTCGGTGGGAAATCTACAGATGTATAGGAAGTCTATTCTAGTGATCTAGTGACAGATACACATACACATAGATAGATAGAAGATATGGGATAGATGGATAGACCGGAAGATAAATAATGTAGATAGATAGAAGATATCAAGAGAACTATGATATGCCGTGGACTTCCATAGCCCCCACCCTTGTTATGCCCCATCCATCGTTCCTACAGTCCTCTCCCACCATCCCCAGAGTCCATATTCCCTAATGTACTGTCATGCTGGGACGGTTTTAAGTAAGGGAGAGGGGCCTCAAACTGTCCCTAGGACGCTAACTATCCCTGTCCCAGGGTACTCTTGAAGGTAGAGAGGCCTGGGTCTCCAACCTTACTGTACTCCTGTTAAACCCTAATCTGTCCTCCTCCCCACCCCATGAGGCATGGGACAGAAATGTAAGGTGAAAAAAAACACAAAGACAAAACAGGGATAACAGAAAACCACTATCATACAAAAACACTAACCAACAATAGAGAGCAGGATAGGGAAATGGAGGAATAAACTAAATGTGAAAAGGGACCAAGAGATAAACACATACTGCAGCAAACAACATATTCAGGTACAACTCCCACTTCAACTACTCAGCTTAGCACAGGAAGAAGAATCTTTCAGCAGCAGGGAAGAAACACCCAGAGCCAGTTTGTATAGAGTTAGTAAATAATAAGCAGTTGCAGCAGAGAACAGCAAGGCTGTTATGGTCTCAGCCAGCTTGGAAAGAGTCCTTAACCCTCTCAGCACTGAAGGAAATGAAAGCCGTTTAAAATAGGACATGAATTACACCATCTCTAAAGAAAACCTGAGATTCATTATCCGACGTGACCTTCTAACTCCAGGTCTTCCAGGGGAATGTGACACCCTTGTGACATGTACACTTGCTTTGGCACAACTAGTGTGTATTTAGTCCTGCCAGTAAAGTTTTTTCGAATTTGATAGATTGAAATATGAGCTAATGAAATATCTAGATAATAGATAGAAAATTAATAAATGATAGATAACTAGACAGAAAACTGAAATAAATAGATATACAATAGATAGATAGATAAATAAACTGGATAGATTAAATAGAGAGCTAATGATTGATAGCGACTGCTATGGAGAATTTACATCAGAACATCAGTCCGCTCTAAAACACATTGAGGGTCATAAACTATTAGTACATACCTAGCTGGAAAGCTTAAGCCACATATAGGAATGTCAAAGTCACTGCACTTTTTTAGTGCACACAATGTAATAAAATGTGTGTATCAAGTCATGTGTGTCTATAGCTCTTATGTAGATCTGTGTGTCTCCATGATCACAATGAAAACTTGTGTAGTCTATTCTTGCAGTTGTAGTCTCTTCCATCTGCTACCTAATACTTACCATCTTGTTTTCATTTGATTGGCTAACAAAAAGTAGAGGACAGATTGATGGTAATATAACTGCAAGATCAGACTACACATAGTTTGTTTGTAGTCTGTTACCTTGGAAACCCATAGATCTACATTGGAATTGTATTCACAAAATAATGGAAGATATTTAATTAAAACTGTTTGCAAAGTTCCTTGATTTTTTCCGTTTAGATGTGTTAGGACAAACAATAGTTGCAAAAGAGGGCTGTGAAAAGGGATATAATGGGAAATGGTGTATATGGTGTATTGATTACACTGATGTAAACATTTTAAAGGGAGTCTGTCAGCTTAAGTTGACAGTATAAACTAAGCCTTCTCGGATATATAGCCCTTATAAATAATTGCATCTTTAGTGTTCTAATCGCTGCCTCAGTTCTGCGGCAACTGAAGTGTAATCAAATATGCTAAATAGTGTGCTCGGTTGTTAGGCTTATCTGTGAGGTGGATCCCCCAAACCCAAGATCCGGGAGGGCACATAAGCCACCACGGGCAGTGGTGAAGCAGGCTGGAGAGGCACATGAAAAATGGGTAGCTGAGATATTGGAAGCTACTGACAGATAGAGGTACTGGAAGCCGCAGGCAGACAGGTAACTGAGCTCGTGGAATCTGCACACAGACAGATAAGACAGATAGCTGAGGTACTGGAAGCCGCAGGCAGATAGGTAACTGACATGCTGGAAGCCACATTTAGACTGGGTAGCTGAGGTACTGGAAGCCAAAGGTATACAATTATCTGATGTACTGGAAGCCAAATGTAGACAGATAGCTGAGGTACTTTAAGCTGCAGGCAGATAGGTAACTGAAGTACTGCAATCCACAGGCAAACAGGTAGCTGAGATACTGGAAGCTGCAGACGGACAGGTACCTGACATGCTGAAAGCCACATTTAGACTGGGTATCTGAGGTACTGGAAGCCAAAGGTATACAAGTATCTGATGTACTGGAAGCCAAATGCAGACAGATAGCTGAGGTACTGGAAGCTGCAGGCAGATAGATAACTGAAGTACTGCAATCCACAGGCAAAAAGGTAGCTGAGGTACTGGAAGCCACAGGCGACAGGTAACTGAGGTACTTGAAGCCTCAGGCAGACAGGTAACTGAGGTACTGAAAGCTGCAGACAGACAGGTAACTGAGGCACTGGAACCCGCAGGCTGCCAGGAGACATTCTGGTGACCACTAAAAGTCTTAATACCAATACACAGGTGTGTGTCCTGGTGAGCCTTATGTAGGCCCAGTCAGATTGGATCATGCCAGGCCATCTGCAAAGCACAAAAGAGTTTAGCGAACCAGGGTGAGGGAAGCAAAGCCCGGATCTGAGAAATGTGCATAACACCGATGCACCCTTGGTGTGGCCAAGAGGTTCGGTGCACCGATCCACCCACTGGTTTTGAATGTCCCTGTATCCCTCACTAGTGATTGACAGGACTGGTTTACCTGGAGAGAGCACTGTCTGCAGAGAAAGTTCAGGGCAGTGCTGTCAGTCATCAGTGAGGGAGGTGAGGCATGCAAAACAAATGGACGAAATAGGACACTGAGCCTTTTCGTCACCCCAAGGGTGCACTGAGCGGCCTAAATAGGATATCTGATGAAACGTCAGTTTATGCAGAAAAGAAACAGCTATTAGATAATAAAGATGTGTTATTTATTGGGGCTTCATGTCCTGTAAGACTATGTGCTTAGTGTCAGACCCCATTTATTAGGATTAATAGTCGGGGACATAGTATATTTACGAATGTTGAATATATCAAATTATTTGTTTTTTTTCTCAAGGGTTTCATCCCCACAATACTCATAAGGTCACTGCATCCTGCTTTGCCACTTTTTCATGACATTGTGTACATGATTGTTTTTATCCGTTACAAAACGACACCTTGCATGCCTTTATCAGACACCTTTCAGGCTTTACTTCTGAAACGCATGCAAACTGTCCACCATTTTAACATTCACATTAATTTTAATGGAGAAAATACGGAGAGTTATTAGAGGGATGCCCCATTCAGGACCCTGATTATTGAGCAAAGAGGACATGTCTTCATATTATACCTGTGATTGCGCTAAAAGGAATCCAAATGTTACTTTCCTGCCCATTGTACAGCTGATGGCTCCTGCTTCCAGTAGCGGGACTACCTGTGATGAACTTGCGATGAACCCAACAAAAGGATAGTCCAAAGTAGACACCCCCTTTAATATAAAATGCATATTATCCACATACAGTAACATCTCTTCCTCCTGTGATGGTGAAACAAAAAATTTTGGGAAAAAATTGGGCTAAGTTTTCCATGTTCTCTATAGGAGGGCGCAACTTGCTGATGTGGAAACCTTCCACCGCTGCTTTTCTCTAGTGGGGATCTGATAACCTAATTCCCATTTTTCAATGGACTGAAACCTTACAGGAGGTGTTAAGGGAGATATATTTTCTTTGTGAAATATTTTTGTAAAAGTCATGCAGATGAATAAATAGGTAAGTGTTTGATTTCCTCCTTCATTTGTAAAAAGTCCTGTACTTTTAGACAATTTGATCTAATTTAAAAGTTATTGTGATACATGAACAATCTGCGCATCACTTTATTTATAAATTATGTTGCCCTATCCTCAAAAAAAATAACAGAGAGTCAGTTTTTGTCTCTCAGCTTCTGCTCTCCTGTAATCAAACTGCACACAGACATAACAGAGAGGCAGTCTTTGTCTCTCAGCTCCTGTTCTCCTGTCCTCAAACTGCACACAGACATAACAGAGAGTCAGTCTTTGTCTCTCAGCTCCTGTTCTCCTGTCCTCAAACTGCACACAGACATAACAGAGAGTCAGTCTTTGTCTCTCGGCTCCTGCTCTCCTGTCTTCAAACTTCACACAGACATAACAGAGAGTAAGTCTTTGTCTCTCTGCTCCTGCTCTCCTGTCTACAAACTGCACACAGACATAACAGAGACGTGGGCCTTCAGTTCAGAACAGGCAAGCCATTGGATAAGGACAGTCAAAATACATACTGAGAAGTACATGAAAAGAATTTCCATCACATGGAGTGCTGGTAGAATACTGCTACTTATGAAAAAAAGAGTGGATGAAAAGTGGCAGAGCATGGAAATCTGGACAGTTGTTGGAAATATTAGACTGATATAGGCAAGACAATTCTTTTACACTCACACTTTTACACTGTAAGTTCAGTCCCCCTTTATAATGGTAAATTCCACTTTTAATTAACATGTTACATGTCAGTAACTTATACTTATCTTTAATTCCAGAGTTTTTCCTACTATGTTCAAATACAGAGCTAAATTATGAATTCTAGTACATTTTTTTTACAGAGAGTAAAGCATTATGGCATATAAATCCTTGGATTTGCTGCTTGGTCACATGTCTGACAACATAAAGATATACCGTTGTCTGTTTCTAAGGGCAACCGGGAGGATTTGTAAAGCAAATGAATATAACTAAAATTTATAACAAAAAAAAGCTAAATATTTGCAAAAAAAAATGTAAATTTTCTGTGGATTTAACCCTTGAATTGTGTAAAGGGAGAATTGTAGATAGACAGCTTTCTTTATGCAAGCAAACTAAATGAGACATAATTTAATAAGGTTTTATATACTCTACATTGATGGTCTGTGCTAGTAATAGGCCATCTATGCATAATTCAATTAATAGGATCTGATTCAATTCGCAGTAGCCACCAAACATGGTCCAGAGGTGTGTTCTGCTCCATTACATCCGGCCGCTGGAGCTGGTAACAGCTGATCGGTGGAGGTGGCGGGTGTTAGACGCCCACCGGTGGGATATCTGTGACCTATCCTAAGGATGATAAGTCATAGCTATCAATATAATGAACACCCCCTTTAACGTTGACTTACAAGCCAATATCATTTATTACAGGGGATAATTGCCAATTCCTGCACAGTCTGGAAAAATTAACTTTTCCATTGTCCTGGGACAAAAAATAAGTACCTCTGAATTTTTTTTTTTTAAGGCTCGAAGAGCTTTTCTAGATTATTATGATTGTAAATAGAATTTTAAAGTGCAAATGCCTCAAACGTCTTTATATCAGTATTTTCATCCATGGACATGTATCATCTTTAATATAGTTTTTCATTGTATTTATTGAAAACACGTTAACTGGATGATTGTTAAATAAATTGTCCAGAACAAAAAGGAAAGAAACAATTGTAATTGCTACTCTCAAAACTGTTAAATATTCTATTTCCAAAAATATCTTAGGATTCTATAAAATATAATTAACAAGATATCTGGCTTCTTCCCACTCAGTATTATCTAATTGTACAGATACAAGCCTTAATTAGTATCTAATGCTCAGCGCTGCCCTAGATATGAAGGTCTTGCTTATTTAGAGCATTCCCATTCTCTACATTGTAATTAGAGAGAGCCTTCTGGTTTCAGGATGAAAATGGAATATGTTGTACAGTACTGGTAAAATCACTTAGAAACAAAGCCGCCGAGTAATTTGTCTGTTATCACGCCGCTCCCCTGTATGCGGAGGAGAATGTTATTAAAATGACCCTGAAAAGTTTCCTAAAACGTCAGGACGTTGGCGAAGCTAGGCTTGGACTCTAGAAACATGTGACATGGGTACCCAACAAGCCACTCTTCCTTGGCCATGGTGTTTAGATGCAAGGCAGCTAATTGAAACGTTGCCCTAGGATAAAGTAATCTTAGCTACAACCTTGGGTCAAAGAATGAAATGGCCTCATAAGACTGTTCTGACGCCTAATATTGGTGGATGCGCGTAGGCTGCTCCCTCCATTCACAGCAACCACCTGACTGGGGGCAGTGGAAGGAGACCCCCTGTGTGTGTGCCATAAATATTCAAGAAGGGAATACCCCATTAATGGCCTTTATATGTCCCTGAATTATTATTATACAACTATAACTTGTTTCCATGTGTGCACCATAAAAGAGAATAAGGAGTGCCACCATGAAGTGCGAAGCCTCAGTAACCCATCGTGCCTCCATAGATCCTTCTGCACACCGTTCTGCTGTGTGCATGATGCCAAAATACATACTGGACAACTTTCTAGGAGGATATTGATCATGGCACACAAAGCATACCACCGAAATTTCCATATCCATGCCATGCCTCCATTTAGACCATACTTCTTTGACATCCTGAATGTGTGTGTAGATGCCAGGGTTCCACCATAAGGCTTGGGTCACACGACCATGTGTTCTCTCATCCGAGAAAATCGACCTGATTAAGGTAATCCCACTCTGATCAAACTCTGACCATTTTCTTGGATGTGGGGAATAAAGAAAATTCTCCATCTACTCCATTCTGTCAGTCCATCAAAATCGGATCGCACTTGGATTCATAGACATGAATAGTCAAGTGCGATCCAATATGGGATGCAACTCGCGCACGCCTCGACAAGTAGGACTCTTCCAGTTTTTACGGTCGTGTGCACGAGCTCTTGTACTGCTGCTTTTCAGGAGGTTTCAAGAGGCTTTGGCAGCACTAGGGAGACTTGAGAACCTGTTCAGAAAGTCATCCATTTCGCCAAGAAAGATGAAGATCACACTTCTGACATCTGAATGCAAATCGCCAGAACAAACTAAAAGGGGAACTATGATTGCAGCTCTGGAGTATAATACAGAATAAAACCCCTCGATCAGTAGAAGATAAGTGATGTGATATGTTTACAAAGTTACATTGTTTTTTTATTAATATAGATGCACGATATGTGGAAACTATAAAATGACACCATGCACTCGGGTTGTTAGCACCTTGTGTGGTTTACTCACACTTTACAAACATGTTATTATTTCTGTATAATTACTGTATATAAATCATTTTTTACAACAAAAACCTATGGTAAAATTCAACAATCTATTTCCTGCCAATTCATGGATATGACAATGGTGGAAGAGGGTTTGGCAAGAAGCAGTGACTTGTCCTGTGTAAACGTAATGGCAATCCTCATCCAATGACGAGTAAATTGCACGTTCTTCGGGTGATTAGATGGTTCATCCCAGGTTTAAAATCTTCATTCTTGGTTGAGCATTGTCCAGATGACGTGCTGCCGATAACCATGATACTTTTTGCCCACAGGGCCATCATATCAATGTCACTATGATCGTTCCGTGTGCATAGAATTTTGGTCGGCCATTAAATGTCTGCCAGTCGGCTTGTTTGTGGGCAATCAGCTAACGGTCGCTATTGGTTTGTCTAAATGCGCTATAAAGGAATGGAGACCATTGGAGGATTGTAATGGAAAGTGTTGGGTCTCTACATCATAAAGTACTATTTTGTGGAAAGCAGTGATCTGGTCAGAAAGATTATCATTTTTAGTACAGATAAGTGCAATATCCTAATTCACAGAAGGAAACCGAGGTTGGAGACCTCGTTGAAAGTTCTCAGTCTCGGTGTCACTACCTCTACCACCTAATCGCTAATGACCTGCCCATATTTTACTGCCTTTTTCTGTTTCACCCTGAACCCAGTTGCGAATGCGTCTGACCAACACCACTATAGAAATCCAGAGAGGGAGGACCACGTGAGACTTGTAGTAAGGACCAGAGAGGGAGGCCCACGCTGAGACTTGTAGTAAGGACCAGAGAGGGAGGCCCACGCTGAGACATGTAGTAAGGACCAGAGAGGGATGTCCACGCTTAGACTTGTAGTAAGGACCAGAGAGGGAGGCCCACGCTGAGACTTGTAGTAAGGACCAGAGAGGGAGGCCCATGCTGAGACTTGTAGTAAGGACCAGAGAGGCAGGCCCATGCTGAGACTTGTAGTAAGGACCAGAGAGGGAGGTCCACGCTTAGACTTGTAGTAAGGACCAGAGAGGGAGGTCCACGCTGAGACTTGTAGTAAGGACCAGAGAGGGAGGCCCACGCTGAGACTTGTAGTAAGGACCAGAGAGGGAGGCCCACGCTGAGACATGTAGTAAGGACCAGAGAGGGAGGCCCACTCTGAGACTTGTAGTAAGGACCAGAGAGGGAGGCCCACGCTGAGACTTGTAGTAAGGACCAGAGAGGGAGGTCAACGCTGAGACTTGTAGTAAGGACCAGAGAGGGAGGCCCACGCTGAGACATGTAGTAAGGACCAGAGAGGGAGGCCCACGCTGAGACTTGTAGTAAGGACCAGAGAGGGAGGTCCACGCTGAGACTTGTAGTAAGGACCAGAGAGGGAGGCCCACGCTGAGACATGTAGTAAGGACCAGAGAGGGAGGCCCACGCTGAGACTTGTAGTAAGGACCAGAGAGGGAGGTCCACGCTGACATTTGTAGTAAGGACCAGAGAGGGAGGCCCACGCTGGGACTTGTAGTAAGGACCAGAGAGGGAGGCCCACACTGAGACTTGTAGTAAGGACCAGAGAGGGAGGCCCACGCTGAGACTTGTAGTAAGGACCAGAGAGGGAGGTCCGCACTGAGACTTGTAGTAAGGACCAGAGAGGGAGGCCAATACTAAGACTTGTAGTAAGGACCACATGTCACCAGATTAGTATTATTGGGTTTTGTGAAGAAGACTATTGCTAAGCATTTCCATATAAAGTTACCCTGATATTTCTGCCCTTTGATCGGCCTACATTTGTCATTGTATCTTCATTCAGCATGAAGCATCTTATATCTTTTTGGGTGTATGTAGCATAAGAGCCACTCTTTCTCTTGAAATGACACTTGTCGTTTCTCTTCTGCAGATAAAACTCTGGTATGACAAAGTTGGTCATCAATTGATTGTCACTATATTAGGAGCTAAGGACCTGCCATCAAGGGAAGATGGGAGACCGAGAAACCCTTATGTTAAAATTTATTTTCTTCCGGATCGAAGGTATGTAAAAAAACTAATGGTGTTGAATACTATTTGATGGATGGGACTTGTTTTTTCTTGACTTAGCACTACCCTTGTCCATGCCAACATTTGGTATCAGCCCTATTCAGGGAGTGATATGGGTCAAGGTACTCTTTATAATGAACCCTTTTGGGGCATGTTGAAGAAACTGCCGTCAGTGCTGAATGTTGTACTTTAAAGGGATATTCTGAGAATTGAAACTTATCCACTATCCTTGGGATAGAAGATATTTCCTGCAACCTGGGGGTCCGACTGCTGCAACCCTCATCTATCCTGAGAATGGGGCTCTGGATCTTTCCAAAGCACCATCTTGAATTGAGCATATGTGTGAATGCTTGACCTCCCCTCCATTCATTGTCTACGAGACTGCCGTCGAAAGCCAAAAGTAGACATCAGCTCACCATTCAGTCCAGAGTAGAGTTGTGGGCTGTTTAGTAGACAGTGTACAAAATCCCATGCCAGCTCCCAGGTGAAGGCAGTACATCACAAAAGTGTTGAGTAGATTCTTTATGGGGTAAACATTTCAAATATCATTTAATGAGAGTGATAGATGAGTGAAGGAGTGGATCTTTGTCCAGATTAGAATAGCCATTCTTTTCATCTGGAGGACCTGGCCTACATGGACACAGTGTAATACCGTATTTCTCCTGCGATGGTGCTGCAGGAGAGGTGAACACATGCTGATCAGTTGTACCAAAGATTGCAGATGACCATCGTGCTCCCAGCAGCAGAATACAGCTTCGCTTATCATTGGGGAAGGGCGATAATGGCTTACCAAAAGCTCACAACCCCTTTACTTTATCTGCAAAGGAACATCAATAAATAATTAGGGGAATCTTTGGCTATGGAAAATGTATTTGATCTTCTACAATGTCTGGATAGCGGAAGAGGCACAAATTCCAGGAAAGTAATGGTTGTCTCTGAACTGACTTTTATCCCCTCCTGCTGTAAGTCTGTTTGATAATGAACCGTCTGGGAGTCCATTGGACGATTTCTCTGATCTTAGGATTGTGGGTGATGATGCACGGGAAAATGAAAGTGTGTTCAGATATAAGAATTACATCCTGGGAATCTGTGTTCTCTTCAGTTATCCATGCCTTATAATATTTTAAAGCATTCCTCCCAGCAAACTTTTATTGCCGTCTTCCCCCGTTTCCAGCGCTGCTCCGTTCCTCTACCATTCCAAGTTGCTGGATCACATTGTGCTGGAAATGACTTTCATCCAGTAACGATAGGACATGGCTCCATAGACTTAGGCTATGTTCACACGTTGTGTTTTAGCTGAGTTTTATCCACAGACAAAACCTGCTCTCTTGGCAGCAAAAAAGCTGTTTACAAAAAGCAAGTTTTGCTGAGTTTTTGCTGCATTTTTGCTTCACTTTTGTTGTCTCTTGTGCAGGTTGAGTGGCCCCCAAAAAGCCTGGTTTAACTTCTTTAGGTATTTCAGCAAAAACTGATACCTGCATTTTTGCACTTACCCATTGTTTCCTAAGGGTGAAAAAAAACGCTGCAAATGTGCTGAAAGAAGTGACATGCAAAAGTGCAGCAGTTTTCCAAATCCGTCAGGAAATTAAAACTAATCTTTTTGCATGAGATTTCTGAAATCTCATAGACTTTGCTGGTACTGTAAAACGCAGCTTAAAGTTAGCATAAAAAATACGCAGCAAAAAAATGAAAAATGCTGCAAAAACGCAATGTGTGAACATAGCCTTTACATTGTAAAAGCGACCTTCGGCTCACACATAGACCACAGTGTGACCCGACAAGTCAGAATAACCGCCACGTTACCCAGAAGAGGACCAGAGCGGTGCTAGAAACGGGGAAAGCCGCCGATCTGTGAGTATAGTACCGCACTTACACTGCACTTTATATGCATTCACATGGGTTTAGGCAATAAAACATTCGATGGGAGTGATTCTTCAATGGTATTCTTCACAGTGGACCCAAACAGTAGGACAGCCACATTGATGACCTGGATTATTTGCCCAAACCATCTACATATGATCACTTTCTTTTAGACTCGAAGCTGCATAATATGTTTTCGATTGATTCAAACCGACATAAATTTTGCCTTAGCCAATAGAAATCTCTCATTGTTATTATTAATCCCAGGCTTTGTGATTGGCTACAGTGCCGTTTTCCAGCCTATGAGTAGTCCCCACTCCCGTACCACCCAACGTCTAGTGTTTATTGCTTCTTTCGGATAGAATTTCATTAGTCCCTTGTTAATGAAGGGGATATTCTCAAATGCCAGCTAACTTTTAATTAGCTTTCATATCTCCTATTGAAGGTCATTAAGGTATTTTAATTGCAGATAAGAAATATAAATTTGCCCTCCTCTCATTAGAGGATTCTCGTGTAGCCTGTGCCAAGTGCCGAGATGCCTATCTCCTAATAAGTAAAATATGTCGATACTTGTAATGAAATCCCGCTATTACTAGGATTATGTGTGCAAGAAAAGGGTCAGCTCACAGGATCTAAAACATAAACTACAGGGCGATCAAAGGTTTCGTTCATTATTAATTCTGTACCCTGGGCTTAAAGGGGTTCTCCTGTATAGCTTAAAGGGGTTTTCTACTTAAAAAAGTGGTCCTCAAATACTAAACTCTTCTAAAATTACAGATAGTATCTCTGAGCCCAGTGCCGGCTCTCAGCCGCTGCTTCTATCTCAGTGTTTTGGCTGCACTGAGATATAGCTCCCATCACCACTGCAGCCAATCACTTGGTGGTTCGGCCATACAACACCGGCTCTCCACCACTGCTTCTGTCTGTGTTTTAGCTGCAGCGGTGACATCACATCGACAGTGCACATCACCGCTGCAGTCAATCACTTGACATGTTGTGTCAGATCCCCCAACTAGATCTTGCACCAACGTCCAAACCCTAGCCACTTGTTTTCACTGTTACGGGTACAGGTGATGATGAGATATATCTGTATAAGAGGTAAGTTAGACCTTTGTAACACCTTCTAACGCTGTGGCAAAATTACTCATGGATAAGTCAGTCCATCAATGGAAGTATACCAGCTGTGGCACGATAAAGTAATATAGATCAGGGCTGCTAGACCTCCATTTTTTATTTAAACTCTTGATACTTTTTTTGCTCTTGGAGATAAGCTGCCACCAGTGGTGTCTGACGGCGGCTCACTCTCCCCATGCAGAACACGTTCTTCCCTGTCAAGCCTAGTCTGCATGTGTACGGGGGACTAAGGGGTAGTATTGGGCCAACAGCTGTCTCATGTGTGGACACCTTCCGTAAATTTATAGTATTTTCTTTGATTACTGAACTTCTGTACTTATAAATGTAGGACAGTACATTTATGACCGCTTGGTATTATTTTTTTTTAAAGTGACAAGAACAAAAGGAGAACAAAGACCGTGAAGAAAACATTAGAACCCAAATGGAACCAAACGTTCATTTACTCTCCTGTTCCCCGACGAGAGTTTAGGGAAAGAATGTTGGAAATCACACTTTGGGATCAAGCCAGAGTTCGAGAGGAAGAAAGTGAATTTTTAGGAGAGGTAATGAGACAAGCTTCTTGATAGTTTTCTTATAGTAGAAAATATAAAATACTTGTGATATGTTAGTTGACATTGAATAATCTGGATGATTTTCTGGACTTTTTCTACAGTCTTCATGCCCATAGGTACCCTCTTGGGTTTCCCTCTTTTTCACTTGTATAGCTCAGTGATCTCTGGGTATACACAGTATATCTCACAACTAAGGTAAACAGAAAAACGTCAAATGTTCCATCCATCACTTTTATATTGAAATCAATGGGGTGATGCATGGAAATAATGGATGTCGTCACTGACGTCTGGTTATTCGATCCACCGCATCTGTTGTCCAATAGAGTTTGATGTGAAAAAAAAAACCTTGAATGGGATGATAGATTGGATGACAGACATCATTTACAATAAACAGGAAAATATTACATGCAACATATTCCTGTCCATCATATCTGTCACCATGTCAAGTTATGAATAATTTGAAGACATTTTCCAAAGGAAATAGAATTGCCTTGAAATCAATGGGAACTGTTCCGACTTCCATTTCTCAACACATCTTAACATCAAAGATGGTGGAAATGGAAGTGGACAGAGACAACGGAGAAGAAAAGAACACTAGTTCCAGCCTAACAAGTAAAATGAATGTATGAGGAATTGTCAGCAGCCATGAATCTGCTGCATTGTATATAACCACTCACCCATGGCAGAACTCCTAAAGTTTAAAATGTGTGCCTGTGCTGAACGTGCCGAAGCTTCACATTAATTAGAGCTGTTATTTGTGATATTTTTATGCACTCTTATTTGGATTTAATTACATGTTTTTAAGTTTTCGAGCAAAGAGCCAATAACCTAAATAACATCACCTGACAAAGAGTAAGGTTGTGCGAAACATTGCACAAAAGAGCTGAGCTCAACTAAACCCATAATTGTAATCCTTGAAAAGGGTTATTTGATGTATGCACTGAAGAGTTTTGGAACAAACTAAAGGTTCTTATAAACTATCCCCCCTCCCGACTCCATCAATCAGTGGTGCAGCACCTACTTATTACACATTACTCATACGTTCTGTATGGATCTGACAGAAAGAAAACGATGGCAAACTTCATTACAGACTCTATGAATGAAGCATTCTTTTTAGAGAAGAATCTCTCACTCATATATTTTTTTTTTAAATAAACAATATATTTTCATATTCTTTGTACAACAATATGCCTTGTGGTTTCCTGCCCATAGGTTTGTTCTGGGGGAAAGGGAAAGTCATCAGGATTTCATCCCAAAACTATTTATATGTAGATCTTTCAAAGTCCAGCAATTCCTTTACATGACCAGTCCATGCCTCCACTTTTAAATTGATAAGCAAATGAAGTGGAAGAACTATTTGTAGATCTGAAGCCTCTGTCACCCCAGCTCTATTCCAGGAGGCGGCTCTGATCAGGAATAGAGCTGGAGTGACAGAGGCTTCAGCCTCATTTACAAATCAATTCAAAACTGTTTACAGTGAGCATAATAAGTATTTCATACTTATTTAAGTGTAACTACTATAACAATTACAGAGCTCTCCTTATTTGTGTACGGGAAAACTTGCAAAATCGGCAATGTATTAAATACTTATTTTCCCCACTGTACATCATATACTTGATTGCAGGTCTACTAATGTGTATAAATAAAGGATATTGACACCTACAGCAATAATTTTCTTTAACTAGTTACATTTTTTTTTATAAACATCCCTTTTCAAGTAGTGTTTTATTAAAAATCTCAGACTGTTTGGCTTCTACAGCCTCTTTGTATCATTGTACATAGCAGACTGCAAACCAGTTAGTCAGTGAGCTCATCCTGATGGCAGAATTTGTAATCCTTATCTCTCTTCTCCTGGACTCTTCTACCGCCATTTATGACCGGTTGTTAACTCATTCTTCAGTTTGCTATGTACCGTGATACATAGAAGATATAGAAACCAAACAATCCCACATTTTTATTAAAACCATATTGCAAAAACTATTTTTATGTAAAAAAATATATATATTTGCAGTAAATAAAAAATTAATTCTTGGAAAGTTCATTGACAATTTTTGGTTTCCCAAGTCCTATTCTTCAGAAAAACCAAAACTTAAGGACTTGAGTGCAAGAAAACTTTCAGTCTTGTTTATTTTTATAGTTTTGAAGCCTATAATTATGACAAAGTACATGCCTAAGTATTGTGCATGACAAAACTTGGAGCATGGCCTAGAGACACAACCTCTCATTGTTTGCCCCAAGAAGAAGCTTGGGTTATTGTATAAATGACAATCCTACTGCTTTAGCCCCCTGATACAAATTGTCATATACCTTTACCCATTTTGCTCAGTTGTCAGTTGTCATTCTATCCAAAAATTATAAATTTGCATTCAAGATTTATATCGCGTTTGACATTTTATTGACATTCAACAGATGAAGGTAGACAAGAAGTCAAATTCATCTCGGAGTCTGACAGCAGTGTGGTGAAATTCCTCCAAGAAGACGTATCATGATGTACCTCACACGGGTCATCGTTACATTTTTTGGGGGCAAATCCCACAACATACTTAGTGAAGAAATGACTAACATTTGATTTATTATAGCTCATAAATAAAACAATTAAGATAAAGGATGAGCAGATAACTCATCTAGATAGATAGATAGATAGATAGATATTGTAAGATAGCTCTTACCACATGTGCAGTTACGGTTTTACACTTAAACGGTCTATCCGGTTTATTTTATATAGCATAAAATCGGGACATGCACAGTTCATTATTTACATTTCATATTCGGCTTCAACTCACAGACACTAAACATGCTGGACTTCTCACTTCGTCCAGTTACCATGGGTGACCGTACGCCGAGCAGTTCATCAATGTCCATGGAACACAACAAGCACACCAACAGTCTGCTCCACTGGCAGATACGTTTCTGCCGTTATGATAGCCCACTTCCCGGATATTACCTTTCTGGAGCTCCTGCTCCACACGCTGACCTCCTGTCAGTCCAGGGAAACTGCCGAACTAGGATCACCAACTTGCCTGGCAGGCACACATCAGTCAGTCCAGATCCTCAGATGGGCTGTAGCTCCCCAATGCAGTGCCTTCACGGACTCTGCACACATGGCCTCTCTGTGCACTATTCAGGACCTCCATCCCCACCTGGGACCGTCCAACACACAGGCCCCCAGGTCCAAGGCCTCTCCATGTGCTCTTCAGGGATCTGGTCCTACTTCCAGGACCTCCCAACACAGAGGCCTTCCAGGACCTCGGCCTCACCAGGTGCTCTTCAGGGATCCGTTCCCCACTCTAGACCTCCGAACACCCAGGCCTCTCACATGACCCTCCAAACACCATTCAGGTCCATACACAGGAACCATGCGACCCACACCCTGGTCACATTACATACTTGTAACCACTCCCATAGGTGGGTGGTTGTGTGTGGCTAGTTTGACGCGCCCAGCTCTCAGAACTAGCCCTGCCAGCCTCCCTCTAAAACACATATTACTTGTTTGACTACAGGTCCCAGAACAACCTTACTTAAGGCTGACAGCGGAGTATCTTCCTCTGCGACACACATACCAGCCATTCACAATAATGCTGGACTTTGGCTCATCACCATAGTTATGCCTGCAACTGCCATGCATTCCTATCGCCTCAATATGTCTCCATGCGTATTCTGGGGAGACCATACAGCGCGCCCTATCTGTAACATTGGGTCACTGCGTCACAATATGTATATGTGGGTATATATATACACTGTTCAAAAAAATAAAAGGAATACTTAAACAACAGAATATAACTCCAAGTAAATGAAACTCCTGTGAAATCAAACTGTCCACTTAGGAAGCAACACTGATTGACAATCAATTTCACATGCTGTTGTGCAAATGGAGTAGACAACAGATGGAAATTATTGGCAATTATCAAGACACACTCAATAAAGGAGTGGTTCTGCAGGTGGGGACCACAGACCACATCTCAGTACCAATGCTTTCTAGCTGATGTTTTGGTCACTTTTGAATGTTGGTTGTGCTTTCACACTCATGGTAGCATGAGACTGACTCTACAACCCACACAAGTGTCTCAGGTAGTGCAGCTCATCCAGGATGGCATATCAATGCGAGCTGAGGCAAGAAGGTTTGCTGTGTCTGTCAGCGTAGTGTCCAGAGGCTGGAGGCGCTACCAGGAGACAGGCCAGTACACGAGAAGACATGGAGGGGGCCGAAGGAGGGCGACAACCCAGCAGCAGGACCGCTACCTCCACCTTTGCGCAAGGAGGAACAGGAGGAGCACTGCCAGAGTCCTGCAAAATGACCTTCAGCAGGCCACAATTGTGCATGTGTCTGCACAAATGGTTAGAAACCGACTCCATGAGGATGGTCTGAGTGCCCGACGTCCACAGATGGGGGTTGTGCTCACAGTCCAACACCATGCAGGACGCTTGGCATTTGCCACAGAACACCAGGATTGGCAAAATTGCCACTGGTACCCTGTGCTCTTCACAGATGAAAGCAGGTTCACACTGAGCACATGTGACAGACGTGACAGAGTCTGGAGATGCCGTGGAGAGCAATCTGCTGCCTGCAACAACCTTCAGCATGACCGGTTTAGCAGTGGATCAGTAATGGTGTGGGGTGGCATTTCTTTGGAGGGCCGCACAGCCCACCATGTGCTCGCCAGAGGTAGCTTGACTGCCATTAGGTACCGAGATGAGATCCTCAGACCCCTTGTGAGACCATATGCTGGTGCGGTTGGCCCTGGGTTCCACCTAATGCAGGACAATGCCAGACCTCATGTGGCTGGAGTGTGTCAGCAGTTCCTGCAAGATGAAAGCATTTGAAGATATGGACTGGCCCGCCCGTTCCCCAGATCTGAATCCGATTGAACACATCTGGGACATCATGTCTCGCACCATCCACCAACGTCACGTTGCAACACAGACTTTCCATGAGTTGGCGGATGCTTTAGTCCACGTCAGGGAGGAGATCCCTCAGGAGACCATCCACCGCCTCATCAGAAGCATGCCCAGGCGTTGTAGGGAGATCATACAGGCACTTGGATGCCACATACAATACTGAGCATCTTTTCCTTGTCATGAGGCATTTTCACTGAAGTTGAATCAGCCTGTAATTTGATTCTCCACTTTGATTTTGAATATCATTCCAAATCAAGACCTCCATGGGATATTCATTTTGATTTTCATTGATATTTGTTATGTTTTATTGTTCTGAACACATTCAACTATGCAATGAATAAAAATTTGCAACTGGAATATCTCATTCAGAGATATCTAGGATGTGGTATTTTAGTGTTCCCTTTATTTCTTTGAGCAGTGTATATATATATATATATATATATATATATATATATATATATATATATATATATATATATATATATATATACACTCACCGGCCACTTTATTAGGTACACCATGCTAGTAACGGGTTGGACCCCCTTTTGCCTTCAGAACTGCCTCAATTCTTCGTGGCATAGATTCAACAAGGTGCTGGAAGCATTCCTCAGAGATTTTGGTCCATATTGACATGATGGCATCACACAGTTGCCGCAGATTTGTCGGCTGCACATCCCAAAGATGCTCCATACAAGGCAGGATGGATCCATGCTTTCATGTTGTTTACGCCAAATTCTGACCCTACCATCCGAATGTCGCAGCAGAAATCGAGACTCATCAGACCAAGCAACGTTTTTCCAATCTTCTACTGTCCAATTTCGATGAGCTTGTACAAATTGTAGCCTCAGTTTCCTGTTCTTAGCTGAAAGGAGTGGTACCCGGTGTGGTCTTCTGCTGCTGTAGCCCATCTGCCTCAAAGATCGACGCACTGTGCGTTCAGAGATGCTCTTAGGCCTACCTTGGTTGTAACGGGTGGCGATTTGAGTCACTGTTGCCTTTCTATCAGCTCGAACCAGTCTGCCCATTCTCCTCTGACCTCTGGCATCAACAAGGCATTTCCGCCCACAGAACTGCCGCTCACTGGATTTTTTTTCTTTTTCGGACCATTCTCTGTAAACCCTAGAGATGGTTGTGCGTGAA
Source organism: Ranitomeya variabilis (assembly GCF_051348905.1). NCBI lineage: Eukaryota > Metazoa > Chordata > Amphibia > Anura > Dendrobatidae > Ranitomeya > Ranitomeya variabilis. The sequence goes on from NC_135237.1 coordinate 519,080,989, forward strand.
AATCCCAGTAGATCAGCAGTTTCTGAAATACTCAGACCAGCCCTTCTGGCACCAACAACCATGCCACGTTCAAAGGCACTCAAATCACCTTTCTTCCCCATACTGATGCTCGGTTTGAACTGCAGGAGATTGTCTTGACCATGTCTACATGCCTAAATGCACTGAGTTGCCGCCATGTGATTGGCTGATTAGAAATTAAGTGTTAACAAGAAGTTGGACAGGTGTACCTAATAAAGTGGCCAGTGAGTGTGTATATATATATATATATATATATATATATATATATATACAGTATATATACATATAATGTGTGTGTATATATATATATATATATATATATATATATATATATAATATGGATTCTGGGAAACGTCACCCATGGAGTGATAGACAGTCAGTGATCATATGAAGTTCTATGTCTGCTGGGTGAGTTAAATAGATCAATTGGATAAGAATAAAGAACCAATATGAGGAGAACCAAATAAATAGTCAAGACATAAATTACCGTGATTAAAATGCCTTTATTACAATAACAAGCGGGTATGTGGTGGCAGAAAGAGAGCACACACACATAGAAAATTACGGTATTTCAATAAAATATGTACAAAATTTAGTAATATTGCTGTAGAACCATCGAAAACAGGATAAATAGAAAGTAAAAATAGCTCAAAATTATGGAAAGTCCATATAGTACCCAGTAGTTATACTCAGGAGAATGGAGGGTAATCTATAAAGTGCAATGTGGCGGTATAATCCAATTTATGCCTTAGCGGCAGCCTAATACGAGTATATAGTTATTGACAGGTGAAACTCTTTCTCTCTCTCATTACCTTAATGTATTTACTAATTATCCATTCTTATTTTTTTTTGGTGTTTTTACTTGCAGTATGGAGGATTAATAAATTGATAAATACAATTACTTTGGTTATAGGATAATTGGGAGTTTTAGTTTTTTGGAGAAGGTTCAACCTGGAGTTGTGGGATGTAGTGTTGATGCCACACGAAATGTGAATGTCATTTAATCAGGGTTGTGGAGTCCGTAAGCCAAACATTCCACTCCGACTCTGACTCAACTTCTCAATTGCCCCGACTCCCTCATACATGTTTAAGTGACAAATTTACTGTAGTAAAATGGTAACATCAGGCTTTTCATCACCATTATGAATCAATAATCAAGCTATTTACTTCCCTTTATCCTGTTTTCCCTTTCACTCTAGCAGTTCTGAGATAGGTGCAGGGGTGCAGGCATCTGTAGACAAGAAACTTCACTACTGAGCCTGTACATAAAGTGCAGCACAGATTCATCTCATCTAAAAGCTGAGATCCTTAGATCAGGAACAGAACAGACATTTATGGGACATTTCATAACTTTCAGAATCCCTAAAATATGGAAAAATATTCAGCACATACTGCATTGAAGTACTGTACCCAATTTATTGTATTTTGTCGGAGTCGGTCCATTTTATATCATCTCTGACTCCGACTCCACCCAAATGGACTCCAGCTCCACAGCAATGCAAAGTGTTTATACCAATGGTAGAAGATTGTTGTCCTTGGCTGTTTGCGCTTCCTTTTTTTATTTTATTTTTTTCGGTGCTTGATTCCCAGAAATGTAAATATTCTCTATAACTCATCTGCAGTGAATTACAATTATTAACAGTCTGTTATTTTTCTCAATAAACCTTAAAAAAAATCTAAAAAAAAAAACAGTAAATGAATATCCTGAATTAATTCAAGTTTTAAACCTTTTTTTTAAGTTGCTCAGCTTTCAATTTTGTAAAATTAGGAGCCGTATAAGGTACAGATCCAAATTCCTCATATAGCCAAAGATAAGTCCTCCAAAGTCCCACAGAAGTCAGATCTTCCCAGTGTGAAGGGTTAAACTAAGATCAAAACTAAAGGGCTTCATTTTGTGCTTTTCGACTCCATCTTGTTTTTTATAAGATAAATTCTGTTACTTAATTAGGTAAAAGTTCATAGTTGTTATGAAAGCCAGATTGTTCTAGCCTGAATAAGATATGAGACTGAGGGTGTATTGTTCCACGAGACCTTGACGTACAAGCTGTTATGGTTTTTTTTTCTATGCCACGTAGACACTGCCATATATGTAGTTTCCGTTTTTTCTGTATTCTTATAGGTTAAGTGCTGCAAGTGTGATTTTGTACTATTGGTTGAAGTATAACTTGCTAAGATTATGAAAAGTGCGACACAATAAACGGGGCTTAGAGATCTGCTCCATCCTGCCAAACAGAGAAACGTCTCCGTCTGGTCATTCTCAGTTGCCGGCAACCGTGATGGGTCACTCCAGATCCTCCCCCAACACCAGTAATTCAGAAATATTACTGTATGACAAACAACCAATAAAACAGCCCGAGAAAGTAAAAAAATATTCCGTATCACAACAGTTGCATGTTTGCAGTAGCTGGGAGCCACTGGCTGAGGATCACTGTGATACCGGATGGTTTTGAACTTTTTTTTTCAACACTGAAGGAATCAGATACCACTACAAAAAAGAGCGTATGGCTCCTTGGTAGAAGAAAAAAACGTCTCCAGAACTTTTTTTGTTTTTCGTAATTTTTTAATATTTGGTGGAAAAGTCATCATGTTTAATGGTCATGTTTAATATAATATATTAATTTTCTTTATGTTCCCATGCTGTATTTCTCGTCCATACCGGCATCTACTGACTGCTTATTTTAATTGTTCCCACAGATTCTAATTGAATTAGAAACTGCACTTTTAGATGATGAGCCACATTGGTACAAGCTTCAGACGCATGATGTGTCCTCATTGCCACTACCCCACCCATCCCCATTTATGCAACGGAGGCAGATGCACGGGGAGAGCCCAACCAGAAGATTGCAAAGTAGGTCTTCAGGAGTAATTAGTGCATGTCTGGTACCTAGAGACCCATCCTTGACATAGCTTTTTTGATTAAGAAAAATGAAATCCTGCTTTTCTTTCATATGCTAATTACACCTTTTTTTTTTTACTCTGAGCTAAATTAATGAACAAACGTTGGAGGGAAATGTATAATCAAAGAATCAGGGGGTATTGAAACATCTTCATGTTGTCGTTGAACATTAAAAGTCTAAAGCAGATAAATGTTGTCTGAAGATGTCGTCTAGTTGACAACCTGGCGTTGATCCCTTCCCCAATAACAGAGTGAAGGAAGAATCGGGCATGTTGGATGTTAATATGCCTCATCATGGGAGTTGTCATGAAGAATCTTGTTTCTCTCTCCCTTTTGTTGATTGTTGGTTTGGGTGCCATAACTGTTTGGCTGATGGCTACTTTAGCATGCCAACTTCTAACCTCAAAGTCATACGTACATAAAAGCTGACCGCGTAGTTACTATGCGGCCTCTGGAGAAGAGAGTCCTCTGGAGAAAAGAGTCCTCTGGAGAAGAGAGTCCTCTGGAGAAGGGGCATATTTTAATCTTTCCTATGGAGGCCACTTCAGTCCTCTATATAACACTGTCCGACCCCCTCTCAGCAGTGTCAGCACGGTGACTATTGGGCACTCGCCTGGTGGTAGATCTTCCAGTGATTTTCCAATAATAAAAGCAAAGTTACTCGCCCACCGAAGGTCCAGCGCTACCTCTGTGCTGCTACCTCTTGATGGGCTGCAGCGGTGGTATCGTGCACATGGCCACTGCAGCCAAACACTGAGCTCAGAGGCTTTTACCACCTACATCATGTGCATTGCAGTTATGCCATCACTACTGCACCTTGTCAACGAAAACCGTAGGCAAGAGCAGGGAGCCATCGCTGGACCTACAGTATGTACTATATGCAACGCTTATTTTCTCTAACATAACATTTTGAAAGTGGAAAACCCCCTTTAAGCAGCAGCGTTTCCCCTCGTGTGTGCGCTGTGACGTAGGGTCTCATGTCTGTGTCACACTTCCATGCATGCTTTTCTTTACACGAGTACATTGAATAATTACAACTCTGTGTTATACTGGGAGATTTGTCTCATTTTCTTCTTCAGGTGTACTGTGCTAATCTGCCACACCATTATCACCCAGTGTGAACAGGTCTATCACTTTTCATACACATATGCCAGATTTAGAAAGTGGTATAGTATATGAATATTAGATTTACCTTTTATACTTCATCTATTTGTTTCTCTTGTTTTTCTAAATCAAGGGACAGATCTCTCCTATTTTCCTAATATATCTTTAGGGAGGTTGGAAGTTTGTTTTTCTGATACCGGGTTACTAATCCCCTGCATAGACATAGATATAAAAGAGAACATACAGGCTGCCTACAGCCACCACTAGAGGAGACTGGGAGCTTAATGTATACAATTATGTTGGAGCTGTCATATAACATGATTAACCTGTAGATTTAGGGTTACTGTGCAGGTTACAATGATGTCTGACTGCCTTACTGAAAGAACGGCTACTGGGAAAATGTTTCCTCCTGCCGGCTTTCAGTCATAGAGGTCCACCAGAGCGGGTACAATCATTGCTCAGTACACAGTGTCTGTAAGCTCTCCCAGGCATTTTGATTGACAGTTTGCTCTGCAGCACATCTATGCACAATGATGTTTTGAGCAATGACTATAGCCACTTCTTTCCCACCTGTATGACTGAAAGCCGGCGGCTTCTAGGAGGAAATAAGTTCATTTTCTCCCGGTAGCCACGCTATCAATAAGATGACATTTTAACATGATTGACCTGCAGATTAACTCTATATCTGCAAGTTTGTAGCATTTGAGGATATGACAAGTTCCCTTTAAAGTCAGTAATAACACAGTATACGTTTAATTCCTACACTCCCTCTACTGGTGGCTGAAGGAATCCAGTGTGTTATCTTTTACATCTGCATCTGTGCAGGGGAATTAGACAAACTCTGATCACTAAAGAGATATTAGGAAAGTATAAAATTAATAAAAGTTGGACATTCGCTTTAGCATTTGCTTCCACTTACAAGAGCCCTTAAATAAGCACTCTTGTTAGAATTTGTATCCTCGCGATCTTCATATTATTCAGCAATGTGTATTTACAATGGCTCATTTTGTCTTTCTACCCAGCTAATTTTTATCTTTTCCATTAGGTCTATGACATCACGTGATTAAAAACTGACTATGAATCCTTCTAAGCTCTATGTAGAAACAGGAGGTCAATTTTCCCTGTATGAGTCATCAGTCACTGCAAAGGTCTATGGCAGGGGAGAGAAGTGGAGCAGCTGGGTCAGGAGGTGACCAGGGGGATGACAAATGCAGGGACAAGAGACTTCCAGTTTCTTCACAGAGAAGATAAAAGAGAAGACTTTTATGGGTAGAAAGGCAAAATGAGCAATTGTAAGTACACAGTGCTAGATAATATAATGATTGCAGTATATTAAGAGGATAAAAACTTTAATGGGAGGAGGAGGACGGCTTCTTTAAAACAGCCCACTAAAAACTTATTTTATGCAGATTGGCATAACTCCCACCACTGTTTTGATACAGGTCATACAGGAAAGTTTTGTAAAAATATGGGACTGTTAACAGGCATGATGTGATGGTGCTCTGCAGCTTTTAGTGTCACTTGACAACGTCAAGTTCTTTCTCTGCTTTTGGCACCGCGCTTCTCTGACGACACCATGCATACGCAAAGGCAATTATGGAGCTGGATCCTTTCATGATTGAAGGGAACCTGTCGGTCTATTAATTCCGCCCAAACCTTGGGCAGCATAAATCAGAGCCTGGCTGTAAGGGGTATTTGTCTCTGAAAACCTCTGGAGTTTCATAGAAAACTTAAAACAAGCTCCGATCACTAAAGAGATATTAGAATATTAATCAGACATTGCGCTTCAGAGAAAAACAAATCCGACTGCAACTGCACAGACAGGCTCTGATGTGTGCTGCCTAGTTTGGGCGGCCTGAATCGACAGACTTTAAGAATGACAAGTAGGAGAACGCTCTAATCCTAAAAAAATCCAAATCAACTGACAAGGAAACAGAATAAATAACATATAAAAGGTAATTATACCATATTTCAAATGCTGCAATATATAAATTGCCTGTAAATTCCATTCATGATCATGTGAAGATCTCATACATGCAGTCGCAGTGCTCATTGGTAGTCTGGTCTGTCATAAGTGATCAGTTCTGCAGGTATCATCCAATCAAATGTGTGCTCTCAGGCAGAGGAGTAACTGGGACCCTAAGTCTGTAACGGAGCCCCTTACCTGCCACGTGCCAGTTATAAAACAGATGGACTCTTATATGCATACTTGTTAGAGAATAACTAAATGTTTTCATTTATTTATTTACTAATGCATGGAAAAGTTATCAAATTTTGCAAATCACTTTATTATGGGATTTGTCTTCATTGTAGTAAAAAAGGTAACGTAAGTGGCTTGTAAGCTCCTGCTTTTCCCCGGTCTGTTTGCCTTCAGCTGTATTGATATGAGAACATTCTCACATGGAGTACAGATGATGGCAGTGACGGGTCAGCTCAGCGCCTGTGCGTCACCGACCCATCACTGCCATCAGCTGTACTCCATGGCTACATTCTGATAGCAATGCAGCTGTAAGCAAATAAACTGGGGAATAACAGAGGTTTGGAAACCACTTACATGACATTTTCTTTTTACGGGAGTAGAAACAAATCTAATAAACTGATTGGCAAAGCTTTGTAACTTTCCATGCTGGAAAAAATTCTAAAAAAATTAAAAGAAAGTTTAGTTACTCTAACATTTAGGGATGCCCTTCTAGGAGGATACTGACAGTGGTTTATATAGCCACACTCCCTCTAGGCCTCTTCCACACCCTGGATGTGCCTTTTTATGTTGATCTCCTTTTGATGACGAGCATCTTTTTGTGAAGTTTTGTGAAGTTTTGACAGCACCTGGGAGATATACCGGGTGCTGGAGAGCTGTTCCCCTTTTTCTCGAAGCCTCCTGGACATTATGGGAGAGTTCTCATGTATTCTTATATGTCGGAGGGTTACCCTGTGTTGGGCGATAACGTCTTATGTGAACACGCTCGGGTGTTGTCCATCTGGGCGTGCTTGTATATTATGTTCAAGTCCATGTGGCTGCATGATTTGTGGCTGCTAGACAGCCTGAACATGTGTGGGGATTCCCTAACAAACTGGCAATCTCTGCATCTGTTCAGGCTGTCTAACAATTGCAAATCATGCAACAGCGGAGACTGGAACATAATATACAAGCACAAGATGCTCGGATAATACCCGAGCATGCTCTGATAAGACGTTATCCGAGGATGTTCACTCATCACTACCTGTTATGTCTTTACTAGTGATCAGCGATTTGGCGATTTGCGACTGCTAGACAGCCTGAATACATGTGAGGAATGCCTGCTTGTTAGGGAATCCCCACATGTATTCAGGCTGTCTAGCAGCCGCAAATCATGCAGCTGCGGGGAAACAAACATAATCTACGAGCACACCCAAGATACTCGCAGAACACCCGAGCATGCTTGGAAAACCCGAGTAACCAGCACACTCGCTCATCACTAGTCTTTACCCCATACAGCTACTCCCCTGTTTTCGGGCATCATACAGTCAGATCATTGATCCCTATAGTATAACTGCTTGCTGTAAACACTGGTGCTTGCTCTGATGTGTTTGTCAATCACGTGGAAGTATCAGTGTGCAGCACGTTTACTATAGAGACCTGCGGTCACTTCTGTTCCATTGACTGCTCCGCAGTAGATGACAGTGTTTTCTTGCCCTTCGATCCCTGCTATTGACTGTGTTGATCGACTTGGTCTGAGCTTGCCAGATCAGCTGTCATCACAACCATCGTCGCTTTGTTTTCCATTGCACAGTTTTAGTACGTACACAGCTAAGCTGCTGCGTAGAGCAAACTTACATGGGACTGCATGCTTTATAGAGTGCAATTATTTTTATTTACCATTTTCAGGAAAGCTATGGTATGTAGCGGAGATATTCACAACCAAACTATTACAAAATTCCTAAATTTACCAATGCAAAAATGCACCAATGTTTTTATAATATCCAAAAATGTAATTATAGAATTTACATATTACTATAATGAATTAATGATATGTTATCTCTCCTCTACATATTTGATTTCATATTGATCTTCCCTTCACATCAGTTCATATTAATATTTGTTTTCCAGATAGAGGCCCATATTCATATAATTCAGGTAACTCCAGCATGCGAGAGCTCATTATGCATGTCATCATATGCACAGTATGGTATAACCTCAGCAAGCTGCCATTTTATATCATACAGTGTCCATATGTTCTATGTTATTGTCAGAATCCTCCCTTCCTATAGTTCACCTTGCTTGCTTGATGCTTACATACTACCTAAGTACTGTACATATGTAGAAGGTTAAAATGTGCATTTTAAAGGAACACTCGGAGTAAAATTAATCCACTGCCTTATCCTCAGGCAGGCTTTTAGGGTAGGTGCACACGATCAGTAAATGCTGCGGAATGGATGCTGCGTACTTGTCCATCGTCCACCCCGCAGTGTCCTGATGTTACAGCATAGTGGATGGGATTTCAAGAAATATTCCACTATGCATCCGGAGACGCCTGCGGCTCACCCGCAGAGACGGACATGCGGCACGTCTCTACAGACCGCAGCATGTCTTTTTCTCTTATGGAGGCACGAGCCTCCGCATGATAAATTTCACCGTCCAATCTATTGGACATGGTGAATACGCACGGTTCAATGAACACATGCGGAATCATCTGCTTTCAATAGCCAGCAGTGCTTTGGACGAAGTGGACATGTGCTGCGTCCAAAGTACTGCCATCTACTGACCGTGTGCACCTATCCTTAGGAGGCATGGAATGACACATGGATTTATCCACCCTCTTAGAACCTGTACCCCCCACTCATGCATTTATTCGCCCCTTTAGAACCTGTACTCCGGCCAATGGATTTATCCCCCCCATAGAACCTGTACCCACGGGCCATGCATTTATCTGCTCCCTTAGAACCTGTGCTTCCCAAACATGCATTTATCCGCCCCCATAAAACCTGTATCCCCCGCCCATGGATTTATCCACCCCCTTAGAACCTGTACCCCTGCCCATGCATTTATCCGCCCCTTAGGACCCATACCCACCACCCATGAATTTACCCACCCCTTTAGAACCTGTACCCCTGCCCATGGATTTATCCGCCCCCATAGAACCTGTATCCCCCGCCCATGCATTTACTCCCTTACAACCTGTCCCCTGCCTATGGATTTATCCACACCCCTTTAGACCTGTACCTCCCACCCATGCATTTATTCACCCCCTTAGAACCTGTACCTCTGCCCATGGATTTATCCACCCCCTTAGAACTTGTACCCCTGCCTACGGATTTATCCACGCCCTTAGACCTTTACCTCCCGCCCATGCATTTATTCACCCCCTTAGAACCTGTATCCCCCACCCATGGATTTATCCACCCTCTTAGAACCTGTATCCCCCGCCCAAAGATTTATCCACCCCCTTAGAACCTGTATCCCCGTCCATGACTTTATCCACCCCCTTAGAGCCTGTATCCTGCCCATGAATTTATCCACCCCCTTAGAACCTGTATCCTGCCCATGGATTTCTCCAACCCCTTAGAGCCTGTATCCCCCGCCCATGAATTTTTCCACCCCCTTAGAACCCGTATCCCCCGCCCATGGATTTATCCAGCCACTTAGAATGCCTAAGTTATGCAGAGTGTTCATTTAAAGGGCAAGTAATCTAAAATGCAAACTCATGAGGATGTCTTGTAAAATCTTGTAATAAAATAGCAGTATCTGATGGCTTCCCTTCTTTCCTTCGATCCCTGATCCCTTTAATATTATGCTGGTCTTTATCAATATGAATTGCAATATGTTATAGATATTAATGATGTTCAGGGAATCCATTCCTGTTGGACACAGACAACAACTAGACCAAAAATTTTACCTCTCACAAGGAAACGCCAGAACCAGTTTTAATATGAAGTCAATTAGCCTCTCAGTATTTTGGGAGTCTATGGGAATAACATACAGAGTAGATGGATAGCCAGTCATAGTCCAGTGACTGCTGTGTCACAATGGTTATTACTAGATGATTATTTTTTTATGTTTTGAGCCTAATGGCCCATTTAGACAGGCCGATCCAAGCTGTTAAACGAGCGCCAATGGACGATCTGTTTACACAAGCTACAAAAAGCAATAAATGGGGACAGGACAACCACTAAAACGATTTTTCTGTCTCCATATTGTATCTAGTTCTCGGCAGCACACCTCCTGTTTACACGGGGCAATGTGCTGCCGATAAGGTTGATTTCTGTGCACGCATGAAAGCCGTTGCATCTGACAAAAGCGCGTTCACTCGTTTGGCCTATTTTCATGCTACAAACACTCGATTATTGGCTGGTGTAAATGGGTCATAATTCAGGGATCTAATCTAAATATTTGATGACCTGTATCTCAGAGGTGCAAAACTCAAGCCATCGTTATCTCAACTATTCAAGGAGCCATTCAAGTGGTAGCTGGAGCAGGCAGTCACATCTCGGTTAAAATCACCATCGTACTGAAGTTCTGGAATATTACAAGTAGAATTAGTTATAGATTTACTATGCGCCCATTGGTTTGGAAAATAGACCACTATTGGGTGTACACTTTGCAAGCCTCCATACCTTTTTGTGGATTCCATCTCTTCCTTGGGACCGATTAATTCTCAAGATTTCGGGTGTCCCATCTGCTGAATAAAAGAGTCAATTGTAGGAGAAAAAAAACACAATAAAAAATGACTTTCCCTTTGTCATTTGTAAAACTATATACTAGACAATTACCTTTCTAATTAATTAGTATCATGTTAAAATAATAGGGGTATAACAAAAATTTTAGAACCAATACTCCAGAGCATGGCAAGATGCAGAGAATTAACAACTGAGAAACACCCAGTCCAATAAATACCAACAAAGGTGCATTAAAGTTTCATAAAACTATCATTTTTATTGAAATTAATAACAAAGATTAAAGGTAAAAAAAAGCAGAGTAACACAATGGAGGACCACGTGTATAACATAGATATTCAATCTAATACCTGTTATTTAATATACAAAGTATTCTTTTCCAGTAACTATAGTTATGTATAGCAGATGCTTGTCAGTGCCTATAGATTATACCATAGTGGAGACATAAGAGTTCAAAATAAACAATAGTAAAGCACTTACATTTTATAGTGGGAAAGACTGGTATGACATGTGGTCCTGGCGCCCCAACCTGTGTTTCACCCTAGCTTCATCAGAGGGTGTGTCCTCCTGATGAAGCTAGGGTGAAACACGCTTTGGGGCCCCAGGACCACATGTCTTTGTGTTACTTTGCTTTTTTTTTACCTTTAATCTTTCTTCAATCATTTTAATAAAAATGTTAGTTTTATGAGACTTTAGGGCACTATATGTTGTTTGTTGGTATTTATAGCAAAAGTATGCAGCACTTAATAGTATTCAATTATATCTACTATTCTATATATAACTATTATTTTACTGTACAACGTCTCTTCCCGTATACAGTTCTTATAGCTCAATACTACAGGTACTTTATGTGCCGCCATGTGTTGCTCACATAAGGCACCATATTACAGATGTAATATAGGGCTTTAGGTATAAATAGGTACAGTAACGCTCTATAAGCTTCAGTAGGTGTTATTTTATGGCTCCATGTAACTAAAGAGTGCGGGGTTATAACAAGCTCATATAAATAAATAATGAGTGTATTACACTATTATATTGAACCTCGTAAATTAGTATTATAGGTCACACATAACATAACACTTCTGCTAATTGTGTTTCCTCTAATAACAGGTTTTGACTGCTCCCCTACTAATTTTCTACATTGCTACCCTACTTTCCTTAGTATTTTCTCATAGTCCTTAGGTTTGAATTGTTTTGGTTATTTCTTTTTTGTTTTTTTATTTTTCTTTTATATATACATAAGAAGCCTTTGATTTACCAGCTATAAGTGGAAATTAGATTTGAAGAACTGTTCACTGAATATTCTTTGCAGGATCCAAGAGAATAAGTGACAGTGAAGTGTCTGACTATGACTGCGATGACGGAGTCGGGGTTGTGTCAGGTAGGAATTCTTGCTAATCTGCTTTTCTTAAAGTGCATTGAATGATCAAGATGTTTAGCCGGAGCTTCATCCCTTCAGATTTCATATGTGCGAGGTCATGTATAAGATGAGGTAAAGGAGAGTAAGCTTTAGGAGAGCAGGTTCGCCAGTGAATGCAAACATTGTAGAAAGTGATCTAACCTGTGATCTGCAGCTCTCCCTACGTAACGTGTCGAGGATTCAATATTGGCGCGTGCTGCCGAGAAGCCTTGTCTAGCGCTAGATATCAAAATGACAATTTATTCTTCTTTTTATTCACTAAGCTAGCAAGTACAAATAAACAATAATTATATTTTTCTGCATCTGTCACCAATATAATCCGCGGCACTTCGTAATTCCGATGGTACTTGTACAAATACAATCATAGTAACAAGAGAATGAAATGGGAAGTACACTGGTAAAAATGATTTCCAAAGGACTTTCATTGAACCATAGAAACACGGATCTGTGTGTCTAGAGCACGTCCTGCCATTAAATCTATTGGGGTTCCATGAATCTCTACCGCTCCATATAAAACAAACGGACAGCACCCAGACCCATGAAGCTTTATTGATCCATACAGACATGTGTTTTAGAAGAGGCTTCATGTTCGGCCCGTCAGACTCAGAGCACTTTTTATTATTTGTGTATCATGCTCGGCAGTTGAAGTCTTTGAGGGGGTCCATTAAAAAGTGATCAAAACAGAAGACAAAGGGCCCGATTCATTAAAGGGAATCTGTCAGTAGAATCAACCCTCCTAAGATGTCTACATGGGCATGTAGGTCATAGAAAGTTGAATACAATTATACCTTGATATCTGCAATCTGATGTTTTATTCCAGAGCAGTCCACACTTTTCTTAATATGTTAAAATGTAAACGAGCTGTTAAGATCTATGGGCGGGACATAGATCTCCCTGAGAATCTGCCTCCAGAGAGGGGACGTTACCAGTGTGAGAGATGTAATATCTCCCCTCCTGATCTACGTGTCTCACACTGATAAGCCGTTCACATTTCTATAAATCTCTGGAGGCAGATTCTTAGGGAGATCTTAACTGCTCATTTACATATTAAGAGAAACATAAAGGGGTATTCCATCTCCAAGATCCTGTCCCAATATGTAGCTGGTGTAATAATAATAATAATATTAGCGAATGCCTCCGATTAAAAATGCAGTATAGTTTTTTTTATTTGCCATGTCTCTTTCCTCATGTACAGGCATTGCAGGACCTTAGGTATCCATGGTTACGGCCGCTGATGAAGTGACAGACAGTTGATAGTGGTCATAACCATGGATACCTCAGGTCCTGCAATGCCTGTACATGAGGAACGAGACATAGTGAGTAGTGATGAGCGAGTGTACTCATTGCTTGGGTTTTCCTGAGCACGCTCGGGTGGTCTCCGAGTATTTGTGACTGCTCGGAGATTTAGTTTTCTTTGCCGCAGCTGCATGATTTACGGCTGCTAGCCAGCCTGAGTACATGTGAGGGTTGCCTGGTTGCTAGGGAATCCCCACATGTAATCAAGCTGTCTAGTAGCCACAAATCATGCAGCTGTGGCGAGGAAAACTAAATCTCTGAGCAGTCACAAATACTCGGAGACCACCTGAGCATGCTCGGGAAAACTCGAGCAACGGGTATACTCGCTCATCACTACCCACTATGTCTCTTTCCTCATGTACAGGCATTGCAGTACCTGAGGTATCCACTATGACCACTAGCAACTGTCTGTCACTTCATCAGTGGCCGTAACCATGGATACCTAAAGTCCTGCAATGCCTGTACATGAGGAAAGAGACATGGCAAATAAGAAAAACTATACTACATTACTAATTGGAGGTATTTGCTAATATTATTATTATTATTTCACCTACTACATATTGAGACAGGATTTTGGAGATGGGATACCCCTTTAAATTTCCCTGGAATAAGATTTCCGATTGCAGGTATCATTTTATGCAACTTTCTATGATGACACAGACAGAAGTCTGATGATAAGTTGATCTTTGATAATATTTGTCATATTATTTGTACCAGATATAGCCCAGCCAAGGTGATTTGATCAATGCAGAGATCAATCAGCGATTCATAGCTTTAAGTCATGGCTTTGTCAAGAACGGCCATAAAAGATGTTTGTGAAACCTGTAGCCTCTTACCCTCATTCTCCATGGCTTCCCACTCTCACACTTCCCTGTGCTATGCTCCTTGTGTCTTCACTCAACCTTAACACATTTCTCTTATTTTTTTATTTTTTTTTACTTTTCACAGATTTTCGGCACAATGGTCGTGACATGCAAAGTTCAACGTTATCCGTACCAGAGCAGGTCATGTCATCGAATCACTGTTCTCGGACAGGATCCCTCCATGTAGATAGTATAGGTCGGACTAGATCCTGGTCTCCTAGTGTTCCACCTCCTCAAAGGTACTGCCTGTGGCTTAAACAAAAAGCTAAATCTACCTATTCTCTCGTTGCTTGACTTGTTTTTTTTTTTTTTTTCAATAACGTATCTTTGCCAGAAATCCCTTTTTTTTAACTATTGGAATCATATATCCTTTACCCTATTTTTTACGCATGCCTCTATGGTTGTGGTTGCTGTATTTTCTATCATTACAGGTGGATTGAAATTGAATAAAGAACTTCAGAATGTGCTAAAAAATAAAATATGCGATAGGGGGTTATTGGATATCCTGTATTGTACGCTATGACATGTCACTGCAGATAACAATTCTCCTCTTGGTCACCATTCTAAAATATGTTAGACCTCCCAATGATTCCCAACCTTCCAGCCGCGCTCCTCAACTCACTCCCACCAACTCTGCAACAATCAAAGGTTGGATCCTTGGAAGGTCGACAAGGACATCAATGGTCATCAATAGTAGCTTCACAGTGTCCGTTATTGGAAATGGATATGCGCGAAGGTCTGGACCTGTCGTTTCTTCCATAATTCTTAATTCTAAAATGTAACAATTCTGCGCCATGTTTCTGCGCATTGTGTTGTTCCTTAGTTTTTCCTCTTAGAAATGTATGACTAAATTGGGGAGGTGTCCCTAAAAATGTTGAAATTGTCCAAGAAGAGATGACAAATTGGGACATTCCCCCTTTCGATGGTAACAGCCAATTGTAGGATTATGACAAAGATTTGTCAGAAGAATAATAGAGGAATGGCACAATGCAGAATTATGGGAAATGATAGACCAGCATTGTTACGGATTAAATGGGGAATGCAGGTATTTCAGATGTTTCCATCGTCCTGGCCATACAAGGTGAAAGTGCTGCTCTTAAATAGAGAAAACTTCAAATTAGATTTTTTTTTAAAAATCAGACTTAGAGATGAGTCATCAGAAAATGCTGAATTGCTCAAATCTGATTTTTATGTTAAATAAATAAAAAATATATTTTTATTTAGGTATATTAGATAATAAATATATATATACATACATATATATATTTATTTTCTTTTCTTTATGCAAAAAAAAATCAAATTTAAGCAATTTACCATTAAAAAATAAGTAAATAATAATAAATAAACCTATTTTTATATATATATATATATATATATATATATATATATCTATATATATATATATATATATATATATATATATATATATATATATATATATATATATATAAAATCATATTATTATCTAAAATTCCTATATATAAAAAAGGTTTTTCAGCAATCTCATTATCATCATAGACAGGGCTATAATGACAGATAACAGCAGTTTATATGAAGTCCACCACAATTGCAGATGAGCGAACCCGAACTGTAAAGTCTGGTGCAGAGTCCAGGGAGGAGAGGGAGAGCGGTTTTCCAGCTACAAAGTTTGGGTCACCATTGGTTTCTATGGGATTCGGGTTCAAGTTCAGGTACAGTTTTGGTACCCGAACTGAACTTTGGATTAGAGTTTGGTCGGCCCAGATGAACCCAAACTTCCACGGGTCCACTCATCCCTATTCTCAATAGTGGAGGTCACAGCACACCTCCTCCCCCTCCCTTCACAATCATTACATATGTTAACACAATTCAGAAGCGTCTGAGTCGGTCCCTGAATCGGCTGCTAATGTGCATGTGACCAACAGAAAGTAAGAGTCTACTATTAGCCCTAATGGCCAGTGTGAGTTTTGAAGATTTTTATATAGATCCTTAGGTATCCAAGACAGTCAAAAGTTACCAAAAAAGTAATAATTGTGACTTTTAAACTTGACAACTTGAGTCATTAGTCAAATTAAAAATAAATCTGCTTAGAACCTTAATTGTCCAGTCTAAAAATATATGTCTCAGATATGGGAATGTTATTTATTAGTCTGTTCTTCAATTCCTGTTAATGTTTAAAGGGTTTACCCACCTTTGTGGGACAAAGTTTTGGTTTTTTTTGTTACATGTATGGTATTTAGGGCTAAAAATAATTTTTGCAATTGTATTGACTGAAGAATGTTCCACCCTTTGCTTTCTGTCTTGCACTGCCTATTGCTGTCTGCACAGTGAGTTACCTGAGGATCCATCAGTGAGCTCATTTTAATGGTCTGACATGAGTTGGTATCTCTCTTATCAGTCTTTTTCTGATCTCTTCTCAGCTGATTTATGCCCAAGTTGAATGCGAAGGGAAACAAAGAGCCTGTAAAATCCAACTTTTTTTTAATGAAACCTAATTGCAAAAATTATTTTTAGCCCCTAATACTTCCACTAAGAAAAAGGAAAATAGGTCCCATACCTACCGTGACCTGCAAGCCATGAAAAATCATTATTTTTTATCCCATTCTATGTGCCAGGTCCACAATGTTTTATTACATATTTTGTATGATTTTAGCTGATGCCTTAACTTGTAGAACAAAAATGATAAATGTTTGATTTGTTTGTAAGGGGGCTCTAAAAAATAAAAAATGTAATTAGCTCAAGTGTGGAGAGCCTGGCCGAGTCTGGTGAGTATTTTTGCTATGTCTGATCTATTTTATGTCTTTATTAGTGTCATATATTATATATGTCCTACTTATTACACCCCAGGAACTAAGAATACGTTTTGAGATGTAGAATATTTTTTTTAGGTTTATGCAAATTTGTATATTTTTTTTGCAATGTCTGCGGTGTAGACTGTTACATGTGCAATGGTTGGTGGATGATGGATCGGAGTGTGTGCACGAGTTATATGTAAAATACACGCATAATGTCATGTTTTCTGGCCTCGTTGAATGGTTATTTGTCTTGCTATATACTTAGGACACGTAGGACGGTTTGTCAGAGGTTAAAGGAATTACCCGAATTAGGCAGTGATCAGAAAACCTGCTGATTTCCTTAAAGAGTATCCGTTGTTTTAATTTTTATTCCATAAATCAATAATACACATGAAAATAAAAAAAACTATGTAATATATCTTATCGGAGAAATCTGCTTCTTTTTCCTCCCAGACTGATATTTTATTCTCAAAATGTTCAATTCCCGGGTAAAAATCTGTCTACAGTGAAGACCGACTTTCCCATTACCGAGATAGGAAGGTGACGGTTGGTGCTGATGAGATTCTATGTAGGAGGGAGGAGCTAGAGACAGAGCTCCTCCCCTCTACGTAGAACTTAATGAGCACTAACTGTCATCTCCTATCTCAGTAGTGGAATAATGGGAAAGTCTGTCTTTATTGAATACAGATTTGACCTGGGAATTAAGAATTTTGTGAATGACAGATCAGTCCGGTCCAGGAGGAGAATTGAGCAGATTTCTAGATCTATTGCAAAGTTGCTTCTTTTCATGTATATTATTGATATATGACACAAACATTTTAATTACAGTTACTCTTTAATGAATACAGTCACCTTGAGAGTTTTTGTTAATACTTAAATGCATGTATTTTTAGCTAAAAATCTTTTTTTTTTGCTATTGGGTATCCTTCAAAAGTTTTGCACCATTTTCTCCCAATAGTGTTTTTTGGGTTTTTTTTGCATTCTTTGTTGCTAGTTGAAGAACGGGTTTATTGGGAATTCATCAGCCAGTTCTCATTCTGACAGGAGAGTTTATACCTCTTATCTATCTTCTTCTCGGCTCTTCTCAGCTGATTTATGACCAACGCAACTCTCGTGTGGCCATAAGTCAGCACAGAGAAGCTGGGAAGAAGGAAGACAAGAGTTACATACTCCCGGTCAGAAGGAGCTCACTGGTGGATTTTCAGTTACCTCATTCTACAGCCGTCTATAGACAGTGCAAGACTTTAAAAGGCAAATGATGTTTATATGAAACCCAACTGCAAAAAGGATATTTTAGCTCAAAATATATGTAAAGTTCAGGTAAAAAAGATTGTCCATGATGCTGTCCATATCCTTCAAGTTAATTTGCTAATAGTTACTGCGATATTGCTGATATTACAGAGTACACATTGGAATCAGCTTGAGACCTTCTATATGAACCAGATTTGGTCTATTCTTATATTATATGGACAGAAAATAATTAAAATAGTCACATGCAATACTGCATTTCCCCTGTAGTGGCCACTGGAGAGCAAACAAGCAGTCTTGGATGATGAAATCAGTCGATCGCTGCAGCTTCACATCCCCTTTATAGATCATCCATCGCTAATAAACATACATTTAGTCCCGGTGCTATTACATTGCCATATTGTTGCCGTCTGTGGTTCCTTTTTTATAGGCAGGTTATCAATATATTGCATAAAACAGCAGTCCGTATTGTTTAGGTATCAGCTGCACCTTATATAGATGTCTTTAATAGGGCTGTGCGGTATTAACTGTAGTTTGTCGAGCCACCCAGGGACCATGACTCTGGAACTGACAAGCTTCCCTTTCTTCCAGTAGGAGTTTGGAACAGGGACCAAGAGCGACAAGATCTGGCCCTGCACAATACAATGTCATGGGCAGAGTGGAAAGACATCGTGTATTAGATAACCACTACTCCCCAGACAGAGAAAGGTAACTAAAGAACATAGTAGAGGCCTTGACTAGAGCATATACTATATCCTAGAGAGGGCTAGAGAATAAAGGGTTATTCCCATCTTTTTTAGATGGATATTTTCGGATAGTCCTTGTAAATGCAAGCAATTTTGCAATTTATTGCTTGTCAAAATTTTCAGCCGTTCTTGAGATATTAAGACTTTTTTTTTGTTTGTTTACAGCTCGTTGTCTTGGAGACCGACCACCGCTGCTAGACAGAAGAGCATATAGGCAGCGCTTAGAAACTGTTTTCTATTCTGTTTTCAAGACTTGAAGGATCGATATAGCGCACTGTTACCTCCTTACTCACAGCCAGTGCTGACAAGCAAGACAGCGACTGCAGCTGTGGTCGGTCTCCAAGGCAACGCAATGTAAACAAAAAACAAAAGAACAGAAAAGTATTAATATCTCGGGAATGGCTGCAAATTTTAATAAGCAGTGAGTTGCAAAAGTGCTGGTGCTCTCCAACAATACCCATCTATGAAGATGGGAATAATCTTTTTATTCTAGTGGATCTGACCTAGAACCTTTAATGACTGTTCTGTGATTTATATCCGGATGCAAATGTAGCAGAGCCGAGATGCCCAATTGTTGCTGAGCTGAGTTTGTCCTTTGGTACGCATTTTGTGATACCATGTATGGAGATTTACATAGGACTGCAGGTAAAACTAATCTACCGTCAGTTATATAATGGTGAGTTCTGCTACATCTGTACATTTTGCTTCGCATGCAGCAGCGCAGAGATCGTACTATGCCAGTATTATGTATTACTAATGGATTTATTATGTAGGGATAGCGATAGTGAGTGATAGTAGGGCGGACGCTGTAGTCATTTCACTCCGTAATACGGCAGATTGTATTTGCATGGATAAAGCCTTTACCTACCGGTGTGCTCCCTCGGAGGGTTGGTGTCCTGCCAGACTAATGGTGGGTCGATAAAATATGTTCAGCAGCGTCTTTACTATTCTGCAGGAGTGAAAAGTTTTATGTTGTTTTGATAGCTCCATTTTTTGTACTTATTTAAAATTAATTAGGGCTTATTTCATTAATATAATACAGTGTCATTACTTTAATTACTGGAGTCATCCAAAACTATTCATCTAGCTGTAAGATGAACCTTTTTCTTGTAAAAAATTGGTTATGCATAGACTTATAGGTAATCAGTCAGCAGGTTGTTGCTACTTCATCTGAGAGCAGCATAATGTAGAGACAGAGACCCTGATTCCAGCGATGTGGCACTTAGTTTACTGGGTGCAGCAGTTGTACCTTGTAGCAGAGCTAATAAAGCTAACCCCGCCCACACCCCTCATTATCAGCTTTCTGTGTACATTTTATATTAACAGTAAGCTGCTAATCAGTGCGGGTTGGACCAGGATGCATGTGGGAACTAGTCCTGCAGTAATAATCTCCTGCTCATAAAACTCTCATTGTATTGAAACAACAGACTAATAAGTTACACATTGCTGAAATCAGTGTCTCAGCCCCTACTTCAGGCTGCACTCAGATTACAGAGCAAAAACCAGCTGACAGATTACCTTTAAATTCTTCTACTGTGATGTGAAGGACTGATTCTGTTATATTCACTGTGAAATGCTCATCAGAATGAAGTGGTGGCCACACATGCACTTCACTACTCCATTCATTGTCTATGGGACTGCAGTAAAAGTTAAAAATTGGGAATAACCCTTTAAAAGGGACCGTACAATTGCCAAAAATATGTAGTTATTTTGTGTAAATGCCACTAGTCTTCTGAATTGTTTTATATTTTGTACCTGTGCTTCTCCTTTCCTGAGATATGGATCCCTCTTTCCTTAAATCTAGTCTTTTTTTTTTTTTCACAAGTGAGCGTGGTCTTCAACAGTTCTTTATGGGTGTTTAACTACACCCAGTTGGCTGAAAAGACTATATATATATATATATATATATATATATATATATATATATATATATATATATATATATATATAACAAACAGAGGGGCATATCTCAGGACAGAAAGGTGCAGGGATAAAAATTACACCATGCCAGATTCAAAAGAACAGCGCCATTTACCCCAGGCTAAAAAAAAAATTACATATTTTATGAGAAGGGACAGGTCTTGTTTAAATAGGGCCAAAAGTGTCCAGTTTTGTCTTTCTTGTATTCCTTCTAGTCTGAGTAGTCCATCGTACATTTCCAGAGCTTTTTTCCTTAAGGTCACATTTTTATGGTCTTTACTAGGTAGGCGTAGCTCACAAGATAATTATGCGGAGCAGCCAAAAGGCACGCCCCAGAGGATCCTGTGAGAAACTTCCCCTTCATATAGACCAGAAAAATTATCACTGAATAAAAGGACAATATCTGTTTAACAGTATGGTGGATTTATAAAAAAAAAATAGAATACTCGGGATCAGTGGGAATAAAATAAAAGCAATAACTAGCCACAGGTCCTCTTTAAATGCACTAACGGCCCTGTGAGCCAAGATACCGCCTACCCACACATTTTTTGCAGGTAAAAGTGATCTTCACCTGAAAAATTGTGCAGATGTCAACAATCACTGTGGTGTATAGTTGTTTCACGGCTGCATCTTGGACAGTCAGGGGAGCTACACATACGTGTGGCTTAAGGAGGCAGTTCATTACATAACATGATGGAGCACTGGACACTTGACCCCAGTGGTGTAACTACAGTGGGCGCAGGCATTGTAGTTGCCCTTGAGCCTTGACGTAATCCATAAAACATCAGCACTTCACTGGTGGTTGTGCTGCATGTAGAAAGATAGACAATGCAAAGTCAAGAAAGTTACGGCCCTCACATAGGCTTTTTCTTGATTCTTTTATTACGTGTTTCATCCCACCTAAAGCTTTCATTAACAGTCTGATGAAAAGCTTTGGATGGGCCGAAACGCGTCCAGTTTTGTCAAATAAAAAAATCAATAAAAAAAAAACTTTGTCAGTACCCGGACCTTCTTGACTTTACACCTTGAAGCCTAAGCAGCCCATATGAGAAGACCAGTACTGTTAAAGATCCGTGATAGTTAGAGGTCTTGTTGGAGACTTTGCATTGGGGGTCATGAGCTTCAAGTTACGCCATTGCTTGGCATAGTAATTAACCGCATGAGTCAGAAGACCAGCTTAGAAATGTATGCTGTACGTGCCTGCATGACGATGTATAGACCTGTGTGGTGAGAGATTGGATGTCCAAGTGAAAAAGGTAAGGTTGGAGACCAAGACTCTGGACTACGTCTAGTAATCAGATGCAGACCATGAGTAAAAGTTCTTCTGTTGGCAATACCCTTTTGAAAACCAGTTGAAATGTAGATCTCCCGACCCCTTGGTCCTACCGTTCTTCTGATATAGTGTTCTTCTATCCATCACTTCAAGATCTAAATGTTCTTGTCTCTTTTTTTTTGCCACCTCTCTAGTCATTATCTCACACTACCTCGCACCAGGTTCAGTCAGTCCTTTGACCATCATCTAAGAGAACCAAGGTATAAATTGTGTGTATGCTAAACCTTCCAAATGTGGTGCCGTGTGACCCAGTATGGGAACATAGGACACCAGTCTTGTGTGATGCACCCTCCCTTAAAGGTTAGGTTTATCCTTGGTAGACCCCCTACAGGGTAAAGCTAGGCAGCTTGTGCCACGAGACTAATATCAAGTGATGGAGCTTTTTATTTATTTTTTACGTTTTTCTTTAATTTGTTGAAGGAAGTGTTCTTCCAAGCTGGCACCATCAGTGGTTGGTGGAGAGACGCATTGAATTGCACTGATCGTTCTATTTAGTGTCTTCTTTTAGGATATAAGTTCCATCTTGTTTCACGTGGCACAAGTAACCGTGTAGCTCTTACCTTTTTGATAGCCATGAATCCGCCATTACCCTCTGTTGTATAAAGTATATTAAGTTACATTCTTACCCCAAGCTATATGTCTGTATTACTATAACGTCTTGAAGGGGTGGTTTACTATTCCGCATTCTCATGACTGTTGGTTCTGACGGCAAAATTGCTGCCTTTACCCTATAGACATCAAGGGCACTTTAACCCAGTGCATGATCCCTACCGGTGGGTACAGTAGCATAAAAGCTGCCAGTACGCGCTCCCGCTCTGTGTGGTTTTGTGGTGTTTCTTGTTTGATTTTGCAGTGATTTCCTATTCAGATTGTTAAGATTCAAGGATAATGAGTTCATTGTCCCATTTCTTGCCAGCACGGATCACCCCATGTATCCTATCTTTTGTGAAGATGCTATCCGATTGCTGCGTTCCCGTAAGATGTGCCGTACTTATTCTGAGGGTGCTTACAATGACCTTGAGAGGTATACTTAGTGTGAAACGTAGACCAACACCTCCATGCTGTGTGCGCTCATATATGTGGCTCATCATATATATGTGGCCTATGCACACAGTAGTTTATAGTCTTCTGCATGGAGTGTACGTGTGTGTTTTGCTTTTATATGTATTGGCGTTTTGGGTTGTAGTACAGAAGCGGTGTCACTGTCTTTTGACAACCTGATGCTTTTACTGTTGCTTTGTCTTTGAAGGAAGTGATAAATAAGTCTCTGTTCACATTCACAAGACCGCTGAAGCTTTCATGAGCGTTTTCGTCACTTTTGACAAAAAAAAATAAAGTGCAGAAAGGCTACTTTTCATTTACAGACAATCATAGTTAGGCTTTCCTTCACCCTGGGCAATAATTCAGGTCACATCCATTTCCCTTTATCTACTATTATACCCTGGTGAAGGCAGAATAGCTTGTTGATGCTCCTTCCTCCCTGCCATCCAGCATATCCCCTGCCAGTCTCTTCATATCATAATAGCTCATGTTCAAGGGGGTCAGACTGAAAAGTGCATGTCAGGGGGTCTGAAAATAAAAGAATTAAAGGGGTTGCTCAGGGTTAGGATGAAAGTTTGCAGTTACTTTGACTGCAGACTTTTGAATCCTCATAGCGTGCACACTGCATACTATCAGGATTTTCCAAGAGCAGTCGTGTGACTGCAAGTAAGCGATTTACACATGTGATGAACCCGCTCTTCGCCACACTGCCTGACGTCGCTATTGCGTCGAAGGGATCACACGGTACGGTTTCCTCACATGCACCAATGTGACGTTCCGCACCCCCTTTGGAAGGTAAGGTCAGTTTTGCTCAGTTTTACACAGACACCCACTGTACACACGGGCCCAAGAAGTGTCCCACGCAGCCGTTGACGTAGCACCACACTCACTCACAAACCTTTCACTAGCTCCAGTAAACAGAGCCCTGCCAGCCCGGTAGAACTGCCACCAGTTCCTCGTTAAATATAA
This sequence comes from Ranitomeya variabilis, assembly GCF_051348905.1. Classification (NCBI taxonomy): domain Eukaryota; kingdom Metazoa; phylum Chordata; class Amphibia; order Anura; family Dendrobatidae; genus Ranitomeya; species Ranitomeya variabilis. The sequence goes on from NC_135237.1 coordinate 519,105,268, forward strand.
GCTCGGTCCGTTAACGGGATTGCGGTGTATCATGCCAGAAACCAGCCCCGGTAGCATGTGAAGTTAAAACCGAAAACGCAAACATGTGGATTCGTGCAGCAAGATAAAAGAGCTTCCCAAGGTTAAATTATATATTTAATTGCCTTAAGGCACACTAGATAAAATACTATATACACAATGGTTATACATATACAATGATCAGATATGCAAATACAGGTGAAGTACAAAATATATAAGCATATGAATCATGTCCGTTACCTGTTTGATGTTCGACCATGTGTGCTGGGCCGCATGGGGTTATGAGGCTACCAGCTGGTTTCAGTTCCTTCCAGCACGTTACTCAGTGTGGCCCTCTTTTAAAAATGAACAGCAAGGATGACAAAGAGAGAGAGCACGTGGACTTGCACAAACATGTAACCCCTTGGTCGGTTACTCCCTGTTCTACCCCCGGGTTGGTCTTATAGGTGTTTGTAGCTAAAAGGGCATAGGACAGCGGTTCTGGCACCATCGGATCCGGCCGGGCCCTGTTACAATCAAACACGGCTTCTCTACCTTACTTCTACTAGTCTTTCTGCGTATCTACCCACCCTGGCGTGCTAGAATGGATTGAGACCTTGGAAGGTGTTAGTCACGTTTCAGAGATCTCGAAAATGCAAGGACATACGATAACTTCATATTTCCTTAAATCTCTTTATGAAATTCCCATCTGATTGAATGAAGCAGTTACACAGGAAGATTCTGTGTGGAAACTAGCAAAGCTAGTGGGGGATTTGAGTTTTCCCATTGCAGCTGAGAAAGCTGCACAACTTGCTGAGCCTGTGTCCTGTTACAGCTACACATGCTGAAGGAGGACTGTAGTATGATATGATACAGTTGATGGGCATGACTTGGGTATCTCTCCATACTCTTCACAACTGCCTCCTTTAGAGGGCGCTAGGGGCAACCTCCCCTTGTCGGGATAACCCGTCGTTGTTACCATGGTCATGGCCCTTCTTGTGGCGAATGGCGAAGTGGATTGCGGGAGCGCAAGGCTCTAGCTTAGCAACCTCCCATTCGTTCTGGATACTGTGTGTAACCGACTGAGGGGGTTGTGGTCCGTTTCTTCAGTGAATTGGCACCCGTAAAAGCATGGCTGCAGACGATGCAGGGCACATACAATTGCCAGACATCCTTTTTCCACGGTGGAGTAGGCCACCTCCTGCGGCAGGAGCTACTGGCTCAGGTACAAGACCTGGTCTGTAGAGTAAACCTTGCTGAGCACAGCACCCAAGGATAAAGTCACTGTCGTCGGTCTGTGTTACAGACGGCCATGTGAGGTCGGCTGCTTGTAGTACTTCGGAGCTGGAAGAGGCAGTCTTCAGTGCCCAGAAGGCTGTGTCACAGTCGTTTGTCCAATCTACTGCTTAGGACAGCTTTTTCTTGGTGAGGTCAGTCAGGGGCTTCACCTTTCTACTATAGTGGGGGACAAACCTCGTATAGTACCCAGCGGTGCCCAGGAATGACATCACCTGTTTCTTGGTCCTGGGCGTAAACCAGGATACGATGGCATCCACCTTCTCGGGCTCCAGCTTCAGAACACCACCACCTACCTGCTGTCCCAGGTAGTGGACCTCACTCATGCCTAGTTGGCACTTTTCCAGTTTAATGGTCAAGCCTGTCCGGCAGATCTGCCCTGAGCACCTGCACCAGATGCTCTAGGTGATCTTCCCAGTTGGGACTGACGTTGGCAATGTCGTCCAGATCCCTCAAGTCCCTTGAGCAGCATGTTGACCATCCACAGAAAAGTGGCAGGTGCATTCTTCATGCCAAATGGTATCACTGTGGACTCGTACAGTCCGAATGGGATGATAAAAACAGAGTGTTACTGCGCCTCGTGGGTCAGGGGAATCTGCCAATATCCCCGGCTCAGATCCATGATGGTCAGGTACTTGGACCCTGCCAACTGGTAGAGCAAGTCTCCACACACAGCATGTGGTATGCATGGGTGACTTTGACAGTGTTGAGCCCCCTTTGGTCCATGCAGAACCGGCTTGTCCTGCCCTTCTTTGGAATAGACTACACAGCTGGATGTTTGGATGACCCCTAGCTTCAGCATCTTGTCAATCTCCTGGCATATATGCCGCTGCACCTTCCTTGAGACCCGATATGCTGAACGCCAGATTGGGGGGTGATCCCCGATGTCCATGTGATGGACGGCCAACTCTTGCTGCTGAACAAATCCCACAAAGGGTGTAGGGTTTCCTACTTCCGAGACCATTGGTCTGACAAGAGCTTCTTGCATCCTCCACATCCTCAATGGTCCCACCTGCCCTAGCTTGGGCGTGCGTATCCGGGAGGGTCTCCGCCTCTTCCTCTTCTGGCAGGTTGCATATGAGAAGGGTGCAGGCCTCCTGCTCATGATGTGCCTTCATCATGTTTACGTTGAAAGCCTTCCCCGGGCATGGTTCATGGTGACCAGATACAATATGATGTTGAGCTGCTGGTGCACAAGTTACGGGGCTTCCCAGGGTGCCCGAAGCTTGTCCTGTTTAACAGGGACCAGTACCCACATCTTTTGACCCACCTGGTATGTCCTCTCACATTGGGTCGCCGCCCCTCTATCCCTACTCTCTGACTGGTGTCGTGCACGGCAGTAGGCTACCACATTGGCCCCTATCCTTGGCTTGGCCAGTAGAAATGCTGGGCTAGCCTGGCCTTTGTCTTAGTCATCTGTAGATGTCGGGCCTTCAGAATCTCGTGTGCAATCCACAACAACTCCACCCTTAACGAATAGGGTACCACTAACTATCAGTCCCTAGGACATGCCTCCGGTGAACACTGCTGGACTGTTAGCTGTAACAACCGTCCTTTGTCCTAATGGAGGCTGTGCCGCTTGCTCCTTGAGAGCTCTCAAGCTGTCGTCAGTTTCCAACGCCGCCTGAAACCCCTGACTGAAAGTGGCCAGAATAGACGAGACTGCCACATTTTCTGGCAGTTTCCTGGGACCTGTCTCATGACCTCCGTCTGACCCAGCAGCCTGTTGGTTGGAAGAGGGGAAGTGCTCAGACCCCCGAGGGGCTCCGGCGCTAACATTGCGCATGGCAGTGGCCACGGTCACGGCAACCGCACGTAGTGCCCGCTTCCCCTCTACTTCTGATCAAGTCGCAGGTCCAGACTGACTAACCTGGCCCTCTGATATCCCAGTTGTGGAGGAACCCTGCCATGAGGCCTTACCTGGGAGTCCTACCACCCCTGGGACATCCCTGCCCTCAATTTCATGCACCCCCCTCCGCAGCTGCCTGCCCCCTGTCTGTCCCCTTTGTGACAACCTCACAGAACTGGTTCCAGTATGCCAGCAGTATGCTTCTAGGGCATTATTACAGCTTGGTTGATTGATCTCATCCTCCCCAAGGAGACAGGGACACAGTACATCACCCACCACCACATCCCCATCAGTACGCATGTTAATCACATTGACATCAACAGGGGTGGACATTACGTTGTTCTTTGGAGGATCAGGCCTTGGGGATTCACTGACCACATACTAGGACACTAGTCTCTCCAAATCTATCACAAGCAAAACACTAGCTGGAATATTCCAGGATACCCCCACCTTGTCACTTCCTTCCCGGCGCCCTAGTCAAAATACGCTTAGCCGATGGGCAGTGCATATTGACTCCTCAAATCCCCCAAACAACGAGGCTTTTCCCAGGTAGCAAACCCTGTGGGGACACCAGCTCTGGCCGCACAAGAGTCATTTCAGCTCCACTGTCACACAGTCCCATGGTCGCTGCCTGGCCAATGTTGACAGGCTGAAAGTTGTCAAGGGACCTCTCACTACCCCCACTTACACACAAAACAGTGGACGGTTTCTGGGATGGGGACAGCTGTCTGCAGGACCCCGCTACATACTCCGGAGCTTCTTCCGGTATGTCTCGGGTCAAGTTGTACTGCCGGACCAGAGCCTGCTTGATGTCCTCATAGCTCAGGGTGGTCTCTCTGGGTGGCCTTACCCCGGAGGTTAAGAATCGGACACACTAGTTGTCAGGCAGATGGTATTGATGGCAAGTTTTTTCAAATGCCAGCAAGAAAGTGTCCAATTCCCCTCCTTTGTCCAGCAGGGGGAAGTCCTCCACTCGTAGCTTCAGGACCCAGAACTCGGAGAACTTGCGACTGGCTGGAGTCTCTGGCTAGAGCTGAAGCATTTGTCTCTGGTGCTTGCCTTCACACTGATGTTCTGCAGCTGCCATGAGGGTCTTGTAGGTGGCCTTGTCTCCGGCCTTGAATCTGAGCAGCTTGCAGGAGGGTGTCCGAGGCTGCCTGGCTGTAGGGAGTGGCCCACTGCGGAACTGACCGCCGGTGACTGGCTCATTAGGGGGCCTGGGCTGGACTCCCCCTCTGCTTCAGCAACATCGTGCAATCTTTAGTCACTGACACAGAGCTGCAACCTGATGCACCCAAACACCTTACAGTGTTTGCACTCGGACTGTCTAGTGCCGAGCTTATCTTAAAACCCCACGACAAAAAGCTGCTACTGGTAATCTTTAGTGTCTGAGAGTATGGGCCCCACACTCATACTATTATCTCGATCCCACCGCGCTCCCACATGTTAAAGAAGGCACTTGAGAGATCACGCCAGATCCCACCACTGCCACCACGTGAAGAATTTACACCTCGCCACAACACCTGACATCGCCATTACGTCAAAGGGATCACGCAGTACGGTCTCCTCACTTGCAGCAATGTGACATGCCGCACCCCGTGGAGACACATAAGGTCAGCTTGGCACAGTTTTACACAGACATCTCCTGTTCACACGGGCCCAGGGAGGAACGTGGAGTGAGAGAAGGTGGCCCACTCAGTTAGTCGCTGAAGTGGCACCACACTCTGTCACAAACCTGACAGGCTGAAAGGCCCATTTCACTAGCACCAGTGAAACAGAGCCCTGCCATCCCGGTAGGACTGCCACCAGTTCCTCGTTAGGTAGAAGCCTGATCCATTAACTTGATTATATCGGGACAGCAGCCATCCCTGGTAGTATGTGAAGTTAAAACTGAGAACACTGACATGTGGATTCGTGGATCGAGATAAAAGAGCAGCCCAAGGTTAAATTATATATTTAATCTCTTCAAGATCACACTAGACGAAACACTATATACACAATGGTTACATAACTCCATCAAATTCAAAATTTCTCCACCAATTATTTTCACTAAGGGTGCAGTCAGGCAGCCATATAAATCGGACCGAGATCGAAACTGAATGCTCGGTTTGCTTGGCGGATCTTCTAACTCGAGCATGACAACTGCATAGAAATACGTGAAGCTTTTGTGCTGGGTTCGGGAGAGCCGCCAGTGATTCCAAGCTTTGTGTTCTAATCTTGGTCCAGTTTATACGACCTTCTGACTGCTCCCTAAAAGTAACCACTAACATATGTATAGATCATTTTTCTCCATAGACTTTTGAGAATCTACAAGATTTAAAAAAAATATTTAAAAGTTTGGTTAAGTTGTGTTACCCGGCATTGCTGTTGATCAGATCACTGGAAGTTCTCGGATGCTGGTGGAACACAGCAGCTCTGTCAAAACGATAGTGATCGTGGCTGGGTATAACATATTTATCCAGATCCATTCTTATGAGTTGGGGATCTGCAATACCCAGCTGAAGTCACTATAGAAATGATGGAGTTGCTCTATTCCAACAGCAGCCGAGAATTTCTGGCCGGCACCGGTAACATCTGGTTATTGAGGTTGCCTGGTGTCGTACCCCCACCGACCAGATATTGATGGCCATCAATAAGTAGTGGCCCTTTAATGAAACATGTCCAGACAAGGGCAGTGTCTCATCATTCAACTACCCAGTTTATTATAGTGTAGGCAAATTTGTGAACAAGGGTCAGGTAATGGTAATGAACAATGTGCCCCCGCTGTTGAGCCCTTGGTACCTCAGTCCCACAGTGTCATTATAGCACTTGGTAGCCTAAGGACCCCTACGGATCATAATTCTGAGGTGTCACCAAGAGTTTTGGTTATGCCCTTTTGGACTCCCACCTATTTCTCTATTCTCTGCACCTACTTTCCGTTGCCCTCCGCCCCACCCGTAACAGGCTTTGTACTATATAGCGTTACAAGGCTTTTGCAAATAGGATGCAGAACGCTACATTGACTTTAACAATCTGCAATTCATAGAAATGCATGGAATAGATTTCTCTAAGGAATACATTTAGACGTGTTGAAAAAAACTCTGCCATTTGTTCTCTGTTTAGGAGAACTAGACAAGAGAGACGAGTGCCTAATTCACATTGCAATGAACCTTCCCCTTCGCCTGAAAGGTATTTGCACCTGCACCACAGACGTAGTTATAAGCTCGCTGTATACTTTGCATTGAAGATTGATATGATTTATAGATGCTTATGTTTAATGTGATAAGCTATAACAAACATGGGTTACGGTATATAGCTTTACTAGGATCACCCCTGATCTGGACCTGCACCTTCAATAACTGTAGGCTGAATGTCTCATGCTATTCCTCCCGACACCCGTTCAGCAAAGTACTCATGTGTCTTCCATATTGAGACGAGAGTAAGGCTAGGTTCACACGTTGCATTTTTGCAGCGTTTTTTTTTTGTGCAAATTGAAAGCTGCTTTTTACAGTACCAGAAAAAAGATTTCAGAAATTTCATGCACACGATTGCTTTTTTTAGAGTAGGAAAGGCTAAGTGCAACACGAAGGGACCCCTAGACAGATCTGATGTCACCCTGATAAAAAGATTGTATCTGCATCAAAATGGTATCATTAAAAACGTCAGCTTGGCACGCAAAAAATAAGCCCTCACTCAACCTGAGATCATGAAAAATGGAGACGCTACGGGTATAGGAACATGGTGCAATTTTTGTTTGTTTTTTTTAAACAAACTTTGTAATTTTTTTCACCACTTAAATAAAAAAGAACCTAGACATGTTTGGTGTCTATAAACTCGTAATGACATGGAGAATCATAATGGCAGGTCAGTGTTTGCAATTGCAAAGCAAAGCAAAAAACAAGTGTGGGATTGCACTTTTTTTGCAATTTCACCACACTTGGATTTTTTTCTTCTTTTCCAGCACACGATATGTTAACACCAATTGGTGTCGTTCAAAAGTACAACTCGTCCCACGAAAAACAAGCCCTCACACGGCCATATTGACAGAAAAAAAAAGACGTTATGGCTCTGGAAAGAAGTGGAGCAAAAAACAAAAACGAAAATATCTCCGGTCATGAAGGGGTTAAAGTGGATTCCCTTTTCAGTCCCTATGTTTGCCCCTATTCACCTGCTGTGACGGCACTGTTCCTCCCGGGGCTCGCTTGACACTGTAACGTCACACGATCCCTGCAGTCAATCAGGAAGTGAGAACTGCTGCTTGTCTTCGCACGCCACCATTGATTGGCCGCAGGGATTGCATGACGTAACAATGTCAAGCGAGCCCCGGGAGTGACACTGCCGATACTGCTGGAACAGCTCCAGCACCAAAGGTGAGTATAGGTGTTACTATTTTACTGGGGGGGCAAACATACTGATTGAGAAGGGGTTGCCCAAATAGTGGAAAACCTCTTTAATATTGTGGAATAACAAACATTCCAAAACCCATACTATACAGTATATGATGATGGGGCTGATATCTCCCTGATCATTGGTGTCATCACTAACTTAGAGGATTTCCTTGTACTTTGTTAAGTCATATAGGGGTGATGGAGGGGGTCCCCTATTCAGCGCTTAGTATAGGAAGCATGTGTAATGTTTCGAAAACATTGCATGTAATTTATAGAGTTTTTCCCATCTTCAGATATTGGATAGTGCTTGTAAATCCAAGGAATTTTACAATTTACTGATTATTCAGTTTTCAGCCATTCCTGAGATATAACACTTTGTTTCTCTTTTGTTTACAGGTTATTGCCTAGGACACCGACCACCACCGCTCCTGTTTAGCTTGTAAGCCCTGTGTTGAAGCTGGGTGAAAGATTAGGAGGTAGCAGCGCACTATAGTCGTGGTCAGCTTCAAGACAGTGCTTACAAGCTCAATAGAAAAAACTTGTAAGCACTGCCCATGTTATACAGTATAGCAGTAACAGTGGTGGTCGGTCTCCTGGGCAATAAATTGTAAATAGGAAAAAAGTGTTTATCTTAAGAATGGCTGAAAATTTTAGTAAGCAGTAAATCGTAAAACTACTTCTTTTTGCAAGCAATACTCCTCTTTTAGGAAGATGGAAATAACTCTTTAACTCTCTCCTGGAAGGAAGAACACTGGCATCGTTTCATGAAGAATGGTGATTTTTAGTATTGGCCTTGATGAGGGGGTGTATTGGATTCAGACGCTACTGATTCATATCCGGGAGGGTCTGACAAGTGGTGTGTGTCTCCATAAAACTAGCCACAAATCTTACTCCAGCCATAGACTGGAGTAAGATCTCTGGCAGAAGGAATGCTCTTCATCAATTAGTCAAGCAGTTATGTCACGCCCAATCCCGCCCCAGCTCCCATTTTGGTGGAGCTTGGAGAAACTGGCATGAAAACACCAAAAGTTTACAAAATTTTTGAGCGACTTCAAGCTGCATCAAAATGTTGTGACTTTTCAAAGCAATTTGCCACAGAATTATTGCAAAATTGCTTTGATGAATCGGGGCCAATATTTCTAGTGCTGCCCATTGTAAGCAGCTATCCTATAAGACAGTGTCTTACCCTTTAACAAAGCTTGCAACATATCTATGGTTATAAGACCGTATCGGAGGAGCACAGGGACACTGAAGCTGGCAGTATCCAGCAATCTTCATGGCTTTAGAGGAGCGCTTACAAGCTGGATAGCAAACAGCTTGTCAGTGCTGCACTTATTACCTAAGATCAGCCACCGCTAACAGCCCACTGTAAACTAAGGACTTAAGATCCCTCCATTCTTGGGAGGATTTTTAATAAGAAGTACAATGTAAAGTTGATTGCTTTTACCTATTTATGATGTTGAGATTTCATTAAAGTCCGCGATCACTAGAAAAAAGCAAGAAATGTGACTTTCATTTAGTATTTTGCTGCTTTGAGAAATTTTTATAATTTCACGCCATTTCGTGTTCATATTTTGTTTGACTTTTTAACACTTTTTATTTTTCATTCTGGCTGCATGGTAAAGGTTATACAATGGTGCAAGTGCGTGGGCTGATCATGTAGTCAATGGTTCAGCTGAGTCTCAAGGGTAAGTACAGAGTAGTGTGATAGAAAAGCAGTGGATAACAAAATATTTTTTTTTCTGGTGGGGTTGGGGCTGTTTTTGGAAACAGATGCAAATGGAAACATGGTGTCTCCTGAAGTAGCAGAAGTTGGCACCTATGTTGTAAAGACGGAAGAATCACCAAGTCTTGGTTGCTTTTAGTTGACCTTCCATTAATAATTGCATCTGGTTTCACATACAGCCCCCTCTGTCTTCTTTCTCCGTGTGTTGCATTTGTTTCATGTAGTCTCTTTGCTCTTACAAGTTATGTTAAAATTTGGGAAGCTGGATGTATCCAGAATAAAGAGCAGCCAGTACGCTAATCACCCCTCATATTATACAGCTGACCACAGATTTCCTCTTGTGTGATAATTGCATAGAGCACATAGTGTACCATTATTCACATATATCTTCATATTCAATGGCTAATATTAGGTGTCGTAAAACCTTTTGCAGCTGTTTTGTAAAGTGTTAAATCTTTTAGACTGAGGGAAAGCTGGAGGACAAACAAGCGCAATAGGCATAATCCAGACATCCACATTTTATGGTGATGCAGAAGTGCTCACTTGGTGATATTGTTCGACAGATCTACACTTTAGGGGGCTCAAGATATCAATCCAGCTGCTGCTCCGCAGGGCGGGGGATACAATGTACAAATCAATTGTAGGAGATGCAGGTGTGCGGTGCTGCTTGTCGGTAGGAAATAGAAAATGACAGAGAGTCCAGAGTATTGTGAAATAATTGCGGTTTTAGTCTCAACTCATTTCAAAGTATCTATAACCTGTACAGTAGAAGAACCACAGAACGTTTCTGTGGATTCTAATGATGAAGAAGTTATAAATACTTTGTTTCATCCGTGGTTTCTCCTGATGAAGAAGTTATAGATACTTGGTTTCATTCTGTGGTTTCTCTTGATGATGAAGTTACAGATACTTTGTTTCATCCGTGGTTTCTCCTGATGAAGAAGTTATAGATACTTGGTTTCATTCTGTGGTTTCTCCTGATGATGAAGTTACAGATACTTTGTTTCATCCGTGGTTTCTCCTGATGATGAAGTTATAGATACTTGGTTTCATTCAGTGGTTTCTCCTGATGAAGAAGTTATAGATACTTTGTTTGATTCCGTGGTTTCTCCTGATGATGAAGTTATAGATACTTGGTTTCATTCCGTGGTTTCTCCTGATAATGAAGTTATAGATACTTTGTTTCATTCCGTGGTTTATCCTGATGAAGTTATAGATACTTTGTTTCATTCTGTGGTTTCTCTTGATGATGAAGTTTTAGATACTTTGTTTCATTCCATGGTTTCTCCTGATGATGAAGTTATAGATACTTTGTTTCATTCTGTGGTTTTTCCTGATGAAGAAGTTATAGATACTTTGTTTCATTCCGTGGTTTCTCCTGATGATGAAGTTATAGATACTTGGTTTCATTCTGTGGTTTCTCCTGATGATGAAGTTATACTGTAGATACTTGGTTCATTCTGTGGTTTCTCCTGATGATGAAGTTATAGATACTTGGTTTCATTCCATGGTTTCTCCGGATGAAGAAGTTATAGATACTTTGTTTCATTCCGTGGTTTCTCCTGATGATGAAGTTATAGATACTTGGTTTCATTCCGTGGTTTCTCTTTATGATGAAGTTATAGATACTTGGTTTCATTCCGTGGTTTCTCCTGATGATGAAGTTATAGATACTTGGTTTCATTCCGTGGTTTCTCCTGATGATGAAGTTATAGATACTTGGTTTCATTCCATGGTTTCTCCTGATGAAGAAGTTACAGATACTTGGTTTCATTCCGTAGTTTCTCCTGATGATGAAGTTATAGATACTTTGTTTCATTCCGTGGTTTCTCCTGATGATGAAGTTATAGATACTTTGTTTCATTCCATGGTTTCTCCTGATGAAGAAGTTACAGATACTTGGTTTCATTCCGTGGTTTCTCCTGATGATGAAGTTATAGACAATTTGTTTAATTCTGTGATTTTTCCTGATGAAGAAGTTATAGATACTTTGTTTCATTCCGTGGTTTCTCCTGATGATGAAGTTATAGATACTTGGTTTCATTCCATGGGTTCTCCAGATGAAGAAGTTATAGATACTTTGTTTCATTCCGTGGTTTCTCCTGATGATGAAGTTATAGATACTTGGTTTCATTCCGTGGTTTCTCTTTATGATGAAGTTATAGACACTTTGTTTCATTCCGTGGTTTCTCCTGATGATGAAGTTATAGATACTTGGTTTCATTCCGTGGTTTCTCCTGATGATGAAGTTATAGATACTTGGTTTCATTCCATGGTTTATCCTGATGAAGAAGTTACAGATACTTGGTTTCATTCCGTGGTTTCTCCTGATGATGAAGTTATAGATACTTTTGTTCCATTCCGTGGTTTCTCCTGATGATGAAGTTATAGATACTTTGTTTCATTCCGTGGTTTCTCCTGATGATGAAGTTATAGATACTTTGTTTCATTCCGTGGTTTCTCCTGATGATGAAGTTATAGATACTTGGTTTCATTCCGTGGTTTCTCCTGATGAAGAAGTTATAGATACTTGGTTTCATTCTGTGGTTTCTCCTGATGATGAAGTTACAGATACTTTGTTTCATTCCGTGGTTTCTCCTGATGATGAAGTTATAGATACTTTGTTTCATTCCGTGGTTTCTCCTGATGATGAAGTTATAGATACTTGGTTTCATTCCGTGGTTTCTCCTGATGAAGAAGTTATAGATGCTTGGTTTCATTCTGTGGTTTCTCCTGATGATGAAGTTACAGATACTTTGTTTCATTCCGTGGTTTCTCCTGATGATGAAGTTATAGATACTTTGTGCATAAAGTTTACGGAAATTCAAACATCCGTCATTGTCATTGAAAAGCCAAAAGTTCAATATCACAATTCAAATCATTGGGAACCAGAGTACTAAGATTAAATATCCACTTGGAATTGTTCCATTTAGGATTTCTTGTTTATACCCACTATTCAGAAATCGATCCTTTAAATTGGCCGCCTCTTCTATATTAGCCAGCCAGATTGGTAGGTGACAACTGGAAGTGGCAATATAACTGTTAGGATCACCTGGCTTACGGTAACATTTAGTAGATTCTGGAGTTTGTCCTGATGAAGACGCTATAGATACTTCAAAATGCACAGCACACACGCATCTCCTAGAATTGTATTGTATACTCTTAGGATGATTCTGCTTTCATCCCAGACCTTTCCCTCCATTTGAATTTTTTCATTTTAATAGTAACTCATAGGGGCGCTATAAGGGTTGTTTAAGATTAGGGAGGGGGGTTTACTCTTTTCCTTTGGCTGTTTCTAGTATTGTAGTCAAACAGACAGACCTGCACGTGTTGCGGCTGTCGAACAGCTATGAGACCTGCAGGCGCGGAGACTTGAACTTATTTTTCAAGCACGCCAAAGACTCTCGGTTAGCACCCGAGCATGCTCAGATAACAGCTTATTCCAGCATGTCTGCTCATCACTGTTAGTATTGAATTCATCCAGATTCTAGTAAAAGAGGTTCAGGGTCTCCATTCTTATTTCTGTATCTTACTTCCTTATTTTTCCCATTAAAATGACAAGTGGGTTTTATGAGTACGGTCACAGTTTGTGGGCTCCATTGGGCACCGGCGGTATCAGTCACGTAGTAGATCTGGCAATGCGTAATGATTTTCATTTGTGATCAGAGCCTAATGCTTAGTTTGTCTGTGGGCCTGTATGCCATCACAATACGATTATTGTAGGCTTCATACACACTATGACTACTGGTAGGGCGCAGCTATGTACATTTTGGTCAGTCATCTATTTAGAATTGTGTTTTGAACCTCTGAGGGTTTGTCTCATGCACATATATGATTTCTTTATGCCTTTCTGATTTGTGTTTTTTATTGTGACTGTAGTATTGTATCATTTCAAGGCAGCAAATTTTGAAAACATTTTTCCAAGTATCAATGATGAATCATGGCCATTTTGTCAACAGAACCAAGGTTCATGAGATGGTAAACTGTTGTTTACCCGGTGAAATCAATTGTCTTGTTCTTCTAAAGACCTCCATACACATTAGTTATCCGTCTGTCATGATCATTTAGCCAACACCTATCTCCCCTTGAGAGAGACTTTGCTTGGTGGCAACTTATCTCATGGAGAACAAAGAGGTAGACTGATAAAATTCAGGATCCTTTTCTCCCTCTACCTCATTTGTCGGGGAAGAGTCGAGGGGCCAAAATTAATTTAAGATTGTTGCTTGATCCCGAAATCGGAGAGTTTGGCCAACTTTAGTTTAATCTGTATGGAAGTCTTTAGTGACAAGGGTTTACTTGAAGATTTTAGATGCACCTCAAAAGTAGTTTTCCAGCCAGAAAAAAAAAACTTGATGAGGGATCTGGATGTTGGACACTTCCTAACCCCCTTCTCTGACATGACTATGCATAGAGAGTGGACTATTGAAAGTATCACTAGTCATATTCCAACATGGAGAGTCGGCGGAGTTTCCTTTCTGTGTCTGAACATATTCAAAAGTGTAATAGGAAAACTGGGGCTAAAATATATATTACGCATATTTTTCCATTGCCACAAGCATATTAAGTTCTTTTTTTCTAGCTGGACAACAACTTTAAGTAAAAATCTTCAGCAGGACAGGGTACCTTAGCCAAGGGGATGTGCGAAATGACTTATCCCTAATGACTGCTTCACTTGAAGGCCTCTGACATGATGAATTGGAGGGGTCCCGTTATCTAGAAGGGTCATGAATGGTGAAGGAGACCGCTTTTAACCATAAAAAAACTAAAACTACAAACCAGTCCAATGTATGGGCACCATTGGAGGAGGGAATATGTTTAACTGTTTCTAAGTTCACATCCTTTAGAAAAGTCTTGACAAGGTGTACCGTACATTTGGAAAATTTTATAATGACTAGTAAGTGTGTACGTAACTTAGAGGCAGATGCTACTATGGAGCCCACGAAGAAGGAGGCCCAAGCTAATGGTGGCCACCAACAATGGATACTGCACTTCCTCACAACTTCTATAATGTTAGCAGATGAAGAGGACCAACTAGTTCAAGCCCATAGACGGGATGGGGACAAGCTGAGTCTTTCTTGTCCCAGATAGGAAAGGACAAAGAGGACACATTTCTATATGGTCTTGCTGGTAACGACTGATCGGTGCGATCAGAAGCTCCAAGTGGGAATTTATTGTTACCTAAACTGAGGAATGTACAGGACTAGAAAAACATTATAAGAACAGATTTATAGCGATTTTCTTTTATTAAAATTTTTAAAAATTCCATTCACACAATATGAAGAATCTGCCATTTTTTCTAGAACCGTTTTACGTACCCGGCTGGTGCGCTGGACAGAATTTTTACTACAGTAATTTCTTAGTGACTTGGTGGGGAAACCCAGCACTTATTACCGGCATTATTTTGGTGGTATTAACCATGAGTGATAAATTATAGATGTAATGGCGCTGGGTGAATCTGGCCGGGGAAGCGTTGGACTAGACTTACCTCTGTCTATGGTTCCCGGTCAGATCATTGATGAATATTTTTTCTGAAACGCACCAGCGCCCGTGCAGCCAGGCTTTGATTCATATTGCCCGCGGCTTGGGCAGCAGGAATAAGGTGACAGGTTCCCTTTAAAATTCACACCACAGGAAAATCCCCTAGCATTACCCTGAGAAAATAAGTCCTCAAAGTCGAAGCGAAACAAGTCCAGTCGGTTCTTTGTTTCCTTAGTTGTTGTCAGGACACATTCTTGAGGGAGGGAAAGGTCATTTTGGGGTTTTTCTACTGTTTTAACCCAGAATTCACATTGGCTTATTACGGCGCATGTTCCTGTCCAGCATCATGTCGTAACGCTAGCATCGTCCTGGTGTAGACCCCTGTTTATAGCAAGGAGACCTGACCGTTACCCATACCATCCCCGGCTGATGGACTCTACCATTGTTGCACATGTGAGCCTGTATTGCATGTACCCCTGTGGCAGTGTTTGGTTGTTTGGTGCCTTGTGTCTGTGGAGTATGTCCTGTATAAAAGGTAAGATAGGGGTGTTTACCGTCAGAAGCCTGCTTTAGGTAATCTTCCATAATTAAGCCTCATTCAGACGTTTGTTTTTCTCCCGCGCGAAAAACGATTATTTTGATCAGACCTTGACTACAGTGTGGGCCGAGTGTCAACAGTTTTTCTCGTATATGAAGAGAAAAGAAAAGTTTCTCCACCTTCTCCTATGTGAGAGCCAGTGAATATCGGATCTCACTCATATACCATCTAAGTGCAGTCCGATTTTTATTGACGGACCCATAGGCTTGCATTGTAGATCAGAACATGTCTACGCGATTTTATGCGAGCTGATCAGTCCGGCGAGAAATTACGGATCCATAGATTATCACAGGTACAAGTGCTGTCCGTAAAAAACATGAATATCATTCGTGCGCGAAAAACGGATGTCTGAATGAGCTCTTAAAAGGTTAATACTCACTAACGTTGCTGATTTTGCTGTGAATGGTTAGATGTGATATTCTGTTGCCTTGAACATACAGCAGGTCACCAATAATGCAATAATGGCATATTTGCACCGAGAACTACAAATACATGCATGTCATGTTTTGGAACAGCCACTTTTCTGCTTTATATTTGTTAAGAAATGTAACATATTGTTTGTTTAATGAGAACCTGTCCGCCCTCCTGACCTGTCTGTTTTAGCGAAAACTTGTATTCCCCATGAAATAACAATTCTCGATCATCTTTTCTTCCAACGCCGTATTGTGCCATTCCTCCGTTGTTTCTCCTAGAAATGTATGAACTAATTGCCAACTGGACGTTACCTTGTGAAAAGGGTGTGTCACCACAGAGTCAGCAGTGATTGGCCGGTGTCGGAGTAGGACCGGACAGACCTCCAGCTGGCAACACCCAATTGTCAATTTAATTCATACATCTCTAGGAGAAATAATGGAAGAACAGAAAAAACAGAGGAGAATATGTTCCAGAATTGTTTTTCTTTTATCGAGGTTATAAGAATTTACTAAAACTGATGTCTCAGGATTGGTGACACTTCCGCTTTAAAGGGAATGTATCACTGCGAATGTGTAGGCCCATATTATTGCCAAGGAAATCGCCAAGGGTGAAGATGATTTTCCGATATGTGATGCTGTAGGTACGTGTCAGAAGATCACAAGGATGATGTTTGATCTTATATCTCGACTGATTACAAAATGAAAGACCCTATACTGAGATTATATTCTTTAGCGTTGAGCTTTTACATCCTTAAAGAACAATGGAGCATCTCTCTAGAAAATGAACCCGCACCTACAGTCAACCAAGTGGTATTTTCAGAGTCTGGTGCTACCAATACTTTAGAGAACTTTGGTTCTGAAGATCAGGCACCACCAATGAGATCATCTTGTGTTCATCTGTCACATAGTATTAAACATTATTCTTTCTGGAGCCCCCTACTAAAACTAAATTTACTTTCTGAACCTCTGTTCTAATGAAGGACGTCAGAAAATGCTGCCTTACCAAGTGCAGAATGCCAGACCTTTAGATGGGAAGAGGATGGACCGTCTTCTAATTTCTTCTTGACAAATTTGAAAGCCTCCGTACAATTTACATAGTTGTCGGCCGAACCATTGTTATCGGCAGCACATGTACCGTTCACACAGGATGATGTGCTGCCGAGAACAATGATTTTTAAAGGGAATCTGTCAGTAGGATAGATCCTCCTAAGCCATCTACATGGGCATGTAGGTCATATAACACGAATTAAATGATACCTTGACATCTGCGATCCAGTGAATGGTTCCTGAGAAATCCATATTTTTTAACTATGTAAATGAGCTGAAAAAATCTTTAGGGTAGATCGTACTCTGGAACAGAGATCATTTCAGCTCATTTACATGTTTTAAAAAACGTGGATTTCTCAGAAACCATTCATTTGATTGCAGATATTAAATAGATCATTTGATTCAACTTTCTACTATCTGCATGCCCATGTAGATGGCTTAGGCCTCATTCACTCGTCAGTATTTTCAACGTACGAAAAAAAGGACCAATTTGGTCCAAGTATCATCAGTTGTAAAAAAAAAAAAAAAAGAAAAGTTTCTCCATCTTCTCCTTTCAAGAAGATCGGACCGCACTCTGAGGTCATCCAAGTGTGGTCCGATCTTTTTTCCCGGACTTGTAGACTTGGTATGTTGATGAATTTGATCAAATCAAAATCTGATGTGTCACTACGTTTTTGCGTGGAACGCTCGGTCCACAAGAAATCATGGACATGTGACTGGCACCTAAGACTATAACAGGTACGAGTTCTATCCGTGAAAACCATATGAGCAAACCGTATGAGAACTACGGACGTGTGAATGAGGCCTTAGGAGGGTTGGTTCTGCTAACAGATGCGCTTTATGCCCTTTAAGCAAGCGTTAAAGCTTTGCTCATTTGTCGGGTGTTTGCCTTATTTTTTAGACAGGCCAATAATTGGGAAGAGTGTTCGGCTTGTCTAAATGGGTCTTGACAAGTTTGATCTTTTGGTGGAGAAACTTTTATCTCCATTAAGATATTGCACTGTTATCTCAATGTCAGCAGGGTAAGCATCAGTCAATATCAAGCTTTTTTTTTTTACGCATGATAATTTGTCACTATTGACAAGTCATTCATTTCAGGTTTGGAAATTTTTTCGGTGCTGATGACCACACTACACTAACTGAACCAAACTTAAATCTATAAAGACTCATACAGTGATTGTTGCTAGGTTCAGTATCCATACTGCTAAGGCCTTCGGAATACTAAGATGGCCCTCAGAATACTAAGATGGTCCTCAGAATACTAAGATGGTCCTCAGAATACTAAGATGGTCCTCAGAATACTAAGATGGTCCTCAGAATACGACGATGGCCCTCAGAATGGTATTATGATCCTCGGAGTACTACGATGGCCCTTGGAATACCACTATGGCCCTCTGATTACTATGATGGCTCTCTGACTACTTTGATGGTCCTCGTAATATGACGATGGCCCCCAGAATACTACGATGGCCTTCAGAAACCTACAATGGCCCTCAGAATACAATAATGGCCCTCGGAATAGTACGATACCTCTCGAAATAGTACGATGGCTGTCAAAATCTTACAATGGTCCTCG
The DNA here is from genome assembly GCF_051348905.1 of Ranitomeya variabilis. NCBI lineage: Eukaryota > Metazoa > Chordata > Amphibia > Anura > Dendrobatidae > Ranitomeya > Ranitomeya variabilis. The sequence goes on from NC_135237.1 coordinate 519,123,615, forward strand.
GAATACTACGATGGTTCTCGGAATAGTATGATGGGTACGATGACCCTTGCAACCATCTTGTTCTTTGGTGTGATACATTCCCTTTCTTTCATATTTCAGCTTGATATCTCCTGAACGTACAGTAATATTTGCAAGCAATGTTTTTTGTGAATGACGATGACTTATCATTGTGTAAAAATGGTGATTTCTTTATTCTTTGCCGTTTTGATTGATGTTAATTGTTGAATAATATTGGGTCAAGAGAAACATGAATACGTATAAATCTCTCCTCCCTGAAAATATAACAGACGGTCAACTGAGCGACTTTTTGACTAACGTTACAGGAATTGCGAAGCGGCAGATAGACACCCATATCAGAGATCCAGGTCCACAGAACAACGGCCTGTACTTGAGCGGACCAACTGCCGCTCCCGATCCACTGAACGCCCTGACTCAAACCTCATGAGGTCGATGCCTTCATTAATGACGGGAAGATCAGCCCCTCCTTCACCTGCCTTATCGAGGTGAAAAAATCCAGCAATGGCTCAGTCTTAATTCCTCTCCTTCTCCCTCCCCGCTCCCCACAGAATCACCATTTTATTTTCCCAGTAGCTCTCTCCAGTCTCTTTGTCATTCTTGGCTGATCACGTCTTTAACAGTAGATACTAACGTTCCGACTGCTGGCACACTACTTATATTCTCTGCTGGATATAATGGTGTGGATGCCATTGTACGTTGTTTACTAACCGTATTTAACTGCATTCGTTTTGTGATTATTTCTCATTGTTCAGGAAAGCCTGGTTTTAACCCATAGAGCACCCCACCCCATAACAATCACGTCTTCTCTTGCAGAGTGAGAACTTTGTTTGTCCTCATCAGACATTGCTTAACCAGCAGCGGCTCCATGTCATCATATCGCCCCTTTTCATGATGTTTTATTTTTAATTGACTTCATAATTGAGATTCTTGCTCTTTTTTTCCGTTGTAGCAGTTAATAAGTTCAGAAAGGCGTATCTTGTCTAAAGAAAGCATTTGGTACAGCTTGGAGGACGAGACCCGGGTCCCTTCTGGTTTCGGAGAACAAGCTTGCATGCGATGTTTTCTTTTTTCCAGCAGAAGATATATTTTTCAGCACTTATTAACCTATTATAAATCACAGAGGAATTTACGGAAGTTAGAAATGTCCAAGGACACCGGAAATCAATCACAGATGAAGCAGGGCTTGGTTCGGCATTTCGGCAAAACCCATTGTGTAATCTAGGATTTTGCATAGGCGAAGACTTAATGGAGAAATGGAACTTCTCAAAAGTTTGATTTATTCAGAAGGGGCATCAGAAAATGTTTCTTGGTCACAATAATTCATAATACATGCTTTGTAAGGATTTGCTTTTTAGTCACAAACAGCGCCATCATTGGCCAGTAGCTGTGTCTGGTACTGCGGCTAAATAAAATGCCAGATGCTGCCTATGTGTAAGAGTGGCCCTGCTTGGGGTAAGAAAAAAATATTCCTACCTATGCCCTTTTAAATAATTGCTTGGGCAGCGACTTATAGATCAACTCTATACCTTGAAAAAGGTAATTATGTGTCCTGTACTTTTGTGAGAGATAATATTACTATGGTAAATGGGTGACCAATAAACATTACCAGGGAGACAGTTCTGAAAAAAGTGGACTGGACTAAAGTAAGATGTAGACATAGGACCTTCCACAGGGACAAGAAAAAGGTCCTGATGTTGGTTTATGCCATCACTATCCCGAATGAGAGTGGTACTCACCTCTCCCTTCACACCTGGTAGTTTCCTCCTACGGGGACCAAGTAGACCACCAGAAAGGCCTCCACACCCAGAGAGGGTCCCAATACTGGGAATAACAGGGATCACAGCCGCTATGATATGAGATAGATAGATAGATAATAGATAGATAGATAGATAGATAGATAGATAGATAGATAGATAGATAGATATGGGATAGATAATATATGATAGATAGATAGATAGATAGATAGATAGATAGATAGATAGATAGATAGATAGATGGATAGATAGATGATAGATAGATATGGGATAGATGATAGATAGATATGGGATAGATGATAGATAGATAGATAGATAGATAGATAATAGATGATAGATAGATAATAGATGATAGATAGGTAATAGATAGAAAGATAGAGATAGATAATAAATAGATAATAGATAGATAGAAAGATATAAATTGATGATAGGTAGATATGGGATAGATAATAGATAGATCGATAGATAATAGATAGATATGAAATGGATAGATGATAGATAGATAAAATATAGATATGGGATAGATAATAGATAGATAGATGATAGATTAATACATAGATAATAGATAGATATTAGATAATATATTATTCATGCATAATAGATGGGATAGATAATAGATAGATAATAGATAGATGATAGATAGATGATAGATAGATAATAGATGGATATGGGATAGATAATAGATAGATGATAGACAGATGATATATAATAGATAATAGATAGATGATAGATAGATAATAGATAGATATGAGAGATAGATCGCTCGCTCTTCTCCCTGGTACATACACCTCCGTAGCATTAGACCGCAGCATTCTCCCTCCGTAGATTCCTCGGTGTTCTTTATAATGGTTACTCTGTGTCACCTCTGTTCTCACCATCTTAATTAACTTTTGAGTAATTTTGTTAATCATCATGTCCCATAACAGCTTCTTTACTGTAATATTGAGTATTAACCTGTGTGATGAGACTGTCTCTATGTATCAGGTCCACAGAGCGCTGACATGTGAATATTGGCTTTCTCTCTCCTGTGTCTTCTGCTTTCATTGTGCCAATGTCACCACCGTGTGATAGAAAGTGACACCGCCAGTCAGTCTGTTTTGCGGGGAGCTAGTCCCCATTTTCTACCAGAACTTGGTAGAATGACATGATCACGTATGTGGTATGGATCTTAACTATGTGCAATTTGTTTAAACATATGTCTTCTAGGGCACATCCGCGCACCGGCTCCGTACAGACCAGCCCATCAAGCACCCCACTATCAGGACGTAGAGGCCGCCAGCTACCACAGCTTCCGCCAAAGGGTTCGCTGGACCGAAGTAAGTGCAAACTTTTCCAAAAGCTAAATCCATTGTTACAGATGTGATCTGATTCATTAATTTGTGGTTCCTGACTGTCGTGTGACGTGGCGTACAGAAGCGTGGTCTGTGTATCCCGGTACTGCATGTGTGGTTTTTACCTAAGTTTGTTGCTTTGCTAGAATATTGTCTTGAATGTTTTTTTAGACTTGTACAGACGTTTTAGTCGGTGGAGGTCTGGGTGCTGAGGGTCTCTCCTCTGGGACTGATAACAAGCCGAATAGAAGGTCTATAAGGCCTTCTTCAGTCTTGGAGGAGAGCATCGCTTCCGTTCATCGTTTTAGCATTTGGTGGAGAGGTCTCAACACCTGGACCTTCACTGGTCAAAGCTTCTGACATGTCTCTATGTCATAAAAGTTTTCTGAAAGTGCCGTTACACTTAAGGGACAGTCTCCAGACAGTCATTGGTGGTATATCTCTGGGATATGTAACAAAGGTTCGACCAATGAGGGTCCAAAAGTTGTAATTTCCACCATTTGGATTTCGTTTGCAAGTCCTGTGGACATCCCACCAATGCCTGGAGACGGCCCCTGTAATAGTCAAAATTGTGTCCCCATACTCCATGTATCATCAGGGACACCATTGTACTGCTGCTTCCATTATGTCACCAGATCTTATACTACATTTTCAATCACTTAAATGGCCGTCCCCATCTTTCGCGACCACAAGTGACCTAATAGTGAGGTGAGAATGTGAGATAAATGGTAGGAAATCTCTCTAGTGTAATTCACGATTCCATAGTCATCGTCTGATGTTTCTCCTCTGTTGCCTCTTAGAGATGACCATTTTGGATTATAGTTTCCTCACATTGAGATACCGAAAAATCTGTACAGAGACATATTGTTAAAAGGATAGCCTTAAAGGGGTTTTCAGTTTTGGAAAACCCCTGTCCCCAGGCACAGTCTGTTAAAAAAGAAAAGAGGAATGTATTTTAACCACCTTCCTTGGGTCCGGTGCTGAGTCTCCGCTGCTGCCTCTTGGTGTCTGTTATTGTCTGAAGCACTGTCATGCTGTTGACGGCGCTGCAGCCAATCAATGAGCTCAGCCTCTGGGAGCGCTTGGTGTCGTCAACTCTAGCCACTGAGCTCACTGATTGGCTGCAGCACTGCCAATATGACGTCAGCGTTGCAGACGATAACAGAATCTGGACGCTTTGACCGATTGAGACTCGGCACTGAACCTGGGGAGGGTGAGTAAAGCAACAGTTTTATTCAGTAGCCTCAGTCAGTCTTGTCTTCATATTCCATCCCCCATAGCAGTACCTCCACATCAGGAGCCGTAGCTCTAAGAGGTTCCATGTGGTTCAAAGCTAAAGCACATGCACTATATGTTTGAGACGGCCCAAGCCCAAGCATGCTCAATGAGTCCTAATACTACTGAGCATGTGCGGAACTGCACGCTGCCACTGACACCTTGCACGGCTCAGTAGCAGGGAGAGCGGTTCCAGTTCCCTTGAATGAGACACCTTTGATGAGGTCCTGCACATTGGAATACTGGCATCCTAAAACGAGGTCACCTGATCAATATACGCAATGTCAATACTTATGGGGAAAATCCAGATCCATGGTGAAAACGGAGGTAAAAATGTAAAAGTAAGTGAGTTTTCATGTTGGGCACCCATTCTCGGGATCAGTGGGGCTCAGTGTGGTTTGGATACTTTGCATCACTATAATTGTACTATGTGGATAATTTACGCCAAAACACCGGCAACAACACACGGTATTGCCCTGGGCGTCATCCAACCATTGGCTTCATTTACTGACCAGAGTCCTGGCAATTACTTCGTGCAGGGGTCTGCTAAATCTTCTACACTTGGGTTGTTTTTTCCAGCTTTTTTGGGGGGCTTTATTTTTTTAATTGTAATGTTGTGCTTTTGTCTTGAGGCTTTGCACATATCGCTAATTCCCAGTTTGTAGTGTTAGCTGAAAGAAAGCTCCAAGCGGCCGCTGAATGGCCACTTGGAAATAACGGAGAAGTGTTTTTCCTACTTTTTACATATTGTCATAATAGTGACATCAGTGGGGCTATGCCGCTCGTCATTACATCATTGGGGCTTCAGTAGCGTAACCTCATGGGCCCCAATACAACACCCATAGCAGGGACCCAATTATCAAGGCTACTGGTTTTCTCGCATGGGCCAAATTGACTTTTTGATCCCTCCATACTCTCCAGGGCCCTAGAACTACTGTAACCCCTGAACTCTAAATTTGCGCCCCTGCCTTCTAACAGTGTCGGACTGGGCTGGCAAGGGCCCACCAGTAACATGGAATCCCAGAAGGACCTACTGTTGATTAGATGATTATTTTATCTGTAAATATTAAATCAAGGGTATTAGCACCTCTTATCAGCACAGAGGCCCACCTGGGAATTCTCCTGCTTTCCGGGGGGTCAGTCCGAGTCCTGGTGCAGCTTCCTCTCTACTGGACACTATGAAAGCCATATTTCCTCCATTTATTACAATGAGAAATGGTGGCACCAAGACCACAGGCGTAAGTTGAAGCTCCACAATGCAGAATTAGTAACAGGTCTTCCCCCCCACCACCTGTCATTTGGGATTGGTAATACTGGTGTCTTCTTATATGGCGAGAGCACTAGGACGCAGGAATGACTGTTACCTCTGCACCCTGCTGCCGACCCCATTGCGGTACCTCCTAGGACATGGTTATTATAGGGAAACCCTTAACATACTGCCATACATATTGTGCCGGATCGTGATGCTGATGGTAGTTGGCATATGGGCATCGATAATATGGTTTTCCATCACGATCACAGTCAATGCCATTTTATTTTTCATACTTTATAAGTCATTTAACTGTAACCAGATTAGCTCAATAGTGGTAGGCGTTATTCTTCATTGATTTGCTCGTAGAAAGGTCATGTATTCATATCACTTGCTGTGTTGCAGTGGCACTGCGGACTCTCTGCCAACAGTGTAATTGGTTTTGCATTAACCTTCACTTTTTTTTTACCGATTCTTCAACATTTAAAGTGTAGCCTCCCCGCCGCGCTGCTCTATTATCCCATCATTCCTGCATTTAAAAGGAGTCATACCAACAATAGAAGTATATTAGAGTGTAGGTTCAACTTAGAAACCAAAGGTGACCCTATGCTTATAAGCAGCAAGATCTTTTACTCTAGCCTAGTCTCCGATCTGACATGCAAAGCTGCAGCCTTAGCAAGCAAATCTCAATAGCTCATCGAGGCGGAAAAAATGCAAAATGCAAAGAAGTCGCTTGGTAGGCGGCTGCATAGCTGTTATAGGGAACCTGTCAGACTGTTTTGGGGTCATCAAACTAATGACATATCTGGGCAGGGTAGAAAAAAGACGGGTTTACACGTATCTTCCTCGCTGTATGAATGTACGATCACGGAGAAAATTCACTTTGCGGCTGTGACCGTGTAGAGGGCGAGAGGGTTCTTGGCTCGTGCATCTATCCCCCGCCGAGAACCCCCCCTATTTGCTGGATTGATGTCTCTTCTGCTCAACTTTGTTGCTGATAACACCCATGAAATAAGGTCAGACGCTATTCATACCTCATGTAAAGATACAAGAAGGGGTGGGCACTTCCCAGTAATAGGGGTCATATAGGATTCCTACCTCTCCAAGCACAGTATGTAATCTTCCTTCCGGGCAGCGCGACGTCTATGGCCCGTAGGCTGGAGAGCGCATGCGCCAGGGCGGATACAAACCGCGCATGCGAGATATTTCATGGGTGATGCCAGTAACATGATGGATCACAAGAGACATCAATCATGCACATGAAGGATGATTTTAGACTGGGAATAATATAGAGGATCTATGCACTTTTAGGGAGTTGGATTTCATTTAGGGAAAGTTTCAAAGTTGATTTTTTTTCAGTGATTCCAAATTCATTTGGGACCAGGTGACCCTAAAGCTTTTGACAGGTTATTTTTAGGGTCATATTCACGTTTTGTTCGATGGGCAATATTTCGACCTGGGTCACTATCTGCATGTTTCCTAGATGTATGGGCTCTTCTAGTGTTCTAAATCCTATAAAGACATACATAACCCCCCACCACCCCTTAATATTGTCACCCATCCTTGGCCCCTTCTTGATACACTATTCTGCATCCTGGACCTCTTCCTGTAATATTGCCCACTGTCCTGTGGCCTTCTAGTAATAATATCATCCTGGGCTCCTTGCAGTATTAATGTCCAACATCCTGTGCCCCTTCCAGTAACAATGTGCCCGATTCTGGCCACCTTCCAGTAATAATGTACAACATCTTGGCCCCTTCCTGGTATAATGTCCCCCATCATAAGCCCTTTCCTTGCCCCTTCCTTGTATAATGTCCCTTTCCTGGCCGCTTCTTAATATGTCACCCATCGTAAGCCTCTTCCTGTAAAAATTTCTCTTTGCTGGCCGCTTCCTGATACAATGTCACCCATCGTAAGCCCCTTCCTGTAAAAATGTCCCTTTCCTGGCCCCTCTCTGGTATAATGTCTCTTTCCTTTCCCCCTTCCTGTTATAATGCCCCCATCATTACCCCCTTCCTGCAATATTGTCCCTTCCCTGGCCTCCTTCCTGGTATAATGTCCCCATCCTTCGCCCACGATTGTTACACTCCTGCGTACAAAGCCCAAAGTTGCTAATTCATCTCAGCAAAAATGTTCAGGTCACTGGCCTTAACCTGTAAGTAAAAAACCGGCAAAGGCAGAGTCACTTATTAGACCCCCTTCCTGGAAGCCCACACCCGGGGCATGTGTCCCGCCATTCCTTCTCCTCATTAATTCTATAAGAAGCAGCAAAATATTGCGAACTGCATTTCTAACCCACGACTGTGTGCTTCTGGGTGCAACACTATATTCCCACTTTCAATAGTCTTGTTAATAATAATAATAATAATAATAATAATAGTTTTGAGTTTATTTGTTACAAAACACCAAGTCATCGTAGAAGAATTCATGGCGTGGACTATTTTCCTCTCGCTGTGCTGTTTTCACTTCATTAATTCCTCTCCGTCCTCTGAAACACCTGCAATTGCTAAAACCAGAAGGCGGCAGCGGTAACGATATTGTAATAAATGTCTATAAGAGCCGCTTCTCTGTATTAAATCTGGAAGCACAGCTTGCACCAGATCTAAAAGTAGTAATATATATATATATATATTTGGAGGATATTTTAATTTACAATGTATTTTTATGAGTCGCTATAAACAGCTGCGATGGCGTCCAGCCTTGTGCCGAGTCAGCAGTCATATCCATTCCATACGTTTCCTGTGTGATAGGAGTCGTGTTATGTTTTATTTATTGCACCTTGTACAACCCTAGATACAAAGCATCCCTGCTATATGAGAGTGTAATAAGGGTCCATTTTCCATTCTATAGTCCTAACATAATATTGGCTGAAGGTAAAGGGAGCGTACAGTGAAGCTTCTGTGACATGACCAGTCTAAGACAGGCGCTCGTCTGGCCCAAAACGATTTGCCTCCTCCCTCTCACATACACATGCACCCCCAGCTCTACAGGGGGTGAATATGTTCTCAGTGGGGAAATTGGAGTAAACTGTTGGCAGACACCTCTTGAGAACAAAAGGATTGGGCATATTAACCTCTAGCTGCCCAGTCCTCCTCTCCGTTGGGGTAGACTCATTTGACACTGCCATCTTCTGTAAGAACTAATAGATGGTAGGCTGATCCCGCCAGAAGCGACAGATTCTGCCAACCATAATCTAACCTGTATAATAAGATTAAAGGGGTATTCCGGCAAGAATAGCTTATCATCTGTCCACAGGATGGGTGGGAGTGGAGCACCGAGACCCCACTGATTGCCACGATGGTGGCTTTTGCATATGTGCACTGTTGCTCCATTCGTTCTATACAGGATGTCTTTGGAATGTGAGAGGAAACCGGAGAACCCGGAGGAAACCCATGCAAACACGGGGAGAACATACAAACCCCTTGCAGATGTTGTATTCGGTGGGATTTGAACCCTGGACCCCATCGCTGCAAGGCTTCTGTGCTTACCACCGAGCCACCGTACAGTGCTAACCACTGAGCCACCATACTGCCCTCCCTACTGTCTAGTCATCTCAGACACCTCATTCCCAGCTGTTCAGTGAAACTCTGCAGCATTTCAGATTGAAAAATAGGTATCTACCATGATGGTGCCAGTCTTTGACGCTTGCTGCCCATCGTTCGGGCAGATTTAACCACTTGACAGGTTCCCTTTAAGGACTAATTTCTCATAAAGATGATAATGTGTGCAACCTGTAAAGCGCTGCGGAATATGTTAGCGCTATATAAAAATAAAGATTATTATTATTATAAAACATTGTCAAGACATGCTAGTAAAACCCTTCACAAGCTGCAATTCAACTCATAACCACTGGGTGGCCACATGGAAACACAAGTGGCATAAACCTCTTGTGACAGAGTACTACAATAGAATGTTTTTCTTTCATTCTGTCCATCTTGCTTCTTGGGATATTAGTTAAACGATATGAACACCTACAGGGAAATCGTTGTTTTTTGGGGGGTTTTTTACTGAAATGTATGTATATTAGATTATAACATTTTTTTCCATGTGATTTCCATTAAAAATGTAGCACTATTTGGCTGTTGGTTACCTGATTACAGGATAACATTAAGTCCATCAATGAGCTTGTTCTGACGGAGTTGGTAACTTATTTTTTATTTGTCTTTTACTCCGCTCTTCTCTGCTGATTTATGACCATAGACCACATCAAAGTTGAGATGAGCTTTGATGTGATCATGAATAAGAGAGGAGCTCACAGATAAAAGAGGAGGAAGCTCGCAGATTCTTCATTATCAGTTAATTCATTCTGCATGCTTTAACGCCTGAATGGGGCGACATTTTTATGGATCCCAAATTGCAAAAATGACCCCAAAGGTGTCTTGTATTCCCCGTATTACCCAGTATTCTTTAAGAGCAGAAGTAAGTGAGAACATACCGGCATTTGACAGCACTATTTTTCTCCTTGATGTCCATAAATGAAACCACCCAAGGGAGTGTAGTGGACCAAGCTTCCATCATTATTAAAGCCCCTTTCTACCTTTTTCCTGTGCAACCCCTATGTATTCTATTGATTACCCAGACTGTAAAGACCACACAGTAATATCTAAAACACCATCTGACTTGTATACATAATAGCCCCATTTCCCAGTGTACTACTTTTCACAATAGTTTACACCTAAAACTTAAAGGAATCCTATCAATCAATGGATGCACGATTGCAGCTAGTTTTGTTTTTCTCTGAAACGCACCGATGTCTTAGAAAAAACATAGTTTAAAGATCAGCGAAGAGACTAGAATCCTAGAATGTTAGAGTTGGAAGGGACCTCCGGGGTCATCGTGTCCAGCCCCCTGCTCAATGCAGGATTCACTAAACCATCTCGGGCAGATGTCTGTCCGGCCTCTGTTTGAAGACTTCCATTGAAGGAGAACTCACCACCTCCTGTGGCAGCCTGTTCCACTCATTGATCACCAACACTGTCAAAAAGTTTTTTCTAATATCCACCATAATCTGTATCATTTAGACTGGCACTGCCCTCGGCTGGTTCTCCCCGCTCCAGTTCAGATGATTGACAGGTCTCTCCCGACGTACACAGATAAAAAAGATCTGATAATCAGTTAGATCAATGTGGAGAGAAGTCAGATGGTGATGGCGGCGTTCTAGTCTCGTCCCTTGCTAGATCTTTAAACTATATTTTCTCTGAAACGTAGGAGCATTTCAGACAAAAACATATCTGGATGCAGTGATCCGTCCAGACTCGGATTCATACTCCCCACGCGTTTTGGGCAGTGCGAATCAACGGACCAGTTCCCTTTAAATCTGAGTGACTTGCACGCCATTCATACTTTTCTATGTGATGTGTTTATTCCATCTGGTTTACGTGGTGCTCGTTACAAAATACCTTCTGTTTTAACCCTTGTGTTTTGGTTCCCTTTTCTGTCTTCCCTAGAAAATGGAGACAAGGAGATAGAGCTTTTTGAAGGTCTGTACACCATGAAGGGTTTGTTTTCACTTACCCCTTTGAAGGGGGAAATAGAACAAAATGAACCCAACTGCAATTGATATCTTTATGTCAGGCCCAACTGTTGATACTTTTAGATTAGGGAAAAAGTTTGAGGGTAAGACCACAAAGACTGCTGTCTACAAGTGTCCAAAACAATGCACCCCTATGGGGGCCATAACCTGTGCTGATTGTGTGTCAAGATTGGGTGGTTATTGGCCACTGTGGGTGGGCAGAGGTTCAACTGCAGGCCAGCTCTCCATGTGGTCCCACCCGTAGGCTAAAAATTAAAGGATACTGGTTGCCCATAAGTTTTGAACACAGCCATTTCTCATGTTCTTATGAGATACCAATTCCGTTCTGAACCCTCGGTAAGGTTCGGTGTCACGGCTTCCGCAAACAAATGTGGTGGATTTTACCTGTAGATTTGCACATGTAAAATCCACATTGGATTACAGTACTAGGCAAGTGCGTGACATGTAACAAATTTCATCCACATGCTGAAGACTTTTCCCATACGACCTGTAGTGTAAATTTTGTCAATTTTGTTGTCCATTGAGTCAACGAGTAAGAAAACAATTTCCAAGTAATGTTGCGTTTAAGATTTTGTTATGGATTTACAGGTAATCTGCAGCAAAAATCTGAAAACCCATGACTTTCATTTGCTTCTGCGCTAAAATCGACAGAGATCATTCCATAGTAACACGCACAACTAAATCCACACAATTCAACGCTGATTTGATTTTGTGTTTCCATCCGGATTTGCTATGGCAATTACTGTATCTACAGCAAATCCGACATGTGTGGGCGTACATTAAGGGTACAAGAGCCAAACAATGTGGCCATGGTGCAACCGTAAAATGGCTGAAAATTAGCAATCACTTGATTTTGCAGAGGAACAGCTAGTTCACCCCCAAAACCTCTATGATCAATGATGCATGTTTGTGGATGAAACATGGATAATCCCCGAACTTCTATGTCAAGTTATTCTAAGTGATATCAATTGCAGTGCCTTGTGGTAGTGATGTGTGTGTTTTAGATAGTTTTTTTTCTATTGACTGTAATGTCCGACATAGACTTTATCCGGATTAATTCTACACATTTGTGTTTTATCCTGACGTATACACTTTGTATTTAATCTGTCTCAGTCATATACATTCTTCTTTAGACAAAGGGGCCGTGTCACGACACAGCTGTCGGGTGACCCGGGACCAAGGGTTCCTTCCCTGTCCTTAACACTAGGGGGTGCCCTAGCTCACCTTACTTCCCGGGATACTTCTGAAAGTGAAGGTGAAGAGCCTGGGGCCTCCACCCTTGCCTTATTTCCTGAGTAATCCCTCCGTCTGTTCTCTTCCCCCACCCAGGGAAGAGGGGTGCTATTATGCACCCTAGTACACCAACCCGACAAACAAGGCAACACAAACAAGGGTCAACAGAACACTCCAGGCATACAAAATATTCACTCACATATAACAGAGGAATGCACTGGGGCGTGGAGGTAGTTGAATAAACCAAAATAAAGGACAGGGAATTACCACACATACAAACCAAACAACAGTCACAGATATATGAATTCCTCTGCCTCCGTTAGCCATGCAGCAAATGCTAGCTCTGACAAGGATTTGTAACAGAGCCCAGATTATAAAGGGGAAAGGAGTGGCTAACTGAGCTCAGCTGTGAACACAGGGATTTTCAACATGGCCGATTAATCCCTGTTCTGCCTGAAGAAATAATCACATTTCAAATGAAGGAGAAGTGCTTCTCAGCACCAGAGTAGAAACAATCAGACACTGTGGTCTTCTGGCTCCACACTGTCGCGGTAACCCCGTGACAGTAACCCCTCTTCTACGAGGTACCTCCTGAACCTCAAGATCAGGCCTATCGGGGTGTGCCACGTGAAAAGCCCAGACTAGTCTGGTCACATGAACATCAGATGCTGGTACCCATATCCTCTACCCAGGACCGTACCCCCTCCAATGTACCAGAAACTGAAGCGACCACCAAACTAGATGAGAATCCAAGATCTTCGCAATCTGAAACTCCAAGTTTCCATCGACAGTGACAGGAGACGGTGGTAGAGGTGATGGTACTGAAGATGCAACGTACTTTTAAGGAAAGATCGATGGAATACATTATGGATCCTAAAGGTAGGCGTTAAAGCAAGGCAAAATGCTACGGGACTGACGATAGCTACTGTTAAATATACTTATTTCGTATATTTATTTATTCAGGACTCTTTACCAGATGCGATACTCTAAAGAAAATGTCACGATGTTTCTTATAAAAAATGTAGTGGTTTATTGGATTGTCCACCAAAAAGCATCATTGCAGCAAAACATAAAATAGGTGAAATAGTTATAAAGATTGTCTATTTGTCCATATCAGAGTTTTTTCCCCATCTTTCCTGTGATCCTGAATGGTAGATGGCGTCTGTCTCTGTCCAAAGCATGGTAGAAGTCCATCAAGAAGCACGTGGCTGACTCACATACCAACTGTCCATTTGATGTCTGTGTGGAGTGTGAGCGAAGTGTCCCAAGAGAACGTAGAGAGAGAACGAAGAGCCCCCTTACTGTGGGTCATGTTATATACATCCCACAGAGCACGTGTTCTCTCTATATGATGTTAACTATCCTGAGCTAAATATATATACATGTAATGTCAGCGAAAGGCAATGTGCTCTGTACAGAATTGAGAATAAGAATAAATCAATAATTAATATTTATCAGCTATGATCTTATAAGGACCGATAAACCTGGGACCCAGTTTCCAAGACAGAACATTAAGCTAGAGGACAGCTACACCAAGTCACCAACACATAGTTCCGGACCCACCAAACGTCTCTGATCAGTCGCACTCTTATATTTGGATCCCATCTAACTCAAATTATTCGTAACCCCCTGCCATATGGTAGTAATGGAAGATGAAAACCATTCCTCTTCCGGTAATCCAGAAGGGCGATTACTATTAAATGAACTAAACTGAGGATGTAACCCATATGCGCCAAGAACGCTGACATACCGGTCGATTCCTGACAACGATTATTTACAGCAAATTCGGCTAACGGTAAATAGGTAAATAGGTAACCCAGTCCTCCTGATTTTCAGCTACAAAACACCTGAGGTATGTCTCCAGATTCTGGTTAACCCGTTCAGTCTGCCCATTAGACTGCGGGTAAAAAGCAGAAGAAAATGACAAGTGAATCCCCAAACTGGTGCAAAGTGCACTCCAAAACTTGGAGACAAATTGCACCCCCTGAACAGAAACAATGTCAGTCGGGATCCCATGCAATCTAATTATTTCCCTGATGAAAACTTTGCCCCAAGGATTTGGCGTTCGCTAAAGCTGGTAAAGCGATAAAATGAGACATATTACTGAATCTATCTACCACCACCAGTATTACAGTATTCCCTTCCAACACAGGAAGATCCATGATAAAATGAGTCTAAGGTCTACTGGGAATCTCGAGCGGTTGGAGAGCCCCCGACGGGTGAGTATGAGAGGTCTTAGAAGGCGCAGAAACACTGCAAGTGGCTACATACTCACCGACATCCTGATGATCATCTTGCCACCAAAAACGCTGAGTAAGCAGATCAGCGGTGGCGTTATTACCAGGGTGTCTGGCCAACACTGAAACGTAATGTTCGCTAAGGATGCTAATGGGTGAGTATGAGAGGTCTTAGAAGGCGCAGAGACACTGCAAGTGGCTACATACTCCCGGACATCCTGATGATCATCTGGCCACCAAAAACGCCAAGTAAGCAGATCAGCAGTGGCTTTATTACCAGGGTGTCCGGCCAACGCTGAAACGGGATGTTCGCTAAGGACGCTAAGATGGAGATTAACAGGAACAAACAGTTTACTAAATGGACAGGCAGCAGGGGCATCCCCCTGAGCATCAACAATCTCTTTCCAGAGCATATAGACGCCATAACCACCCCTTTTTGAAGAATAGGTACCGGTTCACACTTACTTCCTCATCCAGGAAAGCAACGGGATAAGGCATTAATGTTTTTGTTCCCCGGCCTATATGTGACAAAATGTAAACCTGGGAAAGAACAATGCCCATCTTTCCTGTCAAGGTGTTAGACATTTCGCCAATTCCAAATATACCAGATTCTTATGCCCTATGATTACCATAACTAGGTGAACCGTTCCCTCCAAAAAATGATTCCAGTCTTCAAAATCCTGTTTGATTGCTAAGAGTTCCTTGTTACCAATGTCAGAATTTTGTCAGCAGGTGACAGTTTTTTAGAAAAATAAGCATATGGTTGCCATTTACAAGGAGACGAACCTTGCGACAATACAGCACCCACTCCCACCTTAGATGCATCGACCTTAATGATAAAATACTGAGAGAGGTCAGGCTGTATAAGGATCGGTGCAGAAGAAAAACACCTCTTCAGTGTATCAAATGCCTCCCTGGCAGAACTGGACCACTTGAAGAATATCCTTAAGAGGTTTGGCTACTACCAAAAAGTTCTTTATGAATTTACGGTAGTAGCTGGCGAAACCTTAAAACCTTTGTAACGCCTTTAAATCCACAGGACGGTCCCAATCCAATACTGCCCGTACCTTTGCCGGATACATGCGAAAACCAGTGGAAGACAACATATATCCTAGTAAAGAGATCTCCTCAACCGAGAACATAAACTTCTCGGGTTTGACATATAATTTATTGTCTCAGAGTATACGTAAGACCTGCCTGACATGTACCTGGTGTGACTTAAGGTCAAGAGAATAAATTCATTTGTCATACAGATGGATAACCATGAATCTGCCTACCAGGTGACTAAAGATGTCATTTATAAAGTGCTGAAAGACGGCGGGCGCGTTCACCAACCCAAAAGGAATGACCAGATTCTCATAGTGTCCCTCAGGTGTATTGACCACTGTTTTCCACTCATCCCCCTCTTTAATGCGGATGAGAGTATATGCCTCCCTGAGAACCATTTTGCCCCTATAATTTGAAAGGCGAGATCTGGAATGAGAGGGAGCGGATAAGAATCACGGACAGTGATCGTATTGAGTTGACGGAAATACAGGCAAGAGCGTAACTCCCCCCGTCTTTTTTCTTTACAAAAATGAACCCCGTGGTGATCGGGGTGGTCTGATATGACCTTTAGCCAGGCTTTACACGATGTAGTCCTTCATGGCCTGTCTCTCTGGACCAGAGATATTATAGAGTCTGCTCTTGGGCAACCTGGCACCAGGAACTAAATTAATGGCGTAATCATAAGGACAATGGGGAGGGAGTTCTTGGCACCTCTGCTCTGAGATCAAATCCCCAACATCTGACAGGTAACTAGGCACAAACTGGGTATCCACCCTGGCAAACCAGGTACCCAAGCAGAGTCCTTGATAATACCCACTCCATTTTACTACTTCTTGAGTCTGCCAATCTACTACAGGATTATGCATAGCGAGCCAAAGAAGTCCCAGTACGACAGGCGAGGGCAGACCCTCTAGCACATAACAGTCTAACACCTCAGTGTACATGGCCCCCACCTGAAGCTGTAAGTCTTGGACGACTTGAGTAAAATGCCCGGTCTCAAGGGGGCGGAGTAGATGGCTATTATCTGTATGAGTCTGGACTGAGCATGTGGGATGAGGCCTTAGACCTGGACAAACCTAGCGTCTATAAAATTAAACCCTGGCCCACTGTCCAGAAATGCAGACACGTCCACCTTAAACCCATCCAAGTGGATTACAGCTGGTAGGATAAATTGTGTCCTACCCACAGAGGTAATGAGGACACCCGGGTTGCTAACCTCCCCGCAACCCGGGCCACCTAGTTTTCCTGGCAGTTGTTTACGATTTGATCGGCAGGGACACGTGCACACGAAATGGCCCTTTTTACCACAATTGAAACACACTCGCCCCTTATGCCGAAGAAAAGGTAGTTTACCAGAGTGCGGTGCCTCCCCCTTCTGCATAGTTTCCTCAGTAAGCTCAGTGCTGACCTCCCTTGACCCTGGACCTCCCACACACACAGCGGTGACTGCCTATGTCTCTTGCGACGACGGCAATCAACCTGGATCACCAGAGACATGGCTGCCTCAAGGGAGTCAGGAGTCTCATACAGAGCTAAGGCATCCTTCACCCTCACTGTGAGCCCCTCACAGAACTGTCTTCCACTTGGTGTCCGTTGCCCACCTCCGGAACTCAGAGCACTATTCCTCCACTGGCCGGTCTCCTTTCTGAAGTTGGCGAAGTGTGGAGACGCGATCAGGGTCATCATATACAAGACCCAGTGCCAGAAAATATCCCTCCACCATCTGAAGCGACTGAGAGTCAGATGGGAGAGAGAAGGACCACGATTGGAGGGCTCCCTGGAGGAGCGAGATCACTGTCCCCACACGTTGTTCCTCTGTACCTGAGGAAACCGGACGTAACCTGAAGTACAGTTTACAGGCCTCCTAGAACACCGCAAACTTGGAAGGCCCCCCCCAGAGAACCTGTCAGGCAAAGCGATCTTGGGCTCCACTATGGCTTGCTGGGTAGATGTATCAGGGTTCTGCAAAACCATCATGTGTAAATCTGCCACCTCCAGACTGATATGCCTGCAGTTGCCCTGTCAGAGCAGTGATTGGATACATAATGGATCAGAAAAAATGTTTACAGTCAGAGCAAATGTCACGACACAGCTGTCAGGTGACCTAGGACCAGGGGCTCCTTTCCTGTCCCTAACACTAGGTGGCTCCCTAGCTCTCCCTACTCCCCGGAATACTTCTGAAGGTGAAGATGCCGGGCCTCCACCCTTGCCTTTTCTCCTGAGTTAGCCCTCTGTCTGTTCTCTTTCCCCTCCCAGGGAAGAGGGGTGCTACTGTGCATCCTAGTACACCAACCCCACAAACAAGGCAGCACAAACAAGGGTAAACAGAATACTCCAGGCATACAAAATATTCACTCACATATAACAGAAGAATGCATTGGGGTGTGGAGGTAGGGGAAGAAACCAAAATAGAGAAGGATAGGGAATTACCACACATACAAACCAAACAGTCACAGATAACTCCTTCAACTCTCCTCATATGAACTCCTTTCCCTCCGTTAGCCATGCGGCAAATGTTAGCTCTGATAAGGATTTGTAACGGAGCCCAGATTATAAAGGGGAAAGGAGTGGCTAACCGAGCTCAGCTGTGAGCACAGGGATTTCCAACATGGCTGATTAACCACTGTTCTGCCAGAAGAAATAAACACATGGCCGATATTGTTTTGATAAATTGATTAATTGAGCACACCTGTTACAGATGTTGTCCAGGGTTTATTTTCTTACTGTATACCTAAAAACTAACAGGCAGGTAGATATTAACTACCTACCTGTTGTACTCGGCGGTGGCTGAGAGCGGCTTAGCTACTCCACATCAACAAAGAAGCTATTATTCTTCCTGCCTGCTCTGTCGACACGGTGTAATGTTGATTGACAGCTGGCTTCCCGCAAGTAGGCAGCGGGGAGCCAGCTATCGATCAGCATGATGTCAACAGTCACGCCCCGTCAACAGAGCAGAGCGGAAAAAAGCTGCTACTCTGTCGATTTGACGTCCGTGGAAGCCGCTGAAACGTTGACAGGAGTGGTCAGTGATCATTCTGTGCCGGCAGAGATCGGCCTGTACGTTTTTAGACACATTGTAAAATAAAATTGCCCTGGATGAATTTGGTGCAACTTATGCCAGTGATCCCTTCATTAAGACTGGCTTACGAAGCTCTAATCTTAATGAATCAGAGCCATAGTGTTGTCAATTGAAGTCAAATACGTCCATTTATTTACTGCATCACCCTAAGATAAAATCTGTATGAAAACAGACAGGAGTGGAGCAAAGCAGACAGGAGAGGACTGCTCTACAACGACTGTCGGTGCACCTCTAGTTCTCCCTCTGCAAAGGCAGCTTTCATATACTGTGCGTCTGTCCAACTGTAGAAAGGACCTATGTTACGGGGACGGTGTGACCCGCATCTACAAGGACGTTTTTCTTGCACTGGTTGGAAAAACTCTTTTTTTCTCCATGCATTGATAAATCAAAGAACAACAAAGCAAGATGTTGTGTCCCAGTTACAGGGTTAGGGCTCGCTCACACTGGCAGATAAAAAATCAGTCCCATTCTCATTTAGGTGAGTGGGATGATTTTTTTCTCACCCCCATATACAATATGTATTTTTTTTTACTCAGCAGCTATTATTTTTTTAAAGGACCATTCACAGTTTCCTGTGTTACAGAACTGTAATGTATTCGTAAAAATCAGATTCCATTCTGATGATCCATTTTTTTCTCGCACTGTCCGAGTTCAGATTGAAATCGTACCACGCTGCAATTTTTTTCTTGTGCCGAATATATCTGAGAAAAAAATACACAGATCTGCACTGACTCATGGAATAACATTGGACCGAGTGCAATCCGATTTTTATTGGATTGTACTCATGCGATTTATATGGTCGTGTGAGCGAGTCCTAAGGAAAGCCTCCACAACCAAGTACAGGCTTCTCTGGGGAGCAGGGGGTTTGTCAAAATGACTACGCTCCACTTTCGGGATGTTTCTATAAACTCTGACTGGCGCTGTCCGGTACTTATAGTGCTGAAGGTTTCTGTGTGTAGGGACACAACATATTGACAAGTAAAATGGTAACACCTAGTTGTCACTTTACTGAGACACGTCCAGGAGGAGTGAGAGAGGAACATTTCATGTTGAATAGAAGCATTTACTACTAACAAGTTAGGAGAGCTGACAGGCCCGTCCCTGGCAAGGTGCACGATGGGCCTTCAGAATCATTTTCTCTGGTTCTGCAAATGATATGTGCAATATTCTGGCCAATTGATTATTATAAGGCTTGGGCTACACGACATGTTTGGCCATCACAGCCTTGGCACCACGCCATTAAAGTGGATGGGGCCGCATTATGGAACCTACGTGACCGCGACAAGCAAGTGTATTGCCAAGTTTTTAACACTAAGGTTCGGATACGGCTTTAAAGAAGGCTACTACTTGCAATATAACTCCATTTTATTTCAAGTCTCCATAAATCTAACCGAGTCTGATTTTCTGTGACTTGCTTGTCGCTGTGGTGTGGATGTCATAATGCGACCCCATTCACTTTTATAGCACCATGATGTACCAGACCCACTGAGCAAATTTCGGTCTTGCGACTGCTGTCGCGTCCAAAGTAGCCTTACTTTCCATGGGAGGTGTGTGGTATGTTAATGAAGACAGGAGGCAGCGATTTCTCCCAGGCACCGCACACCCTAGAACCTGTAAGAAATCATTAGCATACAGAAATAAAATAAGATTTACCAACAGCTAGTCCGCAAATATGATGCATACAAGTAGGACTAGTTTAACATTTCTATCACCTGTATTGCCATATTGGCAAAAAAGAAAAACGTATTGGCCAGACGTAATGTGTTACAGGGATTGGGGGAGAACTCTTTATTTGCTAAATTAGAGAAATGTGTTTTTTCTGTTCAGGAAATTTCATTCTTAGGGTTTATCTTGTCAGCAGAAGGGTTTACGATGGACCCTGGGAAGGTGCAGGCCATAATTGATTGGGTTCAACCTCGTGATTTTAAGGCTTTGCAGCATTTTCTGGGATTTGCCAACTAGGAAATTTCTCAACAGTTTTTCTCCGATTGCTAAACTTTTACTGACCTTACACGCAAGGGGGTAAATCTCAAGGTTTGTTCATCGGGTGCTATCACGGCTTTCGGAAACTTAAAAGAGTGTTTTATGTCTGCACCCATTCTGATCCAACCTGATCTCTAAGAACCGTTCATTGGAGGTGGATGCTTCGGAGGTCAGAGAGGGGGCAGTTTTATCACAGGGCCAAAAACTGACTAACTTGCGTCCATGTGCTTTTCTTCTAAAAAACATGTTGCCTTGCCCAAAGAAGTGATGATGTTGGGAATCCTGAGGGTCCGGTGGCCCCTCCAGAAGAGGGGGTGCTATCATGGTTCCAACCCTCAGTGTGTCTGGAAAGATGTTACTGGCAGCTCAGCTGTCCAATCTGGTACTGGGGCATGCTGAAGTTGACAGTGCTTTGATTGACAGCTCAGTCATTCAGTCTGGTGCAGGAGCATGCTGATCTGTCAGTGTGTTAATTGACAGCTCAGCTGTCCAATCTGAGACTGGGAAGCACTGGCTGTCTCCAGGTGTTCATTTTCTCAGGTGATTGCCAGGCTACTTAACTGAGCTGTTGCTCCCAGACCTCTGCCAGAAATACATTCAGCTACTGTGTGATTTGTTTCTCTGTGCCTTGCATTCTGTTTAGACATCTTTTGTTTCCTGACTTTGGACCTCATTCTGACCATCCATCTGTTTAACCCCTTCTGCTCTGATCCGCTATCCTTACCCGACTACGCCTTTGTCTCTTCCCTCTGTTCCTCCTAGCTTTTGACCTTGGACTCCTTGACTATCCTGATTCATAGCTTGGCCGTGAGAAGTGACTGCTTCACAGTGCCAAGATGAGGGACATTAATACATGAAGGGCCCAGGATAAGGGACTGGCCAGGACGAAGGACATTATGACAGGATAGGCCCACTGGAAGGGGACCAGGACAGAGGTCATTATTACAGGATAGTGCCAGTGACAGTCAACATTATTACAGGAATCCTCCTCTTAAGCCTGTGCCTCCCGAGGTTGTATCCCTGCCCAGCGCCAGCCTCTTTAGCTTGATTGATAGCTCACCCTCTGATTTCCTTGCCTGGCACCTCATGTCACAGACAGTGAGGTGTCAGTCTAGATAAAGAGGCTGGTGATGGGTGGGAAACAATCTCTGGAGCATAGGCTGCTGTCAGACCCGGAGCACTTAACAACTCATTTGCATATCAATTAAAATGCTGATTTCTTGGGAATGCAGCAACAAATAGAAGATGTAAAGGTGTTGACTGATTTACATTTCAAAGATCTGCACGCCCATATATGCGTTTGGTGGGGCGGGGGGTTGATCTTATAGACAGATTCCCATTGAAACTATGCACATCATGCTGAAACTCAACAGATCTCATTATAAGGGCTCATCGGGCACAGTGGTAATTGTATTGATGGGGACTTGTAGTTTTCCAACCACTGGAGAGTCACAGGTGGTGGTCTGCACTACTGAAGCGGTCCTGTTGTGTCACACCGTGTTGTCTTCATTTATTGTATGTTTATGTTCACCCAATGTCCGTTATGTTATTGCATGTGCATGTTTATCTCCTGTCATTTGCTTTGCATGTACCCATGAAGAAGAGGAGTGCCACCATATTGAAGAACAGGGCTCAGAGGTGGAGGCAGGTTGGTCTCGCCTTAGAGTTTTAGATGTTAGTTCCAATAGTTGTATTACTCATTCACTGCTGCTGTGATGGCTTCCAGACGACAGATGTAGCAGAGGCGAAATTGTGATCTAACCTTGCAAATGGCAAACTCAGCTCTGCTACATTTGAAAACCCCATTTCCGGTGCACCTGTAAGTAATGTGAAGGAAGCCATGGGACCACCTCGTCTACCTCATTACAATCGTACATCCACACCGAGTATTTTAGTGTTTAATTAAAAATCCTTCCTTAATAGCTGGAGATAACACAATTTTCCATACTCATAATTACTTGACATGAGATTAAGTTATCGCATTGTAGCTCTTCGCCCCTGGCTGTGGGAAAGAAATGTAATTGAATTATTTTCAATAGTTCTTTCTACTTACAACATGTTAACTTGGCACATTACAGATATCCGTGCAGGTAGGGATTGTGCGAGTCCACATCCCACATTGTACATCGATCACACTGAGCGCCATTTAAGAAAACAGATGACGGGGTCACGGGTGGAAGCAGAAAGGTGTTTAACTTATAGCAACCCATGCCACACATAATTTAAAGTAACAGTCCACCTTTTAACCCCATGTCATATCAGGGTCTGTGCCGATTACTTTCATAATATGTCTTTATACTACTAGCAGCTCTGTTTTCCTGATACAGAGCACCAAATCACCTACATAGATATAGAATAAATTCTGCTGCACATGTGACGATGTGCCAGGACCAGGTAATCAAAAGAAGAGCAGCAGATGTTGGGGGATAGGAGGGCTTCCATCCAGCGGTCACAGATCACTGACTTGGTCCTGCATATTGATTCACACCCACTCTAATAGTGACCATAAATTATCATAGTGACTAGTCTTCCCTTTCCCGAGAGGCACTTTTCTAATGCTTGCAATTTAACCATGTCATGCACAGATAAACTTGGCACAAGCTCATTACAGGACAACTTGGCACATGCTCATTGCAGGACAACTTGGCACAAGCTCATTGCAGGACAACTTGGCACATGCTCATTGCAGGACAACTTGGCACATGCTCATTACAGAACAACTTGGCACATGCTCATTGCAGGACACCTTGGCACAAGCTCATTGCAGGACAACTTGGCACATGATCATTGCAGGACAACTTGGCACATGATCATTGCAGGACAACTTGGCACAAGCTCATTACAGGACAACTTGGCACAAGCTCATTACAGGACAACTTGGCACAAGCTCATTACAGGACAACTTGGCACATGCTCATCACAGGACAACTTGGCACATGCTCATTACAGGACAACTTGGCACATGCTCATCACAGGACAACTTGGCACAAGCTCATTGCAGGACAACTTGGCACATGGTCATTGCAGGACAACTTGGCACATGATCATTGCAGGACAACTTGGCACAAGCTCATTACAGGACAACTTGGCACAAGCTCATTACAGGACAACTTGGCACAAGCTCATTACAGGACAACTTGGCACATGCTCATCGCAGGACAACTTGGCACATGGTCATTGCAGGACAACTTGGCACATGGTCATTGCAGGACAACTTGGCACAAGCTCATTACAGGACAACTTGGCACATGCTCATCACAGGACAACTTGGCACATGCTCATTACAGGACAACTTGGCACATGCTCATCGCAGGACAACTTGGCACATGATCATTGCAGGACACCTTGGCACAAGCTCATTACAGGACAACTTGGCACAAGCTCATTACAGGACAACTTGGCACATGCTCATTTCAGGACAACTTGGCACAAGCTCATTACAGGACAACTTGGCACATGGTCATTGCAGGACAACTTGGCACATGCTCATTGGAGGACAACTTGGCACATGCTCATTGGAGGACAACTTGGAACATGGTCATTACAGGACAACTTGGCACATGCTCATTACAGGACAACTTGGAACATGCTCATTACAGGACAACTTTGCACATGCTCATTGCAGGACAACCTGGCACATGATCATTGCAGGACAACTTGGCACATGGTCATTGCAGGACAACTTGGCACATGGTCATTGCAGGACAACTTGGCACATGATCATTGCAGGACAACTTGGCACATGATCATTGCAGGACAACATGGCACAAGCTCATTACAGGACAACTTGGCACAAGCTCATTACAGGACAACTTGGCACATGCTCATTACAGGACAACTTGGCACATGCTCATTGCAGGACAATTGGCACATGGTCATTACAGGACAACTAGGCACATGCTCATTACAGGACAACTTGGTACATGGTCATTGCAGGACAACTTGGCACATGGTCATTGCAGGACACCTTGGCACATGCTCATTACAGGACAAGTTGGCACATGCTCATTGCAGGACAACTTGGCACATGCTCATTGCAGGACAACTTGGCACAAGCTCATTACAGGACAACTTGGCACAAGATCATTGCAGGACAATTTGGCACGTGCAGGATAGTCCAACCACTCCCCCACCATAGCTCTGCTCAATCTTCAGCAGATAAAACTGTGATTCTATCATAACTGCTGCACTCAGTATACTAAGTTATACATCACTGAAATTTGGTGTTTTGTCCCTATATCATGGTGCTGTCAGATTACATATCAAAATCCTGCCGGCAGATTCCCTTTAAATGTGACTAATTTTGTAAGCCTACTCTGCCAGTGTACTGACACCCCAACATAAAAACAGATCTTTCTCCGTCACGTGTGGACAATATGGTTTCTTTTAGTTAATTTCCACATATGCACCTGTTTTCTTAAATATACCCCTGGATTTTTGCCACATTTGCTGGAATCATCCTTCTTCCTGCGACCCATGCTTCAGTATTTAGGCTTAAACTACCGTATATATTTGTGTTTTTGCATTTTTTCTTTCGAACTTGATGGAAATACGTTCCTCTTTAGTTTGTAGCTTTATATGTGTCCTGCCATCATTGTCTTACGTGTTCTGGTAATACATAAGGGGTCATATATCTGTCTTTTTATGTCACATTCACTAACACTGTTACATCAAGAGAAGAACTGGTGTGAAATGATTTGCACGGCCCCGTCCGTCGGCCACGTCAGTAACCTGTGGCTGCCGGACGGGAGCCTTTTATCTGACAAGATCCGCTGCTCTTCTTTTGATTAATTGGCCTGGTGCAATGTCATCGTTGTGGCATGATGTCACACTAGGCCGGCTAATCAAAAGAAGAGCCATGGATGTCGTCAGAGCTCCAATCCCGCGACCACAGATTACTGACGTGGCCGAATCGATTCTCACCAACTCTAATCAAGAGGTTTTCTTATCTTTATGCATCATGTGCCAACTCTTAATTGTCCCGAGACAAAAAAAGAATCCCATGATACCATATTATATCCCATGATTATGTGGCACAGTCTATCATAGAAGTTTTCCCACATCGAGAATTTATCTCTGCTGTACGGTGGCACCCTATGGCGGCAAACAGGTGCCAAGTGATAGGTCGTCTTTTACCCAATTATGTCTACACAAAAAACATGACCGCGCTGTGTGCTGTGTATGTGTACAGTGCTATACATTAATACTTGTTTGTTTTTTGATATGATAAAGATTATGAGGAGAAGCTGCATAGTCCGCCAGTAAATGGAAGAAAAGGCAAGTTACTGCTGTAGATTAGAAAGCTGAGGTTGTGGTGGACTCATTCCTTCTTCTTCATTGGGAAGTAACTCGATACAATGATCACAGATCAGATTTTAAGAATTCTTAATGGAACTGCAACAGAGGAAATTATTCATTATTATTAATAAAAGTAAGCTGTCCATGTTCATTTTGTAGGCAGTATGAAATAAAGCAGAGGGATCTGAGCTGCGGAAAGATTTTTTAAAAATATTTTATTCCTTTAGATCTGTGTTCATTTTAGGCTGAGGAGTCCATGAGTGTGCATACAGAGATAGCTGACTATAGCTGATAAGGACCGCCCACTGGACTCTTAAGCCGAGAATGAGCAGAGATTTAAATGAAGAAAAGACAAATTACACATAAAGGGAATCTGTCAGCAGGTTTTCGTTACTTCATCTGAGAGCAGCATGATGTAGGCACAGAGAAGCTGAATCCAGCGATGTATCACTTAGATTACTGGGTGCAGCTGTTCTAACACAATCAGAGCTTTTAGGTTTAGAATGAAGCAGAGCTGAGAAAGCTAACCCCGCCCATACCACAGCTAACCCCCTCCCACACCAGGCTCTCCATGTACAAAGTCCATAGACAGTGAGCTGCCTATCACAGGAGGGGGCGTGTCAGGCTAGTCCAGCAATGTTAATCTCATAGTGCTAAATCCTTCACAGTTAGTAAACAACAGCACGCACTTTGACAAGTGACACATCCCTGAATTCTGTGTTTCAGCCTCTATCTCCTGCTGTCTTCAGATTACATAGCAAAAAAACTGCTGATCTATCTATTTATAAATATGTCTGCTTATCTCTTCACACCCTATACCATACTGTCAGCAGATCAATGTCCAACGTGGCAGATTTCCTTGAATCATTTTTTAAAATTTATAGTTGATATTACAAGTATATCTCCAATGAATCGGTCATTGTATCTAATGCTTCCCATCATACCTTTCTGTTCGATGTAGCATGTGTGTTCTTCACGGTTTGTGGTGGCATGTTTTCATGTACTTGTTTCCTCCCCTCCTTGTCCACTTACATGGAAGCCATGTCAATATTCTGCAGTCTTGTAACATATGGACGTCCAGGAGGAGGGTACTACACTTAGGACGTCCTTATAATAGCCAGAATCCAGAGGCGCTAAAGGAAAATGGCTCCCATAGCACACGGTCACCTCTTTGTACAATGTACGGCCAGATTTATTGGAGACCCGTCGTCTGGTGCTTCTTGCAGTCAGTAGACAGGAATATTCTTTTTCACATCCTTTGGCTGTAAACCTCTAATGATCCCTTCTAGTCTTCGTCACGCGCAGAGGTCGTTCCAGTGTATCAGATATTTTACCTCTATCTCGCCATGGACTTCTGTTAGTCGGACATGGTCAGGATTAGTTTTCAGCCGATGAATGCAAACAAAAATGCTTCCGTCTGTTGCCAAGAAGCAGAGAACTTTCTGGCAAGAAACTAAACTATAGAGAGGGGAATTTTTCACAGTTTTTGTGGCAGAGTTTGGAGCACGTCATAGTTGCTAATTTGATATTTTATTTCTCTAGTTGATTTAGAAAAGTGAGCAGAGTTGTGGCTCATTCAGACGTCCATGCAAATCGGTCCAAGACTGGACTGTAATGCACGGACTGGCCACGGGGTCTCGTCAGCCTCATTGAAACATATGAAGCGGTCACCCTTGGTCCAGGAGAGCTGCAGCCAGTCCATGCATTAGCGATCCAATCTCGGACCGAATGGTGCGGACATCTTGATGAACCTTTAGGTTGTAAGTGTCAGACAGGGAGAAGACGGTGGGAGGGAGAGTCGGCTCACCAGGAACTCACAGTGGAGACATCGCACGGAGCCGCCCAGAGCTGCAGGTGCAAAATAAGAACAGAAAAGGACCATGAGTGAGGCCGGAACGTGTTCTACACGAGGTTCCTGTGATTATTTCAATTTTAACATGTACAAATAAATGTGAAGTTTTATGCTTACCCAACGTCATCGCTGTGGGATCCTTTTCGTTCTCATTGGTAAGTGGCGGAGCTAC
Organism: Ranitomeya variabilis; assembly: GCF_051348905.1. Classification (NCBI taxonomy): domain Eukaryota; kingdom Metazoa; phylum Chordata; class Amphibia; order Anura; family Dendrobatidae; genus Ranitomeya; species Ranitomeya variabilis. The sequence goes on from NC_135237.1 coordinate 519,151,676, forward strand.
TATTGTGGTCCAATAACTTACTATCATTTATATCTGAAATTGGCATTAATTACAGAGTAAATCTATGCCAACTTGTAGATTTAAATATGTAGAGGAAATTTTTTTTTTTTTTTTTAAAGTCCAGCATTATTTAATTTAATATTGGCATATAAAATACCAGTCTTAAAGGGTTATCCCCAGACTCTAAAGTGACCCCTTTATCCATAGATAAAGAGTATAACACGCTGATCCCTATAAATCTTAAGAACGGGTCTCTACAGATCCCAACCCTAAATGGAGCAAAGATGCTCGACCTTCGCTCCATCCATTGTCCCTCGGGCTGCCGGAGAAAGCCAAGCACAGCGCGCCGCTATTTGTAGTAAAACCGGTAGAGCTTACAATTCCATGGCCTTGTGTCGGATACACACAAATACCTGCACTTTGCTAGAGTTTTGTAGGGAAATTGTAATTAAAGTTCATTGAACAGAGACCGTAAGGGGCTACAATAGATAGATGAAGATGCAAAGTGATCCCCTTACTACTGAAGGTTATTTTTTGGGTTATTTCACTAATAACCTGTAAATCCAGATTTAAGATATTGTTGACCTATACTTACAATACAGGATTGGAGAGGGAGGGTCCAACACCCAGCCCCCCATCTATCTGTTGTCTGCAGCGATGGAGGCAGCCAGATGTACACAGTGAGAATAGCCGGTCAGCACTGCTCCGTTCACTGTACCATTGCCGTTTCCACATACTGCAGCTCAGCTTCTATTCACTTCAACAGGAGGTGAACTGCAGTACCTTGGAATGGCCACTACACAGTATATGCCACCACTGGAGCTGATAACAGCTGAACGATGGCAGTCCCGGTTGCCAGACTCTCACCGACCTGTTAGTCACGGCCTATCCTGTCGTAGAAAAGGAAAATTATTTTTGTATAGTGGTTCTTAATGCAAATATCCTGTAAAGCAAGACTGATTTTGTTTCTGATAAATCCATATTTTTATCACAACCTTCCTAACAGCATTTGTTGATCATGTAACTCCTAGTTTTTGACCATGTCGTCAACTTTTTTCCTTAATTAAAATAATAAAATTAATAATAATAATAATAATAATGATAATAATCCCCCTGCAAACAGGTGATAATATTTGTCTCTAACCTCATTTATCTTATCCACAACGTTTATCCAATAACTTCAGATTTTGGGGAAATTTTCTTATCAAGTGGATCACTAATCCCGTATTCACCAGACATAGTAGGTAGGTGAATCTTTATATTGAAATTTGGACAGTGACTCTGGGGTAATAATAGACATTGAAAGTGATATCTCTACTAGTGATGAGCGAACGTGCTCAAATAAGGTGATATCCAAGCATGCTCGTGTGCTAACAGAGTGTCTTCACTCAAAAGTCAGAAGAGAACTTGAAAAAAGTGCTGGTGAATAGTAGAGATTAGTGATTTGGCAATGTGCTCGGATAAGGTGTTATCTGCCATGCTCGGGGTGCTAACGTGTGTTTTCGGAGTGCTCAAAACGCCAGAAGAGAACTTGAGAAAAGTGCTGGTGAATAGTAGAGATTAGTGAGGAGCGAGCGTGCTCCGATAAGGTGTTATCCGCCATGCTCAGGTGCTAACGTGTGTTTTTGGCGTGCTCGACAAGCCAGAAGAGAACTTGAGAAAAGTGCTGGTGAATAGTAGAGATTAGTGAGGAGCGAGCGTGCTCAGATAAGGTGTTATCGGCCATGCTCAGGTGCTAACGTGTGTTTTCGGCGTGCTCAAAAAGCCAGGAGAGAACTTGAGAAAAGTGCTGGTGAATAGTAGAGATTAGTGAGGAGCGAACGTGCTCGGATAAGGTGTTATCCGCCATGCTCAGGTGCTAACGTGTGTTTTCGGCGTGCTCGAAAAGCCAGAAGAGAACTTGAGAAAAGTGCTGGTGAATAGTAGATATTAGTGATGAGGGAACGTGCTTAGATAAGGTGTTATCCGCCATGCTCAGGTGCTAACGTGTGTTTTTGGCGTGCTCGAAAAGCCAGGAGAGAACTTGAGAAAAGTGCTGGTGAATAGTAGAGATTAGTGAGGAGCGAGCATGCTCGGATAAGGTGTTATCCGCCATGCTCAGGTGCTAACGTGTGTTTTCGGAGTGCTCGAAAAGCCAGAAGAGAACTTGAGAAAAGTGCTGGTGAATAGTAGAGATTAGTGATGAGGGAACGTGCTCAGATAAGGTGCTATCCACTATGCTCAGGTGCTAACGTGTGTTTTCGGCGTGCTCGAAAAGCCAGAAGAGAACTTGAGAAAAGTGCTGGTGAATAATAGAGATTAGTGAGGAGCGAGCGTGCTCGGATAACTTGTTATCCGCCATGCTCAGGTGCTAATGTGTGTTTTCGGCATGCTCAAAAAGTCAGAAGAGAACTTGAGAAAAGTGCTGGTGAATAGTAGAGATTAGTGATGAGCGAGCGTGTACGGATAAGGTGTTATCTGCCGTGCTCGGGTGCTAACGTGTGTTTTCGGCGTGCTCAAAAAATATGTTTGATTCCCCGCGGTTACATGTCTTGGAGCTGTTTGACAGCCGCAACACATGCAGGGATTGCCTAACAAACAGGGAATCCCTGCATGTGTTGCAGCTGTCTAACAGCCCCGATACATGCAGCCGCTGGGACTCGAACATATTTTTCGAGCACGCCGAAGACACTCGTTTAGCACACAGGTTTGCTTGGATAACACCTTATCTGAGCACGTTCGCTCATCACTAATTTCTACTATTCACCAGCACTTTTCTGAAGTTCTCTTCTGACTTTTATTCCAAATATGTCCTCTATTTAATATTTTATAAATCCTGAAACTTCTCTGTTTTATATTTGTTTACTAGTAAACACTGAGTTTTCTAAAGAGTTCCATTAAACTTTAAATTCCTTCAAAACTTCTACCTCGTATAAGTTTATTAATGTAATCAAGCTTTTCTCTTCCCATTCTCTAAAATCCTCTAATTTCTCCACTATAGAGATATTACTCCTATTAATGGAGAACATGCTATTCTTGTTTCCCACTTTGATTTCAAAACTGAAAATTTGCGCACAAAAAATGTGAATTTAACAAAGTTTTTTCAGCCAACTTTTTTTTTAAAAATAGTACTGCTCATCCCCCAGGAGAGGGCACCAGCGAGCTGTGTAATGTCTGATCAGTGTAGATGAGTGAGGACAGAACACCGCGTCTCTTATTACAGAGGAGAGGAGCAAATATTCCCTGGAATTCATACTGCATGTCACCGATTTTCCAAACAATTTACGATTCACCAGATTTATTTGTAATATTTAAGATTCTCTTTTCAATTATGTAAGGCAATAATTCGGTAACAATAACATGACAGCGTAAAAACAATACAATAATAACAGAATTCTATAATAATAACCATAACGCCACAACATAAAGCAATAAATAATACCAATCTTCTATAATAATAATAATAATAATAATAATACAACAACATAAAACAATAAATAATTAGAATATTCTACATTGATAACTATACACAACACAATATAAAACAATAAATAATAAAAATAATAGTAATAATAACGGAACAACATAAAACAATAGATGACATTAATCTATTATAATAACTATAACATCATAAAAAACAATAAATAATACCAATATTCTATAATAATAACTATAACACAATATAAAATGATACATACTAACAATATTCTATATTACGGTAATAACCGGCAAGTTATTTTGCTAAATTTGCTCTCCTCTAACGTTACGTATTGGAAATGATGAGGGCGCTTAGTCAAATATTTTCATTTTGGGCTGAGACCCTTAATGCTACATTTTATCCTATTAGCAGAATTGTTTTGACAAAGTAATTCTTAAAGGGTTTTTTTGTATAAACAATGAAAAAAGCGTGGGGTTGATGGGCTAAAATAATAGAAAGCCAATCGCTGGTGTAAGTGCTGGAACAGCAGGGAATTTAATGCATTACATAGGTACTGCCCTTGCTTACTTTTTTCTCAAAACTGAAAATCCCTTTAATAGCTTTTGAACAGACAAACATTTCATGACTTCATACAACCTCTAAAATTCTCCCCTCAGATTAGCCCTGCAAAATAATCCCATGATATCATATGACACCGTGCTGAGCACCATATGGCGTCACTGAGAGTGCCTACGACCTCATAGGGACCCTACGTTCCTCCATACAAGGAAAATCCAACCCTACAGGATTTTAAGTTAAAAAAGCAAAAATTTAAAAATAGATTGTCCTATATGTACACAATATTCCGTGTACAGTATGACTACTTATATGAAGGTGAAGTTGTGTTAAGTATTATGTTCAGCATGTTTCCCCCCTTTTTGGCACCTTTCTGGATTTTGCTTACCTTGGTAGCAGTTGTCTAAAATCGGTTACAGCTCCTTCGCAGTTTTACCCAATCTTATACCATCTCAGACGCAGTGAGGACATTTTTTTTCTTTTTTTTAAGGGATTTTGAAATCTTTTCAGTTGATGGCACATTGATGTTAATAAGACAATATACTCTGCTGAAAAAAATAAAAGGAACACTTAACACAATGTAACTCCAACGTCAATCACTTCTGTGAACACTGATTGTGAATCAATTTGCTGTTGTGCAAATGGAACAGAAAACAGGAAGAAGTTGGAGGCAATTAGCAAGACAACCCCTATAAAGGAGTGGTTCTGCTGGGGGGGGGACCACAGACCATTTCTCTGTTCCCATCCTTATTGGCTGTTGTTTTGGTCACTTTGCATTTTGTCATTGCTCTCACCCCTAGAGATACAGTAGCATGAGGTGGTGTCTACAAACCACAGAGGTTGCTCAGGTAGTGCAGCTCATCCAAGATGGCACATCAATGCGAGCGGTGGCAAGAAGGGTAGCTGTGTTTGTCAGCAGAGTGTTCAGAGTATGGAGCAGATACCAGGAGACATGAAGGGGGCCATAGGAGGGCAACAACCCAGCAGCAGGATTGCTACCTCCTCAGGTAGGAGCAGTGCCAGAGCCCTGCAAAATGACCTCCAGCAGGCCGCTAACATCTATGTGTCTGCTCAAACTGTCAGAAACAGACTTCATGAGGGTGCTATGAGGGCTCAACGTCCACCAGTGGGTGTTGTGTTTACCACCCAACACTGTGCAAGGTGATTGGAAAATTCAGAGAACACCAAGATTGGCAGATTCAACATTGGCGCCCTGTGCTCTTCATGGATGAGAACAGGTTCACACTGAACACATGTGACAGGGTCTGGAGACCAGTTTGGAAGTGGGTCAGTAATGGTGTGGGGAGGCATTTCTTTGGAGGGCCGCACAACCTTCCATGTGCTCGCCAGAGGTAGCCTGACTGCCATTAGGTACCGGGATGAGATCCTCAGACCCTTTATTAGACTATATGCAGATGCAGTGGGCCCTGGGTTCCTTCTGATGAATGCAATGCTAGGCCTCATGTGGCTAAGTATGTCAGCACTTCCTGCATGATGAAGGCATTAATGCTATGGACTGGCCTGCCCATTCACCAGACCTGAGTCCAATCATGCACATCTGGGACATCAAGTCTTGTTCCATCCATCAACACCACGTTACTCCACAGACTGTCCAGGATGATGCTTTAGTCCACGTCAGGGAGGAGATCCCTCAGGAGACCATCCACCGCCTCATCAGGAGCATGCCCAGGCGTTGTAGGGAGATCATACAGGCACGTGGAGGCCACACACACTAGTGAGCATCATTTCTTTGTCTTGAGGCATTTCCACTGAAGTTGGATCAGCCTGTAATTTGATTTTCCACTTTTGATTTTGAGTATCATTCCAAATCCAGACCTTCATGGGATATTCATTTTGATTTGCATTGATCATTTTTTTTATTTTATTGGTCTCAACGCATTCAACTACGGTATGTAATGAACACAGATTTGCAACTGGAAAATTTCATTCAGTGATATCTAGGATGTGCTGTTTTAGTGTTCCCTTTATTTTTTAAGCAGTGTATACATACAGACTGATCCAGACAGAAGAGGGCCCCTGTGCAACAATATAGGGGCCGTTTGCAGTCCAATAGCTCATTATTATGCACACGTCCACCTGCTTTGGAGGTAGAGCTGACCCTCTTAGCTTTTGAGTCCTGTGTGGTTGCACCAATGGTATGTCTGCACCTGACTAATCTGTATAGCCATGTGCCAGAGTTAACAATGAAGGGGTTGTGATATGCAAGAACCATATTCCCTTCATTGTACCGATTGGTACAACAGATAAATATAACGAAAAATCTTAGAAATCTCTTTACCAGTGCTATGACCAAATCTCAATATATCTCATTAGTGCAAAACCTGAGCATTGGCCAATTAATTATCGATTTAGCCCAAATCCCAGAATTGGAAATTCTGCAAATGCCATCAAAAGTCTGACAATTAAAAAAAAAAATCTTTTCACCAAAGGTTCTAACACCGTTGGCCTATCTTTTCTATCTTATTGGATACGGAATCAATATGTTCAGGGGCGAATGCAGAATTTTGTAAGGGGCAAGTCGTGGGTTCACTACCATATCTACGTAGTAAATCATACGTATACGTGCACAAATGAACACACACCCATATAAATGGATAAATATACACACACATAAGCAGATTGTGACAGACACACACATTATATACTATATATATATACATATATTGTGTATATATATATATATATATATATATATATATATATATATATATACGCATAGACTCACTCATATATAGTACCGGTGAAACATTTGAACACAGCTCTTCTTGCATGTTACACACCTGTGCTGGGTAACTTGGTATCTGCTCCCTTCCCCTCTGTTCGCTGCCCTCTGTTGTGCTCCACATCAGTTTTTGCAAGTTGGCCATCGTTGATCAATGACATCATCTCCCTAGACCTATTTAAGGCCCATTGACACGCACACCTCTGTCTTGGGATTAAGACTCCTAGTCCTATGTTAGGTGTGCTCCAGCACATGTGCTGTGTGCGTTTTATGTTTGTGCTCGCATTCATCCATGCTGGGTTCCACTTCATCCATTCTCCTGATCCTGAGATTCCTGGTAAGCCTTCACAGTCTTCACTGCCCACATGCCTTCCTGTTTGCTTCACCGATGCCCAAGGTCCATGTGCCCTCCCGGACATAAGGCTTGGAGGATCCACCCCACCTGGTGAGTCTTAACAATGCAATAGTTTTTCTTGTTCTTATTGGAATGTGCACATAGTAGATTCAAACTAACGGCAGCAAAACTTAGAGAGGACATCAGAGTAAAAGAGGGGTACATTTTGAAATCAAACTTAACACATATTCTAGTTTGTTTCACATGTTTCTTTATTCGTTGTTTCCATGTCTTCACGGTTTTGCTGCCCTCAGTCTGAAACTTGTTGTGAATTCTGTTCTCGAGCTCCCTCCTGTGGTTATGAATGGTACTTCGGAGAGTTCTGTTCATGGACTCCCTCTGGTGGCTGTGAGTGGAGCTGCTGGTTCTGAGATTCCTTCTCCAGCTGATCTCGTTCAGGTCTTGGCTGGCTGCTCTATTTAACTCCACTCAGATCGTTACTTGATGCCAGCTGTCAATGTCCTAGTACTGGTTCAGTTCACTTGGATCTTTCAGATGACCTGTCTACTTCAGCAAAAGCTAAGTCCCTGCTAGCTTATTTGTTACCACTGTGTTTTTGTCCAGCTTGCTATAATGAATTTATCTTGTTAGCTGGAAGCTCTGGGATGCAGAGTGGCACCACCGCGCCGTGAGTCGGTGCGGTGATTTCTTTTGCACACTCTGCGTGGTTTTTTGTTAGTTTTTTATGCTGACCGCAAAGATACCTTTTCTATCCTCTGTCTGTTTAGTTAGTCTGGCCACCTATGCTGAAATCTATTTCATTCCTGTGTTTGTGACTTCCATCTTAACTCACAGTCAATATATGTGGGGGCTGCCTATTTCTTTGGGGAATTTCTCTGAGGCAAGGTAGGCTGTGTTTTCTATCTTTAGGGGTAGTTAGCTCTTAGGCTGTGAAGAGGCGTCTAGGCAGAGTCAGGAACGCTCCACGGCTATTTCTAGTTGTTGTGATAGGATTAGAGGTTGCGGGCAGCAGAGCTCCCACTTCCCAGAGCTCGTCCTGTATCGCTAGTTTGCTCATCTGGTCATTTCTAGTGTTCCTAACCACCAGCCCAACATAACAGAAACTACAATGTGCACATTCCAATAAGAGCACAGATAACCGTCGCAGGTGCATCCAAACTTTTGACTGGTATTGTAGATTGTGACAAATTCACTCACTATCTCTGCTGTATCCTTCTCACAGAAGAGGTCGGGCACAGCAGGACAGGACTGCTCCAGGCACCTGTAATGTGCTGAGCTGGGGAGCAAACTTTTCCCCACCCTTCTTTTCTTCCCATTTTCACTGCTTTCTATAGATAGGAGTTGGAGAAATGTTTTGGTTTTTTTTCAGATAAAAACTGATGAAACTCTGATCAAACTCTGATGAAACTCGGACCGATTTACTCATACAAGAAATTTATTGACATTTGCAGGAGGCCTAAAAGTAATACCTGTTTGGTAGTGATGATCGAGCACTGAAATGCTTGAGTGCTCGGTAATAGAATCGAGCAGGTCGGACCCTCGGACGGGCTGTACTCGAGTACCGAGTATAATGGAAGTCTCTCTCCCCCCCTCCCCCAGGCCGGCGACTCAAACATGGCACACGAGCACCAGCGATACTTGATCGAGTAACGAGCATTCCCAATCACCACGATGCTCAATCGAGTAATGAGCATACGCGAGTAACGAGCATACCAGAGTAACGAGCATACCCAAGCACTGCGATGCTATATCAAGTGACGAGCATACCCGAGCACCGCAATGCTCGATCGAGTAACAAGCATATCCGAGTACCGCGATGCTCGATTGAGTAACGAACATAACTGAGCATTGCGATGCTCGATCCAGTAACGAGCATGCCGGAGCACCACGATGCTCGATCGAGTAACGAGCATGCCCAACCACCACGATTCTCGATAGAGTAGCGAGCATTCCTGAGCACCGTGATGCTCGATTGAGTAACGAGCCCACCCGAGTAACGAGCATATTCGAGCACCGCAATGCTTGATCGAGTGACGAGCATACCAGAGCACCGTAATTCTGAATAGAGTAATGAGCATACCCAATTACAGAAATGTTCGATCGAGTGATGAGCATACCAGAGCACCGCGATGCTCGATCAAGTGACGAACATACCTGAGCATAGTGATGCTCGATCAAGTAACGTGCATGCCGGAGCACCACGATGCTCGATCGAGTAACGAGCATACCCGAGCACCGCGATGCTTGATTGAGTGACGAGCATACCAGGGCACCGCGATGCTCGACCGAGTAACGATCATGCCTAATCACCACGATTCTCGATAGAGTAGCGAGCATTCCTGAGCACCATGATGCTCGATTGAGTAACGAGCCCGCCCGAGTAACGAGCATATCCGAGCACTACGATGCTCGATCGAGTAACGAGCATGCCCAATCACCATGATTCTCGATCGAGTAACGAGCCCACCCGAGTAACAAGCATATCCGAGCACCGGGATGCTTGATCAAGTGACGAGCATGCCAGAGCACCGTGATTCTCAATAGAGTAACGAGCATACCCAATCACCGCAATGCTCGATCGAGTGACGAGCATACCAGAGCACCGCGATGCTCGATCAAATGACGAACATACCTGAGCATCGTGATGCTCGATCAAGTGTAGAGCATACCAGAACACCGCGATGCTTGATCGAGTGACGGGAATATCAGAGCGCCGCGATGCTCGATCGAGTAACGAGCATACCCAATCACCGCGATGCTCTATCGAGTGAGGAGCATGCCAGAGCACCGCGATTCTCGATTGAGTAATGAGCATACCCAATCACCACGATGCTCGATTGACTTTTGAGCATGCCGGGCATACTCGCTCATCACTAATATCAATCTCTCAAGCCACATGCAAATTTGTCTAGAAATGCATTGGAGGAGTGTCACTGCACTCGGAGTGTATCAACATACTCCTCCCCAATGCATTTCCAAGCTCTCTTCCCGGATTTATTTCTCAGCTCTGGTAAATCAGATTTCTGCAAAACAGGTATCACTTTTATTCTTGTCCTATGATCCATACAGCCGTAGTATCAGCTTCTGCAATAAAACTGTCCTGACAGGTTTTCTTTAACCCTTTGACTCAGCACATGGGCCGACGCGAATATAATTATACAATACGGTCAAATAAAGCTCTGAACGATAGGAAACATTCACCGATTCTAAATAGTAGAGTGAAACAAATCACTGTCACCTAGAAGCCATGCTATATTTTATTCATGCCTTGCACATTTTCATCATATGCATATATCAGTAGGGAAAAATGCAACATATTTCTTATCTTGTTTCACTTTCTTTATACATGCTCCAGCTTTATTATTCTATGTAATGATATACGCTGTAGATACTTGTATTCAGCATAAGTTCACCTTTTAGACAAGTTGGAGTCAAAAGCTAAATATTATAATCTCCCACTTTGTAATGTCTTTATTACCTATTCCATTTTCACCCCTGACCATATTAATAACTTATAAGAGATTAGCAAATTTGCTGAAATTCGTTTCAGACATATTTGCTCAATTCGTCCTGTAAATTCGATTTGGTCTGAAAATATATGGTCAGAATCAAATGCAGCCCAATTGTTATTAAATATGGTCTGAGGCCTCTATAGACCCTAAAGTATAATAAATGAAGGGAAGGGGCAAATCTAATATATAAAGCTGTATGTGTGTGTGTGTGTATGTCCGGGTTTGGCATCTGAACCGTCGCAGCTACAGCCACAAAATTTTGCACAGTCACACGTCTGGACCCCGAGAGCGTCATAGGCTATGTTGTGAGGTGAAATTTTAACCCCGCGCTTTCCAATTCACCAAACAATTTTGCCCCTATCTACATAATGGGGAAAAAGTGAAAGGAAAAGTGTTGGAGGCGTCGCAGCTACAGGCACAAAATTTTGCACAGTCACACGTCTGGACCCTGAGAGCGTCAAAGCTATGTTGTGAGGTGAAATTTTAACCCCGCGCTTTCCAATTCACCAAACAATTTTGCCCCTATCTGCATAATGGGGAAAAAATGAAAGGAAAGTGTTGGAGGCAAATTAACAGCTGCCAGATGTGAACAAGGGGGACTTAAAGAATGACAGCGATGGCGCCAAAGAGTATATACTGTACAGTTGCTAAGGTGGGGCCCCGACATGGGATAATCACCACACCACCACGGGGATATGAACACACACACAAAATGCGCCACACACTACCACGTGCTCGAACACATATACCACCCTCAGCGCACATTTCAGCACACATACACCAACCTCGCCACATAAAAGTCGAAACACAAAAGTCGCCGCTCAAAACTCGCCACGCGCAAAACTCTCCACATGCAAAACTCGCCACACGTGCAAAACTCACCTCATGGAAAACTCGCCACACGCAAAACTTGCACACGCGGAAAAATTGCCACATGCACAAAAGTTGCAACACATGCAAAAGTTGCCTCACACAAAACTTGCACATACTCAAAAGGCACCACACATAAAACTCGCCACGCGCAAAACTCGCCATGCGCAAAACTTGCTGCACACAACTTGCTACACTAACCTGTCACATGCAACTCGACACACAAAAAGTTGCTACACGCATGTCGCCACACAAAACTCATCTCACAAAAGTCGCTACATGCATGTCGCCACACGCAACTCAACGCACACAACTTGACACACGAAACTCGCCCTAAAACACACACAAGTCTGGTATTATCCTTCAAAAATAAAAATCTGATTAATAAGCAGACAAACTACAAGAGCAACAAATGTACCATATAGGAATCCGGCAGCTGTCAGTCACATGACCAGTCTATTATGTGTATGTGTGAGCTAATATATACTGCCAGGGGGTGGGCTTACTGTTGGCTGGGGATTTATCAGGCTGCCAATTTAGCTTACAAATACTGAGGTAAAAATACTGACCAAATAACGTGTGAACGAGGTCTAATACAGGAGGAGATGACATACAGATATATACTATATATAGGAGGAGATGACACACAGATATATACTATATACAGGAGAGATGACACACAGGTATATACTATATACAGGAGGAGATGACACACAGATATATACTATATGCAGGAGAGATGACACACAGGTATATACTATATAGAGGAGGAGATGACATACAGGTACATACTACATACAGGAGGAGATGACATACAGGTATATACTATATACAGGAGGAGATGACACACATGTATATACTATTTACAGGGGAGATGACACACCGGTATATACTATATACAGGAGGAGATGACACACAGATATATACTATATACAGGAGAGATGACACACAGGTATATACTATATAGAGGAGGAGATAACATACAGGTACATACTACATACAGGAGATGACATACAGGTATATACTATATACAGGAGGAGATGACACACAGGTATATACTATATACAGGAGCAGATTACCTACAGGTATATAGTATATACAGGAGGAGATGACTTACAGGTATATGCTATGTATAGGAGGAGATGACATACAGGTATATACTATATACAGGAGGGGATGACACACAGATATATACTATATATAGGTGAGATGACACACAGGTATATACTATATACAGGAGGAGATTACATACAGGTATATACTATATATAGGAGGAGATGACATACAGGTATATACTATATACAGGGGAGATGACACACAGCAGGTATATACTATATACAGGGGAGATGACATACAGGTATATACTATATACAGGAGATGACATACAGGTATATACTATATATAAGGGAGATGACAAACATGTATATACTGAGGTGAAAATGAGAGGTGTGAGGTGAAAATGAAAAGGTGTGAGTGCAAAATGAGAGGAGTGAGGGAAAATAGTGGAGTGATCGGAAAATGACAGATGTGAGGTCGAAATGACAAGTGTTAGGGGGGAATGAGAGGAGTGAGGGGGAAAATAAGAGGAGTGAGGGGGAAAATGAGAGGTGTGAGGGGGAAAATGAAAGATGTGATGGGGAAAATGAGAGGCGTGATGGGAAAATAAGAGAAGTGAGGTGCTATAACTAACCACAGATATTTACTATGCCCAGGCAACGCCGGGCTCTTCAGCTAGTAAGTAATAAAACACGTTCTTACCTGGCTTAGGCTCCTTTCTCACTGCGTGTTTGCCCATGTTGGTTGACCCCATCAGGGCTTGAGTCCGAACCCCCGACAAAACGTGATTCTGGAATATGTGGGCCATAGGCTATAATGCTGTCGACAGAGTCAACGTGCGCTCAGACGTGCATCACTTTGGGGCGTGTATGCCTACTGGAGGCAGACACCCAGTTGTAGTAGACTGTATCTGAGTTTCCACCTCCAGTAGGCGTATACGCCCAAAACTGATGCACGTCTGAGCACACTTCATTCTGTCGGCAGCATTATAGTCTATGGCCCCTTCATCGCATATCCCCGAATCCCGTTTTGCAAGGGGTTCGGACTCTAGCTCTGATGGGGTCAACGAACGTGGGCAAAAATGCAGTATGAAAGGTGCCTTAGTGCTGTTGCTGCTGCAGCTCTCCGTTCCTCTACGCTCATCTTCGGTTCTTCCAGCGTTGATACCGGTGACAGGCCTCCGTGTCACGTGGGGATTTGACACACATCACTGATGTCGATAACATACGGCACCCCCTTATACAGCTTGTAAGCGCTGCTCTGAAGCTAACTCTGTGCTCGCACTTCTCCCAATCTGCAGAGGCAATGCTGCTTATCCTAGCAGTGTGTGAGAGCACACAGTTTGGGCCACAGGCTCAGCTATGCTGCTGGGTTGAACTGTCAATCTTCTCTAGCAGTGTCTCCAGTAAGTAGGGGAGCGGTGAGCTCCTGAAGGTAGGAGCAAGAAAAGAAAAAGCCAGCCGCCTCCAAAGCTGCATCAAAGACATTTTGTTCAGCCACCCAAACCCTCTGCTCTCTACCCCAAAAGAGTTGTCTAGTCAGGATTGTTTTATATCTCTAGTCATATTGCAAGGCTTGTTAAAGAGTCGGACTAAAAGAGATAATTTGCAGTATTTATTGCTAATATCCTCAATTAGATTTCCCAGTCAGTGCGTGAGAGATTGTGGATTTGAGATTATATGTATTAATGCACTTTAGAGCAGATTTGCTGAAAATTTGATGTCAATGGAACATTGGAGTTATTCTCCATGGTAACCAATAACGTTCCATCTTTCGTCACCATATAAAACTAAAGTTGGAATCTTAAGTGTTATAGACAACTCCATTTCTCACTCCCTTAGTCCCACAACCTTACAACTTTCCACCTTGACTCCACCGGACTCGCTACTATAGCCAAATATAGAAGATATGACTGTGCATTGGCGTCATCCTCTTCTACAAGGCTACTTCACTCATTGCTAAAGTAAATCTAGATAATATTATACAAGTTTAGCAGATGAGGATCCCTCCAATATCTGTTTTGAGAATTGGCTCCATTGCACACTACTGTCAACGGTATTCCCATACAAATGAATGAAAATATTGACCACCTTTACTTTGAAAGCGGCACGTGTCAGCGCCCCATTCTCCAGAAAAATGCAGCTTCCATTGGCCGGATCTAGAGCTGGTGCCAATAAATGTGCAGTACTAGGTCCTGCATCATGGTCAGCAATCTGTAGCCATTGGATGGGAGCCTTGAGAACCACCTCCCGGCTCCCGCAGCTCTTCTTTTGATTAGCCGGTCCGTTGCAACGTCTTCATTGCGATGTGATGCACATAAGATGTCGCTCCACACCGTCTAGTCAAAAGAAGATCCGCAGATGCCAAGAGGTAGGAGGCATCTTTCAAGGCTCCCATCCGACTGCCCACAGACTACTGACCTGGCCGCTAGTCCTGGTCTTGCAAATCGATTTGCACCAACTCCAGTGGAATAACATCTGCTATACATTAATGGTATATGCTAGAAGTAAAGGTATAAATGTAGAAATATTAAGGATAAATGTCCGAGACTGCAATAACCAGTTAAAGTTTAACCTATTGATAGGGACAAGCTGTGAACATTACAGTCTCAATGGTTTCTGTACCACTGCCGCTTGAGGTTGGACACTCTGTATTGTCTTGAGATCGTAGTTAGGCTTGGTTTGGTAGATGTGGACGTTATCGTTAGAGTTGGGGCAAGGCTTGGGTTTCGGGCAGAAAAATGTGCTTCCGTTCTTGTACAGCAAATATTCAGCATTGGGACATCCGTTCTAGGATCATACTACATGCACTTTGCAAAGAGTTCCATGACTTATCCACAGGAAGGATGAAGAACAAACTTTGGATAAATGCTTGTCCACAATGGAACCCCGCCTGTCTTGTGACCAGGAGTGAGGCAAAAGCTGGCAAAGTATCAGAGAATATGACTATGACTTAAAAGTTGTTGCACAAGACTCGAAAACACGCTTGCTTTCATCCAAATACAGCGCCTCACATGTCCACAGGTTATGTCTGGTATTGCATCTCAACTTTACCGTCTCGGACCTGAGGGTGCTGCTGTTTTTGGAATTATGCTTTTGACTAAGTATTTCTAATCCTCTAAAACACTTTAAGTTCTAAATTACACCATTCGTTTTATGTGAATTTGTAACAACAATTGCTATGTTACCGTCCATCTAGTTGGGGCCCTATAACTCTGACCTTGTCAGCCGTGATTGGAATGTGTAGACACACACTTCATTGTGTAGTGGACAACCCCTTTAATTACTAGAATTTTTTTTTCTTTTTTTGCCCTTTATGAATTTTAGCAACTACTACTTTAAAAAAAAAAAAAATCACTGATGCAGCTGTATGAGGTGTTTTATACAGAAGAAAATGTATTACGGTATTTGTGGTGCTGTTTGGGAGCACATACAAATTATTGTCATTCTTATACTTTTTGTATAATGTAGATATAGTGAAAAGGAGTTTTGACTTTTTTCTTATAATTTCCTATGTTGACTGTTTTGCAATAAATCACCCGTTGACTTAGGCTACTTTCACACTAGCGTCGGGAAAGACCCGTCGCTGTGCGTCGGGCCGACGTTCCCGACGCTAGCGTGGTCTCCGCCGCACAACGGGGGCAGCGGATGTATTTTTCCAACGCATCCGCTGCCCCATTGTGAGGTGCGGGGAAGTGCGGGGAGGTGGGGGCGGAGTTCCGGCCGCGCATGCGCGGTCGGAAAAAGCGGACCGTCGTGAGCAAAAAACGTTACATGTAACGTTTTTTGCTCCCGACGGTCCGCTACCACACGCCCAAGCGTCGCAAAACGGACGCGACATTTGGCAATGCGTCGCAAATGCGTCGCTAATGTTAGTCTATGACGAAAAAACGTATCCAGCAAGAACTTTTGCTGGATGCGTATTTTCGGCAAAACGACGCATTTGCGACGTATTGCAGTTAACGCTAGTGTGAAAGTAGCCTTAAAGAAAATGTGTCAACAGAACTACTTTTTATTTAAATCAGGTTTTTATGTTATATGTATTTTATTTTTGATTTTGCTAAAGTTTTTTTTTTTTTCGTGATATTTTTTAAAAATAAAAAATTAGAAATCTTGCAATTTTCAAACTGGCCACTTTTTTTTTTAGATCCTGACTTCTTGCTGTTTAAGGAGTAGGGTGAGATGTAACATCGTCTTTTGTGATTGGTGGAGCCTGTGTTATCAGTTGTGTAAACAGCTGTTATCAGTCTTTGTAATCCTGTCTCTGATGATAATGAAACAGCAGTAAAACCTCCCTGTAATTACAGGAACTTAGTAACTAAAATAACCCCAGTGGCCAGTGCGAAAATTATTAAATTACGAGTTTTGACTTTTACTAAAATGTTAAAAATTTAAAATATATAAATTTAACACAAAATCCTGTTTTAAGCAAATGGTCATTTTCTGATGACACACTCACTTTCCCTTATAAAGGAATGCTTCATCAGAAAATGACCTATTGATTAAATCAGGTTTTTAAGTTAAATGTACTTTTTATAAAGTTCTTATACATGCCATCAGAACTTATACTAAACTAACACTTCCTGTTCTGTGCACAAGGTTTTTCAGCAGTCTCATTTTCATTGCAAACTCTTTCTATAGTAAATAGCACAGGATCCACCTTTCACAATAGATGATGCCACTGCTCACGTCCTACCGTTGCTTCGCAATGGACCAACAGGGAGTAGATATCTAACAGTGGGCCCAGAGGCCAATAGGAAAATTACAAGATTTTATATTTTTTTTTATATATATATATATACAAAGTCATATGAAAAATAAAACAAAGTTGTCAAAATTGCAATTGCAATAGTCTTTAAAATCTGGAAATTAGGAACATTAGCGGACATAGTCTTAAGGTTGTGAAGCACAGTCATAGTAATGGGACAGGCACAGGCGCTGGGTCTGTGCCATCACTACTAGGTGATAGCTGTAATTAGCAGATAAAATATAATTAATTGTAATTAATTAACAGCCAATGTGCTGTTGTAATGGCCACAATCGGAGATAACTTTGATCTTGACTAGGGATGAGTGAACCCATGAAACTTTAGTTTCTAGTAACCGACTGAGCTTTAGTCCAAAGTTCGGTTTGGGTACCAGAACTTTACCCGAACTTGAACCTGGACCTCATTGAAATCTATGGGGACCTGAACTTTGAAGGGGGAAAATTCTCTTCTCCCAGAACTCCAAACATTAAAATAGATCTCCTGGAGAAATCTGTGTTCGGCGGTCAGCACCGGACACTAAGTGTCCGCCCCGAACTTTAAAGTTCAGGTTCACTCATCTCAAATCTTGATGTGTTTTCTGCTCCTGTGTCCCTGATGCAGTTTGTTTTAAAAACACTAACTGTGCCTTACTCTCATTTCCCAAGTCCAGCGCCGAACCTCCGCTGCTGCTCCCGCAACATGTAATATAGCAGCATTTAAGTGATCTCTATTAGGAATTAAAAAATATAAAGAATAGTTAATGAACCACTCTCTTGAAATTTCTTTTTAATTAAATGTGTTTATATGTGCATGTAATCTAGTGTAAGTGTGTTAATATACTCAACCACCGCCGTTCTCTCCGGTGTCCATCACCGCATCTGCTTCTCTTCTCAGTGACGTCACCGCGCTTCAGACTATTCGGATCACTCTATTCCAGTGTTTCCCAAACTCCAGACCTCACAGACTCTGCGTGTCATGTTTTCAGGGTTTCCATAGTGTTGCACAGGTGAGACAATTCCTGATTGCTTAATGATACTTCCACTACTTGAGCAATACTAAGGAAATCCTGAAAACATGACCCGTGGGTTCCGTGAGGACTGGAGTTTGGGAAACACTGCTCTATGCACTGTGCATGAGTCGGAAGTCTCTTTTATAATCAGAGCCCATGGAGCCTTGTTTTGACGCTCCAAAGACATACACTGTAGAAGTCACCTCTGGGTCACGTAGAGCGCAGTGTGACCTGGAGAGCCTGTAGAGCGGTGACGGCACTGAGAGGTGACGCAGAATGGCGCTGGATGCAAGAGAAAGCGGCAACAGGTGAGCATATTAATACACATCATCACAAGATACCGGTAGTGTAGTTCACTCTCCCATTAACACTTGAATGTTTATGTAACCAAGCGTTCAGGAGTTGAAAGACCTCTATCTACAACTACAACCCAAATTCAAAAAAGTTGGGATGCTGCTTAAAATGTAAAGTAAAACGAGAAACCAATAATTTGCAAATCTGTTATCACCTTATTTTATTCACAGTGGAACACAGATCAGAAGTTGAATATTGGACATTTTTCCATTTCATTTGAAAAAAAAAATAACTCATTTAGAAATTGATGGCAGCAAAACATCAAAACGGTTGCGACGGGCATGTCTAGCCATGGTTGTGCATCTCCTCTTCTTTTACAACAGTTTGTAAATGTCTGGGAAGTGAGAAGACTGAGTTTTGGGAGCTGTCCCATTCTAGTCTGATGTCGGATTCTAGCTGCTCAATAGTTCGAAATAATTTTTTTTCTTCGGAATTTTCATTTGATAGTGAGTCAACTGTTTTGTACTGGGGAAAGGTCTGGACTACCGGCGGCTGGTTCATCACCCAACTCTTCTTCTGTGAACCATGCTGTTGTGATGGATGCAGTACGAAGTTTAGCATTGTCTTGCTGAAATATGCAAGATCTTCCTTAAAATAGACATTGTCTGGATGAGAGCATATGTTCTAAAACCTCAATATAAGCATTGGTAGTGCCTTCACAATGTGCAAGCTGCCCATGCCATAGGCATTAATGCACCGCAGGCTTCTAATCTGTTTGCCGATAACAAGCTGTGTCGTCCCTCTTCTCTTGAGTCCACAGGACACAGCGTTTGGGGTTCCCATAAAAACTGGCTAATTTTGATTCATCTGACTACAGAACAGTTTTCCATTTTGCCTCAGTCCATTTTCAATGGGCTTTAGCCGGCGACAGCTTTCTGGATTGTGTTGCTATATGGCTTCTTCTGTACATGATAGAGATGTAACTTGCATTTGTGGATCGCACAAGAGAACTGTGTTCACTGACAATGATTTCTAGAAGTATTTCTAAGCCCATGTAGTGATGTGCACAATGCTTGTTTTTAGTGCAGTGCCACCTGGAGGTCCGCAGATCATGAGAGTCCTTGTGCACATAGATTTCTACAGAATCTCTGAATCTTTTGATGATTCTGTAGAAAGTGGGATATTCAAAGTCTTTGCAATATTGCATTAAAAAACACATTCTTTTAATTGTTCCACAATTGTTAGAGACAGTTTTTCACAAATTAGTAAACCTCTGACCATCTTTGTTTTTAAGAGACTCTGCCTCTCTACCATGCTCTTTTTATACACAGTGACTTAGTTGAAAATTGACCTTCCAGATGCTTTTCATTAGTACCACTTTCTTTACCAGCGTTTTGTCAACTCTGTCCCAACTTTTTTGAGATTTGTTGTTGCCATCAATTTTTAAACAAGTTAATTTTTTCAAATGAAATGGAAAAATGTTCAGTGTTCAGCTTCTGATCTGTGTTCTATGTCCTGAATAATATATGACTTTATGAGATTTTTCAAATCATTCTTCTTCACTTTACATTTTACACAGTGTTCCATCTTTTTTGGAATTGGGGATCTATCTATCTATTATCTATTATCTATAGTATCTCTTATCTATCTATTATCTATAGCATATCCTATCTATCTATCTATCTATCTATCTATCTATCTATCTATCTATCTATTATCTATACTATCTCCTATCTATCTATCTATGAATCCATGCCTGTAATACCACATGGGCTGATTAAAGTCCTACTATTTTTTTGTAATATTGGAGTGCTGACTGCTTTTTTCAACTTTATGTATTTTGCAAAATTGAATATGTTTGCTTGGAAGGCCTTGCATCCTTCATTCTAAACATATGTAGCGTTCTGTTCTAATTTTTTTCTATGTCTGTCTGTCTATCCTATCTATTTATTATCTATATCTATTATCACATCTATCATCTATCTTTCATCTCTCTATCTATATATCTTATCTATCGAAAAAAGATAAAGGCAGCACTCCATAGTCCAATTTTCAATGATTAATTGACCCATCGTGGCAAGGCAACATTTCGTCGTGGAACTTTTTCAAGTCTTGGAACGAAATGTATCCTTGCCATAATGGGTCAATAAACCATTGAAAACTGGACTATGGAGTGCTGCTGTTATTTTTTTTTTTTTTTTGCTTTGTTGCACCCAATTTTGTATTTTGTGTCTCCTCTAGTGCTGCACTTATATTTTATCTATCTATCTATCTATCTATCTATCTATCTATCTATCTATCTATCTATCTATCTATTATTTATCTGTTTTCTATTATCTATCTATTATCTATCTAGCTATCATCTATTTATCTATCTATCTGTATCAATAGATAGATTCATGCATAGACAATAGATAGATATAAATTAATAGATGACAGATAAATAATAGATAGATATAGATGGATTATAGATAGATGATAGATAATAGATGACAGATGAATAATGGATAATAGACAGATCATCAATCTATTATCTGTCATCTATCTATATTTATCTATCTATGCATCTATTATCTATCTATTATCTATCTATTGTATATCAATTATCTATCTTTCTCGCATCTATATAAATATCTATGAATTCATAATTTTGTGAGTTTCTGCTTCTCTTTTAAACCTCCACAAACTGATGGCTTCCACGTGACTGACTGAAACAGTACCCTGCATATCAGAATCTTGTAACTACAGAAAACTACTTAAATAAATATTCACATGGATGGCTGAAATTGAAGACCTTCTCCTAAATATGGGGTAATTTTCGGCAAGTGTAGGGTTGCTTCATTCCAGCGCACTGTAGCGTGATTAATAGCGACTTGCTATCTGTAAAACGGAGTTACGATCTGAATAATGGGGCCACATTGACATTTAGATTTTATTGAGTTTGATTAGTTTTTTATCTGATCGTTTTATAGTCACAATTCTTCAGTAACTGGCTGTGGAGGTCTGTATACAGTATGCTATGTAAGGTATTGATCACTGACCATTTCTGATAACCTTTACCAAATTTTTTGATAATTTACAATTGTCAAGAAATCCAAAACATCCTAAACCATCTGTCTGCACCACATTCCCGCCCCCCCTCTTTGTCCTTCCCAAATGAAGCTGCCCCCCACCGCCACCATGTTTTCAGGCTTTGTCTTTTGTCCACTTACTGTTGTGTTTCTGACAAGTTTTAATTTCTCTTGGTTTGTGCTAGAAGTAACTTGGGAAGACCAGCAGAGAAAGGTGAATGGTGCAATAGCTGATGACAAACAGTTGCCGAGAAAGAAAGCCCATTCTGAGCCAGGTTTGTCAGGGTTTTTGGAAACCACCTTAAAAAGCATGAGGCTTGCACACGGATGGCGTACAGGAGAGCTCATGCTTTTGTAACGAGTGTGTTCATCATGTGCGCTCCTCACTTTGGTGTGAAATGTTTAGGCTTAGTCTGTGAGAGTGAGACCTATAACTCAGTGTTGTGTATCATCCCTTTTCAGATATTTGGTCATTACAACAACAACAAGAAAATCCAAATTTAAAATTCCAGAATTTATTTATTTTATAATTATAGAATATTCTTGAAGTATCACCGAAACGGAGGAGATAACTTGTCTCGATTGTGGAAGAATTTAGGATCTCCTTGATACTCTTAATTTACAATTCTGTTCTGACTCCTTTTTTTGCTAATATACCTTTCTATCAACAGAAGCTTGATTCTTATACACAGCTCCGGACTCCCTGCATAAGTAGGGGGAAATCTATCCGCAGGTTTTTAATATGTAATCCGAGAGCAGCATAATGTAGGGGGAGAGAGGCTGATTCCAGGGATGTGTCATGCTCAGCAGCTTGCTATAGTTTCAATATAATCAGTGTTTTATCAGCAGGAGATTATCAGTGCAGGACTAGGTGTCTCATTCAAGCCAGTCCAGCAAATCTGTGTAACTCCGCCCTCACCAATGACTATGCAGAGCGTGCGTAAAAGCTGCCAATCAGGAGTGTGGGCGGGGTTATACACTCAGCATTCTGACCACTGCTACACCTACAGCAGAGAAAAGCAGTCTGGAACCAGGCTTTCTACCACTACATCATGCAGCTCTCAGATTCCATAGTAAAAACCTGCTGACAGATTACAGTTAAGGGTTCAGATTTTGGAATCCTGTATTTACCTTTAGGGGGAGCTTAAGAGTTTACTGCATATTGTAAAGGTACCTTCACACGAAACGACTTTGTAACGATAACGATAGCGATCCGTGACGTTGCAGCGTCCTGGCTAGCGATATCGTTTCGTTTGACACGCAGCAGCGATCAGGATCCTGCTGTGATGTCGCTGGTCGCTGAATAAAGTTCAGAACTTTATTTGGTCCGATCGCCGTGTATCGTCGTGTTTGACAGCAAAAGCAACGATACCAGCGATATTTTACACTGGTAACCAGGGTAAACATCGGGTTACTAAGCGCAGGGCCGCGCTTAGTAACCGATGTTTACCCTGGTTACCAGCGTAAAATGTAAAAAAAACAAACAGTACATACTTACATGCGTCCCCCGGCGTCCGCTTCCCACACTGACTGAGCGCCGCAAAGTGAAAGTGAAAGCACAGCACAGCGGTGACGTCACCGCTGTGCCCTGCTACTGCCGGCGCTCAGTCAGTCAGTACAGGAAGTGGACGCCGGGGGACGCATGTAAGTATGTACTGTTTGTTTTTTTTACATTTTACGCTGGTAACCAGGGTAAACATCGGGTTACTAAGCGCGGCCCTGCGCTTAGCAACCCGATGTTTACCCTGGTTACCCGGGGACCTCGGCATCGTTGGTCGCTGGAGAGCGGTCTGTGTGACAGCTCTCCAGCGGCCAAACAGCGACGCTGCAGCGATCGGCATCGTTGTCGCTATCGCTGCAGCGTCGCTTCGTGTGAAGGTACCTTAACTCTCAAGGTTTAATGTATTGACAGTATGCAGTAAGCGCCATCTGAAGGCAATCTAGATCTTGTTAAAAGGTGGAAGTTCACTTTAGGACACATGACAAGTTTATACAGTAGACGACTTTTCACTCGTGTGCTGCTATCTCTATGACCTTACTTTCACTATCAAAGTCATAAATGAGAGTTTTAAAAGTCATTTGGAGAATTTAGCAAATTCTTGGAATCTATTTCAGAATTGCTCTCTGCCCATTTATTTCCGTCCCGGGGACACGTGTAGACCTGTGTGGGTTTCCATGTACTCTGTCCATAGATGAACTATGCAACTAGGCTCAGGTCAACAGCAGGTCACATATGCCAAGCTGGTACAGAAAGGACCCTAGGGCACAGTCTAACAATGTCTTCGCTCATATTCGGAGAAGAACTTTTTGGAAACTGACAGAAACAGATTAGAGATCTCATACATTAAAGGGATTGTCCGGCTTTAGAGAAAAAGCTATGGTTTCCTTTGTAGAAACACTCAACGGCAGGAAGATGCCAGCTGGGAACCCATCTTGGACCAGTCAGCTGAGAGATAGTCGCTGGTCGGCTTTTCATATTTCCTTTGAAACTCTGAATTTTTTTCAGAGTAAAGTGCCCCATACATGTTCGAGATCTGTCGGATGAACGATGGTTTGGTCTATCTTTTGGACGGCAGCTATCTCGTCCAACTCTCCCATGCACAGGAACGTTCACTCGACCGAGTGCTTGTGTGCTCTCTAAGAGTCTTTGCTTATTTCTCAGCAAACAAAAGGATCGGCCATTCAAAATTTCCCCCAAGAAATATCGAGAACTGGTGGTTTCAGCCAAGAAAGGTTTCAGCCTTTTGACGATAATGACCTATCCTTGGTGTATCAGATCAGGGCAGGTCTGACTCGAAGAAGTTATATCACATGGGAACTGTAGCACAGCTCCATACATTGAGGAGGGGGTGTACACATTGTAGTTTGTGGGGCTGTCCGTATGTCTGTTTGTGGAAGGCCGCGTGTCCACAAGCAAAAAAAACTGATCAAACTTGTCAATGCTAATCTATGGGTCTGTAAAAAACTTAGACTGCACATTGATGCCATCCTGTTTGCTAGTAGACTATTGAGGAACTTTTTTTTTTTTTTTTGCATACAAGAAAAACTGATGAAACACTGATGGTAAACCTGACACACTGACCAAACACTGATAAAATCTGATCCAAAACACTGATGGGAACTGGATCACTAAAGGGAAGGGCTTAACCAAACTAAGCCACAAGTTACCTGTTTTGGAGGTGTTCTTAGATATTTAGGGTGTAGTCAAGGTCAGTCTTTGGGGCATGGCTAAAATATCCCAAATTTTGAATGTGAATTTTGGTAAGTATAAAATTTGATTAAACTATATGAGCCCACGTGCTGCAACAAGGTGACTGGTCAGGTAGGAGGATTGGATGGCAAGGTGGAGTCACCGTTCTTAAACATTGAAAGCAAATCTATATCTATCTATTTATCTCTATCTTTATTTTCTGTCTACCTCTTATCTATAATCTATCTCTTATCTATCATCTATCGATTATCTATTATCTATCTATTATCTATCATATCAATCTCTGATCTATCATCTATCTATTATCTATCTATTATCTATCTACACACCCAAAGAAAGTGGAGTTCAAGTCCAGATTAATGAAAAAGGTATAAATTTATTACACATTAAATCATATACAAAGAATAAAGTTTGAATCAAATATCGCAAAGTTTTTACATATTCAGCAAGGGAAGCTAAGATAGCACAGAAAAACAGTGTGACCACCTAATAATACCACATGCAGATACATCAGTAAAGTGCACAGTGCATACTACGTAGAAGTGAGAAAACACCAGGACAGGGTGGCAGGTATCACTAGTATGTAGGTCCATTTAGGAACCCGGAATCAAATGTTCCATCATTCAGAAGTCCTCCCCAGCCCTGAGTTCCTTACCCATTCTGCAGTATCAACGAAGCCGACTCGAAACGCACGTTGGCGCCACGGTGTGGACCCCTTGATACTGCAGAATGGGTAAGGTACTCAGGGCTGGGGAGGACTTCTGAATGATGGAACATTTGATTCCGGGTTCCTAAATGGACCTACATACTAGTGATACCTACTACCCTGTCCTGGTGTTTTCTCACTTCTACGTAGTATGCACTGTGCACTTTTCTGATGTATCTGCATGTGGTATTATTAGGTGGTCACACTGTTTTTCTGTGCTATCTTAGCTTCCCTTGCTGAATATGTAAAAACCTTGCGATATTTGATTCAAACTTTATTCTTTGTATACGATTTAATGTGTAATAAATTTATACCTTTTCATTAATCTGGACTTGAACTCCACTTTCTTTGGGTGTGTTGATTCATGTTTTGGAGTGTCCAATTGGTATTTTGGTGTGATCTTTCTGCTATTGGCTCCTCCACTTGGTGTTGAGCATGTATGAGAGATCTGTTTTCATGCTTTCCATTTTGGGCTGTATTTATTACTCTTATCAGCTATCTCATATCTATCTCATATCTACAGTATCTATCTATCATCTATCTATCTGTCCTCTCTCTCTTCTGCACCTATCTTTGAACTTGGTTTGGAGTTTGAATAATACATATTCCTTTTGCACATCATATGGAAATGACGTCTCAGTCTTCTT
The DNA here is from genome assembly GCF_051348905.1 of Ranitomeya variabilis. NCBI lineage: Eukaryota > Metazoa > Chordata > Amphibia > Anura > Dendrobatidae > Ranitomeya > Ranitomeya variabilis. The sequence continues at coordinate 519,177,869 of NC_135237.1, forward strand.
TTGTAGTTGTTTTTATTGATTGCCCCACATCGAAAGCAACAGTACTTAAATATAAAAGGTATATTATAAACGGCAAATGGCGAGATCTGTAACTATTGTCCTGGACAAGTGCCTTTCACTAGTGTTGTCCTACTTTTCATTCTCCATGGTAGATGACTGCAGATAGAATAATGTCCACAATGTTGATTTAGAATGAACAAAAATGGGGATCCTCTGCGCTCCTAATAGGGACCCTCAGGGTTAATGGAGATCTACAGGAATAATCCAGTAAACATGATTGCAGGAATGCGGTTTATTATCTACGCGTTTCAGTCATCCGACTTCTTCATCAGTATTTATCCATAGACTGTGGTTGTGTCCTGATGAAGAAGTCAGATGACTTTGAAACATGTACATAATAAACCGCCTTCCTGCTACCTTGTTTACTGTATTATTCGTGTGGATCTCCATTAAACCTGTGGATCCCTATATTTTTTTTAACCAGTAGGCCTGCAGCAGCTGAATATTTCTAAGCCATTTACATTGTTGTGCAGTACACAACTCCACCAAATTATCAAGTTTCTTTATTGAATCCCCACTTCTCACCAGATAAGAATCGCTTTTTTGCTCCTCAGCTCTCTCTCTCTCCAAATGTTGATCTGTCACTCTCTCTAGGTAACATATTCTGTAAAAAACGGTATTCATACAAAAGGAAGTCTCAAACAGTCAAGCTTCTGAACGCTAAAACTCACCTTTCTTTAAAATGTCATCAAAGATCAAAAACCACATTTAGCTTCTCTCTGACCCCTCACTTGTTCACTGACAGATCTCTCCGATGTCTATACATAGGGAGACCTGTCAATCAACTGGAGCAGAGTAGGCAGAAGCAGGTGGGGACTGCGCTGGACTAGTCCCGGCTCTGTGGTGGCGCTGCAAAGAAATTGAACACCTAAAAAGAGAACTCATTCATCTCCTTTAACCAGGGCTTGTGAAGTCTGGATTATTCTCCTGAATAATTATTTTTATTACTCACGTTTAAATCTATCCAGATATATTCATGTTCTCATGCTTTTACATTAACTTTAAGGTTAAATCACTAAATATTAACCTAAACCACTGAACATTTGATGGGATATTTGAACGAGTTCAGAAGTATATTGACTTTACCTCCCAGGGGCAGCAACCTTTATATAGACTTAAATGGGGAAGACTACGGAACTTGGACTTTTTGTACTTGTCCAGGACGATCACTGTCATATTTTGTATTACATACAATATCTGATCCTTAAAGCCTGACCCAATCGCTGTGGTCAGGACCACTGAGCCAAATTGGCATGAACGGCATGAAATCATTGACATGGGGCCAACAGGACCATTAAGTAGGCTGTTTTGACCAGAATTATCTTCACGAATACTCTGCTCTATTGTATAACTTTTGATATAGAACACTTTTTGGGGGTACACTCCTTAAAAAAAAAGTTAAAAAGATGATAACCACTCGCCAGATCCTTTCTAGTCCCATCTATATATGAAATTCTTTCTCAAAGCATAAGAGAATTGCCCACCATCTTCCTTCTTTCTGGCTTCGTTATGTGGTAATAGAATTTCTTCCAAAAGGCATTGTCGTGTGAAGACACCCCAGTAGATAAGGGCATATTGACAGCATAGAGGGGGACGTTTCCCACTCAGGACCCACCTCCATAAGTCACTATGGAGAGCTATACTCATCTGAATGGCCACCACATAATACTAAATTTTCCCTGGCGTAACCAACTGGTTGTCCCCAGCTTCACCAGGCAAGATCAACTGTTTGCTGGAATTCTCTGGATAAGGACCCAGGGGCTTCTTTTTTTTTCAGGAGTGGTCTGTGATGAGTCCAGCCATTTCATAGAGAATGCCGACTTCATTTCCACCAAGGCATATATATTCAAAAGGGTCTTTTGCTAAGTTTATTGCATATTCATCAACACTCGCTGAGAACCATAGCATGTTAATTGCCTGTGCCACTTGGCGCCATTTGGTGACTGCAATGGGAGCCATGTGTAATTACATATAGCAGATTGTAGATCCATTACCTTTAAGGATTTCCACATAAAATCGCAACTCGGCCATATTTTAGTAAATTAGCAATAGCTTATAAATACTTTTATAGAATTTTTTTCTGTTTTTGTCTTTTTTTTTGGGTGGGGAGGGGCAGTTGTCTCTGCAAAAATGTCAACAAAGTGCTGTCATATTGGTTGGCATATTTGTATTTGCTCACAAAACTGATGATAGAATTGGCACTTTCTTATTTAGGAATAATCCAATAAATTTATAAATTACCTTAGGTTTCTGGGGAGATAATTAGGATGTCAATATTGGCTACACTGTCTGTTTTCAATTTTTAAAAATGGCTGCCGCAATCAAACATATTTAATTATGTAACCTCATCGAACGCTCTCGCTTTTCGGTTTCCACTGTATGGCCAAATTGTACTTTTTCGTGAGGAAAGTCCCGTTAAAAGGGTTTGTTGTCTCAATAGACTTTTCGTGCCAAGTCAACCCTCAGGCTGAGGGCAGATAAGAGGCAACAAGCAAAAGAAAGGATTTATTTTTTCTTAGAATTTTCCTGCATTGTTCATTTATTGATACAATTCAGGCTATTAAAGGAGGGGTAACTACCTCTATTAAGGTAAATGTAATAAAAAAAAATTCCGTTTCATGATTTACATTTCATGAGTTGTACATTATTGTGAATTCTTTTTTTTTCAATGTTGTCAAATGTACATTTTCATTCCTCTATGGTCCGTTTTAGTTTTTGCAATAGTACAGGGAGAATGAATCCCTCAGATGGTAGTGAATGATTACAGGCCCAAGCCCTTAGACTGCACTACTGAGAGGTACAGCTTGTCTCCTGAAAGATATGGCGTGGAATCGCCATGTATATCAGTGCTACACATATACAGTACGGATATTTGCCACCGTCAATCTATGGAGTAGACACTGATGTACTTAATCTTAATCCAAACAAGATCTCCATGACAACACTGTACCTGACAGAAATTAGAAGGTGGCATGTTGTTCTCAGAGTCTCCCAGTAGTGCCGCCTCAGGTTTCAGGCCTGTAACTCTAAGGGATCCTGTCTCCGTATATAAGATGTTAAGAACATTTTTTGGAGATTTTTTTTTGTGGTGAATCTATGGAATTTGTACATAACGGTGGAAATGTATAACTTGAATGAAGGTTGATTGATAACCAACCACTCTTCACTAAACCAGTTATTACCTCATTGAGTCATATTCAATGGTTCTTACAATATAAAACTGTCTAATGTATGCATTGTGTTGGCCCACTAGATTTACCTGGTGCCCTGAAGAATATCAAATCACCTTACATATCTATATACTGTATATACACACACACACATACATAGAATATATAAAAAGCAAACTTCCATATATATATATGTGTGTTTTCTTTTTATAAATTTTATAGATGTGTACTATATATATATATATATATATATATATATATATATATATATATAATATCTATAATATAACGCTGGGAGCGTCACTCTGTCCGAAGCCTTTATAGACTGCGCAAGCGCAAGCGCCGGCGCAGTCTGGACCCCACAGAGCGACGCTCCCAGGAGATCGCGGTATGCGTAAGCGCTGAACGCACACCGCGATCTCCAACAGAGAAACAGGGACGAGCCAGGAGGCGGAGGGTGAGTATACTTACCTGTCCCGTTCCACCGACGCCATTCCGGGCCATGAATATCCCCCTGCTCCCGGAATCGGCGCCTGCGCAGTCCGCGCTTTCCGGCGCCATTTTCTTGAAGACACATTGCAGTGTGTCTTCAAGAAAATGGCGCCGGAAAGCGCGGACTGCGCAGGCGCCTTTTCCGGCACCAGGAGGACACAGAAAATCTGTCCTCCTGGTGCCGGAATCGGCGCCTGCGCAGTCCGCGCTTTCCGGCGCCATTTTCTTGAAGACACACTGCAATGTGTCTTCAAGAAAATGGCGCCGGAAAGCGCGGACTGCGCAGGCGCCGATTCCGGGAGCAGGGGGATATTCATGGCCCGGAATGGCGTCGGTGGAACGGGACAGGTAAGTATACTCACCCTCCGCAAGTAACAAATTGCTGTGCTATGAGGCTGTGGCACTTCATGCCACAGCTATTTGTTACTTACACCACTTACATCCACAGCCACCGCACCCACCACAGTCACGCACAGCCGCCGCACCCAGCACAGCCGCTGCACCGAGCACAGCCGCCGCACCCAGCACAGCCCCGCACAGCCGCCCACAGCCGCCGCACCCAGTACAGCCGCCGCACCCAGCACAGCCACGCACAGCCACCCACAGCCGCCGCACCCACCACAACCACCGCATCCAGCACAGCCACGCACAGCCGCCGCACCCAACACAGCCGCCTACAGCCACGCACAGCCGCCGCACCCTGCACAGCCGCCCACAGGCGCCTACAGCCACGCACAGCCACCGCACCCAGCACAGCCGCCGCACCCAGCACAGCCACGCACAGCCGCCGCACCCAGCACAGCCGCCGCACCCAGCACAGCCACGCACAGCCGCCCACAGCCACGCACAGCCGCCGCACCCAGCACAGCCGCCGCACCCAGCACAGCCGCCGCACCCAGCACAGCCGCCGCACCCAGCACAGCCACGCACAGCCGCCGCACCCAGCACAGCCGCCGCACTCAGCACAGCCGTCCACAGCCGCCGCACCCAGCACAGCCGCCCACAGCCACGCACAGCCGCCCACAGCCGCCGCATCCAGTACAGCCGCCGCACCCAGCACAGCCACCCACAGCCGCCGCACCCACCACAGCCACCGCACCCAGCACAGCCACGCACAGCCGCCGCACCCAGCACAGCCGCCTACAGCCACGCACAGCCGCTGCACCCAGCACAGCCACGCACAGGCGCCTACAGCCACCGCACCCAGCACAGCCGCCGCACCCAGCACAGCCACGCACAGCCGCCGCACCCAGCACAGCCACGCACAGCCGCCGCACCCAGCACAGCCACGATTTACTAATATATATATACACTCACCGGCCACTTTATTAGGTACACCATGCTAGTAACGGGTTGGACCCCTTTTGCCTTCAGAACTGCCTCAATTCTTCGTGGCATAGATTCAACAAGGTGCTGGAAGCATTCCTCAGAGATTTTGGTCCATATTGACATGATGGCATCACACAGTTGCCGCAGATTTGTCGGCTGCACATCCCAAAGATGCTCCATACAAGGCAGGATGGATCCATGCTTTCATGTTGTTTACGCCAAATTCTGACCCTACCATCCGAATGTCGCAGCAGAAATCGAGACTCATCAGACCAAGCAACGTTTTTCCAATCTTCTACTGTCCAATTTCGATGAGCTTGTGCAAATTGTAGCCTCAGTTTCCTGTTCTTAGCTGAAAGGAGTGGTACCCGGTGTGGTCTTCTGCTGCTGTAGCCCATCTGCCTCAAAGTTCGATGCACTGTGCGTTCAGAGATGCTCTTAGGCCTACCTTGGTTGTAACGGGTGGCGATTTGAGTCACTGTTGCCTTTCTATCAGCTCGAACCAGTCTGCCCATTCTCCTCTGACCTCTGGCATCAACAAGGCATTTCCGCCCACAGAACTGCCGCTCACTGGATTTTTTTTCTTTTTCGGACCATTCTCTGTAAACCCTAGAGATGGTTGTGCGTGAAAATCCCAGTAGATCAGCAGTTTCTGAAATACTCAGACCAGCCCTTCTGGCACCAACAACCATGCCACGTTCAAAGGCACTCAAATCACCTTTCTTCCCCATACTGATGCTCGGTTTGAACTGCAGGAGATTGTCTTGACCATGTCTACATGCCTAAATGCACTGAGTTGCCGCCATGTGATTGGCTGATTAGAAATTAAGTGTTAACAAGAAGTTGGACAGGTGTACCTAATAAAGTGGCCAGTGAGTGTATATACTGTATATATTTGTACAGTAATAGCATGATATCTTATAGGACACTAGGTAAAGTCATCACAATGCATCTTAGACAGCTTAATATATTTTATTTTATCTTATTTTGTGTGGACCTTTATATACTTCTAAAACCCAAGAAAAAAAAACAAAATGAGCATATACCCTGTAGTAAGTGGATAGTAATAGTACATGTAAATAACTTGGGGTACTTGGTTAACACTATTTTGATCAAAAAGCGTAACAGCCATCCCACCGCGACAAGGTGTATCCAGTCGGGGAAAGTCCTATCCTGTCTCTAAGTCTGCTGACACACAAGGTAAGATTTTAATTCTAGAGACAGGATAAGACTGACCCGACTTTATAGACCTTTTCGCGGTGGGCTGGCTTTAACGCTTTTTGATCAGAATTGTGTTAACCAAGTACCCCAAGTTATTTACATGTACTATTACTATCTACTTATAGTATGTGTGCTCATTTTTATTTTTTATTTTTTTTTGGGGGGGGCTTTGTCTGTGAAACAGCCACAGTGTGAACATGCTCTTACTTTTTCCATGTATACCAACTTATGTTCCGGATCATTTCTTTGTTTTTTTGTATACTTCTATATAACTGTGTCATTTAGTATAGTTATTGATTGACCAACTTATTCACAGGGTGCCGAATGTTAAATTGCTTTCCAAATGATTTACGCTCATAGCTTGTGTGTTCTCGGAGTCTGTTTTCTATTGTCCTCTTTGTCTTTTTGTTCCTGTTCATTCTGTGCCATCTGTCTGCGTACAATCTGTGCATTTTCTCAACTTGTACAAGGTGTTTATTTTTTTTCCTTGAGTGTCCACATTGCTTTCTTCTCTGAGTCTCACACTCACTCCCATCTCCTTTGTCTCTGTCTGTCATTGCATGGTGTTGCCACAGAAGACTTGGACTTGCCACGAAGACGAAACTCAGGTCTGTGTCTTGAATCTTTGCTTCCTCTTTTGTCTTTGTCATTGTTGCTGTGTCTATTTTGTGGTGCATCTCTTTTCATTCCTAAGGAATAATGTCATATGAAACATAATTTTTTTTTTGTCCTCTTTATGACAACTGTGTGAAAACTATTATTTTAGAATGGGCATAATGCAAGCGGTATGGTTCTTAAAGAAAAAAGAGCAGGACAATGCTAAACTTCAGAAATCTTCACCTTGGGCACCTTCAGACCTTTTTTTAATATTGCCTGTAATATAATAGAAAGGTCTAGGTACCTTTCGTAATGTTCGAATTGAATTTGCCATCATGCTCGGGCTGAGAGGTTCTTAGTCTCGCTGCTCTTACTGTAAAGAATCCCTTTATGTGTTAATTAGTGATGAGCGAGTATACTCATTGCTTGGGTTTTCCCGAGCATGCTCTGGTGTCCTCCGAGTATTTTGGAGTGCTCGGAGATTTAGTTTGTGTCGACGCAGCTGCATGATTTTCAGCTGCTAGACAGCCTGAGTACCTGTGAGGATTCCATAACAAACAGGCAACCCCCACATGTATTCAGGCTGTCCAGCAGCTGCAAATCATGCAGAAGTCCAGTCCTCAATCCAATCGAGAATCTGTGGAAAGAGCTGAAAACTGCTGTTCACAAACGATCTCCATCAAACCTCACTGAGGTCGAGCTGTTTGCCAAGGAAGAATGGGCAAGAATTTCAGTCTCTCGATGTACAAAACTGATATAGACATACCCCCAAGCGACTTGCAGCTGTAATCGCAGCAAAAGGTGGCGCAACAAAGTATTAAGTTAAAGGGGCCGAATAATATTGCACGCCCCACTTTTCAGTTTTTGATTTTCAACAAAAATTTTAAATAACCAATAAATTTCGTTCAACTTCACAATTGTGTTCCACTTGTTGATTCTTCACCAAAAATTTACATTTGGTATCTTTATGTTTGAAGCATGATATGTGGGAAAAGGTTGAAAAGATCCAGGGGGCCGAATACTTTCGCAAAGCACTGTAGATAGATAGATAGATATGAGATGCAGTCCAAAGAATTGAGGCAGCACACCATATACAGATATAATCAAGGCTTGAGAAAGGTCCACACTTGTGGACCGAAACATTACCGTATGGGCTAATAAATAGCACTTAAATTATATCTTTATATGATTTGCTGCCTCAATTCTTTGGACTGTATTGAAGGGCTGGCATGTGGCTATGAGACTCTGCACCCTATACTTACTGGTGCTGCTTTTTACTCTTTTTTTTCTAGATATGAGATAGATACATATTAGATGCATAGATAGATAGATATTCGATAGATACTGTAGATACGGTAGATAGATAGATATTAATAGATAGCTAATAGATATGGCAGATAGATGATAGATAGATAGATAGATAGATAGATAGATAGATAGATAGATAGATAATAAATAGATAATACAGATAATAGATAGAGAATAGATATTGGATAGATTTGATAGATAGATTTATAGATAGTTATTATAAATAGATATTATTATAATAGATAGACCTGACGGAGGTGGAGGAATACATGGAAGTTCAATACAGTTGATAACATTTCAGAATTGAATACTTCACAATGCAGATGGACTTACGAATTTTGCACTGATGCCCAAAATCCTGAAGTTATTTCAGTTTATAGATTATATACTTTATATAATTTTCTTGTTTTTTTCACTTCAAGAGGTACTTTATGCATGTTGACTGTACTAGGTATTAAGATATGACAGAATTGCATGGAAAACTCAAGCAAATATCCAACCAGGGCATATGAATGTCATTCAGGGGGGTCCACCACTCGGGTACTCCTGTGTAGTTGTATTCAAACTTTTCAAGTCTTTATCTGAGCTGGCATGTAATATAAAGCAGCAGCCTCTGCAGGGAAACATGTCTGGCCGTCTGCAACTCCTGTGCAGAATAAGGGAGCCCCCCTGTAACTGTCAGTGAGATGAGCAAAAAGATTTGCAGGTTTCTGGTCCGATGGCCATGCCGGTAGTCCATGACTGCCAGATCATAGCCCTGAAAACCTCTTCCTATGACATCCCCAGTGCCTCTTCTGATTAAGAAACCACCGGGACGTCATTACGTTGTGTTGCAAGGCACGCATGATTTATTGGCAACCTGCTAATCAGAAGAGGTGCCGGGAATGTTGCAGGCAGAAGGTTTGCAGTTCTCTAGTACGGCAGCCACGGACTAATGACGTGGCCTTTGGACCAGTGTCCTGCAAATTTTTTTTCCTAACTCTAGTTATAACCGTAGCTTCATGTTTTATAATACTATCATATCTCGGGTACCTTTAGGATGCGAACATATATAGATGCCACCAATGGAGGGGCCACACTTAGCGGAGCTGAGAGCCACGTGTGGCTCTTGATCCATTGATCGGGAAACACTGCATATTTTGTCATTGCCTTTTAAATGCCAGAATAAAAGGCTTTTACTGTATTTTAGAGGTCACAAAGTTCCTTCCATGGGAAACTGAAAAATATATTTTTTGACTAGTAGTGACATCCATGTCGCACAGTGTATATATACAGATAATCTACCAGCAACGTTCATTCTCTTGAGATGACTTGAAGACTGCAGTGACAGAGTGAAGACGTCTTGCTGCTATTCCAAGCCTGGGCTTTGATGAATGACATTTATATACAGATAATTGTAGAGTTTGCAGCAGAGTTATTGTATTGGTACGCAGGTAGCAGAGCTGAATTTGTCATTTAACTGTTTCTCTTGAGATAATGTAATAGCAAAAGGTGAATGTTATAGAAAAAAAATGACAATATACAAGAATTGCTGTCAGTGCCATCATAGGCACATATCATTAAAAGGGTTGTCTGAAATTCAGAAAAAAAGAAACCGAGTCTTTTTTTTGCAGACCAGAACATTTTTTTCTGAATTTGACTAACGTGCTTTAAATATAGTGATTTAAGACAAATGTGAGATATGATAATTTTATCAACTTAAAGAAATGTATTTAAGGTCATTGGATTATAACAGCTGAAGAATAAACTGGTAGATATGACATAGTATAGATAGACATAAATACGGTAGATATAAAAAATGACAGATATAGATAGATAATAGATAAAGATAGATAATAGAGAGAGAGAAGAAAAAGAGGTCGCACTCAAAACATGGCAAAAAACGTGAACGAAATGTATTCCATGTAAAAGATGCGGTAGATAGATATGAGATAGATACATGATAGATAAATATGAGATAGATAGATATGAGAAAAATCAATCAATGATTAGCAGTAAACAGAAATTACTGAAAGTAATGATAAATTTAGTAGATTATAAATACAGTATTGTCCCTTTAAAAATTGAGATAAAAAAACTAGTACAAAAAGATTACATTTGTGGGATAGCTGAATGAAAAAAATATATTGGGAAATATAATGGAAAAAAAGGTCATGCAAAGTTCCAGGGTGTACCTTAGACTGGCCCACCGGTTAGCAGGTGAATCCCCTGGTGGGCCCTTGTGAAAACATGCTAACGAACATTCCTAATACACTTGATTCATTATTTACAGAGAAAAGCATCATCCAGTGATTCATTATACAAACTATTCAGTTTCAGATTATATAGAAGCATAAAAAATGGTGTACTGGGGTAAGTTTATATTACATGTAGCTGAACAGTGGGCCCTAGAGTTAACATTACTGGTGGGCTCTTGTTACCCCAGTCCGACACTGGTGTTGCTAGTGTAATAGAAGGGATAACCAGACAAATTCCATCCATTTTCCATGTTTTATTCATTTCTGATTTGCTTGTGTCCTCGTGTTGCACCATCGCTTTCATTTCAGTCTTCCATTACATTTATCATTTTTTGTTTCTAGCAGACAGAACGGCAGAACAAGAGAATGGGGATCCAGGTATTGGACTTAGTTAGAAGCATGTTGTGGAATTTGTGTTTTCGTGTATCAGTGTTTTTAAAGGGGTTATCCAGGACTATATTCATTTTTACCGTGCGCCTAAGAACTAACAGACAGGTAGTTGCTAACCGGCCTGTTGTGCCCAGCGCAGATCTCTGCCCGAACAGAGTGTTCACTGACCGCTCCTGCCAACGATTCTGCTGCTTCCATTGACGTCACATCAGCGGAGCAGTGGCTTCTGTTCACCTCTGCTCTGTTGATGGGGCATGACTGCCAACGTCCTGCTGATTGGCATAACTCTGAGGAGCTGGCTGTCAATCAGCATGACGTCAGCACTCACAACCCGTCAAAAGAGCAGTCCTCAAGAGCTGCTCTGTTAATATGGAGCAGTAGAATCGCCTGCAGGAGCCGTCAGTGACCAATCTGAGGTGGCGTCGGATAGAACAGGAAGGTAGTTGATAACTAGGTAGCAACTACCTGCCTGCTCGTTTTTTGGGTTCATATTAAAAAAAACTATTTAATCTTGGATAGCCCCTTTAACAAAGGACTTTCAGTGCGTTTTTAAAACATTACAATTTATTTTTCAGTAATTCCATGTATAAATTCCTTGTCTGCTGAAATGAATGCAAGCCCTAACAGGTGCAATAGGCTGTGCTCCCCTTTATAGGCCATACCCTTCATAGCCAGTTTGCACCCCATGCCCATTTTCCACCTTTTCAATTCTCTGGTGCCCACTTCCCTGAAATGCTAGAGCACAAGGAAACCTTCTGAAATCATTGATATCCAGAATGTTTGTGCAGGTCCTACTTTAATGGAAGTCCAAGAGGTCTCGTCTTTTTTGGAGAGCCTCGCAGACATTCTGGTAGAGTTGACAAGTATGCTGATTGCTTGAGGCAGAGAGTTGTAGTCCTGATTGTCGGCCACAACGGCAGGATTGCCTGCAGTCCGAAAGCACCAAAAACTGATCATCCAAGAAGATGGTGCTGAATGATGAATGTACCCGTTGGGTTGCTGCAGACCATATTTCTAAGCACCAGTACACTTTATAGGACAGTTACGTTCTGTGTTTGACAATATGTATCATTTCCATATTACTATATTTCCCTCGTTTTTAGCAAAGGAATTAATTATTTTGAGCAGACAAAGCAACCATCAGATTGTCAGTGAGATCCACGTACACTTTGAGGGTTTACATTGTTATTTTCATTACATTGCTTTACCGTATTTTCCTAAAAGGTCCCACGCATTTTAGTCTGTCCAGCTAGACAAATAGGACACAGAGTGGGTAATCCACCCTAATTAACAAAGATAACTATGGTCATAGTTACCCAACTCTCTCAGACAAAAGGAAGGAATACCTGAAAAGTTTGGAAAATCTCACAAGTCCTGACAAAATCTTCTGGACATTTACTAGACTTTTTGGTCCAATGGATGGACTGTTCCATGATTGACAGCTGCTGTTTTTGTATACACCATCATATATATATAGGGCTGTCAGTCACTGATTACAATCACCTGCTGGACTCTTAAGCATAGAAAGAGAAAGGATAAAAGAGTAAATGACACATTATAAAAAAGCTTTTCCTATAAAACTAATAATCTACACTTCCTCCTACTCTTAATCAGCACAAATGTGAAGATTTGTTTGTAATGTGACATAAGCAGTATATACAGTACGGTCCCACTGGTGTAATGAAAGGTTTGGTCTCATGTTCCTTCTTTAGGAGTGGGACTGCAGACTACATGAAAGCAGACTTGTGAATCCTTGCAGTGTGCACACTGTCAGGATTCTCCAATGCTGACACTGGGAGCGGCGAGTGCATGACCGCAAGTAAGCGATTTGCATACATGCCGTCACGTGCCAACTAGACATGTATGGCCTCTGTCAATGCAAGTGAACTGAGCGAGGTTGGACTCGTCTAGTTGGAATGTGGCCGGAATTATGCATATCGCATTCATATCGTTACATGACCGCCCAATCGTGGTTCCGCGACCGCACAGTGCACCTGCTGTGAAACTTCACAAATCTGCAGTCACATAGGCCGGCAGCCCATTTTAAGCTTATTATTCTATGATATTAGCCAATGAAAACACCCAGCATCAAAACAATGCCTGATTAGACATAATTAGGATGGATAACGATGTAAAGCCAAGGAATAGCCTTATTTATACATTACTTCCTGCTACTGTGGTGCCTTTCCTGACGTGGGTTTTGGCAGTATGCTTTCATCTAGGGCAGGGGTCCCCAACCTGTAGCTCGAGAACCACGTTTCCTGCCATCCCGGGATGTGTGGCTCATGGCCGTCTACCAGTTTGGTGCATTACAGCTATTGGAGACTTTTGTGTGTAGCCCCCTGCAGAGAAGAGCAGATCTGAATAGGGGTAAGATAGGAGACCCTGGAGTTTGGAGTACTGCCTTGTGATTTCAGTGGAAAAGCTTTGGCTGTCATTATACCGCTAATAGGGGGCACTACTGCGAGTGGGGCAGGAGCTGGATGTGGCTCCCATCCCTCTCTCAGAGCTGAATGTGGCTCTCAAGGTCAGAAAAGTTGGTGGTCTCTGGTCTAGGGACTATGCCTTTCGTCTATAGGAGTGCGCCACTCCCATGGTTCCTGTTTGATGGTTGACTCTACGCTACTGATAATTGACAGCTTGGACCAACATCATGGTTGCCCCACTTCCTCGAACTGAGGGCTCTTCCATGTTGATAGCAAAGGCATCTTAGCCTCCGCAGCCCTGGAGAAGTGCAGCAATGCGGCCAGCAAGCAGCACATACTCCTTGCCTAGGCAACCAACCACTATGAGAATGCAGGGTGGCCGGTAACCTAAGCGATAAGATGTACACCTTGGAATTAGAATTCACTCTATGAGAACAAACTGGATTTTTTTTAATCAGAAGTAAATTGTAAGACTGCTAGTTTTTATATTTGCTTTGTAATTGTACCTATTAATGCAGGATTAGCACTGTGTCAGCAGCACATTAGGGGGAAAGAGCCGGCTCGGAATAGTGCCATATCATTTTCCATTTCGGGCTGTGATTATAATATAATTTATCAAGTAGTCTCTAAAGTAGCACGCACAATATACGGGAACTTGGGAAAACAGATATAGTTTGTACTAGTCTTGCAACGTGTGCTCTTATTGCTTTCTATCTATTATCTATCTATTACCTATCTATTTATTATCTATTATCTATCTATTATCTATCATCTATCTATTTATCTTTCTATCTGTTATCTAACTATCTATTTATCTATTATCTATCTATTATCTGTCTATTGTTCTATCTATTATCTATCTATTATCTATCTGTCTATTATCTTTCTATCTATCTATTATCTGTCTATTATCTTTCTATCTATCTGTAATTATTAAATCGGTGTAAACACTCCCCCAACTTTGATGGTGATCCAATATTAATGACTATTACAATACTCTATTCCTTGGACTTGGCTGGCAGGGGATGCTACAACACTGATTTTCCTCTCCACGCTTTCATGGTCTCCATTGCTTTTACAACTAGGCATTTGATCATTGCAAACTCTTATCAGCTGCAGACCACATTCACCATGCAACACCCGGGGTGATTATTCTCAGTGCATTGAATGGGGTGATACTCTGCAGTTTCCATCTTATTCTCCGCAGTTCATGCATGGTTGGGCTTAATTCCATGTAGTAGATTTTAATAGTAGAGTCATTTGTTGTTTGCTCTGAGCATCACCATGAAGTCTACGTGTCTATTGCACAGTGGAGGCATTGTTGTGTAGGCGTAGAATAACATGGCAGCTTTCTACCCTAAACTGTGTCACACCTGTCCAGTTATGTCTATTGAAGTGAATGGAGCATAACTGCAATACCACACACATCCTGTGGACAGGTGTGGCACTGTCTATGGAAGAAAGCAGCCATGTTATTCTAATCCTATGCAATCATCAATAATAATAGAATGTCAGATAGACCCAAAAGTGCACGTCCAGCTGGTGTACACCTGGGGCTGACGTGCTATGCCTTCATTGGTAATTCTGCAGCTTTACAGGTGGTGAGTGATCATTTTAATAAACGGCTTCCTATGGTTGTTAAAGGTAAATTATTTTTATATTTGAAGATCTGATAGCCAACAGTTTGGTAGTAAACGCTTTGCTCTGCTCTTCACAGGTTCAATGGATGTAGAAGAGAGGAATCGACAGATGAAAATGAAGATGAACAAGTACAAGCAGGTGGCGGGGTCCGACTCCCGGCTAGAGAAAGATTATCATTCCAAGGTGAGGAGGAGTCCTTGTATATCGGGTTGGGACTCCCACTAGTCCCAGTTACTTGCCACGTACACACCACCACAGCGCTTACTGCCATGCACACCTCGTTTGTAGCGTTGATTATGCTTTATTTATTAACAGGGTTGGACCATTCACAAAATTTATCAACAAGATAAGTGATAAATGTAGGATTTCTGGGTGTCTTACCACTTCTGATGACAGAGGTCCCATGTCCCACCATTAAAAAGGAGCAGTGGTCATTCATAAAGCAATGGGACTGACCGATATAGCCAAGTCCATCGCTCACTATATGGTCTCCCGCAGAAGACTGATTTTCTCAGATGAGCGCTATCCGTGGTTCAACATCAGTGAAATGTCAGATTTTGATAAGTGTCGGATCAAAATCGGCAATGCAAGGCTATAAGAAAAAAATGACATCCCAGTGTAATCCGATTTTCACAGACTGACAGAATGGACAATGTGAATAAACTTTTTTTTTTTCTTTTTCTCTCAAATTCCAAGAAAAACTGAGGCTACACTAATCAAACTCTGATCAGAATAATGGGACCGTTTTTCTCAGATGTGGAGAAAGCAGTGGTGTGAACCTACCCTCTCCATCATGGCCTCTCTCATGGCCTCTGAATGCAGCATTAGTACACCAGATGACCTCTACTCAAATGGAGGCCAAGAACCCCGTGCTTTTGAGATCGGAGGGGTTCGCATGGCAGGCATACATTTATCACTAATCTTGGTTATAGGTGATAAACAATGTTTTTGGTCCAACTCACTTAAGGTTTTGCGTTGGAGGCCTCCATTTGCTATTCAGTCATGTTTTTGTTTTCTAAACTCGTTTTAGTGAAGATTATCCAACATAAAAAGGTGACATCATAGAACAAAAGAACAAGCAGTACGTCACATTGCTCTTTCATACTGCCTGGCAAAGGTAACCTTGCCCTTAACATACCATGGATCTAATATCGTAACCAAAACCATAAGACCCCCATGTCAGGCCCCAAATATCACATACTTTATCCTGAGAGAATACTCTTCATCGCCCGTGGACTAATGTGAGTCAAAGGGAAATCAAACCAAGGTTTCCATACTTTATCAAATTTTTCAGTACAGTGTCTATTTTTACATATCACCCTCTCATAGGAAGCTACAGTATTGACCCAGTGTGAAATTCTCGAGAGTCTACTATCCATCCATCTAATGCGATAACCTTGTGAGCAAATAAAAATGTTTCCCTGAAAAGACTGCGAGGGTGGTAGGACATGTCTACTCATGAAGGATTCATAATAAACCATCCTTAGGGCAGAGTGGTACAGGGGATTGTATGGCCTCGATGAGCATAGCTGTGACCTCTTTCCAAAAGTCTGCCATAGGAGGTCAGGTGTATAAAACCTCCCGCCTCTTCCCCACACCTAAGTCAAGGCTTTGTTCCAATCCTCTGATAGGGAGGGTATTACTGTCCTCCATTTGGCCTCAGCCAGCAATGGCGATGAGGAGCATCTTCTGCTTAGTAACGGGGTGTATAAAGAGTAGATCAACCCCTTGGGTCCTTTGCCCCTAAGATTCCCAATCAGGGAGTATGAGGGAATTTCCAATGTCTGGGAACTGGGTATTTAGGACATGTCTTAGTTGCAGATGCCTAAAGAAAGTGTGTCTGAGGACTTGATAAAGCAGTTGACATTGATCAAAAGAAACAAGAACCCCCTGGTGATATACCTGTGCCAGAGAGTGGACCCTTAAGTTCAACCAAAAGTGAGCATCTTGGGAATGTAACAATTCATGACGAGGACCGTTATGCCGTAAGGGGGGACTCAGTTCCTGTGTCCTTGAATTGAAATATCTTTTTTGGGGGCTCTGCACACTTGACTAGTCAGTCTTGTTTGATGGCTAAAATAGCATTAATAGACGTGACGACATCCTTACCCTGCACCCTGGGAGCTAACAAGGTCAGAATAAGGTATTACCTGCTTGGTGGGCATTCATTCCCATGTTGTCCACCTCTATAATCATTTTTTTTATTGTACCTCTAATTCATGTGGCTCCAGACTAATGATAACCCCTGTGTATCTGATCCTTCATTCATACTCCCTTACATTTGTCGCTTTCTTCTTGCTGATCTACTGAACGCATGTTATCAGGATCTGATGTCACTTTCTCCATGCAGGGCTTTGCAGGAGCCTAAGTATCCATGGTTACGACCACTAACAACTGTCACTATATGAGTGGTCGTAACCATGGATACCTAAGCTACTGCGATGCCCTGCACATAGGGTAAGTGATATAGTGAATCACAAGAACTACACTACATTTCTAATTGGAGGTATTTGCTAATATTATTAATATTACACCTAATACGTATTGGGATCAGAATTTAGAGATGAGAATACCCCTTTAATCGTATCTATTAAATGTATGTATTTGGGCCTATATTTTTGCATTTGGGCTTCATTAAAAATGTTGCACTGTTTGAATTCATTAGCCTCTGTGTTGCACTGTGTGCAGTCCATCGGTGGGCTCATTCTGACAGTCTTACCGGAGAGTTTTTAGATCTTTTTCTGGATGCCTGTTAGCTGATTTATAACAACAGACTACATCAAAGTGTAACATACAGTACAGGAAAACAAACAGCCTGTAAAAGTCAAACGGTGCTACATTTTTAATGAAACACAAAGGCAAAAATGTATTTTTTAACCCCAAATACATGCATTTAAGGGAAAAAAAATCAGCAAAGGTGAGCTACCCCTTTTATTTTAATTTCTTTAAGGACTTATTAAACATTAAAATAAGTTGATTTCAAAATGGACCTACCCTGCAAGTGAGCCTGGTTTAGTATTTTCTGCACATACGGGGGATTGTATCTGTCCGTATAGCACTCTTGTGTTTGTAGTTAGTACTCCTGGGCCAGACGGCTCATCAGCAGAACTCGCTATATCTTTTCTTAATGTGAACGTACATAATCTCCATTTCAGAAGAAGACTACTTAGCGTTTTAATTAGTATTTTCTCTCCGCTTCAAGACTGTACATATTCTTTCATATCCTTGAAACAAGGCACAAAATGCAATCTGTCACCAGGCCGGGCCGGGCTCGGTTTTGCAGGATGCCAGCTGCAAGTCTCTAGCATGAATATATTTTAATCTTTCTTTCCCAGTTTCAGCAGTAATTGCAGATTATTATTCAGATCTGATGAATTTTGCCTCATTTATTCTCGCAAAAAAAAAATAATACATTGAAGCTCGCACACTCTCTGAGAACATATATTATTACAGCGCTAGATTAAAAAAAAGATCCTAGAAAGGTGACAATGTTTGAAAGCCATTAAAGGCTGTTGTCTAGTTCGGCCAATGGCTTTGTGCTGCAATAAGTGAACTCTTATCTTAGTAAGTGTTCAGTTCTACTGCAGCACCCCCACAGGTTAATTGAAGTGTTACACAATTATTAAGATAATGGGTTATCAGTGTAATTTATTTATTTTGCTCACTTATATAGCGCCATTAATTCCACAGCGCTCACAATCTAGATTCCCTATCAGTATGCCTTTTGGAGTGTGGGAGGAAACCGGAGAACCCGGAGGAAACCCACCGGAACATGGGGAGAACATACAACCTCCTTTCAGATGTTGTCCTTTTTGGGATTTTTGAACCCAGGACCCCAGTGCTAACCACTGAGCCACCGTGTTGCATGGATATGTCGAGTCTTCCAGAGCTAGAGATACATTTTGTTGTTGCTTTTCACCCTGTTTAGTAGACAGGGTCATGGACAGAGGGCTTCACTTTATTAAAGAGGTTATCGGGGACTATTTTTTTTTTTCAACAATGTGCATAAGAACTTACAGGCAGGTAATTGTTAACTAACTACCTGCCTGTTGTGCCCAGCACCGATCTCTGCCGACACAGAATGATCACAGACCGCTCCTGCCGGTAATTCATCAGCTTAGACAGTGCTCCTCTTCCACTCTGCTCTGTTGATGGGGCGTGACTGTCTATGTCATGCTGATTGACCATCTGCTCCTCGCTGCCTAACTTCTGGTAACCGACTAGCTCAATCAGCATGACGTCAGCAGTCACACCCCATCTACAGGGCAGCCCTGAAGAAGAACAGCTGTTCTGTTGATGTAGGGCAGCTGAATCACTGGCAAGAGCGGTCGGTGACTGTTCTGTGCTGGCGCCGGTGTACAACAGATAGGTAGTTGCCTCTGTTACCAACTACATACCTGTTTGTTTTTAGGCACATAGAAAAAATAGTCCTGGACAACCTCTTTAACTAATAGGGTATTTGAAAGTTTGGTTTTCTGAACCATAGTCATTTTAAGGGGAGAACTTATGCTAGAGCTGTTTATCTATTAAATAGAGCTGTCTCTATTAAATGTCATATCTAGTCACTTCTATGGATTGGAGCCATGCTTATCATCACTGTGGACCTTGGACTTGTCTCAGTGTGCATGACGGCTCTTCTGACATATGTACTCCACCAGTAGGAAAAAGCCCAGGCTCATCACTAATCCTGAGTGAAGCATGGTTGTTATTTAGCTCCAAGCAAAACCAACATTTCTATGTCTAGTCCAAATGTAGAATTTTAAAGGGAACCTGTCATGGTGATTTTATTACAGAAGTAGTAATATAGCAATATAGGTCCTTACAATAATAAATATGATGCCAGTTATGTAGCAACCCAATGTACCAGAGATGAAAAATCAATCTATCAGTCAACAAATTATCCTGTAAGGGAGGATGTGGTCTGAGTCATGCTCTCTATGAACGTCCAGGATAATTTGTATGTGGCTCCGATTACTATAAAATTACTACAGGTTACTACGAAACTGGTATTTTTGTTGCACCAGGATCCCTACTACTTGTGGAAGCGGACTTGTGGAAGTTCGGGTTCTGCTACCTGACCAATGTTTAGTCCAAAGTTCAGTTTGTCTACCAGAACTTGATCCTTAACCTGAACCCCATTGAAATCAATGGAAAATTAAAATATCATATGGAAAATAAAAATATCTCTCTATCTCCTCCTGAACTGTAAAACAGACTTCCAGGGGAAGTTCGTGTTTGGAGTTCAGCATCGGTACGAACCCCGAAACCTTACTGCTTGGGTTCGCTCATCTCTAGTAGTCACAATTTCCTGTCCACTTCTCTTTAGACATTTATTTCAAAGGAATATCACTTTCTTGCAAAACTGTAGCAGAGCCCCGCTGCCCAAAATCGAAGGTGGATATATATGTATGCACTCCAGAACCCACTGTGGATGCAATTTCCCTGACCCACCCAAAACCTGTGTGTATGTGTGTGTATATATATATATATATATATATATATATATATATATACAGTATATATATAAATTGCCTTCTACAGTAGATGAATAGCGCAGATAGTAGAGTGTCCCCTCTCCAAATTTATTCTCTCACTGCTCTTTCTTCCCCCATATCTTGTTTAGGACTTTTGTTATTTTCCATTTTCCTTTATGACATTACAATACAGGGCCAATAGCTCAGAAATATTTGGGACACTGATGGCTAGACATGATAGGTAGAGATGAGCGAACCCAAACTGTAAAGTTTGGGGTTGGTATCGGACACCTAGTGTACAGTAAAGCGTTTCCATGGCTGGCTGTGAAGACTTGCTGCAGCGGTAAAGACCAGGGGCATGGTGCGCAGGACAAGCAATGCTGCTTGTATAACACCTTCTGTTATTCTATATTGTTAATTCTTGCTTTACTAAACATGTCACAAAATATGTAACGACACAACACACACACAACGGGATGATGTAGGAGAGAGGAAAGCCCTATCGATAGGGAATGAGCGATGGTCACCACCTAAACTCAAACCTGAGTCTGTCCCTGCACTCCCCTAATGCCCTAGGTGGGTCCTTACCCCCATTGCCGTCAGGACCCTCATCCCATGCTGTCACCTCACTCAAAGAGATCTTGAAAAAGACTAATGTCGAAACGCGTTGATATGTTCATATAAAGCTATGTGCCCGAAAATGTATATATTTGGAACGATTTTTTAACAATATGGAATAAAGGTTATTTCTTTTTACTTCACCCACGCCTATTGCTGGATTTTTCTCTTTACCATTTAAAGGATGGCGGGAGTGGTCACCATCCACATCAGCTGACCCAGCAACTCTGCAAATGCAGTAGATTGCCAGCGAGGGAAAAACTGACATTAACCCCCGCTAATTCTGAAAGGAAAAAAGCTAGATTTAAAACAGAGTGGAACCAGAGCTGCCACGAATCCAAAAATGGATTGTGACAACATAACCCTAAAAAAAAAAAATCGTGGTAGATCCCTTTCATTTTAACAGGGTTTATCAATATATTTGAGGCCAATACCCGTATGGCAGACTGCAACACACTTTCATGCAAAAATACTATAAATCGAAACAGAACCTTGGATGAACCCGATTAGCACAAGTAAGAATAAGTCTTAGCTGTGACAGTCTCATCTTTGATTGACTGATTGCCTTTAATGACATGGAAATTGCAGTAATATACAGTATATAAACTAAAAGAAAAACAAAAATAAATTTAGAAAGACATATCAAAATGTTCTTGACTGTTTAGTTGGCAATTAGTAGAAGTTATGCTAATCGGCACAGGTTGTTCTTCCACGCACATTTACATCTCTAAAATGTATAATTTCCCAGCCCGTAATTAATGTAACTTCAGTTCCTGGCACCATGCTCAGCGCTGGAAAGTCACCCTCCACCCTGCCAGAAAAGCATTTTTTACATCACGCTGTGCCGAGACCTCAGCTTAGGCATGTCGGGCAGAGAGGATGGTAGCTGTTGGGGTGGGCAGCTGTACATTTTACTATAGATTTATTTTAT
Organism: Ranitomeya variabilis; assembly: GCF_051348905.1. Lineage (NCBI taxonomy): Eukaryota > Metazoa > Chordata > Amphibia > Anura > Dendrobatidae > Ranitomeya > Ranitomeya variabilis. Next base: position 519,199,763 of record NC_135237.1, read on the forward strand.
TAATTACATTATTGAATTGGTATATATATTTGCTGTCTTTGGGTAAAGTGATTTTCTGTCTTTTTTTTTGTGGGGAAAATCACATACAGGATCAGAACAAAAAATGATGTGACCCTATAATAAAAACTGGAATAGGACCCCACTCTAACATGCAAAAGTATGGATCCTACAAGTTTGAGTTGTATTTACTACGTCTTCCGTTTTACTTTTTACCATCTGTTTTTTTTTCTACATTGTGCTTTTTCTCTAGAGTCTTTCAGCACCTTCCATACTTTTTTACTTTTCACTTTTCCTTCAAAGTCCATTTTTCACCATTACACAGGGTGATTCACTCGTTCCCTTACCCTAAAAAATTGCTGTAACTTCTAAAAGACACAATCTATCACACTGAAATTTGGATTGTACATACCTTGGTTCATGGGAAACTGATGTTTTTAAACAAAGTGTTGAAAATGTCCACCTTTCGCATCCAAGCTGCATGTGCCGTTCCATATTGTTGAATGGATTCTGCAGGATGTCTGGGGTCATAGCCTGAATTTCTCGCTGTAATGTTTGTGGCTTGTTACTGTATACCTGACCTTTCAAATGGCCCCAAAGGAAAAAATGCGGCAGGTTTTTTCGGATGTCCTCCATCATGCCTATTCAGTAATGTTCCTGTACGTTCCAGCTTATTCAGAAATGACAGAATACATGGTTTGGATGGCGGATTTTGACCTGCAAACTTTAGAAACTCACTTTGACACTTCTTTAAGGACTCCAATAAGTTTCTCAATGACAACGCGCTCCTCCAATCTGTATCTGTACATTATTAACAATTGAAGAAGGAATTCGGCAGGAGTGAAATGCAATTACCCCATATAAACTACAGAAAGGCGTGCAGCAAGTCCATCACGTATTGTAGGCAACTGGCTAGGCGACAAATCGGTGAGACCACTCGGTGCGAAGATGTTTCTCATCACGGTCACTGAGGTTCATTGCACTCTCACTTTTCATGAACCAAAGTACAGTACAGTCCAAATTTCAGTACAGTCGACCATCAGCAATTTTTTCAGGCGAAGTTGCGAGTGTATCACCCTGTACTCTCTAGTTGTCTGCCATCCTACAGAAACAATTTAGTGATTGCCCCTCACCTCGTTTAGGAGTTGAGGTGGCGCTGTCTAAGTACCAACCTGGTAGTTTCGCCCTAGACCATATATTTTTACATACTGTAGATCACACAGTTGGGTACAGGTCGTCCATGCAAGTTTGTGACTTTGCAATGTCTAACTTAGTACTGTAAGATTTTATCGGGATTACCACTAGCACTGCACAGATGCAGTTCCAGCATAAAGCAGGCTAACTTATTTGTGTAGTTATTGCAACCATCTGATAGTAAAGGTGTCATCAAAACAAATCTCATAAAATATTCTTCTTTTTGTGATTAGTCTGCAAAAAGCACATAACATTTTTTTTTTTTAAATCCATGAAAAATTGACGTGCTTCAAGTTATTTTACGTGTTGGGTTTCCATGGATTTTTACCCTTTTTTTTTTTGTCATGTGCTTTTTGTGGAATATTTAAATAAAGAAGAATTATAGATTATACAATGGCCCTCACAGTCCCCTGATCTGAACATCATTGAAAATCTGTGGCTAGACCTCAAAATAGCAGTGGGTGGTAAGACGACTCAGGAGTCTCACAAAACTGGACAATTTTTCCAAGTAAGATTGGATGAAAATCCAATAGCAATAAACACAAATTTTCAAGGAGACATTTATAAAAAAAAAACATTGTATATATACCATAGGGTTTGCATCTTATATGTATTACAATTATTGCAATCTAGATGCCGTAGGTCATAAATATCCGTGTTCTCAGAAGCGCTGAGTCTCGTGTATCCTTTGTTTTTCAGTATCGATCAGGTCGGGATCCACAGAGAGGATCGGACAATGTCTCCAACAAGTCTTCAGACAGTGATGTGAGTGACGTGTCTGCTGTTTCCCGGACTAGCAGTGCCTCCCGTTTTAGCAGTACCAGCTACATGTCTGTGCAGTCAGAACGACCGCGAGGGAACAGCAAAATAAGGTGAGTTGTGTTATAATGTGTTCTGAACATAGGCCAGGGAGTGAATACATGTAAATCTGAATGAGCACTGCAGGGAAAATCAACACATTGTGTTTTGACTCATGCAGGACCTAAAGTGAAGGAGCATGACATAGGTATTCAGAGAATTAATAATTATATTTTATAGGTAATAGTGATGAGCGAACGAGCTCGGATAAGGTGTTCTCCGCTAACGGAGTTTCTTCGGCATGCTCGAAAAATATATTCGAGTTCCCACAGCTGCATGTCTCACGGCTGTTAGACAGCAGCAACACATGCAGGGATTCCCTAACAAACAGGAAATCTACTTATATGTTGCTGCTGTCTAACAGTCGCGAGACATGCAGATGCTCACCGAGAACGCTGAAGTCACTCAGTTAGCACACGAGCATATATGGATAATGCCTTATGAGAGCACGTTTGCTGATCACTAATAGGTAAATAAAGCCCAAGGAAAGAAAGAAGTAGACCAAACATATCCCTTTTAAAAGTCCCAATTTTATTGCAAGTGCATAAAATAACATGGTAGGTATCATTGCACTGGATGCCTCACAAACAGTGGGACACCAAATAGGTATTGGAAACACAGCAAATGAAAGTTTAAAAAGCGCATAGATGTAAGAGATTCAAAAAGGTCAGACGATAGCAAAAGATTAGGAACAGTGAGTGTTACATGTGTATCTGCTGGGCGGCCACGTGTCCCCCTCCACCCAGCAACCCCTGTACATGTGCCAGGAGTGTGTAGTAAGGGGAAGATCATAACAGCTTGTGCAACAATTCTCACATACTCGCCCACATATTTTGGGGATTAATGCACAATAATAATGACTTATAATGCATCCCCCCAGTGTGTATTGCAGGGGTTACAAAGGATAAGACACTCAGGGCATCATCTGTCCAGAGCCCGCTCCGCCATTGTGGCTCTGCCCCATTCATAGCACTTAGCTCCAGTATCAGACAAAACCTCTACAATGTTGGCTGCTGTTTTTAGAAACCGAATACCCATGTTTATTAATACCTGCGCACCTTCTTTAGCCATCAGTAAACCTATAAACCAAACCCATTGGCCAGAGAAATATATATCAGTGCCAGATTACTGCCAACATCTTATTATCTGCTTTACGCTCAAATGGGTGTTCTAGCATTTAGCGTTTTCCAGTGGATTGGTGATAATGGTGCATGATTGGGGTCCCACCATTGTGACCTTCACTCATTGAAAGAACAGCAGACCTCTGTCCATTTTACCCCAAGTTACCAGACTCTTGATAGGAAAAGTTTAAAGGGACCGACAATCGAACATGCCCCCCCACTCAACTATCAGTCTATGGAGGTGGTTGGAAAAAAGTGAGTTCACCGGAATAACCCTTAAAATAAATGGAGCTGAGCTACAATACGAGAAGATGCCTCGCTAAGCGTAAGGACCTGATATGCACAATAGTTATTGACCTCGATCATGGGATCATGCTGCAAGATTGCACCCTTTCACAATTTCTGGCATTCCCATAGACTGTGAATAGAGCTCGATCCATTGCTCCATTCAATCAGGGGACTCCAGACATCGCGGGGGTCTCGGCAGTCAGCAAATACCCTATAAGCAAGCACTACATGATTATAACCTTGCTGTTGACCGTGGAGCTGAGATTTTCAGGAGTCAGCATATTTCTCCCAGTTGATTTATGGTATTTGCGGTCATTCTGTATATTATTTTGCATGTTTTTCCCTGAGGCTCTGTTCATACTGTATAATGCAGTTTCCATCTGAGTCTTTCGTTATTTCTGATGGAAGAATAGCTGCCATGGCTTCATCATAAACATATGACCTGACGCTAGTAGGCGCAGAGCCACAGATTTAGTCTCCTGCATGTCTTGCATGTTCTCGCGCTAACCCTCATCTTTTCTTTTCTACTTGCATGCTTCTTTTCCTGTGTGTTGAACTCATTAGAAGATTAAGAGAAATAGGGGAAAGAAGTGATAGGAGACGGGGAGGGCAGGATGGGGAGAACCACAAGGACACGGGCTTCCCTGAGGAGGATGAGGAGGAAGTCAGGCAAGAGGAGGATAGTGTGAAAGTAGTGGAGGAGACCCAGAGAGCCAGCGAGAAGTCAACCAGGAGAGGAAGTAAGGGCTCCATAGAAGAAGAGATCCTGCATGCTGAAAAAGACGGAGAGACGCATGAACATGAAGAAAACCACAAAGAGGCTCTGCCAAGGAGGTTGTCAGAGAATGATATCAGGTAACATGTTCTTCCTCACAAAGTAACCCTCCAAGATAGTTTATAGCATTCCCCATAGTATTTCATCACAACTTTGCATTTCAGTTAAGGGACCAGTAAAAAAAGGAATATCTCAGTTCTTCCTTCCTTTCTTACTTTAAGAAAAATGTACCCCAAACACCCTTACAGACCTATCACTCTCCCTAGGTCCAGCGCTGGCTCTCCGCTGTTATTCCGTTCTCACTCTTCTCAACGGGGATAGCTCACATCTCCATATTAGCCAATCACTGAGCTCAGCTCTGACGATGGTCAGTGACTGGCTGCAGCGGTGATGGATGCTGTCAGCAGAGACCTGGTGCTGGATCTTAGTAGGGTGAGTATCTGTTCTGTTTGTTAGGTTTCATATATAAAAGCCAATGGGGTCCACTTTTCTTAAAGTGGGAAATCATTTTAAACCTTCTCTTTTCACTGAATCCTATTTTATCTCATTTCATTTGTATGCAATCCAGGAGATCAGCCATATCTCCTCCTATCCTCACTATTATTTGTCTGGCTGTATGACAACTGGCTGCAGCAGAAGCCTCCTCCCACTGCTCTGTCTGCAATAAGACAAAAGCATTGTTAAGCCTGGCTCCATGGCTTACCCTGAGACTAACCTCTGTTCTCTGGAGGATTTCTACAAGACTGTTTCGGAGACATGATAACTTATAAATCTCAGGTGGTCCAACTACTTGGATCAACAGCGATCGGCAGAGCGGGGCACTTTTCCCCTCAGTTAAGGCCCCGTCAACTTAGCGACGCTAAAGCGATCCCGACAACGATACGACCTGTCAGGGATCGTTGCTGCGTCGCTATGTGGTCGCTGGTGAGATGTCAAACAGTGAGATCTTCCCAACGACGTTGTGTCGTGTCGTTGTTCGTTGTGACCCTGTCACATGGCAGCTATTATGACGATTCAGACCTCGATGAGGGACGTCCTGTGTGAACGAGGTCGTTGGTAAGGTGTCAAACACAGCGATGTGTGCTACCCAGCGGGACCTCAACGATCAAGAAAAGGTCCAGGCCATTCCGACACGACCAGCGATCTCACAGCAGGGGCCTGGTCACTGCTACGTGTCACACATAGCGAGATCGCTACTGAGGTCGCTGTTGCGTCACAAAACTTGTGACTCAGCAGCGATCTCGCTAGCGACCTCGCTTAGTGTGACGGGGGCTTTACAATGAACTTTCAGTGTGCGTGCCAGACCACCACCCCATTCATTTTTCCTAAAGCTGGTGGAAAAGGGTGGAAAAGTAGCATCGGCAGTCCCGAAGGGAATGAATACAGCAGTGGTCGAGGATGCGCATAAGCGCATAATGGGAATTCTGCTACTGGTCCCAGTGGTTGGACATTGCCCAGGTCTGATATAGAGCCTTAAAAGATACCTTGGTTCCCATCTTTGGAGTCATGTCAAAATTTGGATAAATTAATAAAATTGACTATAAACCTGCACTGGTTCTTTTTGCCCCCTACTGAATATGATACATACATGTTAAAGGGGTCATCCAGGACTAACTCATAAATGAACTATCCAAGGGTAGGTTTTCAATATCAGATTGGTGGGGGTCTGACACCCAGCATTCCCACCGATCAGCTGTTGTCTGCTCCGGCATTAGATAGATGTGTGGCATAACTTGAAGTTTGTGGGCCCCAAAGCAAAATCTCCAATGGGGTCCTCAACTAACACCAGTCTTTAATAGTAATTGTCTTTTATATGGGGCAAAGAGACCTTTGGGGCCACCTAGTCTCCAGGGTCCGGGTGCGATCTCAATCACTGCACCTATTATAGTTACGCCTCTGGATGTAGGCAATGTATAGAGTCAGGACAGCAGTACCTTGGAGCGGCCATTAAACCGTGTACGGAGCCGTGCTTTTGCCAGCCTTTTCCAGTTCACCCAAGAAGAGTATTTGGTTGTAAGTATGAAAACGCGCCAGCTGAAGAGTGTAGGTCCCTTGTAGACATCTTCAGATGTGTATTACCTATACCCGCACCCTCATGAGGGCAGAGAGTAGGGTTACAGGTCATCTTCCTCTTGTATTTTTGACTTCCAATCTCCTTCGATTGGTTCATATGGGCTCCGGTGAACGTCCTCCCAATAGATGAGGGCTCTAAAAATTGGGATTCTATTTATCAGACATTTATGGAAAAACCTGTGGATGACCATAGAAGTACAAATAATAAGCATACATTTATAAATCAAAATCCTCTTACGAAAAGCTTATAGATCATACAACACATCGTACTGCTTTCTGCTTGTTTTGGGGAAGGTCCTACTGAACGATGCATATATCCAGCACTTGTAAGAATGCCCCCCCAGTAGAGCTGATACAGAACTATTAGTTATATAGTGATGAAATAGCTTTCCATTAAGTGAAGGTTATTCCCATGACAAATACTGACCCATTTTGAGACAGAGACAGAATAATCAAGTTCCGCGCCCTGATTTTACATTGCATGTCCCACTTTCACCTGCTGTATCTTGGTACAGGAAACTGGTCGCCATCCAGCAGACAGATGGGTAGTAATTTGCTGGCACTGCCTAATAAGCCAGGTACATTTTGTATCCAGCGTTCACGGTTATACTAATTATTTCCTAAGACAATATGTAAATTAATTTATTAACTAAAATTGCCTCCTACATTTCTTGGCGCAGTTTGTGTAGATTTGCAAGAGAACATTATTGACCTGAAAATACATATTATAGCATGTCCGGTCAGACTGAGCAGTGGGATGGCTAAGGATTTTCATTGTAGTTTGGAGACATCCCACCGCCACAACCTCAGAAAACAGCTGCTTTACTGAGGCCTCTCAAAAATGTGTCCTCCGGTCATGTCACCATCATGTCCCTCCTCTGCAGTTACCTCCTATGTCCTCCAAATCTGTTCATTGACACCCTATTCCTTCTTAAATAGCAAAAAGAATTATAACTCTCTGCATCATTGTACTGACATGTCTTTCCTTACGTTTCCTTTTCACTCAACATATCCCGAGATGAGTGGCAAGAGATGATCAAATTTAGAAAAAAACATGATTCCACGATACTCTATCAGGAGATATTTATACTATACAATATGTGGCCACCTACAGGTCCTTCTCAAAAAATTAGCATATAGTGTTAAATTTCATTATTTACCATAATGTAATGATTACAATTAAACTTTCATATATTATAGATTCATTATCCACCAACTGAAATTTGTCAGGTCTTTTATTGTTTTAATACTGATGATTTTGGCATACAACTCCTGATAACCCAAAAAACCTGTCTCAATAAATTAGCATATTTCAACCGTCCAATCAAATAAAAGTGTTTTTTAATAACAAACAAAAAAACCATCAAATAATAATGTTCAGTTATGCACTCAATACTTGGTCGGGAATCCTTTGGCAGAAATGACTGCTTCAATGCGGCGTGGCATGGAGGCAATCAGCCTGTGACACTGCTGAGATGTTATGGAGGCCCAGGATGCTTCAATAGCGGCCTTAAGCTCATCCAGAGTGTTGGGTCTTGCGTCTCTCAACTTTCTCTTCACAATATCCCACAGATTCTCTATGGGGTTCAGGTCAGGAGAGTTGGCAGGCCAATTGAGCACAGTAATACCATGGTCAGTAAACCATTTACCAGTGGTTTTGGCACTCTGAGCAGGTGCCAGGAAGCATGAAGTGCTCCAAAATCTCCTGATAGCTAGCTGCATTGACCCTGCCCTTGATGAAACACAGTGGACCAACACCAGCAGCTGACATGGCACCCCACACCATCACTGACTGTGGGTACTTGACACTGGACTTCAGGCATTTTGGCATTTCCTTCTCCCCAGTCTTCCTCCAGACTCTGGCACCTTGATTTCCGAATGACATGCAAAATTTGCTTTCATCAGAAAAAAGTACTTGGGACCACTTAGCAACAGTCCAGTGCTGCTTCTCTGTAGCCCAGGTCAGGCGCTTCTGCCGCTGTTTATGGTTCAAAAGTGGCTTTACCTGGGGAATGCGGCACCTGTAGCCCATTTCCTGCACACGCCTGTGCACGGTGGCTCTGGATGTTTCCACACCAGACTCAGTCCACTGCTTCCTCAGGTTCCCCAAGGTCTGGAATCGGTCCTTCTCCACAATCTTCCTCAGGGTCCGGTCACCTCTTCTCGTTGTACAGCGTTTTCTGCCACATTGTTTCCTTCCAACAGACTTACCATTGAGGTGCCTTGATACAGCACTCTGGGAACAGCCTATTTGTTGAGAAATTTCTTTCTGGGTCTTACCCTCTTGCTTGAGGGTGTCAATGATGGCCTTCTTGACATCTGTCAGGTCGCTAGTCTTACCCATGAAGGGGGTTTTGAGTAATGAACCAGGCAGGGAGTTTTTAAAAGCCTCAGGTATCTTTTGCATGTGTTTAGAGTTAATTAGTTGATTCAGAAGATTAGGGTAATAGGTCGTTTAGAGAACCTTTTCTTGATATGCTAATTTATTGAGACAAGTTTTTTGGGTTATCAGGAGTTGTATGCCAAAATCATCAGTATTAAAACAATAAAAGACCTGACAAATTTCAGTTGGTGGATAATGAATCTATAATATATGAAAGTTTAATTGTAATCATTACATTATGGTAAATAATGAAATTTAACACTATATGCTAATTTTTTGAGAAGGACCTGTATTTGTTGGGATGTGTATGGGGACCTGTCAAATATTTTGCTAGTATTTCTCAATAATGTGTTGAATTTGTGTTGTGAGAAGCTGGGTTCCTTAAAAATATTCATGAGAAGACAATGGTGTATATTAGAGTTTGGCAAAAAGCTTTGCAGGAATCTGGTCTATCGGCCACATTGGTAGTTCTCTTTGCGGTCAAATCAGAGCACTGTGAACCTCGTACTACCTGTGGTGTCCCCAACACCTCTTCCGATTAGTAGGCTCTTGTGACGTCATTACAATGAAGCACGCATGACGTCACGGCGGCCTACGAGGCACTGGGAATACCGCAGGTGGTAGACGGTTTGCAGTGCTCTGCTATGGTGGCCACTGACCACAGATGTGGCTGTAAATCTTTTTCTCAACTCTAGGGTATCCACAGAGCATAGTACTATTGGACGTCGAGCCAAGAACACTCTTGGGGAGTTGTGTAGTGTCGGACTGGTCTACAAAAATGGGACCCAGCTTCTCACCTATTAACAGGGCTTGAGCATAGCAGACACCATTAGACCAAGCCAAGCCCATGTCAAGATGATAATGAGGCACTGGGATTTATCACTTTTTGGGTCACTTGATGTAATAAAAAATCCTTTAAGTCCATTATTAAAAGAGCCGTGGCAAAATCCATGAAGGAACAGATATTAGCAAACCTTGACGGATCCAATATGGTGTATTGGCTCCATCAGATGTCCATCAAGACGCAGACATAACCCCCCAAACACCATGGACTGTACTCATTTCATGATAAATGTAAGATAATATAGTTTAGACCCCATCACTGTTGCCCGCTTTCCACATTGGTCGCTATAGCCTCTAGATTTCAGACATATGGGGTGCATGTACAACATCTCACTACCGGTCACCTATGTGGCAGGCGTCATGGAGTGGCTGTAATAATAATAATAGAACATTCCTCCATCATATAGGTAAATTAATACCGGTGAAGTGTATTAGGTCTTGGTAAAGTCGTGTTCGCTGTAGTCACTCATAATAGTTTAAAAACCGTGGCCCCCTCCATCGATGTGAAGTGACAGATGCACACTGGTGCAGCTCCCCGAAGCCTAGTTACCAAGGTAACAGCCGGTTTGCATCATACGCGTCCCGAAACTGCTGCTGTTGTTCACTATTTCTACAAATATAGACGAAATGAGGAGAAAAGTTGCAGAAGATGAGATTAACCCTTCCAACCCCAGCACACTGACGATATACCCAACAAGCAAATGTCATAAAAGCTTATAAATGCAGGACACAATCTACCGGGCCGAGCATTTTATGATCCTGAAGATTATATTGTGCCCTTAATTCTTACATTTGGCTGTGGCGACCAAAATAATTTTTTATTTCAAAAATATTAAGTATATTATTATAGCCAACTGATCACAGGGGGTATCTTACTGCCAAGGGTCATCGAAGGGGGCTTTATCGAGATTTTATTGTTTTCAATGGTCACCAAGAGATAGTCTAACCAAAGGGAATCTGTCACCAGATTTTTGTGGCTTAATCAGAGAACAGAACCCCGATTCCAGCGCTGTGTGACTTACTAGGCTGCTTGCTGTAGTTTTGATAAAATAACAGTTTTATCAGCAGCAGATTATCACTAGGGGAATAGTGAACCTATGTAATCCTCCATACTCATGAGCTGTGTATGACCCTGCCCCCACCACTGATTGGCAGCTCTTTGCCTATGCACAGTCTATACAGAAAGCAGCCAATCAGTGATGTGGGCGGAGTTATCCGAGAACTTAAGCAGAGAAAACTGTGATATTATCAAAACTACAGCAAGTAGCCTGGTAAGTGATACATCGATTGAATCAAGGTATCTGCCCCTACATCATGCTGATCTCAGATACATAAAAAAAAAATCTGATGATAGATTCACTTTAAGGGTCTTTTTTTGTGGTTCAACAACCTGTAAGTGCGCGTATTCTCTAGAAGACATTGCGCATTGATGTCCCAGTAAAAGTTAATTACAGATCCCACATTGGGTGCCAATAATCGGTACATGCAGGAGTCTCATTTAGTGTTTTTTTTTTACTTCCTGCATTCTGACATGAACGTTCTTGTAGGAAAAAAATGCGAAAATAAAAAGGAAAAGGTCAGCTGACAAATGTGACGAAGATCAATGCGGTGAAAACTTGCAGCGCCACAAAAATTGCTAATAGGAAAAATTCCAGCATTGCAATGACTAAAGGCAGCCGTCGGAAACGTGTTTGCATGTAATCAGTTGGTTGCGGACTTGACTTAATAAAGAGAGATTTTATGAAGATTTGGATGTTGGAATTTTTCTTATTTCTTGTAGGAGACCTCCGTAGGGACAACTATGGTGGGAGGATAAGGCTCTTCAGGGTTTACTTATCATGCTTCTACTCTTTTTCTGCAAAATTTTGGTTAACATATTTTCCTAGTTTCCTGTCCACTTCATCATTTTTCTTCTCGAGAAATCATAAATATTTTCTGGCATGACCTGATGACTTTCTTGACTTATCTGCTTGTTTCTCTGCATGACTATAGCCATCCGCAATATACCACATTTAAAGGGGCTCATCTTTTCCACCCCTAAGTTCTTGGTCATGAGGAATACTCTAGTCTTGTTAGGGGTGTCAGGTTGCTGGACATTAGCGATGGTGGGAGTCTCGTCAATGTGTTCATTTTAGAGTTACAAAGGAAACATGGAGATCATGAATGATAACCGTAAAGCTAGGGCTACACCGTGACTTTGGCTGTGAAACCGGTCGCACAAACAAAGGTGTCGCTGCTACATCACAGCACAAAACAAGTGAATGGGATAGCATAGAGACCCCCATTGTCCTTAAAAATATGAGGCCGTTTTACTTGCGACTTATTGTGGTCATAGTACCCTTGGGGTTTTGAAGCTACCCAATTCAAATAGAAGTGTAGTAGCGCTACCTAGCAAGCTATGGTCGTACGACATGTGTGGCCCCAACCTAATCCTTACTTATAGTACTAATAATTTTCAATATATTTGACACTTGTAGTCTTATGTTCTTAGGGACACCGAGAGGTAGGATACATCTAACTTGTGTATTATCATCAATTCTACCATTATTACAAAGAGATTACAATCAAACAGTAATTAAAAAAAATATAGCTTTATTTATCATCAAAAATAACATTACAATAATACGTTTTAATTATTTTGACGATGTATGTTCAAAGGATCATTGCACCACCTATCGGCATATCACACAGTAACCGTGTTAATGGTCGAACAAGACATAAAATAACAGAAAAGTGCAGTCAGTATCCTGCGGAGTGATTGTCAATAATATATATATTTATATATATAAAATACAATTCATTTTATAAAGTGCAAGTGCCTATGTAATCATATAAGATATAATACAACAAGTTAGTCACATACTGTAAATCCATAGTAGCTTAAACTACTACTTCCTACGTGGATAAATCCATTCCAAGGTTCAGCAAAAAATGGGTTAACTCCCTAACTCACAATGATAAGAAAAAAGTATTGTGTATATAAAGTATAAATATGGGGGAATGCTACAGAGCACATAACAATATCAATTAATAACACAAAAGTAGCATATACCAGCTAAATTGTCCTTGCATGTGCATGCCCGACGTACGTTTTGCAGCAGCTTCAGCTAGGTCTGATCAAACCACCTGGATATATGCTACTTGTGTATTTTATTTTGATTTAACAACTTAAATGCTGCTATCAATCTGCGACAGTGGCATTTAAAGCACATGGACCTGAGTGGGGTGCGCCATTCCTTGCAGTGATATCATTCTGTCTGATATTTTGGTACTCCACTGAAATCCAGCCTGTGGCTTGGCTTCAAAGGAGATCGCGATTTTAGCTATATACAGCAATATTGAAGTATTGCTGTATATAGTATAAGGGCACGTTCACTATTTGGTCAGTATGTTACATCAGTATTTATAAGCCGAAATCAGGAGAGCAAGAGTTAGAGGAAAAGTATAATAGAAACACGTCACCACTTCTGTATTTTTCACCCACTCCTGGATTTGGCTTACAAATACTGATGTCAAATACTGAGCGTGTGAACGTGGCCGAAGTCAACAGATCACAGGTTTAAGTCCTCTAAGGGGTCTAACAAGTACAGTAAGAAAAAATATTAAAACAATTTAAAAAATATTTTAAAAATTCCTCCATTAAAAATAAAGCTATTAAAAAATCAGACCCCACTCTGATGACCTCATTCTCAAAGACTGTCAGAATGGAGAAGGTGGAGAAACTTTTTTTTTTTTCATCTCTCCATCTACAAGAAAAACACTAGGACTAGACACTGATCAAAATCTGATCAATCAGTCTGTTTTTCTCGTACGTGAAAAAATTGATTGTGTGGTTAAGTCCTAAGTGTGACCACTCTTTAATATATTTATTGGTCCACCTTTGGTTCATTAGTAGGTTTTTATATTGACCTCATGTACCAAATGGACAAGTATTATTCACCTTTCGGACACTGATAAGGGCTTCTCCCAATATGGACCTCCTCAACAACAGGCCCTAAGATCATGTGTCCATTTTTGCACTGTGCTTCCGAGTCTGTAGTAGACAGCAATCACCACACTTTCTATTGAATTGCTGTTTTGGAAGCTCATATCGGTGGAGCTTATAGAGCGTAGCCATCTCATAAAACAAGGTCTCAGTTTTCTGCCTGAGGTGTTTCCGAATTACTTTGATTCTGAACTTATTCTGAACATTCTGGGTATTGTACATCGATAGCTAAATTCAGAATGCCATCACTTCCCCACTATCAAAGAGCATTGCATTGTGGAGGCATCCGATCTCAGTTGAGCTGGCCATATATCTACATTTTTTGACTACTGAGACCTAATGTCCGCCCCATACACATGAACGCTCAGCCCAGTGTAATTGTCTCGTCAAATAGTGATAGGAGAGGAAGATGCTTCCAGACACTGATTCCAGCTTTTTAGGTGAGACCAAAAGGATCAAACATTTACAAATGTAACCTGCTCAATCCTTTTTCTCTTCTCCGGACAACTGCCTTTGGACAAGAGTTGAGACTCCCCCTTTACAGAATTGTCAGGTCCCGCTGAAATTGGTGGGTTTGGCCATCGTTCATCTGATTGTTTATGGCCACTGATAGACTTAGGGTAGTCCATAGGAGAGTGTAAGGGTTGTAGCCACTGCTTCTGACTTTTCTGGTGGAAGCTAGCCACCATCAATGCTTCATATTTTTAGATTGTCATCTATAAGAGGCAGATATCTGGCACACAACAAATGCTTTTGCTCAGGACTTCTACACTGAGTGTCTATCGACAGCTGTGAGTTAATGGAGTGGACTGAATTATCTTACCAACAAGAAATACACAAATTTCATAGAACTTGATGTCCTACTAGATGGTTGGTCTTACTCAGCTTGGAAAAAAGACCGGAGCAGACGTTACAACACATAAAGAGTAACTAAACGTTTGGGAACTTTTTTTTTTTATATTTTGATAATCCTTTTAATTTCAAGCAGAGCAGTGGAAGTCCAGGTTCTGAGACCCCCCAACGATTACCCCAAAACCCCTGAGGAGAAGAAGGCTCCTACATGAGCATGCACACAGAGTTGCTTTCTATGGATACAAATTGCTTCTATTACATCCATAATCCGGCCTGCGTGGGCGCTCAGACAGAAAGTCTATCCTTTCTGCACTCTATATGCGCACTCATGAAGGAGTTGTCCACCCATCTCTTCTGAACATGACACAATTTTCAGCATTTTTTTCAGGGAGTCTCAGGACTTGGACCACATCCACATATCTGTTTGTGAGCATCAAAACATTTTTAAAAAAGTTACGGTAGGGTTTCCTACTCTTTAAAGTGCATCCGCTCTCCAAGATGATCCATGCAGGTCAGTTGAGAAATTAATGGGTACCATGTTCAGCTGAGCCATTCTGACCCCTAGTTTTAGCAATCAGTGGAGGGTTCACCACCTATATCACCAGTGATTAAATCTACTGACATATTATTATGATATCTTTTTTTTCTAATTGTAAGTACACTTTAAGACTGTCACGGTGACTGAAGACGAGGTAGAAGGTGCCAGTACCTTATATGATGAGTTTTGTGACGTCATGTCTGTCCTGTGTAACATTTTTTCATTGTTTTCTTACACTTCAGTGTTTTTTTATATCAATACTATAATGTCTTCAAGTCTAAAAGTCTCCAGTTTATTGTAGTCTGTTTTCCCTAAGTTTTTCATATTTTATCAACTAAAAACTTTACTTTTCTGTCTTTTCGCCCCCTTTCCCCCCTGTTTTGTGTGCAAACATTATCTGCCAATTGGCTGACAGTGTTTTTACATCCAAAATGCAAAGCAGACAGATGGGCGCCTCGGGGAAGAACATGACTAAAAGTACCAGCATCGGAGGGGATATGTATACATTGGAGAAGAACGATGGCAGCCAGTCTGACACAGCAGTGGGCACAGTGGGTGCTGGCAATAAGAAGAGAAGATCCAGCATCGGCGCCAAAATGGTGGCTATTGTTGGCCTCTCACGGAAAAGCCGAAGTACCTCACAGCTCAGCCAAACAGGTAGGGCTTACAATTTTGACTTTTTTCATTCAGAAATTGTTTTTGAACTTTTTGTTTTGCAGTACTGTGCTGCTAAACTAATTTTATGGTTCATATTTACTGGTGAATCCTTCAGGAGATCAAGGGTCGCTCTACGATGGGGCATTGGAGAGCAAGATGCACATCTACTGTTCTTGCGCAGTTGTTCTCCGATGTTTGTGTCTGTCTCTAGGGTTGGCGTTGGGTTATTCACATGCATTTTTTTAATATGGCCATTTCCAGATTTGGAACAGAGGTCTATGTACCGATCAGTTCTCTAAACAAGCCACTATGGATGACAGTATAGAAACAAATAGAGTAAATAATGACCATCGTCCACAGTTCTGGCCCCTAGGTTTAGCGCTGGGAACAAATTTTAATGTAGGAAGGAAAAACAAACTTACACATTGGACTTGTTCTGTTAGTAAAGTCATTGATTCTAATTAAGAATTTTCACAGTGAAATATCTCCAACAAAAACACCTGTAAGATAAGACCACTCCTTATCCATCCAGACCAGATTTTCAGTTCCACCATATATTATATATACTACTGGCCATCCATAAGAAGACCACCACCTATTGAAGACCACTTTTCAATGCAATTTAGGATATTTCTCTGAAATGTTTCACTGTATACTGCTTTATATTTCTTGATGGTTGAAATGTTATTCCACTGTTGTTGGTAAACTTGAGGGTTTGAATGAAGGGAGAGATGACATTTTAAGCGATCATTTTAATTAATTTCGTAAAGTGATGATTTGATTGAATTTAAAGAGAACCTGTCATCAGTCTACCTCAGGCGTTTTAGTTCTGATTAAATCCTTACCTTTCTTCTAGAAATCTGCTATGCTGTTTGAGAGAAATCCATGCTTGAAATTGTATGCTAATGGGTCGGCACAGTGGGCGAGCGCTGCACTTACAGCTCCTGCATCTCTCCCTATTCCCTGCCCACTGCCTTCCTCTTTTGTTTAGCTAACAGCTCACTGAAATATGAGTGATCTATCAGTCAGAGACATGAGGCAGGCAGTGGGCAGGGAATAAAGAGAGAATGAGGAGTTGTAAGTGCAGCGCTCGCCCACTGCACTTGCGACTCATTAGCATACAATTTCAAGTATGGATTTCTCTCAAACAGCAAAGTGGTGGATTTCTAGAAGAAAGGTAAGAGTTTAATCAGCATTAAAGCGCATTTCCAGAGTACCACTAGTTTGGGGTAT
The DNA here is from genome assembly GCF_051348905.1 of Ranitomeya variabilis. Lineage (NCBI taxonomy): Eukaryota > Metazoa > Chordata > Amphibia > Anura > Dendrobatidae > Ranitomeya > Ranitomeya variabilis. Next base: position 519,216,560 of record NC_135237.1, read on the forward strand.
GAAATCCTGATGACCGGTTCCCTTTAAACACATGTAGTAGTACTGTTAACGTTGAAGACCACATGGCTTATGTTGTTTGCATGCTTGTTATGCAATGTTTGCTTTTTATCATTTTTGATAATAAGTGGGAGTCAGCTGTATTCTGTGGAGTACCGTGGCACCATGTGGTTATTTCCCTGCAGCACCTCCACAGGGAAAGGGAAGCATTACACGGTTACCATTGAAGGTACAAATGTGTTAGGTCCTCCAGGACAATTGATTTTCTTTGTAGATGTTCTCCAGTCTGACTGATGGGTGTAGGATGTACTCCAGACACCGTTTTCAGAAGGCATTTACGATGCAGTTGCAGCTCAATTAGAATTGATCTCATTCTGTTTTGTTTTCCTACTGATTAGTAATCTCCGATTACAATAAAATGGGTTTTCCCACTAATATTTTGTTTAGCAGATGTTTCCAAAAGTTCAAATAAAAAAAATAAGATCATCATTCCCTGATTTAGCAATGACTCTCCACCGCTGCTCCCAGTCATTATTTACAGTCTGCAGTGGTGACATCACGTGACCGCTGTCAATCATTGGGTTAAGCGGCCCCTTCCAACTTAGGCATCACAAGTCGCAGTAATTGACTGCCTAATCGGGAGAACAAGGGTTTGACTCTGTTTTGCTCTAAAACTTGAAGGGTTTACGCAACTGTTGTTCTCTCTCCCTTATATTCTTATGAGCAGGTTTGACTGGACGCTCCCATAACTCCCATAGGGTGTAATAAAAAAGCCGACATCCCCTCCCCTGAGTAAGGTTTTCTCTAAGGTCAGTGTTGTGTCTCTTAAGGCACTTGTGAGCCTTAGACATGCTCCCTGACCCATTCTGTGGATGATATCATCTTATAAAATATGATGTTTTTCATTTGAAAGCCCCATTAAATGTCATATGTTTATGTGCCTGTGCGCTTGATATAATTCTCCCAATAAAGCAGTAATAAGAATAATTAGATCTACACGACAGCCATTGTTAGCACTTATGCAGAAGGGCCTCTATCAGACCCTGTTATATAATTAAGCAGTGACCTAATGTGCCTTTTCCCGATCCTGAATAACACGTCCATCATAAAGGGAAGGCGAGACCAACTAAGCATTAAGCAGGTGAAACCATTCCAAAAAGTACAATGCCGATGTCCCCCCATGTAGTCGTCCAACAGTACCGAGAGGGGTGGCTATGTCTGTGTCCCAAGATGATTGAGCTTGGAGCTTTGTAGACGTGAAGGACCATGAAACTAGATTTGTATAATGTGATTTGTATCTAGATACCATCCAAACCTAGGCCTAGAGGTGGACTGTAGCCACATAGGCCAGTTGGAGATGCAATCACACCCATGCCCTGGTGCCTGAAGAGCTAATATCCTTTCTGACATCAATGCTATGATGACACGTGGCACATGAAGGCAATGTTACAAAGTTTTGACTGATGCCCAATTTCCTTTAGTTACTTGCGGACAAGTCCTGGCCAGTTTACAGCATGTTTCTAAAGCGACTGACCAGAGGCTGACGAGACCACTCAGGTGCAGGACTGTTATAGGGAGCTCTTAGACGGTACTGCGGAGATCCAGGTGGTATAGATAGTGTTACAGCTATGAAATGTGCAAATTAGCTTAGTTTGTAGTGGGTCAAACATTGACATGATGGGCAAATTCGCACAGTCAAATTGGTGGGGAACCATTGTTGACTTTGCAATAGGTTCCTATTTGTTAATATTCTTGTTAATTACCGTGATGAAGCTAAATAAATGGGCAAGTTGTCCTGGCCACAAGGTGCACACCAGGGTTATCGTAGCCTAAATTTTCCAAACCATCAGACACAAATTCAAACAGATGTTTCATACCCATTGCTCTCATTTGTTCAGATAAACTTAGAAACTTCATCGGATTTTATATTTTTGCGTAGTCTACACCAATGAAAGCCATGAAACATTGAAAGGGTAAAGAGTTACTCTAGCGTCGGCCCTCGGTCCCACACACATTAACAGAGCTGGGAATTGGGGGCTTGTTGCATAATCAAACTGGATGGTCTTTGTCTAAGGAGCTGATTATAAATGGCACAAGCAAGGCCTCATTATTTCATGAGCTGCGCTCTTGTTTCGTTCATGGAAAAAAAAAGTGTCCTAATTTCAGGATTTTAATACTCAGGAAAGACTGTGACATTGGATTGTGTCAAGAAACTAGGATATGGTCGTCCATATTGTTTCTACATGTCATATGAGGTGTTTACACAGCTCAAGTGGTTGTGCCGCTTCACCTATTTTTTGCCCGCAGGCCCCGTGATCTGTGAAATAACAATCTGAGCTTTACATGCCCTTTCCAGGTCCAACTTGCTGTTTCCACCTCTGCCCCATTCTTTGTTGATTGGCAGCAGTGGTGACATCACTTCCACAGCGGTGCAGCCAATCACTAAGCTCAACAACTTGTGCCGTCTATAGCTGAGCTCAGTGATTGGCTGCAGCATCCTAGAAGTGATGTCACCACTGCAACTGATCAACAAAAACCAGGGCAAACGACAGAGCCAGGGAGGGTAACTAAAGGCCCCGTCTCACATAGCGATTTACCAACGATCACGACCAGCGATACGACCTGGCCGTGATCGTTGGTAAGTCGTTGTGTGGTCGCTGGGGAGCTGTCACACAGACAGCTCTCTCCAGCGACCAACGATCAGGGGAACGACTTCGGCATCGTTGAAACTGTCTTCAACGATGCCGAAGTCCCCCTGCAGCACCCGGGTAACCAGGGTAAACATCGGGTTACTAAGCGCAGGGCCGCGCTTAGTAACCCGATGTTTACCCTGGTTACCAGCGTAAATGTAAAAAAAACCAAACAGTACATACTCGCCTTTCGGTGTCCAGGTCCCTTGCCGTCTACTTCCTGCTCTGACTGAGCAGCCGTACAGTGAGAGCACAGCGGTGACGTCACTGCTGTGCTCTCACTTCTCACTGTACGGCGGCAGTCAGTGAGAGCAGGAAGCAGACGGCAAGGGACCTGGACACCGAAAGGCGAGTATGTACTGTTTTTTTTTTTTTACATTTACGCTGGTAACCAGGGTAAACATCGGGTTACTAAGCGCGGCCCTGCGCTTAGTAACCCGATGTTTACCCTGGTTACCAGTGAAGACATCGCTGGATCGGTGTCACACACACCGATTCAGCGATGTCAGCGGGGCCTCAACGACCAAAAAAAGGTCCAGGCCATTCCGACACGACCAGCGATCTCGCAGCAGGGGCCTGATCGCTGGTACGTGTCACACATAGCGAGATCGCTATGGAGGTCGCTGTTGCGTCACAAAACTTACTTTTTTATACATCACTAATTTATGAGTTAAAAAAGTTGAAATGGAACAAACCCTTCAAGAAATCATTTTCATAATTTGTAAACTTAAAGACAATAAATCAATATAAAATAGCCTTAAGGGATTTATGACCGAATTAGTAGTGTCAGGATTTTACACAAATTTTCACAATTTCTGCTAAAATGTGGCATGCTTTAAATGGTGCAAAACCCACGACATCACATAGGAGTGTGACTAGAAAGGGTGGCAAATTAATTTCTTTGATCGGATTTATATGTATTTTTTTGAGGCCTTGGTAAATCTGACCCCAGCTCAAACAACTGTAATCAATTTGAAGGACATCTTATACCCGACAAGCCCCTTTAATCTCCAGCATCAGAGTGTGGTCCGAGTCTCTTCCGATTTTCTCATATGTGGAAAAAATTAAAAAAATTAAAAATTCTACCTTCTCCATTCCGACAGTCTGTGAAAATCAGACTGTACTCTGATATTATTCGAGTCTGGTGTGATTTTTTTCACAGTCCTATTGACTTGCATTGACAATTTTGATCTGTCCCTCAGATCCATCATGAACATGTGAATGGTCCCATAGACGATCACAGATAGGACTGTTATCCGTGAAAATCACTCATTCCCAAAAATAGGACGTCTGAAAGAGGGCTGATACTCGTCATCCTCATGAGAATCACCGTATTTTTTTAAGAGGTCTATCAACCATCTAATATGTATGGGTAGATGTAGGGAGGAAGCAGAAGGATGAGGCATGTTGGTTTATTTTTTATCCCTTTAGTTCTCAGGGGACATAACTTTCCACCAGAGGTGTTGGGCAGAGTCTTCTTCCCACTTTCGCCTGATTTAGGCTTTGGGCACTTTTATGGAGTCAAATGAGCAAAAGATTAGAAAACGAGACTCGCCTCGAAGCAACATGCACTTTTTGGATTCAGCAATGGAAATTTTACGACCTGGAAGATGTTTTGTCGGTGAAAAGGCACCTATAGAGCTGTCTATAATACTTCCTCCACTAGATGTCTTACGTTTAAAGGACCATAGTTACCAACTCTATTTGTGGCAATTTAGAGAGGTTTTAGCCCCGCCTCGGGTCCCGCTAAGGAGCAATTTGACCTGGGACATGCCTAATATTTGCTGGTGAAATATGGGGACAGTCTGGCACATCTGGGCTTTAGAGGATAGAAGTACTCGTGAAGATGGGTTGTAATGTGTCCCATGGAGGGACTGGACTAGATGTCTCATCATCTACGTCTTTCTGCTATAAGTAGATGCTTCATTTATTCGCATTCCTGTAATAAGAGCCTTTGATCTCTCTGGAAGTATTTGATTTGTGTAATTTTTCTTCATATTTTGCAGCTCATAACTATTTCATTTCCTTTTGTAGCCACAATTTGTGCTCGTCCTAATTCTCATAGATTCAGGACATTTCAGTAAGAACTGACGTTTATCGAGATGAAGCACGGGTAAATGTACAGAACTATAGCGTCTATGATGCCCAGCTGGCATCTGGCACAGTTACATCCCATAATGATCTGTCATCTTCTGTGGTACACAGACTGCAATTCCTGGACTACATTCCCCATAATGATCATCAATCTGTGCAAGAACCACAATCTTGTGATGCTTCAGATGCTTAATCTACATTTATTAAGAGGCGCATGCAGCTATTATAATGTCTAATGTCTTCCATGGAGTCTAAATAGCTCTATTCTCCGGGATCGAGAGGTGCAGATACGTCAAATAATGATGAAACAATTCAAATGAACATTTATGGCTCCTCCATTAGGTCCCTTCCCTTGTCCATGTTTGCACTGTTTGTTGTGTCCATTTTTTTCATGGATACCACACATACCCATTGTAATCTATGGTGCTGCACAATTTCTGAAACCTTGAAAAAAAATTATTTGGGCACAACCCCCTGATGGGGACTGTGAAGATCTGAGGTTGTGGGTTGTACTAATCACCCAGGCAGGTTAACAATGCAACTATTTTTTATTCTGTACATCCCTGGTGTTACAGCAACTCCGGGTAGATGCCCGCAATGCAATACACCCCAGTCCACAAGATCCCAATCTGGGGCCTGTAGTTCCATTGCCCCCATATCAGTTAATATCCACTGTCTCCCAACTGTTCGTTGGCCCACAGCTTTTGTATCTCCCGCCGGTATAGTCCGCCATCACAGCTCATGCTCCTCTAGATGATGGATGGCATGACCGTAGCACATGTATCCAGCTCCAGCCAGCATCAACCTATAGTACAGTAGCAGCAATTACATTAGTTGGTGCAAATGTCAGAGTCTCATCCTACCGCTGGCTCTCGGATTAAAACTTCTGTGACTTCAGGGCATCCAGAGCAAACTACCCCAACCAGCATTACCCCGCTTTTGGTGGGCACCCACAGAGAAGAGGTAGCGACAAGCTTAGGAGGCTGACCAAGCATAGTGAGGTATATCGCCAGGTGACCTAATTGTCCCAACCTGGGCTTCCCAAATGTTTTCGTGAGTTCAGTGATGCACATTGGAGCAGATCTGTATTCCACCAGATGGAGCCTCGGTTTTCTTGGGCTGTTCCTGAAGAGTCCCTCTGCAGAGGGAGCCAGAGAATTTATACCCATAGCTCCCATTCAGGACATTCTTCCACAGGAATTGTGAGGGGGGGGGGATAATCCTTCATTGTTCGATTGTCCAATTAACCTGCATATTTTCCTAACTTGTGTAGATTACTAAACTGCAGTGGGCTGATGCAATACATAATAAGCTGGTATTCCACAAATTAACACACAAGAGTCAACGTACAGCTTCATATGAAACAATGGCTCAATTGAGACCTCTGAGACACAAACAAGAGTAATAGACGGATTGATTTACCTGATTACCAATCTTGTGTCTGGCATTATGTATACGTAAGATCCAACCCGCATGTCTTCCTCTACTTACTGTCACTGAATGGAAACATCAATTCCTGAGGATGAGCACTTTCCAGTGGAGATTTGTACATCTTAAACTGACGAGCAAGCAAATCTCTAATAAAGCACAACAATAAGATCGACGTAACTGGTGTCCCGTGTTGGAGAAAGTCTGCATCCCTAAGAGCTGAGGACTCCGCTCTACATCCATGGGTCCAATAATCTTTAGTCCGAGGCTAGCTCCTCACAGGGCCATTCACTTTAATCTGGCCTTTGGAGTCAAATTTTTGTTCTGTCTGGTCGCCGTTTTGACAGTCTCCACCTTTCTAAAGCAGGCACAAAAGAGTGGTCGTCTGCGCTTTTGTATCTATCTCAAAAAGATGGACACTGTCAAAGCAGAGGCCACACAAAGCATCTTCCTCATTAAAGTGATTGTTCCCTCGTGGGGTTTGGCCTAAATCCCTTTTTACATTGCTTCGCATGGAAGCCCTAATGGAGCCACTGACATGTGGCCCAAATAGAATATGATTTACAAGGCCTAATGAAAAAGGAGAAACACTGGGCAGATTTTTAAGACTGCTGTGTTAAATACGAGCCTAAAAAAGAACATTGGAAGTATAATGCACCACATTTATTAAGATACGTGCCACCTAAGAGTTGGTGCATTTTTAGACTGTCCTAAAGCCAGAAAATTACATGTATACCTTGAGCAAGTGCGGAATAATGTTTTCTAATGTAGAACTTAAAGTCTTCTTATCCTTTCAGAAAACCTTTATTATTAGGGTTGTCCAATGCTGCCGACCAGTGGGTGGTCCGAGTCCAAAGATCCCTAACGATGGGTCCAAACCCTGCTGTTATATGCGCAGCTCCTGCATGAGCTCCTTAAATTTACTATAATACAGAAAAGCTGTTTTGGACTGATAGGTGCTAGTGATGAGCGAGCGTGTTCAGATTCTGGGGTGCGTGCAGTGAACTGGGTGTACTTGCACTCTATCTCTCTCCTTCCTGTGCTCTGATGAAGCCAACTTCCCAACTTACTGCAAAAGTCCTGGCGCAGCAATCAGCAGGGACTCCATGACTGCTGAGAAGAGCTCCGCCCATATGACTCATTTAGGTTAATTATCATACATAATACATTTTCTGCTAAAGTCCCATCATATGAATAACCCATGTTATTACAGATAGATTCTGTCACAGTTTACCGTAATTTAAAAAAAAAACTGGGTTTTACTCACCCTCCCCTGGTCTATTACTGAGTCTCCATCTCTGTTCCCAGAGTCTTATTGTTTGCAGCGCTGACGGTATGTTGACAGCACTGCAGCCAATCAATGAGCTCAGTAGACGCCACCCAGCAGCCAGAGCTGCTGAGCTCAGCAGGAGGAAAGGCCGCACAGCTCCCCGACACCGACGCGTGGGAGGTCCATTTCTAGTAAGGATATCTGCTCCATCCCTCGGCTTTGTGGCCGAGCATCAAGCTCCGATGTAATGCCGCATAATACATTTTAGTACTAGAGGCAAGAGTATAATATTATAGGATCATAGACTATCACTAGAGGTGTAGGTGACAATATACGGTGGATCCAATAGGATCTTCTAACCCTTGTATGATTACTATCCCTTTAGATATCCGTGCATTGTATAAAGAAGGCACCATCCATTAGCACATGATGAAATACGTGCAACCATATGGTCATTATTACTGTAAAAACATGACCATACTGAACTGATACATTGGCGCAGAACTGCAGAATGTTCTAAGAATGTTTTCTCACCCGACGTTCAGATCCAGATGATTGCAAACATGTCCTGAGCAATTAAGTTTCTCTTAACATACTTTGTGTGGGTGGCGCTGATCAAAGCATTGCTTGAAGGAGAACTCTACATGTGGACCTGTCATGGCATTTGGATTTCTGAGCATTAAATACAGAAATGTGAATACTGTAGAATTCCGTGTAAGAGTAGAATTCAAGTATTCCGTCATCAGCAGCCCCAAAGTGTACTGTGTTTTTGAGGATTGGCCTTACATGATGTTGTGCTGCTAGGCAGGAATGCCTTGGTCTGACATTATAATACTTCAAATAAGGTTTATATACAGTTAGGTCCATATATATTTGGACAGAGACAACATTTTTCTAATTTTGGTTATAGACATTACCACAATGAATTTTAAACAAAACAATTCAGATGCAGTTGAAGTTCAGACTCTCAGCTTTCATTTGAGGGTATCCACATTAAAATTGGATGAAGGGTTTAGGAGTTTCAGCTCCTTAACATGTGCCACCCTGTTTTTAAAGGGACCAAAAGTAATTGGACAATTGACTCCAAGGCTATTTCATGGGCAGGTGTGGGCAATCCCTTCGTTATGTCATTCTCAATTAAGCAGATAAAAGGCCTGGAGTTGATTTGAGGTGTGGTGCTTGCATTTGGAAGGTTTTGCTGTGAAGTAAACATGCGGTCAAAGGAGCTCTCCATGCAGGTGAAACAAGCCATACTTAAGCTGCGAAAACAGAAAAAAACAAGCCGAGAAATTGCTACCATATGAGGAGTGGCAAAATGTACAGTTTGGTACATCCTGAGAAAGAAAGAAAGCACTGGTGATCTCATCAATGCAAAAAGACCTGGGCGTCCACGGAAGACAACAGTGGTGGATGATCGCAGAATAATCTCCATGGTGAAGAGAAACCCCTTCACAACAGCCAACCAAGTGACCAACACTCTCCAGGAGGTCGGCGCATCAATATCCAAATCTACCATAAAGAGAAGACTGCAAGAAAGTAAATACAGAGGGTTCACTGCACGGTGCAAGCCACTCATAAGCATCAAGAAGAAAAAGGCTAGACTGGACTTTGCTATAAAACATCTAAAAAAGCCAGCACAGTTCTGGAAGAACATTCTTTGGACAGATGAAACCATGATCAACCTCTACCAGAATGATGGAAAGAGAAAAGTATGGCGAAGGCGTGGTACAGCTCATGATCCAAAGCATACCACATCGTCTGTAAAACAAGGCGGAGGCAGTGTGATGGCTTGGGCATGCATTGCTGCCAGTGGCACTGGGTCACTAGTGTTTATTGATGATGTGACACAGGACAGAAGCAGCCGAATGAATTCTGAGGTATTCAGAGCCGCCACACTGTGTGCTCAGATCCAGCCAAATGCAGCCAAACTGATTGGTCGTCGTTTCATACTACAGATGGACAATGACCCAAAACATGAAGCCAAAGCAACCCAGGAGTTTATTAAAGAAAAGAAGTGGAATATTCTTGAATGGCCAAGTCAGTCACCTGATCTCAACCCAATTGAGCATGCATTTCACTTGTTAAAGACTAAACTTCAGACAGAAAGGCCCACAAACAAACAGCAACTGAAAACCACCGCAGTGAAGGCCTGGCAGAGCATCAAAAAGGAGGAAACACAGCGTCTGGTGATGTCCATGAGTTCAAGACTTCAGGCAGTCATTGCCAACAAAGGGTTTTCAACCAAGTACTAGAAATGAACATTTTATTTAAAATTATTGAATCTGTCCAATTACTTTTGGTCCCTTTAAAAACAGGGAGGCACATGTTAAGGAGCTGAAACTCTTAAACCCTTTATCCGATTTTAATGTGGATACCCTCAAATGAAAGCTGAAAGTCTGAACTTCAACTGCATCTGAATTGTTTTGTTTAAAATTCATTGTGGTATTGTCTATAACCAAAATTAGAAAAATGTTGTCTGTCCAAATATATATGGACCTAACTGTATGAAATTTATTCATTTTTACTATTTGGTAATGTTTTTATCATTATTTTTCATATCACGATCCGTGTTAAAAAAAAGAAAAAAATAGAAAAAAAAATCTTGCAATTTTCACATTGGCTACTGGGGCTGTTCTAGACTCCTACCTCCTGCTCTTTGAGGAAATGCACATGTACATTAGATGTATTACTCTGGGATTTTTACATATCATAATCACACAATTAAAAAACATTTTTTTATCTGTATTGTTAAAAAAGAAATCCAATAATGAGACTAAATATAAATCCAGTTTCATTACCACTTTTAGCAAGTCTCACAAATACATTAGAAATATTCTATTGACAGTATTATATATTCTATAGTACAGTATTCTTCCTGACAAACCTAATATTATATTCAGACTGAACATGAATCTGAAAAATAATATGAGAAGTCAAACACGCCGGTAAATATGGAAGATTTTTTTTTTCTCGTAATTGAAAGGATCCTTTCGATTTGGTAGTTCTAAATGTTCTAAATGTGAATGTTGTTCAATTATCGTACAGGAAAGATATATATCTTGGTTCAATTATCAAACATGGTTGTAAAAACTTCCAGTCAGTGATAACCAAGGAGAACTTCCCAGTCAAGCGATTTATACAGGGAGTCTGTCAGTAGGATCAACCCTCCTAAGCCGTCTACCTTAATACCTGCGATCTGATGTTTTATTCCCTAGAAATCCACATTTTTCTTAATATGTAAATGAGCTGTTAAGATCTATGGGATGGACATAGATCTCTCTGAGAATCTGCCTCCAGAGCTTATTTTTTAAATGAAAGGAAGCATTACCAGTGTGAGACATGTAAATCAGCAGAGCAGACTGTCTGTCATTACCCTAGAAACGCCCCTTTTCGTTTAAAATAAGCTCTGGAGGCAGATTATCAAGGAGATCTATGTTCGGCCCATAGATCTTAGCAGCTAATTTACATACTAAGAAAAATGTGGATTTCTCTGGAATAAGGCTACAGTGCAAGTAGAAAAAAAACTTAATGATTTGTGTGATTATCATATAGACAGATCCTAGAGTAATATATATCGTCACTGACCACTATATAGGTCATAATTAATAATAATATCCCGTTTTAAATGTTCTTGATGAAGGAGTGGGATCAACTCCGAAACGCGTTGCCTTAAATAAAGCCTCCATTATTGTTCACCAATAACTGCATTTTTCAATCCGAACCAATCCCTAGGGTCTGGGATCCTTGGGGTCAGTGGTTGGAGCTGCAGCCAGTCACAAATTTATCATCCACCATGGTTCCACAGTGTTGGGCCAGTTTCAGCACAACCAGGCCAGCTGAGCAGTACCTTGACTAATCCCCACCCCACAAAAATCCAATCCACACCATGGAGCACTTCTGTTTTCATTTCTCTTGTGATGAGATTTTGAAATGAAAAAAAAAAAATTATTAAACACCAATTTTTAACACAACAGCTTAATCTGGACAACGTGACGTCGCGCCAGCCCTGACTAATTAAGGGCCACTAGACGCTAGAAGGTCAAACATTTGCAGGCCTCCCATCTAGCCACCAGGTACCGCTGTACTGAACGTTGGACCAGAGTCCCACAAATCGATTTGTTTTTCTCTAGCCACAACCGTCCCCTATACAGTGGGACGGTCCAGGATTTGATTCCACGCCCTTCAGTCTCAGTCAGGCATCTGCTGAATGTCCCTCACTACCATCGCCCCCTCTGATATCTCCTCCTGCCAGGGTGCAAAAAAAATGGTAAATGGATGTGGCTAGGGACATGGTCAAAATTGGACACAGCCGCATAGTTTATCCCTCTTTCTGCTTTGTAAAAGTTGGGTGGTACAAATGACCCGTCATTCAAGCCGGAAGTAAAGGCTGGGCAGCGAATAGAGCTGGAGTGACAGAGGCTTCAGATCTACTGCAGTCCTTCAGCCTCATTTACATATCAATTCAAACCCTGATTTCTCATTAACAGAGGTACAGACCGGCCATGTAAAGGTTTTGCTGGACTTGTCTGTGAAAGATCTACATAGACATAGAAGTAGTTTGGAGGGTGAAGTCGTGCTGACAGCTTCACATACTAAATAAAGTTCTCATCTAGTAGCAGCTGCAGCATATTATTGCTTCTCATTGAGTAGGTATATAACCCCCGTAGTAATCACTTCATGGTCCTGAGGGACACTCATTGCCGAGCAGATCTAATTGAGAGATAAACACTTGTAATAAACCTGAAGTGTTTTTCATGTTACATTGGAGGTGAAGTGTTCTTGGTGTTCAGGGTGAAGGGGTCATTTAGATGCCTCCATGTTGTTTACTAGCAGCGTGATTCCCAGAAGAAAGGATTTGTTTTGGAATTGAGACCTCATTATAGATTGGATCAATCCAAGGACGAATTTAGGTCCCGCTCAGTTTTTCTAAGTGTCTTGTAGCCAAAGCAAGGAACGGAATCAGTAAAAACTTCAGAAATAACTCTGCTTCGCTGTCCAGCAGGCTCCTCTTCTGTTCTTGAGTCTTCTATGCTACGGGTCGTCATCTTTATAAAAATCCTGCTCCCTGGGGTAAGTATGTTAGAAAAACAAACAGGGCTCATTCACTTTCCCCAGGTCCATCATCACTCCTTGGTGTCCGATATTGGCTGCAGCGTCGATGTCACGTCAACAATGCGGCAGCCATTCAATGAGCTCAGCAGCTCTGGCCATGTAGGTGGAATACCCCGCTCTGAGTCGATGAGGGGCTGCCGCACTGTCAACGTGACGTTGATGCTACAAATAATATGAGACATCTGGAGCAAGTAGCCGAGACTTTTCAGTGGACCTGGGGATGGTGACTATAGCCTTTTTTAATAACAGACAATGCCCGGGTTCCAGAATTTTTCTAAAAGGCAACAACCCCTTCAATCTTCATACCTCAGTTTCACAACAACATTCGCACATTAAGCACAGAGAAGTCAGTAGGAAACGTGATCCAAAGTGCTCAGTATTAGGTTCAAGTTCACACCTGCGTATTTCAGGGTCCGTATTCTGCTGACCCAAACGTAAAGCCTCATACACACATATATGAGGCAATGAGTTTGGGTCTAGAGACCCCCGGTCAGTCTGGGCATTGCGGTCCAGATATGGACCATGGAATATGCGCTTGTGAGCCCGACCTTACTCCCAGAAGGTTAGCTCCAAGCTCCTTGGCTACAACACACACAATTTGCAGAATCCATGTACTGACTGATACTCTACAAACTGACTTTACCAATGTAGATATCATTGATAACTCCTGTGCCTGTCGAAACGGAGGATATATCAGTAAATTCACCTGTCGGATTGAAAAACGCAAATAACAATAGACTTAAAAAAAAATGGCGCAAATAAAATAATGAATTGGGTTCAAACAAAAAAAGGTTCAAAACTAGATAAAAAGCAGTCACCAAGATGACATATTACTATCCCTATGTCCAGAGCACGGAAAGTTTAGCCGCACTCACCGGTAAAGATAAAACAGGTTAACGTTATTAAAATCCTTAAAGCAGACCTGTGGAGGCGTACTAAGACGCGAAACGGCCATTGTCTTCAACCACGTACCTGCCACCCCTCTCCTCACTGACATGTTTTAAGGTTTTGAATAAAGTTTACCTGTTTTATCCTGGTGAGTGCAGCTGTATCATCTTTGCTCTGGACATTTTATATGCTTTCCCCATTTGGAACTGTTAGCTAAGCACCACCAGATCTTGGTTTTCACATACGTTGCACCACAGTGTTTGGTCCTTCACACCATTTTAATGATAGTGCCGGGTCAGTAAATTTTTTGGGGAAAAATAAAACTGACTTTTATACACTTTTTTACCCCTTACTTGCTCACTTACCCTTAAAGTAAAAAATTAATTCAGAACAAATGTTCAAAATATACAGCATCTGAATAAATCAGAAATAGCTATCTCCAATCCACAAACAAGACGGAGAAACTGTCGTATTTTATTGACTATATTGCTGCTTATATTATGTTTGTGTACCAATAAAAATATTCTTTCAAATACCCTTATGACAGATTTTATGAATAATAGTTCTAATTTTCCACTTACCCTTAAAGTGTCTAGACCAGTGGTTCCCAACCTTTCTTAGGCCCCTTTGACACGTCCATATAATACCGGTACCAGTGTCATCAGTGCCATGCGTTTTCTTTCCAGTATAGCTTCAGAAAAATGAATTCCAAAGCTGCTTCTGTACATTACAGTGTTAAACACGTACAGCACACAGACTGCACATAGCAGACACACGGATGCCATCCGTGTGGTGTACATGTTCTACACGGACCCATAGACTTGTATCGGCCCATGTCATCTGTGCTGCTGGTAAACACGCTCTCCGTGTGGTTTGGATGGACATATGGTGCATGTAAAAGCACGGACCTGTGTGCAGCACCATAGATTTTAATGGGTAATGTGACATCCGTGAAAGAAAACAGATACCACATGTACTGCAAACAGGGACATGTGAAGGGGACCTTACCATGAGAGCCACATTCAGCTCTGATAGATGGGTCGTCAGCCACATTCAGAGCCCCCCACCTAAAGCAGTGACACACACAACCTGATATGACAACCAAAGCTTTCCCATAAAAGTCAGTGTAGATCGCTATGAATACAATGGCCTAACTCTGCCCCGACGCGCGTTTTGCTCTGCTTCTTCGTGATAATTTTTTTTAATTATAATTATATTAATAAAATATTATTTTTTATGAAGAAAATTGTACTTAATCTTTTTACCTTGGTAAATCTCGTTATTAGGTAATTTTTCGGGATTAACAATTGATTTAGTTGAAGTATGACCCATTAGTTTAAAACTAATAGGACAAAACGATTGATAGTTTTCCAAATCTATCAGGAGAATAAAACCAAGGTGTGGGCATGAGATTTCTGAAATCTCATAGACTTTGCTGGTACTGTAAAGCACAGCTTAAAATTTGTATAAAGAAAGCTGTAAAAACGCAACATGTGAACATAGCCTTATACTACATATGAGGATAGGATCTAGCAGATGGGAATGCTGCATTGATGAACACACCTAGTTGGCTAAGAAGACTAGATTTATATGGGGAGCCATATTTCAGGAACAGAGAGACACGGAAACAAAAGAAAAACGTCTAAAGATCCAGGAGAACGGCTGACTTTATATCAAGTAACAAATATGAGATATTCGTGGTTAATGACAGGTCCTCTCTAGGTCATATCTACTACCTATGGTGAAGTCCTGATCCAAGCTGTGCTCCACCACTTCACAGTGGATGTTCACCGGGCTGACTTGGGCTCTTCTTGATTTCTCTTCCTAATTTTTCTTAGATTACTAAGTAAAGCTAGCTACTACTGCATGAAGAATGGTTGTGTTCATCTAGGTCCATACAGACCATTACATGACGCCGCGGCAGCCCAGATCTACAGTACGGGCTATTTTGGGTTTTTCTTCTGCATAATTGATTCCTTAGTTGCTCTTCCTATGTTAATTCTCAATTACTAATATTATCCTCGTGCCCCCCCCTGACAGAATAGCAGAAATGATTCTCAGCACCCCGAGGCGCGAGCAAGTCTCTCGATCCCATCATTCTACCTTTTTTTCTACTACTGTCAAAATGAAGAAGAAATTGGCTACAAGAAGTTTTCATGGATTTTTTTATTTTTCTTACTCCTTGAGTTGGTTAAAAATAAACCCGCTGCCTACAGCATTTATGATAATAGTCTGATGCGTCCCTGGTGGTCTCCTGGAGTGGATGATCGTACACGTGGACCTTGCATAAGTCTAAGAGACAGAGTCTTAAAATATCACAACATTGGGAAATTAATTTTTCGGAACTTTTCGGTGTCTATTATTTCCGCCATGCTCAGAGCTGTGACTCAGCTTTCGCTTTGAAAGCTTCTGATAGCGTTTTTTGGATCCCGGCTGCTGCCCACTCAGTTGGCATTGCTCTTGGGTGGGAGGTAAAGTAGTGAAGATGTGACTGCTCTACGCACTTCATCTAATTTCATCAGTTTGTTTACACACACAAGTACTCCTCTCGTCTTTCTATCATTTTCCCGGCGGATAGTTAGAAATCAGAAATAGCTGCTTGCGCAGAGTACACCGACAACGTGAGTCAGGAGTATTCAAGAACAGAGACGTCGAACAATACAGACACAACATAGATGTACCCGTAGGAGGACGGCAGGGTGAAGACTCGTTCATCACGGGGAGCGGATGTTACACAGTTATAGAATCTGTGGTATTTTCTTATTCCTTGTTTCCTTAAAGGATATGAACATCATAAGGGACATTTATTTTTTTATTAACATGCATGTATTTTGGGCTAAAAACAATTTTCGCAATTGGGTTTTGTAAAACAAAAATTACCTTTGATGCTGCACTGTCTAATGCTGGCTGCAGAATTGTTTAACTGAGAATCTGTCAGTGAGCTCCTTCTGACACATAGATTTCATGTTTACTAAACTCCTGTCAGCTGGTTTTATGGCCACATAAAAGGGTATTATAGAGAAGCAGCGGGCAGAATCCTGGATAGAGCTGCACAGAGGGTTCATGAGACCAATATATGGGTTCAGGTTTGTTAGGAATGATTAGGTGAGATGGGTTTAACTTGTCACTCTCACCCTCCAATCCAGGATGTGCAGCTGAGCTGTTCATTCCTTGTCTGGGAGTGGAGGTGCAAACACCTCTGGTATCTGTATCTGTGTCTGTATCTTGTGATGCTGCGGTAGCACCGTACGCAGTGAAGAGGCAGTGACCCACAAAGTTCAAACACAAAAGTCTCTTTAACCCCTTCACCCCCAAGGGTGGTTTGCACGTTAATGACCGGGCCAATTTTTACAATTCTGACCACTGTCCCTTTATGAGGCTATAACTCTGGAACGCTTTGACGGATCTTGGCGATTCTGACATTGTTTTCTCGTGACATATTGTACTTCATGTTAGTGGTAAAATTTATTCGATATAACTTGCGTTTATTTGTGAAAAAAATGGAAATTTGGCAAAAATTTTGAAAATTTTGCAATTTTCCAACTTTGAATTTTTATGCCCTTAAATCACAGACATATGTCACGCAAAATACTTAATAAGTAACATTTCCCACATGTCTACTTTACATCAGTACAATTTTGGAACCAAAATTTTTTTTTGTGACGGAGTTATAAGGGTTAAAAGTTGACCAGCAATTTCTCATTTTTACAACACCATTTTTTTTTAGGGACCACATCTCATTTGAAGTCATTTTGAGGGGTCTATATGATAGAAAATACTCAAGTGTGACACCATTCTAAAAACTGCACCCCTCAAGGTGCTCAAAACCACATTCAAGAAGTTTATTAACCCTTCAGGTGTTTCACAGGAATTTTTGGAATGTTTAAATAAAAATGAACATTTAACTTTTTTTCACACAAAATTTATTTCAGCTCCAATTTGTTTTATTTTACCAAGGGTAACAGGAGAAAATGGACCCCCAAAGTTGTTGTACAATTTGTCCTGAGTACGCTGATACCCCATATGTGGGGGTAGACCACTGTTTGGGCGTATGGCAGAGCTCGGAAGGAAAGGAGCGCCATTTGACTTTTCAATGCAAAATTGACTGGAATTGAGATGGGACGCCATGTTGCGTTTGGAGAGCCCCTGATGTGCCTAAACACTGAAACCCCCTACAAGTGACACCATTTTGGAAAGTAGACCCCCTAAGGAACTTATCTTGATGTGTGATGAGCACTTTGACCCACCAAGTGCTTCACAGAAGTTTATAATGCAGAGCCGTAAAAATAAAAAATCATATTTTTTCACAAAAATGATCTTTTCGCCCCCAATTTTTTATTTTCCCAAGGGTAAGAGAAGAAATTGGACCCCAAAAAATGTTGTGCAATTTGTCCTGAGTACGATGATACCCCATATGTGGGTGTAAACCATTGTTTGGGCGCATGGCAGAGCTTGGAAGGGAAGGAGCGCCATTTGACTTTTCAATGCAAAATTGACTGGAATTGAGATGGGATGCCATGTTGCGTTTGGAGAGCCCCTGATGTGCCTAAACACTGAAACCCCCTACAAGTGACACCATTTTGGAAAGTAGACCCCCTAAGGAACTTATCTTGATGTGTGGTGAGCACTTTGACCCACCAAGTGCTTCACAGAAGTTTATAATGCAGAGCCGTAAAAATAAAAAATCATATTTTTTCACAAAAATGATCTTTTCGCCCCCAATTTTTTATTTTCCCAAGGGTAAGAGAAGAAATTGGACCCCAAAAAATGTTGTGCAATTTGTCCTGAGTACGATGATACCCCATATGTGGGTGTAAACCATTGTTTGGGCGCATGGCAGAGCTTGGAAGGGAAGGAGCGCCATTTGACTTTTCAATGCAAAATTGACTGGAATTGAGATGGGACGCCATGTTGCGTTTGGAGAGCCCCTGATGTGCCTAAACATTGAAACTCCCTACAAGTGACACCATTTTGGAAAGTAGACCCCCTAAGGAACTTATCTAGATGTGTGGTGAGCACTTTGACCCACCAAGTAGTTCACACAGAAAGGTGCATAGCATTTTATAGTACACGTCATCAAAGTTCAAAACACACGGTTGCATCTCGTCTCAGTGCCCGTTTCATAGCATTACACATCATCTGGCTTTTAGATTGCAGTCCCTAAACATGCCGGACCTCTCCTTGTCCAGTATCCGTGGGGCAACCGCACACCTTATTATAGTCTCCAAACACCGCTTCACATGTTGCAGACACTACACACGCCAGTCCTCCTCTGAATAGTTCCCGTGGGTGTCCTGCACAGATTTTTTATTCACACAGCCGTACACAGCCCAGGATATCCTCCAGATAGCAGCCAGGCACCATATCCACCTATTTGCAATCGTTACACATGCCAGTCCTCTTTCAGGAACAGGAAATCCACCTCCGGGCACAGGACTGTCCACATCCAATTCTTTCGGGCACAAGACATCCACCTCCAGTTCACCTCCTGGCAAAGGACTGTCCACATCCAAGACCAGTTATCATGGATGATTTGCATCGCTGTGTACGCTGCGGGTGCCAGGCTATTCAGCTGCCCTGGGTGCTGGCTCTGCTGGCCTGTGCTGCTTCACACACACAGCCAGCGCTCTGTAGGCCTCTGCTCTGCACACCAGACTGACACTGACGTTGCACCTGACACACCCATACCCCATACTGCAGGGTTTTTAACAAACCTGTGGCCTTCAGCCTTATGGAAAACCTGGACCGGAAATCCGTGACTCCCATGCACACCTATGGACTTCATCCGTCACCATGCACAACCTGGGGAGAACACACAGCGCCCCCTACCTGTGACACAAGTTACTGCCTCACAATCTGCATCTGCGTATGTGAAGTGGCCGAGTACTGGACTTTGAATATTGAGCAGCTGAACTGCTGTGTTTCTCATACTGCTGTATGGACTCTTTGTTTTGTTACTACTCTCTGCTGGAAGTTTATGGTCAATAAACTTTCCTGTTTGGACAAGAAACTGCGTGCCTGTGTGAACGCTGCCAACTACTAAAGAGTTAAATCCCTGCTGCATGTTTACATAATGTTTTTTGTTCAGGCCAGCGAAAACTGTGAGGTGTTCAAGCAGAGACCATGTCAGGAAACGCAGGTGGTTTTTTTCGGGGGGCGAGGGGTTAACCTGAGGCTTTTTTTAATTTAACATTTTGTTTTTTGTTTTTTTTTTTTACTTTCTTGCTGTTCTTGTAAACATTTTTGCCTGGTTTTGGGGATGCTCTTTAGCATTTTTTTAACTGATTTTCAAATCTCGAAGTGTTTTTTTTACATCCATTGAGCAATAAATAAATGCTATCTTTTTTTTCATTAAAAAAACAGACGAAACACTCTAAAACATGTCCAGGTATCTTGTGGGCATCAGGGCTGGTTTTAGACAAAAAGCGGCAGTAGTTTAAAGGCGGGCCCCAAATGCTCACATATTGCACCATCACTCAAACATTTCGGTTGCATTTACGTGCGCTCAGTTCAGGCCGATCGACAATATTGAAGTCGTTCAATGTGTGTTTTCCGGCCCCTTTACTCTGGCTGAGGAAGAATGATGGGGACAGAACAATCACTAGTAAATCAGTCTGTCCCCATACACCTCATGTTATCGGCAGCCACCTGTATTTTCACTGGGAAATGTGCAATGAATAATCAGCATTTTGCTTGTTCTTTGGGTGATATTTACACCTATGAACTCTCATCTGCGCCGCCAGTATTTATAAATGTGGATCGTACATACACACACACAGTATGTGACACAAACATTGTATGTTACACACACCTATGTATATACAGTACATATACCGCATACACCTGTATACACAGAGCAGATACATAGGAACACTACCAAGACAAACCCTTTCTTGACCTAAATGTTTGGGACCGATGAAATAAAATAGCCTACACTCACCTCCCATACAGGCGTATACTGTGCCTAATAATTTGGAACAGTGCATTTTGAGTTTTTATTTATTTTGGAGATTATACTGTTATCATTGGGAGGTTTGTTCAATAAAATTCGGTGTATACTCTAACGGGTGATGACTTTTATTAGACTGACTGTCATTTGCACCGACCATTTAGGAAAATCCAAGAAAAATATTATTTGCATAATAATTTGGAAGATGGTGTATTGCAATTCCTCACATTGGTATCATCAGAAAAAAAAAATACTTGTGCATTTTGAATACTATTAGATTCAGTTTTGACGAAAGTTAATTTGGAATAAGCTGTAAATGTAGCGTGGCATGTGGCGGTAGCTGTGGGCAAGGTACTCGTCTCTTACGTCCCGGCACACTACATGAAAGTGTGGGTCCTGACTGGCTAACCGATGTTGCTGGTTCACCAGGACCAGATGTTGAACAGATCAATGAGGGGTACCACTATTTGCAAATCAATGAGGGACACCACTATTTGCAAATAAACTTTTTACTGAACGGGGACGTTTTTAGGGCATATATACAGTACAGAGATAGCGGGTACACAGTCTTATGAATGTTTCCTTTACATCTCAAAGCATTTCCCGCACCGTTTCCTTCCTTCATTTGTCTATTGTTCTCCTTTCCGCTTTACTTTTTTTTACCTGTCCTCTGTCTCCACTGCTCCTCACTACTTCACCACAACCCAGCTCGACACTACAGTCCTGCTTAGCAAGAGCCCTTTACTCAACCTGTGGATCCGCATCTTCTCTCCCCTCAGGGTGCCAGTATGGCCGGACTTATCGTCTCCAATGCTGACATTCTGGAACTTCCGCACAGGTCTTTCGTTTCATCTCTCATACTCAGTCTTGTCCGGGCCAGTTACCTTGTGAATTGTAAACTCTAGGCCTTTCTGCTAGGTGTCCTTGCCCAGGAACCTTCTTTGGTAGATCACTCTGTCTCTTAGTCACTTCTGCTCTGGATCTCGCTATCTCTTTCCTTTGGTCTCCTATCTTTATAGACACCCCAGAATGCGGCACTGCTCACACTGGACCTCAGATCCTCTTTCTGTGCACTCCAGGTCCTATCTGACAGGAAATTGTCACTTCCTCTTCTATTTAACCTCTCCCACTCTGGAATAGTCTCAAACATTAGCTCTCACTATCCCTACTGTCAAACTGCACACACTATCAATTATTACTAACACCTTTAACACACATTACAATTCACATTATACATCACATTTCGCATTTCACACCACATAACATTAAACTTGTTTCTTCAAGGGGGAACGTGGGCAATGTGTCTATCTCCTTACATAACAATACAACATTTCAGATGGGAACACTAGAGAAAGGGCACTTCATTAGTGATGTGATATAATGCACCTTCCCTATGTTATAGCAGGACACTGGTGGTGTAGTTAATACTTCAAGTTTCACTGCCGTTCACTTCCATTAGCAGTTTTATAGTTTTAATTATTCATCGCCCGACTTGGCCTATTTTTACTGTTCTCAAACTTTCATGGCTGGAGATGCGGGACCTACTTTAATAAGGAGAAGTACAATTTACAGAACTAATTGCTCTATAAAAGGTAATGAGAAGGTCTCACTGAGACCATTAACCTCCCGCTGAGAAGGACCAGACAACAAAGTCTTGTATTGTGAGCGCTCTCAAGCGAGATCACATCATATAATGAGTACAGGCAATGGCGGGGTATAAAACAAGGACAATTTCTCACAAACCCTGCCCCCAGTAACTGTATTTTTATATGTCTGGTTGATCTTATAGACCTAGATGTGCATGTAAAGAGGGGGGATGCACCAATGTCGTAAAGGTCAGGTCCTCTCATCAGCTTAACCTCTCTTTACAGTATGAGTGCACAAGGGATTGGTGATTAGGACAAGGCTCCAGTCGGTGGCTTTTTCACAAGGAAGGGGCAACTGAGGTTAGGTCTGAAGGGTCATTGTTACTCCCCTTTTTCAATTTAACGGACAAGAACCGTTCCCTTCAGCCCATAGATCCAACCTGGAATCCTAGCCCCAGATTGACGGCATACACTTAGGAACTGGAAGGTTAATAATAATAATAATAATAATTTTATTTATATAGCGCCAACATATTCCGCAGCGCTTTACAACTTATAGAGGGGACTTATACAGACAACAGACATTACAGCATAACAGAAATCACAGTTCAAAACAGATACCAGTAGGAATGAGGGCCCTGCTCGCAAGCTTACAATCTATGAGGAAAAGGGGAGACACAAGAGGTGGATGGTAACAATTGCTTTAGTTATTTGGACCAGCCATAGTGTAAGGCTCGGGTGTTCATGTAAAGCTGCATGAACCAGTTAACTGCCTAAGTATGTAACAGTACAGACACAGAGGCTATTAACTGCATAAAGTGTATGAGAACATGATGGAGGAACCTGATTATGTGTTTTGTTTTTTATTAATAGGCCACACAGGGATAATTAGGTTAATGCGTTGAGGCGGTAGGCCAATCTGAACAAATGCGTTTTTAGGGCACGCTTAAAACTGTGGGGATTGGGGATTAATCGTATTAACCTAGGTAGTGCATTCCAAAGAATCGGCGCCGCACGTGTAAAGTCTTGGAGACGGGAGTGGGAGGTTCTGATTATTGAGGATGCTAACCTGAGGTCATTAGCAGAGCGGAGGGCACGGGTAGGTTGGTAGACTGAGACCAGAGAGGAGATGTAGGGTGGTGCTGAGCCATGGAGTGCTTTGTGGATGAGGGTAGTAGTTTTGTACTGGATTCTGGATTGGATGGGTAGCCAGTGTAATGACTGGCACAAGGTAGAGGCATCGGTGTAACGGTTGGCGAGGAATATGATCCTGGCAGCAGCATTCAGGACAGATTGGAGCGGGGAGAGTCTGGTAAAAGGTAGGCCAATTAGTAGAGAGTTACAATAGTCCAGACGAGAATGAATAAGTGAGACAGTAAGAGTTTTTGCAGAGTCGAAAGTAAGAAAAGGGCGAATTCTGGAAATGTTTTTGAGATGCAGATAAGAAGAGCGAGCCAGTGATCGGATGTGGGGGGTGAATGAAAGCTCGGAATCAAGGATGACTCCAAGGCAGCGGGCATGTTGCTTTGGAGTAATGGTGGAACCGCACACAGAGATGGCAATGTCGGGCAAAGGTAGGTTTGTAGAGGGAGAGAACACGAGGAGTTCAGTTTTTGACAGGTTCAGTTTCAGATAGAGGGAGGACATGATGTTAGAGACAGCGGTAAGACAATCACTGGTGTTTTCTAAAAAGGTCGGCGTGATAACAGGAGAAGAGGTATATAATTGGGTGTCGTCAGCATAGAGATGGTACTGGAAACCAAATCTACTGATTGTTTGTCCAATAGGGGCAGTATACAAAGAGAAGAGGAGGGGGCCTAGGACTGATCCTTGAGGAACCCCAACAGTAAGGGGAAGGTGAGAGGAGGAGGAACCAGCAAAACAAACAGTGAAGGATCGGCCAGAGAGATAGGAGGAGAACCAAGAGAGAACGGTGTCCTTGAGGCCGATGGAGCGGAGCATAGTGAGGAGGAGCTGATGATCCACAGTGTCGAATGCTTTATCTGGGGGAGGTTAAGGTTGAATTCCCACAATGAGTTTTTGACACTGTGTATTTTTGCAGCGCAAAAAAAAATATAGCATCTTACAGTTCCAGCAAAGTGGATGGGATTTATAGAAATCTCATGTCCTCTGTGCTCTCTGTTTACTCAGCATAAAATGACCTGCGGTGCGGGTTTCAAATCCAAAACTTGTCGATTTCTCTTGCGGGTACGCTGGGTTTTATGTGTAGATTTTCTCCATAGACTTGCATTAGATGTAAAAAAAAACCACTGTGGAAATGCACTAAAAACGCATGTAACCTGCACATGACTATATTAAACCCCTTCACATGTCCGTTTTTTATGTCCGCATGTGGTCCGTTACTGCTAATACTGATTTTGTACTTCTTTGGCCACTGTTGTGCATTTCGTATATTATCAACTGCGTTGGGGGTGAAATCATAAACTTCCCCCCCTATCTGATGCTTTGTGTTTGTTCGTCTAAGTGGCACTTACATGTTTCTGATATTATAGGATATGATTAGAGTAATTAGAGATATAATATGATGTTATAGTGTTTGGCAAATATATTGATTTTCTCTTTTCAATAATATCACTCACAAGTGATGGTGAAATATTAGAAGGGAAGAAATGTCAAGAGTTGACTCGTTACACCAGTGTCTCCTATTACAGGACTGCACTGATAAGAGTGAGCTCTTCTTTATCTCCAACCATTCTGTCACACGTTAGTAAAGGTAGATGGCATGATGAGGGGTCGGAGGTTCCACACCTTGAGAGGAGCCGAATGTTATATGCCAGGTTGAGAAGCTGGATGTTCTACATCAGAGGCGAGGGGCCAGATGTTATACACCGGGAGCGAGGGGGCAGATGTTATGCACTGGGGCGAGGGGCCGGATATTATACACCAGGGGCGGGGGGACGGATTTTATACACTGTGGGCAATGGGACTGAATGGAGACCCTGAATTAAGTGATTAAGACATGACTTCCAATACTTTCGTCCATAAAGTGCATGCAGTTGTGAACCTAACCTAAAATTTTAAAATGCGCGCGTGTCCAGCCTCCCGGCTTGTGATTGGTTGACCGCGGCGCAACCAATCACAAGCCGTGACGTCACGGGAGGCTGGACACGCGCCCATTTTAAAATGCGCGCGTGTCTAGCCTCCCGTGACGTCACGGCTTGTGATTGGTTGCGTCTCCCATGTGACTGCGACGCAACCAATCACAAAGCCGGGACGTAATTTTAAAATCCTTAAGGACCTGAAATTACGTCACGGCTTGCTGTGATTGGTTGCGTCGCCCATGTGACTGCGACGCAACCAATCACAACACCGGAACGTAATTTTAAAATCCTGAAGGACCTGAAATTACGTCACGGCTTGCTGTGATTGGTTGCGTCCCGGCCACATGGGCGGCACGCAACCAATCACAAGCCTGGACTTCTTGTAAAGGAAAGAAAAGCGCGAATTTTAAATAAAGAACGCTGCCGCTTCCCTCGGTAAGGTGCAGGCTGCGTCGGAGAGGTGAGTATAGCAATATTTTTTATTTTAATTCTTTCTTTTACACATTAATATGGTTCCCAGGGCCTGAAGGAGAGTTTCCTCTCCTTCAGACCCTGGGAACCATCAGGAATACCGTCCGATACATGAGTCCCATTGACTTGTATTGGTATCGGTATCGGATTGGATCCGATACTTTGCCGGTATCGGCCGATACTTTCCGATACCGATACTTTCAAGTATCGGACGGTATCGCTCAACACTACTGATGAGGTTAAAAATTTACTTTTTGGCCACAATGACCAAAGGTATGTATGAAGAAAAGAGGACACATAATTTCAGAAAAAGAACATCTCGCCAACCATTAAGCATGGATCAATCATGCTTTGGGGCTATGTTGCAGCCAATGGCACGGGGAACATTTCACAGGTTTAGGGAAGAATGGATTCAATGAAATTTCAACAAATCCTTGATGCAAAAATAACAACATCTGTAAAAAAAAAAAAAAAAGCTGCAGGTAAAAAGAGGATGGCTTCTACAAATGGATAATGATCCTAAACACACGTCAAAATCCACAATAGACAACCTCAAAGGGCGCAAGCTGAAGGTTTTACAATGGCCCTCACAGTCCCCTGATCTGAACATCATTGAAAATCTGTGGCAAGACCTCAAAATAGCAGAGGATCCAAGACGATACAAGAATCTCATAGAACTATAGATTCATGGCAGGAGAAGTTAAGGGCGCAGAATGAATTATACAGAATTTGGGCTACTGAAATGTGAGCATCCGAGACATTTATGGACATCAGTATAACTGAATAGCCACGTGGCTACAACATGCATAAAAACCGATTCTCACATTGATTCATAGCATGGCGGCTAAATACACATGAACAGCACACTTCAAGCGCGTCTTGAAATATTGTCCCCCTCTGTTAGGTGGCGTGGAAATTCATTTTAATTGGAGTGATACATGATCATGGGCAGATGTCCCCACACCCTTCTGTATTAATAAGCGGATGCTTGGCAGTATGGGAGAGAGGATCTGCGTTTCGGTTGCCGATAAAATTGTGTCAATGTCCCATTTTTCAGTCCTGGTAAGTGTCCGTGGACATGTCAGATTGCATAATTTACATTTGGACTATTGTTCCTGTAAATAAACGAATATCATGTGCCGGGTGACCCCCTTCTATGCTCAATTATTAGGAGAAATTAGTTTGGCAAGCAAAACCAGCATTTAGATACTGATACTTACAGTCGTGCTCTCATTTATTCTGATTAACATGGAATTTAGCTGCTTTTTAAAGGCAACATGCCAAAACATTGTTATATGTGGAAGTAGTGGTATGGCCGTAGAGGTGCTTCTCCCCCAATAAAAATGACACCTTTTTTGTAACTATCCAATGTGCCAGTCATGAGAAACTGGTGTAAAAGTCATATGCAAATCAGGCTGGAAGTGCACTGTGGGTGTGTCACTGTACTTGGACATTACTCCACCCCCAATGCATTGCCAGCCTGATTTGCATATTTCTTCTACACCAGATTTCTCTTTACTGGCACATCGTATCTCTAGAAAAAAAGGCATATTTTTTATTGGGAGACAGCCCTACCACTACGTCAGTATTTACTTTTTTTTTTTTTTTTTTTTTTTTTTTTTTACACTTTTTGTACTTAGTCAGCTGTTAATATCAGCCCCATAGATAAACTATTCACTCCTCCTTAAAGGGGTTGGGCAGTGAGAAGACAAACCCTGAGGAAGGAGATAGATGTCCATTGTGGGACGGCCTCTTTGCAGGATGTTCATCAGGGGTGGGTAATCTGTCTAGATTCATGGGCAACATACAGTGTCTACAAACATACTTAGGAAAATACACACAGAAACTGAGATCCATCGTAATTTGAAGTCAGCAGCATGCTAATATAGGTGGCGGATTTTCGATGCATTGGATGAAATACTCTTCAAATCTACGACAAGATCTGCAAGTAACGCTTGCAATGAAAGCCATAAAAACCTACTGCAAAAACCACCCTGGGTAAAGTTGCCATGAAATTCTGGTGTAGTTCCGTCCACACTGCATTGGGCACACTGAAATTAAAAGATTGCGTAATTCATGGACATGTTGGATCCTCTAGAGAGCGAGACGTCCTTCTATATGTTGTCTCATCCAGCTAATATAAGGGGTTTAAGATGCAGTTACAAAAAAACATAAAAATCCGAACTGTTCTTCACTCTCTACCCAGGTCCGGTGCTGAGTCTCCACCGCTGCTCCTGTGACAGCGCTGCAGCCAGTCACTGATTCTGCTGTGCTCGTGCTGTCATCTCATGTACAACCGATTGGCTGCAGCGTTGTCAACTTAACCTCAGAGCTGAAAACAATAACAGACGCCGGGAGCAGTGACGAAGACCCATCGTTGGACCCCGGGAGAGGTGTGTGTAATACATCGTTTTTTTACAAAACTGGACAAACACTTTAGAAGGAATCCTGAATGAGAAATTCCATTTTATTTTGTGGCTCTTCTAGATGTGTCTAGTATTGAAGCGCAGGTCCAATGAAGTGAATAGGAATGAGGTGTAATACCGTACACAACCAGGTGTGGCGCTGTTTTGGCCTAAAAGTGCCATTTAAAAAAAAAATCAATATTGTATAAACCCATATAGAAATGCTTCTGTTGGGTGGGAGTTAGGAAGAAGGTGCCCATCCAGGCATCGGCCACCATCACCCACCTATCCAATAACCTAATAGAAGGATGGTCCTAGTTATGCAGATAATGTACCTACCCCTCCGGTAAGTGACAGCCATGACCATAAGGCTCATTTTCATGGTACGGACTCTCTAGAGCAGCTGTGTACAGTATGTACGCCGTGTGTGCTGCCACATGGTGACACTTTTTGTAGGGTTGAGTACCCCCTTATTCTGCCATAATATAAAGCATGCCATATGTTTCTCCCCGGAGGATCAAGGAGATACAACACGAATCTATAGCAAGGGATGGGCACCATATTATACATCCGTACGGCACACATCTGTAATAGGTCCCGTAACATAGGGGATCAGCTGCTACTAGTCATTTATACGGTATTACAGCACACTTTCTCTCCGCAGCCGTCCCGAGCATCGTTTCTGTCCATTGTGAGATGTTTTCCCCGTACGACATTGCAGTAACTTTCAGAATTATTGGAGTCAGTCAGTTTTGTAGCTGCCAAGATCATTTCCCTTGTAAAGATATAGAGCCCTGATTATGCCAAGCCGGTGTTTCATTATTACACCGCAATGGTCCTCTCCACTTCGAGGAGCGAGCGCACAGCAGCAGCTTCTTTATGTCTTCTCTAGGAAAGCTTTTATTTAGCTCTCGATTATACGATGCACATAAAGATTTATCTGGGAGCATCACTCGGTCTTTCTTTATATGCTGCGATGCACAGTAAGTACCGCAATGATGTCCGATAAACAGTACGGGGGACGTGTCTGCATGATGTACCGCACCGGCCTGTGTATTGTGCTGCGCTCTCCATTCATTCATTGTGGGGAGATAGAATCTAATGAATTGTCCTGTCTCACGTGCAAAAACATTTACAAGATTAGAAAAAAAATGGGCTTTTATTTCCTACAATAGATCTACCTTTCCGATCTCCTTCTAAATTGATTTGCTCCTAACTTCATATACGATGCCTGTCTACACACATTGCACACACAATGTTCCCCAGCATCGCGCCCCTGCGCAGGCGTACTTTGCAGCAGTGCACATGCGCCAGGGCTCTTTGTCCTTTCCCGAAGCCTGCGCACTGCCCTCAACAGGACAGAGAAGTGTGCCTGAGCAGGAGCGCTGTGCCGAGGAGACTGTGTGGATGATGCAGCGACGCATCATCCATACGAAGCAAGCAGGAGGGAGGGAGAAGAAGGGAGGCGCTGGACTATGAACATTGACACCCCTCAGGCCGGGCCGCCCCCAGGTGAGTATAATAAAAGCTCATTTTCGTCTCTTTCAGGTCGGTTGGGGGCTGATATATAGCCTTATAGAATTTTGTATATCGGCCCTGAAAGGTGGTGGCCTTACCTCATATCAGCCCAACTTGGTGACAGGTTCGCTTTAACTTATTTTAAGAAATGATGGCTTATTTTTTGCATTGTTATACATCTTTTTTTTGTAAGGCCTAATTCAGACGACTGTCCTATCTATGATTTTTACGCATAGAACATGTCTCAATTATAATCTGTGGGGCTATTCACATGTCCATGTTTTTTTGCAGACCTCGTGTTCCACAAAAAAAATCGGGTAGACATGTCCACTTTTGAACCAAGTGATAGATCAAAATTACCCTTTCAAGTCTATGAGCCTGTGAAAATCACAGACCGCACACGGATGGCATCAGTGTACAGTCCGTGTGCTGTCCGAGATTAACATTGCACAGGACAGGAGAAGCTTTTTAATTTATGTATTTTTTTCTTATACGAGAAAATAACTGATGAAACTCTGATGGTAGAAACCGACACAGATGAAAATCAGATCAAAAGCACTGATGACACTTGGACCATTTTTTTTGTATACGAGATAAATTACTAATGACTAAATGAGGCCTAATTGTGATTTACTCTATAATAGCATGTGATTAATAGTTTTTTAACTCCTTTTTATTGAAGATCTACGTCTGCACTCTCTGTAAAGTGAACACGCTTGAACACTAACTGCTCATTCTTGCAATGGTGTATGACATGAAATTGTCTTCTACAACCTCACCTTTGTAGCAGAGTTTGTCTGTTACTCACCCAGTTTTATGCTTGACTTATAGACTGTGTTTCAACCTACATATGAAAATGATGATCATTATCACCTGTTTGGTATAGTTGGTTTCTCATACACCTGACTGTAATCGTACCAAAGTGTGCCTAGAAGAATTGGTGCTGTTTTGAATACGAAGGGTGGTCACACCAAATATTGATTTGATTCCGATTTTTCATTTGTTCATTCACTTTGCATTAACTGATAAAAATAAATTATTAACACTTCAGTTTTTAAAGCATTTATACTTTGCAGCATTTTTTCTACACCTGCCTAAAACTTTTGCACAGTACAGTATGTATATAGGAATGTTACATCTTTATAGCTTTTAAAAAGACACCAGTCCATCAAGCTCTACCTTTCTCCACAAGTTTCTCCAGATTCTCTTTTGCTAGATTATTTATATTGCACAATGTCATTTGTTGTAAGAAAAGCTCCAGCCCTGACATAGTGTCGGCCATCACTACCTCTTGTGCTCGGCATTCCACAGTCTGACTTCTCTAACTGTAAAGAACCCTTTCCTATTTAGCTGTTGGAATCGCCTTTCTTCCTCCTGTAATGAGTGCCCCCTGGGCCTGGGAGGAATAAGTCATGTGCCAGTCCTCTGTACTGGCCATACATATATCGATACGTATAAACAGCTTTTTTTTCCAAGCTAAACAAGCCCAACTTTTCCAACCTCTCATCATATGAGAGGCCTCCATGCCTTGTAATAATCTAGTTGCCGCCTTTGAACTTACTCTAACTTCTGAATATCCTTTTTAAAATATGGAGCCCAAAACTGGATCCCATATTCCAGATGTGGCCTCACCAGTGATTTATAGAGGGGTAACATTACATGGGGATCACAGGATGGTATCTCTCTCTTTTTATACATCCTAAAATCATGTTTGCTTTTGCGGCTGCTGCCTGACATTGAGTACTTACGCTCAGCTTACTTGTAACCAGAATACCCAAGTCCTTCTCCTGTTCTGTAGTCCTGAGTATACTCCCATTTATTGTATATGCAGCAATAGGATTACTCCGTCTCAGGTGCATTACTCTTCATTTTAAAGCCCATCTGCCAAGTGTTTGCCCATGCAGACATCTTATCCAGATAGTTTTGTAATATTACACTGTCTGGTTCAGATTTTATTATTCTCAATCGTTTTTTGTGTCATCAGCAAAAACTGACACTTTACTCTCAATCCCATCCACAAAGTCATTAAAAAAGAGATTAAAAAGAATTGGTCCTAACACAGATCATTGTGGTCCTCATTACTCCCAGTACTGATCCTTGTGGTCCTCACTGCACTTGGTACAGATCCTTGTGGTCCCCACTGCTCTTGGTACAGATCCTTGTGGTCCTCACTGCTCTTGGTACAGATCCTTGTGGTCCCCACTGCTCTTGGTACAGATCCTTGTGGTCCTCACTGCTCCCAGTACTGATTCTTGTGGTCCTCACTGCTCCCGGTACTGATCCTTGTGGTGCCCACAGCTCCCAGTACTGAGCCTGGTCGGACCCCACTGCTCCCAGTACTGATCCTGGTCAGACCCCACTCCTCCCAAAACATCCTAGTGGTCTCCACTGCTCCCAGTACTGATCCTTGTAGTCCTCACATCTCCCAGTTCTGATCCTTGTGGTCCCCAATGCTCCCAGTACTGATCCCTGTGGTCCCCAATGCTCCCAGTGCTGATACTTGTAGTCCTCACTGCTCCCGGTACTGATCCTTGTGGTGCCCACAGTTCCCAGTACTGATCCTGGTCGGACCCCACTGCTTCCAGTACTGACCTGGTGGTTCCCACACCTCCCAAAACATCCTAGTGATCCTAGTGGTCTCCACTGCTCCCGTTACTGATCCTTGTGGTCCTCACTGCTCTTGGTACAGATCCTTGTGGTCCCCACTGCTCTTGGTACAGATCCTTGTGGTCCTCACTGCTCCCAGTACTGATTCTTGTGGTCCTCACTGCTCCCGGTACTGATCCTTGTGGTGCCCACAGCTCCCAGTACTGATCCTGGTCGGACCCCACTGCTCCCAGTACTGATCCTGGTCGGACCCCACTCCTCCCAAAACATCCTAGTGGTCTCCACTGCTCCCAGTACTGATCCTTGTAGTCCTCACATCTCCCAGTTCTGATCCTTGTGGTCCCCAATGCTCCCAGTACTGATCCCTGTGGTCCCCAATGCTCCCAGTGCTGATACTTGTAGTCCTCACTGCTCCCGGTACTGATCCTTGTGGTACCCACAGCTCCCAGTACTGATCCTGGTCGAACCCCACTGCTTCCAGTCCTGACCTGGTGGTTCCCACTCCTCCCAAAACATCCTAGTGGTCTCCACTGCTCCCAGTAATGATCCTTGTAGTCCTCACTACTCCCATTACTGATCCTTGTGGTCCCCTGTAGAGATGGGCAAACCTGAACAGTAAAGTTTGGGAACACCTACTGTTTGGGCACGGACCCCAAACATTGATTTCACCAGGAAGTTTGTGTTACTGCTCGGGTTCAGCACAACGAACATCAGGTGTTTCTCGCGCTATCTGCATGACAGCACGAGAAACACCGGTGGCTCTGATTGGCGGTAAGATCATTACCACCGGTCAGAGCGCTGAGGTTCCCATGCTGTCATCTGAGCCAGCAACTGTGACCGGAGTTAAAAAGTTTACCTACGGTCACAGGCGTCGACGGATGGGAATACTACTATCATCAGACTATGCCTGCTGGCGTTACTAACAGTGAGAGTAGGCGTCGGATGATGGGAGTATTCATCGGCCTGCTCCTGCGCTATAAATAATTTTTCCCTCGGTATTTTTTGTAACCAGCCAGGCAAAACTGACAGCTGTGGGCTGCAACCCTCAGCTGTCAGCTTTAGCAAGGCTAGTTATCAAAAATGAGGGGTCCCAATGCCGTTTTTTTTAAGGTTAAAATAAATAATTCAAAAAACGGTGTGTTGTCCACCCATTTTTGACAACCATCCAAGCTAAAGTGGACAGCTAGGGACTGGTATTCTCAGGCTGGTAAGTGGCCATGGATATTGGGCCCCTGGCCTAAAAATAGCAACAAGCAGCTGCCCCAGAAAAGGCGTCAATTCTATCACTTTGCCCGACTCTTCCCACTTGCCCTGTTGCGGTGGCAAGTGGGGTAATATTTGTGGGGTTGATGTCACCTTTGACATCAAGTTCTAGTGACGTCAAGCACATGGCTTAGTAATGGAGAGTAGTCTATAAAACGCTTATCCATCATAGGCAGTGTTTGCCGTGCTGTCATGCACATGACAGCTTGGCAAACACTGGATTTTCGGGCCTCCATGGTCCAAGTTCCGGGTACTGTTCTGGTTCCCGAACCTAACTTTTTTTAATCAACATATCAAATGCTTTTGCAAAGTCCAGATGTTGCAAACCTGAACTTGTCATTGGTAATGCATAGCTAGGATAGTTTGAATCCTACCGCAGCCCCATGGAGGTATAGCTATGTATAACTTATTTCATTATCCAGGATTACATCTCTAAAATAGCATACATTATTATTATTCCAAGTTCAGACATCTTACCAATACAGTACAAAAATCTGTTACTCAAAGTATTCTCAATTACAGCTAAACATGAATCACCCTGCTCATTGCATCTTCCCAGATGTCATACTAATGAGTTGTTTTCTAAAAATACCCCACCAAAAATGTCAGGACAGAAAGTGAAATGAAGAACGTTTATCAATTGACAGCCATGA
The DNA here is from genome assembly GCF_051348905.1 of Ranitomeya variabilis. NCBI lineage: Eukaryota > Metazoa > Chordata > Amphibia > Anura > Dendrobatidae > Ranitomeya > Ranitomeya variabilis. The sequence goes on from NC_135237.1 coordinate 519,250,553, forward strand.
TACTGCCAGTAATAGATTCAGGATATGACGGTATAGCGTATGATATATACTATATATATTGTATATGAAAGCTTACATGACAGCACACGACAGGGGTCTTCTTAAATTGTTACATTTTTTAATTAGTTAGACAATATTAAAATAAGCAAGTTTGAATTTGTTTTGCTTTTCTATCTGTTGTCATTCTCCTGCGATGAGAGCTTTTATCTTACATAGTGTACAACTGGTTTCCGTTGATCTCGGCCACTAGTGACGGCCCAGACCCTGGACAACAATGCGCAATAGCTACATTTTAGAAGAGGAGTTAGCTCTTAGCATACCAGACCATTGATTTCTATACAGCAGTTGGCAGCTCTCCTCCATCCACCTCCCTCCCAGCTCCTGACCGTGCTGCTGTTATAAATCTAGTAAAATCATCAGCCCTGTAGCTTTCAGGTCTATTAGTTATGGCTTGGGGCTCTCACAGTTTGTAGCCGTGAGTTTGTTCAAATTCTGTTATCTCTATGTGTAAATACAGTGATAGCAGTTTAGACTCCAGAACGAACACTGATAGCTGAATGTGTTACAGCAGAAGTTATGCTGAGCTTTATCGTTGTACTAATACTACAGCAGTGGTAGTCACTAATACTCTCCATCAATAACCCTTTCTACCCTGCTATACCCTAATTAAAGATGTATTCTGTAAATATATGGATGGATGGGGGGGGAATAGCTGAGAATCTGCTGTATAATAAACAAGATTGTAGCAGACCATTTTTGGCAATATTCCTTGTTGAGAGCGACTGTATAGCAATTTGCTAAACATAGGGAAAGCAGAAAGCCATCATCCTTTTGGGGTATATTTTTTTTAACGACTAGTGGGGTCCCAGCAGCTGCAACTCACTGTTCAGTCATCCTAGAGCTATGCCACCAATGTCTGTATCCAGAATGCCGAATTTAGGCTAGGTCCACATCTGTACATCAGCAGACGTATGCATCGGACGTATGTCAACAACGTATGCAAGCATGTGCCGATGCCATCTGTCGACTTACATTTTTCTGAATTTCGACATGTACGTCCATCTACAACAATACAGGTCCTTCTCAAAAAATTAGCATATAGTGTTAAATTTCATTATTTACCATAATGTAATGATTACAATTAAACTTTCATATATTATAGATTCATTATCCACCAACTGAAATTTGTCAGGTCTTTTATTGTTTTAATACTGATGATTTTGGCCTACAACTCCTGATAACCCAAAAAACCTGTCTCAATAAATTAGCATATTTCAACCGTCCAATCAAATAAAAGTGTTTTTTAATAACAAACAAAAAAACCATCAAATAATAATGTTCAGTTATGTACTCAATACTTGGTCGGGAATCCTTTGGCAGAAATGACTGCTTCAATGCGGCGTGGCATGGAGGCAATCAGCCTGTGACACTGCTGAGATGTTATGGAGGCCCAGGATGCTTCAATAGCGGCCTTAAGCTCATCCAGAGTGTTGGGTCTTGCGTCTCTCAACTTTCTCTTCACAATATCCCACAGATTCTCTATGGGGTTCAGGTCAGGAGAGTTGGCAGGCCAATTGAGCACAGTAATACCATGGTCAGTAAACCATTTACCAGTGGTTTTGGCACTGTGAGCAGGTGCCAGGAAGCATGAAGTGCTCCAAAATCTCCTGATAGCTAGCTGCATTGACCCTGCCCTTGATGAAACACAGTGGACCAACACCAGCTGCTGACATGGCACCCCACACCATCACTGACTGGGTACTTGACACTGGACTTCAGGCATTTTGGCATTTCCTTCTCCCCAGTCTTCCTCTAGACTCTGGCACCTTGATTTCCGAATGACATGCAAAATTTGCTTTCATCAGAAAAAAGTACTTGGGACCACTTAGCAACAGTCCAGTGCTGCTTCTCTGTAGCCCAGGTCAGGCGCTTCTGCCGCTGTTTATGGTTCAAAAGTGGCTTTACCTGGGGAATGCGGCACCTGTAGCCCATTTCCTGCACACGCCTGTGCACGGTGGCTCTGGATGTTTCCACACCAGACTCAGTCCACTGCTTCCTCAGGTTCCCCAAGGTCTGGAATCGGTCCTTCTCCACAATCTTCCTCAGGGTCCGGTCACCTCTTCTCGTTGTACAGCGTTTTCTGCCACATTGTTTCCTTCCAACAGACTTACCATTGAGGTGCCTTGATACAGCACTCTGGGAACAGCCTATTTGTTGAGAAATTTCTTTCTGGGTCTTACCCTCTTGCTTGAGGGTGTCAATGATGGCCTTCTTGACATCTGTCAGGTCGCTAGTCTTACCCATGATGGGGGTTTTGAGTAATGAACCAGGCAGGGAGTTTTTAAAAGCCTCAGGTATCTTTTGCATGTGTTTAGAGTTAATTAGTTGATTCAGAAGATTAGGGTAATAGGTCGTTTAGAGAACCTTTTCTACATATGCTAATTTATTGAGACAGGTTTTTTGGGTTATCAGGAGTTGTAGGCCAAAATCATCAGTATTAAAACAATAAAAGACCTGACAAATTTCAGTTGGTGGATAATGAATCTATAATATATGAAAGTTTAATTGTAATCATTACATTATGGTAAATAATGAAATTTAACACTATATGCTAATTTTTTGAGAAGGACCTGTATACGGTACTCAATACTGTTTATTCCTTTTAATGTATCCATTACATTATTTTCTCAAGTAGCTTTTTTAGTAGTACCGACATAAAAACATTATTGAGACTTACAGCTGTAGATTTCAATGTCTCCCAATGATGATTCTCGATAAGAAAAATTGTTTTTCTTACATTATTTTTGTGAACAAAAAAATTTCAATTTTTTTTTTGTACGTCCCCCCTCCCCAAAATAACAAAATAGCAGTATGATGTAAATCTATCAAAACGTAGACAGAACACCTTTTTTTTTACTACATGTTGCCCATTTTAGTCTATGGATATGCTATGGGTTTTTATTTGCAATTCAGGTATATATCCAGGGGAAAACACTGTATAAATGTGAACCCTTTGCTGTTTATAGACTTCTCATATCATGTTGCTGTGACAAAAGGGCACCGACCAGCGCCAAAGCCAAATGTAGTCAATCATTAGCCAGGATGCAAATAAAGTGCTAGGTTTCGGACACGTGGGATGTCAGCGGACGATTCTCAGGGTCTGTGTAAAGTGATAGGACCAAGCCATCGCCCACAGTAGCATGACAGCCATGTACAAGGACCTGAAAAAGGGCATGAAAAGGTTAAATGCCATTCAGAATCTGAGCTATAATAATATTGAGGACTATAATGAACAGCCAGCTTCTTTAGTAATGACCTTTTGTGGCTTACCCTCCTTGTGGAGTGTGTCAATGACTGACTTCTGGACATCTGTCAGTCAGCAGTCTTCCCCATGATTGTGGAGCCTACTGAAACAGACTAAGGGACCTTTTTAGATGCTTAGGAAGCCCTTGCAGGTGTTTTTTGTTAATTATTCTAATTTACTGAGATGATAACTGTTGGGCTTTCATTGGGTGTAAGCCATAATCATCAACATTAACAGAAATAAACACGTGAAATAGATCACTCTGTTTGTAATGACTATATAATACATGAGTCTCACTTTTTGTATTGAAGAACTGAAATAAATTAACTTTTTGAGGATATTCACATTTTGTGAGAAGCACCTGTATTTTCCTAATATAGTTGTTTTTGTTTTTTTTAAACTCCACTTCTTGATCCTCCCAAAGCCGATCCAGTCCTGGGTCCTTACTTCTGTGCTTTCAGTCATGTGTCAGCACAGGACATTGTTTCTTGTGTTGATATGTGACTGTAGCTAAGGCTTCTTTCACACTAGCGTCGGGCCGAGGTCCCCGACGCTAGCGCTGTCTCCGCCGCACAACGGGGGCAGCGGATGCATTTTTCCAGCGCATCCGCTGCCCCATTGTGAGGTGCGGGGAAGTGCGGGGAGGTGGGGGCGGAGTTCCGGCCGCGCATGCTCGGTCGGAAAAAGCGGACCGTCGGGAGCAAAAAACGTTACATGTAACGTTTTTTGCTCCCGACGATCCGCCACAGCACGGCGCAAGCGTCGCACGACGGTTGCGACGTGTGTCATTGCGTCGCAAATGCGTTGCTAATGTTGGTCAATGCAGAAAAAACGCATCCTGCAAGCACTTTTGCAGGATGCGTTTTTTCGGCAAAACGACGCATTTGCGACGTAATGCAGTTAACGCTAGTGTGAAAGTAGCCTAAGCCAGCCCCCTTGTCTGTCACATCTGATGCATGGTCAGAAAAGGAGGCTGGCTTAGTCATTAGTCATTGAAAGGAGCAGTGGGCCAGCACCATTCACGCTGTGTTGCAGTCAGAATGAATATAGGGGCATGGTCGAGGGTCTGAATTAATTTTGGGGTCATACCTGGAGTCTTTTGTAGAGGTCTGATTCATTTTAGGATCAGATGTAGGGGTCTGGCTTAAAGCTTGATTAATTTAGGGGTCTGAATAAAGTTATGGGTTTGTTTTGGGGTGTGAACTAATTTTGGGGTGTGATGTCTAAATGTATCTTGGCGTCTGTTCTGGGATCTGATTTTGAGGGGGTCTATAATTTAATATAGTGGCCCGGTACTTTGTAGTTACTTAATAATGAAAGTTTTATGAAATCAGTTAGTTGCTTGTGTAGTGTAATGTACAGACATGTCGGTTCCCCTCTGCAACCTTGGCTAATAGATTGGGGTCCTGAAGTATAGTCCCCTCTCTTTTAAGAAAATTAGGAAAAGTCTGTTAAAATGAATAGGACCTCCATGTAACGGGGTGTAATGGATGATGTGTGAGTACAATGCAGAGGCATCATTCATCTAGTCAGCGGCAGCTCATTACTGTGCTGAATTGGAGGCTGCACATTACCAGATGCTTTGTGTTAGGCTCCGGCATGTTCTCATTTTCCTAAAGGAAGTCATAAGAGCAGGCTCATTTTCTCCCTACTGTCACTGTTCTCGTATTCTAGGAACACATTACATCTAATTATCTCCATAGAGCTTCACGGTCTCACTAAATGGTGGGGAGAAAAAAAAAGGGGACATTTCCAGCCTTGTCCCCCTCCCCAAACTAAGGATACATAAACAGGTTCTTTAGGAATTTACATTGATATTTTCACTTCTTTTTTTTTAACTGTAAATTTTTATTGAAAAAAAAAAATTTAATTTAAAAATTGGACACAAGTCCAAAGGTAAAAAAGGTATGAAGCTAATATTATTATTACACCTACTATGTATTGGGATAGGATCTTGGAGATAGGGATACTCCTCTAATTTCCCAAAAAGTTGCAGAATGAATGTTCAATACATTTTTATTATATATAATATTCTGCTCATTTTTGGCTACAATAAAGATTTCTCTTGTTTATTTCGCTTGCATGTGATCCATACGTGATGGTTAAAAATGAAGTGTTTTTTGTTTTTTTTTAAATCGGGGCATAAGAAAATATAAGAGTTAGTCATTGGACTTGAAGCAATTTTCATGAACCCACATTTTCCATACGTTTAATTAGAAGTGCCACGAAATAATGTCCAAAATCCTGTCTGTTAAAATCAAGATTGAGTGGAGAACCCCTTTAAGAAATTGTTTTCTTGGCTATCTTTCTCTACTTATCAATATTTTCCCCATCCATATTGACACAGCCCTGCAGAACCTCTTGCAGCTGTGCAGGATGCTAGTAAATGTGCTGACAGCTGGCAGCTATACCTGGTAAAAGCCAGTGGAGCATGTGTGGTGTTTACTGTCCCTGGCTGTCAGCCTGTGGAGTGGAGGGAGCAAACATGAGCCTGAGTGCTGTTCACCTGCTGCTGCTTGTGCTGCCCCATCATCATCATCATCATCATCCTCCACACCATGACACAATGCACCAGTCCCTGTCTCCCCCCAGTGACAGTAGGGCCCCTGGTAACTGGAGAGGAGTCAGCCTCTGTCTATTCCAGGCACAGGGAGACATGAGACCAGAGTGAGGAGGGAGCAGGATGGCACATCACCAGCAGGGGGCAGTGAGGAGGGAGCAGGCTGGCACATCACCAGCAGGGGGCAGTGAGGAGGGAGCAGGATGGCACATCACCAGCAGGGGGCAGTGAGTAGGGAGCAGGATGGCACATCTCCAGCAGGGGGCGGTGAGGAGGGAGCAGGCTGGCACATCTCCAGCAGGGGGCGGTGAGGAGGGAGCAGGCTGGCACATCTCCAGCAGGGGGCGGTGAGGAGGGAGCAGGCTGGCACATCACCAGCAGGGGGCGGTGAGGAGGGAGCAGGCTGGCACATCTCCTGCAGGGGGCAGTGAGGAGGGAGCAGGCTGGCACATCTCCAGCAGGGGGCGGTGAGGAGGGAGCAGGCTGGCACATCTCCAGCAGGGGGCGGTGAGGAGGGAGCAGGCTGGCACATCTCCAGCAGGGGGCGGTGAGGAGGGAGCAGGCTGGCACATCACCAGCAGGGGGCGGTGAGGAGGGAGCAGGCTGGCACATCTCCTGCAGGGGGCAGTGAGGAGGGAGCAGGCTGGCACATCTCCTGCAGGGGGCGGTGAGGAGGGACCAGGATGGCACATCACCAGCAGGGGGCGGTGAGGAGGGAGCAGGCTGGCACATCTCCAGCAGGGGGCGGTGAGGAGGGAGCAGGATGGCACATCACCAGCAGGGGGCAGTGAGGAGGGAGCAGGATGGCACATCTCCAGCAGGGGGCGGTGAGGAGGGAGCAGGATGGCACATCACCAGCAGGGGGCAGTGAGGAGGGAGCAGGATGGCACATCTCCAGCAGGGGGCGGTGAGGAGGGAGCAGGCTGGCACATCACCAGCAGGGGGCGGTGAGGAGGGAGCAGGATGGCACATCACCAGCAGGGGGCAGTGAGGAGGGAGCAGGATGGCACATCACCAGCAGGGGGCGGTGAGGAGGGAGCAGGATGGCACATCTCCAGCAGGGGGCGGTGAGGAGGGAGCAGGATGGCACATCTCCAGCAGGGGGCAGTGAGGAGGGAGCAGGCTGGCACATCTCCTGCAGGGGGCGGTGAGGAGGGAGCAGGCTGGCACATCTCCTGCAGGGGGCGGTGAGGAGGGAGCAGGATGGCACATCTCCAGCAGGGGGCGGTGAGGAGGGAGCAGGCTGGCACATCTCCAGCAGGGGGCGGTGAGGAGGGAGCAGGCTGGCACATCACCAGCAGGGGGCGGTGAGGAGGGAGCAGGCTGGCACATCTCCTGCAGGGGGCGGTGAGGAGGGAGCAGGCTGGCACATCTCCAGCAGGGGGCGGTGAGGAGGGAGCAGGATGGCACATCACCAGCAGGGGGCGGTGAGGAGGGAGCAGGATGGCACATCACCAGCAGGGGGCGGTGAGGAGGGAGCAGGCTGGCACATCACCAGCAGGGGGCGGTGAGGAGGGAGCAGGCTGGCACATCACCAGCAGGGGGCGGTGAGGAGGGAGCAGGATGGCACATCACCAGCAGGGGGCGGTGAGGAGGGAGCAGGATGGCACATCACCAGCAGGGGGCGGTGAGGAGGGAGCAGGATGGCACATCACCAGCAGGGGGCGGTGAGGAGGGAGCAGGATGGCACATCTCCAGCAGGGGGCGGTGAGGAGGGAGCAGGATGGCACATCTCCAGCAGGGGGCGGTGAGGAGGGAGCAGGCTGGCACATCTCCTGCAGGGGGCGGTGAGGAAGGAGCAGGATGGCACATCTCCTGCAGGGGGCGGTGAGGAGGGAGCAGGATGGCACATCTCCAGCAGGGGGCGGTGAGGAGGGAGCAGGATGGCACATCTCCAGCAGGGGGCGGTGAGGAGGGAGCAGGCTGGCACATCTCCTGCAGGGGGCGGTGAGGAGGGAGCAGGATGGCACATCTCCAGCAGGGGGCGGTGAGGAGGGAGCAGGATGGCACATCTCCAGCAGGGGGCGGTGAGGAGGGAGCAGGATGGCACATCTCCTGCAGGGGGCGGTGAGGAGGGAGCAGGATGGCACATCTCCTGCAGGGGGCGGTGAGGAGGGAGCAGGATGGCACATCTCCAGCAGGGGGCGGTGAGGAGGGAGCAGGCTGGCACATCTCCTGCAGGGGGCGGTGAGGAAGGAGCAGGATGGCACATCACCAGCAGGGGGCGGTGAGGAGGGAGCAGGATGGCACATCACCAGCAGGGGGCGGCGAGGAGGGAGCAGGATGGCACATCTCCTGCAGGGGGCGGTGAGGAAGGAGCAGGATGGCACATCACCAGCAGGGGGCGGTGAGGAGGGAGCAGGATGGCACATCTCCAGCAGGGGGCGGTGAGGAGGGAGCAGGCTGGCACATCTCCTGCAGGGGGCGGTGAGGAAGGAGCAGGCTGGCACATCACCAGCAGGGGGCGGTGAGGAGGGAGCAGGATGGCACATCACCAGCAGGGGGCGGTGGTTGGCACATCTCCTGCGCTGTGCGCTCATTGGTGCCAGGAGGGAGGAGAAGAGACCGGAGCTGAGCGCTCAGTGTCAGACCTGCTGCTGCTGCTGCCGAGGATACAGGTGTGTCACAGGGAGGAGAGCCGTGCAGGATCCCGTGTGTGAGATCCCGTGTGTGGTACAGACCCGCAGGAGCCGCCTATACCCAGCCAGTGCCCTCTGTGGCTCTCCCGCCCGTGGATGCCCCGGACGCGGCGGACGCTGGACGGGTGGCGGCTGATCGGCTCCGGGTTTGCTTCTCATTGGACGTGCAGCTCATCCAGCCGCCAAGACGCCGCGGATATTGTACAGAGGACCGTCCAAGATGGTCAGAGAGCAGCGGCAGCGGGAGAGATCGGCTGCAGCGGGAGACCGCATCCAGCGCTCCCAGAGCCGCAGCAGTCTGTCCGCCTCCTTCGAGGCGCTGGCCGGATACTTCCCCTGTATGAACTCTCTGGAGGAGGATGAGGGTGAGCAGGACGGGCAGGGCGGTGGGCAGCGGCCGGACATGGGAGCAGTCAGTGACAGGTGGCGGCTGTGCTGAGCTGCCGGCACCGGGCGGTGAGGTGATGGCGGCTCTGCCTCAGCACTTGTAGCCATGCGGGGTCTTATCTCCATGTCAGGGGACAGGTTGTATCTTGTCTGCCACAGTCACCACAAGTCACTGATGGCGCAGGAGGAAGGAGCCCTGCAGGACCTGAGGAAAGCTGGGGAACAATGTGGGGACTCATTCACATCTAGTCTGGTGAAAACTAGCGCCTTATGCTGCACCAAGAGAATGGGGTCCGCAGCCTGTGGGGGGCTATAGTGATGGTCCTCAATCTGCTGCCCGGAAACTGCAAAACTGTGCAAATCTGGAACAAGGGACTGACTTGTATTAAGTGGTGATCATTCATTTTCAGGTGTTTAGCAATGTCTGTCTATTATCTATCTATAATTATCTATCAATTATCTATTTATCAATTATCTATCTATTGTCTATCTATTATCTATCATCTATCTGTATTTATCTAATTATCATCTATTATCTATCATTATCTATCTATTATCTATTCTTCTATCTGTCTATCTATCATCTATGTATTATCTATCATCTATGTATTATCTATCATCTATGTATTATCTATCATCTATGTATTATCTATCATCTATGTATTATCTATCATCTATGTATTATCTATCATCTATGTATTATCTATCATCTATGTATTATCTATCATCTATGTATTATCTATCATCTATGTATTATCTATCATCTATCTATCTATTAGATCTCTAATTCCATTTATCACCCATAGTAGGACACGTAGTGCTGGGACATTACTATTAGCACTGAGAATGTCATCACGCTGCATAGTTTTCTATTTCTCGGATGTTTCGCCCTTATGACCACAAATAACAGCAGTATATAGTGTGCACTGTCCCTACATGTCGTTGTCGCCCCATTATTGGATGTATTGAGGGCAGGGGCTGCCGGCAGTCTTCTTACAGACATGGCCGCCTCCTGACATCTCATCTTCCAGTGCGGTGTATTATGAGGAATTTGCGATTTTTGCTTTTACCACTACTTTGAGAAGAAATTGTTTGTGTCCTGTTGCTAGCGGCCATTGTGGAGGAGGGCAGGGAGTGTGGGGTGAGCGCTGCAGGCTGTCGCTGTGTGGTAGATCTCTCTGACAGTACAGCCTGGAGGCCATCAGACTCGGGGGCACACACTTCAGTGTTTGGGGCTCATAGTTACTGCTACACATACACAACTCTTACATTCTGTACAGCACGCTAATGCTATCACCTGCTCAACATCCGAACTGCGAGCAATAATTCTAAAATATCCCCAAATCCTTCTTTTACTGCTTCCAAAATCTTAATTCCGTTTCTGTATGTGCACCTTACACTGCATATGGTACCAAAGGATGAGGAGAGTACAACATGGCGCTCAGCCGCACTGGTTTATCATGCCCAGTTCTGAGGGCAATTTTTTCACTATTTTTTTGACTTTATATCAAAAACTTGGTAAGCTGCCGACCTGACTACAACATTTCTGCAATTTCACTGCCATCTTCAGCATTCTGCGCTGTGTAGGCATGGCCCATCAGTTGTTATATATATATATAATTTTTCAGCAATATAAAAGTATTATATTAATAATAATAATTAATATAAATATTATATTAAATATATTATTGTTGATATAATATTTTATATTTTGTATATTGCTGAAATATATATATATATATGTATATATACAGTATATATATTATTTTTCAGCAGTATAGTATATTAATAACAATAATGATTGTTAATACAATATAAATATTATATATAATGTTATTATTGATATAATATAATTATTGGTTTCATATTGATGAAAAAAAATTACCGGTGTATGTATATATATATATATATATATATATATATATATATATATATATATATATATACACACACTATATATATACACACAGTATATATATTATTTTTCAGCAATATAAAAATTTTAAATAAATTATATATATATATTTATATTAACAATAACACACTAGGAACTAATTACAAAAAGTGTATAATGTACTGTAGACACATATAACACATAATAATAAAATATAAGTAGCACATTCATCCTCCTGCGGAGATTTTTCGGGTAAATGTAATTTGGATCCATGACAATTCGATGTCCCTGGCGCTGTCCCATCCTCTTACACGGTTGTATTTCCCACAAGGATGACATATCTCGTGCTGGCCGTATCAGATAGCTATGGACATCATGTGGCCAGTGTGACGCATGTTTCTGGTCTCTTTGTGGCCATTATTGTGCACCCCCTTTATAATGGGGCCAGTGTACGGCTTCTGCTGCAGGGAAGTGACCATGGAAGATGGAAGGATGGCCCGCGGGACACGAGTGGCCTCTCCCAGTCACTTCTGTAAGATTTCTTTCATTAGTTAGAATAAAAGTATAGTTCAGCACCCTGAAATAATAGGACGTAAGACTTTTCACTTCTTGCAGGAATATGTCATGAATTTTTAGGCTCGCACAACCCTTTTGGGTAAGATTTCACCTTAAATAATGTACATTAATTGATATCCACATTCTGCAACCTATGGCTTCGATGAGAAGCTACAACCCCTATCATACCCTCAGACAGACTCGCCATCATTATTTCTTTCGGACAGTGGTCAGCAACCTGTGGCTGCCCTGACGGGCAGAGGAAGAATGGGGCCCCTGTGCATTAATAATATATGGGCCTTTAGCAGTCCAATAGCTCATCAAAGTGAACGATCCCACCTGCTTTGGGGGTGGTAGTAGCCCCCGAACCTTTTGAGCCCCTGTGCGGCTACACACGGTGCACAAATAGTATGCCTGCCCCTGTGTGAATGTTGAAAAACTACAACTCCCAGCATGCCCTGACAGCCCAAGGTCTTCTAGTTCTCACAGGCTGCAGACCACCAGTGGTGTAACCTGAAGTTCATGGACCCCAATGCAAAATTTCCAGTAGGGCCCCCAACTATCACAGGTCTGTAAGGCTGTGTGCACACGTTGCAGATTTTTCGCTATAAAAACGCATACATTATGCATCCCATCATTTAGAATGCATTCCGCAATTTTTGTGCACATGATGCGTTTTTTGTCCGCAAAAAAAACGCATCGCGGTAAAAAACGCAGCATGTTCATTAATTTTGAGGATTTTTTGTGGATTTCTCACTATATTATTGCATTGGGAACCTCCGGAAAAATCCGCAAAAAAAAACGCACCAAAAACGTGGTAAAAACGCATGCGGATTTCTTGCAGAAAATGTCCAGTTTTGCACAGGAAATTTCTGCAAGAAATCCTGAATGTGTGCACATAGCCTAATAGTATTGGTCTTTTCATATGGGCCTTTTGGGTCCCTCTATGCTCCGGGCCTGGGAGAGGCTATAGTCCCTGCACCCTATAATTACGCTCCTGCGGACCACCGAAAAAAAATTTCTTTCTTTTTGTTTTTTTGTTAGTATTAGTTTGCATCAAATTAATCAAAGTGGTGCACGCGGTTCTTGAATTCTGCACAAAATAAATCTTTAACCCCTTTTGCCTCTTTTTAGGTAAAAAAGTCACAGTTTCTGTTAAAATGTCTCGGACTAAAAGAGAAAACAAAGTAAAAAAATATAAAATCAATTCAGGAAAGGAAGGTAGTACATTTGCATCAATTTGTGAAAATTGATGAATTACCCAAAAAACATCTGGAAGCCCCAAGCCCACATTGCCGATCATAAAAAAAGAAAAAAAAAAGACACTTTATAATATAAACATTAAAAAAGGCACAAATTTAAAGAAAAATAAGATGCAAATGAAAAACAGGTGGAAAAAACGGACTCAAATACAATAATGATTCAGCCTGTTGGCCCCGATTTTATCACTGCTTTTGCTCCTTTTTTTGGATTTCTTTTTTTATTTTCATGATTCTATTTGCGCCTTTTATAAAGTCTATTTTATATGTGCTCCCATAATATTTAAAGGGATTGTGTAATTAGAAAAAAAAAATCCCTTTTTAAAATGCCCTCGCTTTCCTGGTAAAAATCAGGGGGTTTTTTGCTGCCGCTCTGGAGTGGTGGAGGCAGGGAGAATACAGGATCGTCTCGAAGCCATGAGCACCGTAGATGATCAGACGGAGGGGGTCGAGGAGAGGTCTATACTCTGGTGGATGGGTCCGCAAACATCCTCATCACTATCTTCACAGCAGAGGACAATCTGGGGACTTGTGTTTGCCAGGGAGGTTTTATTTTTTCATTTTTTTATGTGCACTTGATATAACGGGATAAAAGTAATTGCAGAGACTTCAGTCTGAAAGGTCATGGTGTCATTTCCTTACTACTGAGAATAATGTGATGTTACAGATACTCCGTCTTATCCGTCTTCTGTTCTTGAGCCCTTCCCCCCTTGTGCTTTTAGCATCATTGAAATAAATTGCAGCATTTTCTGAATTACATGGGGGGGGCACATATATATACAGTATATATGTTCTTGTTGTTCTGAAGCTATGTCTCTCACGGCCTTTTACGAGAGATTGGGGTGCCGCTCCGGAGCACGTGCCAGGTCTTGTTCCGTATTTTCTTCAGTCCATTCTAGTATATTGAAGTTCTCTATCGGCTCACAAAAAGTTTTCTATCGAGAGTCCATACATTGCTAACCTTGACTCTGCCATGGCCAATGGCCGCCATAGAGGCGCTTGATCATTTCTGCCCCAATGTTTCAGCCGAGACCCCCCATTGTCTCAGCACTACAACCCTGACTGATCATTATTGGGCCACCTTATTACTATAGCAATTCCTCCCCACTTTGAAGATCTCTGCTTGCCATCAGTGAATGAAAAATCACCAAGTTTTGCTCCCGTAGAGAGTAGATTTTCTTTAGTGTATCCAGTCTAATCTTCGGTGACCTAAATGGAAAAGCGGAAATGTCTTTCCCAGTCCTAATAGATGGCTACTAATCCGTGTACCCATCATGTAAAAGTCTGGAGATTATTAGGACCCAAAAGATCATATAAAAGACTATTATTATTATTACAGACCTGTATTAGTTGGGCGACCCTGTTGGGGATTCTCCATTGGGGACCTCAAGCTTCAAGTTACGACATTGGATATAACTCCATTGTTTTGAAACAGGCACAAACCAGAAAGCTCGGCGCTTTGAAGTTAGACAAACCCTTAAACAGGCTACATAAAACAGCATGCCGTGTATATAGTATAGAGTGCTCAATCAGGGCTTTGGAGTCAGTAAGCCAAACCTCCGGCTCCTCTTTTTCCATGACACCGATTCCACCAAAATGGGCTCCGACTCTGTGACTCCAACTCCACAGCCCTGCCAGGGCTGTGGAGTTGGTAAGCCAAATATCCGACTCCTCAATTTTCATGACACTGACTCCGACTCCACCACAATATGCTCCTACTCCACGACTCCGACTCCACAGCCCTGGTGATCTTGCACCCTATGCATCCGATGGCTCCAGCACAGGAGAATATGACATTCATGTCTTCCGTCAGGATGAAAACTTTATTGCAAGATTAAACGTGAATTGAATCATCTCCTTGGAGGAGTCTGCGTCCAGCAGTCAGACGTCTCCAGTGATTCCAAATGAGGCTATATTCAATTACTTCTATTACAATTTTAATGGAGGACCCTGAATCAAACAAACCATATCCTGGCAGATATCATAACACAAGTGTCTCCTACGCCACATGTCACAGTCGTCATTTCACAACGGCTTGAAATCTACCGATTGTAGAACACTGGGTTCGGTGTAATGGGATCCTCAATTGTCAAAATAAACAGGATCATCAGTTATTATAGATTATGATATATATTAATAAATGCGACCTAACATTATTAATTCGGTATTTTTGGGTAGAATGTCCAGAGAATGTCCATAGCACCTATAGAAATATATTTACTTAGAAAATTGCTGACATGTTCAATACTTATTTCATCCGCTATATATATATTCATGCTATCCAAAGGCCTAATATTAGACTCCTACTTCCTGTTTTTCACCTGGACTTTAGAAGCAATAGACCGACTCAGATCCTGTTTGTTTGAGCGTAAGGATAAACTGGGCATGCTCTACTCTCTGAGCATAGGTCACTGTGAAGGGAGGGGGAGGAAGTGAGCTGTAACATGGCTTACTGTGAATGATCGATGCTGTATTATCTCTTCTGTATCCAGAGGTGCTACTTTTAATTGTAATCCTCTCTGTGATGTTGGTGAGACTGCTGAAAAGTAGGGACCTGTGGAAGTTCGGGTTCTGGTACCCGAACCAAACTTTAGTCCAAAGTTCGGTTTCGGCACGAGAACTGTACCTGAACTTGAGCCAAAACCCGAACCCCATTGAAACAGTGGAGAAATTCTCTCTCTCCGCAACGGACTTTCGGGAGAAGTCCGTGTTCGGCGTTTAGCACCAGATAGTTACTGTCCGGTACAAGCCCTGAACTTTTAATTTCGGGTTCACTCATCTCCATTTATATTCCCTTTAGATGGAGACTGTAATAGCCATTCTTTTAGTTATCACCCATCTTTTCTTAAAAAAAACAAAAAATGTACATGATGATAATGAAACAACGGAATAGCATTTCTCGGACCGGGGGCATCTCTCTCTGTGGAGGACACATATTGATTTAAATGGGTAATGTGTAGTTCTTCATGTTCCCTGTGGTGGCGCTGCAGGGAAATTGAACACTTGGGCTTCATTCAGACGTCAGGGGGTTTTTTACGTATGAGAAAAACTCACCAAGTTTCATCAGTTTGGTCAGATTTTCATCAGTTTTCTAACTGATGAGAAAAGTAAAGTTTCTCCAGCATCTCTTATTTATCAGTCAGTGAAAAACGGACGGCATCGGAACACTGTCAGATTTTTTTTTCACTGTCCCATACAATTGTGTACTGTCAGATATCCCCACAAATTACAGCTGAGGGTCCCAAGAAGAGACACTTAAGGGCACTGTCTAAAATGGAGAACCTCTATCATTTACCATCACAAGCGGTATCAAGATTTCCCTTTTTTTAGAGCTTTTCATAGACGAAGTGATGAGGTTCTAGGATGAAGACTTTAATCTTTTTTTTTTGTTGTCTTCTTTTTGACAGAAGTTGGAGGCAAGAAGTTGAAAAGTACGATCCAGAGAAGTACGGAAACGGGTCTGGCAGTGGAGATGAGAAACTGGATGACTAGACAAGCGAGTCGGGAGTCTAATGACGGGAGTATGAACAGTTACAGCTCCGAGGGGAAGTAAGTGTCAGAAAGTGGATGATAAATGGCTCCGAAGAGCTTGGTACCCATTTTGCATTTTGACCCTGACAGCCCTCGTTTACTCCTGTAGATCCAAACGTCTCTGGGATGAAAGTCGCTTGGAAAAAAAAATCCTAAATGATCCTTCTGTAGTGTAGAAAATGTTTCTCCGCATTATTCCGGGACACTTTGAGCAGCGCTGCAGTTGATCGGCTCGGTTACATCTGTATGATAACCCTGGTGTCTGTCATTCTTACAGCCTGATATTTCCCGGCGTCCGGTTGGGGTCTGACAGTCAGTTCAGTGACTTCCTCGATGGGCTTGGTCCTGCACAATTAGTCGGACGGCAGACCTTAGCTACTCCTTCTATGGGTACGTCATTTCTATATTTTCAGAATTCATAGAGAAAGTCCCCGAGATTGTTACATGCGGAATCCGCACATTCGCAGTGACGCTATAATGTGCATTGTGTCCCAACCTCTGGAGTATTTTCTTGTACATACTGTATATTGCAAAGGTTAAATGGTTTTAAAAGACAAACTGAGCTTTACTCACCCTCCCCCAGTCAAAAGACAAGTTTCCGCCGCTGCTTACGGTGCGTTATTGACTGCAGCTCTGACATCACGTCGACGACGCTGCAGCCAATATCTGAGCGCGTTGGCTCGTGCTGTCAATCGGGGACGAGTTGCTGAGCTCTTTTATTGGCTGCAGTGCCGTCAATGTGACATCAGCGCTGCAGACAATTACAGATAGCGGGAGCAGCGCCAGACACTCAACACTGGACCCAGGGAGGGAGAGTAAAGCGCAGCTTTTTTTTTTTTTTTTTTTTTTTTTTAAACTGCAGCCAGGGTACAGTGGTTTTCCGTACCCAGAAATCCCCTTTAATAATGTGTACACTGATACGATAGTTTGATGTACGTATAGCTTCAGCCTGTCATTCTGTACTCTGCATCCGTACTCTCCATGCGGAATATTCCTCTGCATGACCTTGAGGTACAAAAATGGAGGGATGGCCAACAATTCACCGCACTTATCATTTGTATTAAGTTGGTCATACACAGTACAGCATAAAGTAGATGGAACCCCTTTATTTTGGCAGAACCAGATGACCATCTAATGTGAATGGGGTGAGTTCTGTCCCGATTCTCCACTGACAGAAGAAGAATCCGGCATCTTAAAGTGATGGTGCCAAGTTAGCAACTTACCACCTTTTCACAGGGTATATGATTACTTGCTGATCACTGAGGGTCTCATCTTGGGGACCCCCAACTCTGCAGTGCCTCATTTAAGTGGAGTGATAGTCAATCACGCCCACCACCGCTCCATTCATTGTACATGGTGCTCACTTATCTATGGCGGTTCCATAAGCATTAAGTAGAACGGTGGTGTTCATTCCCAACCGCCCTTCCAATTCCCATTCTCGAGGTTCATGGGGGTCCTAGGGGTGGACCCCAACCTCTCCATTCAAACTGAGCTCTGCAGTGCCATGTTTTCACCCAACAGTTTCATCAAATTGATGATAACGTCATCTAAATAACCCATAAGTGAAGTGTTATGAAGAATCGGTAGAGATAGGCGATACCTCGGACTGGACACGGGGTGAACGAGGTCATTCAGTAGATCTTTGTATTTGGATACAGTATATGAATGCGAATACATCCGTGAGGCTATGTACACGGCTGGTCATTCTTGTTTTTTCCATAGGTGACATCCAGGTTGGGATGGTGGACAAGAAGGGACAGTTAGAAGTGGAGATTATAAGAGCTCGGGGTCTCGTTGTAAAACCAGGATCAAAGACACTGCCAGGTGAGGTCTACCAGCATTACATCACATTGTCATTTATACCGGATTTTGGACCGGTTTTTTTACATAGTGAACAGCAACATTATACTATAGAGTACATCCTATAAATGATGATAAAATGGATGCTCCATTATTACGTAAATCAGAAAATGGCCCATTGTGTAAACCAGGTTTTTATATTAATTGATTTTGTAAAAAAAAAAAAAAAGTTGATTTTATTCTTACATTTTTTTTTGTATTCATATCACAATCTTTATTAAATAAAAAAAACTGAAATATTACAATTTTCAACCTTAATTTAGACTCACACTTTGTACAGGAAACACACATGTACATTAGAAGTCATAGACCTTATTGAGAGCCTAATAAGTTATTGAAGTATTGCATGAGCATGCTGTCATCAGGGCAAAGGTCATTGTGAAGTAAGGGGGAGGAGGTGAGCTGTAACATCATCCATTGGAAATGGTAGATCCTGTGCTATCTACTGTACATAGAGGTGTTACCTGTCATTGTGATCATCATGCCTATGACGGTAACGAGTTTTCTGAAAAGTCTAGTTTTCAGAATATCTATATTTTTGTTCTATATGGAAATTTCAAAAAACATTAGAAAAATAGGCCTAGTGGTCAGTGGGAATATTCCAACATGTATAGCTAGAGAAAAAGAAAACTAAAAAAAAAGCATTATACAAAACTTTAAGAAATACATTTAAAATAAAAACCTGATTTAAACAACAGATCTCTTTTCAGCAATGACTATTACGGTAATTGAATTAGTCTAATTAATATGGGGTCTTTTTTGTTTGTTGTTCCCACGAATACATATATTTGTAATGGTGTTAAAATACTCTATATCTTTCTTCTTTCAATGATGATACCACTATGCACAGTGAATGCCGATGTTGCATTTTGGAATTGTTATTTTGATCGTCATATCTTGTTTGTTTTGCTATATCCGACATGGATATAATCCTTTTCATCTCCTCAATAAGCATTATTTGGTTAAAAAAAAAAAATTCCTAGATAATATTTGACTCCTTATGTGCTAAACTGACCATACACATTAGATAGTTGCTCATCTGACAACTATCAGCTGACACCTATCTCTCTCCCATGCACAGAAATGCTTCTGTTACTGAAGATCATCCCACCCACCAACAAAAGGATCATGCGATTGGATTCCAACAGCTCAATCCTTTTGTTGGGAGACCTCTATACATTATTAGATAGTAGGCTAATCCTGACAAAATCAGCGGGATCGGAGGACTTTTATCTGTGTGGGACCTTTAGATATACACATCTGGGGTTTCCTCCTAATGGAGACCTTGGACACATATTTCAGATGAAGTGTCAAAAATAGCTGAAGAAACATGGAATTATAATTATTGTAAGCCTTTGGGAAATCTCAATCGATGTACCAGCTATCCATGACAATCCAGCGCACATTTACTCTATATATTAATGTACAACTTAACAAAGCACGCCATTCATTTCTAGGTCCTTTTGATTACCACAATGGGAGTCGAATTAGACTGTCTCCCAACGCCCCCATACACATAAACCCTTAGCTCAGCTGAGCGTTCATACATTATCAATAGACAAATAATTAGTGGTCTGAATTGTATCTTCCCGATCTGTATCTTCCCTGACATCAACCGTTGGGGAGAAGTTTGGAGACCACCGCCCCGACAGCCGGTCAGTGGGTTTCGCTAACTTCTATCTAAATGTGTATGGGGATCTTAATCTTATGGAGATGTGATCACAATACCCCTTTAAATAAGGAACGACTGTCAATGTATCATACTGTAGCTACAGAACAGCAAAATAACATGTAATACAGAATGAAACATATGAATGATGGCTATAAAACACAAAGTAACGTAGTCCTCCGCGGATTGAAAGGCGGTCTAATACTCCAAAATTGATCGACTTGGTTGTTTCTTGTCAGAGTAATCTCCACATTTATCCTCTCCCCGCTGTCACTTTATGAGTACACGCAGCTAATGAATCTCATCATTTGCTTTGTACACCAACTGGAAATGAGAAATTTTGATAATGTCATTATTCAGCCTGATCAATGTCATCTTTCACATCTTCGTTATACGCTGCGCAAGTCAAGTGTAACACCGCGTCGGTCTTTCTCTCCTGTAGCACCATACGTAAAGGTGTATCTCTTGGAAAATGGGGTCTGCATAGCCAAAAAGAAAACAAAAGTAGCAAGAAAAACGCTGGAGCCTTTATACCAGCAACAGTTATCTTTTGAAGAATCACCGCAAGGAAAGGTCTTACAGGTAATGTGGATTTCCTCCGGAGGGGTATTTGGATTGAACCTTTTGTCCTGTTACGGTTGTGCGCTCTTTCCCCAAAGTTATTCTCCCTGGGGCCCATAAGAATAGGAAAAAGGGTCTTATTATGTATAGCAGAAGGCCTGTGGGGGCGCTGTATGATATCTGTGATACCGGCATCTTGCATTTTGTACCCCCAGGGGTAACACAAGGGCATAAAGTGCCCCATTAGACCTTATACTTTTTTTCCCAGAGTGGTTAACAGATGGAGGGAGCATCACATATACATGAATGCTGCAGATTTTCCATCTGGAAGTTGTAGCCGAAAATCTGTATTGGAATACGAGATATCAACAAATCGGGTTTGGAAATTGGGAAACTCAAAAATAAAATTAAAAAAATGTTTAAATAAAAAAACCAGTATACTCATCTTCTGCCCCTCCGATGGTAATGGTTGGCTGGTTCTCCACCGCTCTTTGTATCCTGGCCTTCAGCGATGGTTTATCGTATAGACCTGCGAATACTTCAATAGTCACATATGATGATGCTGGAGACCAGTTGTACAAGAACTAACTTGGAGCCAAGCCTAATGGTACAACGTAACTTCCAAGGGAAGTAGTTTAATATTTTTTTTGTTATTTTAGGTGATTTGTAATAGTAAATCTTCATGAAAATCTGCCCCAAAATCCACACAATTTAGCTACCGATTTCCCTGCCGGATTTTCTGAAGAACGTTTCTAAAGCCAATCTGGTGCACGTAAATAAATGTACCCTGACCCTAGTGATATTATATAATTTGTTATCTCAAATAATACATTTTATCTTAAAGGGATTATCCAGGGTACTCACTTCCCCAACAGAGATTAGTGGATCCACTGACATTATGACCCCATACACTTGCCGAAACTCCATGATTGAAAGGACTCATGTACACATTGGCGCTCTGAATATGTCACCCATTGTCCAAATCTTGTGTTGCCAAGTAGATTCGAGGTCCAAACTGATCTACATCATCTCTCTTTTTTTATTTCAACAGATAATTGTTTGGGGCGACTATGGACGTATGGATCACAAGTCATTTATGGGTGTAGCACAGATACTGTTAGATGAACTGGACCTGTCCAATATGGTGATTGGATGGTTTAAACTGTTTCCCCCTTCCTCTCTAGTAGACCCAACATTAGCTCCTTTAACCCGGAGAGCATCCCAGTCATCTCTGGAAAGCTCCACAGGACCTTCTTATTCTCGGTCATAGCACCTGTGAAAAACTGTTGTCTTCTGCAACCAGCGTTTCAAAAAATTAACAAAAAACAAAATCACAAGAAATCAAAACCTGACAGGTCGCGCACCCTGGCAAACACTGCATGCTTAATGTTGTGTCCTCTGAGCCTGTTTCTAGGGATAAGGAGCGATCCTGTGTTCTCAGCGGAAGTTGCACACATTGTGCGCTATAGAAGGCTCTCAGGTGGAGTGGAGCTAACCATCAGGTTTGGAGATCGGTGAAGCTCAGTTCTAGTCGAATCTGAAGCCATGGATTACTGACACTCGAAAATAAAAGAAATGCTTCATGCAACGAAAGTCATCGTCAGTGGCATATCACGTTGTTGCAAAATTTTCTTTTTGTATTTGCCCCCAAGGACTGGGAACCCAACCGAAAAAAGTTCTATGTAATCAGCGAGACGGTGGAAGACGATGGCATAAGGTAGAACACCAGTGTTATTCCAGATGAACATGATGGTAGGTCACATAGGCCCCATGGTCTGAAGAAGTTGGCTTCAAGTAATCCTCCAAGGGATCCATTACACGACGATTTCTCCAGGGAAGATTTTGGTCCGTGGTTAATCCATAATTTAAAGAACTAAACCTTTTTTTTTGGTTTCTTTTATTTTATTTTTCTATTCATTTTGCATGAACATGGATCTAATTGAACATTGAAATTTCTTTTCTTTGAGCTGCAACTTGCAAAAAAAAATTAAAAAAGAAAACAAGAATGACCGAAAAGATACAGCCATTTTCAACAATTTGTATTCTTTTTAAACAGAGCGAAATTTCACTAGTGCATGGTTTTAATGGGGAGAGAATGCAACAGCGTGAAACAAAGACAAACCAACATTTCTCATTCTTAAAAAAGAAAACCGCCGAAAAAGAAAAAAACCACAAGAAAAAAAATAAAATAAAAAAAAAAACAATTCTGGTCTGTGTTTTGGCAGACATATATTAAAACGGTAAAATATAAAAAAAAAAAAAATTCTTTCTAGCAAATATTAAAAAATTCTCTTTATGTGACAAGAAATAAATGTAACATATACAATTTATTTAAATGTGAAAGGTCCAAGCCTTGTAAAGTTTAACATTATGTGCAAATTGTACATGTCTCTCACGTCTTCTCCCACTGATCCCAAACTTTTTGCATTGTGCCCTTCAGTCCTATGCATCTTCCAGACCCCCCAAACCTCTTTTCTGACTCCCAATGTTTAGGGTTTGAAAATGGCGCACACGTTTTTTCCCTTCCCCCCCACCCTGCCCATCGTGTGCCATGACTGCTCCTTTAGCCTTTATTTGAAAAAAGGTTTTGCAGACTTTTTACCCTGCGTTCTTGAATTCTTTGACAAAAAAAATAAAAAAATTACCTAGTTTGACCTGGCAAGAATGGAAGCGTCCGGCCTTCGGGCTTCCATTGCATAGCAACCTTTCTTTATTTCAAGCATGTTGAAAACTATTTTTGCAACATGGCTTGAGAATACCTAAGGTAATTCAGCATGTATTTGATATAGAAGATATTTGAACTTTTTTGCAATATCTTGTACAGTGCATGGTAACTATTTTTTTTTCACCATCCAAATGAGTCTTAACGGGACAAAAATATGAAATATTACAATTACGTGGCCATTTAAAAAATAAATAAAGAAGAAAATAATTCTATGTCGGCACCGAGCATTGTTCTCTTGAGGGTTAAAACTGAAATTCCCACCCTGGAAACATTATAGTATCCACTATTTTTAAAAGAACGGACG
This sequence comes from Ranitomeya variabilis, assembly GCF_051348905.1. NCBI lineage: Eukaryota > Metazoa > Chordata > Amphibia > Anura > Dendrobatidae > Ranitomeya > Ranitomeya variabilis. The sequence goes on from NC_135237.1 coordinate 519,273,801, forward strand.
CCCTTTTTTGCACTTTGTCAGAGTTCTGTATCATACCAGGTGACGTTTTTACTTGCGCTTTAATTTTCAGTGCTACGAAGGTCTTAACTTTTCAAACGCTTTGTTACTAAGGACAGTTCACTCGGTGTCTTGGCTGGAAATGACTTAATCGTCTGGCTGGCTGACGGCACTCATAAAATTAAAGTATGAAAAAAAATAAATAAATTAAAAAAAAATAACAGTGAGGTTGTTATAGAAATATATATATTAATATATAGAACATTTTGTCCGCCGGGGCTCTGGCTGCCATATTTGTGGACCCGCAATCCTGGGAACACAACCGTTGAGTTCTGTAGGACATCCCTGTTCAATCCCCTCCTAAGATGGATACCAAAAATATGTGTTTGGGTGTGTTGAGAGTATTACAACTTGAAATTGAAAATATATATTTCATCGGCTCCCACCGATGAAGTACAATATTGCCTTTTTTTCCCCAAATTCTTAGGTAGCCTGTGGCTCTCCCGCTCTTGTAGAACTAAAAGTCCCAGAATACCAGCAATGGGGCGACAAGGCGTGTCGAAACGTGGAGTTCCGCATCGGCTGGAGAGTCATAGCTTCTCTACCTCTTCCCATAATGAACAACAGAGTGATATAAAATGCACATAGAATTTTAGTTTTTTTTTTTATGTGCATATACTGTAAATTGTTTATATGCAGACATACGGTATACTTACATGTAAGTTTGTGTTTACGTACACAAATGTGAATAGGCATATTTATATATGTGTTTATGCATAAGAATGTGTGTATATGAAGATACACATCCGTAAGCACACACATAGACAGCAATGACTTTGATTATTTGAATGTGACAGCTCACGGAAAAATATTAGTAATTTACATGATCCTATCCCCCCCACCGCAGGTATCATTTGGCAAAAAAAAAATGTACAAATATTGTAGGCCTCAAAGTCTCTAAATTAAAATCAGGCCTTGTGTTGCCTATAGCAACCAATCAGAACTCAGCTTTCATTTCTTAAGCTGCTATAGAAAGATATAAGCTTTGTTTTGATTGGTTGCTATGGGCAACACAAGGCCTGATTTTCTGTTAGCAGGCCTCATTTTATTTATGGGAAAATCAGCCTGTAGCAACCAATCAGAACGCAGCTTTCATTTTTCATATCGTCTTAGGAGATGAAATCTGAGTCCCGATTGGTTGCTATAGGCAACACGAGGCCTGTTTTGTTTAGTTTTAGACATTTTTAATAGGCCATAATTTTCCGCTAGACAGATTTGATAATTGAGGCCTACTAGCCGTATAATTGCCTTTTAAATGAAAGTAGTTGTATAGCAATGATATAGATAGATCACCAAATCTAATATGAATTATGGAGTCAATACAGTTAATTTAGATGGCTGTGAACCAACAAAAGAAAGAAGTATATATACATATATGTATGTGTGTGTATATATATGTTTATATATATCCGTACCATCTACAGTATCATGTCATAAATAACAATTTCTCGTATTGAAAATGCAGTGTAATATGTTATTTTCTCAAAATAAAAAAAATCCCAAGATGCATTTTTTTCTTTCTAATTTTTATAGGGAGAACAAGACCGTATATAAGATTTGTACATAAGTATCATTATGCAGTATTTATTTTAAAGAAAACAAAGTTGATGTATTTTTTTTTTTATTTCACATGATGTCTGCAGCTGTGCCCATGGTATAGTCATGTATCCGCACTATCCCGGTGACCACTGCAGTCTTGTACATAGTACGTTTTAAAAGCAAGAGGAATTTACAGTTGAGTGATACGGCAGATTAGCCTTGCAAATGAGCACCAACTAATGTAAAGCATATTAATTACGATGGTGGTATTTAACACTTTAAATAAAACATTTTCTTTACATGTTTGCGGTCATGCTGTTTTCTTTTTGAGGGTTTGACATCTTGCATGAATATTTGGGGATATCGGTTTGAAAAGAAATTACAAATCTCAAGGTATTACATATCATCATAGACTGGACGGGTCAGGATACAACAACCATACATTGGAGGGGCCATTATATGAATAAATCACCATATACTGTAAGGGTCATGTATGAATAAGTCACCATATACCGGAGGGGACATGGTATAAATAAATCACCATCTACTGGAGGGTTATGGCATGAATAAGTCATCATATACTGGAGGATCATTGTATGAATAAATCATATACTGTAAGGGTCATGTATGAATAAATCACTATATACTGGAGGGTCATGTATGAATAAATCACCATATGCTGGAGAGTCATGTATGAATAAATCACTATATAATGGAGGGTCATGTATGAATAAATCACCATATACTGGAGGGATTATTGTATGAATAAATCACCATATACAGGAGGGTCATGTATGAATAAATCACCATATATTGGAGGGTCATGTATGAATAAATCACCATATATTGCAGGGTCATGTATGAATAAATCACCATATACAGGAGGGTCATGTATGAATAAATCACCATATATTGGAGGGTCATGTATGAATAAATCACCATATACTGGAGGGAACATTGTATGAATAAATTGCCATATACTGGAGGGGACATGGTATAAATAAATCACCATCTACTGGAGGGTTATGGCATGAATAAGTCATCATATACTGGAGGATCATTGTATGAATAAATCATATACTGTAAGGGTCATGTATGAATAAATCACCATATACTGGAGGGTCATGTATGAATAAATCACCATATACTGGAGGGTCATGTATGAATAAATCACCATATACTGGAGGGTCATGTATGAATAAATCACCATATACTGGAGGGTTATGTATGAATAAATCACCATATACTGGAGGGATTATTGTATGAATAAATCACCATATACTGGAGGGTCATGTATGAATAAATCACCATATACTGGAGGGTCATGTATGAATAAATCACTATATACTGGAGGGTCATGTATGAATAAATCACCATATACTGGAGGGTTATGTATGAATAAATCACCATATACTGGAGGGTCATGTATGAATAAATCACTATATACTGGAGGGTCATGTATGAATAAATCACCATATACTGGAGGGTTATGTATGAATAAATCACCATATACTGGAGGGATTATTGTATGAATAAATCACCATATACTGGAGGGTCATGTATGAATAAATCACTATATACTGGAGGGTCATGTATGAATAAATCACCATATGCTGGAGAGTCATGTATGAATAAATCACTATATAATGGAGGGTCATGTATGAATAAATCACCATATACTGGAGGGATTATTGTATGAATAAATCACCATATACAGGAGGGTCATGTATGAATAAATCACCATATATTGGAGGGTCATGTATGAATAAATCACCATATACTGGAGGGAACATTGTATGAATAAATTGCCATATACTGGAGGGGACATGGTATGAATAAATCACCATCTACTGGAGGGTTATGGCATGAATAAGTCATCATATACTGGAGGGTCATTGTATGAATAAATCATATACTGTAAGGGTCATGTATGAATAAATCACCATATACTGGAGGGTCATGTATGAATAAATCACCATATACTGGAGGGTTAAGTATGAATAAATCACCATATACTGGAGGGATTATTGTATGAATAAATCACCATATACTGGAGGGTCATGTATGAATAAATCACCATATACTGGAGGGTCATGTATGAATAAATCACCATATACAGGAGGGTCATGTATGAATAAATCACCATATACTGGAGGGATCATTGTATGAATAAATCACCATATACTGGAGGATCATTGTATGAATAAATCACCATATACTGGAGGGTCATGTATGAATAAATCACCATATACTGGAGGATCATTGTATGAATAAATCACCATATACTGGAGGGTCGTGTATGAATAAATCACCATATACTGGAGGGTTATGTATGAATAAATCACCATATACTGGAGGGATTATTGTATGAATAAATCACCATATACTGGAGGGTCATGTATGAATAAATCACCATATACTGGAGGGATTATTGTATGAATAAATCACCATATACTGGAGGGTCATGTATGAATAAATCACCATATACTGGAGGGTCATGTATGAATAAATCACCATATACTGGAGGGATTATTGTATGAATAAATCACCATATACTGGAGGGTCATGTATGAATAAATCATATACTGGAGGGTCATGGTATGAATAAATCACCATATACTGGAGGGTCATTGTATGAATAAATCACCATATAATGGAGGGTCATGGTATGAATAAATCACCATATACTGGAGGGTCATTGTATGAATAAATCACCATATACAGGAGGGTCATGTATGAATAAATCATATACAGGAGGGTCATGTATGAATAAATCACCATATATTGGAGAGTCATTGTATGAATAAATCACCATATAATGGAGGGTCATGTATGAATAAATCACCGTATACTGGAGGGATTATTGTATCAATAAATCACCATATACTGGAGGGTTATGTATGAATAAATCACCATATACTGGAGGGTCATGTATGAATAAATCGCCATATACTGGAGGGTCAGGTATGAATAAATCACCATATACAGGAGGGTCATGTATGAATAAATCACCATATACTGGAGGGTCATGTATGAATAAATCACCATATACTGGAGGGTCATGTATGAATAAATCACCATATACAGGAGGGTCATGTATGAATAAATCACCATATACTGGAGGGTCATGTATGAATAAATCACCATATACTGGAGGGTCATGTATGAATAAATCACCATATACTGGAGGGTTATGTATGAATAAATCACCATATACTGGAGGGTCATGTATGAATAAATCACCATATATTGGAGGGTCATTGTATGAATAAATCACCATATAATGGAGGGTCATGTATGAATAAATCACCATATACTGGAGGGTCAGGTATGAATAAATCACCATATACTGGAGCGTCAGGTATGAATAAATCACCATATACTGGAGGGTCGTGTATGAATAAATCACCATATACTGGAGGGATTATTGTATGAATAAATCACCATATACTGGAGGATCATTGTATGAATAAATCACCATATACTGGAGGGATTATTGTATGAATAAATCACCATATACTGGAGGGTCATGTATGAATAAATCACCATATACTGGAGGGTCATGTATGAATAAATCACCATATACTGGAGGGATTATTGTATGAATAAATCACCATATACAGGAGGGTCATGTATGAATAAATCACCATATATTGGAGGGTCATTGTATGAATAAATCACCATATAATGGAGGGTCATGTATGAATAAATCATATACTGGAGGGTCGTGTATGAATAAATCACCATATACTGGAGGGATCATTGTATGAATAAATCACCATATAATGGAGGGATTATTGTATGAATAAATCACCATATACTGGAGGGTCATGTATGAATAAATCACCATATACTGGAGGGTCAGGTATGAATAAATCACCATATACTGGAGCGTCAGGTATGAATAAATCACCATATGCTGGAGGATCATGTATGAATAAATCGCCATATACTGGAGGGTCATGTATGAATAAATCGCCATATACTGGAGGGTCATGTATGAATAAATCGCCATATACTGGAGCGTCATGTAAGAATAAATCACCATATACTGGAGGGTCATGTATGAATAAATCACCATATACTGGAGGGTCATGAATGAATAAATCACCATATACTGGAGGGTCATGAATGAATAAATCACCATATACTGGAGGGTCATGTATGACTAAATCGCCATATACTGGAGGGTCATGAATGAATAAATCACCATATACTGGAGGGTCATGTATGAATAAATCACCATATACTGGAGGGTCATGTATGAATAAATCACCATATACTGGAGGGTCATGTATGAATAAATCACCATATAATGGAGGGTCATGTATGAATAAATCACCATATACTGGTGGGTCATGAATGAATAAATCACCATATATTGGAGGGTCATTGTATGAATAAATCACCATATACTGGAGGGTCAGGTATGAATAAATCACCATATAATGGAGGGTCATGTATGAATAAATCACCATATACTGGAGGGTCATGTATGAATAAATCACCATATACTGGAGGGTCAGGTATGAATAAATCACCATATACTGGAGCGTCAGGTATGAATAAATCACCATATGCTGGAGGATCATGTATGAATAAATCACCATATACTGGAGGGTCATGTATGAATAAATCACCATATACTGGAGGGTCATGTATGAATAAATCACCATATACTGGAGGGTCATGTATGAATAAATCGCCATATACTGGAGGGTCAGGTATGAATAAATCACCATATACTGGAGGGTCATGTATGAATAAATCACCATATACTGGAGGGTCATGTATGAATAAATCGCCATATACTGGAGGGTCAGGTATGAATAAATCACCATATACTGGAGGGTCATGAATGAATAAATCACCATATACTGGAGGGTCATGTATGAATAAATCGCCATATACTGGAGGGTCATGTATGAATAAATCACCATATACTGGAGGGTCATGTATGAATAAATCGCCATATACTGGAGGGTCAGGTATGAATAAATCACCATATACTGGAGGGTCATGAATGAATAAATCACCATATACTGGAGGGTCATGTATGAATAAATCGCCATATACTGGAGGGTCATGTATGAATAAATCACCATATACTGGAGGGTCATGTATGAATAAATCGCCATATACTGGAGGGTCATGTATGAATAAATCACCATATACTGGAGGGTCGTGGTTTGAATAAACCAATTGATAAAATGGTATCTAGCCACACAATCACTCGTATACATAAGGTGTTCAGAAGCTCTTAATAAATTAGGCACGTTACTCCAGCATGCTTTTTATTAAAAACAAATGCTGGTTTTAATAAGTAATAGGTTAGCCATTCTTATGTGTATTACCGTAAGTTTAAAAGTAGGAAGCCACAGGGCCCCAGTGCAGTGATAGCGGCTGCTTAGGATTCCTGCATGTGGCCATATCGTAACGCTGTAATTGGTTTCTGTATGACCCATTTTGTTTTTTCGAATAATTATTATTTATTGAATAGTACACAACATACAATATAAGGAGCGATTAATATAAAATTTCAAGCGTTGGTGAAACAACTGATGTCTCGGTACAAACAAAAATAACAGTACGTACAAGTAATCAGCAAATATTAGTAGGTAATATAGTCAGGATTGTCCACGATAAAAAAGTTGACCGACACAGAATAAAAACTATTGAACAAAACAAGAGATGGATAACAATTGACGTCAAAGTATGGTACTATCCGGTGAGAAGAGGAAAAAGAGAGGATGAATGGGAAGCAATATGGGTTTGGGGGATGTAATGGACAAGGTGCATTTTGGGATTTGGGTTTTGCTGGTCTATGGTGCCCAAATTTTAAGAAATTGTGGTTGGGTGTGGGATTCCCAGCTGGAGACTTCTTCTGATGGTGTAATAGGTGAATTTGATTTTCCAGTCTTAGTGGGAAGGAGGTGTTACTTGTTTCCAGTGTGGGAAGGATGTGGGTTTTGCAGTTCCTAACAAAAGAGTAAGCAAATCATGCGTTTTAGGTTTGAAATATTTCATGGGCCTACATAGAACGACTTGTTGGTGTACTAGTTCACGAGTCCTTTACAAACATAATGGTAATTTATAGGAATTTTCTTGCAAAAGTATGCATCTGGAGAAACTGTGTGAGTTTAATTATTTTTCCCCATCAAAGAAGAAACGTCGATTTATAAGAGTTGGCTGGTGAGATCACGCGGTTATGTATTTTTGAGATCCTTTTGGGCACAGGGAACGGAATTTGGAAAACAGATCAAACCAGGACCAATCTTTGACATTCGGAAATGTTTTGTTTTTTGTAGTTGAATTCCATATCAATCTAGCAGAAAAAAACCCTGTGCCTTGTCCCAGTGTATGCGGTATGTATGAAGGTATTGTGTTCTAGAACAATTGCTTATAGAAGACGAGGTTGGGTAGCTTCATACTAACGAGCAGTTTGGCCTTAGTGAACTTGTGTAATTGTAACATATCAAGAGTAGATTGGTGCTGACCGCATGGTATAATAAAGCAGATGTTTTTTTCTTTACGTGGTTGAGATGTACACAAAAAGAACAATATTCAGCAGGTTAGTAGCCTACAGCCAATTGACGCTCCGGGCGCTTTCTCGAGATACATTGGGAAACGGTAACAACACCCTCCGGCATTAACTCTATCATTACATATAAATTTAATAAAAACAATGACGGTAGTTTAATAATAGTACTTAAAAACACATAAATCCCTATAAAGTATAATTTTAGAAGAACACTAAGAATTCATTATGGTCATTACGGCCTAATGGACCTGTGGCATCTGTTCTAATAATCCGGTTAACCTCACATCTCAATAATTGTTTATGCCTGTCTCCACCAGAAAATGGCACATAAATATGTTATATGCCAGGAAATCAGAGACACGATGAGTTTCCATTATGTTTTTCCTTTACAAGATTAATTAGGTGTAGACAACCTTTTCCTGTCGAAATGGAATTACCATGTCCAACAAGACAAACAAATAAAGGGCGTATCGTTTCCCCCATATAATAAAATTAATAAAATTCACAAGGGCAAAATATTACCAATACAATATGATTCGTTCTGCAGGTAATGAGTTTTTTTAACTATATGAGTAACAGGATCTATTCTTAAGGCATAATTGCAATGCAAGATAATCATGAACGAGGGTTGCTCGAAATGCCCGTTTCACGATTATTTTGCTGTGTAAACAGATTGGCGATAACTTGATGAACGAGCAAAACTCTGGTTCATCCAGTGAAATGATATTTTTTGCAGCACAAAAAAGTCATCATTCTTGATGGTGCATTGTCCAATGTAAACAGGACTCACGCTGATGAGAACAATAGCAGCCTTATATCTAGCATCGATCGCTCAGTGCACATCGTTTACTTTGGTGTAAAAAGGTAACTCAAAGACCACTAATCAGTAAAAGGTTACTGATCGGCGGTTGTATCATGCCACCTGGCGGTCCATGTAAAGTGACCCCTTAGATTGGTCCCCATACACATTTTACCACAAAATGAACATGAACCTCATTTATAATTTCCTTTAGGAAACCAATTGTTCTAACCAATTTTCTTTTTTCTTTACATATCTACCTCTTACTAATTCATATTTAAGGTTTCTACATCTATGGAAAGTAACAATAGGGGGAGTATGAGTTCCGTCAATTGGCTCCTGATCTGATTGAACAATGGGCCTGTATTTCCTTATTGTACTTTTAATTTTATCTGCTAATGGACTGATTTGAAATCTGAAGACAGACTTTTCCATCTCTTTTCCATGTTTCTTTTTTTTTTTTTTGAACAAGTAATTGTCTGCAATCCAACCAAATTGCTTTATTCAGTACCTCCTGGACAAACTGTTTATCATATCCCTACGAAATTAATCTCTCAGACAATTCCAGTGACCGCTGTAACAAAACATTATATTCACTATTAATACATGAAAGGTGAAAAAATCAGCTGTAAGGTAGGAAAGTTTTAGAATGGAAAAGGTGATAAATTGTATAATAAAACAGATGTCACGGTTTCATAACTGACTGTTTCATAGGAACGCTGTGAGTGGCAGCTCGTCTGCCCTATAGATTCTGGAGTGTGCTGGACTGTTGGTTGTGAGTGACAGTCCAGTCATCCAATCTGATCCTGGGGTGTGCTGGGCTGTCAGCATGTTCATTGACAGCCCTGCTGTTCTATCTGGTTTAGTCTGCGGGCGTTTCCTCAGGTGCCTCCTGTTGTCAGGACTCTGAACATTTTTTATTACCTTTTTGTGCATTACTGCCCTTTTCCAAGATGGCGTCTTTGGTATCATGTGCACTGTGTCTTCCTGCTATAAAACTCCACCCCAGCCTTCAGTCTGTGCTAGAGTATTCTGCCTTGCATCCAGCTCCTGACCTCTGGTGACTCCCTGGCTATATACCTGCTCCTGTGAACCTGTGGGGTTATCCTGCTACTCTGCTCTGAGTTCCTGCTGCATACACCAGTTCCAGTAATCCTCCTTCATCTGCTGCTCGTGTTTGCTTCCATCTGCATTTGCTGTACATTTAAGCTGTTTCTGCTCTGCAAGAACCTGAGACTATTAACCAGGCCTCCCTGGTTGAGCTAAGATATTATTTGAACTGCCTAATAAGCATATCTATCTGTGTTTTGGACTAAGCAAGGACTTATTCGTGTCAAGTATCCTCAAGAATAATTGTGCTTCATAGACTTTCTGCGTGATTGCATTTTCCTCTGAAGTTTCCTATAGACTGCTGAGCTGCATTTGATATTTGCACCAAGTGTTGTGGACTTGAGTTTCTCTCTGCACCTGTTTGAATCACCGTGTGATAATATAGACTTTACCACTTATAAAACTGTGTCCTGTAGTTGTCTTGTTCCACGCAAAGAGTCTCCTGAGTTATCCCCTATAATTATTACACCTGTCTTTAATAGCTTGCAAGGTATTTAGCTGGCTATCTGTTAGTAGTCAGTGTCTGTTGTAGCTTTTCCTAAGCTGGATTTTTTTTGCTTAGCTCTGTGTCTCTTTCCTCTGACCCTGTTGCTGGATCTTAGATTTGTCATTTCTTCTCTTGTGGATTCCCCCTTCTGCTTTTGACGCTCTCTGACTTTAGGTATCTGACCCTGGAATTGGCTTCCGCCTATCTGTTGGTTGTATTCCCTGGCATTTGACCCCTGACTTTTTTACCTGACCATGTCTTTGACTTACCCCTCTGTACTTCGAGCCCTCCCGGTATGTGACCTCGGACCTCCTCAATACCCTGTCTCACGACTCAGCGTCACAACAGAGAGTTAGTTGTGGTTTGTTTTCTAGAACAGCACATGTTCAACCCACACTCCTCTGCTCTAATGTGAACATCCAAAAAATGAATCATTTGATTATCAAATACACCCGTAAATTGCATATTAATATGATTGTTATTAATATACGACAAGAATGTATCAAATTCTTGTTCTAAGCCTGCCTGAACAAACAGTTAAAACATTGTCTATGAACTTAGTCCAATATTGTATGTATTTAAAAGGAATCTGTCACCATGTTTTTGCTACTTCCTTTAAAAGAGGCATAATGTAGGAAAAGAGACTCTGATTTCAAAGATGTGTCACTTAATTTACTGTGTGCATCAGTTGTGATACAATCAAGAGCATGAAACAGATCTCAGAAAGCTAACCCCACCCACACCACAGCCTTCTGTTTACAATGTATATTGACAGTAAGCAGTGAATCAATGCTGGGGGCGGGATTGGACTAGATCTCACATGGGCATCAGTCCAGGCAGTGATAATCTCCTGCTGATAAAACACTCATTGTATTGAAACAACAGCACATTGCTTAGTAAATGACCCATTGCTGAAATCGGTGTCTCAGATTCTACCTCATGCTATTCAAATAGCAGAAAATAGGTTAGGCAATGTAGGTGCCTCTGGCATACGCATTGAAATTCCTGTGCAATGGGCATACCATTGGTCACCAAAATTAAAAAAATATTGTCACTTAATACAAGTTTGAGTTCTTCACATATAAAATCCATGCACCCCATATCCTTGTCCGCCCTCTAGTATACAGACTAATAACATCAATAGTTGCAATATTGTATGAATCCTGCCAGGGCAGTTCAGAAGAATTCTGTAAAAGGACTTTTGTGTCAGGTAAATATGACGGTACACTTTGTAACAAGTTCCGTTTAAGACCACTATAGCAAGGTTTTAAGACCCCAAATTAACGTCCTCACAGTAAAGTACTTGTAATTATGATTACATTCATACCTTTATTTTAGAAGTCCATTGTCTTGTAATCTATAGGCAAATACTAATGCAAATGAGCTCGCGAATGCAGTGGCTTGACCTGCACTTGCAACGCGCCGATACAGTTACATTCTGCGGCAGAGCAGGGAGAATCGATCTCCCTGCTTTGCCACTATGGGGCCCCTGAGCAGGCAGGGGGGGGGCCTGTGCCAGCAGTGGGCCCCCCGCCTGTCATCGCAAGGTCAGCTGTTTCGGCATTTAGCTGATACAGCTGACCGCATTGATGAGGGAAGGAGCACTACGCTCCTCCCATCATCCCCCTGTCAGTGTCTGATGTCACAGACGCCGACACTAACAGCGGGCGCGATGACGTCACTACCCAGCGCCGTGTAGTGACATCATCGCGCCCGCTGTCAGGAGATGAGCGGGAGCTCGGAGCACCGCGGGAACAAGGAGGAAGAAAGGTATTTACTGTTTTTTTATGGGTTCTTGTTGTGAATTCTGTTCTCGAACTCCCTCCTGTGGTTATGAATGGTACTTCGGCGAGTTCTGTTCATGGACTCCCTCTGGTGGCTGAGAGTGGAGCTGCTGGGTCTGAGGTTCCTTCTCCAGCTGATCTCATTTAGGCCTTGGCTGGCTGCTCTATTTAACTCCACTCAGATCTTTACTTTATGCCAGCTGTCAATGTCCTAGTACTGGTTCAGTTCACTTGGATCTTTCAGATGACCTGTCTATTTCAGCAAAAGCTAAGTCTCTGCTAGCTTATTTGTTATCATTGTTTTTTGTCCAGCTTGTTATCATGATTTTGTTCTATTAGCTGGAAGCTCTGGGATGCAGAGTGGCACCACCGCGCCGTGAGTCGGTGCGGTGGTTTCTTTTGCACACTCTGCGTGGTTTTTTGTTAGTGTTTTATGCTGACCGCAAAGATACCTTTTCTATCCTCAGTCTGTTTAGTTAAGTCTGGCCTCCTATGCTGAAACCTGTTTCATTTCTGTGTTTGTGACTTCCATCTTAACTCACAGTCAATATATGTAGGGGCTGCCTATTTCTTTGGGGAATTTCTCTGAGGCAAGGTAGGCTGTATTTTCTATCTTTAGGGGTAGTTAGCTCTTAGGCTGTGAAGAGGCGTCTAGGCAGAGTCAGGAACGCTCCACGGCTATTTCTAGTTGTTGTGATAGGATTAGGGCTTGCGGTCAGCAGAGCTCCCACTTCCCAGAGCTCGTCCTGTATTACTAGTTTGCTCATCTGGTCATTTCTAGTGCTCCTAACCACCAGTTCAATCATAACAGTACAGCTGGCCCGTAAAGTGTTAATGCATCTCAATAGAGGGATAAGAGAAGTTCTGAGACCATTTTTTTTTTCCTCTGCAGTGTGTTTTGTTTCTCTTTTCCCCTAAATCTCTGGGTGGTTCAGGACACAGGTGTAGATATGGACATTCAAGATCTGTCCTCTTGTGTGGATCAACTCACTGCAAGGGTACAAAGCATTCAAGATTATGTAGTTCAGAACCCGATGTTAGAACCCAGAATTCCAATTCCTGATTTGTTTTCTGGGGATAGATCTAAGTTCCTGAATTTCAAAAATAATTGTAGACTGTTTTTTGCTTTGAAACCCCGCTCCTCTGGTGACCCCATTCAGCAAGTAAAAATCATTATTTCTTTGCTACGTGGCGACCCTCAAGACTGGGCATTTTCCCTTGCGCCAGGAGATCCTGCATTGCGTAATGTTGATGCGTTTTTTCTGGTGCTTGGATTGCTTTATGGTGAACCAGATTCAGTGAATCAGGCAGAGAAAATTTAGCTGGCTTTGTGTCAGGGTCAGGATGAAGCGGAGGTATATTGTCAGAAGTTTAGAAAGTGGTCTGTGCTTACTCAGTGGAATGAGTGTGCCCTGGCGGCAATTTTCAGAAAAGGTCTGTCTGAAGCCCTTAAGGATGTTATGGTGGGATTCCCCACGCCTGCTGGTCTGAATGAGTCTATGTCCTTGGCCATTCAGATCGATCGACGCTTACGTGAGCATAAAAATGTGCACCATTTGGCGGTATTTTCTGAGCAGAAGCCTGAGCCTATGCAATGTGATAGGACTTTGAGCAGAGCTGAACGGCAAGAATACAGACGTCAGAATGGGCTGTGTTTTTACTGTGGTGACTCCACTCATGCTATCTCTGATTGTCCTGAGCGCACTAAACGGTTCGCTAGGTCTGCCTCCATTGGTACTGTACAGCCAAAATTTCTTTTGTCCGTTACTCTGATTTGCTCTTTGTCGTCCTATTCTGTTATGGCATTTGTGGATTCAGGCGCTGCCCTGAATTTGATGGACTTGTAGTTTGCCAGGCGCTGTGTTTTTTTCTTGGAGCCCTTACAGTATCCTATTCCATTGAGAGGAATTGATGCTACACCTTTGGCCAAGAATAAGCCTCAGTACTGGACTCAATTGACCATGTGCATGACTCCTGCGCATCAGGAGGATATTCGCTTTTTGGTGTTGCATAATCTGCATGATGTGGTCGTTTTGGGTTTGCCATGGCTACAGCTCCATAATCCAGTATTGGATTGGAAATCAATGTCTGTATCCAGTTGGGGTTGTCAATGGGTACATGGGGATGTCCCATTGTTGTCTATTTCGTCTTCCCATCCTTCTGAAGTCCCTGAGTTCTTGTCAGATTACCGGGATGTATTTGATGAGCCCAAATCCAGTGCCCTACCTCCTCATAGGGATTGTGATTGTGCTATTAATTTGATTCCTGGTAGTAAGTTCCCAAAGGGCCGACTGTTCAATTTATCTGTGCCAGAACACGCTGCAATGCGGAGTTATATAAAGGAGTCCTTGGAGAAAGGGCATATTCGCCCGTCGTCGTCACCGTTGGGAGCAGGGTTCTTTTTTGTGGCCAAGAAGGATGGTTCTCTGAGACCTTGTATAGATTACCGCCTTCTCAATAAAATCACCGTCAAATTTCAGTACCCTTTGCCGCTACTGTCTGATTTGTTTGCTCGGATTAAGGGGGCTAGCTGGTTCACCAAGATAGATCTTCGAGGGGCGTATAATCTTGTGCGTATTAAACAGGGCGACGAATGGAAAACAGCATTTAATACGCCCGAGGGCCATTTTGAGTACTTGGTGATGCCATTCGGGCTTTCTAATGCTCCATCTGTGTTTCAGTCCTTTATGCATGACATCTTCCGAAAGTACCTGGATAGATTCATGATTGTATATTTGGATGATATTTTGGTCTTTTCAGACGATTGGGAGTCTCATGTGAAGCAGGTCAGAATGGTGTTCCAGGTCTTTCGTGCTAATTCCTTGTTTGTGAAGGGGTCTAAATGTCTCTTTGGAGTCCAGAAGGTTTCATTTTTGGGCTTCATTTTTTCCCCTTCTACTATCGAGATGGACCCTGTTAAAGTTCAGGCCATTTATGATTGGACTCAGCCTACTTCTGTGAAGAGCCTTCAGAAATTTCTGGGCTTTGCTGATTTTTACCGTCGCTTCATCGCTAATTTTTCTAGTGTTGTTAAACCATTGACTGATTTGACCAAGAAAGGTGCTGATGTGGTCAATTGGTCCTCTGCGGCCGTTGAGGCTTTTCAGGAGCTGAAGCGTCGTTTTTCTTCTGCCCCTGTGTTGTGTCAGCCAGATGTTTCGCTCCCGTTTCAGGTCGAAGTGGATGCTTCTGAGATTGGAGCAGGGGCTGTTTTGTCTCAAAGAGGTTCTGATGGCTCTGTGATGAAACCATGTGCTTTCTTTTCTAGAAAGTTTTCGCCTGCTGAGCGCAATTATGATGTGGGCAATCGAGAGTTGTTGGCTATGAAGTGGGCGTTTGAGGAGTGGCGACATTGGCTTGAAGGAGCCAAACATCGCGTGGTGGTCTTGACGGATCACAAGAATCTGACTTATCTCGAGTCTGCCAAGCGGTTGAATCCTAGACAGGCTCGATGGTCGCTGTTTTTCTCCCGCTTCAATTTTGTGGTTTCGTACCTTCCGGGCTCTAAGAATGTGAAGGCTGATGCCCTTTCAAGGAGTTTTGTGCCTGATTCTCCGGGAGTTCCTGAGCCGGCTGGTATTCTCAAAGAAGGGGTAATATTGTCTGCCATCTCCCCTGATTTGCGGCGGGTGCTGCAGGAGTTTCAGGCTGATAGACCTGACCGTTGTCCAGCGGAGAAGCTGTTTGTCCCTGATAGATGGACTAGTAGAGTTATCTCTGAGGTTCATTGTTCGGTGTTGGCTGGTCATCCTGGAATCTTTGGTACCAGAGATTTGGTGGCTAGATCCTTTTGGTGGCCTTCCTTGTCACGAGATGTGCATTCTTTTGTGCAGTCCTGTGGGACTTGTGCTCGGGCTAAGCCCTGCTGTTCTCGTGCCAGTGGGATGCTTTTGCCCTTGCCGGTCCCGAAAAGGCCCTGGACGCATATTTCCATGGATTTTATTTCTGATCTCCCTGTCTCTCAGAGGATGTCGGTTATCTGGGTGGTTTGTCATCGCTTCTCTAAGATGGTCCATTTGGTACCTTTGCCTAAATTGCCTTCCTCCTCTGATTTGGTTCCATTGTTTTTCCAGCATGTGGTTCGTTTACATGGCATTCCGGAGAACATCGTGTCGGACAGAGGTTCCCAGTTTGTTTCAAGATTTTGGCGGTCCTTTTGTGCTAAGATGGGCATTGATTTGTCTTTTTCTTCAGCTTTCCACCCTCAGACAAATGGCCAAACCGAACGAACCAATCAGACTTTGGAAACATATCTGAGATGCTTCGTTTCTGCTGATCAGGATGATTGGGTGTCCTTCTTGCCTTTGGCTGAGTTCGCCCTTAATAAACGGGCCAGCTCGGCTACTTTGGTTTCGCCTTTTTTCTGTAATTCTGGTTTCCACCCTCGTTTTTCTTCAGGGCAGGTTGAGCCTTCGGACTGTCCTGGTGTGGATTCTGTGGTGGACAGGTTGCAGCAAATTTGGACTCACGTAGTGGAGAATTTGACATTGTCCCAGGAGAAGGCTCAACTTTTCGCTAACCGCCGTCGCTGAGTTGGTCCCCGACTTCGTGTTGGGGATTTGGTTTGGTTGTCGTCTCGTTATGTTCCTATGAAGGTTTCGTCTCCTAAGTTTAAGCCTCGTTTCATTGGTCCTTATAAGATTTCTGAAATTCTTAATCCTGTGTCATTTCGTTTGGACCTTCCAGCTTCTTTTGCCATCCATAATGTGTTCCATAGGTCGTTATTGCGGAGATATGTGGCTCCTGTGGTTCCCTCCGTTGATCCTCCTGCCCCGGTGTTGGTTGAGGGGGAGTTGGAGTATGTGGTGGAGAAGATTTTGGATTCTCGTTTTTCGAGACGGAAACTTCAGTACCTAGTTAAGTGGAAAGGTTATGGTCAGGAGGATAATTCCTGGGTGGTTGCCTCTGATGTTCATGCTGCCGATCTTGTTCGTGCCTTTCATTTGGCTCGTCCGGATCGGCCTGGAGGCTCTGGTGAGGGTTCGGTGACCCCTCCTCAAGGGGGGGGTACTGTTGTGAATTCTGTTCTCGAACTCCCTCCTGTGGTTATGAATGGTACTTCGGCGAGTTCTGTTCATGGACTCCCTCTGGTGGCTGAGAGTGGAGCTGCTGGGTCTGAGGTTCCTTCTCCAGCTGATCTCGTTTAGGCCTTGGCTGGCTGCTCTATTTAACTCCACTCAGATCTTTACTTTATGCCAGCTGTCAATGTCCTAGTACTGGTTCAGTTCACTTGGATCTTTCAGATGACCTGTCTATTTCAGCAAAAGCTAAGTCTCTGCTAGCTTATTTGTTATCATTGTTTTTTGTCCAGCTTGTTATCATGATTTTGTTCTGTTAGCTGGAAGCTCTGGGATGCAGAGTGGCACCACCGCGCCGTGAGTCGGTGCGGTGGTTTCTTTTGCACACTCTGCGTGGTTTTTTGTTAGTGTTTTATGCTGACCGCAAAGATACCTTTTCTATCCTCAGTCTGTTTAGTTAAGTCTGGCCTCCTATGCTGAAACCTGTTTCATTTCTGTGTTTGTGACTTCCATCTTAACTCACAGTCAATATATGTGGGGGCTGCCTATTTCTTTGGGGAATTTCTCTGAGGCAAGGTAGGCTGTATTTTCTATCTTTAAGGGTAGTTAGCTCTTAGGCTGTGAAGAGGCGTCTAGGCAGAGTCAGGAACGCTCCACGGCTATTTCTAGTTGTTGTGATAGGATTAGGGCTTGCGGTCAGCAGAGCTCCCACTTCCCAGAGCTCGTCCTGTATTACTAGTTTGCTTATCTGGTCATTTCTAGTGCTCCTAACCACCAGTTCAATCATAACAGGTTCTGCCTTATACTACAGCCCGGTCTGCCTATGGGGGGCTGCCATATACTACAGCCAGGTCTGCCTATGGGGTTGCTGCCTTATACTACAGCCAGGTCTGCCTATGGGGGTGCTGCCTTATACTGCAGAGTCTGCCTATGTGGTGCTGCCTTATACTACAGGGTCTACCTATGGGGATGCTGCCTTATACTGCAGGGTCTGCCTATGGGGTGCTGCCTTATACTACAGAGTCTGCCTATGTGTGGTGCTGCCTTATACTGCAGGGTCTGCCTATGGGGGTGCTGCCTTATACTGGAGGGTCTGCCTATGGAGGTGCTGCCTTATACTGCATGGTCTGCCTATGGGGGTGCTGCCTTATACTACAGGGTCTGCCCATGGGGTGCTGCCTTATTCTATAGAGTCTGCCTATGGGAGTGCTGCCTTATACTGCAGGGTCTGCCTATGGGGTGCTGCCTTATACTACAGGGTCTGTCTATGGGGTGCTGCCTTATACTACAGAGTCTAAAAGTTGAAGAAAATGCGGCACTCACCCTTTTGCAGTGGAATCGTTATCTTATTTGCACTGTATAGGTTTCAACAAACAAAGTCCATGGGGACGGCAGGTATTCAGAGGGATGGGGGAGAGGAAGGTGGTCTAGATGAGGGTCCTGACTAGGAGACCCCTTCTTTTAGCAGAGTGCCCTCTTTAAATTGTGGTCAACTTCATACATTATTTTCCCTCAAAAATTAACTGTGTATGGCAAAGTCTCTCAGATTGGAGAAAAACTATTTCCAAACATTTTTTTTTTAACCTCGAGATGTCAGTAAAATGATTACTACAACCACAACATCCTTGAGTCTTCCAAGATCTAACTACTGGTCTGTGACATGTTAGTCACCTTCTCCTTGTCATATTACTTGTGCCTCCTGTCCTCACCAACATAATCATCAATGGACACGATGAGACTAGCCGGACATTTAAAGACATTGTTGACCGAAGAGAGGAAGCAAAATTCAAGATAATGCAATCCAAACCCAAACTAATATCAACGTGTCACAATATGAGTAAAAAAAATATACTTTTTATTTCCATAGACAACGTATCCTGCAGCACTTTACAGTTCGGAGGGTACCGGTACAAACAATATGAGGCGTTTCAGAGTAACGTAATATTCAACAATTCAAGAAGATCGAGAGTCCTGCTCACAAGACCTGACAATCTATAAGGAAGGATAGGTTACCTAAGATGTAAAAAGTGCTTTTATTGTGGACTTCAGCCATCTTTTAGAAGAAATAAGGGTATCCATATAAAACTCCATGAACCATTCAACAGCCAGTGTGTGTGTGTGTGTGTGTGTGTGTGTGTGTGTGTGTGTGTGTGTGTGTGTGTGTGTGTGTGTAAAGATATGACGGGCTACCGAGTACACAGAGTAAGAGCAGAACAGATGAAATAAGGGACCAGGAGGAAAGATGTAGGAAGATAGAACAGAAAAGTAGATTAGTGAGGTGATATGATAGGGCTGCTTAAATACTTGTATTTTTAGGGAGTGAAGGAAAGTTCTGAGTCAAATATAGGACCAAGATAGTAGGCATGCAAAATATCAGATTATGATGAATTGGGTTTCTATTTTCATTACGTGTGAATTATTTATAATGGCGCCATACATTTTTCAGCATTTAAAGATGATAAAGTAAAAGGTAAAATAAAACAGGTAACAGAATGAAAAGTCCTACATTATAGTTGTGGCCACTAGAGGGTGCTATGTTGTATACATGGAGCAGTTTTGGTATCTTACAGCTTGTTGAGAGCTGTACTTCTCGCTCCCATTACCTTGCTGCCTGCTGTAAATCACATGATGACTTTCCAGGTAGAGTGCACATAATTGTATGTATTTCTTCATAAGACTGACGTGCATTTCCCATAGAAACATCACGTTCCATTATATATTATTTTTACATTTACATTGCATCAATGGTTGTTGCACACAATACGGGCTTTGTGCTGAATGAATGGAGCAGTTGGAATATACTGAATTGTAGGTAAATGTGTTTCTAGCCTCAAAAATATCAACTATTAAATAAAATGAATGAAAATTGTGTGACAGATTGAAGACATAATAACAATAAGACACTAACCCACAAAGGAAAATTGCAGCAAACTGAAAATAAGGTTTAATAATAATAATAGTAGTAGAGCAAATGATCGGTGCTGGGTCTTGTAATAGAGTTTTTTTTGCACTTTAGCATTTTTTTTTTTATGGCAAACAATAGTGCATAAAAATAACATGCCGCCAATAACTGTCAACCTGACTTCTAGTGGAGAGGCTGGGCATACCTGTGAACTGTTTAGTGTCACTATTAGAGATGAGCGAGCACTAAAATGCTCGGAAGCTCGTTACTCAAACCAAGCAATTCATAATGCTCGTATGCTCGTTTCGAGTAATGAGTATAATGGGAGTCAGTGGGAAATCCGAGCATTTTTCAGCAGACCCTACGAGGAGGTTTGAGGGGCAATGAAAATGTAGAAATGGATGGAAAAAATGCTGAATGAAAGGAGGACAGTATGGGGAAGATCTCTGGAAGCATCTTTGACTCCCAGATCGCTGTTGAGAACAATGGTGTAACGGGGTTACCACGAGTGTGGAGCCAGAAGACCGTAGCGTCTGATTGATCGTACTACAGCGCTGAGAAGAAGCACTTCTTCATTTTAATGGTGGTTATTCCTTCTGGCAGAACATGGGTTAATCGGCCATGTTGGAAAACTCTGAGCTCGCAGCTGAGTTCAGTTAGCCTCTCCCTTCCCCTTTATAATCTGGGCTCTGATGCAAATCCATGTCAGAGCTAGCATTTGCAGCATGGCTTCAGGAGGAAGAGGTGTTCCAGGGACTGTTTCCTTGGTTTTCCGTTCCATCAGTCCGTATCTCCATCCTGTCCTGACACCCACCATCTTCACCCCACTCTGCGACCCGGCTGACAGCTTCCTCATCAGGGAGACCGAGACATGACTCTTTATACCTCTGGACCTTAGGTCCAAGACTGCCCAAACGTGGCTGCAGATGTGTCCTCCTTCTTCTAGGAAACTTGCACTGACTGAACTCGTTCTTCTCTGCTGCACCTTTTCTGCACTGGGACCTGCTAACTCTGCTATGTTTAGCCTTGCTCTCCACTCCACCCAGAAATGCCCTTGTCCTTGGCTGAGTACTGTACTCTGACAAGACTGCATCTGTCTCTCTTTAACCTGGAAAACATTTTCTTATAAAACTGGTCTAGCCTCTCCCAAACTGTGGGCTAATCCCAACCCCATTAACTATCCAATGCAAATGTAGTGCAAACTGTATCCCTATCTAATGTATGGTTCCCTAGTGGACAGACCTCATGCATTCCCACGGATGGCTTTAGGCTTTGCCTGTAGGAGAACTGAACACACAACACTGTTGGGGAACCCCAAAGACAGACAGATCTCTCAGTGGTAGTAGTCCCATCTCAAGGTGCCTCGAGCAGTCTTCACCAGGCATGTTCATTTTGAAAAAGGGTTCATCCTTCCTTCTTGAATCACACCCACCACATACCAGCGATGATGCCATTCTATTGTGAGAAATATGACCCTGGTTCCAGCTGTCAGCTCTTGCAGCTTTCCAGACAAGTGTTGTGTCTCTACTGCCCACTGGTTGAACAAAATGTGATGACGGGTACCAAACTCTTCGATAGACCACCATCTCCGCTTCCATCTTACATAACAACCTCCCCCAGCATGCAAATTGTCGGTAACTTGCGGCTACCAGGCCCGCCAGCATGTTTCCAGCCCTGATCCTAACTCAACTCCTTCTCTCTTCTGACCAGCCTAGGCCCCACAGTCCGCTCACTAATTGTAGGATCCGGCTCTCCCATCCGCAGTCTACAAGAACACCAGCGTGGGTTCGGGCCTTGGTGGTTCCAGTAAAGAGGCCGGTTCCAGACCACAGGCTCCTGCCACCTCCCCTGTCATGCCAGCTTGGTCTAGCTTTGATATTACCCTGGTCGCTCCCTTGGGAGTTTCACGGGATTCTACCATTTTTGTTGCCCACTAAGCATGTTACACTGTACGGATGAGTAATTGAATCCAGAAAAAAAATGTAACATTTTTTTAAGTGTTATATACCACTGAAATTTACCACAAAGCACGTAAAACTCCATGGAAGACTAATTGAATCAAAAAAATGTATTAAAGCTTTTTTATCTCTGCATGCATATTGGCTGGGTAACAGGCGCCAAACGTGGGGCATGGATTCAAGTTTCAAATTCGAACACCGGCTAATGCGCGCCGAGCACCCAGATACTAGAGTGATATCCGAGTATCACCGAGCACGTTCGATGATCCCAAGTCACTATATGTCACCCATTGTCCTGAGACATTGCCCGTGAATCATTTATCGTAATGACCAGGAATCATAATCCTTCCTGGGTCTTTATCACCATTATGGTAGGTACTACTGGTCTATTGAATACTTACTAATATCGCACAATTGTACATGTTTGTTACAATTCAATATTTATAAAATGTGTTTTAAGTGGCCCATAAAATGTGTTTTAAGTGGCCCGTATAGTAAATAATTGATTTTTGTACTTTCTTTTCTGATCAACTAGCGGAGTGTGATACATGTAAAAATAAAAAACAAGGAACAATACTTTTTTTTATGAAAATTGGAGATGGACTAGGATAGATTTCCACCAAAATGAGTGACTTTGCAGAGTTTGCTAGTGTCAGGAATATGATGTATTTGATTCTCTATTATCACGCACACTGAGCTCTGCTACATCCATTAGGTCTGGGTACAGACATATGCTGTGGGCTTTTG
Organism: Ranitomeya variabilis; assembly: GCF_051348905.1. Lineage (NCBI taxonomy): Eukaryota > Metazoa > Chordata > Amphibia > Anura > Dendrobatidae > Ranitomeya > Ranitomeya variabilis. The sequence goes on from NC_135237.1 coordinate 519,296,743, forward strand.
ACCCCCTTGCTCCCAGCTCCTTCTTCCTGCTGACAATACAGCTGTAACGTGAAACTCCAGTGTGTGACTCCATTCCCCCTCCCTCAAGAATGCGTGGGGTTAGCCGAAAACCAGTTCTTTGTTGCCAGCCATGAGCGTTCTGTTGTGTATGAGAGTTATTCAAGAGGGAATAATTCGACCCCAGGTAGGGAGATATGTAACTTTCAAACCTATTTGGGATATACCAGGGTACAGCGACACGCACAGTGTTTTTCTAATGTCCCGTACCAGCAGAAACTGAGAAACACATTACTGCTTACCCGAGATGCATAGCTAAGTCATGTTTAGACTTAATAGAACGCTGCTCTCGAACCAAGATCAATGGTGGTCATGTCGTTGTGCCACGAGCTTTCCCCACCAAGTTATGAAATTAAGGAAGTTTTGGTTGCTTAGAAAAGAGGAGTGCTTTCATAACTCAGCCCACTGTGATGTCACGGCCAGGGGGTATACGATAGTGGGAGCTAATTTTGCACTAGCTTTTTGCCCAGGGAGCCAGCTAAAGAGAGACTCTGTGATGCATTTTGATGTCACCCCTCCCCCACGCCGCATGGTCAGCCATGATATAAGAAAAAATGTAAGTTTACTTTCATCTTTAATCCCTTTTATTTTGTGATCGTTCTTGTACATAAATGATTGTCTCATTTTAGTAATATCTTTGCATACCTTTTGCAAACACTGCCTAATCTTTTTTGTAGTAAAAGTTATAATATTTACTAGTCTCGTCCTCCTTGCTCTAAAACGTACCTCCAGTGTCCTCTGAAGTAAATTACGCTACTGGTTGGGCTGGCTCCTGACCCGCTATTATTCATAGGAATAGGAGCTGGCGGCAGCAGAGCATACTGAGCTTGTTGGGTAACGCTGGCAGTGACGGAACGGGGTTTATAAGAGTATTGCTTGGCTGCGGCTGGGAATAAATATATCACTCTCACGGCAGCATGCCCAATAGCCAGTACATAGCAGGCAGCCTTTCTGGCAACTAATTATCCTAGGTGCAGTTCCTGGACCGACCTGAGGGTAAGGAGGGTGCCAGAGAGCTGCAAGTTCCAAACCAGTACTTGGAAATGGGATATAAATAAATCCCTGCAGAACTAACTGGGGGCAACCAAACACCCCCAGTTCATGACAGCTAGGAACTTGCTTCTTCTAGTTCCGCTGCCACTAATATACAGTACATGGTTAACCATGCACAAGTGTCACGAGAGCCCAAATGGGATGACAAAGATCACTCCAATGACATGGTCGCAGATCACCACAGGATTTAATGAGTTAAAATGCTGCAGTCTGAGCTAGCTCTAATTGCAGCAGTTTCCTGAGAATATCTGATGGGTATGTAGCCGGCTAAGTGTGTGAGCCCATTCCATGCAACTCCTCCAAACTTTTTTCATGCTTATAAAGTGGATTTTGGAAAAAGGGAATGCCAACTGGGTATTTGGTGGACCTTTTGGCACTGGGCTCCCTCAACTCATGTGCTCTATGTAGTTCATGTGGTCTAACACTGCTCACAGATGGAATGTAACTGAAGGTCAGAAGATCTGTTAGTTACTGCTAATGCCCAGTTAGCATGACTGCAGATTTGGAAATAAGCATGCACACTAGATTAATGTCGCTGAACTCCAGTCAACTATGGGAGCTTCCAAGTGAGTCGCCCAGCCAGGGCAGTGGGGTACTCGGTACCGGGTCCGATTTGCAGGGAGGATGTCACGGTGGCTGCAACCCGGTCCGTGGACCTGGGGCTCAACGTTAAAGGGGAACGGTCTTTAAAGGGGAAAATGTTTGAGTCTATCGTGAAGCCACCTGTGGTGTTCGGTCAGTAGTGGGACCGACGCTGCATTGTAGGGGTCCCCTGGGGGATGTTGTGGCAGCCCGTGTGTTACAGTTCCCACAGGTGAAGCGGGGTCCCCAGGGGTCCTATGGTGTGTTGCCAAGATGATGGTATGTGCCAATGAATAAATGGAGGAGACAAATTGTAAGTCTTTACCTGGTTTACTGCAGATGGTAGGCCACAGTCCAGGGTATCGGCAACAGGCACATTAGGAGTCCAGCCAGTCCAGAGACAAGTGGAATCCCCTTGGCAAGTCAGGTTGGGGGCCTTCCACTCTGCGCTTGCTGTGTCTGAGGTCCCTGCTGCCACTAAGTGCTCCAAACAAGGTCCTAGCTGCTCCCCTGTCCTGGGACAGGTGCCTATATGGTAGGCAGTTTGAGCCATCCCTTCTGGGGGTCTCCACACTGTGACTCCAGGCTCCAGGGTGCTGCTGTACCTCAGGTGCAAATGGGCAATGTCCGTGTAATCCTATGCCCTACAGATCTGCTCTGTGTCTTAGAATTTCCACAAAAGCCTCAGGTTCCCGGTACCCGGCTACTGCGCACTGACTCCTTGGAGGCCTTCTCGTTGCCTCCTTAAGTCCTGTATATCTCCTCTCTGCTCCCTTCCTGTCTCACTGGTCTCCTGTATTGTATATAACTGCATAAGCCAATGATCTGGAAAGCTCTCTTTAAAAATTTGTTTCTGTAGTCTAAATCTGCTGCATTTCTGGAAGTGGGGGATTTGTTTAACATATATGAAGATCACACTTGTAATTCTCTATTTCTGAACTTCCTATAAGTACATAAAATACTAGTTATTTTGGGGGATTTCACAATGATTCACTGCAGACTCGTAACCACAGTTCTCAGCATTGACTCCACATATGAGCCAGGACTCAAATTGGCATTTACAGAACTCAGAATCTGTTTATAAGGATTCTCAGACACGGATTTATTGTTTTGCATTATTTTTTGTCCTCTAAGAACGTTTTTGAAATTTTCTCCTCTGTAAAAAAGATCTTTCCGTACCACTAGTGATTAATACTGCTCAATGATGAAAACTTTCAGAATTCTTGATGTACTCTCCTACTGTAAGAAGCTGTTTGTCTCAGGAAAAGAAGATGGCTGGAAGAACAGGATCGTTTTTGCCCTTCTTTGCTGGCTTTTTGGGATGATGATAAGTAGTTGTTTGATTCTTGTTTTTGTCTTGTCAAAGGTGGGTGGTGGGCTGGTCAACTCGATGATTGCCATCTCATTTGGGATGATCATATCTGTCCTTGCCTTTGTTTTTAAGTCAGTACGTTTTACTGGGCTCCTGGTCCTCTTGTGTTGCTGCATGAGAGAAGGTCGGAATGTGCTCATCGCCATTGGAACTAGTATTGTTGTGTTCAATAATGTGAAAAATATATTAGGGAATTTGAAAGTCCTGGCCGATGGTATCGTCTGCAACCTAGAGGCCAAACGTGTGCTGCTAAAAATAATACCCTTTGACTATTACATAAGGGCACTTTACTCAATCTATCAACACGCAAAGCTTCAGTTTTTTAATCCTTTTGGCAATGTTGTAGAATTGAAAGACAGTTTTGAGTGCAATGTGAAGATCTCCGATGAAACACTGAAATCTGTACTGAACGAAACTAAACAACAGATCCAAGACTTTTCCTCCACTATATCCACCCAGTTAAGTATTATAACTTTAATTGGACATATAGCATTTCTATGTATTGGAGTTTTCATCATTTTTATTGGATCCATAATATTTCTTAAAAAATTCCTGGCCGCCAACAACGAAAAGTATGAAAATGTGTATATTACAAGAAGGTTTATAGAGTATGATGAAAGCAAGAGGCAGCAAAATGCGTCGTGTGTTTTTCCACTAAACAAAACAGAACAAGACATCTACATCACAATTCCTAGCCTGAAAACTTCACGAAAACAGAAGCAAAAAATGGTGGTGTTTTTGATTCCGGTGATAATGCAGATTTTTATCTGGACTTTTATTTCTGTCCTGGATCTCATGCTTTACTGGCTTATTCTTACAATCAGCAAAAATCTCCAAGATCTGCGGCCAGTTAGAATTCCAATCACATTGACTTATGCAGTAAGTATTCAAGGCGGATATGCTTCTGTCAATTTCCACAACTAAACATTGCCATACATTCAGCTGACTTCCATTGTTCCGGATCTCTCCAGCACACATTCCCACTTGGCTTGGGACCTTTGTGCCCGTGTTCTCAGTGGAGAAGTGGAGGACAAAGGGTCGGGTATATTGAAGATCAAAATATCCATTCCTTCTTTCCTTCGATATCCTTCGAAGAAAGCCAAGCACTCCTATACACATTAGGTGGTCAACTGAATTTGTGAAAAATTAGTGGGTTTAGCTAAACTTCATATAATATGTATGGGCTTCTTAGGGCTAAATTTATACTAGGTCTTACTATATGAAGTGAAACTCTACTTACATATTGTATATGTCAACATGTCCATCCATTTTTTTGGTAAAGCTAATGTCTACTGTCATAAGAGTGATCTTTTGTTGGGAAAATGTTGGAATTCCATAGCCATAACTGTATGAAAGAAAACTACAAATTTTCTTGGCAGTCATATTCAACTGTATAGGCATATAGCTACATACCTCTGCTGGCCTCGATGGGACTGTGTCAGCTGGTCCCAATGAACATAATTGGCCAACATGGAGTGAATTTAATCTAATGTCTTAATATATTGTATGAGAAAATACATATTTGAGAGTTTATACTTCTCAAAATCAGGAAATTTTGGTAATTCTTTTTTGAGCATGTGTTTCTGGAGGTTATCTAACTATATTGTATATTTATTATATGTAATATACACTCACTGGCCACTTTATTAGGTACACCTGTCCAACTTCTTGTTAACACTTAATTTCTAATCAGCCAATCACATGGCGGCAACTCAGTGCATTTAGGCATGTAGACATGGTCAAGACAATCTCCTGCAGTTCAAACCGAGCATCAGTATGGGGAAGAAAGGTGATTTGAGTGCCTTTGAACGTGGCATGGTTGTTGGTGCCAGAAGGGCTGGTCTGAGTATTTCAGAAACTGCTGATCTACTGGGATTTTCACGCACAACCATCTCTAGGGTTTACAGAGAATGGTCCGAAAAAGAAAAAAAATCCAGTGAGCGGCAGTTCTGTGGGCGGAAATGCCTTGTTGATGCCAGAGGTCAGAGGAGAATGGGCAGACTGGTTCGAGCTGATAGAAAGGCAACAGTGACTCAAATCGCCACCCGTTACAACCAAGGTAGGCCTAAGAGCATCTCTGAACGCACAGTGCGTCGAACTTTGAGGCAGATGGGCTACAGCAGCAGAAGACCACACGGGGTACCACTCCTTTCAGCTAAGAACAGGAAACTGAGGCTACAATTTGTACAAGCTCATCGAAATTGGACAGTAGAAGATTGGAAAAACGTTGCTTGGTCTGATGAGTCTCGATTTCTGCTGCGACATTCGGATGGTAGGGTCAGAATTTGGCGTAAACAACATGAAAGCATGGATCCATCCTGCCTTGTATGGAGCATCTTTGGGATGTGCAGCCGACAAATCTGCGGCAACTGTGTGATGCCATCATGTCAATATGGACCAAAATCTCTGAGGAATGCTTCCAGCACCTTGTTGAATCTATGCCACGAAGAATTGAGGCAGTTCTGAAGGCAAAAGGGGGTCCAACCCATTACTAGCATGGTGTACCTAATAAAGTGGCCGGTGAGTGTATATATATATATATATATTTCTGGAGGTTACCTAATTATATATATATATATATATATACTAGCTAAAGAGCCCAGCGTTGCCTGGGCATAGTAAATATCTGTGGTTAGTTATAGCACCCCACTTCTCTTATTTTCCCATCACGCCTCTCATTTTCCCCCTCACATCGCTCATTGTCTCCCTTACACCTCTCATTTTCCCCCCTCACTCCTCTTATTTTCCCCCTCACTCCTCTCATTCCCCCCTCACTCCTCTCATTCCCCCCTAACACTTGTCATTTCGACCTCACATCTGTCATTTTCCGATCACTCCACTATTTTCCCTCACTCCTCTCATTTTGCACTCACACCTTTTCATTTTCACCTCACACCCCTCATTTTCACCTCACACCTCTCAATTTCCCCTCAGTATATACATGTTTGTCATCTCCCTTATATATAGTATACACCTGTATGTCATCTCCTGTATATAGTATATACCTGTATGTCATCTCCCCTGTAAATAGTATATACCTGCTGTGTGTCATCTCCTCATGTATATTGTATATACCTGTATGTCATCTCCTCCTGTATATAGTATATACCTGTATGTCATCTCTTCTGTATATACTATATACCTGTATGTCATCTCCTCCTATATATAGTATATACCTGTATGTCATCTCCTGTATATAGTATATACCTGTATGTCATCTCCTCCTGTATATAGTATATATGTGTATCATCTCCTCCTGTATATAGTATATACCTGTTAGTCATCTCCTCCTGTATATAGTATATACCTGTGTGTCATCTGCTCCTGTATATAGTATATACCTGTGTGTCATCTCCTCCTATATATAGTATGTACCTGTATGTCGTCTCCGTGTTCAAGCACGTGGTAGTGTGTGGCGCATTTTGTGTGTGTGTTCATATCCCCGTGTGTGGTGATTATCCCATGTCGGGGCCCCACCTTAGCAACTGTATGGTATATACTCTTTGGCGCCATCGCTCTCATTCTTTAAGTCCCCCTTGTTCACATCTGGCAGCTGTCAATTTGCCTCCAACACTTTTCCTTTCACTTTTTCCCCATTATGTAGATAGGGGCAACATTGTTTGGTGAATTGGAACGCGCGGAGTTAAAATTTTGCCTCACAACATAGCTTTGACGCTCTCAGGGTCCAGACGTGTGACTGTGCAAAATTTTGTGTCTGTAGCTGCGACGGTGCAGATGCCAATGCCGGACATACACACATACACACATTCAGCTTTATATATTACATATATATATATATATATATATATATATTATATATATATACGTACAGTACAGACCAATAGTTTGGACACACCTTCTCATTTAAAGATTTTTCCACTGCAAAATGTTCAGTTTGTCTGATTTTTCTCTTTATAGGTATATTTTTTAGTTAAATGTACCGTAAATTATTCATCGGGGCTGGGTTAACATTGCGTTAATAGCAGCCCGTTCAGCACATACGCTAACGGGCTGCTGTTAACGCAAGTGCCGACGTTCCATCGCACTAGCGCAGATAGAGCATCTGCTAGCTCCATCTGCGCTAGCAGTGACGGACCCGGAAACGCTGCAGCCCGCGTCTCGGGTCCGTCACTCAATGACGGCACATCGCTAGTGCACGCCCATTGTGGGCGTGCGCTAGCGATGCGTCCGACATTGCATTCAATGGCGGTGTTAACGGACTACGTTACACTGCTTTATGCCGCGGTGTAACGTAGTCCGTTTAACGGAGTCACTGAGCGCAATGTGAACCCAGCCTTATTCTATAAACTTCTGACAACATGTCTCCGAATTTCCAAGCAATACATTTTTTATTTTTTTTCTGAAAAGAAGTGGTCAAACATTTTTTTTTTTTTTAAACAGTGCTTTCAGATTTCAAGTAATGCAGATAAAACAAGTTCATAATCATTTAAAAACAACAATACTAATGTTATAACTCAGGAAGAGTTCAGAAATCAATATTTTGTGGAATAACCATGATTTTTAATCACAGCTTTCATATGTCTTGGCATGCTTTCCACCAGTCTTTGGAGCAAAAATTTTATCAGTTCTTCTTTGTTTGATGGCTTGTAACTATCCATCATCCTCTTGATTACATTCCAGAGGTTTTCAATGGGGTTCAGGTCTGGAGATTGGGCTGCCCATGACAGGGTTTTGACGTGGTGGTCTCTTAATTTTTGCCAGAGCTGTATATATATACATAGATATATAATCTCCAGAAACATATGCTTAACATATTACCCCCTAAATTAGTGCAGTTGTATGTCCTTAACTTCCATCATTAATGATCCTCCCGCAGGTTAAACTACGGAAACCTCTTTTCCGCCTTTTACTTCCACTAGATAGTAAAGATCAATCATCTTCTCGCTCATTTACTCCTATTGTTAAAAAGACGTATAACAAGGTGTATTTAGCTGTTCTTATTAAGACAAAAGAAAAGGTTCAGATCTTGTGGCAAATGAAAAAAAAATGGCAAAGTCCACATGAGTTAAGTCGCATTTAGACAGATCAGTCTCAGCCACTTAACGAGCGTTGATCAACTATTCAGCAGTTTTCTGAATTGTTTATACAGGCTGCCAAACTCATACGAAGAGAACAACTATTATTATTGTTAATATGAGCATTCTGCTGGGTGCAGCATCCTTATTGGATGGAGTAATGCGCTGCTGATAGCTATAATTTTTTTTTTGTGCAAGTGATCACCCGTTGAATGAGCAAAATGCTTGTTCAACAGGCGATGTTTACACGGGATGATAATTTAGAACGAACTCTCTATAATTGGGTTACTGTTAGCAGCGGATTAATCAGCGTGATGTCCACAACGAGCAACAGAGAATGTTCATTTATTAAGAATTAAGAACATCCAGCTTACAACATGAGAACAGGATCAATCTGGTTTCTGAGAGAGAGAGAGAGAGATCTGCTGTGACCTTCAGCTTCAGCTGCACACACTAGAATATGCTCACAGGGAAGGGGAGGAGGAACATCCTGTCTATAAATGAGGACTCCCCTATTTTTTTTTTTACTTTGTTGACATGTGAACAATATGCATGCAGATATATAAGTCACATCATATTAAACAAACAATAGTTGTTGCAATACATACAGATCAATATGCATTAGGCCAACACCCCCACTCAACAACTGCTTATTCTGTCAGTCCCATAGTGGTTCTCAATTCTTGGAACCTAGGTTGTGGCAATGGCTTGGTCAAAATATCAGCTAACATTTTATCAGTTTCACAATAAACAAACTGAATTAGGCCACAATCTATTAAATCACGTAGATGATGACATCTGACGTCGATGTGCTTAGTTCTAGCACTGATCTTTTCACTGCATGCAAGTTTAATGAATCCTTGGTTGTCCTCATATATCACCGTTGGCTGAGTTAACGGTTTACCAAGATCATCCATCAGTTGTCTTAGCTAAATGATCTCCTGATTTGCATAGGCTGCGGATACATACTCAGCTTCTGTAGATGACAAAGCAACAGATACTTGTTTTCTACTAGACCAGGAGATTGAACTTTCTCCAAGTTTAAATACGTATCCGCTTGTGGATTTACGATCTTGCGAATCACCAGCCCAATCGGAGTCAACATAGCCGGTGAGTTTTAGATTTCCTGCTGTAGATATTTTTAAATTTACACCTTGTGTCCCTTTTAAATATTGGAGAACTCTTTTAACGGCATTCCAGTCCTTTTGGTACGGTTTCTCCACATATCTGCACAATATTCCAACTGCTGTTGTAATATCCGGTCGAGTCATAGTTGATATATATAGAAGTGCCCCCACTGCCTGTCGATATTTCTCATTGTTAGGCAACAGGTCATCTTCTTCCAGTTTCAGGTAGGATGATTCCATTGGCGTTGATACACCTTTGGCCTCCATCATTCCGAACTGATCCAAAATTGAATTAATCTTTGCACTTTGATTTAAAAGAAAACTTCCATCTTCCTCTCTCTGGATGTGGATTCCTAGATAATATGTCACATTTCCTAGGTCTTTCGTTTCAAAATGCTGGTTCAAAATGTTACTTTGTTAGGTGAAGAGAATGGGGCATCAGACTGCGCTGCTCGCCTGTCAGGATAATGTACCAGAGAAGTCCAAGTAGATGTAATAGAAAATAGACTTTATTTCTACGCGTTTCGTGGTGATCACACCACTTCCTCAGGACAGGACTTCTCTGGTACATTATCCTGACAGGCGAGCAGCGCAGTCTGATGCCCCATTCTCTTCACCTAACAAAGGATCATCACACCGGGGCTTGCAGCAGCCGCCAATGCTAAGTGCAGTGGTTGTGTCTTACACAACCATAATAGGTGAGTGAATTCATACTATCTCTCACGAATATTCCCCTTTTTTCTCGGATAAGACCCTATTTGCGCTCTATATTCCTTCTAGCTACCCGGTTCAAAATGTTAGTAATTTTCCCAATTTCAACTTCTTCTTGATGAACTACAATTACATCGTCCACATATAAGAGAATATACATCCATTTTCCATCTGTATATCTCGTGTACAGGCATGGATCCGCTTGACTTCTTTTAAATCCTTCTTCTAACAAGACTTTGTTCATTTTAGTGTTCCATGCTCTCGCCGATTGCTTAAGACTAGTGTTGAGCGATACCGTCCGATACTTGAAAGTATCGGTATCGGAAAGTATCGGCCGATACCGGCAAAGTATCGGATCCAATCCGATACCGATACCCGATACCAATACAAGTCAATGGGACTCATGTATCGGACGGTATTCCTGATGGTTCCCAGGGTCTGAAGGAGAGGAAACTCTCCTTCAGGCCCTGGGAACCATATTAATGTGTAAAAGAAAGAATTAAAATAAAAAATATTGCTATACTCACCTCTCCGACGCAGCCTGCACCTTACCGAGGGAAGCGGCAGCGTTCTTTGTTTAAAATTCGCGCTTTTCTTTCCTTTACAAGAAGTCCAGGCTTGTGATTGGTTGCGTGCCGCCCATGTGGCCGGGACGCAACCAATCACAGCAAGCCGTGACGTAATTTCAGGTCCTTCAGGATTTTAAAATTACGTTCCGGCGTTGTGATTGGTTGCGTCGCAGTCACATGGGCGACGCAACCAATCACAGCAAGCCGTGACGTAATTTCAGGTCCTTAAGGATTTTAAAATTACGTCCCGGCTTTGTGATTGGTTGCGTCGCAGTCACATGGGAGACGCAACCAATCACAAGCCGTGACGTCACGGGAGGCTGGACACCCGCGCATTTTAAGATGGGCGCGTGTCCAGCCTCCCGTGACGTCACGGCTTGTGATTGGTTGCGCCGCGGTCAACCAATCACAAGCCGGGAGGCTGGACACGCGCGCATTTTAAAATGGGCGCGTGTCCAGCCTCCCGTGACGTCCCGGCTTGTGATTGGTTGCGTCTCCCATGTGACTGCGACGCAACCAATCACAAAGCCGGGACGTAATTTTAAAATCCTTAAGGACCTGAAATTACGTCACGGCTTGCTGTGATTGGTTGCGTCCCGGCCACATGGGCGGCACGCAACCAATCACAAGCCTGGACTTCTTGTAAAGGAAAGAAAAGCGCGAATTTTAAACAAAGAACGCTGCCGCTTCCCTCGGTAAGGTGCAGGCTGCGTCGGAGAGGTGAGTATAGCAATATTTTTTATTTAAATTTTTTCTTTTACACATTTTTACATTAATGTTGTTTCGATACCGATACCCGATACTACAAAAATATCGGATCTCGGTATCGGAATTCCGATACAGCAAGTATCGGCCGATACCCGATACTTGCAGTATCGGAATGCTCAACACTACTTAAGACCATAAAGAGATTTTTGTAGTTTGCAAACAAGATTCTGTTCACCTTCCTTTACATAACCTTCAGGATGAGTCATGTATAAGTCCTCCTCAATGTCACCATTTAAAAATGCAGTTTTGATATCCAAATGTCTGACAAACATCCTTTGTACTGCAGCTACCGCCAACAATGCTCTAAATGTTGTATGCTTAGCGACCGGGGAAAAAGTAGCATCATAGTCTTCGCCATATTTTTGAGAATATCCTTTTGCGACCAACCTTGCTTTAAATCTGTGGACTTTACCTTAAGAATCATATTTGGTTTTAAATACCCATTGGCACTTAATTGCCTTTTTATCCTGTGTGTTATGACCCCAGTGGACAGGGTCTCAGAGGAACGTGTAAGTCTGCGAGATTCAAAAATCCAGCTCATAGGGCTGTGGTAACTGGGTTGACCAAATAGCTACTCCTAACGCCAACACTAGAAGTAGCCGGGGATCATGCCTACGGCGATCGCTAGATGACTCGCGCCAGCCGGAGAATCTAACTACCCCTAGGAGAAGAAAACAAAGACCTCTCTTGCCTCCAGAGAAAGGGACCCCAAAGCAAGATACAAGCCCCCCACAAATAATAACGGTGAGGTAAGAGGAAATGACAAACACAGAAATGAACCAGGTTCAGCAAAGAGAGGCCAGCTTACTAATAGCAGAATATAGCAAGATAACTTATCTGGTCAACAAAAACCCTATAAAAATCCACGCTGGAGATTCAAGAACCCCCGAACCGTCTAACGGTCCGGGGGGAGAACACCAGCCCCCTAGAGCTTCCAGCAAAGGTCAGGATACAGATTGGAACAAGCTGGACAAAAATACCAAACAAAACAAAAGCAAAAAGCAAGGAAGAAGACTTAGCTTGAAATACAGGAACCAGGATCATAGGACAAGAGCACAACAGATTAGCTCTGATTTCAACGATGCCAGGCATTGAACTGAAGGTCCAGGGAGCTTATATAGCAACGCCCCTGAACTAACGGCCCAGGTGAGGATATAGGAAAAGACAGAAGCTCCAGAGTCAAATCACTAATGACCACTAGAGGGAGCAAAAAGCAAAATCACAACAGTACCCCCCCCCTTAGTGAGGGGTCACCGAACCCTCACCACGACCACCAGGGCGATCAGGACGAGCGGCGTGAAAGGCACGAACTAAATCGGCCGCATGAACATCAGAGGCGACCACCCAGGAATTATCTTCCTGACCATAGCCCTTCCACTTGACCAGGTACTGAAGCCTCCGCCTGGAGAGACGAGAATCCAAGATCTTCTCCACCACGTACTCCAACTCGCCCTCGACCAACACCGGAGCAGGAGGCTCAGCAGAAGGAACCACAGGCACAACGTACCGCCGCAACAAGGACCTATGAAACACGTTGTGGATAGCAAACGACACAGGAAGATCCAGGCGAAAGGATACAGGATTAAGGATTTCCAATATCTTGTAAGGACCAATAAAACGAGGTTTAAATTTGGGAGAGGAAACCTTCATAGGAACAAAGCGGGAAGAAAGCCACACCAAATCCCCAACACGTAGTCGGGGACCCACACCGCGGCGGCGGTTTGCAAAGCGCTGAGCCCTCTCCTGTGACAACTTCAAGTTGTCCACCACAAGATTCCAGATCCGCTGCAACCTATCCACCACAGAATCCACCCCAGGGCAGTCAGAAGGTTCCACATGACCCGAAGAAAAACGAGGGTGGAAACCAGAGTTGCAGAAAAACGGCGAAACCAAGGTGGCGGAACTAGCCCGATTATTAAGGGCAAACTCAGCCAACGGCAAGAAGGTCACCCAATCGTCCTGATCAGCAGAGACAAAACACCTCAAATAAGCCTCCAAAGTCTGATTAGTTCGCTCCGTCTGTCCATTAGTCTGAGGATGGAAAGCAGACAAAAACGACAAGTCAATGCCCATCCTACTACAAAAGGATCGCCAGAATCTGGAAACGGACTGGGATCTTCTGTCTGACACAATATTCTCAGGGATGCCGTGCAAACGAACCACGTTCTGGAAAAACACAGGAACCAGATCGGAAGAGGAAGGCAGCTTAGGCAAAGGAACCAAATGGACCATCTTGGAGAAGCGATCACATATCACCCAGATAACAGACATGCCTTGAGACACCGGAAGATCAGAAATGAAATCCATGGAGATATGTGTCCAAGGTCTCTTAGGGACAGGCAAGGGCAAGAGCAACCCGCTGGCACGAGAACAGCAAGGCTTAGCTCGAGCACAAGTCCCACAGGACTGTACAAATGACCGCACATCCCTAGACAAGGAAGGCCACCAAAAGGATCTGGCCACCAGATCTCTGGTGCCAAAAATTCCTGGGTGACCTGCCAACACCGAGGAATGAACCTCGGAAATGACTCTGTTGGTCCACTTATCAGGCACAAACAGTCTGTCAGGTGGACAAGAATCAGGCCTATCAGCCTGAAATCTCTGCAACACACGTCGCAGATCTGGAGAAATAGCTGACAAGATAATACCATCCTTAAGAATACCAACAGGTTCAGCGACTCCAGGAGCATCAGGCACAAAGCTCCTGGAAAGAGCATCGGCCTTCACATTTTTTGAACCTGGTAAATACAAGACAACAAAGTCAAAACGGGAGAAAAACAATGACCAGCGGGCCTGTCTAGGATTCAGGTGTTTAGCAGACTCGAGATACATAAGATTTTTGTGATCAGTCAAGACCACCACACGATGCTTAGCACCCTCGAGCCAATGACGCCACTCCTCAAATGCCCATTTCATGGCCAACAACTCCCGATTGCCCACATCATAATTTCGCTCCGCAGGCGAAAACTTCCTAGAGAAAAAGGCGCAAGGTCTCATAACAGAGCAACCAGGGCCTCTCTGCGACAAAACGGCCCCTGCTCCAATCTCTGAAGCATCCACCTCAACCTGAAAGGGGAGCGAGACATCAGGCTGGCACAAAACAGGCGCCGAAGTAAACCGACGTTTCAACTCCTGGAAAGCCTCCACGGCAGCAGGAGCCCAATTAACCACATCGGAGCCCTTCTTGGTCATATCCGTCAAAGGTTTCACAATGCTAGAAAAGTTAGCGATAAAACGACGGTAGAAGTTAGCGAAACCCAAGAACTTCTGAAGACTCTTAACTGACGAGGGCTGAGTCCAATCAAGAATAGCTCGGACCTTGACTGGGTCCATCTCCACAGCAGAAGGGGAAAAAATGAACCCCAAAAAGGGAACCTTCTGTACACCAAAAAGACACTTTGAGCCCTTGACAAACAAAGAATTTTCACGCAAAATTTTAAAGACCATCCTGACCTGCTCCACATGCGAGTCCCAATTATCAGAAAAAACCAGAATATCATCCAGATAAACGATCAAAAATTTATCCAGATAGTTCCGGAAAATGTCATGCATAAAGGACTGAAAAACTGAAGGGGCATTAGAGAGCCCAAAAGGCATCACCAAGTACTCAAAATGACCTTCGGGCGTATTGAATGCGGTTTTCCATTCATCCCCTTGCTTAATGCGCACAAGGTTGTACGCACCACGAAGGTCTATCTTGGTAAACCACTTGGCACCTTTAATCCGGGCAAACAAGTCAGACAACAGCGGCAAAGGATACTGAAATTTGACAGTGATCTTATTTAAAAGCCGATAGTCAATACAAGGCCTCAAAGATCCGTCCTTTTTAGCCACAAAAAAGAATCCCGCACCAAGAGGGGAAGAAGACGGACGGATGTGTCCTTTCTCCAGAGACTCCTTGATATATGAACGCATAGCGGTATGTTCAGGTATCGACAGATTAAACAGTCTTCCCTTAGGAAATTTACTGCCTGGAATCAAATCTATTGCACAGTCACATTCCCTATGAGGAGGCAATGCACTGGACCTGGACTCGCTAAAGACATCCTGATAATCAGACAAATACTCCGGAACTTCCGAAGGCGTAGAAGAAGCAATAGACACAGGCAGGGAATCCTCATGAATACCACGACAGCCCCAACTAGACACTGACATAGCCTTCCAGTCAAGGACTGGATTATGGGTCTGTAACCATGGCAGCCCCAAAACAACCAAATCATGCATTTTATGTAGAACGAGAAAACGTATCACCTCGCGGTGTTCAGGAGTCATGCACATGGTAACCTGTGTCCAATACTGCGGTTTATTTTCTGCTAATGGCGTAGCATCAATACCCCTAAGAGGGATAGGATTTTCTAATGGTTCAAGAATAAAACCACAGCGCTTAGCAAATGAAAGATCCATAAGACTCAGGGCAGCACCTGAATCTACAAACGCCATGACAGGATAAGATGACAGTGAGCAAATCAAAGTTACAGACAGAATAAACTTAGGATGCAAATTACCAACGGTGACAGGACTAACAACCTTAGATATACGTTTAGAGCATGCTGAGATAACATGTGTAGAATCACCACAGTAGTAGCACAAGCCATTCCGGCGTCTATGAATTTTCCTCTCATTTCTAGTCAGGATTCTATCACATTGCATCAAATCAGGTGTCCGTTCAGACAACACCATGAGGGAATTTGCGGTTTTTCTATCACATTGCATCACATCAGGTGTCTGTTCAGACAACAACATGAGGGAATTTGCGGTTTTGCGCTCCCGCAACCGCCGGTCAATTTGAATAGCCAGGGACATGGTATCATTCAGACCTGTGGGAATGGGAAAACCCACCATAACATTCTTAATGGCCTCAGAAAGGCCATTTCTAAAATTAGCGGCCAGTGCACACTCGTTCCAATGTGTCAGCACGGACCATTTCCGAAATTTTTGGCAATACACCTCAGCCTCGTCCTGGCCCTGAGACATAGCCAGCAAGGCTTTCTCTGCCTGAATCTCAAGATTGGGTTCCTCATAAAGTAAACCGAGCGCCAGAAAAAACGCATCAATATCAGCCAATGCCGGATCTCCTGGCGCCAACGAAAAAGCCCAATCTTGAGGGTCACCCCGTAAGAATGAAATAACAATTTTTACTTGTTGAGCAGAGTCTCCAGACGAACAAGGTTTCAGGGACAAAAACAATTTACAATTATTCCTGAAATTCCTAAACTTAAATCGGTCTCCTGAAAACAGTTCAGGAATCGGAATCTTGGGTTCAGACCTAGGATTTCTGGTAACATAATCTTGTATACCCTGCACACGAGCGGCAAGCTGGTCCACACTTGTAATCAAGGTCTGGACATTCATGTCTGCAGCAAGCTTAAGCCACTCTGAGGTAAAGGGGAAAAGAAAGAAAAAAAAAAAAAAAAAATGAGAGGGGGAAAAAAAAACCTCAAAATTTTCTTTCTTATAATCCCACTTCTGCAATGCATTAAACATTTAATACTGGCCTGGCATACTGTTATGACCCCAGTGGACAGGGTCTCAGAGGAACATGTAAGTCTGCGAGATTCAAAAATCCAGCTCATAGGGCTGTGGTAACTGGGTTGACCAAATAGCTACTCCTAACGCCAACACTAGAAGTAGCCGGGGATCATGCCTACGGCGATCGCTAGATGACTCGCGCCAGCCGGAGAATCTAACTACCCCTAGGAGAAGAAAACAAAGACCTCTCTTGCCTCCAGAGAAAGGGACCCCAAAGCAAGATACAAGCCCCCCACAAATAATAACGGTGAGGTAAGAGGAAATGACAAACACAGAAATGAACCAGGTTCAGCAAAGAGAGGCCAGCTTACTAATAGCAGAATATAGCAAGATAACTTATCTGGTCAACAAAAACCCTATAAAAATCCACGCTGGAGATTCAAGAACCCCCGAACCGTCTAACGGTCCGGGGGGAGAACACCAGCCCCCTAGAGCTTCCAGCAAAGGTCAGGATACAGATTGGAACAAGCTGGACAAAAATACCAAACAAAACAAAAGCAAAAAGCAAGGAAGAAGACTTAGCTTGAAATACAGGAACCAGGATCATAGGACAAGAGCACAACAGATTAGCTCTGATTTCAACGATGCCAGGCATTGAACTGAAGGTCCAGGGAGCTTATATAGCAACGCCCCTGAACTAACGGCCCAGGTGAGGATATAGGAAAAGACAGAAGCTCCAGAGTCAAATCACTAATGACCACTAGAGGGAGCAAAAAGCAAAATCACAACACCTGTGGTAACTCAGTGAGTTTCCAAGTTTGAAGTTGATGAAGCGAGTTCATTTCTTCATTTGCGGCATTGATCCACTTTGTTCTTTCATGGGCAGGTAGTTTCTGCATTTCATCCCATGACTGTGGTTCTGACTCAGGCAGTGTCTTCACAACGTAGGATAAACGTTTAGCTGGTATTCCTTTGTTTGATCTTGACGACCATCTAATTTCAGGTTCACTTAGGCCTTTTGTTGTTCCTTCAGTGGTTGAAGAGTCCAGCCAGACTTCTACATTCTTTTCTTCATTGTCTTGTAATTGTGATTGAGATTGTTGTTGCTGCTTCATCTGGACTACTGGCATAATGTCATAAAACTTGGGTGACATGAAGTTTTCATCAAACACTACATCTTTACTTATTGTGACCTTGTTTGTCTCTTGGTGTAAAATTCTATAACCTTTCTGGGTTTCACTGTAGCCTACCAGGATGCCTTCCTTGGCATGAGATTCCCACTTAGTTCGTTTTTCTTTGGGAACATGTGCAAATGCTTTACTTCCGAAAATCCTTATGTGTTGTAGTTTTGGTTTTGTACCATTCCATTGCTCAAATGGAGTTTTCTCTGTCGCTTTACTTGGTAGTCTGTTCTGAAGATAACAAGCCGTCATAATAGCTTCGCCCCAATATACTGTAGGCAAATTTGCATCAAATAACATACTCCTTGCGCTTTCACAGAGTGTCCGGTTCCTTCTTTCTGCTACTCCATTTTGCTCAGGGTTGTATGGTACAGTAGTTTGAAATATGATTCCATTTTTCTTTAAAATGCTCTGTGTTTCATTACTTGTATACTCAGTTCCATTATCTGCACGTAATGTTTTTGGCATTCTTCCAAACTTGTTATGTACTTCAGCTAGATATATTCCAAGTTTCTCTGGAACTTCATTTTTGCTGTGAAGTAAATAGACAACTGTATATCTTGAATTGTCATCAATAAATGTAAGAAAATATCTCTTCTTTCCAGGGGTCTGAGTACGCATTGGACCACAGATATCCGTGTGTACTAAATCTAGTGGTTGTTCTGTTCTTGTAGTACTTTTCTTAGGAAAGGCCTTTCTGGACATTTTCCCTTTGATACAGCTGGAACACCTCATTGTCTGATTACATGAATCAATTGTAATATTGTCAGCTAATTGTTCTTGAAATAACTTTCTTATTGCTTCTGGGTCTCTATGCGCAAGCCACCTGTGCCATACATGAATACAGTTCTTGTGCAGTTCTTGCTTAGCTGTGCATACACACTCTTTACATTTCAACTGATACAGTTCATCTCTGATTTTTCCTTTTGCTAATGTGTGACCCTCTTTTGAGATGATGCAGCCATCTTCCTTAAATGTAACTTCATTACCTTGTTTTGTGAGCTTTTTCACAGATAACAGATTACTTTCAAGACTAGGCACATATAGTACATCTTTTACATGGATCCTTCTACTTTGTGTTGCAGAGATGTTACAATCAATATAACCGTCTCCTATGCCTTCTGAGTTCATGCACTGACCGTTCGCCATTATCACTTTCTCTGACTTATTTTGGTTAAGCTTAGTAAAGAAGTCTCTGTCATTGGTCATGTGACTGGTTGCACCAGAATCTATACACCATGCATGCTTTGATTTAAATGCATTGACTGATGTGAATGCAGCTTCAGTATTTGCCGAATCATTGTTTCCAGATACAGCACTCTTAACTCTCTGTTGACTGTTTTGCTTTTTCAGCTGATTCATTTTAGCTTTTCAGACTCTGCATTCAGCTTTTAAATGACCTGGCTTCTTGCATACAAAACATTCACGTGTCTCTCTCTTGTAAAGCAGTTTCCTTGTTCCATATCTTGCTCCTCACATTTTCTGCCTTTCTCTTATATTCATCTACAAGCTTTCCTCTGACGTACTCCAATATCAGCTCATCATCTGGGCGTGCATCTAGTGCAGTTACAAGCGTGTCATAGCTTTCTGGGAGACCACTAAGTAAGTGCTGCTACATGGAAGTCCTTCATATCTTCCCCAATGCCCTGCAGGCGCTCTACGGTCTCCAGAGTATTTCTAATATAGTCCTGCATGTCCTGGTCATTGTGTAGCTTAGACTGATACAGCTTTCTCATTAGATAGAGTTTATTACTTAAATTTATTCTCTCATGTACTTTCTGCAGCTGCTGCCACATTTCCTTTGCAGATTCACACTTGCACACATGCACAATCTGATCATCCTCTATACTGAGTGATATGGTGCTCTGTGCTTTCTGATCCATTTCTAGCCATTCCTGTGGTACTGGGTCAGGCTTAGGGTCCTGAGTGTATTTCCACGTACCTTCTCTTATCAGCAGCATCTTCACCTTGAATTTCCAGGATTTGTAGTTCTGGTTATTCAGGCTTGGCACTGTAAACTTTGTTGAGTTGCTGCTGGCGGCCATTTTACTTCTTCTCAGTTTGCTGTTGTCTTTCTATCTCTGTGCTCTGGAGGTTTGGGATTGCTTTGACTCCTGGGCCCATAACCTGTTAGCAGCGGGTTAATCAGCGTGATGTCCACAACGAGCAACAGAGAATGTTCATCTATTAAGAATTAAGAACATCCAGCTTACAACATGAGAACAGGATCAATCTGGTTTCTGAGAGAGAGAGAGATCTGCTGTGACCTTCAGCTTCAGCTGCAGACACTAGAATGTGCTCACAGGGAAAGGGGGAGGAGGAACATCCTGTCTGTAAATGAGGACTCCCCCTTTTTTTTTTTTTTTTTACTTTGTTGACATGTGAACAATATGCATGCAGATATATAAATCACATCATATTAAACAAACAATAGTTGTTGCAATACATACAGATCAATATGCATTAGGCCAACAGTTACGAATGCTGGTTCATTGATTTATGCCCCGTCACCTTAAACATTTAAGGGTACATTTACACGACTTTGAAATCGACCAAAAAAAGTGCTCAGAAAACTGAGAAGAATAAACATGTGCATCTCTATGTAAAAACCACTTGATGTTCATATGTTCATTCTTTTGGTCATGTTTTAACGACTTAAGGATTACAAAGAAGTCAAGTGACTAAAGGAAGTGAGCCGACCATTCTTCAAGCATTTTCCCCTTGGAATACACTCATATTATTTTATAATACAAGTCAATGGGAAAGCTCAAAGGACTCCCGGAAGACAGCTGGCCTTCTTTTAGATCATTTTTTCCCCTAAAAAAAAGCTTTGTCATTCTGTTCATTACAAATGGATCTAAAAACACCCGCAAATCACCTCAAAATACTCCAAAAAAATCCTCAAAAGATCCAAAAAATGTCAAGAAAATATCAAGAAAAAATGTTTACAAATCGCTTTAGAAAATATCACAAAGTGCGCCAAAAGCCGCTTCAGTAAAAAAAAGAACATTGCTGTTTTCTGAAGGGGTTCCTGGTGGAAAACCTTGTTGGTTTCACCTGCCTGGTAAAAGCGTAGTGTGCACATGCCCTGAGATGCAGCAGAGCTGAGTTTGTCATTTACAACAGTTCATTGCACCATCTTGAATTATTCCTGTAGTTTTTCATAGGGCTGAAGGTAAACCACTCATCCTTTCATCTTCATCATCTATCACCGTATTAAATGCTGTATAATTATTCATAGTAGACGTAACATTTATGCTTTTAACCTATTAATTGTCCTTTTATTAATATGGCACATTAATTATTAATTTCTCCAGTGACACACTCCCTGGGTGACTTTGGATGTATTATTCTTGAATTGTCCCACAGATTTATTTTGTCCTTTCTTTTATTAATCTACAGAACAAGAACTTGGGTGGCTCATTATGGGGCAGATATATGAAACAGTCTAAGAAAACCACAGCCTCTGTTTCCCATAGCAACCAATCACAGCACATCTTTCATTTTTCAAAGGCAATATAAAAAATGAAAGCTGCACTGTGATTGGTTGCATTGAGCTGAAACAACACTTTTCCTTGTAATCCCCTAAATCTTTACCATTGTGGCTAATAAAAGAAATCCCCATATCTATCGTAAACATTAAAAACACATTAAAAAAAAGTATAGAAACCTTCTCTGCCTAAAAATGTGAACTATAATAAATATTGGGGTTTGCCAGGTTCCCATTATGGTGTCTGTTCTTTCACTGGACACTAGAGATGATTCTTCTGAAATTCCATTAGAATTCAATGGACCCAATTTGACCCAAATATTCGATTCTGATCAAATGAATTCGATATGAGTCAAAAGTGCGAGGATTGCTATTCTAAGCCCCCAAAGCCTAGTGTGGGGGGTAAGGGGTTAATCCCTTAGTGACCACCAAATCTTTATACTGATTTAAGATATAGTTGAAAATGTAGCGGCTGTCAGTAGTACATGATCACTGACACCCTGCTGCATCAGCTACGATCGGTTTTGGCACCGACCATGGCTGTATAACCCCTTAGATGCTGCTGTCAGTAATGACAACAGCATCTAGATGGTTAAGAGAGCATTGTGGATCCCTCTTTAATCCCAATGTCATGCTGAATCGTCATTTTGTGGTCCAGGTGCTTGCAATGGCAATCCCCAGCTCCCCAACCGGTCCCATGCTCGCTCCCTGTGGTTATCCAGCGCTGACCACTGAATCCCACATCATTGACACCAATCACACGTAGGGTCCAGTAGTCAGTGCTTGCAGAATGGAGGAAGCCAGCCAGTGTCGGACTGGGGTGCCAAGGACCCAAAAATGTATTGACTGTAGAGGACTGGGGGGTCTGCAATACAAAGATAGGTTATTACACTTGGGGCTATTTAGTTTGGAAAAACGAAGGCTAAGGGGTGATCTTATGTTAATGTATAAATATATGAGGGGACAGTACAAAGACCTTTCTGATGATCTTTTTAATCATAGACCTGAGACAGGGACAAGGGGGCATCCTCTACGTCTGGTGGAAAGAAGGTTTAAGCATAATAACAGACGCGGATTCTTTACTGTAAGAGCAGTGAGACTATGGAACTCTCTGCCGTATGATGTTGTAATGAGTGATTCATTAATTAAATTTAAGAGGGGACTGGATACCTTTCTGGAAAAGTATAATGTTACAGGGTATATACACTAGATTGCTTGATAAGGCGTTGATCCAGGGAACTAGTCTGATTGCCGTATGTGGAGTCGGGAAGGAATTTTTTCCCCAATGTGGAGTTACTCTTTGCCACATGGTTTTTTTTTGCCTTCCTCTGGATCAACATGTTAGGGCATGTTAGGTTAGGATATGGGTTGAACTAGATGGACTTAAAGTCTTCCTTCAACCTTAATAACTATGTAACTATGTAACTATGTAACTATGTATGTGACTTAGATAAAGAGGATTAGTTATAGAATGGGCTTATAGAAAAAACTAATACTATAAAAAATTGAACTTTATTAGATCAGATTAAAAAATCACAAAAACCCAAAAAATCAAAAACAAAAAATCAAAGACTAGGCAGCTAACAAAGAGCCGACCTGCAAAAATATCACATATTGGGTGGGCCTATTAGCCCTGGTAGCCCCTAATGAGCCCTACCTGACAGCTGAGGTTGGCACCCTATTAGACGCAAGTGGCGCCCCCGCTCCACGGCGGCTGGCCCTAGAGACCCTAGAAGTCCCTGCTCAAAGGAACAAGTTACAGATATATATCACTTGGTCGCAGACAGTAAACCACAACAGACACTCCATGGGCTACAATGGCCCAACCGGAAAAACCGCCTGCTACTACCAGTTACTGAGCAGTCCTTATAGTCAGGGTGGGGTAAGGAAGCAGATTGCTACATTACTCAATAACCAAATTTCTACCAACAAACAGATCACAACATGATAATAAATCCAATAAAACCCCAACAAAAAGCATTCCCTAAATAGACCAGTTTATTTTTATTATTTGGCTGAAAGGAAAAGGAAAAAAACAAGAAAATAGAAAAAATTCCCTCCACAGTCCCTATTTAGGGCATCCCTTCCTGCCTGTGGAGGTTGGCACCCTAGATAGATACGCAAAGTGGCGCCCCCGCTCACCGAAGGCTTCCCCTAAACAATACCCTACAGCTCTCCCTTCAAAAGGGTACCAAAGTCCCAATAGAGAATAAAGAATGGGAGGAAAAAAAAAGTAGGAATACTAAAGGAGTTATCGTTAGGTCCTAGTCCCAAAATGGACTGCTAAATGGAGCTGCTCAGTAATCACCCCCTCTATTCATGTTAGTCCATCAGTTTTCTAGAAAAAAACTTTTTGTGGTATAAATTACAAAGTACAGATATAACAGTGCACACTATCATCCAACTTATACACTATGTTCCAAATTATTATGCAAATTACATTTTTCTCGGATTTTCCTAAATGGTCGGTGTAAATGACAGTCAGTCTAATAAAAGTCATCACCCGTTAGAGTATACATAGAGTTTTATTGAAGAAACCTCCCAATGATAACAGTATAATCTCCAAAATGAATAAAAACTCAAAATTCACTGTTCCAAATTATTAGGCACAGTAGTATTTCTAAACATTTGATATGTTTTAAAGAACTGAAAATGCGCATTAGGAGGTCACATTCACTGAACAAAAAAGCTATTTAACTCCAAAACATCCGAACAGGCCAAGTTACATGTTAACATAGGACCCCTTCATTGATATCACCTTCACAATTCTTGCATCTATTGAACTTGTGAGTTTATGGAGAGTTTATGCTTGTATTTCTTTGCATGAAGTCAGAATAGCCTCCCAGAGCTGCTGGTTTGATGTGAACTGCCTCCCACCCTCATAGATCTTTTGTTTGATGATACTCCAAAGGTTCTCTATAGGGTTGAGGTCAGGGGAAGATGGTGGCCGCACCATGAGTTTATCTCCTTTTATGCCCATAGCAGCCAATTACTCAGAGGTATTCATTGTCATGCATGAAGATGATTTTGTTCCTGAAGGCACATTTCTGCTTTTTAGACCATGGAAGAAAGTTGTCAGTCAGAAACTCTATTTACTTTGCTGAGGTCATTTTAACACCTTCAGGAACCTTAAAGGGCCCTACCAGCTGGTTCCCCATGATTCCAGCCCAAAACATGACTCCTCCACCTCCTTGCTGATGTTGCAGCCTTGTTGGGACATGGTGGCCATCCACCAACCATCCACTACTCCATCCATCTGGACCGTCCAGGGTTGCTCGACACTCATCAGTAAACAAGACTGTTTGAAAATTAGTCTTCATGTATGTCTGGGCCCACTGCAACCGTTTCTGCTTGTGAACACTGTTTAGGAGTGGTCGAATAGTAGGTTTATGCACCACAGCAAGCCTTTGAAGGATCCTACACCTTGAGGTTCGAGGGACTCCAGACGCACCAGCAGCTTCAAATAACTGTTTGCTGCTTTGTAATGGTATTTTGGCAGCTGCTCTCTTAATCCAATGAATTTGTCTGGCAGAAAAGTTCCTCACTATGCCTTTATTTGCATGAACTCTGTCTGTGCTCTGTTTCAGTCACAAATCTCATCAGAGTTAGATGATCACTCTTAAGTTTTCGTTAAATATCTAATTTTTTCATACCTTGTCCAAGGCATTGCACTATTTAACGCTTTTCAGCAGCAGAGAGATCCTTTTTATTTCCCATATTGCTTGAAACCTGTGACCTGCATAATAATGTGGAACATCATTTTTGAGTAGTTTTCCTTTAATTAGAATCACCTGGAAAACTAATTATCACATGTGTTTAAGATTGATTTCAGTGATTCATTGAGCCCTGAGACACAATACCATCCACGAGTTTATTTGAAAAACAAAACAATTAAATCTTTATGACACTTAAATCCAATTTGCAGAATAATTTGGAACACAGTGTAGAGACTTATGTCTACTGGACCACCCACATCTCCAATTAATGAGTGTACACACAGCAGCCAGTACGGCATTTAAATAAATCTCCAGTAACAACTATTGCACTTTGCCCATACAGTAGAAAGAGGACCACTATTAGTCTCAGCTTTGATGATAAGCAAATTCAAAATGATCCCCATGGGCAATCTAAGCATTACCCATACTAAACTGTGTGTTGCACCATGCCAGGGGTTCTTAAGTAGTACATGCCCCTGTTAAACGATACTCAATGCAGATCAGCATAAAACATAACACAAAAAGCCAAGACAAAAAAAACTTAGCTTAGATAGATCAAGTCAGCATCGACACGTTTCCCTCCCATCATGCGAGTTCCTCAGGAGGCATAGAGAAAAGTTCCGTGCTCCTCCAGAGCATCAGAAAAATGTTCCTTGGTTGTGCCAAGGACCCACCAGTAATCAAATCCAGGACCCCACTTTTCAGCTACATGCAAATGTGACATTATCCTCAATCACAAATTTCTATAACAATGATCTGGGTAGATTGTTAAATGAACAAGATGCCGCCTTTGTCTGTACATAGTGATTCAAGTACATAGTGCCGAGTACTGCTCATATAAGAGGGTGATGGCTCACTCCTGTACAGCGGCCCACTGGAGGATTCTCCTGTTCTCCCGTCGGCCAGTCCAAGCCTGAAGCCAGCTGAGGATTTGGTGAAGAGCTGCGGCTGCAGGAGAGGTGAGCATAATTGTATTATTTTAACCCCATTTATAAAGGAAATTATGGTGGAAATATAAACAGAATTTTAAGCCAGTGTGAATAGCACCTGAGAGAGGATAAATACAGTGAATAGGAGTTAGCAAGGCTCCATCCGATTCTCATTACTGCAGTGGAACGGCATGTCATTTCATGCTTATACTGCACATTTATGGCAAAGTGCACTATGGGGTTAAACATCAAAGATCATGCTGTGTAATAAGCATAGAATATTCGGGGACGTTGGGACTTCTCCATCGCACTGTGATAATATGGGTAATACAGCAATGTTCCCACCACTACATGGTCATCAGAGGCGTGATCTTCTGATTTTTGTACACATAGCATGCTTGTGGTTACTCATTCTAGACTTCTCTATATGGGTGAGAATTTCATGCTGCTGAACAATCTATAAGTAATTCAGCAGAAAGCAATTATTCAGCTGGATATTCTGGCAGAAACACGTGACGGATGTCGTGCCACAAAATGTCCACACGTCTATTCTCTCAAGTAACTTTGCCAGAGACTAGGGCTGAATAATAGAAAGGCCAAAGAGATGGGCACTGTATGCCTTGTCAGGTGTGACGAGTCTTAGGGTATGCGCTCAGCCTCAATCAATGAAAAAAGTAATGAACACACATACTGCAACGTCAAAACGACTTGCTGTGCACATTTTCCGATTTTGTAACCTCTTTTAACTGTTTCAGGCTTTGAAAGTCTGTGAAGCGGCTAAAAGAAGTGACTTGATCATTCTTCAGGTGACTTCAACTTGGAATCCACCACTATTTTATATATAATATATCAATAAAAACACCGATGGCAAAGTCGCCGCAAGAAAATGAGAAAGAACACGCTTCAGCAAAAACACAGCTGACGTTTTCCTGAAGCGTCTTCCTGTAGCAAAAACTATGCTGGTACGCTGGTGTCTATAAGACACCGTGTGCACATACACTTAGTTATATACACATGCGGCTTTGATTTGTTTTTTTTCTGCATGAAAAATGCAGACTATGGCCAGAAAATAATAGCGGAAATTCTGCACGTTTGTGTTGCGTGTTATGTGTCTTTGCTGATCACTCATTTTTGGCGGAAAAACGCCAATAAAAACAATGAAAGAATTGACATGCTGCATTTTTTTAAATCAAGGAAAAAAAAACACACCGTGTAAATGCAATTTTTTTAAATCTCCTTCTTTGTGCTCTGAATTTAAATTGTGCTGTAACCGACCCAAAAAAATCCAAGGAGGGAAAAAAGCAAAAACGTAAGGTGAAAGCAGAACCCTCTAAAGAGATGTCTAGTTTACAAAACATACCAACATTAATGTCGGGGTTAAAAGGGAAGTTTAAGTCCTGCCACCCAGTCCCATTGATGACCCTGGAGGTCACTTCCAACTCTGAAAGGGAGAAGATACAGATTAGATATTAGAAAAAAAAATTGACAGTGAGGGTGATCAATGAGTGGAACAGGCTGCCACGAGAGGTGGTGAGTTCTCCTTCAATGGAAGTCTTCAGAGGCTAGAAAGACATCTGTCTGAGATGGTTTAGTGAATCCTGCACTGAGCAGGGGGTTGGACAAGATGACCCCGAAGGTCCCTTCCAACTCTAACATTCTATGATTCCATTGGGGAATATTTGCAACCAACCCGGGGCCATCTACTTCTAGGCAGGGTCTGCATAAACTCTGCCCAACATTTGCTGGGACAAGTCCAGAATTTCTCAGGACTGTAAATGACAATTCAGGATAGTCCCACAAAATAACTTACAGTTGCAGGTACGAGAAAATGTTAGCAATTTTACAGTTAGCAGAGGGGGTCCTCTGTTCACCACTAGGCTCGTTTACAAAGAGTTTCTTTTGCTCTGGAGGACCCTTCCTGACCTGCATTGCACTGGGCACTTACTACCAGGTTTCCCCAGAGATTGCAAAGGAATACTGGGGTCCCTACAGGGTGACACTTTGTGATTAGTTTATTGTTGTCAATGACCCTTGCTGAAAATTTGGGATTGTCCAAAGCAGAGAACCATTTTAACTAAAAAAAAAGGGACAACTTTCAGTCTTGCATTATCTGTTTCATAATTAATTAAAAACTGAAATACAAAAAAAAACTGTTTTGTAGCTTCCTTACAAAAAAGCTGAAGGTTTCCACTGACTTGACTATGTGAAACCACAAACTAGCTGATGTCATGCTACCTAGGCTGCGCAAAAGTGCCATGCAATCGTCCACACAGTCAGAACTTCTTCAAAATTTGGCCCTTCTGTCCAAACCTATAATTTTAATACAGTGGTTAAAGGCTTAAGGCTAATGTTACCTTTGCAGTGGATTTGTTATTGCTCATTTGTTTCCTAAATGCAAAATTAAGCATTGCTTGATATAGTCTTCGTTAAAAAAAGTTTTACCATTTTGCCACCGCAGAGTATGTGTAATTCCTTCTCCTAACGAGCTAGTCTACAAATTCACAAAATCTAATAATTTAATAATGCAATATAGCAACCTAATGATTGTGCTGCATAGTACAAAGATTTTGCATTGTAACTTGTACAACCCCTGGCAAAAAATATGGAATCACCAGCCTTGGAGGATGTTCATTCAGTTGTTTAATTTTGTAGAAAAACAGCAGATCACAGACATGGCACAAAACTAGAGTCATTTCAAATGGCAACTTTCTGGCTTTAAGAAACACTAAAAGAAATGAAGAACAAAAAATGTGGTAGTCAGTAATGGTTACTTTTTTTTAACTAAACAGGGGAAAAATTATGGACTCACTCAATTCTGAGGAAATAATTATGGAATCACCCTGTAAATTTTCATACCCAAAAATAACACCTGCATCAAATTAGATCTGCTCGTTGTTCTGCATCTAAAAAGGAGTGATCACACCTCTGAGAGCTGTTGCACCAAGTGGACTGACATGAATCATGGCTCCAACACGAGAGATGTCAAATGAAACAAAGGAGAGGATTATCAAACTCTTAAAAGAGGGTAAATCATCACGCAATGTTGCAAAAGATGTTGGCTGTTCACAGTCAGCTTTGTCTAAAATCTGGACCAAATACAAACAACATGGGAAGATTGTTAAAGGCAAACATGCTGGTAGACCAAGGGAGGCATCAAAGCGTCAAGACCAGAAACTTAAAGCAATATGTCTCCAAAACAGGAAATGCACACCAAATCAAATGAGGAACGAATGGGTGGAAACTGGAGTCAACGTCTGTGACCGAACTGTAAGAAACCGCCTAAAGGAAATGGGATTTACATACAGAAAAGCTAAATGAAAGCCATCATTAACACCTAAACAGAAAAAAAACAAGATTACAATGGGCTAAGGAAAAGCAATCGTGGACTGTGGATGACTGGATGAAAGTCATATTCAGTGATGAATCACAAATCTGCATTGGGCAAGGTGATGATGCTGGAACTTTTGTTTGGTGCCGTTCCAATGAGATTTATAAAGATGACTGCCTGAAGAGAACATGCAAATTTCCACAGTCATTGATGATATGTGGCTGCATGTCAGGTAAATGCACTGGGGAGATGGCTGTCATTACATCTTCAATAAATGCACAAGTTTATGTTGATATTTTGGACTCTTTTCTTATTCCTTCAATTGAAAGGATGTTTGGGGATGATGAAATCATTTTTCAAGATGATAATGCATCCTGCCATAGAGCAAAAGCTGTGCAAACATTCCTTGAAAAAAAGACACATAAGGTCAATGTCATGGCGTGCAAATAGTCCGGATCTCAATCCAATTGAAAATCTTTGGTGGAAGTTGAAGAAAATGGTCCATGACAAGGTTCCAACCTGCAAAGCTGATCTGGCAACAGCTATCAGAGAATGTTGGAGCCAGATTGATGAAGAGTACTGTTTGACACTCATTAAGTCCATGCCTCAGAGACTGCAAGCTGTTATAAAAGCCAGAGGTAGTGCAACAAAATACTAGTGATTAGGGTTGAGCGACTTTTACTTTTTCAGGATCGAGTCGGGTTTCGCGAAACCCAACTTTGTCAAGTGAAATCGGCCGATCATCGGGTGAAATCGGCCGATCATTGCGAAAAGTCGGGGGCCGACTGAAACACGAAACCCAATGCAAGTCAATGGGGAATAAAAGTCGGCAGTGAGTGGAGGACAGGAAAACACCTACAGAGCCCATTTTAATGTCAAAAACATCAATTATTGTTACTTAAGCTTGTCAATCTTAATTAACCTTATAATAATAGTTAGGTTTTGAAAATTGGGGGTCATTTGGTTAAAGTTGTGGGGGGGGGGGCTGGCTCAATTTTTTCTTGGGCCCAGGAAATCTGGAATACGTCACGGCGGTGGAGCAGGGAGAGGTAAGTATTTCAACTTTGCAAATGCTGTGATCCAGAGCAAGCAGGGGGGCCCACTCGTTCGCATTGGCACTGGCACGGGGCCCCTCAAAGTACGGCGTTGTGTTTGACGGCGGGGGCGCCTCCCACCGGCAGTGACACTTTTGCGTACTATGACGGGCCCTGTGACAGTGACGTTGCCAATGAGTATGCCCCCCCACCTGATGAAGGAACCTGCACTTTCATATGCACCTTCCTCTTTGTCCCCGTGTAAGGTGGTATAGTATGCGGGAAGGGGGACCTGACTTTCAGCAGGGTCAGATTCTTGCTGTGTAGAGTGCAAGGGGAATGTAGTGGTCTGGGTCAATGTACCAGCAGACCCATCAAGCAGTGGCTGGGTAATAGGCAGGATGAGGAGGAAACACAGATATAGGCCCAAAATAAAAAAGGAGGCTAAAAGCAGAAAAAAATTGGTAACAGGAGTAAACAGGCAGCATTGCTTTGTTCAGTGGAGGACAACAACAAGCAGCAGCAGAGACTGTTAGTAGGGCCCAACCAAACTAGTAGGGCAAATACAGTTTCAAATTCTAAATACAGGCCGAAAGCCTGTAGATTGAAACTCAGCTTTGTTTCTTTGAGGAAACCAAGAGGCAGCAGCAGATGTCACTAGGCCCAAACCAAGAACCAGGCCAAATGCAGTTTCATATTGTTGATAGAGGCCGAAAGCCTGTAGATTGAAACTCAGCTTTGTTTCTTTGAGGAAACCAAGAGGCAGCAGCAGACGTCACTAGGCCCAAACCAAGAACCAGGCCAAATGCAGTTTCATATTGTTGATAGAGGCCGAAAGCCTGTAGATTGAAACTCAGCTTTGTTTCTTTGAGGAAACCAAGAGGCAGCAGCAGACGTCACTAGGCCCAAACCAAGAACCAGGCCAAATGCAGTTTCATATTGTTGATAGAGGCCGAAAGCCTGTATATTCAAACTCAGCTTTGTTTAGTAGAGGTAGAGTGGGTGCATCCACCTGTCCAGGCAAACGGCACTTGCACAGGTGCTTGCGCCAAGTGGTGACCACGGTCCTGTGGAGGGGAGTCAGCCCATTTAGGGAGGTATAAAAATGGCCTATGGTGGACATTCAGCAGCTGCAAATGGAGGAATTGGCAAAGTCAGTAAGAGGAGGGCAAAAGCGAGTCATTTATCACCCAAGCTACGTGTCAGCAGGGGAAGGTGGGGCAAAAGAATTGGCAATCCATGATTGGTTCATTTTAATGAAGGTTAGATCATCTACATTTTGGGTAGCCAGACGTGTCCTTTTTTCAGTCAGTATTGAACCAGCAGCACTGAAGACTCTTTCTGAAAGCACACTGGCAGCAGGGCAAGCGAGCTCCTGTAATGCATATTCTGGCAATTCAGGCCAGGTGTCTATTTTAGATGCCCAGTAATCAAAGGGGAATGACCTGTGAGGGAGAACATCGATAAGGGATGAAAAATAGTTTGTAACCATACTGGACAAATGCTGTCTCCTGTCACTTTGAATAGATGCAGCAGTCTCTGTTGTGTCAGCGGTCATTGAAAAATCACTCCACAACCTTGTCAGAAAACCCCTCTGTTCAACGCCACTTCTGATTTCGGCACCTCTAGCACCTCTGTCATGTTGCCCCCTACGGCAAGTGTGAGGACCATCACCGCCTCTGTGTGCTGGGAATGCCTGAACCAAACGGTCTACAAGAGTTGCTTGTTTGGTAGCCAATATTTGCTCAAGGTTCTCATGTGGCATGATGTTTTGCATTTTCCCTTTATAGCGTGGATCCAGGAGGCAGGCCAACCAGTAATCGTCATCGGTCATCATTTTGACAATGCGGGGGTCCCTTTTTAGAATACGCAAGGCATACTAAGCCATGTGGGCCAATGTTCCTGGTGTCAATTCACTGGTCCTGCTCGGTTGAGGAGCACTTTCTTGGAAATCCACATCACAAGTGTCCCGCAAGAAACCTGTACCTGACCTTGCAACGCCACCAGTTTCAAGTGGCCCCTGAGAAGCATCCTCCTCCCATACATAGTCATCCCCATCATCCTCCACCTCATCCTCTTCGACCGCCACCTCGTCCTGGACAGTTCCCTGACCAGACAATGGCTGACTGTCATCAAGGATTCCCTCCTCCTCGGCTGCAGACGCCAGCTCCTTGATGTGCGTCAAACTTTGCATCAGCAGACACATAAGTGGGATGCTCATGCTTATGATGGCGTCGTCTGCACTTGCCAGCCGTGTGCATTCCTCGAAACACTGAAGGACTTGACAGAGGTCTTGTAGCTTGGACCACTGCACACCAGACAACTCCATGTCTGCCATCCAACTGCCTGCCCGTGTATGTGTATCCTCCCACAAATACATGACAGCACACCTCTGTTCACACAGCCTCTGAACCACGTGCAGTGTGGAGTTCCACCTTGTTGCAACGTCGATAATTAGGCGGTGCTGTGGAAGATTGAGCGATCGCTGATGGTTCAGCATATGGCTGGAGTGTACGGGCGACCGGCGGATGTGCGAGCAAAGTCTTCGCACCTTCAGGAGCAGGGCTGGTAACTCCGGATAATTTTTAACAAAGCACTGCACCACCAGGTTCAAAGTGTGAGCCAGGCAAGGTATGTGTTTGAGTTGTGAAAGGGCTATGGCAGCCATAAAATTCCTTCCATTATCACTGACTACCTTGCCTGCCTCAAGATGTACACTGCCCAGCCATGACTGAGTTTCTTGCTGCAAGAACTTGGCCAGAACTTCCGCGGTGTGTCTGTTGTCGCCCAAACACTTCATTTCAAACACGGCCTGCTGACGCTTCCCACTAGCTGTTCCGTAATGGGACACCTCGTGTGCAACACTGGCAGCTGCGGATGGAGTGGTCGTGCGACAGCACTCTGTGGATGAGCTTTCGCTTCTGGAGGAGGAGGAGGAGGTGGGGTGGCGAACGTCTACAGCCAACTGTTTCCTAGATCGTGGGCAAGACAGAACTGTCCCACTATTGCTGTCCCCTGTGGACCCTGCATCCACGACATTAACCCAGTGCGCCGTGATGGACACGTAACATCCCTGGCCATGCCTACTGGTCCATGCATCTGTTGTGAGGTGCACCTTCCCACTGACAGACTGCCTCAGTGCATGGACAATGCGGTCTTTGACATGCTGGTGGAGGGCTGGGATGGCTTTTCTCGCAAAGAAGTGGCAACTGGGTAGGTCATAGCGTGGTACTGCATAGGCCATCAGGGCTTTGAAAGCTTCACTTTCAACTAACTGGTAGGGCATCATCTCTAACGAGATAAGTCTGGCAATGTGGGCGTTCAAACCCTGTGTACGCGGATGACAGGATGAGTACTTTCATTTCCTAACAAGAGTCTCTTCTAGGGTGAGCTGGACTGGAGAGCTGCCTATGGTGGAACTAGCGGTGGTGGTGGTTGTGGACATGGCAGATTGAGAGTGAGTTGGTGATGTTGGCCTACATACAGTGCTTCCTACCAATAACCTTCTGACTCCCTGACTGCTTTGGCCTAGCGACGATCCCTCCACATTTGCTGCTGGTGTCCTAACCGGAGGGCTTACAGTGAGGGAAGCAATGTTGCGGTGCTGACTACCTTCATTCAGACCTGGTGCACCAACGGTACGGGACGTTAGGTAGTTAGTCCAGGCTTGCAAGTGCATGCTGTTTAAATGTCTACGCATGCACGTTGTATTTAAATTGTTAAGAATCTTCCCTCTGCTAAAGGTCTTTGAGCATTTTTTACAGATCACTTTTGACTGATCATTGGGATCTTGGTCAAAAAAATGCCACACTGCACTCTTCCTACTATGGAATTCCGTTTCAGGCATTGCACGCTGTGCAACTTTCACAGGATGGCCACGCTGTCCTAAAACTGGTTTTGTCAGACGTTTTTTGCCTGATACGGGCCTGCCAGTTGACAGCTGTTGCGATGTAGATTGGTGCTGCTGTGGATAACCCTCCTCCGCTTCTGAGCTACTGGCAGCGCCACCCTCTTCCCCCAATGGCTGCCAATCTGGGTCAACAACTGGGTCATCTATCACCTCCTCCTCAATGTCATGTGCACCTTCCTCAGTGTCATCGTGTAAGGTGCTATAGCGTTCGGGACAGGGCACCATAGTCTCATCAGGGTCAGATTCTGCTACGTTCACATTAGCGGCGGGCGCCGCAGCGGCGCCGCATGCGTCATGCGCCCCTATATTTAACATGGGGCGCATGGACATGCGTCGCACTTGCGTTTTGCGCCGCATGCGTCGCTGCAGCGTCCGCGTCCGGGCGCAGAGGACGCAGCAAGTTGCATTTTTGCTGCGTCCAAAATCAATTAAAAAAAGGACGCATGCGGCGCAAAACGCAGCGTTGTGCATGTGTTTTGCTGCGTTTTTGTTTGCGTTGTGCGCTGCGGCGCCGACGCTGCGGCGCACAACGCAAATGTGAACGTACCGTAACCCAGGCACAGTATGTGTAAAGAGCTCCATGGAGTAACCTGTTGTGTCGCCTGACGCATCCTTCACTTTTGGTTTGGGAGAAGGACACAAGGAAACGTCTTGTTCCTGACCGGGAGCATCCACTGACGACTGGCTGCTGTGACATTTTGAACTTTGGGAAGAGGAGGCCAAA
Source organism: Ranitomeya variabilis (assembly GCF_051348905.1). Taxonomy (NCBI): domain Eukaryota; kingdom Metazoa; phylum Chordata; class Amphibia; order Anura; family Dendrobatidae; genus Ranitomeya; species Ranitomeya variabilis. The sequence goes on from NC_135237.1 coordinate 519,331,799, forward strand.
GAGCTAGAGGCTGAGTCAGCAAGGAAAGCCAAAACTTTTTCCTGCTGCTCCGGCTTTAAAAGCTGTTTTCCTACTCCCAGGTAAGGGAGCCTTCGAGGCCTTGTGTAGCCAGACGATGACGCTGGCTCAACACCTCCAGCCTTAGGTGCTACTGTGCTTTTGCCACTACCACCAGATGCAGCACCACCATCAGTACCAGGTGACAACCCACGGCCTCTTCCACCAGACTTCCTCATTTTTGGGGGGGAGACACAGAACCACAACTCTGGCCCTGTGGTATAACAGTAAACTATGAATGTGGCAGAAAGTGGCTGCCTGATATATACGACACACTAGCAGTACAGCAGAATATACACTGTGTGCGAATTTTAATCTCCCTTTTTTTGGGGGGGAGACACAGAACCACAACTCTGGCCCAGTGGTATAACAGTAAACTATGAACGTGGCAGAAAGTGGCTGCCTGATATATACGACACACTAACAGTACAGCAGAATATACACTGTGTGCAAATTTTATTCTCCCTTTTTTTGGGGGGGAGACACAGAACCACAACTCTGGCCCAGTGGTATAACACAACACTATGAACGTGCCAGAAAGTGGCTGGAATTATTATTTAAAAAAAAAATAAATAAATATCAAGCTCCCTACAATGAGCTCAGGACAAGTATGGCAGCAATAAAAAGGACTGCTGAACACAAAAATGTGGACAAATAAACAAGATAGGTAACTGTGCAGAAAGGTGCAACAGGAATTTTGCTTTTAAAAAAGCAGTTGGTTTGCACAGCACCGTGCACACAGCTATGCAGCTGCTGCACTAAAATACGACCTCCACTGTCCCTGCACAAAAAGGTGGTGTGGGACAGTGAAAATCGCTCCAGCACAAGCGGTTTGGGGGTTTATATTTCCTCCCTAACTTTGTCCCTGCTTCTGACTAACTGCAGCAACACCTCTCCCTATGCTCAGATCGGCAGAAGTAAGATGGTGGTCGGCGGGAACGCCCCTTTATAGCCCCTGTGACGCCGCAGACAGCAAGCCAATCACTGCCATGCCCTTCTCTAAGATGGTGGGGACCGAGACCTATGTCATCACGCTGCCCACACTCTGCGTCCTCCTTCATTGGATGAAAAACGGTGGTGACAGCGTCATATGAAACGCGACTTTGGCGCTCTGATCGTGTACCGCATGGCCGATCCCACACTAGGATCGGTTCGGGTTTCATGAAACCCGACTTTGCCTAAAAGTCGCCGATTTATGAAAATGACCGATCCGTTTCGCTCAACCCTACTAGTGATGTGTTGGAGTGTTTTTTTGTTTGTTTGTTTTTCATGATTCCATAATTTTTTCCTCAGAATTGAGTGATTCCATAATTTTTCCCCTATGCTTGGTTAAAAAAAAGTAACCATTACTGATTACCACCTTTTTTGTTCTTGATTTCTTTTAGTGTTTCTTAAAGCCAGAAAGTTGCCATTTGAAATGACTCTAGTTTTGTGCCATGTCTGTGATCTGCTTTTTTTCTACAAAATTAAACAACTGAATGAACATTCTCCAAGGCCGGTGATTCCATAATTTTTGCCAGGGGTTGTATATAAAAATTGTTCACATAACAATGCTTTACAGAGCACATATAAAGCTGTTATACAGTGCCATAATGCTGATATACTGTACAGTGCCATAATGCTGCTATACTGTACAGTGCCATAATGCTGCTGTACAGTGCCATAAAAATGCCAACTGAATTACTTCCACTGATAACAAAGTAAGCACTATGTCATGTCAAGTTTTTCTCGTGCTTTTTTATTAACTAATTTAACATGATTTTTTTTACTTTGCAAAGCACATTCAGGTAAACCTTGAGGATTTATTTAATTCCAGAAGGACAGAGGATATCTACCACAACCAGTTGAACATCAATCTGTTTGAACCTCAGTGCACCCCTAAACCGCAGCTCTCTCTTTCCTCCACCTGGATCCCTTTGGCCATATTAATCAGTGTTTTACTTTTCCTTGGTTTAATCTCTACTTTCCTCTTACAAATCAAGTTGCTGCTGATTGCAGAATTCTACCCTGACAAAGACCTAGAGCGGGTCAAGTACCTTCATAACAAGATACAGCAAGAACGGACATTATTGTCATCACCCTCTAAAAGTGGAGAACTCAAGAAAATTATTTCCAAGGTAAGATGTCATTAGTCATTCTTTTTTTATTGAGGACCATATCTGCATTTATCTATAAACACAGAAGTAGGCCTATACCTATAGGGGAACCGGGTGGAAGGGCAACCTTCCTAGACTGAACATTGTGCATCGATATATAGCTCTGGCAAAAAATAAGAGACCACTGCTAAATTTTCAGTTTGTCAGATTTTTCTCTTTATAGGTATATTTTTGAGCAAAATGTAAATTGTTCTTTTATTCTATAAACTACTGACAACATGTCTCCGAAGTTCCAAGCAATACATTTTGTATTTATTTTCTGAAAACGAGAAATGGTCAAATAACAAAAAAATGCATTGCATGCAGACCTCAAATAATGCAAAAAAAAACAAGTTCAAAATCATTTAGAAACAACAATGTTGTAACTCAGGAAGAGTTCAGAAATCAATATTTTGTGGAATAACCATGATTTTTAATCATAGCTTTCATGTGTCTTGGCATGCTTTCCACCAGTCTTTCTCACTGCTTTTGGGTGACCTTATGCCACTCCTGGTACAAAAATTTAAGCAGTTCTTCTTTGTTTGATGGCTTGTGACTATCCATCTTCCTCTTGATTACATTCCAGAGGTTTTCAATGGGGTTCAGGTCTGGAGATTGGGCTGTCCATGACAGGGATTTGATGTGGTGGTCCTTCATGCACACCTTGATTGACCTAGCGGTGTGGCATGGCGCATTGTCCTGCTGGAAAAAACAGTCCTCAGAGATGGGGAACATTGCCTGAGCAAAAGGAATCAACTGTTTTTCTAGGATAACCTTGTATGCGGCTTGATTCATATGTCCTTCGCAAAGATTAACCTGCCCAATTCAAGCCTAGCTGAAGCATCCCCAGATCATCACCGACCCTCCACCAAATTTCACAGTCGGTGCAAAACACTGTGGCTTGTACGCCCCTCCAGGTCTCCGTCCAACCATTAGATGACCAATTGTTGGGCAAAGCTAAAAATTAGACTCATCAGAGAAGATTAACCTACTCCAGTCCTCTATGGTCCAATCCTTATGGTCTTTGGCAAACTTCAGCCTGGTTCTCCTTTGCTTCTCATTGATGAAAGGCTTTTTTCTAGCTTTACATGAGTCCTTCCTCTAGGAGCCTGTTACGAACTGTTCTTGCCGTGCACTTCACCCCAGCTGCCATTTGCCATTCCTTTTGTAGGTCACTTGATGTCATCCTGGGTTGGCTGAGTGACATTCGAATAAGATGACCGTCATCCCGGTCAGTGGGGGGTTGTTTTCGCCCTCTGCCGGTCTGTAGCTTTGTTGTCCCCAATGTCTGCTGCTGGACCTTGTTGTAATGGACTGCCGTCTTAGAAATTTTAAGGATGGAGGCTACGTGACGCTCACTGTATCCCTCTGCTAGTAAAGCCAGAATTGAGACCATCTTTTCCTAATTCAAGACTTTTCTTTTCAACTCCTTTGGCATGGTTAAAAATTATTTTTTAATTCCTATTACTTTTGGGATATAACTAGAACTTGTTTTGCCATCCAGCTTGTCCTATTGCAAGAGGATTGTGAACACCACAGCAGTGTTTTTTATACTGTACTTTCCTTCTTTAAATAAGATTTGGTTCAGGTGATCCCTAGTGATGAGCGAGTAGCATTGTTGCTCTGGTCTCCCCAAGCACGCTCGGGTGATCTCTGAGTATTTGGATGTGCTCGGAGATTTAGTTTTCATTGCCTCAGCTGTATGATTTACGGCTTCTGGACAGCCTGAATACATGTGGGAATTCCCTAACAAACAGGCATTCCTCACATGTATTCAGCCTGTCTAGCAGCCATAAATCATGCAGCTGAAGTGATGAAAACTAATTCTGCAAGCACATCCAAATACTCGGAGATCACCCGAGCATGCAACGAGTATACTCATTCATCACTAGTGATCACCTAATCAGAAGCACATTAAGTAGAATGAGGTGTACTCGGGTTGGAATTCAACTGACACTGGAATGGAATGGCTGTCACACATGTAGAGAAGCTGATGTTTATAAAACTGTGCGGTGGACTCTTAATTTTTGCCAGAGCTGTATGTAGAGATAAATGGAGCTCTTGCACTGCCTCAGAGTTAGAGAGAAAAGTTGCAGCAGAAACTCAAGATTTTTAACTATTTTTCTTTATAGAAAATATTGTGCTTGCTCTACAGAAGTGGTAAAGCCGCAATTATACTGTCTCCATGATAATAGAATTTTAGAATTATAAGCAATTTTTAAGTTGATCTGCCAACAGATTTCACAATTCTAATTGAATACATTCTGAACCCCTTAATGCAATTGTAAGGAACTGGACATACTGCCCACGTTCCCTCTTGAAGAACATGTGTATTGTTAGGTTGTGTAATGTGAACTATGACATGCGTCAGTGGTGTTGGTATTGTGTTCTGCCCAATAGTAAGGAGAGTTAGAATTAACGACTGGGACTAGCCCATAGTGGAAGGGGCTAAGGTGAAGGAACGGGATGTCAGATAGGGCAGACCTAAGGTCTGGACAGTAAGCAGTGCCGCATGATGTGGGTGTCCCCAAGTGAGGGGAGACCAGAACGGTGGTTACAGTGAATCAAAGTAGCGAGGAGAGGAAAACTGAGAGGAAGACAGAGATGTCGAATGGAGATGGGTCCTGGGAGAGGATGCATAGCAGTACGACCCAGAGATTATAACTCAGAGAGGTAATGGGCCAGGGCACGACAGTGATCATGAGACGAAGAGAGTGCCCCAGGTGGGAGTTCCAAGGTGTCAGTAGTAGAAAAGATAAGTACCAGGCATACTAGCAACTTCGTTCCCTTCAGTGGAAAGAAGACGCGGAACGACAGGTTAAGAATAGGACCCTTGTTAACCTGACTAGTACTGAGCTGGGTTGTGGTGAAGGAAAGTGAAGCAGTGGAGATAGAGAGCAAATGAGTAACGAGAATTGAGTTGGGACTGTGTGTGGAAATGCTCCGTATTGTGAAGGAAACGTTCATAAAGATATGTACCCGCTGTCTTATGTATAACTATATATATTATATTATATGTAACACCCACTAAGTTATCATTAAGTAAAAAGGTAATTTTTGACTAGTGGTCTCCCTCATTGAAGTCCTCAACATCTGGTCCTGGCCAACCAATATTCATCAGAGTGCGGGGCCAGGGGCGACCACCACCTCTGCTCCCCCAGTAGCTACGCTATTGGATATGTCCTTCCCAATCTGCTGTCCAGGAAGGAGGATCTGATGCCTCCTGCCCATAACCTGCAGTTGCACAGACACAACAGTCAGCAACCACGTCCAGTTCGTTGTCCCAGCGCAGCGTTCAGTTGTCCCTTATCAGCATATATGTCTGTTCATAAATTGTTAGTTAGATAGGGCATACATATTCGTTAGCACTTTACATTATCCAGTGCTGGACAAAGACCATTCCCGGCTTTTCCAGGCTCCTAAATGAGACTTGTTTCTCTTTATTAAACTGTTGCTTCACTAAAATTTTTAGAAAATTTGGTAAAAAAAAAAAAATACTGGTGGGGTATTGTCCAGTTTCTGTACATTTTAAGCACGTCTAAGAGACTGGGTTAATACACTCCACCGACGTATTCAGGCCGCAGCCTTACACATATTGTAACATGGTCATTGCCATGTTAACTCCTTTACCTGAGATCTGTAGCACTGACTGTCACCTGAGTAATGCACTCCACAGACCTCAACACTCTCTGGGACATATCCTGTAATTACTCCATTGTTGCTCAAAACCATGCAAAAGATACATTCTGCCCGATTGGGTAGTTTCCAGAAGAAGTGCGTAGGCTTGTGCATATTGGTCAATGGCACACCTGTCTCTTTCCCTTGAGGAGGCTGCTTCCAAGTAAAATGAGGCTTGTACATGTTCCTGACATGGGTTTCAAACCTGACAGACTGACCACAATACAGGCCCTCGTTTGCATATACTGTGCTCTGAATTTAATTCTAATGCTTTTGGTGACTGGTAGAATCCAATTTACTGACATTGAGCATACAGCTCCCCCAACTCCTGTATTATATTTACCTTACAGTAGCTTCACCCGCTATGACAGTGGCTCCACTGGGATCCGGTGGCCAAAATGAACTGTGGAGCTCACAAAACTCATAGCAACTCCTGTCCCTCTGAAAATGTGAAGCGGGGGCCGCATAATGACATGGTGGACTTGGTGGTGGTGGCCGGCGATGCGAAAAATTCAAATGGGCATATGGGGAATATGTATTCCACTATCTAGCTAACAATTTTGAATGTGGGAGGAACCTCCCAAATGTAAGCCTGAGAGCTCTAACAAATGTGAAAGGAAAAAATAAAGCCAAAGCGCTTTGTGTGAACATATGCTAAAGGGAGGTATAATTTAAAAAAATAAATTAATTTATTTTTATTTTGCATTATATACATGTAATTATGAAGGAAAAAAATATGTGAGTCAGAAAGGCATGCCGACATCTTCTCCATGCTGTTCCCATTTAGTTTTATGTCATGGATCCCAATGGCTGGGGATCGCACTGGACAAGCAAAATAACATAAATAACGGACGAGCTCTAGGGTGATGGAACCTGGGCTGACCGCTGCCCTACTCCTGACAAACACAACTAGAAATAGCCAGGGAGCGTGCCTACGTTGATTCTAGACGCCACGCGCCAGCCTAAGAGCTAACTAGCACTGCAGAGGAAATAAAGACCTAGCTTGCCTCCAGAGGAATGAACCCCAAAAGGTATAGTTGCCCCCCACATGTATTGACGGTGAAATGAAAGGAAGGCACGCACATAGAGATGAAAATAGATTTAGCAAAATGAGGCCCGCTATAACTAGAAAGCAGATAGATACAAAAGGGGTCTGAGCGGTCAGCAAAAAACCCTAATCAAAAACCATCCTGAGATTACAAGAACCCATGTGCCAACTCATGGCACATGGGGAGAACCTCAGCCCACTAGAGCTACCAGCTAGCATAGAGTCATAATTAGCAAGCTGGACAAAAAACCAAACAACTAAAAAACAGAACTTAGCTTATCCTGAGAGATCTGGGAGCAGGTAGTCAGGAACCAAACTGAGCACATCTGAGTACATTGATAGCCGGCAAGGGAATGACAGAAAAGCCAGGTTAAATAGGAAACACCCAGCCTCTGATGGACAGGTGGAAAGCAGAGACCGCAACCCACCAAAGTCACCCAGTACCAGCCGTAACCACCAGAGGGAGCCCAAAAACAGAATCCACAACAGTTTTAGCTCTTTCCCATCCATTTCAGCCTTTTTCCTATGCCACCAGACCTGTTTGATTGGTCCAACAGAAAAATATTTGGCTTTCCCATTGACTTGCATTGGATTCGTTATTTGGTACGAATACACGGATATTAGAAATTATTGGTGCCGATTTTCCTGAATTTGAATATTTCACTAGTCGCTCATTGCTAAGTCTTATCGTTTTTACAGCAAGGTGAAATGTGCAAAAAGTAAAACCAGAAATTGAATTGCTGGTTATTATTCATTTTGTGTCTGAAAAATCTGAATAAAAAGCGATTAAAAAACATAATGTGCTCCAAAGTGATACTTGGCATGTAAATAAAAAAAGCCCTCACACAGCTCTGTTCATGAAAAAGTTACAGTTCTCAGAATATAGTGACATTTTTTTTTTTATAAAAAAGCATTTTTGCTGTGTGAAAGCAACATAGAAACAAAAATAGATATAAATCTGGTATCGCTGTATTTGCACCAACTCGAAGAATAAAGTCTTCTTGTCACTTATAACGTACGGAGAACCGTGCAAAAAATAAAAATAAGAACTATTCTTGTACTGATGTCTATTTGTTCATTCTACCTCCCAAAAATCGTAATAAGGCTCAGGTTATATTTATCCTGCGCTCTCCACTGAGTGCTTAAGTTGGGGATTTCATGTAAATATAAAAAACTGCAATTTAAACAAAACCTCGACAAAATAAATTTACAATACAAAAATCAGATAGCGCTCTTTTCTTTCCGAGCCCTGCCATGTGCCCAAACAGCAGTTTTTGTACAAATATTGGGTATCACCACATTCTGAAGAAATTGCATTAACAAATTATGGGGTTCATTTTCTCCTGTAATGCATTGTGAAATTTACAAATTTGGAGCTAAAGCAACATTTTAGCTGAAAAAATTTAGTTTTCGTTTTCACATCCATATTGTAAAATGTTCTGTGAAGCACCTAATAGGTTCAACATGCTCAACATAGCCCAGGATGAATTCCTTGATGGGTCTAGTTTCCAAAATGGGTTCACGTGTAAGGGTTTCTTCTGTTTAGGTACCTCAGGGGCTCTGTAAATTACACATAGTGTCTGCAATCTAATCCAGATAAATTTACATTTTAAACTAAATGTCGCGGCTTCCCATCCGAGCCATCTCATGTGTACAAACAGAACTTTTTGACTACATTTGGGGTATCGTCACTCTCAGAAAAAAAGTGGGTAACTGTGGGGTCCATTTTTTTATGTTATCCCATGCAAAAGTGAAACGTTTGGGGCTAAAGCAACATTTTCTTGACAAAAATGAAAATTTTCAATATGACGACCTAATGTTATCAAATTCTGTGTAGTACCTATGGGTTCAAAATGCTCACTATACCCCTGGATAAAAATCTTGTGGGGTGTAGTTTCCAAAATGGAGGTTTCAGGGCTCTGCAAATGCAACATGACACCCTCAATCTAATTCAGCCAAATTTGTGTTCCAAAATTCAAATGGTACTCCTTCCCTTCTGTGCCCTGCAGTTTGTCCACAGGTTTCTGACCACATGTGGGATATCATAAACTGGGTAACACATTTTGTAGTCCATTTTGTCATACTAATTATTGTAAAAGTGCAAAAATTGGGGCTAAAGCAACATTTTAGAGGTAACATTTTATTTATTTATTTTTTCATTTGACTTTGAATTAATTCCGGTGTAGCAACTGAAGGGTTGAAAAAATTCCTGACAATTTTTGAAGTATTTGATGGGTGCAGTATTTAAAATGGCCTTACTTTTGGGAACGTTCTAATATACAGGCCCCTCAAGGTCCATTTAAATCTGAATAGGTCCCTAAGGAAACAGGTCTTGTACATTTCTTGAAAAAAGGATAAATTGCTGCTAAACTTTTAACCTCTCTAACATCCTAAGAAAATAAAATAACTTTTGAAAAATGATGCAGCTGTAAAGTAGACATATAGGAAATGTTTATTATTACTTATATTGTATAGCACGACTAAGGGTACTTTCACATTGTGTTTAGTGGCCCTGTCAGGGCATACGACCGCCCCCATAGCCCAATACGGGGTCTGGCTGTATGAGCCGATGGGGCCCTAGACTGTAATGGTGCTGTGCATTGTTTTCAGGAGCGTACACCTACTGGAGGCGGACGCTCAAACATTGTAGACTGTGTCTGGGTGTCTGCCTTCTGTACGTGTACAGTTCCGAAAATAATGCCCTACAGAGCACACGTTCCCTCTCATGTCACCATTACAGTCTATGGCCCTGCCTGCGCATGCATCCAGACTTTGTTTTGAAGGAGTGGCGAGGGGGACAAATTTATGCCCTGACATGACCAATAAACACAATGTGAATGTATCCAACCTAGTTGAAGGATATCGAAGATGAAAGTTTGAAAATTGTGAATTTTTTAAAATTTTTGCCAAAATTCGGATATTTTCACAAATAAACACAAAACATATCAACCTAAATTTACCACTAACATAAAGTAAAATGGTAAAATGTATCACGAAGAAACAGTCTCAAAATCACTGGGATACATTGAAGTGTTCCAGAGTTATTACCACAGGAAGTGACACTGGTCAAAATCCAAAAATTTGGCCTGGTCAGGAAGTTGAGGATTGGCTCTGTCACTAAGGACTAGTGATGAGCGAGTGTGCTCGTTACTCAAGTTTTCCGAGCATGCTCGGGTGTTCTCCGAGTATTTTGGGCATGCTCGTAGATTTTGTTTGAGTCCCTGCAGCTGCATGATTTGCGGCTGCTAGACAGCCTGAATGCATGTGGGGATTCCCTAACAAACAGGCAATCCCTGCATGTGTTCAGTTTATCTAACAGCCGCAAATCATGCAGCTGCGGGGACACAAACATAATCTATCAGCAAGCCCAAGATACTCGGAGAACACCCGAGCATGGTCGGAAATCTCGAGTACCGAGCACACTCGCTCATCACTACTACGGAGTTAAAGAGAAACTCTCACGTTGGACTTGCAGTCCAACCTGTGGGCAGAAGGGAACAGAGGAAAACAAGCTGAGCAGATTAATAAATAGGTTTATGCAAAAAGTTCAGTATAACTCATAATTTATTCATATAAATCTCTACTTTTTCCATGCGTCCAATGGGTGGTCCTAATTAGTGATTGACAGTATGAGTTTGCATGCCAAGACAACTGTCAATCAAGTGATTTCCATGCACCGCAAGCTGCTTACTTTTCTATTCCATCTGTCAGATGGTTCCTGTTTGGTCACTTTCTAGCCCTAATTCTCTTCTTTTATATGAAACTAGATGGTGGCCCGATTCTAACGCATCGGGTATTCTAGAATATGCTATTGCCCAGCCACGTAGTATATTGCCCAGCCACGTAGTATATTGCCTAGCCACATAGTATACTGCCCAGCCACATAGTATACTGCCCAGTCATGTAGTATATTGGCCAGCTACATAGCATACTGCCCAGTCACGTACTATATTGACCAGCCACATAGTATATAGCACAGCCACGTAGTATATAGCACAGCCACATAGTATACTGCCCAGCCACATATTATACTGGCCAGCCACATAGTATATTGCCCAGTCACATAGTATACTGCCCAGCCACATAGTATACTGCCCAGCCACATAGTATATTGCCCAGCCACATAGTATATTGCCCAGCCACATAGTATACTGCCCAGCAACATAGTATATTGCCCAGCCACGTAGTATATTACCCAGCCACGTAGTATGTTGCCCAGCCACATAGTATACTGCCCAGCCACGTAGTATACTGCCCAGCCACATAGTATATTGCCCAGCCACGTAGTATATTGCCCAGCCACATACTATATTGCCCAGCCACGTAGTATATTGCCCAGCCACGTAGTATATTGCCCAGCCACATAGTATATTGCCCAGCCACGTAGTATACTGCCCAGCCACGTAGTATACTGCCCAGCCACGTAGTATATTGCCCAGCCACATACTATATTGCCCAGCCACGTAGTATATTGCCCAGCCACGTAGTATATTGCCCAGCCACATAGTATACTGCCCAGCCACGTAGTATACTGCCCAGCCACATAGTATATTGCCCAGCCACGTAGTATATTGGCCAGCCACATAGTATACTGCCCAGCCACATAGTATACTGCCTAGTCACGTAGAATATTGGCCAGCCACATAGTATACTGCCCAGTCACGTAGTATATTGCCCAGCCACGTAGTATGCATCATATCCCTGTTAAAAAAAAAAGAATTAAAATAAAAAATAGTTATATACTCACTTCCGGAGCCTCAGGATCGAAGCAGCCGGTTACCGATGCTCGTCGCGCGCTCCGGTCTGAAGATTGCATTGCGGTCTCGCGAGATGATGACGTAGCGGTCTCGCGAGACCGCACGTCATCATCTCGCGAGATCGCAGCATGGACCGGTTACCGGAGCGATGCGAGCAGAGAAGGCCTGTTGTGGATCCGAGGGGCCGACGGACGGTGAGTATATAACGATTTTTTTTTATTATTATTATTTTTAACATTAGATATTTTTACTATTGACGCCACATAGGCAGCATCAATAGTAAAACGTTGGTCACACAGGGTTAATAGCAGCGTTAACCGACCGCGGCATAGCGCGGTCGGTTAACGCTGCCATTAACCCTGTGTGAGTGCTGACTGGAGGGGAGTACGGAGCGGGCAATGACTGCGGGGAGGAAGGAGCGGCCATTTTCTTCCGGACTGTGCTCGTCGCTGTTTGGTCGCGGCAGCCATGACAGGCAGCTGGCGAGACCAATCAGCGAATGAATAACCGTGACAGACAGACAGAAGGACAGACGGAAGTGACCCTTAGACAATTATATAGTAGATTTCAAGTGACACCAAATAGATAGTCAAAACCTTTAATGATGATCTATAATACATCAGTCAAGGGTACATAAAGGACTAATGAGTTTTGCAGAACACAGAGTAAATGATTGAGCAACGTTCCCCATATACATTTGATTTTGGCTTTCAGTGAGGTTTAGTCGAAAGGTATCTTATGTCTATGTCTAACTTACAGGGGTATAGCAACTACAGACATTGATAGAATTTACACAAGATGAGCTCTAAATGTCTTTGGCTCTCAGGATTGAAGTTTAGAACCTCCTCTTCCCAAACAGATCCACACCACGTATTCTCCTGAACCAATCAGAGCTGAAAGTTCTGTAAATGGAAACCATTGGCTCTAGAGGTCGACCACCATCCCGTGACTTAAGTGGGTGCATGTATGAACATTACCCTGTGTTTAGCATCTTTTTTGGCCATTTACTCGTTGGCTGCCCGATGCAATAAAAATCCTTCGATCAGCTTTTCACATGTACCCACATTTTAAAATTGTTGTTTAAAAAGGAGCTGTGACCAGGTCAAAAGTGGCCAAGTTTTGCTGTTTTTATTATTTCTTTTTGTTTTAATTTCACAATACAGTTTTCCGAATTATGGGCTTTTTGATTCTCTGCTAATTTTTATGGTCTTTTCCAAGGGGACGCAGCTCACAGGATTCTTGGGGGACATGTCTTTAGACTGTTATGCATAACTAGATGGTGGCCCGATTCTAACGCATCGGGTATTCTAGCATATGCTATTGCCCAGCCACATAGTATATTGCCCAGCCACGTAGTATATTGCCCAGCCACGTAGTATATTGCCCAGCCACGTAGTATATAGCACAGCCACATAGTATACTGCCCAGCCACATAGTATACTGGCCAGCCACATAGTATATTGCCCAGCCACGTAGTATACTGCCCAGCCACGTAGTATACTGCCCAGTCACATAGTATACTGCCCAGTCACATAGTATACTGCCCAGCCACATAGTATACTGGCCAGCCACATAGTATACTGGCCAGCCACATAGTATACTGCCCAGCAACATAGTATATTGCCCAGCCACATAGTATACTGCCCAGCCACGAAGTATACTGCCCAGCCACATAGTATATTGCCCAGCCATGTAGTATACTGCCCAGTCACATAGTATACTGCCCAGTCACGTAGTATATTGGCCAGCTACATAGTATACTGCCCAGTCACGTAGTATATTGCCCAGCCACATAGTATATTGCCCAGCCACATAGTATATTGCCCAGCCACGTAGTATATTGCCCAGCCACGTAGTATATTGCCCAGCCACGTAGTATATAGCACAGCCACATAGTATACTGCCCAGCCACATAGTATACTGGCCAGCCACATAGTATATTGCCCAGCCACGTAGTATATTGCCCAGCCACGTAGTATATAGCCCAGCCACGTAGTATATAGCACAGCCACATAGTATACTGCCCAGCCACATAGTATACTGGCCAGCCACATAGTATATTGCCCAGCCACATAGTATACTGCCCAGCCACGTAGTATACTGCCCAGCCACATAGTATACTGCCCAGCCACATAGTATACTGCCCAGCCACATAGTATACTGCCCAGCCACATAGTATATTGCCCAGTCACATAGTATACTGCCCAGCCACATAGTATACTGGCCAGCCACGTAGTATATTGCCCAGTCACGTAGTATATTGACCAGCCACATAGTATATTGCCCAGCCACATAGTATATTGCCCAGCCACGTAGTATATTGCCCAGCCACGTAGTATATAGCACAGCCACATAGTATACTGCCCAGCCACATAGTATACTGGCCAGCCACATAGTATATTGCCCAGCCACATAGTATACTGCCCAGCCACGTAGTATACTGCCCAGCCACATAGTATACTGCTCAGCCACATAGAATATTGCCCAGTCACATAGTATACTGCCCAGCCACATAGTATACTGGCCAGCCACGTAGTATATTGCCCAGCCACATAGTATACTGCCCAGCCATGTAGTATACTGCCCAGCCACATAGTATATTGCCCAGCCACATAGTATACTGCCCAGCAGCATAGTATATTGCCCAGCCACGTAGTATATTGCCCAGCCACGTAGTATATTGCCCAGCCACATAGTATACTGCCCAGTCACGTAGTATATTGGCCAGTCACATAGTATACTGCCCAGCCACATAGTATACTGCCTAGTCATGTAGTATATTGGCCAGCCACATAGTATACTGCCCAGTCACGTAGTATATTGCACAGTGACGTAGTATATTGCCCAGCCACATAGTATATTACCCAGTCACGTAGTATATTGCCCAGTCACGTAGTATATTGGCCAGCCACATAGTATACTGCCCAGCCACATAGTATACTGCCTAGTCACGTAGTATATAGCACAGCCACATAGTATACTGCCCAGCCACATAGTATACTGCCCAGTCACGTAGTATATTGGCCAGCCACATAGTATACTGCCCAGCCACATAGTATACTGCCTAGTCACGTAGTATATTGGCCAGCCACATAGTATACTGCCCAGCCACATAGTATACTGCCCAGCCACATAGTATACTGCCTAGTCACGTAGTATATTGGCCAGCCACATAGTATACTGCCCAGCCACATAGTATACTGCCCAGCCACGTAGTATGCATCATATCCCTGTTAAAAAAAAAAGAATTAAAATAAAAAATAGTTATATACTCACCTTCCGGAGCCTCAGGATCGAAGCAGCCGGTTACCGATGCTCGTCGCACGCTCCGGTCTGAAGATTGCATTGCCGTCTCGCGAGATGATGACGTAGCGGTCTCGCGAGATCGCACGTCATCATCTCGCGAGATCGCAGCATGGACCGGTTACCGGAGCGCCGCGAGCAGGGAAGGCCTGTTGTGGATCCGAGGGGCCGACGGACGACGGTGAGTATATAACGATTTTTTTTTTTTATTATTATTATTTTTAACATTAGATATTTTTACTATTGACACCGCCGCATAGGCAGCATCAATAGTAAAACGTTGGTCACACAGGGTTAATAGCAGCGTTAACCGACCGCGGCATAGCACGGTCGGTTAACGCTGCCATTAACCCTGTGTGAGCGCTGACTGGAGGGCAGTACGGAGCGGGCAATGACTGTGGGGAGGAAGGAGCGGCCATTTTCTTCCGGACTGTGCCCGTTGCTGATTGGTCGCGGCAGCCATGACAGGCAGCTGGCGAGACCAATCAGCGAATGAATAACCGTGACAGACAGACAGACAGAAGGACAGACGGAAGTGACCCTTAGACAATTATATAGTAGATTACCGCTTGAGCAGCAACCCCTTGATAAGGATCAAAACATTTCAATTAAATAAAAGGCCATTATTTCTGAAAAAGTATGGTAAAGTTATAAAAAAAACACAAACAAATGAATTTTCAGGGGAGCATCGGGATTAAAACAAAAGCAAAAACTGGTCACTCTTGAAACTGGGTCCCTTGGGGTAAACCCTACAACGTGGCCCAATTTTGTCTACTTTTCAGTATCGCAAGCGCCTCATCCAGCATTTCCAGTAAACATATTCATTAGGAATAATACTTTCTTCTGTCTCTTATAGGTGGATTTCTGGTTTCCGATAATCACAAGAAAGCATTTAATCAAGAATTAGTAATTTGGATGTTTGTCATCTTTTCTTCAGTCACTAGAGGACAAGTTTTTGTTGGAAATTGATCCAAATTAAAATGTACTTCATGATTAGTTTATTCAGTGCTGAAAATTATGAAAAGTGAATTATTCAAATGCTGGGCAGAAAATAAAGAAATTTGTAAATTAGTAGAATTTTTTCTCTTAATCGAACCAATGAGAAACTGTCAATGGGTCATATTTATCAAGCTAAAAGTGGCAGAATTCTAGTGTAGTTTATTATTATTTTTTTAAAAAGCCTGTCTTTCATTACTTACAACTTATTTGCTATGTGTTTCAGACCCTTTCTATGCCTTTCGATTAAGAGGATGTTGCATTGTGTGAAATGGGTGGGGTCTGAAGGAGAATGGGTGTGGTCTGTGTAAGCATTAGTCAATGGTGGTATATATGCCCCAATGTGCTTTGTTTCCATTGTATCACTATGTTTTACAGTGCAACTCAATGGTTAAAGTAGATGTCTCATGAAGATATCCTGGCATTGAAAAGAGGAGGTACCACCACTTAAAACTGCAATTAAGGCCGCCAGCACAGGTTGCTATTTTACCATAAGGTCCCCCCGCACAGGCTGCTATTTTACCATAAGGTCCCCGTACAGGCTGCTATTTTACCATAAGGTCCCCGTACAGGCTGCTATTTTACCATAAGGTCCCCACACAGGCTGCTATTTTACCATAAGGTCCTCGTACAGGCTGCTATTTTACCATAAGGTCCCCCCACACAGGCTGCTATTTTACCATTAGGTCCCCACACATGCTGCTATTTAACCATAAGGTCCCCACACAGGCTGCTATTTTACCATAAGGTCCTCGTACAGGCTGCTATTTTACCATAAGGTCCCCCCACACAGGCTGCTATTTTACCATAAGGTCCTCGTACAGGCTGCTATTTTACCATAAGGTCCTCGTACAGGCTGCTATTTTACCATAAGGTCCCCACACATGCTTCTATTTTACCATAAGGTCCCCACATATGCTGCTATTTTACCATAAGGTCCCCACACATGCTGCTATTTTACCATAAGGTCCCCCCGCACAGGCTGCTATTTTACCATAAGGTCCCCCCGCACAGGCTGCTATTTTACCATAAGGTCCCCACACATGCTGCTATTTTACCATAAGGTCCCCACACAGGCTGCTGTTTTACCATAAGGTCCCCACACATGCTGCTATTTTACCATAAGGTCCCCACACAGGCTGCTATTTTACCATAAGGTCCCCACACAGGCTGCTATTTTACCATAAGGTCCCCCCGCACAGGCTGCTATTTTACCATAAGGTCCCCCCGCACAGGCTGCTATTTTACCATAATGTCCCCCCGCACAGGCTGCTATTTTACCATAAGGTCCCCACACATGCTGCTGTTTTACCACAAGGTCCTCGTACAGGCTGCTATTTTACCATAAGGTCCTCACACATGCTGCTATTTTACCATAAGGTCCCCGTACAGGCTGCTATTTTACCATAAGGTCCCCGCACAGGTTGCTATTTTACCATAAGGTCCCCACACATGCTGCAGTTTTACCACAAGGTCCTCGTACAGGCTGCTATTTTACCATAAGGTCCCCACACATGCTGCTGTTTTACCACAAGGTCCTCGTACAGGCTGCTATTTTACCATAAGGTCCTCACACATGCTGCTATTTTACCACAAGGTCCCTGCACAGGCTGCTGTTTTATCATAAGGTCCCCACACAGGCTGCTATTTAACCATAAGGTCCCCTTACATGCTGCTATTTTACCATAAGGTTCCCCCGCACAGGCTGCTATTTTACCATAAGGTCCCCCCGCACAGTCTGCTATTTTAATATAAGGTCCCCACACAGGCTGCCATTTTACCATAAGGTCCCCCCGTACAGGCTGCTATTTTGCCATAAGGTCCCCCCGCACAGTCTGCTATTTTACCATAAGGTCCCCCCGCACAGTCTGCTATTTTAATATAAGGTCCCCACACAGGCTGCCATTTTACCATAAGGTCCACCCGCACAGGCTGCTATTTTAACATAAGGTCCCCACACATGCTGCTGTTTTACCACAAGGTCCTCGTACAGGCTGCTATTTTACCATAAGGTCCTCACACATGCTGCTGTTTTACCATAAGGTCCCCACACAGGCTGCTATTTAACCATAAGGTCCCCACACAGGCTGCTATTTTACCATAAGGTCCCCCCGCACAGGCTGCTATTTTACAATAAGGTCCCCCCCGCACAGTCTGCTATTTTAATATAATGTCCCCCGCACAGGCTGCCATTTTACCGTAAGGTCCCCCGCACAGGCTGCTATTTTACCGTAAGGTCCCCCGCACAGGCTGCTATTTTACCGTAAGGTCCCTGCACAGGCTGCTATTTTACCGTAAGGTCCCCCGCACAGGCTGCTATTTTAGCATAAGGAGTTTGGTGTGACTACGATAGGCTTGTAACGTGATTGGAAATCTGTTTTATTTTTTCATGAGTATCATAACTGGAAATTTTTGTGGCTTTTAAAAGGGAACTTTATTTCTACATTCAGACTGACACATATATCTCACTTCCTCTTCTCTTCTGAAAAATG
Organism: Ranitomeya variabilis; assembly: GCF_051348905.1. Classification (NCBI taxonomy): domain Eukaryota; kingdom Metazoa; phylum Chordata; class Amphibia; order Anura; family Dendrobatidae; genus Ranitomeya; species Ranitomeya variabilis. Next base: position 519,350,265 of record NC_135237.1, read on the forward strand.
GATCTGCAATAAATTACATGAGGTGACAAAAGTAGAAGATCTTTTTTTAAGCCACACGTGTTTCCAAATATACATTCATGTTGCGCTGGCTCCCGGCCAGTGCTCTGGTCTCAGTGTTTGGCTGCAGTGGTGACATCACACCACTGAGCTCGGCAGCTAAGCTTAGGTTGATGGCACACCATTGCTGAGCTCAGTGATTGGCTATAGCTGTGACGTGTGCTTTTCACGTGATGTTGCTGCTGCAGCCAAAACCCTGAGACTGAAGAGGCGGTGGGAATCCGGCGCAGGACCCTGTGAGGATACGTATGAGTCGCCCTACCAGGGCAGCGGGGTACTCGGTACCGGGTCTGGTCTTAAAGGGGATGTCACGGTGGCTGCGACCTGGTCCGTGGCCCTGGGCGTCCAATTAAAGGGGAAGGTCTTTTAAGGGAATTTGTAATGTCTATGTTCGTGACGCCACCTGTGGTTTTTGGTCAGTGAGGACCGGCGCTGCTTAAAGGGGTCCTCTGGGGTGATGGTATGCAGCAAGATGGTGACACTTCCCACAGGTGAAGCGGGGTCCCCAGAGCTTCCCAAGTGTATGGCAAGATGGTGTAAGCTGATAAATGAGCAAAGAACGAGGACACAGGTTTACAAAGTTTTTACCTGGTTTACTGATGGTAGTAGTAGTCCTCAGTCCAGGGTACCAAGTGCAGGGTAGCTGTAGTCCGGCCGGCTTGGAGGCAATAGAAGATCCCTCTCCCAGGTGAGGTCCGTAAGCCTTTCCTACTTGCGCTGTTTAGTTGGTTAGGTCTCTGCCGCTTGAAGTTCAGTGCAAGTCCCCTCTCTCCTGTCCTAAGACAGATGTCTGTACGATAGGCAGTTTGAGCCTGTTTATAGGGACTCTATCATGCCCCGGGCTCTAAAGTTATTGCTTCACCTCAGACTTGATGCAGGCAATTGACACACAGTCCTATGCCCTCCGGTTCTGTCACGCGTCCTGGAGAACGACACGAACTCGGACTCCCGGTACCTGGTTTCTGCGCTCTGGCTCCTACGGTGTCCTTCCACTGTTCCCCTCCTGAGCCTTTTCCTCCTCTGTGCTTCTTCCCTCTAAGCTCCTCCACTATTCAACTCTCCTTCTGCTTCTCACTCTTTCCAGGGGTAGCAGTTCCCTCGTGGCTGCTTGGCCCCTATGTCTGCTCCAGACATCTTTCTACTCTCTTCTCAGACTCACTACAAACTGACTGGCTCCTCCTCCAGACCAGGATACATAAAGTGTAAGGAAGTTCCCCTGAATCCGGTTCCTGAGCTCCCCCTCCTGGCCTAGATTCAGATGTATTGAATGTGAGTGCCTTACCTGATAGAGAGAATCTCCCTTGCCTCCAAGCGTGACATCACCCTCCCCGAAAGGAAGGCAACATCACTGCAACAACTGGTTCCCTGGGTGTATTATTTAGAGTTTAGGGTCCTGTTTCCTGAAAGTGGACTACCATTTAAGTGGCTAATATTTGTATACTTTTTCATAATGCTTTTAAAGATACACTGATACAGTACAGAGCTACATAGAAGGCACCGAGGTTGAAATAGCACCTCATAGGCCACTCGACAAGACTCCAGTAGTATTAATGACACATGTAGGGTGGGGTCCTTTTACAGATTTAATGCTTCTGTAGCACTGCGTTCTAGATGAAATGTGAAAAATTCAAATGTTATGTGACAAAATCACTGGCAAGGGGAGATATGTTTAGCTGAGGTTAGTGGCTTCAGTGATGCAAAACCCAGGAGTTATTTCCTTCAGCACATTAAGTGTTGCCAGATGTTAACGGCCAATTTATCTAAGGGCTGGGTTTTTTGTGGACAACCATAGAGCAGGTGGGAGGTTGTTCACCTTATCTCCACCCCAGGATGTGGTCTGGGGCTGGCCTTCTGAGGCAGTAGGTGTTCAGTATCTGGAGAGGAAACACTCCAGAGAAGTGGTTGTGCTGGAACTAACTTGCACCATGTGTGTTCTGCTGTGAGAGGGAGGAACCCTGCTATCAGAAAGACTGTGCTTTGTGCTACCATTTTGGTTTGTGTACCTGTTTTTCCTTGAGGGCTGTGTTTGTTTTACTTCACCTTGGTTTATGCCACATATAATAAACCAAAGGAAGTTCTTATAGAGACGGTGTTCCCGTTTCTACCTCCATGTACAGCTGAGTGAGTCGATCTATCACAGTTAATAGAAATAATTTAGAATTAATGTGAATATTTAAGGCTTTTTCCACTTTAGAAAATCCATGTCCATAGACTATTTTTGTTTTTACAACAGTCCTAGCCGAACCAACTATTTGAAAAATAGGCACAAATTCATCACAATTTACACTCACAAAATATGAGTAAAATACTGCAAAAATGAGGCACTACAGTTAAATGCACCAAGTCCATTAAAGAGGTGCTCACTTCTTAATAAACTTGTCATGTAAGGCTACTTTCACACAATGCGTCGTTTTGGAGAAAAAACGCATCCTGCAAAGTTGCCCGCAGGATGCGTTTTTTCTCCATAGGCTTGCATTAGCGACGCATTGCGACGCATTGCCACACGTCGCATCCGTCGTGCGACAGATGCGTCGTGTTTTGGCGGACCGTCGGCACAAAAAACGTTCCATGTAACGTTTTTTGGTGCGTCGTGTCCGCCATTTTCGACCGCACATGCGAGGCCGAAACTCCGCCCCCTCCTCCCCGCAACTCACAATGGGGCAGCGGATGCGTTGAAAAACTGCATCCGCTGCCCCGTTGTGCTTCTATTTCACAGTATGCGTCGGTACGTCGGCCCGACGTACTGCGACGGGCCGACGCTAGTGTGAAAGCAGCCTTACTCCAGCCCTAACTTCACTAAGAATGGTGTTAAGTCCTACTACCTGGAGATCATACACTATTGCATTGAATTGTTGCTGTCACTCTGCTATGCAATGAGGTTTGCCTCTTTTATAAGTTTGTCCTCCCTCTCTCCCTGTCTGCCTCCCCAGCTCTAATGTCAGTAACCCTTTTCTTATTCTTCCTCATTCTGAGTATCTTGAAAATAAGCCATATTCTGGAATCCTAGAATCATAGAATGTTATAGTTGGAAGGGACCTCAAGGTTCATCGTGTCCAACCCCCTGCTCAATGCAGGATTCACTAAACCATCTCAGACAGATGTCCGTCCGGCCTCTGTTTGAAGACTTCCATTGAAGGAGAACTCGCCACCTCTCTTGGCAGCCTGTACCACTCATTGATCACCCTCACTGTCAAAATGTTTTTTTCTAATATCTAATCTGTATTTTCTCCCTTTTAATTTCATTCCATTGCTTCTCGTGTTTCCATGTTTAATTAAGAATTATGGTGATCTTCTACACTGTCACAGCCCTTCAGATAGTTGTAAACAGCTATTAAGTCTCCTCTTAGGCTGGCTTCACACTAGCGTTTTGAGGAGCTGCGGACTTCCTCCATGAAGCCCCGCCCTCGGCCACACCCCGCCTACTTCTGCATGCGGCCGGCATGCGGCCTGCGTACCTATCTTTAACATTAGGTACGCTGGTCATGCCGCTGTATGCGGATGCTTCCGCATGCGTCGTCTTGACGATGCGGCGACCAGCGTAGAACGCAGCTTGTAGCAATTATTTTTTTCTTCGCATCATCAAAACGACGCATGCGGAAGCATCCGCATACAGCGGCACAACCTGCGTTCCTAATGTTAAAGATAGGTACGCAGGCCGCATGCAGAAGTAGGCGGAGCTAGCGGCCGAGGGCGGAGCTTCACAGAGGAAGTCCACAGCCCTCCGCAGCTCCTCAAAACGCTAGTGTGAAACTAGCCTTAGCCTTCTTTTTTGCAAGCTAAACATTCCCATATCCTTTAACCGTTCCTCGTAGGACATACTTTGCAGTCCGCTCACAATTCCGGGTAGCTCATCTATGAACTTGTTCCAGTTTTTAATGTCTTATTGTAGTGCAGCGGTATCCACACTGTGCAGTGATGAGGAAGTGAACCAGCAAAGTTCAAAGCAAAACGTGTTTTAATGTCCAACTCACAGAAATACACAGCACACCATATCCTCTGGATCGCAGCCGGGAAACATATCCTCCAGATTGCAGCCGATAAACACACCAGTCTACCTCCGAGACCGGTTGCCGTGGGTGACTGCACCGCCATGTACGCTGTGGGTGCCAGGCCTTTCTGCTCTTTCCTGTATTGCCTCACACAGGTGGAGCTCTACAGTGCCTTCTGCTCTGCACTCTTGCAAAACAAAAACTGACACACCCAACCCTCTGATTCAGGGCTTTTTACAAGGAACCTGTGGCTGTAGGCCACATGGAAAACCAGACCGGGAAGAAAACAGACTGCCCCACTACCATCCTGTAGTCCATTTCAAAAATAAATTCCCAGCAGGTTTTTTAAATCTGCCTTCAACAAATAGCTTGCCCAAGACCAACACTTACTTTTATTCTGCAATGCAATCACAGCTACGCCTGTGACTGCAATGCACTTCCACGGCCTCAATACACCTCTGTGCGCATCCTGGGGGGGACACATAGCGACCCTTGCATGTGACACCGGTCACTGCCTCACAGTTATTTAAAATGTGCCTAGAACTGGCACAGTATTACAGATGAGGCCTGACCAAGGAGGAGTAGAGGTGGATAATTATTTCATGTGATCTAGACTCTATGCTTCTCTTAATACATCCTAGAACTGTGTTTGCCTTTTTTGCTGCTGCATCACACTGTTGACTCGTGTAGTCTGTGATCTATTAGTATACCCCAGTCTCTTTCACACGTGCTGTTGCTTAGTTATATTCCTCCCATTATACAGATGTAATTTTTTTCTTGCCCAGATGTAGAATCTTGCATTTCTCCCTGTTAAATACCATTTTAATAGCCACTGCCCATTGTTAAATCTTATCCAGATCCTTCTGAATCCTTTCTCTGTCTTCTCTAGGGTTAGCTATCCCTCCTAGTTTTGTATTGTCTGCAAATTTGATAATTTCACCTTCAGTTCTTTTATGTAGATCATTTATGAAAATGTTGAACAACACTAGGGCTAGGACAGAGCCTTGTGGTACCCCGCTTGAAACACTTATCCAATTGGATGTGCAACCATTTATTACTACTCTTTGAGCATGATCACTGAGCTAGTTATGAATCCACCTAACCGTAGCCTTGTCAATCCCATACTTGGTCATTTTTTCAATAAGGACAGTATGAGATCCTTTATTAACTGCTTTGCTGAAGTCGAGATATATCGTATTTTTCGGTCTATAAGACATACCGGACCATAAGATGCACCTAGATTTTAGAGGAGGAAATTAGGAAACAAAATTGAAGCAAACAATGTGGTCAATTCTATACTTAATATCCCTCATCCTGGTATGCATGGCTCCCTTATCTCTATCTTGGTATGCAGGGCCCCATCCTTATCCTGGAATGCAGGGCCTCCATCTCCATCCTGGTATGCATGGCCCCAATCCCTATCCTGGTATGTAGGGTCCCCATCTCCGTCCTGGTATATATGGCCCCATCCTTATCCTGGTATGATTAGCCACATCCCCATCCTGGTATGATTGACCCCCGCCCCATCCCCATCCTGATATGCATGGCCCCATCCTTATCCTGGTATGCATGGCCCCATCATTATCCTGGTATGATTGGCCCCAAACCTTATTCTCGTATGCACGGCCCCATCCTTATCCCCAATCCCTATTGTGGTATGCAGGGCCCCCATATCCATCCTGGTGTGCATGGCCACATCCTTATCTTGGTATGATTGGTATGATTGTCCACCTTCCCCAACCTAATATGCATGGCCACAGCAGAAAAAAAACCAAAACAAAACATTTTTACCTTCCCTGCATGCCCTTGCAGCATCCTGCTGTGGTGCCAGCAGCTGCTTTATGCTTGTAAGCAGCGCATGGCAGTGACGTCACACGCTGCTTACAAGCCACTGAGGACAGCTGCCAGAATACTCACTGTTCTCCATGCTGGGATGTGTGTGTGGAGCACAGTGAGTGTTAATTGCTCTTTAGCAAACACAGTGTCAGCCTCAGCTGCCGGGCTTTCACTTGTGCCGCTACTAAAGGGAAGGAATATTCATTGCATTCCATGCCGATGTGAGTGAAATGCAGTGAATATTTATTGCCTTAAGTAGCCGGCAAGAAACCGGCTGCTGTGGATAATGCTATGCTTGCTATTAAAGAGAAATTAATATTCACTCCTTTCCACTCCCATGGGTTGGAATGGAGTGAATATTCATTTCTCTTTAGCAGTGGGCACAGAAGTTAGCAGCAGCAGCCGGCTCCTGCCTCCTGTGACCCGCAGCTCTGTCGCTGCCGCTTCCCCACCTCCCCACCACAGCCAGATTAGGGACATCTGGACTATAAGATGCACCACCCATTTTCCTCCACATTTTTGGAGGAAAAAAATTGCTTCTTATAGTCCAAAAAATATGATGCTATATCTACCACATTTCCCTGATGCACCCAGTCAGTGATTCCATAATGCAAGGAAATTAGTTTACTTTGGCATGACTTGTTTGCTATAATCCCATTCTGGATCTATAGTTAATTACTGTATTCTTATCCAAGTACTTACATGCATGCTGTTTAATAATTTGTTCAAATATGTTTCCTGTTATCTTCTTACGTGCCTCTGGAGTATAGTCAAGCTATCTGATTAAATCTTTTCATGTGAGTATTGGTACAAAGGTAGACACAGTCAAGAAACAGTGTCTCAAGAGCCATCACATTCGCAGCCTAGTTATGGAGTGAGAATAAATGGTATTTTGTATGCCAGTCTTAATGAGGTTGGGCTTTTGTATTCTGCTTATTGTCAAGTGAAATATTTAAAAAGTAGGGATTGTTGAAAGCCGAGACCATTGTTAATCATTTCCAGTTTTATTTTAAAAAAAGCTTAATCACCACGTAATAAAATGTTCCTGATGTATTCTAATTTGGGTTTTCATTTTTCACCATTTTGGATATTTCTGCTTAATTTTTTCCCCGTTAAAAGGAATAAAAAGAATACTTCCCACAGCTGATCGTTTGCTATAATTGTACCCAGCCAAGCCAATATTTTGGGAGCATTTATCTTTTTTTTACACTTAAATCAGGAGCTCACATTGTATTGTCTAGACTGGATAGAATTGTAACAGTGGATTGTTCTGGTGCCTACAGAAGAGTGAAGCCATGCCACTCCACCTTCGGAAGGCAGCATAGATAGCCATCGGCAATAATGGCTGTCTATGCAAGTCACTCAAAAATCATAGCCAAATGTCATTAATTTCTTGATCATCTATTCTAACCTCTCTCTAAATAATGTGGACACACCACTGATGTCATTATCGTTCATGAGTGTGATCCCACTTTTAGTAAACTTTTGTTAAAGTTTTTTAAAAGTGCATGTACATTTAAAAAAAAATACTGCTACTTGAATTGTGTGCACTGAACAAGTGATACCAATGATGAGGCCAAGTAAAAGCGCACAGATACATGGACAAAAGTATTGGGACACACCTCCTAATCTTTAAATTTTAGCTTTTCATTCAGTCCCGTTGCCACAGGTGCACAAAATCCTGCCCCTCGCCTTGATGTCTGCCTTTACTAACAAAATGGCTGGTGGTAAAGAGGTCACGGTTACCAGTGTGGTCCTGTAATAGGACTTCACTGAAGTCAATTTGTGACATTTTGGAACCGCAGAAACTCAGTCACAAAGTGGACACCATATATAATGACAGACCGGGGTCATCGAATGTTGAGGGTCAAAGGACATAAAAGCTCTGCTGATTCAATAACTGCAGAGTCCAAACATCACATGAAGGCTGTGTGCTGAGAGCCTTATTGCATGGGTATCCACCCTGAGTAGCTACATACAAGCCTTACATCACCAGGCACAATGTCAGACGTCAGATGGGGTGGTATATAGCCCCACCACTGGACTTTGGAGCAATGGAAATGTGTTCTGTATTGTAATCTGGTAGTAAAATGGACGAGTCTGTGGTTTACCCATCTGACTGTATTATTACAATTGTAAAGTTTGGTGGGGTAGGGATAATGCTATGTGTTGTTTTTCTTGAGGAGTTGTCCTATCTCATTTAATTATAGTGAAGGGAAAACTTAATACTTCAGCATACCAGGACATTTTGGACAATTGTAGCTTCCAAAATTGTTGGAAACGGTTTGGAGAAGGCACTTTTCCAGCATCACTATACCCCAATGAAAACAAGGTCCATCAAAGTAGGAAGTGTAGAAGAACATGACCTTCCGCACTGAGCCCAACCCCATACAACACCTTTGGGATGAACTACAATGTAGATTGTGAGCTCGGCCTCTCCTCCAACTTCAGTGTCTCATTTCACAAATGCTCTTCTGGATGAATGGGCAAAAATTCCGACAGACATCTCCAACATCTTGCAGAAAGTCTTCCTAGAAGAGCAGAAGCTGTTATAACTGCAAAATAGGATCCAACTCCTCCAATACTTACAGATTTAGAACAGAATGTTGTAAAAGGTCCTCAAAGTGTAATATGTACTGTAGATGCTCGAATACATTTTTCCATATAATCCACATCTCTATAATATGATTAGTGTTGAGCATTCAGATACCGCAAGTATCGGGTATCGGCCGATATTTGCTGTATCGGAATTCCGATACCGAGTTCCGATATTTTTGTGAAATCGGAATCGGAAGTTCCCAGTGTATGGTTCCCAGGGTCTGGAGGAGAGGAGACTCTCCTTCAGGCCCTGGGATCCATATTAATGTAAAAAATAAAGAATTAAAATAAAAAATATGGATATACTCACCCCTCCGGCGGCCCCTGGACCTTACCGATGTAACCGGCAGCCTCCGTTCCTAAGAATGAGGAGTTTAGGACCTGCGATGACGTTGCGGCTTGTGATTGGTCGCGTGAGCGGTCACATGAGCGGTCACGCGACCAATCACAAGCCGCAACGTCATCGAAGGTCCTAAACTCCTCATTCTTAGGTACGGAGGCTGCCGGTTACATCGGTAAGGTCCAGGGGCCCCCGGAGGGGTGAGTATATCCATATTTTTTATTTTAATTCTTTATTTTTTACATGAATATGGATCCCAGGGCCTGAAGGAGAGTTTCCTCTCCTTCAGACCCTGGGAACCATCCAGGATAGCTTCCGATACTTGTGTCCCATTGACTTGCATTGGTATCGGGTATCGTTATCGGCGATATCCGATATTTTTTGGATATTGGCCGATACTATCCGATACCGATACTTTCAAGTATCGGAAGGTATCGCTCAACACTAAATATGATATGATCCAATAAATCTTTGGTTTTATCTTACCCTTTCCTCTTGGACGTGTTGCTGGATATTTCGTACAATGTAGTATGTTGTCACACGACGGTCACTTAGCACCTACACAGTAGTTTCCAACTTACAGAATCCGCACACATGGTCCCAAACAGAAGTCCTTTTATCATGTTAAAAACAGTTAATGGTGCTGACAATATGAAGGTACAACCCATAGCCGTGCCAATGTAATACTATGCCATTTTTTTTTAGCTTTTCTATACATTACCCTGAAATGTCTAAACCACCAAATCTGTAAATAAAATGTTTTATTAGAAGATGTATTATTTTACTTTTATTGTAGCTTAAAAAAAGCAACGTCCATTGTAAGTAATCAGACAAGACAGTGAGAAATTATATTGTGTAGCAAATATATATTTGCAGCATTTAATATGTACTGTGGCGTTGTTACATCATAGCTCTTGCATATAAAGAACCGCTGTGAACCCTGAAACCTTTGTATATACATTCTGAACCAGATGGTTGATGCCATAGGCTTTTATTTAAATTCCCGGTTAGGGTAAAGTGACTTGTTAGTGCTCCCTGTGGCTCCCAGCAATCAGAACACATTACAAGTCCTTCCTCCATGTAGCAGAGTTGCCTTTGTCATTTAATTGTTTTTTCTCAGTTTCCTAATAAGAAGTCGGGTAAGTTCACACTAGGCGATTTTCAGCGTTTTTATTTTCTGCAGCAAAACCTGATGTCTTGGCAGGAAAGAAGCTGCATAAAAAAGCAGGTTTTCATTGTATTTTTCACTGCGTTTTTTGCTGCGGTTTTGGCTCTTGTGCATGATGATCAAGTTTAGTGCAAAAAATAAAAAAAAAAGTCCTATTCTACAGAATCCGGTTTTGGCACAAAAAATGCAGCAAAGCCTGATACCTGTGTTCTTGATGTGGATTTATCAGACTTTTTGAAAGAAAGAAGTGACATGCTCTATTGTGCAAAAAAAACATGCAAAGCACAAAGTATTAATGACAAAAAAAACAAGCTGTGAGCATGAGATTTCTGAAATCTCATAGACATAGCTGGTACTGTAAAGCGCAGTTGAAAATTTGCATTAAAAAAGTTGAAAAAATGTCTAGTGTGAACTTACCCGTTGAGAAGATCTAAAAGTGCTTCTCACTAAATTAGAATATCATCAAAAAGTTAATTTATTTCAGTTCTTCAATACAAAAGTGAAACTCATATATTACATAGAGTCATTACAGACAGAGTGATCTATTTCAAGTGTTTATTTCTGTTAATGTTGATGATTATGGGTTACAGACAATGAAAACCCAAAAGTCATTATCTCAGTAAATTAGAATTCTTTATAACACCAGCTTGAAAAATGATTTTAAAATCCGAAATGTTGGCCTACTGAGATGTATGTTCAGTAAATGCACTCAATACTTGGTCAGGGCTCCTTTTTCATCAATTACTGCATGAATGCGGCGTGGCATGGAGGCGATCAGCCTGTGGCACTGCTGAGGGGTTATGGAAGCCCAGGTTGCTTTGATAGCAGCCTTCAGCTCGTCTGCCTTGTTGTGTCTGGTGTCTCTCATCTTTCACTTGACAATACTTCATAGATTCTCTATGGGGTTATGGTCAGGCGAGTTTGCTGCCAATCAAGCACAGTGATACTGTTGTTTGTAAACCAGGTATTGGTATTTTTGGCAGTGTGGACAGGTGCCAAGTCCTGCTGGAGAATGAAATTTCCATCTCCAAAAAGCTTGTCGGCAGAGGAAAGCATGAAGTGCTCTCAAATTTCCTGGCAGACAGCTGGGGTGACTTTGGTCTTGATAAAACACAGTGGACCTACACCAGCAGATGACATGGCTCCCCAAACCATCACTGATTGTGGAAACTTCACACTAGACCTCCAGCAGCTTGGATTGTGGCCTCTCCACTCTTCCTCCAGACTCTGGGACCTTGATTTCCAAATGAAATGCAAAATTTACCTTCATCTGAAAACAACACCTTGGACCACTGAGTAACAGTCCAGTTATTTTTCTCCTTGGCCCAGGTAAGACACTTCTGGCATTGTCTATTGGTCATGAGTGGCTGGACACAAGGAATGTGACACTTGTAGTCCATGTCATAGATACCTCTGTGTGTTGTGGCTCTTGAAGCAATGACTCCAGCAGAAGTCCACTCCTTGTGAATCGCCCCCAAATTTTTGAACGGCCTTTTCTTAACAATCCTTTCAAGGCTGCGGTTAAGCAGGTTGCTTGTGCACCTTTTTCTACCACACTTTTTCCTTCCACTCAACTTTCCATTAATATGCTTGGATACAACACTCTGTGAACAGCCAGCTTCTTTAGCAATGTCCTTTTGTGGCTTACCCTCTTCGTGGAGTGTGTCAATGACTGCCTTCTGACCATCTGTCAAGTCAGCAGTCTTCCCCATGATTGTGGAGCCTACTGAAACAGACTAAGGGACCATTTTAAACATTTAGGAAGCCTTTGCAGGTGTTTTTTTGTCGTTTATTCTAATTTACTGAGATAATCACTTTGGGGTGTTCATTGTCTGTAAGCCATTAACAGAAATAAACACTTGAAATAGATCACTCTGTAATTACTCTATATAATATAGAAGTTTCACTTTTTGTATTGAAGAACTGAAATAAATAAACTTTTTGATGATATTCTAATTTAGTGAGAAGCACTTGTAAGTCATACACATTAGATTGCTTGCTTTACCTGTTGATTTTGACAGGAACTGCAGACCATCTAAAGTGTAGAAGGCCTCCTGAATCTGCTCCAACAAAATATGGTGGTTTGGAGAAAGGGATCAGAGATGTTGAATTTGAACACCCAATCCTCTTTTCCCCCAGTGGCTGCATACCCTGCCTCCTCATTTGGAGCACATGCACATTTGGCCAAGTCATATGTATGCAGGGTGAGGAGAGATAGCTCCCGATAGAATAAGAGTTTAGCTGACAGTTGTGTAACAGGTATATTATTATTATTATTATTATTATTTAACGGCCTTCAGCTCGATCTCGAGCCATGGTGACTTGATGGATGAACGCCCTGTAGGAAAATCGATCTTGTGCAAGCCTAGATAGGTCCATCAGGGTCTTATCTTGATAGTATCAAGCCATCGGGTTGCTGGTCTTCCTCTTCGCCTTGTTCTTTCTATTCTTCCGACCATGATGTCCTTCTCCAGTGATTTCTCTCTTCGTATGATTTGTCCAAAGTAGACAAGTCGTAGTTTGGTGATCCTTTCTTCGCGTGACATGTGTGGCTTGATTTATTCCAAAATTGATTTGTTTCTTCTTCTTGCCATCCATGGTATTGATAACATCCTTCTCCAGCACCACATTTCGAAGGCGTCGATTCTTCTTCTGTCTTGTTTCTTTAACAGGTGTAACAGGTATAACCAACTTTTTAAAAAGCCATATATAATAAGTTGCTGCAAATGATAACATTTAGCTTTTCTACCCAGCCCTATGGGAATTAGGAAATAAAAAAAACCCTTATATTATGTGGCTGATAAATTTATACTTATGATATATTTGATACATATCTGGTTGGTTATTATAGCAGATAAAAGCTTCAAACTGCATAAAATATGACATAATGCATGCTCAGTGTCTGGATGACAAATTGCCCATAGGTTTCAAAATAGCTGGCAAGGGTTGCTTTAGTTAAAAGAGCAAGAACAACGACTGATGGGAAACGAGGAAATGTTTAAGTAGTTGTTCTGAGAAAAATAAGAGATGCAGAGTCAACGAATGAAGGAATGACGGCCGATGCGGTATAGTGCACCAGTTTTGTTTAGTTTTTTCGTTTCCAGCTTTGATTGGCGTCATGGATGTATTGTCCTTAGGAAGAAGAAAAGAAACAGAAGCTTTACATAGGCAAAAATAAAAAGATAAACTCAAGACAATAATAAGTAATGACATCTTCTTAGCTCTATGTATTGTATCCGAGAGATGTTTGTAACCACTCTACTCAACGGTGTCCAGAAAGAAGAGAGTTGGGTCGTAATGAGGTTATTGGGCCAAATAATAGCGGTAAATGTAATAGATTCATAGAATGATAGAGTTGGAAGGGACCTCCAGGGTCATCTGGTCCAGGCCCCTGCTCAATGCAGGATTCACTAACCCATCTCAGACAGATATCTGTCCAGCCTCTGTTTGAAGACTTCCATTGAAGGAGAACTCACCACCTCTTGTGGCAGCCTGTTCGACTCATTGATCACCCTCACTGTCATGTCTGGAGAGAATGGAATTATTCACTCCATCATCGCATTTTAGGAGGAACACTGACGATTGTATAAGGTTAAAGGGTTATATGCATCTCAGTCTTTCACAGCTACTCCATCCAGGCTTCGACCACTAAAGCTAGGGAGACGAACTGTGCTACCGTTAACTGTTTCTGTAACTTTTACTCTTGCTGTGCTACGCTGCTTCCATAACTCCTATTTATTTCTATGAGAGTTAGGGAAACCGTTCTGGGATGTTTCCATTTCTCCACCTCCAGTGATTGGAATCTGAATGAATTTGTTCCTGTCTCTGCCATGAAAGGCTGAAATAAGAACATCCCTTTAAAGTGTAAAGGCTCGTTTAAGTGTCTGATTGTTCCACATACGACAAAAATGGAACAAGTATTCTGATCGGTCGTTGATCAGAGTTTGATCAGAGTGTGGTCCGAGCGTCATCTGTTTTTTTTGGTAAGTGGAGAAATAATAATAATAATAAAAAAGAAAATTCTACACCTTCTCCATTCTGATAATTCATGAAAATCTGACCCCACTCGATGTCATCTGAGTCCAGTCCAATTTTTTCACAGACTCATTGACCTGTATTGCCAATTTTTATCTGACCCTCATATCAAAATTGGACACGTCTTGGTGATTTTCCACGGACTCTTTTGTCCTCAAAAAATCATGGACATGTGAATGGACCCCTAGACTATCACAGGCACAAATGGTTTCCGTAAAAAACACAGATAGCACTAGTATGTGAAAGTCGGACGTGTGAATGAGCCCTAACTAAAACTTTATCATGACAGGTATGGTATCGGCTCTGCTGCAGCTCTTGTTTGGAAATGCTAAACCAAGAAACTCAATTGTCATATTACAATCTTCTAATATTAGGTATTTTTATGTTAACTCAGTCAGAATTTATGAAGTTTGAGAAAACTTGTGTAATTTGGGGGTACATTTAGCTTTCCTGGTCATACTAGAAGTCATAAATACATCTTATATTAATGTCATAGTAAATGACGCACCATTTATTTGATCTGGATGACTTCTCCTGTATACGGCTCTCTCTGCACTGGTACTGGTTGACATACCTGAAAAAGAAGGCCTTGGTAAAATACATTGATAGACAAAGTGCTGGCGTACAAAGGAATGGTGATCAGGGCTCAGATTGGAGCCGATTGTGACGTACAGTTATTCATTATGCCAGAGCCTTTGCTGTGTTTAGCTTCACAATAGGGCTGTTTCTTGTAAACTGTATTTATAGGGAATCTGTCAGTAGGTTTTTCATATTTAATCTTAGAACAGCATAACTGTGAGTTGTAGTTTCAATACAATGAGTGTTTTATCAGCAGGAGATTATCACTGCCTGACTAGGTCTCATGTGCAGGCCAGTCCAGCTAATCTGTGTAACCCCACCCCCACCACTGATTGGCAGTTTGCTGACAGTGTATACAGGAAGCTGCCAATCAGTGGTGTTATAGACAGCTTAGCATTCTGAACACTGCAACAATTACAGCAGAGAAAACAGGGATTCTATCAAAACTGCACCAAGCAGTCCAGTAAGTGACACATCGCTGGAACTAGGGTCTCTGCCCCCACATCATGCTCAAATTACATATCAAAGCCTGCACTAGAAACACAGTTA
Source organism: Ranitomeya variabilis (assembly GCF_051348905.1). NCBI lineage: Eukaryota > Metazoa > Chordata > Amphibia > Anura > Dendrobatidae > Ranitomeya > Ranitomeya variabilis. The sequence goes on from NC_135237.1 coordinate 519,365,416, forward strand.
TAAACTTCTCCAAAATTGCTTTACAAAATTGCGCAAATTTGTTTTTTGTTTATATATTTTTTATATTATGATGTATAAAAAAGGAGATAGTAGTCACTGGTGACTTTTTAAGGAAGCAGCTCTATTTCTACTGATGCTAGTTTAATAGTTTTGAAACAAGCTGAATTATTTTGGAGCTTTTTAGTAATATAAATATATCAAATACATTTGCATTGTGTTTCTTCAGTGACGAGCGCTACTACTCCATATGAACATCTGTAGAAATTGTAGCTGCCTTATGCCACCACTAGGGGCAATGTCCTCTGCAGACATATTGACGTGTGCAGGGCCGCCATCAGGGCATTACTGCCCTTACTGCTGTATGGAGCCCAGTAAGCAGCAGTACAGAAGGGTGCCCACAGGTCCGGGGCCTCACTTCTGTGCTTCTACTCATCGGGCCCCTAGAGCTGTGCGTCATCGGGCCCGCGACGCACACATCAGAGCACACATCAATGCACATGTCTGCGTCGGGGCCGAGAGCTGTGCACGGCCGTCTAACCTTGATGGCTGCTCAGCTCCCACTCCCTCCGTGTTCTCTGTACTTCCGGGTCAAGTGTCGCCGCGTGCTTGAAGACGTCAGTGCGCACGTGCCGACATGTACAGGACGCTGGAAGCAGAGCTACGCTGCTGGGGAGCACCTGTGAGGTAAGTATGAAAAACTTTTTGGTTTTCTTTATAAAATGAATTCAATGGGTGAGGGGGAGATGGTAACTGCAAGTGATGAAGTGGGGAGTGTAAGGGAATTACACATGATGGAGTTTGGGGGTTAAAGGAGACTGCACATGATGAAGTGGGGGGAGTGGGGCTGTACATGATGGAGTGGGGGGTAAGGGGAACTGCACATAATGAATAGGGAATGGGGCTGCACATGAAGTGGGGGTAAGGGGGACTGCACATGATGAAGTGGGGGGAGTGGGGCTGTACATGATGGAGTGGGGGGTAAGGGGAACTGCACATAATGAATAGGGAATGGGGCTGCACATGAAGTGGGGGTAAGGGGGACTGCACATGATGAAGTGGGGGAAGGATACTGCACATGATGAAGTGGGGGTAACGGGACTGCACATGAAGTTGGGTGAAGGGGACTGCACATGATGAAGTGTGGAGAGTGGGGCTGCACATGATGAAATGGGGTAAGGTGGACTGCACATGATGAAGTGGGGGGAGAGGGGGCTGCACATGATGAAATGGGGGTAAGGTGGACTGCACATGATGAAGTGCGGGGAGTGGGGCTGCACATGATGAAATGGGGGTAAGGGGGACTGCGCATGATGAAGTGGGGGGAGAGGGGGCTGCACGTGATAAAGTGGGGGTGTAAGGGGGACTGCGCATGATGAAGTTCGGGGGAAGGAGACTGCACATGATGAAGTGTGTCTGAGGGGAGACTGAACATGATGAAATAAAAGGGGGATAGGGGCTGTAAATGATGAAGGGGCACTGCAGATGAAGTGAGTGGGTGATAGGGGACTGCAATGGATGAAGTAAGGGGACTTCAAATTAAAGTGGGGAGACTGCAAATGATGCAGTGGGGGAGGGGATGGGGACTGCAAATGATGAATTCTGTGAGGGACAGCAATTTAATTGAAGGTGGGGGTGGGAAGAGCAAATGATGAATTGAGGGTGGGAAGAGCAAATGATGGTCCAGGAGGAGAATAAATAATTAATTTTGAGGGTGGGGGAGTAAATGATGTATTGAATGTGGGATAGAGCAGTTGATAATGAATAGAGGGTGGGAGAGAAAGACATGAGAATGAATTGGAGTGGGAGGGGCATATAAATATAATGAATCAGGGTTAGGGTTAGAAAAGGAGGTACATAGTGGGGGCGTTGAGGATGAAGTGACTGGCAATGTATTGGGGGAAAGAGTACAGGTGCTAATTAATTTATCTATTAAATGGGGAAAGTGGCTATTGAGGCTATGTGAACACATTCAGGATTTTTCACGTTTTTTCGGCCATTTTCCTCGGCAGTCCGCAATTTTTGTGAACATGCTGAGTTTTTTTCCTCAAAAAAAGCATTGCGGTAAAAAACGCAGCATGTTCATTAATTTTGCAGATTTTTTGCATTTTTGCCGCTATATTATTGCATTGGGAAGCTCCGGAAAAAAGCGAAAAATCTGTGAGAAAAACGAGCAAAAACGTGATAAAAACGCGAAAAAAACGCATGCGGATTTCCTGCAGAAAAAGTCCGGTTTTGTTCAGGAAAATTCTGCAGACATTCCTGAACGTGTGCACATAGCCTAATAGTTAGTGGGCGCACAGTGGCGGATTATAATTTATTTTTGGAATGGTGGGTTGCATAATAACCAATTATATATTAATGGTGGGTGCACGTCTGTATTCAGATGTGTAGTGTAGAAGAAAGGGAAAAAGAGGGGAATGTGCTCTGGAAAAGGTGGTCTAGGTAACTGTGTTATTTTATGCAGCGACAAGTCCTGGCTGGAAGAAGTGTCGGTGATCTGTGCTGGATGAAAAAGAAAAGCAAGGATGAAGGACTTCAGCTAGAGACGTCACTGGTGAGTCAGTGTGTTACCTATACACTGACACCATACACTGTATACTATATACAGAGCTCCTGTGTATAATGTCACTGGTGGTAATATGTGGTCTGGCCATAGTGTAGCAGTATTTGTTCCTTGTATGTGGTATTATTCGGCCACTATAACCCTGATTTTTGCCAAAAAAAAGAGAAAGCAATACATTTTGTTCCATACTGCACTGTGTGAACACGACCTTCTCAGCATTTCTTGTTTTTCAGTAGGTTAATAAAATGGGTAGAAATGTAGTTCTTTGGTGACATCAGTGATTGAAGAAGTAACTAGCATCTCCTTCTACTTGGATTTCAATATTAATCAATAGATGGCCATAAATGCATAAAAAGAAGTACAACAATGAAACGTAGGGCATTCCCATACTTTCCAAAAGTCCTGAAAATTTTATAAACCGGACTGCAAAATGGGGCAGAGTTGCTCAATAGCGGTGGTTTTGGGAGCATTTTCATGGAAGGGGCATTCAGGTCTTAAATTAGGTGTAGTAAATGTTGGTATGTATGCCTTTAAGAAGCTAGGTGCATAATGAGAGGGGGGCGGGGGTTGCCCCATTTAGACCCAGCGGAAGATCCTATGGTACGATTGCAGGCTTTAGAGTTTCGGTATAAGACGAATCCCTTTGGAACCATTCATCACAAGGAATATAATCCAATAAAAATGGAAGATGGAGAGCGCTGGGAACTTTAGTCCGACACTGAAATAATCCCTAACCAATGGCGGATCTCGCTTTGGTGTATTTGTGCCGTCCATGTGTTATAGTTGCTCTGCAATACTATATGTCGCACATCAACAGCTTGCCACGGCGAAACAACTGTTTATCCAAAGTTGTCTGTAATGAGATAAGCCCTTTAAGCCTCCCTCCTGACATTGATCTTCTCTCTTAATCACACTCCATAGGCTTACCTTATCTCTTTTTAATACCCTGCTGTAAACATAGTCAGCAAATGGTTTTCTTGGGATAAATTTGCCGTGGCCGGGTACAGTGTACAGGGCTCCATTTTCATATACAACTCTTCCACCAGCAATGGTGACGAGAGGGACTCCGTGGCAAACCATCCCCTCAAATATATTGAAATTCACAGCTTGATGATGAGTTTTCACCGAAATGGTCCTGCATAAAGAGAAGACCATATATAAAACATTGTACATAACATGTTTCAATATTACCAGGGATGAGCAAACACGTGGAACTTTGGGTTCTGGTACCCTACCCAAACATTGATCCAAAGCACGGTTCTGGTACCAGAACTGTACCCGAACTTGAACCAGAATCCAATGAAAACAATGGAGAATTTTGGGACTGGTCTCTCCCCAACGGACCTCACCCTGAGCTCCGAACATTGCAACGGAGTTCCGGGGAAAGTCCGTATTTGGAGTTTAGCACCGGAAACTAACTGTCCGCTACGAGCACCAAACTTTTAAGTTCGGGTTTGCTCATCTCTAAATATTACTCTTATAAAAATATCATAAGATCAGTAAAATTATATTTATTGCTGCTAAAAGTAGCAGTTTAAAGAGCATATGACGTATAATTTGACAGTGCAGAGGTTTACCTGGTGCCTGAAGGGGCCCAAAGACACCCCTGAAACTTGAAGAGTCACCAGTATTGTAAATGACACATTACAAAGGGCACTCGTCTTACAATGGGCACTCTATTCTGCCAACAGTTATCTCCAGAGATGCACGCTTGGCCGAGCATTCATACCTTTTTAACGGACAGAGGGGAGAAAGTCACTTTGAGACTCCTCTGTCATCTGCTTAGCTGGACTGAAAATAAAAGGACAAGACATTGATATTTCTCATCTTTCTCTTCCCCAACTTGAAATATTGGGGTGAGCAGGAAGGTCCCTAAACATGCCAGAGCCGGAGTGATTGATCAACATCTGTCAGATGTGTAGGTGGTCCTTATAATTTATCATCCTGGTCCTCATAAATTAAATTCTAATCAAGACAGAAGAGTGTTGAATCAATGCATCAAATCTTTTGGAGGATAGATAAAAACACCATTTAAACAATGATTATTGCTCCTTTAGGAACTCCTTTTATCTGCTATTCAACAAAAATCAATACACTAGGTTCAAACAGTCTATGTACAGGAGTGGGGAGCAGATTGGCTCAGACAGCAAACGTCCTGTACACAGATTGTTTGACTATAGTGTACGGATCTTTACTAAGCTGCAGTTAAAAGCAGATTTTAAAGGAGCATGAACTGGGAAGTAAAATAGTGCTGAAGCACAGTGTTTGGGAGAGAAGGAAGCAAAATAAGGTAATTGTCACGTCTGACAGAGGCCACAGATTCAAAAAAGCTACCTCAAGCAGACTTAGAACAAGCAAATCCCTCTGGCAGATTCCAGAGGAAACCCTGACCTTCACCCTTTAATCACTGTACAGGGATCTGGTCTTACAACGGGATCCACTGGATTGCTTCCACAGAAGGGCTGCCTGCTGGAAGAGTGAACCAGAGTCAAGAAGGGTCGCTACGTGGGGCCAATAGATAGTGGTCACATCAGGGACAAAATTGGAAATCAATCAGATGGTCAGTATTCAAGTCAAGGCCAGAAAACAGCAGAAATCAGGAAGACAACAGAGCAGCATGGACTAGAGCTTCAAAATAGGTAAGCAGAACTCACTGACTGGCAGTAGAAGTCAGAGACCCAGGGGTTTAAATAGCAGAAAGGGGTAATCAAAACCAAACAATGAACTCCATACCTGCCTGATCTAATTTCACCAAAATTCCCAGGAGTAAAACAGGACTGACACAGTCACATGTCACCCGAAGCAGAAACAGAAGGAACAGGAACAGGCACACATTACAGTAATGAAGTATATTGCAAAAATTCATAACTTAGAAAAGATGTTCATGGAGGCATGTCTACACGTACAGAAGAAGCGAACATCAATGAACTCAAGTTTTCTTAGTACCATTATTTGATGTATTCTTGCTACACCGAATTGGGGCTTCAAATAGAGAATCAGTAAAGTTTGTGCTCGGTGACAAATATTAACTACGCCCCATTGTTACTTATTCCCCAAAGGCAACTTCTCAGACCAAACTACTTTCCAGACACTCTGATAAATGGTCAGAATACAGCCAGATGGGAATGAACACATTTTGTCCAGGCTTGATAAATCTAGGTCAGTGAGCTTTTTCTGCTTACCTGCTTCTTTGAAATGTTCTAATTTTGCCTTTAACCTTTTCAGATTGCACAAACAGTTTGAAGGGGATTATTGCCACTTCAGACACATTTAGTAATGTTAAACTATCTAATTTATAAGCCATGGTCAAGAGCGGGATAAAGATGCCAGCGGGATGTTCCTGTGTGCACTTTGTCACTTCAGAAGACAGCGAGCTGATGAAACGAGGCAGGAAACGCAGCGAGCGGCTTTACGAGGTTCAAGTCATGCTTTCCGTAACGGTCTACTGAGCAAACTCAACAGCGCCCAATTGTCTGCACACCTCGAACCATTTCATGGACGTGATCAAATAGTTCTGACAAGTCCTGTTAGTCTGAATGCACTCAGTACGGTTGAAAAAAGACAAAAGTTTATCAAGTCCAAAATTCACCTCCAACAGGGGCCACCGTGTACCATTACTAAGCCCTCATTCAGTCGTCCGTGATTCTCATCGTACAGATGTTCATCGGAGTTTTGCATCCAGATTGTATCAGTGTTTGGTCAGTGTTTTTACCATCCGTGATTTCTCACATATGAACAAAAAAATTGCAAAACTTTTCCTATCTATTGCAATGACGGCACATCGATGTCATCCGTCATTTTCACAGATCCATTGAGTTGTATTGGGAATTTTGATCCAAGTCTCAGATCAAAACTTTACATGACTCTGTGATTTTTTATTATTTTTTCATGCAAACACATAGTCCACAAAAAACACAGACATGTGAATAGCGCCATGGACGATACCGGGAAAATGCTCTATCTGTGAAAATGACAGATGCAACACGTATGTGAAAAACAGACGTCTGAATGAGGCTTTAGTCTGCAGTACGTTCAGTCAACAAATTAGTCTACAGTAAAGGCTGTGTTCTATTTTCTGGGGAAAAGAGGGAAAAATTGGACAATCGGAATTTAACTCCCTATGGCACAAAATAGATTGACAAAATGCACACTTACAGTATCTCATCAGAGCGGATGTGTGTTTTGATGTAACAGAGAAGGCTGCAACCGATTGGTGGCCACCTATTGGCTGCAGTGGTCAAATAAGATAACAATGTCACAAGTCCGCTGGAAAACACAGCGAAATCACTGGAACAGCGCTGGTCTGGGAGATGAGTATGTCTTCTTTTTAATGCTATTGAGGGCACTTTAGTAGTTAAAAATGGGTTATCCAGTAGTAGATTACTCTTTTAAAATTGGAAAAACAATCCCCCCATTGTTTCTTTTTATTGTAGACATTGTAGTTGACACACTATTAAGTGTTCTCTTTAGAGCATAATATCTTGTTGTAGATTTTTGGGAGGCGATAAAGAGGAGAGGATAGAGAACGTTAAAATACAGTTTTTTTTACCAAAGCTTTTTGACAAAATATTTTTTTTTCTTTTTGGTTGTTATATTGCAAAAATAAAAAACATGTAAAATCTTTGGAAATGTTATAATATTTATTTAGAAATGTTTATTTATTATTTATTCACTTATTTTGTATAGAAAATTAGTTTATTTTCTGCACCTAGCTAAATGGCATTTTATATATTTATTATCATTTTTTATGGAGTAATAAAAAAGGGGAATCAAGAAGGAGCAAAAACAAAAACCAAAGAGATGAATCATGTAAAGGAGGCGCTTGTGGTGGTTGTGAATAATTTTACCAAAGTTTTTTACAGTTATTATTTTTTTGTTTGTTATATTGCAATAAACAATAAAACATGTTGGCAAAACTAAGGTTAATTATATAAAAGAGATCCTACTGCTCAATTATAATTTATACATTACCATATAAAATTAAGCTAAGAAGAGATGCTGGCTCTCATTGGGGACTGAATGTAACATGTAAGGCCTCATTATATTATATAGTCTATGGGGCTGTCCACATTATGCAGACTACGTGTTCGTGCAAAAATCACGGAGACAAGTCCAACATATCAGATGAAAAGTATCACTACAAGTCTACGGGTGAGTAAAAATCAATATTGCAAAGGACAAGAGAAGCCTTGTAATATAATATTGTGCCCCTAAATATAATGATGTACACTGTGCCAATAGAAAAGGTGCAATACAGCGTGCCTCCTAAAGCAAAGAAATTAGCCACTCTGTACCTACAAAATAAATGCCGTAAGCATACATGGTCTCCTCCATAAAAAATAGCGTTCATTGTCCTGCAAACTGTTTTTTTTGTCCATGTCAGTGGGACAGTAAATAAGCTAAGATCGACTTTTTTAAAGCTGATCTGCACATATTAATAAGATGAAGCTGGCTCGTCCCGGTGGGCCTTTAGCCTCCTCTGGCCAGGTTCCGGCTTCTTCCCCTCTCATCACTGATCTTCGGAAGCCGGGCGGACGTGTTCAGGCTTCAGAGAGGGGCACTGCGCATGATCGGAAGTCTCTGCACTTCCTCTCTCTGAAGCCAACACGTGTCCACCCGGCTTCCGAAGATCAATGATGAGAGGGGAAGAAGCCGTGCACAAAAATTGATACCTTCGTTGAAGGAATCCGATCAATGGTTCTCTTTTAATCATGGTTTTACATTTTCTTCTAATGACATCTTCTGTGCTTCAGGGCGGGCCTGGGGAGGGTTGGGTCATCATCTGCTCCGGCCTCTCCACCTGCCTCCTGTGTTTCAGACACCTGCCTCCGTTTTGAAATTTCAAAGTGTGAGATTCCACGTCCGTTTTTTGGGTCTTCAGCAAAATAGTGCCAGAGTCAGCGCATGCGCAGATTGAGATCGGATTCCTTCAAGAAAGGAACCTGTTAACAGGTTCCCTTTAAGCATGCATACAATTGAATGCAGGGGTAGGAGACCAGGTTAGATGGGAAGCTTTCGAAGCACCAGAGACAATTGCTTCTAGACATTCCTTGATGGTTGGATACAAGGCCTTAAAGCACTACTCCGGCATTTGATTTTTTTAGCGCTGGAGTGGCGCTTCTAATTTAAGGTCCCTGTGTGTAGTCTTATACTTACCTGCTGGCATCTTCACCTTTTATCGGCGCCGCTACAGTCCCATGGCACCATATTGTGATCGCAACTTCTGACTGGCCCGAAGTCAGAAGTAATAGTCAAAAGCTCTCAATACAAGTCTATGAGAGCCAGAACGGGGCAAACACTGGAGGGATCCGGCTGGTCACCAACTGCTGGACACCGATGGGAGGAGTGATGATAGAAAGTGAAGTCGGTGGCAGGTAAGCATGAGACTAAGGGCAGTGACCCTAGATTAGAAGCACCACTCCAGCAGTAAAGTAAAAAAAAATGCTGGAGTGGTGCTTTAAAGGCTAATTTAGATGGACCAAAATTTAAGTAATGAACGAACCTAAGAATGCTTGTACCTGATTATTGGCCCATGATCACCTGACTAATGAGCATACGCTCGTTCGTAGGGTGCGATGATTTCTAAGCAGGCTGGAAAATCATTATTATAAGCAGCATATTGTTGTGTGTAAAGAGGAAATGTGCTGACAAAAGCGATTGTATTCTTTGTGCACAGAACAATTGCTCCGTGCACATAAAAATATAGAAATGCGGCTTGCCTTTAACCGATGGGCAGACCTTTAATTGCCTGGATCGTTATTTGTAAATCTGTCAGTATCCATGTGTATGCATCCTCTCCATATACTTTCTGAGGCCATGGTCACATGTTCAGTATTTGGTCAGTATTTGACATCAGTATTTTCAAGCCAAAACTAGGAGTGGAACAATTAGAGGAAAAGTATAATAGAAACACGTCACCACTTCTGCATTTATCACCCACTCCTGGTTTTGGCTTACAAATACTGAGGTAAAATACTGACCAAATACTGACCGTGAGAACGTGACCTAACAGTGTGCAGCGCCCCAGAGTCCTAGTCGTTGCAGTAATGTTATTCTTCCACCAGGGGGAGTGATATTACGTCTGAAGGCAATAAAGGAGATCTCTTTGCCAGGTATCACAAACCATACACCACACTTCACACTCCAGTCCACCAGGGGGAGCTATGTTCCTATCTATTAGGGCACTCCTCGCATTTAGGTAAAACTGGTGGGCTGGATAGGAAGTTAGTCAGAAGCTGACTGGGCTTCACCCAAGCAGTATCCAGTGAGAAGCTGACTGGGCTTCTCCCAGGCAGCACCTGTCAGGCAGACAGCGGGAAAGAAGGAACATCAAAGAGCTGTAGTCAGAGTAGGTCCCTGACAGGGGTGGGATCCTGTCAGAGGCCTAGACAGAAGGCCACTGAGCTGCGCCTGCCCCACGTGCGGCAGCATCCTAAGGAAGGACACGAAAGAGAATTGTATTGTAGCGGGTGAGAAACTAAGTCATAGCACAAGGAGAAGAAAACCAGAGGGAGTTCTGCCCTGCAAAAGGCTGCCTCCTTCTGAGGTGCAGAAGCCGGTGGCCGGAACACCGAGGGAGCAACAGTCTCTAAGCCTTGCTCCAGAGACCGGCAGGACAGTCAATTCCACGTTAGCTGCCCGACCATATACCCAGGAGGCACGGTGGCAAATTGTGGGGGCTGGGGCGTCGTAGGGTCCCTGTAAAATGCCTCAGGCCACCTGTCATACGGGTTTGTCCTATCCATACCATCTGGGGGACAGAGAGGAAGAAATAACATCTAGAACATCTACAACAGTTGTGAGGACCTTACCGAGAAGCTCAGCAGGGAGGTACTACAACACACAGGTGCTAGAGGAAGGCTACTGATTTCTGCCTGGATAAGGGGACTCTGGATTTGCCTTCGGACCGGCTGGACTCTGCCTGCCCTGTGGTCTGTACCCTGGACTGTGGATGCTGAAGCCTTCAGTAAAGGTAAAGAGACTGCAACCTTGTGTCCTCGTTATTCACTGCGCCTCACACCATCCACCACCTACACTCTGGGAAGCCCTGGGGATACACTTCAACTGTGGGAAGGTATACCATCTAGCTTCCATAACATCACCACAGCGAACCCCTGAGCAGCGTCGGTCACCCTGACCGAATACCACAGGTGGCGTTACGAACACTAAACAAACTTTCCCTTTTATTGGACGTCCCTCAAAGGGCCACGGACCGGGTCGGGCCACCGTGACATCCTCTGAACTGAAGGACCCGGCACTGAGTACCCCATTGCCCTTACGTGGGGGCACTCCAAGTACATTAGCCATCTCTTACTATGATCTTAGCGTGATCCCGATAAACTTTAGTACTAAGGAGATGGATGCTCCTAAAATCTCTTGCTCTTTAATGATAATCAAGATGACTCTGTTAACTCTGTCTCAGCCTATACAGCAAAGCAGAAACAAGAATTACAGAAAACTGCAAAGTTGCAGAATTTTTTAATGAGAATAGTCACTTGAAAAAAAAAACGACATCACTAAAAAATTTAAAAAGAAAATGTTTAAGCAAAAAAAAACTAATTTTCAGATACATGCACTTTAAAGCAAAGAAAAAAAAACAAAAATCAACAGAAACAGTACAAAGGAAGATAACTGGTCACAATGAGCGCTGATGTCCAAACAGATAAATTTGCTGTACATGACAAAACAGACCATTAGACGTGCACAACATCCCTCGTACCTGCACCGCACAACAGTGAAGCTCAAACATAACCTCCCCACCATCTGTCAAAACCAATATGTTTCTGCTGGTTTAGCAGTCATGCCGAATCCATCACAACCAGCTCGTAAGGAGCTCACAACAACCTTGGTCCATTTAATATGCAGACCGTGTGTCATCGCCCTCGGTGCAGCCACATACAAGGTTTAAGCTTCTGTTTCACAATTTACAGAAATATCTTATTGCGCTCCATATCCAGAGTCGGGAATCTTAGGCTAATAATACCTCTACTGACGTGAATGTGACACTAAATATCTCCGGCAGTGTCGGTAATTGTTTGAATTAGCGTGAATGTCTCTACATGACAATAACGCTCATTATATCTCACTGTCAATCCTTTAAATATCTAACCATGTGAAGCGAATGACAGCTTTGTGCCACCGCAACGCTATTCTCAGGCAAGGAAAAAATATTCTAGCAAGAACCAGTCAAGAAAAAAGCTGCATCTAAAATGTTATTTGTATAGGATTAAAAAAAAAAAAGACTGCTTAGTTCCAAAATAGCGCCACACCTATCTGCAGGCTGTTTATGGTATTGCAGCTTAGCCAATGTCATTTCAATAGAGTTGAGTTGCAATACCAGGTAAAACCTATAGAGAACTGTGGGGGGTTAAAAAAAAACAGCCATGTTTATGAGATCAGAAAAGATAATATGGTAAACCAGTGTTTCCAATGGATAGGAGTAAGTAAATACTAGTAATTCTTTAAGAAATTTGCAAAAAACAATGTTAGTATAAACATTACTGATTTTATCTCCTCTTATTGAAGCCGTACTTTGCAGGTAGAACTGAAATACAAATTAATTTTAATCCTAAATCCCGATCTATTTAATGTCATAATCTAATCTATATTTTGATTGAAAATTCCCTATCATTTCCTAACTACACTATAGCTTTTTTTACAACTTTTTTTTTTAATGATGTTTCATTTGCGAATTCCAGTGCATGCTGGAATACTTAAATTAAGTATAATCATGGGGCAGTGGCTGAAGTCACTGCCTCCTCCATGAAATGAAGCATCATTGGTGAAGCTCATTTTAGGTGTTGGGCTTGTGCCTGTTCTGTCACTGTGCAAAGTGCAAAGTGACAGTGCACTCGCTTGCTGGCTCAGACCAGTAGTAACTAGTCAGCAACAGAGCGCACTGTAAGTTTTCAGACAAATACCTGACTTGCACAGACCAGGGCCGTGGGGTGGTGCCGGTCTCTGCATGCCGGGTATTCATTTTACAGCGCGCACTGACAGTGCACTCAGTTCCTGACTATTCGGAGCATGCACTCGGAATCTCAAACAAAGTGACATCAAAAAGGAAGTTGTAAAAAAAAGAAAATAAAAGCAGTTCAGTTAGGAAAATTCAGTTCAGGTAGGAAAATTAATTTGTATGTCGGACCACCCATCAAGAAGACGGATGTGCTGCTGTACTTGTCAGTGGAAAATATTACCTCTATTTATTCCAGTATAGAGGGATGTTACATATGATTTCCAAAATTGATAATCATTATAATATGGTAGATATATAAATAATAAGAATTCCCTATTTCACTGCTTGGTTATATTTTAAGCCTTTCTTGTGTTCATTAAATAAAGCAGTTTTCATAAATCCACATTACAGATGATGAATGTTACATTTCTGGGGAGATCATTCGGTTCCTAAATCCCCGTATATGTTTATGTTATATTGTATATTTCTATTACATAACATAAACAGCAGCTAAAAAGCAGGATACATGGAAAATGCTGGAAACAATATATCAGCAATATATTGAAACATTACAAACATTAGCACAAGAACGATCTTTGAAAAGCTACCAGACAATGCATAAATATCAGCACTATACTATGTAGGATCCAAATAATACCGCCATGTACACAACAGTACAGTAGAGTGACCCCAAATACTACTATACAGTGCTATAGTAAAAGATTACATAAATACGGGCGACACAAAAGGCACAAGTAATATTATTACCGTATATACTGGACATTATCAAAATACTATCACATGGTGGATAATTAACAGGAACATGCGGTATCCAAATAATAACACCATACAGCACTAAATAACAGTCCCCTAGAATATTCACATATAATCACCAGAAGTAAAAAATAACAGTGACACAAACAGTAGAAATAATTCCACTATATGTTGGTTAAGGATGGAGGAATATCCAAAAACAACCATACAATACATAATGAACAGCAACAGAAACCCCATATACATGCTTATAGACCGGGGTAGTGACACAAGCCGTCCACAACCCCCGATCAGATGCTATCAGCTTCGGTCAATATCAGGAAACAGTAGGAGAAAAAAAGGAGCAAACTGATTATATCCAGTACAATCGATCATCTCATTTTATTATTTAATCGAAAAGGTATAGAAAATATCACAACAATACCTAAAGTACCACAAACAGTGCAGATTGCTAATCCCCCACCCACGCCAATCCCCACACCGCCTGATGCGTGTCAATCCCTTAAATAACTATAAAAGTCCAAAGACCGTAAAGGAGGGAGGAACAATACACTCAGGATAAACATCTGAGGATCAGCATACATAAATCAGATGGTTGGAGGAGAAGTAACACCCAACCTATCTTACATACAAAGTGCAGTAATGAGCAATAGGGTATGCAATGCTTACCAACAGATGGGTGGGAACGGGGGGGGTCGGATAGAGGACCCCGACGCGCGTTTCACGGCGACACGGGGCCGCTTTCTCAAGGGAATGCTTCAGAGGTCCCTACAGGACCTTCGAATAGCCCAGTGAATTTGATCACATGGCCAAAAGCGGCCAATCTTGAAGGCATTTGTCGGCGCATGCGTGCTGTGGCCATCAGGTCCTAAACTGTGGGTAAGGCGTCAAGAAGTGCGCACGCGCCGGGGGAAAGGCCCACGGAGCAGTACACACATCATGAAGATGCCCGCCCACAGACAGGACGCAACAGGTCACCGCGCGATGCGCACAGCCACACACAGAAATATGAATATCATCACCTGGGTAACAAAACAATGACTAAGTGGCAGCCAAGAAATATCCGCTGCAGTAACCACCAATCAAAATACATAGCCATCAGTGTATATAACCCGATACAAAAAAAATCATTAAAATACAAAGATTATTAGAATCAACCAAAGTTGCTGTGATGACTGTGATTTTCTCATGTGATGTCGTAGAAATCCGAAATTATGTCACAGGCTTATCCTCAGGTCCATAGAAGGAGCCCAGTAAAAAGTATATAATCATGCGCAATAAATCAGCAGAGTCACAAGCACTAAATGAGCAAAAAAGATTAAAACATAATTAAAAACACGAAACACATATCCGTGGAGATTATATACATGGGGGCTTATGGGAGAAGAAGGCTAAAAAGCCTAGAAACATATATTGAAAGTGCTATAAAAAAGGAGCAAAGCTCAGAGATTCGTTGAGGCCTTTTGGTGTTATGGTATCTAATTGGACAATCCACCTTGTCTCAATTTGTGCGAGGAGTTTCTTATTGTCACCTCCTCTTATACCCGTATGAAGGGCATCAATCCCCCTCACCTTCTACATTCTTGCATCACTGTTGTGATATAATTTAAAATGGCGAGGAATTGTCTTTAGTTCCGAAATATCGGACACTGTCTTGGCCGCGCCAATGTCGCGCGCATGCTCGCGTATCCGTACTCTCAATTCTCTTGTGGTAAGGCCCACATATATCTTAGGGCATGAACAGGTCGCGTAATAGATAACATTAGAAGTACCACAAGAGATACGCTGTCTTATTTTAAATTCTCTAGACCCATCAGATGAGATAAAACCCTGAGACTATCACAGAGCAGCATTTATACGGAGACTTGATTACACACAGGTGGATTCTATTTATCATCATTAGGCATTTAGGACAACATTGGATCATTCAGAGATCCACAATGAACTTCTGGAGGGAGGTTGCTGCACTGAAAGTAAAGGGGCCAAATAATATTGTACGCCCCACTTTTCAGTTTTTGAATTTCCACAAAAATTTAAAATAACCAATAAATTTCGTTCAACTTCACAATTGCGTTTCGCTTGTTGTTGATTCTTCACCAAAAAATTACATTTGGTATCTTTATGTTTGAAGCATGATATGTGGGAAAAGGTTGAAAAGTTCCGGGGGGTTGAATACTTTCGTAGGGCACTGTAAAATGACTACTGATGTAGGAGCCGGTGACCAGACTACCAGTCCATTAGCTCCTCCTTTAGAAAAGAAGCTTTCCCATGGTCCATCAGCCGTCATTGCATTATACAGCTAACAAGACAGGACGGTATGTAATAAAAAACAGGGCTCTATAAAATCCAATATGTAAGGGATGGTGCTGTACATAACAAGAGAGTGCACTGTATAATAAGGGAGGGCAATATAAATAATAAAGGAGGTAATATATACATGTATGTTTGTGTGGCTATATATACGGTATATATATATATTGTTGCCTTAAAAGGAGGGGGCCCAGACATTTCCTGCACAGGGGCCCCAAGCTGTCTGTGTCCGCCCCTGAGTACTGTATACTACTACATCATCAATAACCATGAGATACAGTCCTCCAATAATACTGTTATGCACTGGCTGCATGAACAAGCACTACAGTATGTTCATACTGAAATAACAGTGCCAAAAAGAACAATTAAAAGAAATCTGACAACGGGTTTTGCCCCGCTGGTATTCTATGTGTTTTATCAGCCCCCTAATTCTGTTTTGAATGATCCCCCATTATCACTAAGCACTGCTGTAGTATGTTTAAAATGAAGTTTAATGTACCCGGACGAATCTGGGACCGCTGTCCCTCATTACAACAGCATGCTGGTATCACGCCCACAAAGTCATGATTGACATCCCAACGTGTGCAGAGAGGAGGGGAGTGGGATTTCTTCTTATATCCGGGGAACCAATATTCATGAACTATCCTAAGGATTGGTGATTAACTCTTTCACGTCAGAGCCTGCTTTCACTTTCCTGACCAGGCCAATTTTTACAATTCTAATCACTGTCACTTTATGAGGTTATAACTCTGGAACGCTTCAATGGATCCCACTGATTCTGAGATTGTTTTTGTGTGACATATTGTACTTTATGATAGTGGTAAATTTAGGTCGATATTTTTTGCATTTATTTGGGAAACCATCACCCCTCAAATTGCTCAACAACACATTCAAGGAGTTTATACCCCTTCAGGTGCTTCACAGGAATTAAAGCAACGTGGAAGAAAAAAAATAAATCTTTCTCTCAAAAATGTTACTTTAGCCCCAAATTTTGCATTTTCACACGGGTAACAGGGAAAATGGACCATACAATTTGTTGAGAAATTTCTCCTGAGTATGCCGATATCCCATATGTGGGGGAAAACTACTGATTAGGTGCACGGCAGGGCATCATTTGACTTTTGGAACGCAAAATTGGCTCTGTCGTGTTTGCAGAGCTCCTGGGGTACCTAAACAGAGGAAACCCCCCACATGTTATCCCATTTTGAAAACTACATCCCTCAAGGAATTCAGCTAGATGTATGGTAAGTACCTCAAACACACAGGTGCTTCACAGAATTTTATAACGATGTGCCGTTAAATACAAAAAAACAAATTTTTGCCCCTCTGTAATTAGGACAGTATAAGTCTTAGTGTCCTGTGTGTTGCCTAATGCAGGTAAATTTCCATCAAGCTTTAAATAAGATTTATGTTTGGACTGTTGGACTGAGTTGCTGACACCAGGCGTCTGGCGCGGCTACACACAGACTAGCCTCAATTCTTTGCTGACTTACACTTCTTTCAAATTGTCTAATTGATGCTCCAATAGTGGAGTGATTTCAACTCCAGAATATTCTTCAATTTAATCATGCTGAATTTATGCTTTGCTGACATTTTGTTGACTTAACACGGTACTTTGTTTAAGTGGATTAGATCCTGGCGTGAATCAGATTCCTGGGCTTTGCCGAGCAGAAGTACGTAATGTTACAAATGCTGTTTCACTCGCGATTTTATGGCCCACTTTACATTTTGGAAAAAGGTCATCTAGACTACTTCTCCACTTTAATGCAGAAAAAGTAACTATTAATGTACCACATAACATTTTTTACCAACTAATGCAAAAGTGGAATATTCTTTACGGGGGGGAAAAAAAACTAATTTTGGGGGTTTTGTGTGAAATTTGTTTTTTTTTCTGTTTTTTTTTGGGGTTGCTCCAATACACCCAGAGGAAATAATCATGTATAATTGCAATCATTTTCTGGGGAGAAATATTTCATTTTCTGGAATTATTCCCAGGGTGCCAGTACTTTCGGGATGACTGTATCTATAAGGTTATGGTTATATAATTTGAGTCTATTTATGACTTTTTTTTATGTATTTTGTTTATTATCTGGCATCTACCTTGATATCCACATGGTTGTGGTTTTTGGACACATAATTGTTTTGTGACATTTCCCTGGGTTTATTCTATCTAGCCCATTTGGCGTGAATTACAACAAGAATTACTAGAAGGACCTACTAGGATGCCCTAGGACCAGACATCATTGAGTGGGGTGCCACTTGCGTATTTAGGGTGTCAACCTCCGCAGCCAGAAAGGGTTTTTTTTCTAGGAATACGATCAGGGATATTGAGGATTTCCTGGGCTGTGAATTCTTGGGTTTGATCCCCATTATCGTGTAGGGAGTCCACTTACAGTATAGTTTTGATATATATACTAATATTTGTGGTTTTAAATGGTTGAAATAAAATTTTGTTTTCATAGTAACATTTTCAGTGAACTTTTCATTAGTATTTGTACTCCTTTTATGTTATTTTGGTAATTTTTTTTATACTGTGTGCAGTTTGTGTTTTGAAATCTGATGACAGATTCGCACGAACATCTTAAAGTAAAAGGCTTCTCCCGTAAGGCTGTAAGGTAGATGATGCTGCATCCTGTAGATAGCAATGCGAAGATCAGCCACAGTCCATATTATACATAGGTGCACAAAAGGAGACAGTAAACAAGTACATCAGCTGTCCGTGTGCTAAGCTCGACGCGTTTCGCCTTTAGTAGGTTCATCAGGCGTGCTGCATTGATAAGGCACCGCTTGGCACATGGAGAAGATATCCTTCAGAATCGCATGCATAGACTATGGAGTGCGCCCAGTTAACATAACTAGTTACCAGAAATGAGAAAAACTGTGTGCGCTCCAGTGTCCGTTCCAACCCAGAAATAGTCATGCGCTTCAATCTGCGTTCCACCATAAGCGCATGTTTTTTTTCTAGGGATACCGTGACCGTCAGAGGTATTGAGGATTCCCTGGGCTGTGAATTTTTGGGTTTGAGCACCATTATCATGTATTGTGTCCACTTACGTTATACTTTTGATTTATATATATACATGGATTCTAATATTTGTGGTTCTAATGGTTAGTAGTCCAGTTTTCGGTGAACTTTGCCTACAGTAGTAAATAGAGCTCTTACACCTAATGAGGCTGGTGTTCTTACTATGAAAATCCTTGAATGGATGTAAAATCCTAAAATAAAAATAGGCTAGAGCCATAAAGTGCTCAATTTAGTATTAGACAGGGAAACTTTGCAGAGTTATTTTTACGTGGAATTGCTAAGTAAGTACACCAGCTTCTTCTGGTCTACCAGATCCATTTAATAAAGTATGTAATTTGTATTGTAAAATCTGGAGACACATGCCCTTTCAGTATTGGCTTTTGGTCTCTGCTGAGCATCCCTGACACTGTTCTAAAGGTCCTTGTTATCAGGCGATGGCGCTCATATATCAGTGATATAACTCATCTTATATTGTAATACAGAAAAACATTTTTTAATGCCTTTACCTTGTAGCTTCTGGATCCCAGATAACAACATCTGCATCGGAGCCTTTCGCTATTTTCCCCTTCCTCGGATATATGTTGAAAATCCTCGCGGCATTGGAGCTCGTGACAGCTACAAATCTGTTCTCATCCATGACACCACTGTGCTGAAGGGCAAAAGAAAAAGTATAAAACTCCAGGACTGTAATATTGTTACCTAACCCCATGAATATAGTTATAGTGGGTGAAGTGGTAGCATTCTCACCCTGGCCCTGGTGCCTGAGGGGGTCCCTCTGCCACATAAGACACCAGTGTTATAAATGGCTTATGGTAGGTATGGTCCCTTTTGCAAATTTTATATCGGTACTGCAAAGCTTTAAGTTATATTTCTGCCAAAATCGATAGATTATCTTCAACATTTTGTCAATAAATTAAATATTCTTTCTATTGCTAGCCCATTCAATGCTGTGTGAGGAACTAGCCACCGCTTTCTATAGACCTCAATAGCAACAGTGACATCTACAGGATAGGGTTGGGTACTGCACTATAGAAAAAGTTCCATAATTGTGGAGGAGGCACAAATAACTTCTAAAAATGACATTATAACTATATGATTGATATATTGAAAAGCAGAAAAAGATAAAAACAAATATTTATCTATCTATATATATATATATATATATATATATATATAAAAAACAACAAGTGTGTGTGTGTATATATATCGACGATGATGTCAAAATGGTTGCCATGGCGATGAAGATGTCATAAAGGTTGCCATGGCGAAGATTATGTCATAATAGGTTGCAATGGTGATGATGATGTCATAATAGGTTGTAATGGTGATGGTTATGTTATAATGGTTGCCATGGTGACGATGATGTCATAATAAGTTGCCATGGCGACGATAATTCCAGAATGGTTGCCATGGTGACGATGATGTCATAATGGTTGTCATGGCGATGATGTCATAATGGATATATGGGCACAGAACTATAGGATGGAGGATGTGTGATGGGTATATGGGCACGGGACTATGGGATGGAGGATATATATGATGGGTATATGTGCACGGGACTATGGAATGGAGGATGTGTGATGGGTATATGGGCATGGGACTATGGGATGGAGGATATGTATGATGGTATATGGGCACGGGACTATGGGATGGAGGATGTGTGATGGGTATATGGGCAGGGGACTGTAGGATGGAGAATATGTATGATGGGAATATGGGCACCAGTAGCGTAGCTCCCGGGGGGGCAGAGGGGGCCATCGCCCTGGGCCCAGTGCTCAGAGAGGGCCCACCCGGAGCTACGCTAATGTAACAGCAGCGTGCCAGTACTGTTACATTCTGCAGCAGAGCAGGGAGAATTGATCTCCCTGCTCTGCCGCCCGCCCGCTATGGGGCCCCTGAGCAGGCGGGGGGGGGGCCCGATGCCAGCAGTGGGCCCCCCGCCTGTCACCCCAAGGTCAGTTGTTTCGGCATTTAGCAGATACTGCTGACCGAATTGATGAGGGAAGGAGCGCTACACTCCTTCTCCCGTCATCCCCCTCTCAGCATCCGACGATGCCGACACTGACAGTGGGTGCTATGACGTCACCACCTGACACTCGCTGTCAGGAGATGAGCAGGAGCTCGGAGCACCACTGGAACAAGGAGGAAGAGAGGTGAGTATTTATTGTTTTTTCTATGGGGGGCTGCCTTATACTACAGGGTCTGCCTATGGGGTGCTGCCTTATACTACAGGATCTGTCTATGGGGGTGCTGCCTTATACTACAGGATCTGCCTATGGGGGTGCTGCCTTATACTACAGGGTCTGCCTATGGGGGTGCTGCCTTATACTACAGGGTCTACCTATGGGGGTGCTGCCTTATACTACAGGGTCTGCCAATGGGGTGCTGCCTTATACTACAGGGTCTGCCAATGGGGTGCTGCCTTATACTACAGGGTCTGCCAATGGGGTGCTGCCTTATTCTACAGGATCTGGCTATGGGGGTGCTGCCTTATACTACAGGGTCTGCCTATGGGGGTGCTGCCTTATACTACAGGGTCTGCCTATGGGGGTGCTGCCTTATACAACAGGGTCTGCCTATGGGGGTGTTGCCTTATACTACAGGGTCAGCCAATGGGATGCTGCCTTATACTACAGTGTCTGTCTATGGAGGTGCTGCCTTATACTACATGGTCTGCCTATGGGGTGCTGCCTTATACTACAGTATCTGCCTATGGGGAGCTGTCTTATACTACAGGGTCTGCCTTTGGGGTGCTGCCTTATACTACAGAGTCTGCCTATGGGGTGCTGTCTTATACTACATGGTCTGCCTATGGGGTGCTGTCTTATACTACAGTGTCTGCCTATGGGGTGCTGTCTTATACTACAGCGTCTGCCTATGGGGTGCTGTCTTATACTACAGCGTCTGCCTATGGGGTGATGCCTTATACTACAGAGTCTGCCTATGGAGTTCTGTTTTGTGCTATAGAGTCTGCCCATGGGTGCTGCCTTGTGCTATAGAGTCTGCCTATGGGGAATGCGTTATACTATACAGGCCTATGGGGAGTGCATTATACTATATTTAGGACGATCTGGTGCAAACAGTTTGGAGGCTACTAAGGGGTCAGTATACTGTGTATAAGAGAGCATCATACTGTGTATAGGGGAGATGTACAGGGGGAGACTTGGGATATTATTAAATGTAAAGTGGGCACTCATTGTTATAGGGGAACTCAGGTTACTGTGACTGTCAAAGGGGCACACAGGGCAATATTACTTTCTAGGGGGAAAAATGTGGGCACTGTTTTCTAGGGCACTTGCCCCCGGCATTAGAATATTATAGAGGGGTGCTTTAGAATTTAGAGGGCTCTGAGAACCACACAGCAGGTGCAGTAATAGGGACACATACAGCAGCAGCGGCTCAGTATTGGGGTATCAGGTGCAGTAATAGGGACACATACAGCAGCAGCGGCTCAGTATTGGGGTATCAGGGGCAGTAATAGGGACACATACAGCAGCAGCGGCTCAGTATTGGGGTATCAGGTGCAGTAATAGGGACACATACAGCAGCAGCGGCTCAGTATTGGGGTATCAGGGGCAGTAATAGGGACACTTACAGCAGCAGCGGCTCAATATTGGGGTAGCAGGTGTAGTAATAAGGTCACATACGGCAGCAGCGGCTCAGTATTGGGGTATCAGCAGGATGAGGAGTTTGTGCAGGTTGGAAATAGATGGTGATGGGGCTTGAATATGAGAAGTGAAACGTGTCTTTGTTGTATTCTCTGCAGACGAGTTGTACTGGAAGAAGTTGTCGTGTCGGTCTGGGCCAGATGGAAAAGATAGGATAGGTGAACGACTCCATCAGAAAGAACGTCAGCGGTAAGTCATTATCTGTAACTGTGGTGTGATCTCTTATATGTTCTGTAGGACTGGTATCTACCACTGACCATATGGCGGTAATATCCATGTTGGTCGTTGTATAGACATTATCTTCAGTAACAGCACGGTCATCTGCTGAGGTTCTCCTCCAGTATTAGGGTGTGTCACCCAGTTGTAATCAAGGTTACCTGGTTAGGGGCCCACTCAGAAGTTTTGCCCCCCTGAACCAAAACCCTAGCTACACCTCTGATGGGCACAGGACTATGAGATGGAGGATATGTATGATGGATATATGGGCACGGGACTATGGGATGGAAGATGTGCATGATGGGTATATGGGCACGGGACTATGGGATAGAGGATGTGTGATGGGTATATGGGCACGGGACTATGGGATGGAGGATATGTATGATGGGTATATGGGCACGGGACTATGGGATGGAAGATGTGTATGATGGGTATATGAGCATGGGACTATGGGATGGAGGATATGTATGATGGGTATATGGGCATGGGACTATGGGATGAAGGATGTGTATGATGGGTATATGGGCACGGGACTATGAGATGGAGGTTATGTATGATGGGTATATGGGCACAGGACTATGGGATGGAGGATATGTATGATGGGCATATGGGCACGGGACTATGGGATGGAGGATAATCATTATAATTTGTTATAACTAACCACAGTTAGTTACTATGCCTGGGCAACGCCGGGCTCTTCAGCTATATACATATATATACCGTACTTATAGGCTCACAAGCAAACGCTAGTAATGTCACGCAGACATATATTATCAGATACTATTATTAAATACGTTTTCTATAATATATATATCATAAAATATATTTATATATATATATATATATATATATATATATATATATATATATATATATATATATATATATATATACACACAGTATATGTATATTATAAAAGACTCATTTAATAATAGTATTCAGTATCTAACAATATATATCTGCATGATGTGTAAAGTTACTAGTGATTGTCTGTGAGACTATGAGAATTATCAATTATTTTTTCCCTTAAAGTATAGCTTACTGCTAAGGTGTCCATGGTAAAAGGGAATATTGAGTTAAACGGCATCCCTTGCTTTGCTAGCAATAATACTAAAAAAATGGCTACATGTAGCCTCCACTAGGGGGAGCTCACTGCATAGAAATTGATGCAGCACCCACTGAGTTTTATAATCCTAGTGGTGGGCACATAATTTAGATATTAGCTATAATAAAGGTGTGTGAATTTGCTGATCTCAATATGAGCGGGGCTCATTCTAACTTTTATGTTTCCCTATAGTTTCTCTGTATGTCACTATGTAGTGCAGCGTGGGGAAACTATACTACTCTAGCTGTTAGAAATGGACAAAATTTAAAGGTTGAGATTGATAAAAAGTAATAGAAAAATCAAATAATAGTGACATGATGGAAACATTCTCTATGTTTTTTTTTCTGTTTCTTACCACCCCTTTCTCCCAGATCACAGACATCCTGTCTTCCACACCGTTCACTCCATTGGGGATCTTCGTGAAGTCATCTTTGCCGAGCGCCTTCTGACAAGTGTCAAATGTGCAGTTATCTGTGCCGGTAACACTCAGGTCATCACTGCAACATGCAAGAAAGTGAGGAGGGGTCAGCTCCAATCATAGAGATATAGGCAGAACTCACAGGGGGACATACCCTAAGTCATAGAACTTATCATAAGTCATAGAACATAGCCTAAATCATAGAACATACCCTAAATCATAGAACATATCCAACATAGCCTGTCATAGAACATGCCCTACGTCATAGAACATACCCTAAGTTATAGAATATATCCAACATAGCCTGTCATAGAACCTGCTGTAAGTCATAGAACATACCATAAACCATAGAATACACCCCAAGTCATAGAACATACCCTAAATTATAGAGCATACTCTAAGTCATAGACCATAACCCTAAACGACAGAACATATCCAACATACCCTAAGTCATAGAACATACTTTAAAGTGTTAAAATGTTCTGGCAAATAAACGTCCTTTCTTGGTGGATTGAATAATTATACATCTTACAAATTACAATACTTTATTTACTTTCGATAATTCCGTATTGTTTTCAAGACCTCTGTTTGCTGTCATGAACCCTTTTCTGCCACTGAATGGGAGACATTAGCTATAATAAAGGTGTGTGCATTTGCAGATCTCGCAATGTTTTTCCATGTTTCATTTTTATGGTGATCATTCTGCAGTAAAATAACCTGTAACATTATTCTCTTGGTCTGTATGATTACAGCAATACAAAATGATATAGTTGTTTTTTTTACTTTATAGTATTTTTTTTTATTGATTTGTGCCACCATTTTTAAGACCCATAATGGAGCTGTATGAGGGCTTGATTTTTTTGCAAGGTGAACTGCGGCTTCTACTGCTACCATTTTGGGTTACAGTACACACAATTTTCTGATTGCTATTTATTCTATATATTTGGAGGGGGGGGGGGGGGGCGGGGTGTCACCCCAAAAAATAAACTCTGGCATTTCTGTTTTTTTTTTGTGTGTGGATGATTTTAAAATTTAGCAGTTTTTTTTTTCTTTTATTAATTCGTAAGAAAAAAAATGTTTCCGTTTGTTTCATCATAGGGGACTTCAACCTGTGATTACTTGCACAATATATTACAAGGCATAGAACTGAAGAATTCTAAAATTAACATTCTCCTATGAGAAGGAGCCATCAGCACTGATCAGAGCTGTGTAACACAGCCAGCACTCACAGTATATGGAGGAGACTCAGCATTTGTGCCCGCTTCATACATCTTCATGCATCTGGCATGTGATGCACATTTACGTCACATCGGGAAGGGGTTAAATAAAAAATCTTCTGTGTTTATTCCCAGGAAATATAAATCTGTCCTGATGACGTGATTGAAACACAGATGCAAAGCTCCTCACTGTTCAGTTATCTGGACCGTGCCCTTTGTGTCTCACAGGCTCACTTTGCCCAAGTTCAACTTGTGACATCCTCCGTGCATGTACGTGAAGCGATGGCCGGGGGACCACCACGGTGCAGAAAGACTACTGTACACAAGATGAGGTGCAAACAACAAAGGGTAGATTTATTGGGAGACAAGGAATGAAGTGGGTGAGGAAGATGCAAACAGGGGTATGCAATGGCAAGAGACAGTTTACAAGAGTTATACTTTATCTTTCCCGTAAAATAGCACAGTGCTCCAACTATTACAGACTCAAAATATGTCTCACAAGCAAATTTAAACAATAAACAAATAACGATGCTACTCTACATATAACCTCCCTGGCCTTTACTAAGCAGGCCACACAGCTCCCGTGTATTGACTACTGAAGCCTACACTAGGCCCTAACAGGTGCACCAAACAGGAACAGACTCACGGTGATGTTGGGGACTCAGGTCCAGTCCCAGGGGGGCCCCCAGCAGTCTAATATGGTGGTGCGCATGGCTTTCTGTAAGCTCTGTGAAGCGTGGTCTTCTCCTTGCTTCTGGATCCTAGGGATGCTCCTGGAGACTGTAAGTCCCTTTCTCAGTATCTTCGTGGCTTCACAAACTGGCACAGAACAGCCACCTTTGCTGTACCCGGAAAAGTCTTGCAAATTTCATAAGTACACTCCGTCCCAGGCTGTGGGACCTTTCTTGTCGCAAACAGCACACAGTTCTCTCTGTAGCAGCTTCAGCTCACACACACAGTTCAGGCTCAACTCCTCCCCTAATTATAGGGCAGTTTATCTTCACAGTCTATAGCAGGGGGAAGCAGAACATTCCAACACACCAGACAAGGGGGTGCTGTCTCTTAAAATGGCAGCGTGTTACTGTCCATAACAGCACCACCCTCTTACATGCCTCCCTTCTTAATGATGGTCGTCCTCGGCCATCACAGAATCAGGGTTGAAGCGTAATTGCAGCGCCCCAGAGTCCTGGTCGTTGCAGTACTGTGGCTCCGCCACTAAGGGGAGCCATGGTACGTCTGATGGCACTGAAGGAGTTCATCTGAGCAGGTATCACAGACACCAATACATTTCACCGCCGGGCCTCCAGGGGGAGCTAAGGGTTCTATTTACTAGGCCACTCTCCACAACACTGGTAAAACTGGGGGTCAGGCAGGAAGTTAGAGAGAAAGCTGACTGGGTTGGAGCCAGGCAACACCTTGTGGCAGAGGGTGTTGCAGGAGAAGATTCAGTAGGGTCCCTGTCAGGGGTGGGATCCTGACAGAGGCTTGGCAACTTGAGCGAACGTAACGGGACCGTGCCTGCTCAGTATAGCGGCGGTGCCCAAGGAGGGATTGGAAGCGAGATAGATTGTGCTGAGTGAGAAACGAGATCAAAGCAACAAGGAGAATACCAGTAGGGGTCGTGCTGTAAGACCGAGGCAACATCCTACTGAGGCGCAAACAACCGGTGGCCGGAACGCCGAAGGAAGTATTACTATATACAGCTTCAGGCAATACTTCGAACCTACGGCAGGACAGTCAGTCTCAGGTGGGCTGTCTCACCTAAATCACCTATGCAGTCTTGGGGGGCAACTTGTGGAGAGGGGCGACTCTAGGGTCCCGGAAGAGCTCCGAGCCTACCCGTCAAACGGGTGCCGTCCTAACCGTAACATCAGGGAGGGACGGAGGATTAGCAGAACATCATCTAATCGTGTTGTGAGGGAACTTAAGAAACAGACACAACAGTTGTGGGGACTTTCCGTAAGCACAGCAGGGAAGGACCGCAACACATAGCGCTAGAAGGAAGGCACAGATTTCCACCTGTAAAGAGAACTCTGGAGGAGCCATTGGACCGGCCTGACTTGCGCAGCCTGGTTATCCGGATTCCGGACTGAGGACCCAGAGATCTTCAGTAAAGAGGTAAAGAGACTGCAACCTGGTGTCCTCGTTATTTATTGCACCGCACCACCACCACTATCATCATATCTATCACTGTACGCCCCTCGGCAGGGTCACGGACCGGGCCTAGCCACCGTGACAACCCCAGAACAGAGACTCAGAGGCCCGGTACCGGGTACCCCTCGGCCCTGCGGCAGTGGGGGCGCTACATAATGAAGGAACGTGCAATGCGGAAACAGCACCTAGAGGAGGCAACAAAGGTGTAAAAACAGACAGAGCACACTGTTCTACATATCGGACTGGTGGAACCCCTGCATTAGACCTCTGGGATCTCCGAAGCTCTTGGCTGTCAGGCAAGGCTTGACTATCTTCCAGAGGAACACTTGTTGCAGGAGACATTGTGAACTCTTGTCTGGTCTCATCCTCACATGGCGGTACTGGTACATCCATGGGATTACCGTCTCTGTGCGGTTGAGGACCCCCTACTGTGTCAGGGACGGTCCACCACTCATCATCGATTTCACCATCAGGCATGACAGATTCAGGAAGTGGAGTGGTGCCTTCAGATGACAATGGCGTAGAACAGACCTCAGACCGGCAAGGCCGCAGCATATTTCTGTTAAGTACTCTAGGGGCAAATGCCCCATTCTCAATCTGTACCTTGTAGACAGGGCCGTTAGCATACACTCGCTCGATAACCTTGTACGGCTGTACTTCCCATCTCTCACTAAGTTTTCCCTTAGGGCGTGTTTCTCTGACTAATACTCGGTCTCCAGGTTGGAGCGGTAACTCTTGAGTCGGTTTGCGGCCCGTATGTTCTTTTTCTTGCAGCTGCTGACCCGCCAACCGCCGTATCGTTTGCAATCGTTGCCGATGCTCTTTCACCCATGAGGTGACAGTTCGCTCTATCAGCTCCTCTGGCTGTTCCAAATTCAGCTCAATGATCTCTCGTCCAGCTCTTCCAATCAACAGTAGATAGGGGGTATAACCCGTGGTGGAGTGGACCCGATTGTTGTAAGTCCAGACCAATTCTGGCAGATAGTCTGGCCAACACGCCTTCTTATCCTCCTCCAACGTTCTCAGCATTTGAAGTAAGGTTCTGTTGAAGCGTTCACGAGCTCCGTTGCCTTGAGGGTGGTAAGGGGTGGTCCGGGACCGCTCAATGCCATACATGCGATACAATTCTTCCATCACCTTGCCTTGGAAACATGCGCCTTAGTTGGAGTGGATGCGCTTTGGGCACCCATACACCCGGATGAAGTCTTGACAGATGGCTCGTGCCGCCGATTCCGCAGTCTGATCTCTAGTTGGAGTGACTATTGCGAACTTAGAGAAATGATCGGTCATCACCAAACAGTATTGCAGCCCCCGAGCCGAGTGTCCCACAAGGAGATAGTTGATCATCAAGACTTCTAGCGGTTCCTTAGTTTGTATGGTTTGGATGGGTGCCCTCTGTTCAGTACTCTTAATGAGGTCACATACTCGACATTGCCGGCAAACCTCTTCCACCACAAGCTCCAACCGGGGGGCAATACACATACCGCTGTAACCATTGGTAGGTCTTTGTGGGGCCGAAGTGCGCTCCGAATTCGTGGGCTTCTTTAACTACTTCTTGAGCCATTCTTCCTGGGATGACCACTTGCCACCTTACTTCCATATCTTTTGGCTGTTGCCTCTTACAATATAGCACTGACTCTCGCACTTCCAGTCTATCCCACACTGGTGCAACACACTCCTCATTTCAGAGTCCAGATCATCTCTCTCTTGTTTGCCAGGCTTCCGCTTTTGCGTTACCCACCATTTCATCTGTCTCAGCCCTTCATCTTCATCCTGAATGTGTCTCCATTCCTCATTGGTTCTCCCCAGGGACCGGGGTAATGCGCAGGCCTCCCTTCTTGACTGGGCTGCAACCATTGGGGGCTTAAACTTGAGAAAGTCTGGGGTTTCCTCCTCTTCGAGTTGCTCATCAAGATCCCCCACTGGAGTCTCCACAGTCACTCTTGACAGCCCATCAGCATTTGCGTTTTCGGTAACAGAGCGATAACGGATGGTAAAGTCGAACTTGGCTAGGCGAACCACCCACCATTGTTCTAAGGCCCCCAATTTAGCATTCTCAAGGTGGGCCAGGGGATTATTGTCTGTTCGAACTTGAATCTTGGTACCTGTCAGGAAGCCTGCAAACTTTTCTGTCATGGCCCACACCAGGGCCAGGAGCTCTAACCGGAAGGAGCTGTAATTGTGAGGGTTTCTTTCGCTGTCTCGCAGGGACCTGCTAGCATACCCGATGACTCTCTCATGTCCATCCTGTATCTGAGAAAGTACTGCACCGAGTCCATGAAGGCTACCATCTGTGTACAACAGGAGCGGTTGATCGAAGTCTGCGTAGGCCAAAATCGGGGCTGAGGTAAGGGCATTCTTTACAGCCTGGAAGGCTTCGTCTTGTCCCTGTGCCCAGGGGATGCGCTGGGTCTTCGGCACTCCAGCGGTCCCCCTCAGCAACCCATTGAGAGGACCCGCCACCTTCGCGAAGTCTTTAACAAACCGGCGATAGTACCCAGCAAGTCCCAGGAAGGCCTGGAGTTCTCTCACTGTTCGAGGGACTGGCCACTTCTGGATAGCAGCCACTTTTTCTGGCGAGGGTAGAACTCCATCTTGTGACACTATGTGGCCTAGGTACTCGATCTCTCTTTTGAAGAGGTGGCACTTCTTTGGCTTCACCTTCAGGTTATGGGCCTGCAGTCTTCCGAGTACCTGTCCAAGCCGGGCAAGGTGTTCTTCGAATGAAGCTGAAAACACAATGATGTCATCCAGATAGATCAGGGTAGCCTCAAAATTTAAGTCTCCCAAACACTTTTCCATCAGCCGTTGAAAGGTGCCTGGAGCATTGGAGAGCCCGAAGGGCATCCGGTTAAACTCGAACAGCCCCATAGGGAGGATGAAGGTGGTTTTCTCTCTGTCTTTCTCTGCCACGGCTACTTGCCAGTATCCGCTTGCTAGGTCCAGGGTGGAGAAGTACTTGGCTTTCCCCAACGCTGTCAAGGATTCCTCGATGCGGGGCAACGGATATGAGTCTCGAACAGTGCAGGCATTGAGTTTCCTGTAATCTACACAGAACCGGATGGTCCCATCCTTTTTCTTGACGAGCACCACCGGGGCTGTCCAAGGGCTCTGACTACTCTGCACCACTCCTGAATCCAGCATCTGCCTCAGTAATGTTTTCACCTCTTGATACATCTTGGGCGGGATCTGCCGGAATCGTTCTCGAATTGGACGAGCTTCCCCAGTCGGTATCTCATGCGTGATGGCTTCAGTAGAGCCGAAATCTTCGGCGTGACGGGCGAATGCGGCCTGATTTTCCCACAGCATAGTTTCTATTGCTTGCACACGCTCAGGGCCCAGAGTCTTCACATCCACTTCCATTTAATCAAGGATGACCCGTCCACTCCACTCCGGGGATGGCGTCTCTTCGTCCCCCGCAGTAACTGCTAGGGTCCACCCCGCGCCTTCTTTCGGTGATAAAGACATCTCCTTCTGACTCACCACTTCACCCTTATGTAGGTACACCAGGGCCAGATCTGTCCCTCGTGGCAAGGTGACCTCCCCGGGGCCCACATTCAAAGCTCTTATGGGGACATGTCCTCGCTGGACCACAGCTATCGTACGAGCTATCATGACTTCTTGGTCCACTCCTCTGCCTACCACAGGCTGAACAACCACTTCCAACCCATCAAGGTTGCAGTGAGTCCCCACTGGAAGGTATACTATAGTTTCTCGCTCGGGAGGTAGGATTACAGGTTCTTTACCAGGAGCCCTGATGACCCCTACCGTCTGATAAGATGGCACACTCTTCTGCGTCCCACAGACGCGGATCAGTCGTTGAAGGGCTTCTTGAGTAGGCTTATGTGTAGTAGCCTTCTTCCAATATCCAGGTCCCCGTTTGGTAAACATAATCTGATCGAGTTCACATAGGATATTCATTCCCAGTACTACAGGCACATCTTCCTTGATAGGCTCAGGGACTAGCAGGATCCCTTTTCTCCCAACTTCTTGCCCACAGATTCGAATATTCATCCACACGACCCCTGTGACCGGGATCGGTTGTTGGTTGGCAGCAAACAACCGGATCAATGTCTCTTTTTCTGGCTTGGCCAGGTCCTGGAAATGCTGCTTGAAATACGCTTCTGGCATCGTTGTCACTTGCGACCCGGTATCTATCAGGCAATCCACTAGAACTCCTTCGAATTCAGCAAGTAGGATGGGGCTTCCAGCAAGCAATTGTTCATTATGATATGGAGCGGCCTCTCTTCTCGCCTCCCCCGCAGAGTGCCGCACTACTGCGGGGGTTGGTAGTTTAACGGCGGCTTCCGCTGGCCTTGAGTATAGTTCCGACAGTCTCTGGCAAGGTGCCCCCGTCCTCCACATTCATAGCATTGGATGCCTCCTTCTCGCTGATGGGTACCTCGAGCCTGTCCTCGTGCCTCCGATGCCTGATGGGAGGGGGCTTGCTCCCACTGATCCCTTATCGGTCGGGCTGAAGAATGGTTGCATGAGTACGGTGGGTCAGACTGTTGTAGTTCCCCCACTCTTCGCTCCATCTGGGTCAGTTTCTCTTGCACGTTGACAAGGGACCGCTGCGAGTCTTGCACCACCTGGACCAGCACCTCCTGATGGTTTGGGTCCCCTCTGGTATTGGCGCCCTGGACACGCATCACCCCAGACGCATAGCTCTCTTCTTTACTTCGGGCCACTGTTTCTGCCAGGATTTGACGAAACGTAAGAGCCGGATCAACTCTTTGAGATGACAACTTTTGAAAAGAACTCACAGCAAGTTGTTCCGAACACAGATGTATATTGTACTGTTATTGCTCATGTTACATTTACAGAGCTCAAGCAGTGGGAGGTCTGCTGTATACATCACATAGGAGACACGGAGGATGCTGTTTGCATCACATAGGAGACTCTACAACTGTATATACATCACATAGAAAACAGTGAGACTGTTATATATACATCACATAGGATACACTGAGACTATGTATATACATCACACAGAAGACACTGAGACTGTACTGTGTACATCCCATTGGTAACACAGAAGCTCCTGTATACATCATATAGGCTGCTCTGTGACTGCTGTATATATGTCACATAGCATACACATAGACTGCTGTATATACATCACATAGGATACACTAAGACTCTGCTGTATATACATCACATAGGAAACACTGTTACTGCTGAATACATCATATTGGACACACAGAGGCTGCTGTATATATCACATAGGAGTCTCTGCAACTGCTGTATATATATCACTTGGGATACACTGAGACTCTGCTGTATATACATGGCACAGGAGACACTGAGACTGAGTACTGTATACATCACATTGGTAACTCAGAGGCTGCTGTATAAATCACATACAGTGGGGAAAATAATAATAATAATAATCTTTATTTTTATATAGCGCTAACATATTCCGCAGCGCTTTCCAATTAGCCCCCATTATCATCGCTGTCCTTATTGGGGCTCACAATCTAAATTCCCTATCAGTATGTCTTTGGAGTGTGGGAGGAAACTGGAGACCCAGGAGGAAACCCACACAAACATGGAGAGAACATACAAACTCCTTGAGAATTTTGTCCTCGGTGTGATTTGAACCCAGGACTCCAGCGCTGCAGTGCTAAGCACTGAGCCACTGTGCTGCCAATATTTGATACACTGCCGATTTTGCAAGTTTTCCCACCTACAAAGAATGGATAACTCACTTCACCTGTGAGACACAGAATCTAAAAATAAAAAACAGAAAATCACATTGTATGATTTTTAAAAAATTAAATTGTATTTTATTGCATGAAATAAGTGTTTGGTTACTGACCAACGAGCAAGAATTCTGTCTCTCAGAGACCTGTTTTCTGTTTTCTGCACTCATTACCTGTTTATTGCTCCTGTTTGAACTCTTACCTGTATAATATACAACTGTACACACAATCAATCAATCACACTCCAACCTCTCCACCATGGTCAAGACCAAAGAGCTATTTAAGAACACCAGGGACAAAATTGCAGACCTGCACAAGGCTGGGATGGGCTACAGGACAATAGGCAAACAACTTAGAGAGGAGACAACAAATCTTGGCACAATTATTAGAAAATGGCAGCAACGCAAGATGACTGTCAATCTTCCTCGGTCTGGAGCTCCATGCAAGTTGTAAGGATGATTCTGAGAAAGGTCAGGAATCAATCCAGAACTACACAGGAGGACCTGTTCAATGGCTTGAAGAGAGCTCGGACCGCAGTCTCAATCATTACCTTTAGTAACACACAATGCCCATTTGAAGTTCGCCAATAAACATCTGGATGATCCAAAGGAGGCATGGGAGAATGTCATGTGGTCAGATGAAGCATGACAATGACCCAAAACAGACAGCTAGGGCAACTAAGGAGGTGCTCCGTATGAAGCATTTCAAGGTCCTGGAGTGGGCTAGTCAGTCTCCAGACATGAACCCAATAGAAAATCTTTAGAAGGAGCTAAAACTCAATGTTGCCCAGTGACAGCCCAGAAACCTTAAATATCAAGAGAAGATCTGTATGGAGGAGTGGGCCAAAATCCCTGCTTAAGTGTGTGCAAACTTAGTCAAGAAATACAGGAAACATCTGACCTCTGTAATTGCAAACAAAGGTTTCTGTAATAAATATTAAGTTCTGCTTTTCTCTTGTATCAAATACTTATTTCATGCAATAAAATGCAAACTAATTATGTAAAAATCATACAATGTGATTTTCCAGATTTTTTTTAGATTCTGTCTCTCGCAGTTGAAGTGTACCTACAATAAAAATTACAGACCTCTCCATTCTTTGTAGGTGGAAAACTTGCAAAATCTGCAGTGTATCAAATATTAATTTTCCCCACTGTAGGAGACTCTGAGTGCAGTATATACAACATATAGGATACACTGAGAATACACTGAGAATACAGCATGTATCACATAGAATACAGTGATACTGCTGTATATATGCGGCGCCCCAGGGTCCTGGGCGTCGCAGTGGTATTGCTTTCCTCTCGGGGAGAGTGATACTACGTTTGGAGGCAATGAAGGATAACTGCATCCAGGTACCACAAGCATGCAACATATTCAGACTCCAGACTAGAAGTGGGAGCGCTAAGCCTGTTTTAGGTGAACTCCCCTATAAGAACATCCTGATCTGGAGGGAGTAGAGTTGAGTTCCTGTCAGAAAGACAGAGGGAAAGGAAGCAGAGGAGCCGTGGAGCCTGAAGTGCTACAGCTCCTGGGAAGAGACATTGAAAGGCAGAACTGTATTGCAGCGAGCGTAAAGGAAGTCAGAGCAAAGGAGAGGATACCAGGGGGGGACCAGCCCTGCACAGGCTGCCTCCTTCTGAGGCGCAGAATCCCGGTAGCCGGCACACAGAGGGACTAAGGACCTTTATGCTTTACTTCAGAGACCGGCAGGACAGCTAATTGCAGGTTACCTGCCCTTACCTACACCCAGGAAACACGGTGGCACCCCTCAGAGGCCGGGGTGTGCTAGAGTCCCTATAAACAGCTTTAAGCCACCAGTCATACGGGTATTGTCCTATCCGACTATGGTGGACAGAGAGAGAAACACCACATCTGTGAGACCCTTATGTGAAGCCATAGGCAGTAAGGGACTACAACACCACAGCGCAAGGTAAGGCTATTGATTTCCACCTGGACAAAGGGGACTCTGGACTTGCCTCCAAACCGGCCGGACTCTGCCTGCCCTGTGGTCTGGTGCCCTGGACTGTAGATGCTGAAGTCTTCAGTAAAGGTAAAGAGACTGCAACCTTGTGTCCTCGTTCTCCTCTGCGCCTCTCACCATCCACCATCTACACACCGGGAAGCCCTGGGGACATACTTCACCTGTGGGAAGGTATACAATCTAGCTGCCATAACATCACCCCAGCGGACCCCTTAAAGCAGCATCTGTCACCCTGACCGAATACCACAGGTGGCGTCACGAACACAAACTTTATCCCTTTAACGACCTTTCCCTTTTACATGGACATCCCAGGGCCACGGACCGGGTCAGCCACTGTGACATCCCCCTGTGAACCGCAGGACCCGGTACCGAGTACCCCACGGCCCCATGGGGGCGATCCATATACATCACATAGGAGACACAGAGGCTGCTGCATACATCACAGAGGAGACACCAAAACTCTGCTGTATATATGCTACATATTATAAATCAAGACTGCTGAGGTTTTCACGTGGTAACTGCTTCAGGATACGCTTGTTGTTGTTTTTTTACTGCATTCCTTAGGGTGATTTACAGGCATTTTTGTAAATCCATTATACAGTGAGTAAAATAAGAGTATTCTTTTTTAGGTGAAAAAGCTCATAGAATTCTACAAAAGACACTCATGCATCTTCCTGCCATCTTTTAAGCCTTCCTATTGAAGTAAGTATGGAACATCTTCCAAGCGGAAAACATCTGAAGAATGGTCCGCTTTTAGCTGCTTGGCATTTTTGGACACCTTAAGAGATTTAAAAAACAATGAAAAGCCTGAACATTTACACAGGAAGTTGCTTTTACATAGAAATGTTCTTTCCTTTGAGCTTTACTCAAGCACTTTTTCAGGCAGTTTACAGAACAGACCCACTTCAAATCCTTCTGAATAAATTAACGCTATCAATTGTGACAACAGCATTTTTTTAAGGTTGGAAATTATGATTCCCACGATAGGTTCAAATCCCCTAGAGGGCTAAAAGAAAAAAGGGAAAATATTTTTAAAAGGTAGAAAAAAAATGTAAAAGTTCAAATCACCTTTTTCTCAAAATGAAAATAAAAAACCCAAAAATAAACATATTTGGTATGGTCTTCTGCATAAGTGTCCAAACAAATACAATAGTATAATATTTATCTACGATGAATTTTGAAATAAAAAAAAAAAAAAAAATAGACATGATGGAATTGCTGTTTTTTGTTCATTTCTCCTTCCAAAAAAAAAGAATAAAAAGAGATAAGAAAGTAGTATGGACCCCAAAATAGTAATCAGTATCCAACGAGGAATAAAAAAAAGTTTTAACTATTGTAAGTTGAGGAGAATAATTAGTTATAATAATTATTTAATAAATCCTTAGTACTTCTTTAATGAGGTACTTATGATGACATTGATGATAGGTATGAAATGTTAGGTGTCATAGGTGTACTTACTTTGCAAGTAATTGCATTAGATATTTTGGGGTGCTCGGGTCAGGACGAAGTGGGGGTCCCATCACGTGTCCGGCAGCATGACTCCAATCCTTGTGCCAATAATTAGTGCCATCAGTGCCCAGGCCGGCAGCTATGGGTTCCCCGTATACCACTTTACCTGTAGAAAACCATCGGAAACAGTTAACAAGCTGTGAATCAGGGATCGGCCTCTGTCTCTTATCACCTTTTCTAATATTAAAATAAAATTTGAAAAGAAATGTCAGCAGCGACTCCCCCGGTGACCAAAAAAACCCAAACTAATAACGTCAGCTCCTTAATGCTGAAAATGCAGCTTTGTTACCAGCGCACTATAAATCTTCATCTGACATGTTTCCCCGAAGAGTGAGCCTCCTACAGTTAATAAAGGCTCTCTAAACACGGGAGAGCGAGGCCGCGGCGCTGCGCGCTGTATAAAATATGGAAAGTATGAGCGGTTCATACACAGAGCGCATCTCGATAAAAAGATGATTACTGTGCAATAATGCTAATGCGGTTTATACACACAGTCATTGCCTTTTAAAGGTGGTGCCCCCCCATCACCCCGCGTACCCTCCGCTCGCAGTAATATCTGACGGTACAAGCTTTATAGGAAAAATGGCATTTAGAATGAAAATAGTTAATAATCATGTCTCTGGCTTAAACAAAGAAATTTCAGCAGGAGGCTTCATGTCTGAAAATAACAAAAGAAAAACTACCAAGAACATGGACATCTTTGAGTTGACCTCTCCTAATCTCAGGGGCATTGTTCGAGTTCTATGGACAGCGGGGAAACGTTTAGACTGGCCCTCTATCACCCCACAACCACCAGGTTGTTTCTTTAATGCGTGGGTCCCTAAGACAGTGCTAAGGCCTATAAAGATATATGTGTAACAGAGTGTCACCCCCAGCTTGTTTTCATGGACCATACTTTAAGTAGGCCTACACTAGCTTTTTCTATCCTGCATCTGGTGAGGACAGGCGGCCTCCCTAATACACAACCCTGAAGACAGGCTGGACACTGGCCTTCTGGAAGCTTCTTCATCCTTTGAGCTACCTGTAGCAAATGTTTAAGGAGGTGGGTTGTGAGCACCTCTGCCCAACCACGGGCTGATCCTAAGAGAGGTAGAACAATTATCCACAGGTTTGGTTTGTTAGTTGGTGCTGTGTCTTGTAAATGGTGAGGATCTGCTGCTGTGGCTAGGTCCTGATGTATGGAAGATTGGAGGTCAGTTGCCACAAGGGATTGTGATGTCTTGCCCACCCTGCTGGATTTGTGGGACTAGTCCAAGGACGGCTGTTGCACCTTCCTTGATGTCAGATTATGGTTAGCGCCCCCAGATTTGTTCATTTTGTTGAGGCCACATTGCAGACTCTTAGGAATCTTATCTACGTTTGATGGAATATCCTGCCAGTCCCAATAAAGATCTTTTCAATTGTTTACTGGTCTGCTGTCCCTGTCTGCTCTGTCACGCACCCCATTGCAATATGTACCCTCCGCCATAATAAATAAATAAACACAAATATATTAACAACATAGCCTTAAAATGTGCAAATAATAAAGCTATACAAGTAAAAAAAAATACCACCACTCTGTCGCTAAACAAGATCCACTATACTAATACCAATACTACCAACAATACCGCTACATGAGGAATAAATAATACCACCTCACCATGACCTCTTAGGGTTCTTTCACATTGCATTATGTGTCCCCGTCAGGGCATACGTCTGAAATAACCCGCAAACTGGACCATCGACTGTAAAGGTGATGGCAGAGTGAACATGAGCTCTGCCGTGCACTTTTTTCTGGAGTGTACGCCTACAGGAGGCTGACACTTATACCCAGTCTACTACGTCTGATTGAACCCCTCCTGTGGGTGTACACACACCTGAAAATGATGCACTATAGAGCGCATGTTCGCTCTGCCATCAACATTTTAGTCTATTGCTCCTGTCAGCGCATGCACCTCGTTTTGCGGGGTATTTTCGACGTATGCCCCGACGGGGACACAGAATGCAATGTGAAAGTACCCTTAGGCTGTGTGCACACAATGCGGATATAGTGCAGATCCGCAGCGGATTTTACCGCACAGAAACGCTGCAGTTCCGCACAGTGATTTACAATACAATGTAAATCAATAGGGAAAAAAAAAGCTGTGCTAATGGTGCGGAAAAACCCGCACTGAATCCGCTGCAGATTGAAAAGAAGTGCATGTGACTTCTTTTGAGCGGAACTGCAGCATTTCTGACCCCTTCCATGGTAACACAAGCCCCATATAAGCCCAATAAAGAGACTTGACACAAAATATTTTGTTGGAAGAAAATGGCCGTGGCGTTTATTTAGAGTTACTTGAAAAATTAATATTTTAAACCAATAACCAAGAATAAAACCATTTAAATAATTAAATTAATATTACTCCAACTCTTATACCAAATCCACCCGCATTCAGCAGGCGATTTTCCCAAACGCCTCACCTGAAAGGTGAGGCCCCCCCAAACGCCATAGCCATTTTTCAATAATTGATTGAAAATCCAAATTCAAAATGTCCAGGCCCACATCTGATAAGTGAACCAAATCCCCTCTATACATGCCAGGGATGACGTCCTCCAGCTCCAAATGCCTGAAAGAAAAACCTCCTGTTACAAACATAAATTTCTCCATACTCCTGTTGATTCTTTTACGAATCTTGACAATAAAAACCATGCTGCTGTTAAACCATATGAATCTCGGTATAATTTCTGAAAAAACTATGGTGGAATGAAAGAACTCTGTTTTCAACATAGATAAATCTCTCCTCATTAAGGGTTAAGTGTGCTGTTTTTACCTAAATCATTACCACCTAAATGTAATATTATTAAGTCCGGACTAGGCCAGATCTTCTTCAATCTTCGCATTTCTTCAATCAGATCCTTCCATCTCATACCTCGCCTGCTAAACCAAAAAACTTGAAGGAAAGAAGCATTAAAAGAGAGATTCCTTGAATACGATCTCGAGCTGGCCCTTCTCTCGGACCAAAAAACATACGAATGCCCCACGATCCATACTGACAGTATACCTAAAAAAAGGAACCAAATATTAAGAAGAATACAAATCAGGGCGAATGTAAATCTTAAATCTCTTAGACTCCCATCTGCCTATGTTTTTTATCCTGCTCTCTTGCATACCCAATCTGGCGGCTTCCGTTGCGGCACCGATGCGGAAGGAATGGGAGGAAATTTTTTGGTCAGAAACATTCAGTAATTTTAAACATTTTTTAAGAATAAAATTAAATTGAAAGATTGTTGCCGGTTCGCCATTGCTATGAATAAAAAACGGGCCATTGACTCTGGGCCGTAACAACGACCACTGTCTAGTGTTGAAAACGGGGCATATAACCTTATCCGGTATAGCGTTTAAGCGTAGAGAGGAGCCTCTACCCATCTGGTCTGTTTTTGATTTTCTAATAAATATCAAGATATGTGAATCAAAGAGCTTCACATCTTCAAAAAACAGACCAGAAGGGGAAGACTTTTTTGAAGATACAATTTCACCTACCCTTAGGGCCGCAAAAAAGGCTAAAGAAAACGCTGTGGAAAAAAGACAAGCTTCAAAATTGTCAGTACAGACTGAGGAAAGACTTGAGCAAAGGTCTTTCAGTAGATGGAAAGAAATCGGGCTACGATCATCAGGTTTAAAATGGGCCTTCTTAAAACCCTTTAAAAATTGCCGGACCTGAAAAATATCCGACATCGGCCGGACACCTAGCATTTTGAGGAAAAATGAAACCCCCGCAACATTCTTTGATAAAGCTGAGAAAGATAAACCTCTACCCACCATATGTTCCAAAAAACTAAGTGA
The DNA here is from genome assembly GCF_051348905.1 of Ranitomeya variabilis. NCBI lineage: Eukaryota > Metazoa > Chordata > Amphibia > Anura > Dendrobatidae > Ranitomeya > Ranitomeya variabilis. Next base: position 519,405,821 of record NC_135237.1, read on the forward strand.
CATCCTCACGCTACAGTTACCATGAGGGTGATCCCTCGCTGAACAAAAGTCTATCCACAGCTTCCATGCCGCCGAATAATCGGCCCATGTTCTATCGGCTAGCGATTTAGCAATGAAATGCGAAATTACTCCTGAATTATATTCCAAATCCAATGCGGGCAGGAAGTTTTCTTCTGCTTTCAATGACTCCCTCTTGGATAGAAACAGCTGGCGGTGATAAACAGATGAAGCATTATCAAGGCGCTCCTTAAAGGAAAAGGAAGCTTTTATCCAAATATTAAACTTCAGGCAAAGAAAAACAATGTGCCTAATGATCCTAGCAGACCATTTATTTTTTGAAGAAAGGGTGTTTAGAGCAAAGACCAAACCCTGATTATCTGATGAAAATAAAATTTGTTTATCCTTAAGAAAGGAACCCCACAGATGAAGACACAAAAATACCGAAAATAACTCCAAAACCGTCTGGTTATTCAAAGCCCTGTTTTCCTGCCAAAAAGGCGGCCAAGGCTCCGAACACCAAGAGGATAGAAATGATAATACAAAACCAAGATCACCGTCAGCGAAAAAATGTAAACTAATATCCTCTGCTGACACAAATGAAGTCTGCCACATGGACCTGCCATTAAAGCTAGATAAAAATTTTAACCAAACCTTGAGGTCATCTTTTACCTCCTTACCCAATCGTGTATGGGACTTTGGAGAAGAATAACCAGCTGTAGCATCGTAAAGCCTTCTAGAGAATACCCTGCCTATAGGGATAATCCTCAATGCGAAATTTAACATACCTAGAAGGGACTGCAGATCTTTTAAAGTAACTTTTTCCAAAATCAAACAGCGGGATATTGCGGCTTGTAATTTAAACAGCTTTTCGGAAGGTAAAGAACAACACATATTATGAGAATCAATTACTATACCTAAAAACTCAAGTGAAGTGCATGGCAATACCGTTTTGTCCTTGGCAATGGGGACGCCAAAACGATGACAAACTTCTAAAAACCTGTCCAACATAGCCTGACATTTACCCGAATCGAACGGGGCAACGAACAAAAAGTCGTCGAGGTAGTGCAACATCCCGCCGCCAGAAAAATCGAACTCCACTACCCATTGCAGAAACGTAGAGAAAGATTCAAAATAAAAACACGAAAGGGAAAAACCCATGGGGAGACATTTATCGAAAAATAATTTATTTTTAAAAGAAAAACCGAGAGAATTGAAACCATCCGGATTAACTGGTAATATCCTAAATGCGGATTTTATATCCGATTTTGCCATAAGGGCATCGCAACCAAAGTTCCGCAATAATTCTATCGCAACATCAAAAGATGTATATTGAACGGAGCAATCGTAGCCACCCACTTCATCGTTTAGGGATTCACCCTTAGGATATGATAGATGGTGAATGAGTCTAAAAGACCCACTATCTTTTTTAGGTACTACACCTAAGGGCGAAATCCTAAAGTTTTCAAAAGGAGGGGTATCAAACGGACCAGAAACCCTACCCAACTCTAATTCCGCTATGATCTTTTCTTCTACTATGTGCGGAAATTGAAGTGCAGACGGCAAATTCACCACAGGTTTGCAACCAATACCCGAAAATGTAGGTACAAAAAATCCCTTTAAAAAACCATTATATAAAAGGGAACTACTCTCCTGGTCTGGGTATATTGTTAGCCATGGGACCATTTCTTCCAGAATCACTGGAGTCGATGCTTTTGGAAAACGATTCTTTACCGCTGGTGTGTTGACTATTTTGCATTTGTTTCTTAAAACACTTGACCATTGCGTGGCTTCCTCCACAAAAGGAACATTCGTGCCTAAACCTACAGTTCTGAGCCCATTTGCACGTCGACTCGTTAAATGCGAAGCACACACCCTTTTTTATCGTGGGATTAGAAGTCTGTCTATGGGATGGGAACCTCTGGGGTAACATGAGATTAACCCATAACCCGACATCCTTCGTACCCCAAGATAAATTAGGGAACATTGATAATTTCTGTCTGAAAGCCTCGTCATAAAGCAACCAGGCCATACCTCCAAAGTTGCGATATGCTTCCAATATGGAGTCTAGGTGCTGGAATAGCCCTGAGCAGCGATTCGGAAATTTTTCCCCCAAGACTGCTGAATAGATGGAGAAGGCCTGGATCCAGTTATTAAATGATTTAACTGGACCAGATTTCTTTTTATCATCAGAATCATCCCTTCTCTCAAATTTGCTCTGCTGGTCTCTACTGGAGGGTAAAAGGGAAAACAAATCAACGAATGCTCTGCTCCAAATTAACTCTTTCACCGCAGGGCTTAAATGAAAGCCCAGCGGTGAAATATCACAAGTAAGGGATTCTTTAACAAGGGTCTCTGGCAACCCTGGCTTTAAAACTGCATTACAACTACCAGAGTTAGTATCAGTGCAAGAATATCTGGGAGCAGGAGAAAGGACGCCACTGCCCAGATATTCTTCCAACGCTTCCTTAACCAAATCTTTTACGCTAGGAGGATATACAGATAATGGTACATTTTGGCTCTCACCGCTGCTGTGAAGCCTCCGGTCCTGTGAGATGTGGATGTCGGCACTCGAGCCCGCTCTTGCAGGCGAATGCAATAGGTGAGGGAGACGCATCGCATCTCTGCTGGGTGCTGAAGGTTGGCGTATCCATGCTCTTGCTGCTGTAGACGCAGCAGCAGGGGAGTTCTGGACCAAAAGCTCACCGGTGCTAGGCTCAGGATTTACCCAAGCCCCCTGGGCTGCTGCAGAGCCTGCACAGCTAAAGCGGTGAGAAGGGGCTTCTAAAGTGGCCGCCGGCATTAAGGGCTCCTCCGGATCCTCCCACTGAGATGCGCCGGACATAGCTGCAGCTTCCGGCGCTTGGGGATGAGGTGTCGGCTGGCTCCAGTTCAAATTTCGCGGCGGACTCCGAGACTTCCGCCGCGACGACTTCCGCCTGCCGCTGCGCGCCGACATAGTGTTCTCTGGCGCCAGCGAAGGAGGAGGCAATGGGGAATACACCACTCTCGCCCTGCGATTCCTCACGGAGTTCCTGCTTGACCTCGCCGGTGTTGAAGGAGCGTCGTCCTGCCGAGGGGAGGGTGACAGCCTAGGCGCAAGAGAAGCCGGCACCTCTATATCAGAGGTAGGTTTTATAGCCGGACTCATAGCCAGGCAACTCCGCAGCCATTCGGCGCCGCCCTCCGCCTCCGCCCTCTGGATCAGCTGCTGAAGGAGGGAATCCATCAGCTGTCTTCATCAGGTGACTGAGAGACAGCTGATGGAACAGCTGATTATATAGGATAAATCCTTCCCGCATTTTCTTTATGGACCAATCAAAACCTGCAGAAAGTGCGGGAATAAAACCAGATAAAACCAGAAATAACCTGCTCACGCTTCAGCGCAGCTTACTGAATAAATTAACCCTTCCAGTAAAAAACAACCACATTTTCAGAACCTGCTATATTTTCCTCCAAATAGTAAATTTTAACATACGGCTCTGGGGAGAGGGCTGTGTTATCATGCGACCCCCTTCGTATTCTTCAAAGGGGGGCGTCCATTATAGAAATCCGCAGTGGTAAAAACCGCAGAAAATCCGCACAAAATCCGCATTAATTCCACATCAAAACCGCACAAAATCCTCGGCAAATCCGTGGCAAATCCGCACCTGCGGTTTCTGCCAAGAGATGCGGATTTTGTGCGGAAAATTCTGCACCCCAATCCGCAACGTGTGCACATAGCCTTATACCACCACATAATGACCTAATAATATCACCATACTGATCATTAGCAAAAAACTACTATACCAATATTACCACCATACAGTGACCATAGAATCGTACATACTGCTTGTACGCAGGTACTCTGTATAGTATACAGTATATGTGTATTATCTACAGATAAATCCAGTGACGCACCAGTGACGCTCTCGGTTATCTTAGTCATTAAAGGGAATCTGTCAGGTTCCCCGTGCCCCCAGAACCACCAGCAGTTCTTTCTGCATATGTAAACACTCTGCCTAACAGTCCCTTTATTACATTAGACACATTACACAGATCTTTACAAAAAGTATTTCTAAAGTCCGTTTGGAGCACCCACTAGGGGGTTGTCACGGCAGCAGTGACCCGGTCCGTGGCCCTGGGGGTCCAATAAAAGTGAAATGAAGGGGGATTAAAGTTTATAGGGGATTTGTTCATGATGCCACCCATGGTATTCGGCAATAGGGAAATGGCTGACGCTGCGGTTCAGGTCCTCTGGGGCAGTTGGTGACGCAGCAGAGATGTTACAGCCCTCCACGGGTGGAGCTAGGCCCCTGGGCAGTTAAGAGTTAACCTCAATGATGGTGAATGTTGTAGTGCAGGGCAGGTGACGAAATAAATAATTCTCAGGACCCATCAGGGTGCAGTTTCCACAGTTTACTCACAGTCCTTAGATGCAGTCCCCAGCCAGGTGCTGTGTCCTCCGGGTCTGTGGTCCAGCCAGCTCTCAGGCAATTTGGGGTTAACTTTCCCGAGACTCCCTTTCTTATGTTCCTTCCCTGGCCGTCTCTCTGTGCTGGCTTTGCCCTCCTGCCCTGCACCTTACACACAGTGTCTCAAGCCAGCAGCCTCGGACCCTGTCGGGCGGCATCCTCCTGGTCCCCTTGATCCTATGTGGCTGCCTTTTTGGCAAATGTGTGTGGCTGTGGTGTGGCGCCCCAGCGTCCTGGTCGTCACAGTAGCATTGCTTTCCTCACTGGGAGAGTGATGTTACGTTTGGAGGCGATGAAAGATAACTCTCACCAGGTAATCACAATGCACACAACATGTTCACACTCCAGGCCACAAGGGGGAGCTTTTGATCCTATTTACTAGGTGACTCCCTTACATACATTGTGGTTTGGAGGGAAAGACAGATCAGATTGTCAGAGAGACAGAAGAGGGCAGACGGACCTATACAGTCAGAACGTCTGAAGGGGCCGTGTGGTCTGAAGTACCACAGCTTCTGGAAAGAGACATACAGAAAGCTGAACATTGTTCAGTGAGCGTGCAGGAGAGCGAAGCACAGGAGAGTGATATCAGGGGAGACCAGCTAAGAGCAGGCGGCCTCTTTCTGAGCCGCAGATAACCGGTAGCCGGACCACCGAGGTTGTAAGGACTCTACGACTTACATCAGAGACCGGCAGGACAGCTGAACTGCACGTTACCTGTCCGCCTTAATACCCAGGAAGCACGGTGACACCCTTAGAGGCTGGGGCGTGCTACAGTCCCTATAAACAGCCTCAAGTCACTAGTCATACGGGTTATTGTTCTATCCTATACGGGGGACAGAGAGAGAACATCTGTGAGGACCTTATTTGAAGCCATAGGCAGTAAGGAACTACAACACCACAGCGCTATAGGAAGGCTTTTACCTCCACCTGGAAAAGGGGGACTCTGGATTCGCTTCCAAGCCGGCCGGACCCTGCCTGCCCTGTGATCTGGTGCCCTGGACTGTGGCTGCCTCGGACTTCAGTAGACAAGGTAAAGAGACTGCAAACCTGGGTCCTCGTTCTTTACTGCACCTTCCACCATCTTCCATCTACACACCAGGAGCCCTGGGGATATACTTCACCTGTGGGAAGTTATACCATCTAGCTGCCATAACATCACCCCAGAGGACCCCTTAAAGCAGCGTCAGTCCCCACTGACCGAATCCCACAGGTGGCGTCACGAACATAAACTTTATTCCCTTTAAAGACCTTTCCCCTTTTACATGGACGCCCTGGGCCACGGACCGGGTCGCCATTGTGACATCCCCCTGTGAACTCAGGACCCGGTACCAATTACCCCACGGCCCTGGCGGGGCGACTCAGTGGCACATGCAGATACCACAGCCTCCGGCTTGCTAGCTGAGCCTTATATTTCCTCCACTAGTCTGGGGGCCGGTTCCCCCACTGCGACCTGGTCCTTCCACCTGACTATGGTCGGTGTGGATTCGGGCACCATGGGTGCATCCCTCACTTCCCAGGCCCCTAGGACCCTTCCTCACAGGAGCTCCTTTCTTCACGTCTCCTCTCCTCAATTCCTTCCCTCCAACTACTAACTGTCTAACTCGTGTTTCCATGACAACTCCTCTATCTGTCACTCTCTCCACCCACACCCTCTACCTAGTTTCCCCCTCCAGCCTGAGATGGAGCTCTCCCTCAATAGGGTCCACTCAGATCCAGTGGCGTAACTACAAAGTTATGGGCCCCGGTGCGAACTTCCAAATGGGGCCCCCCCCCCCCACCCCGGGTCCCCCGGTATATCCAGCACAGCCCGCACAGTGGTATATCCAGCACAGCCCGCACAGTGGTATATCCAGCACAGCCCGCACAGTGGTATATCCAGCACAGCCCGCACAGTGGTATATCCAGCACAGCCCGCACAGTGGTATATCCAGCACAGGGATATATACAGCAGAGCCCGCACAGGGATATATACAGCAGAGCCCGCACAGGGATATATACAGCAGAGCCCGCACAGGGGTATATAGAGCACAGCCCGCACAGGGGTATATAGAGCACAGCCCGCACAGGGGTATATACAGCACAGCCCGCACAGGGGTATATACAGCAGAGCCCGCACAGGGGTATATAGAGCACAGCCCGCACAGAGATATATACAGCAGAGCCCGCACAGGGGTATATACAGCAGAGCCCGCACAGGGGTATATACAGCACAGCCCGCACAGGGGTATATACAGCACAGCCCGCACAGGGATATATACAGCAGAGCCCGCACAGGGGTATATAGAGCACAGCCCGCACAGAGATATATACAGCACAGCCTGCACAGGGATATATACAGCAGAGCCCGCACAGGGGTATATACAGCACAGCCCGCACAGGGGTATATACAGCACAGCCCGCACAGGGATATATACAGCACAGCCCGCACAGGGATATATACAGCACAGCCCGCACAGGGATATATACAGCAGAGCCCGCACAGGGGTATATAGAGCACAGCCCGCACAGGGATATATACAGCAGTGCCCGCACAGGGATATATAGAGCACAGCCCGCACAGGGATATATACAGCACAGCCCGCACAGGGATATATACAGCAGAGCCCGCACAGGGATATATACAGCAGAGCCCGCACAGGGGTATATAGAGCACAGCCCGCACAGGGATATATACAGCAGAGCCCGCACAGGGATATATACAGCAGAGCCCGCACAGGGGTATATAGAGCACAGCCCGCACAGGGATATATACAGCAGAGCCCGCACAGGGGTATATAGAGCACAGCCCGCACAGGGATATATACAGCACAGCCCGCACAGGGATATATACAGCACAGCCCGCACAGGGATATATACAGCAGAGCCCGCACAGGGGTATATAGAGCACAGCCCGCACAGGGATATATACAGCAGAGCCCGCACAGGGGTATATAGAGCACAGCCCGCACAGGGATATATACAGCACAGCCCGCACAGGGATATATACAGCACAGCCCGCACAGGGGTATATAGAGCACAGCCCGCACAGGGATATATACAGCAGAGCCCGCACAGGGATATATACAGCAGAGCCCGCATAGGGATATATACAGCAGAGCCCGCACAGGGGTATATAGAGCACAGCCCGCACAGGGATATATACAGCAGAGCCCGCACAGGGGTATATAGAGCACAGCCCACACAGGGGTATATACAGCAGAGCCCGCACAGGGGTATATACAGCAGAGCCCGCACAGGGATATATACAGCAGAGCCCACACAGGGATATATACAGCAGAGCCCGCACAGGGATATATACAGCAGAGCCCGCACAGGGGTATATAGAGCACAGCCCGCACAGGGGTATATACAGCACAGCCCGCACAGGGGTATATAGAGCACAGCCCGCACAGGGATATATACAGCAGAGCCCGCACAGGGATATATACAGCAGAGCCCGCACATCTCATCTCCCCCCCCCGATAATGGCCCCACAGTCCAGTTAAAAAGAAAAAAAAAAAAACTCTCCTCACCTTTCCTTTTGCCCGCGCTGCTCCCGGTGGCTGCAGTCTGCCCAGGACACTGCAGGTGCGCGATGATATGACGTCATCGCGCACCCGCAGTGTACTGTTAGAGGCAGAGCGGGGAATGAAGGGAGAGGGGGCGTCAGCAGACGCTCTCTCCTCCATCATTGCATTGAACTATACCGGTGTCATAGACGCCGGTATAGTTAAATGCGGCGGCGGCGGCACTGGCGGGGGGCGGGGGGGGGGAACAGTGCAGCGGCCCACTACTGGCACCGGCTCTTCTGGCATTTGCCAGAAGTGCCCGATGGCCAGTCCGGCCCTGCACTGACCTGCCAACCCGGGGCCCCTGACCTGCGGGGCCCGGTCGCAATGGCGACCGCTGCGACCGCGGTAGTTACGCCCCTGCTCAGATCTCCTGGCCTGGAGTGGTGTGGTGTTGGATGCTAGTGTGTGAGTCTAGGGTAGTGCCCCCTGCTTACCTGAGAGTGTAGTACCACACCTCTGGCTGAGGTGCAGTACCTCTGGCTGAGGTGCAGTACCTCTGTGGTGACTGGATCCTCAGGGGCGCCACACGTTTATGATATGTAAATGAGGGCTTTGGCTAGTCGTTGGGGCATTAGCGTTCCCAGACTAGTCGGCCCACTTAGTATGTTAACACACCCTGTGGGCATGATAACATAACTTACAAGTGACCGCGTCATCGCAAGCACCATGCTTTCCCCTTGCATATGCGCAGCTTCTTCCCCTCTCATCATTGATCCCCTGAAGCTGGGTGTACACATGCAGGCTTCAGAGAGACGCACTGCGCATGATTAGAAGTACGGAGACTTCCAATCAGTGCACCTCTCTGAAGCCGTGCACTTGTCTAACTCCCTTTTTTCAATAGAATGGTATGTCATACTGATGATGTCCTCCTTTGTGCCCATCTAGGTAGAGTCAAACTCACCTCCTTCTGCTCCCACAAGAAACATCGCAATCCTCCTTCTCCCTGCAGCACATGGCAATGGGGTGATGTCTGGTTGACTTTCCTAAGCTCTGATAGGCTATGATAGGCTGCAGGCCTTAAGTAGGCTGTTACTTACTAAAGATAGTAGCAGAGCAGGGAGCCAAGAGCTCTCTGCTCCTCAAGATCTTAAAGAGAACCTGTCACCAATAATAACGCTGTTAACTTGCAGATATGGGGTTTATCCGAAGGGTAATAGCGTTATGGTGCTGCCCGGCGCCTGCACGCAGTCGAATGCGGAGGAGAAAACATTATCTTTATTCTCCCTGCCAGCATTTGGTAATCATTCATAGAGGCGATGCGGCGTCGGTTCAGTCACGCTCGCACTATACAGAGCGACTGCTGTAACTGCATCCCTGGCCCTGACTGACAATCGGCTGCAATGTAGAGGGAGTGTCAGTCAGGGCCGGGGGAGCGGCTGCAACGGACGCTCTACATAGTCCGAGCATGACTGAAGTAACGCCGCACTGCCCCCATGACGGAATACTGATTGCTGGGGGTGAGAATAAAGATCATTTTCTCTCTGCTGCATTTGGCTGCATGCAGGTGCCAGACAGCATCATAATGCGGTTGATCTGCAGATTGACCCTATATCTGCAGGTTAGCAGTGTTATTTCTGGTGACAGGTTCCCTTTAAATGTATCCGTATCATAAAAACATGGATACAGCTAAGAGCACTGACTACCCAAGGGCATTCCTCCCAACTCTTGAAGAACACAAAGAGGGACAGAAAGGAGAGAAAAAGGACTCAGAGGGGAACTGCGATCGGACACCCTCAGAGCCAGAGCGCAGCAGCTGGGTACCGGGAGCCCGAGGGTTTTGTGGGACTCTAAGACACAGAGCAGAACCGGAGGGCCAAGAACTATATGTAATTGGCCCACACCACACTTGAGACGCAGCAGCACTTGAAGAGCCCGGGGCATGATAGAGTCCCTGTAAAACGGTTCAATCTGCCCATCATGCAGGTACCTGTCCCAGGACAGGGGGAAAGAACGAGGACCTTGTTAGAAAGCTTCAGGCAGTAGGGACCTCCCTAAACAGAGCAAGGAGGAAAGGCTCACGGACCTCAACTGGGAAGGAGATTCTCCCATTGCCTCCGAGCCGGCCGAACCACATGACACCTGTACCTGGTACCCTGGACTGTGGACTACTACCACCAGTAAACCAGGTAAAGACTTTACAACTCTGTGTCCTTCACTTATTCGTCGGCATGCACCATCCTTGCCACACACCTTTGGAGCCCTGGGGACCCCGCTTCACCTGTGGGATGCGTTACCATCTTGCTGCAACAACATCACCCCAGAGGACCCCTTTAAGCAGCATCGGTCCCTATTGACCGAGAACCACAGGTGGTGTCACGACTAGTGTTGAGCATCCCGATACCGCAAGTATCAGGTATCGGCCGATACCGAGTTCCGATATTTGTGATATCGGAAATCGGAATCGGAAGTTCCCAGTGTATGGTTCCCAGGGTCTGGAGGAGAGGAGACTCTCCTTCAGGCCCTGGGATCCATATTCATGTAAAAAATAAAGAATTAAAATAAAAAATATGGATATACTCACCCCTCCGGCGGCCCCTGGACCTTACCGATGTAACCGGCAGCCTCCGTTCCTAAGAATGAGGAGTTTAGGACCTGCGATGACGTCGCGGCTTGTGATTGGTCGCGTGAGCGGTCACATGAGCGGTCACGCGACCAATCACAAGCCGCGACGTCATCGAAGGTCCTAAACTCCTCATTCTTAGGAACGGAGGCTGCCGGTTACATCGGTAAGGTCCAGGGGCCGCCGGAGGGGTGAGTATATTCATATTTTTTATTTTAATTCTTTATTTTTTACATGAATATGGATCCCAGGGCCTGAAGGAGAGTTTCCTCTCCTTCAGACCCTGGGAACCATCCAGGATACCTTCCAATACTTGTGTCCCATTGACTTGTATTGGTATCGGGTATCGGTATCGGTGATATCCAATATTTTTCGGATATCGTCCGATACTATCCGATACCGATACTTTCAAGTATCGGAAGGTATCGCTCAACACTAGTCACGACCAATAGACTTTATTCACAATTCCCCTTAAAAGACCGTTCCCCTTTAATTGGGTGCCCAGGGCCACGGACCGGGTCGCAGCCACCGTGACATCCCATTTAAGTACTGTACCCAGTACTGAGTACCCCACGGCCCAGGCGGGCAACCCATGTGCAGTACACACACACGTACCTCAGAATGTCCTCTCTCCCTCTCTGAACCACTGCACCCAGAAGAAGATACGGAGGGGGCGTGGCCTAATACAAGGGGGTGTATCGGCTGCTTCTCCTGCTGACTGTGCGGGCAAAGTGCAGTCCCGTTTGGGACTGCGGGGTAGAGCCTCAAAATCAGGACAGTCATGCAGTATGAGGGACGGTTGGGTTCTATGAATAGAGGTTAAAATAACCAAAATCTACATCATTGTGGGCTGTAGCTCAGTGGTAGAGCAACAGCGTGCAGCCACAGACATATGAGAGTCCCTGGGAGACCCGATCACTGGAGAAAGAAGAGGTGAGTAATACAATCTAATTTATGCACTGAGCAGAGAGAAGCCCCACCCCCGAGGAGTAGGAGCTATGAAAATCTCAGAGAGGTGAGTAAAAAAGCCAGGAGAAAAGCTGTGACTTGACAGTCCCTCTTTTCCTAATGGGCCCATTCACATTCCCTGCATCAGTGATTGTTACACTCTTATCTTTAGCGGTTTCTGAGAAAAGCTAGATGACAACCATTATAGCCATTACTGCAGCTCCTGTGGTTGTCCATGAACTTCCCTGAATGATATTTATACACCCATGATAATCTTTCTTACATAGAAGTGGGGGTGGCTGAGGAATGCTCAAGAAAAATGTAGCCCTGATATAAAAATATAATCAGTTCCGAATATATCTCTAAAAATGGAGCAAATAACGTAAGGACCCCTAAACACATTACGTTAAAGTGGTCGTCAGTCTTTAAGCCAATGTAAGTATATAAAGACACTGTTACCGATTTAATTGCAGGCTAATATATGGAAGGAGTTGTCAGTGTATCTGGAATGGATTATTACTTTAGTTGGATGTAGCTATCACTTTATCTGCGTGGAGTGGTCATTATATGGATCGAGTGGTCATTATCTGGGTGGAGTGCTCATTATCTGGGTGGAGTGCTCATTATCTGGAAGGAGTGGTCATTATCTGGAAGGAGTGGTCATTATCTGGAAGGAGTGGTCATTATCTGGGTGTAGTGCTCATTATCTGGAAGGAGTGGTCATTATCTGGGTGGAGTGCTCATTATCTGGAAGGAGTGGTCATTATCTGGGTGGAGTGGTCATTATCTGGAAGGAGAGGTCATTATCTGGGTGGAGTGCTCATTATCTGGGTGGAATGGTCATTATATGGATCGAGTGGTCATTATCTGGGTGGAGTGCTCATTATCTGGGTGGAGTGCTCATTATCTGGAAGGAGTGGTCATTATCTGGAAGGAGTGGTCATTATCTGGAAGGAGTGGTCATTATCTGGAAGGAGTGGTCATTATCTGGGTGTAGTGCTCATTATCTGGAAGGAGTGGTCATTATCTGGAAGGTGTACTCATTATCTGGGTGGAGTGGTCATTATCTGGGTGGAGTGGTCATTATCTGGAAGGAGAGGTCATTATCTGGGTGGAGTGCTCATTATCTGGAAGGAGAGGTCATTATCTGGGTGGAGTGCTCATTATCTGGAAGGAGTGGTCATTATCTGGGTGGAGTGCTCATTATCTGGAAGGAGAGGTCATTATCTGGGTGGAGTGCTCATTATCTGGAAGGAGTGGTCATTATCTGGGTGGAGTGGTCATTATCTGGAAGGAGAGGTCATTATCTGGGTGGAGTGCTCATTATCTGGGTGGAATGGTCATTATATGGATCGAGTGGTCATTATCTGGGTGGAGTGCTCATTATCTGGGTGGAGTGCTCATTATCTGGAAGGAGTGGTCATTATCTGGAAGGAGTGGTCATTATCTGGAAGGAGTGGTCATTATCTGGAAGGAGTGGTCATTATCTGGAAGGAGTGGTCATTATCTGGGTGTAGTGCTCATTATCTGGAAGGAGTGGTCATTATCTGGAAGGTGTACTCATTATCTGGGTGGAGTGGTCATTATCTGGGTGGAGTGGTCATTATCTGGAAGGAGAGGTCATTATCTGGGTGGAGTGCTCATTATCTGGAAGGAGAGGTCATTATCTGGGTGGAGTGCTCATTATCTGGAAGGAGTGGTCATTATCTGGGTGGAGTGCTCATTATCTGGAAGGAGAGGTCATTATCTGGGTGGAGTGGTTATTATCTGGAAGGAGTGGTCATTATCTGAGTGGAGTGGTCATTATTGTTAGCACCACGTTGGATCCCTGCTCCGACAGGCAGGGTCGCTGGCGTGTCTCTTCACTCACCTATGCTGCAGACAGTTCTTCCCTTCCCCATGCTCGGCATGCTTCCAGCCGTTCCTCTAGCCATATCCTTAAGGCAAGCGCGAGTGCGCTCCCACCCTCTTAAAGGGCCAGTGCGTGCGCTTGCTATTTCCTTCCCGCAAATGGCTATGGGACATTATGTATATATTGCTTCCTCTCCACTGGGCAGGTTCCTGAGCAAGCTTCCTGTTTCGCAGTCTAAGTTGTGTAAGGTTGCGTACTAGTCCCCGCTGCACTCAACTGCAGATCCTGCTTGCTGCACTCTAATGCAGATCCTTTCTGTGATTGGGGCTGCTACTTTAGTACAATGTTTCCTAGACATAAGTCTATATCTGGCCCAGGGCCGGACTGGGACTAAAATTCAGCCCTGGCATTTGAAGTTACACAGGCACACTTGTCACATGGTGACTGTATAATATCTTTGTACACTTGTAGGCAGGGCCGGTTTTAGGCAAAGTGGGGCCCTAGGCAAAGTTTAAAATGGGGCCCCAAATGCTAACATATTGCCCATCACACAAAAGCATGTCAGTTGTATTTATAAGCGCTGATCTCAGGACGCTAAATGAGTTTGATCGGCAATACTGAAGTTGTTCAACGCTTGTTTCCCGGCCTCTTTCCACCAGCTGAGGAATAATGATGGGACAGAACGATCACTAATAGATCACTAACCGATCCCCATACAGTATCATGCTATCAGCAGCACATCTACAGTTTACACCGGCGATGTGCTGCGGAGAACAATGATTTTTGTTCCAGCAAAAACAATCTGAATATGCAGCATTTTACTTGTTTAGTAAAATACACCCCATAGTCTTCCGTATATTATAATGTGAACCACAGTCCTCCATATAGTATAATACACTCCCTATAGTCCTCCATATATTAAAATACACTGCTCAGTCCCCCATATAGCATAATACACTCCTCATAGTGCTCCATATAGTATAATGCACCGCCATAGTCATCCATGCAGTACAATTCACTTCCCATAGTATAATGCACCCCAGAGTTCTTCATATAGTATAACGTATTCCCCATAGTCCTCAATACAGTATAATGCAGCCCACATATAGTATAATGCAGCCACCACCCTACAGAATATAATGCAGCCACCACAGAGTATAATGCAGCCAACCCAGAGTATAATGCAGCCATCTCATAGAATATAATGCAGCCCCCTCATAGTTTTATGCAGCCCCCTCATAGAGTATGATGCAATCACCCCTCAAAGAATATAATTATAATACAGCCCCCTATAAAATATAATGTAGCCCCGAATAGAATATAATACAGCCCACCTTCCTACAGAATATAATGCAGCCCCATCAAAGAGTATGATGCAATCATCCTTCATAAAATCTAATACAGCCCCCCATAGAATATAATACTGCCCACCTCACCATAATATATAATGTAGCCCCCATAGAATATAATGCAGCCCCCTCATATATAACACAGCCTCCCCATAGAATATAATATACCCCCATAGTATATAACACAGCCTCCCCCACAGAATATAATATACCCCCACAATAGTATATAACACAGCCACATAGTATATAGCATGACCTCCCACATAGAATATAATATACCCCCCATAGTATATAGCAAAGCCCGCATAGTATATAGCACAACCTGCATAGTATATAGCAAAGCCCGCATAGTATATAGCAAAGCCCGCATAGTATATAGCACAACCTGCATAGTATATAGCTAAGCCCGCATAATATATAGCACAACCCGCATAGTATATAGCACAACCAGCATAGCAGATAGCACAACCCACATAGCAGATAACACAGCCCACGTAGTAATATACAGCACAGCCCACGTAGTAGTATACAGCACAGCCCACGTAGCAGTATACAGCACAGCTCACGTAGTAGTATACAGCACAGTCCACGTAGCAGTATACAGCACAGCCCACGTAGCAGTATACAGTACAGCCCACGTAGCAGTATACAGTACAGCCCACGTAGCAGTATACAGCACAGCCCATGTAGCAGTATACAGCACAGCCCACATAGCAGTATATAGCACAGCCAACATAGTAGTATATAACACAGCCCACATAGCAGTATACAGCAAAGCCCACGTAGCAGTCTACAGCACAGTCCACATAGCAGTATATAGCACAGCCAACATAGTAGTATATAACACAGCCCACATAGTAGTATATAGCACAGCCCACATAGTAGTATATAGCACAGTCCACATAGTAGTATATAGCACAGCCCACACAGTAGTATATACCACATCCCACATAGTAGTATATAGCACAGCCCACATAGTAGTATACAGCACAGCCCATACAGTAGTATATAGCACAGTCCATGTAGTAGTATATAGCACAGCCCACGTAGTAGTATATAGCACAGCCCACATAGTAGTATATAGCACAGCCCACACAGTAGTATATAGCACAACCCACATAGTAGTATATAGCACAACCCACATAGTAGTATACAGCACAGCCCACATAGTAGTATATAGCACAGCCCACACAGTAGTATATAGCACAGCCCACATAGTAGTATACAGCACAGCCCACATAGTAGTGTATAGCACAGCCCACATAGTAGTGTATAGCACAACCCACACAGTAGTATATACTACAGCCCACACAGCAGTATATAGCACAACCCACATAGTAGTATATAGCACAACCCACATAGTAGTATACAGCACAGCCCACATAGTAGTATATAGCACAGCCCAAACAGTAGTATATAGTACAGCCCACATAGTAGTATACAGCACAGCCCACATAGTAGTGTATAGTACAGCCCACATAGTAGTGAATAGCACAACCCACACGGTAGTATATAGCATAGCCCACATAGTAGTATACAGCACAGCCCACATAGTAGTGTATAGCACAGCCCACATAGTAGTATTCAGCACAGCCCGCATCTCTCTTCCCCCCCCCCCGAGAATGGCCCCACAGTCCAGTAAAAAACAAAACAAAAACAAGCACTCCTCACCTTTCCTCATGCCCGCGTTGCTCCCTGCTCCTGTCTCGGTGGCTGCTGCTGCACTGCCTGGCACACAGTGAGTGTGCGCGCACCCGCAGTGTCAGAGGCAGAGCGGGGAATGATGGGAGAGGGAGCGTCAGCAGATGCTCTCTCCTCCATCATTGCATTCAATTGTACCGGTGTCTATGATGCTGGTATAGTTGAATGCGGCGGCGCTGGTGGGGGGGGGGGGAGGTGAGTCAGCATGCAGCGGCCCACTACTGGCTCTGGCCCTTCTGGCATTTGCCAGAACTGCCCGATGGCCAGTCCGGCCCTGAATTCTGGCCATACACATTGCATAGCTGACGACTGATCACTCATACGGCAGACCTCGCCATAGACACACATCAGTCTTGTAGGATTATTTTTATGGCTTGTTGGCCACATCTGGAGATGTCATCAGTGCCCTGGATGGAAGTCTGAGTGTAGAATGGGAAATAATTGATGTCTATTGTATGCGGTGTACTAGTCAATGATTCTGCTGGTATTCTTAAAGGGACACGTCAATGATAGCAGTGTGAGCAAAAGGCTGCCAGGTAGCACTAGCTGTAGTTAAAGTGAACTCAGCGCAACTTTAGCACCAAACTTATTAATCAAAATGCCCCCCTCCTATTATATTACCAGCTTTTACTACCCAGGGCAGCAGGGATTTATATTCTTTTCAGGACTCTTGGTCTTCATTCCCAATGCTTAGTTGTTAACAATGCAGGTGCTTTAGAGAAGGCAGAATTGCATAGATCTCCCACCTTATAGTAAAAGATAGAGGAACAACCATCGGTGGGGGCGGTTTATACTAAATCATACCTGTCATTTCAGTTAGCCTTTAAAAATAAGCTGTCATGTGTGTGTACATGAGGAATTACACGATTGCTGGCCATTATATGACTTGTATCTGGCATGTCACCAGTTTTCCACTCTGAAAGCTTTATCTCCAATTTTCAGTTTTCTCCAATCAAGTCGGTGGAGTTTAGGTGCTATGATGACTGCTGTACAGAGAAGCAGCGGGGATTCCCACTTTTCTTTATTTACAACATGTTTAAAAGTAACATCAACAGTATAAGGCACATAATATGCAATACTGAGCTGTGTGGCTGTGAGTCCAGCTCTGAGATAAGCTAAGTCACTAATTGCAGCATGACCTGCCTGTGTCTGCTTCTTTTCTAATAACTAGTCATAACGCCTCCTCACTGTTCTGCCAGTCTAGCTTGCTTTGACCAAGAAGGATTTAAGCTGCTTTTGCAGAGTGGATAATCAGTTGACACGGGAAGAAATGGCTCATAAATGGAGACAGAAGCGGATGTCTAAAATGAATTATATTACAAAGTTTCTTATACTCTATTGCACTACTGTTTTTTGTAAACTTTGTTAAAATGACAGTGACCATTTAACTATGCAATCAGGATTGTAACTACTCGGACATTACCGTCTCTCCTGGCATCGGCAATGACCTTGGCCGCAGATTTACTCATCACATGAACCACGTATAGAGGACAGTTGACTGAATTGGCGATTGTGATGGCTCTTTGTGTGGCTTCTGCCTCCACTTCCTCGGGTCGGCACAGCTCATGGCCTTCCGGTCCTGTGATTCCCAGGGACAACATCTTCTTAGCACCCTTTAAAATAACAATTAAACAGACAATACATCTGCAGGCAATGTAAATGAACAGACACTTTCATTGTACATATTAGTAGGATATGTAACACTTCAGCCAATGGATATCAAAATAGTTAGATTATGAGCTCCTACATTGATTAGCATTGTGTGAATGAATATAAGCAGCATATGGCATTACTGAAAATATGGTGCTATGAATGCAATTGGAAATACCTTAAAAAAATAAATAAATATGGATATTTTTTCCCAAATTTCCAAATCTAGATGCAGTATCATAAATTGCCACTAGATGTCACCATTGTACAGGAGATGCAATAAATATTTCCATCTGCCAGGGGAAGGATGATACTGACCTCTACAATAAGATCTCCATTCTCTGCATGGACCTGAGCGATGGCTCCAATCTCCTTACAGCAGGAAAAGGCTTGGAACAGCTCCATGTCATTAACCATGTACAGATCCTTGTAGGCCATGAACATCTTGAAGGAATTGACTCCTTTATCTCTTGCAAGGACAGCCATTTCCTCTTTTACCTGTAGACAATTATTTCAGGTAATACAGTGCCAGTTTGTGGGATTTATAAAATGAATTGTGTAAAATCCCCAATATTACATGCCTTCTTTGGAATGACAAAACATTGCAGTACCCAAAAGTTCTATAGTTCTTTTTTTTTTTCATTTATGGTTACTTTCATGGATTTGTATAATTTTCTAGTCTTGATTTAAAAAGTAAATTAAAAAAAATATTTGCCGTTTTGTGTACACAGCTCCTATGCAGAATTATGTGACTCCATAGAGAATCAAAGTAAATCTGTGCATTCTGATACTGTTTTATTCCCCTACATCTGTTCCTACATCCTGCACACTCACCCAATATATACCACTAAGAAGCATGGGGATGATGGAAGGGATCTGATACTACAGGGTCAGACCAAATGCAATAGTCTCCATTTGACTTGTAGGTAAAATACGATGATTTACGCTGTAGATACTAAATATAATAATTACCTTTTTACTCCACCAAGTTACAGCCACGTGGAGAGAGTAATCGCAGCACACTTTAGGGTCAGCCCAGCTCCGCCACATGTCATAGGCTTCAATCAGTGAGCAACCTTTCTTTGGAATGGCAAAGTCAATGATCATGGTGGTACCTCCGGCAACCGCAGCCTAAAACAATGAGAAGGAAATAACCATCAGGTAAAGATCAGACACTGAGGATCCAGTGCATCAAATTTACATACAGACCTGTGAAGATCGTACATCATAGGACCCCATAGCAAAAGTCCTAATTGGCCTTCCCCCCTCAAAAATAAAAGAGAAGAATATTCATAGGGGGCACAGATCATATACTACAATCTTGCAGCCATTAGAAAGTAATTTTGCCCCTATTGAAGCCCCTTGTGTTACCACACACTCCAATGGCCCCCATGAGAAGTCCAAACAGTATAATGCCCCTGACATAGTCATCTGGATAGTATAATGGCCCCCACACAACCCTCCATACAGTATAATGGCCTCCACACAGTATATTGGCCCTCACACTATCCTCCACAGAGCATAGTGGCCCCTGCACAACCCTCCATACAATATAATGGCTTCCACACAATCCTCCACACAGTATAATGGCCCCGCACGATCCTCCACAGTATAATGGCCCCATCACAACCCTCCACACAGTATAATGGCCTCCCACACAATCCTCCACACAGTAGAATGGCCCTCTCACAATCCTCCACACAGTATAATGGCCCCTGTACAATCCTCCACACAGTATAATGGCCCCCGCACAAACCTCCACACAGTATAATGGCCCCCGCACAATCCTCCACACAGTATAATGGCCCCCGCACAAACCTCCACACAGTATAATGGCCCCCGCACAACCCTCCACACAGTATAATGGCCCCTGAACAACCTTCCACACAGTATATTGGCCCCCATAGCACTCTAAATAGTATGATGACCTCCCCATAGCACACTTGCCCTCACACAGTCCTTCACATAGTATGATGGCCCCCAAAATAGCCCTTCACATAGTATGATGGCCTTGCAAATAGTCCTTCACATAGTATGATGGCCCTGCAAATAGTCCTTCAAATAGTATGAAGGCAACAAAATTAGTCCTCCACATATAAAGATGGCCTCACAAATGGCCCTCCATATAGTATGAGCACCCCACAAATAGTACTTCCCACAGTATGATTGCTCCAAAAATAGCCCTCCACATAAAATCATTGCTACATAAAAAGACCTCCCCATAGTATGATGACCCCACAAATAGTTCTTCACATAGTATGATGGCCCCACAAATAGTCCTTCACTTAGTTTCATGGCCTCACAAATAGCCCTTCACATAGAATGATAGCCCCACAAATAGCCCTTCATACAGAAATATGGCCTCACAAAAGCCCTCTACAAAGTATGTTGATCTCACAAATAGTCCTTCACATAGTATGATGGCTCCACAAATAGTTCTTCACATAGTATGATGGCCCCACAAATAGTCCTTCACTTAGTTTGATTGCCTCACAAATAGTCTTTTACATAGTATCATGGCTCCACAAATAGCCCTTCACATAGTATGATGGCCTCACAAATAGCCCTCCACATAGAATGATAGCCCCACAAATAGCCCTTCATATAGAAATATGGCCTCACAAATAGCCATTCACATAGAATGATGGCGTCACAAATAGCCCTCTACAAAGTATGATGGTCCCACAAATAGTCCTTCATATGGTATGATGGCTCCACAAATAGCCTTCCACATAAAATGATTGCCTCACAAATAGCCCTCCAAATGGTATGATGGCCCCACAAACAGGTCTTCACATAGTATGATGGTCCCACAAATAGTCCTTCACTTAGTTTGATGGCCCCACAAATAGCCCTTCACATAGTACCATGGCCCCACAAATAGCCCTCCACATAGTATGATGGCCATGCAAATAGTCCTTCACATACTATTATGGCCCCACAAATAGTCCTTGACAAAGTATTGATTAACACACAAATAGTCCTTCACATAGTATTGATGGACACACAAATAGTCCTTCACATGACATTGATAGCCACACAAATACTCCTTTACATAGTATGATGGCTTCATAAATAGTCCTTCACATAGTATGATGACCTCACAAATAGCCCTCCACATATAATAATGGCCCCACAAAGTACTGATTAATTAAAAAATGAAATACTTACCTCTCCCTGTTCCCCTTCTGCCTGTGACAGCAGTGATGATGCAATTACATTATTTCGCTGAGACGTCACACGCACAGGGAGAATGATGGAAGAAGGAGCTCCAGCTGACACTCCCTCCTCCATCATTGCTGTCAGCTGTTTCTGCATCAAAGATGTGGATACTGTTGAATGTCGAATGAGGGGCCTGGTTACTTACAGTATTGTAACCTTACTGGTGTCACCGCTGGTCACAGACACTGCCGCATTCTCTGAAGGCTGGGAAGGGACCAATAACCATGGCCCTTCCCAACCTGATTATATCGGCCCTCAGCTGTCTGCTTTGCCTTGGCTGGTTATTAAAAATAGGTGGGAACCCATGCCATTTTTATTTATTTATTTATTCCTGGAAAGCTTTCGGATATCTGCTATCAATCTGTCTATCTATCTATCTGTCTATCTATCTAAGCCTTTTTTCCTTTTTTACAACTAACTTTAAACACCATTGCTGTACAGAAACATGGGTAAAAATGTAATAAAAAAACAGCAAAAATGTTGTAAAAATGTAACATGTGCACACAGTTGGGAGACTTACTGGAGTTCCCAGCTGCTTGAGCACCTGGCGGCTGTGAACTCTGGTAACTTTAAAGTCTCCTGGCTGTGTGCATTTTCATCACATTTTTACTGCATTTTTTTAATCAGAGTTTTTGTATAGCAATGAATGTTGTTTAAAGCTAGTTGAAAGAAAAGGAAGAAAGACAGTTAAAAAGATATATGGAAGAATAGATAGACAGATAGATAGATAATAGATAGATACAATAGGTAGATAGATAGATAGATAGATAGATAGATAGATAGATAGATAGATAGATAGATAGATAGATAGATAGATACAGAGAGATGGAGAAATAGCCAGCAGATATCCGGCAGCTTTTTAGGAATAAATATATATATATTTTTTTAAATGGCGTGGGGTCACCCTATTTTTAATAGCCAGCAAAGAAAAAGCAGACAGCTGAGGGCTGATATTAGGCTAGGAAGGTCCATGGTTTTTGGCCCCTTCCCAGCCTAAAAATACCAGCCTTCAGCCACCCTTGAAATGGCACATCATATTAGATGCACCAATTCTGGTGCCCTTTCTCAGCTCTTCCCGATTGCCCTGGTGTGGTGACAATCGGGGTAACTGTATTAGAGGTTGATATTAGCAGCTGGCGTTGGCACCTAGCCCTGGGGTTAGTAATGGAGAAGTGTCAGACACCCCCATTACTAACCCTGCAAGTAAAATCAACACGCACACACACATACACACACACACACACACACACACACACACACACACACACACACACACACACACACACACACAGAAAAGTTCTTTATTTCAACAAAAAGCCCCACTCTCTTTCACCAATCTATTTCCCCCATTGATCTGTTGTAGTCCAATGGATCCTTTATAATCCACATCGATGTCCCACTTTGAGCCCCATCCAAAATTCCACCATATGGAGCCTCCTTCCGAAAATGGGGCTTCATAGACTGTCGCAGCGGCATCCACTGCCGGATCTTGCAGTGCTCTGTGATAGTTGGCAGTGTCTGTGATCGCCGGTGACATCAGTAAGGTTATCGCCAGTTGCAGATGTTGTTTCCACGCTATTGCACAGAGCTCTGACAGTGAGTGCTGCTGTGACAGCTGGAATATGCTGCATGCTGGACGAAGCTTGTCGTGGGACATCGATGTGGATTTATTCTATTATGGCGGAATGGCGTGGGATTTTTTGGGGGAAATAAAGTGCTGAAAGAGGGTGTCTGTGTTTTAAAAAATAAAAATAAAGGCATTTTCTATGTGTGTCTGCTTTTTTGCTGTTTTGTTACTTATAAGGTTAGTAATGGGGGTGTGAACTGACACCTTTCAATTACTAACCCCAGAACTTGATGGTGGCTGCGATTTTTTGACAAATCACAGCTGCCATCAATCCCAAATCTCTTTCTACCGAATGCTACAGCATCAGTGCAATCGGGAAGAGCGGAGACAGAATTTGTGATGTGACACTTCTCGGATGGCTGAGGGCTAGTATTTTTAGGTCGGGAAGGGGCCACTAATCATGTATCTGACCAGCCTGATGATATCAGCTCACAGCTGTCTGCTTTGCCATAGCTGGTTATTAAAATTAGGGGGACCGCACACCATTTTTAAAAAAACTATTTATCTCTAAAAACGCCAGGGAAATACCATGATAGATGACTTTCTTTTTTTCTTCTCTTTTTTTATTTTGCCTTATTTACACATCATGATACAGGAAAGAATGTTTCCTAACATTTTGTCTTTAGCTTTGTATGTCTTATTATCAGTCTGTAAAAGTGGTGTAATATTCCATCAACATTGTTCCCAGCAGCGACCTAGGATTCATAGATGTGTCCAGGGGTCTTCCCCATGCTGCCCCCATTCCATTTCAGTCGTGTTTCCATCAATTTCAACAATTTTCTGGACCCCCAGACCTCTTGGTGATTGATAATGGTGAGAGGTGATAATGTGTGCAAAACTGTAAAGCGCTGCGGAATATGTTTGCGCTATATAAAAATAAAGATTATTATTATTATTATTTTTCTATTGACTTCCATTATACTCGTTACTTGGGTTGAGCACCCGAGCATTACAATTTGCTCGATTCAAGTAACGAGCATTTTAATAGGAATCCGCCCATCACTAATAATTAATTCTATTTTTCATAGTTGCAATTCTATTATTACTGCATGCAACAAATTAATTTTCCACTAGATGGCATAATTAGCTGTGCAGTATTTGAGCCATTGACTGTGGGAACTTTCTGTTACAGCGACATTTAGTATTAGTATTTGTTTCTTACTAGAAATTATCTGCTACACCAAATAATTCACATATAACACTATTTTTGGAATTCTCATTGCATTTTTTTAGCAAATTTCATTTCCGTTTGTACATTCTGCATGTTTGTTCCATTTTCATGTGCAAAATAGATCCGTTGCATACCTGATGCAAGCTGAATGACGGGCATCACTGATAAGTATGGGGTACGACTGGATTCCATTATGTGTCAGTGTTTAGAATTGAAGAAAAAGTGCATCTTGCAGGACTGACAAGTAATAGAACCCAAACGGAGCCCATAATAACCAATAGGGTCTCTGATTCCCTTTGGATCAGTTATGCAATAGTTTTGCATATGAGTTCCATTGATCTGATCCTCTAAACAGGATAGATCAGCGACATGTGCAAGTAGAAATGTGAACATAGCCTTACAAAATTCACACATATCTTTTTTTTAGCCTTAAAAGTCTGATTTAATAATATAGAAAGTTGCTACATATACGATGTATTAACGCATGTCTTCCCATGAAAAAAAAAATAGCAAAAGATTTATTCTGGTTATTATTTACATTGTAACTCTAAAATATATGATTTATTTTTAAACACAATATTGTGTATCTATCCTCTATAGCACTGCACTTGCGTATCCTAAGAAAATGTAATAATTACAGTGTATCTTGTTGGCATTTGCCATAGATATCTGAAAGTTGTGGGTCCTGTTCTGAGACCTGCACCTATTCTGAGATCGGGGTCCCATCTTACGCTGCTGGGAACGGAGAGGTGGCCGTTCATGCTCACCTGCCTCCATTCACTGCAATAAGAGTTCCTAAAATTGAATTCTAACTAATTCTCATTATAGGCTCTAATTACAATCATATCTTAATTACCCAGTCCTCTACACTGTAAATACTATTAGAAGGAATGTATCGAAAAAAGAGAAGATTTTTCTGAGATCTTACCCTGGTTCCTTGGTAGAAGTCATCAATAGACTGTGATCCCATGAATGGAAATTGGAAGTTTGTGTCTGGATCGATGCCTCCAGGAAATACCAGTTTCCCTGTGGCATCTATAATTTTTAAACCATCAGGTCTGGAAGGGCGTAGATTTATTCCAATATCTTTTATCAGCCCATCTTCAATGTAGAGGTCCCCAAAAAAGGAGCAATCATCATTAACTATTTTGCCCCCTCTCAGTAGGATCCTATTAGGTGATGCCATTTTTCTCAATGATCAGCTGAGGCTCATACAAACAGGCTTCTGAATTCACCTCTACCCAGGTTACTGCAACTCCTGACTTTTATAAGGGGTGCACTGTACAAGCTCAGGAGAGGCAGGGAGTGGCGATCATTGTTTGGCGCTGCAATGGGCACCATAGCAGTACCACAGGGAGGAATGTCACGATGCCAATAAACACAACTTTATTAAGAACAGTAGATCCTTTTACTGTTACATAAGCTGCCTTTATATATTAGTAACAGATTTGGATGCTTTGAAGGCAGATTTTTAGATACAAAATATTTGCTTCCACCAAAAATTTAAAGCAAAACTCAAGACAGAAATGTAAAGTTCACAGTGTATTAAAATGAGTATATTTAATTATGGGCAAATAGATTGCATTGTTTGTGAAGTTTTTTTTCCTGAAAATAATATTATTTAAGCTGGAGTTCCCCTTTATAATTCCAAGAGGACAGACTGTAGTAAAAGTCACTATGCTGCTGATTAGGTTAAAAGTTATCATGGTAATATTTTATCTTGCCCCAAACTTAGGCTATGTTCACATTAGCGTTTGGGGGCTTTGCGGAGGGCAGCGTGCGTCCTCTGTTAAGCCCCGCCTACTTCCGCATACTTCTGCATGTATCCTGCGTACCTATCTTTAACATTGGGTACATAGGACATGCAGATGTATGCGGATGCGTTGTTTTGACGCGCCCGCAGCCCGCACGGGAAAGCAACAAGTACGCATCTGCAGCGCCCCCACTGCCGCAGGGCCGAGGGGTACCCGGTACCGGGCCTCTGAGTCTCTGCTCTGGGGTTGTCACGGTGGCTAGACCCGGTCCGTGACCCTGCTGAGGGGGGCGTACAGTTCTAGATGTGGATGGTGGTAGTGGTGGTAGTGGTGCGGTGCAGTAAATAACGAGGACACCAGGTTGCAGTCTCTTTACCTCTTTACTGAAGGCTTCTGGGTCCTCAGTCCAGAATACGGTTAACCGGGCTGCGCAAGTCCGGCCGGTCCAATGGCACCTCCAGAGTTCCCTTTGCAGGTGGAAATCTGTGCCTTCCTTCTAGCGCTTGTGTGTTGTGGTCCTCCCCTGCTGTGCTTACGGGATAGTACCCCACAACTGTTGTGTCTGTTTCTCGTGTTCCCTCACAACAACTCGATTCTGATGTTCTCCTGAATCTCATCCCCCAGATCTTATGGTAGGACGCACCCGTATGACGGGAAGGCTCGGAGCTCTTCCGGGACCCTAGAGTCGCCCCTCTCCACAAGTTGCCCCCTATGTCTGCGTAGGTGATGTAGGTGAGACAGCCAGCCTATAGCTCTCTGTCCTGCCGTTGGTTTGAAGTAATGCTTAGAGCTCTGTACTTCCTCGGCGTTCCGGCCGCCGGTTAGTTACGCCTCAGTAGGATGTTGCCTCGGTCTTACAGCACGACTCCTACTGGTATTCTCCCTGTTGCGTTGATCTCATTTCTCACTCAGCACAATAAATCTCGCTTCTTGTCCTTTCTTAGGGCACCGCCGCTATGAAGTGCAGGCGCGGTCCCGCAGCTTTCTCTCTGTTTGCCAGGCCTCTGTCAGGATCCCACCCCTGACAGGGACCCTACCGAATCTTCCCCTACAACACCCTCTGCCACAAGGTGTTGCCTGGTTCCAACCCAGTCAGCGTTCTTTCTAACTTCCTGCCTAACCCCCAGTTTTACCAGACTGTGAGGAGTGGCCTAATGAATAGCACCCTTAGCTCCCCCTGGAGGCCAGACTGTGAAATGTATTGGTGTCTGTGATACCTGGTCAGATGAACTCCTTCAGTGCCATCAGACGTACCATAGCCCCCCTTAGCGGCGGAGCCACAGTACTGCAACGACCAGGACTCTGGGGCGCTGCACTCCCCCCCGGTTAAATCCAGTACTCCTGGACTGGGAAGAAAACAACAATACATGTCAGCAAAAAGACATACAATTTTGAAAATGCAAGTACAAGTCAACTTTTTAACAGAGCTTCCCTTTATGGGAGGTGAGGACACTTGAACGTTACAAACATGGTTAAATATTTTTAAATAACTTTACTATAAATAACTTTTCTTACCCAACCGTGTATTCTACTAAGTGCAAAATTTTTGAACGATAATCCAACTTTGCCTTTAAGGACGTACTCGCTAAATCCACTAAAGACCTTCTTATATCACATATAAGGCTAATTAACTTTTATGCATTCTCCTTCTTTAAATCTGCAGGACCGCCTGTCCTAACTGCTCCAGACCTACTGCCTCTCCTTTCTGTACAGGACCGCTCCTTTCCGCCCGAGCCTACTGTCCTTCCACTACTATACACAGTATAGAACATATCATTTTTCTTTCAGTCTAAGATCACTGAGCCATCTCTATATGGCTCCTAGGAGGACGCACTACTAGCCCCTACGGGTTCACTTCCTGTCCTCATTCTTCTATTAACATTATTGAACATTTCTTACAATCAACTAGTTGGTTACATTTAACTTTCACATATCAACATCATCAATACTTTCTTTTCAAGACATTATTGCCATTCAACCATCTTAAGGCAACACCGTTCATAAGTGCAGGATGTGAACATCCCCTTTAAGAGGGGACCAAGTCTCTATGAGGTAGTGCAACTTTTCAAGCTGCAAGTCCGTATGCAGCAAGGACTCCAGTGCAAGTTCCAAGAACCGTATCTTCGCAAAGAGTCCGTCTTTTATGTAAAACCAGTAGAGAGCACCTTTAAGAAGGTGCAAACTATATACAAGGAGTTTGTATCATGCATTGTTCATGATTCAGCAGTTCTGGATAACTTGTGCAAAAAAAGTAGAAAACAAACAAAAACCAATAGGGATCCCGGGTCAACAAAGGGATCCCTTTAAGAGTAACCCTAAACGGGTTTTAGCAGCAAAATAACAGAGAAAAAAACAATGAACTATTTACAATCATTAAAGCATTTTTGCTTACTCTGATGGTGGCTGTGCAGGGGGTGGTCTTCTTCCAGGCCTCACCCGGCCAACGGGTCGCCTTGGTGTAGCAAGGGCCGGTCCTGGCTCCAGCAGCGACAGGATCCCTCGCCGGGATGCCCTCCTTGCTTGTGAGCGAGCGCGACCCAGAGGCACGCGGTGGACCCGGACCTCCTGAGGTTCCACGGGGACGGGTTCCGGCACCTTCCCTGCAGAAGGCTCGTCCTCCGGCGTTCCGGCAGCAGCCTGGAGGGCGACGCAACGCTGGACACCTCGAGCTATCCAGCCAGCTCCGCCAGCTTCCCTCCTCCATCGGGTGTAGGTCACTGCATCGCCAGACTCCAGATCGGAATCGTACCTTCCCCCGCAGGGCTCCACTTCTTCCCGATCCACACGGACCTGCAGTGGCTCCCCGATCTCCTGTATAACTCCCCTCCCCTTCCGGGAGTTAAAGGATATTACTACACCCCAGTGCGACGGTGGAACCTCCTCAATGCTCCTCAGATCGACCTGGGCTGCCGGTTGGGGCCTGTTCCGCCACGCTGTCATCAGGGGCTGCAGGTGCTCCGCCTCCGGCAGGATCCTCAGGCCTTGTGCCTGCAGCTCACACTCTGCCGCAGTCGGGATGAAAGAAGCGGGGGACACCGGAGACAGGCGGACCTCTGTAGGTTGGCCCAGCCGAGCGATCACACGGGCATCGGTTTCCAGGCGGTAGGCTATCTGCCGGGCCTCGGCTGCAGCCACACACTCCTCGGACAGCGGCCGGGGGGGGTCGGCCCATCGGTAGCTCCGCAAGGGTCAGTTCCCGCAACGATGGCGTGTCCGGGGCTGTGTCGGGTTGTGCAGCCTCTTGCTGAGTCGGGTCATTCCCACGCGGTGCTTCCGGCGTCGCCATTTTCGCTTCCTCTCTGGTGTCCTCTTCCCGCGGTCTCTTTCGTGGGCGGCCCCGTCTCCATGGTCTCCATCCTCCAAAGAGAATGAGGAGGCGGACCTCGGCTGCTGACGGACACGTCCTCAGGACACAGAAATATTTAGACTGGGCGGCCATGGTCGTTCGCGCTCTCCAGCTTGTCTACGCCCACTCCACGCCTCTCTTCTTCTCCTGCGCTCTCCTCAGCGCTGTAATGGCGGATTTTGGTGGCAACTTTTGGCGGTAAATGGCAGCACACAGTCTTTGCAATAAAGTACAGTCCAAGCACAGTAAATCACAGTTTCAAGGCACACATGACCCGATTCCTCAGGCTTAAGTAGATCCTGTTCGTGACGCCAAGTTTCTGCAGCGCCCCCACTGCCGCAGGGCCAAGGGGTACCCGGTACCGGGCCTCTGAGTCTCTGCTCTGGGGTTGTCACGGTGGCTAGACCCGGTCCGTGACCGTGCTGAGGGGGACGTACAGTTCTAGATGTGGATGGTGGTAGTGGTGGTAGTGGTGCGGTGCAGTAAATAACGAGGACACCAGGTTGCAGTCTCTTTACCTCTTTACTGAAGGCTTCTGGGTCCTCAGTCTGGAATACGGTTAACCGGGCTGCGCAAGTCCGGCCGGTCTGATGGCACCTCCAGAGTTCCCTTTGCAGATGGAAATCTGTGCCTTCCTTCTAGCGCTTGTGTGTTGTGGTCCTCCCCTGCTGTGCTTACGGGATAGTACCCCACAACTGTTGTGTCTGTTTCTCGTGTTCCCTCACAACAACTCGATTCTGATGTTCTCCTGAATCTCGTCCCCCAGATCTTATGGTAGGACGCACCCGTATGACGGGAAGGCTCGGAGCTCTTCCGGGACCCTAGAGTCGCCCCTCTCCACAAGTTGCCCCCTATGTCTGCGTAGGTGATGTAGGTGAGACAGCCAGCCTATAGCTCTCTGTCCTGCCGTTGGTTTGAAGTAATGCTTAGAGCTCTGTACTTCCTCGGCGTTCCGGCCGCTGGTTAGTTACGCCTCAGTAGGATGTTGCCTCGGTCTTACAGCACGACTCCTACTGGTATTCTCCCTGTTGCGTTGATCTCGTTTCTCACTCAGCACAATAAATCTCGCTTCTTGTCCTTTCTTAGGGCACCGCCACTATGAAGTGCAGGCACGGTCCCGCAGCTTTCTCTCTGTTTGCCAGGCCTCTGTCAGGATCCCACCCCTGACAGGGACCCTACCGAATCTTCCCCTACAACACCCTCTGCCACAAGGTGTTGCCTGGTTCCAACCCAGTCAGCGTTCTTTCTAACTTCCTGCCTAACCCCCAGTTTTACCAGACTGTGAGGAGTGGCCTAATGAATAGCACCCTTAGCTCCCCCTGGAGGCCAGAGTGTGAAATGTATTGGTGTCTGTGATACCTGGTCAGATGAACTCCTTCAGTGCCATCAGACGTACCATAGCCCCCCTTAGCGGCAGAGCCACAGTACTGCAACGACCAGGACTCTGGGGCGCTGCACATCCGCATACATCTGCATACATCTTCATGTCCTGCGTACCCAATGTTAAAGATAGGTACGCAGGACACATGCAGAAGTATGCGGAAGTAGGTGGGGATTAACGGAGGATGCAAGCAGCCCTCCGCAAAGCCCCCAAATGCAAATGTGAACCCGGCCTTAGTAAGGACTCTTTCACACTGCATTTTTTGCTATGTTTGGTGGTCCCATCGAGGCTTACGTCTGACCCCCCTCCGCAAAACAGGATATGGCCAATGAGGCGATTGACTATAATGGTGCTGACAAAGTCAACATGCGCTCTGTCGTGCATCATTTTCATATACGCCTAATGAAGGTGGACACCCACACATAGTATACTGTGTCTGAATGTCCGCTTCCAGTAGGTGTATACGCCCAAAAATGATGCACGACAAAGCACATGTTGACTAAGTCGTTAGCTTCATAGTCAATGGTCCCGTCGGCACATACGCACTAATCCCATTTTGTGGGGAGTTTGAACCTAAGCCCCGACGGGACCAACTAACGAACGACAAAGTGCAGTGTAAAAGTACCCTCACTATGAACACAGTGGCGAACACAGAAAAAGGGGACCTCTTAGCAAAGATCAAACTGAACCCACCATTATAGTGCAGGGTTT
The DNA here is from genome assembly GCF_051348905.1 of Ranitomeya variabilis. Classification (NCBI taxonomy): domain Eukaryota; kingdom Metazoa; phylum Chordata; class Amphibia; order Anura; family Dendrobatidae; genus Ranitomeya; species Ranitomeya variabilis. Next base: position 519,437,095 of record NC_135237.1, read on the forward strand.
AGCCACCCAGGAGAAAAAGGTCTGGAGTGTGGTTTACCACCCACATCCTTTTAGGTCAATTTCTGACCTAGGGCAATATAGTCCCTCCAGGTAAGGGATTCTCATACAGGCTCTCACACCCGACGGCAAAGGGAAGAGGACCAAGCAAGACTTTTTCTTCCCCTCTACAAATAGCTTATTGTATGCTGTTGTCCCTGAGGGGGTTGTCGTCCACTTTTCTGATTGTACGTCTCGTCTAGTTTGCTCTAATAGAGCAGGAAGAAGAATATATAAGTACAATAACTAGGAAGATTTGCATTAGCCTGAGAAAACTGGATGCCAATGTAATAACGTGCAGGTACTGAGTATGTCACCACGGAACAGGCAGACCAACAGTTGAGGGGTTTAATAACAGGAATTAGGTTCTCCTCGCAGGGAGGAAGCAATGGAAAATAACTAGCAATAAAACAATGCAAGAATACGGGAGTTAAACAATAACACAGAATTAAGCAGGATTTCTTGAGAAAAGAACACTTATCAGTCTCATGAGGACTTGCTTGGAGGGTCGTCTTCTCCAACGTAGGCGCCGAGAATCAGTGGCACTTGTCGTCCCTCTGTGGTCCGTGAGCAGAGTAGTCTCTGAGAGCCTGCTGCCTGGGGTTTCGGGAGTTAATGTGGTATGCACAGGCTCTGAGTCTTTAACTTTTATAGCACAGCCAGAAAATCAGGGCTCCGCACGGTTGTCTCTGTACCAGGAAAACAAGGGGCTCTGCACTGTTAAGTCTCTGTACCAGGAGTCAGGGGCCAGGGTGTAGTAGTCTCTCAACGGGTCTCAAAGCGCCCCCCTAAAGTCACAGCAGAGTCCGCTTTAAGTACTCACTGGATGCAGTCTTTCTGGGCAGTCTCTACAAGATGCAGTCTTTCTGGGCAGTCTCTTTCTCTCTCTCTTCTGGAGCGCAGCTGCACCCGGCTCTGCACGCTGCTCTGCAAGCTGCTCTCTCCCCTGCATGCGTCCCTTTCCCGCTCTCAGGCTGCTTCTTCCCTCCTGTCCCAGTCTACAAGTCTCTCCCCTAGGGAACCTGCGGCACAGCTCAAAGGTTCCGGGCACAGAGCCGAGAAGGTAACCGCCCCCAGACTCTTCTGGTGCTTTTAACTCCTTACATTCCCCCCCTCTTTCTGCTCGCCATTTCACGGGCGAGATCTTCAGGAGCTCCTGTTGGCAATCTTCTAGTCCTTGCACAATCTGCTGCCAGATGAACTCATCCTGATTGTAGCGAACAGGGGGTACACCAGCCGTTGAACGTTCAGAGCGTCTAAAACCAGCAGGGGCGGTGGTGTCAGCTGCTGTGGGAGGAGTCGAGGCTTCCTCCGATACGTTGGTAGAATCTGGCACCAGCCCTGTTCCTGGGTTCACTGGAGGAGATTCGAAGTCTTCCTCATCTTCCACATCTACATTGATCACTGGCGCAGCCGGTGGGGGTGCTGGAGCCAATTGGACTGATTCAGGATCTCGAGACAAACATGGACGCAACATATTCCTGTGCAGCGTGCGGGTGGGAGTCCCTTCTTCCGTTTCGGGCTGGACCTCATAAACGGGACCCCCGTTGCCGAGCCGCCGCTTCACTCGGTACGGCCTTTTCTCCCATCGGTACTCCAGTTTGTTGTGTGGGCGCTTTTCCCTCACTAAGACTCGGTCTCCAGGCCACAGGGCTGTCCCCTTTTTAGGAGCTACCTGGGGATGCTTCAATTCTTGTAGCCGGTCCTGCACTAGACGTTGAATTGTCCGCAGCCGACGACGATGTTCTTGAACCCAGGAGTACACCCCCGTCCGTGGGTAGTCCTCCTCGGGTTCCAGCGCCAGCTCTGCCAGTCCCTTCCCGGGTCGGCCAAAGAACAGAGAGTAGGGGGTGAATCCGGTAGTGCTGTGTTTACGATTGTTATATGCCCACACCAATTCAGGGACAGACTCAGTCCACTTCGCCTTCTGGTCCTCCTCCAGAGTCCTCAGCATTTGAATCAGAGTGCGGTTAAATCTTTCACAAGCCCCATTCCCCTGTGGATGATAAGGGGTGGTCCGGGACTTATCTATTTTGTACAGCTGGTGCAGCTCCTCCATCACTCTTCCGAGGAAGCAGGCCCCTTGATCAGAATGGATGCGCTTGGGACACCCGTACACCTGAATGAAGTGTTTGCAGATTGCGTGAGCAGCAGACTCGGCAGTTTGGTCCCGCGTGGGCGTCACTACGGCAAATTTAGTAAAGTGGTCTATCATCACTAAACAATGCTCATAGCCTTGATGTGCTGGTCCAATTGTCAAGTAATCTATTGCCAGTAGGTCCATGGGGCCAGAAGACCTCACCGTCTCTGTGGGAGCTCTTTGTTCTGGTGGTTTGACCAGCTCACAACTTCTGCATTGCCGACATACTTTATCCACAGTGTTCCTTAAGTGGGGGTGATAAAATAGGCGCTGTAACCACTGGAAAGTCTTTTCTGGCCCAAAGTGTGCTCCTTTCTCATGTGCTTCCTTAGCCACCTGGTCTATCATGGACGAGGGAATCACTGTCTGCCATACAAGACTGAGTTCTGTTTGCAGGAATACCTTCCGGTACAGGATACCATCCCGCAACTCGAGCCTCTCCCACTGGCGTAGCATCTTCAGTACTTCAGGTGACATGGACCTCCTCTCACGTCGATTGGGCATTTGTTCAGACACGACCCACCTTCTCAACTGAGCTAGCTCCGGATCCTCCTGTTGTACTCGGACCCACTCATCGCGGGGCTGCTCCAGCAAATTCACACAGGCCTCTCCCTGTTCAATTTCCCGCGCCGCTGCCACCGTCCTGGCAGTCTTTCCAAAACCTGGAACCTCTACATCTTCCAGTTCTTCATCCTGGCTGGGTGCTGGTTTGCGATAGTTTACTCGAGAGAGGGCATCCGCATGTACATTCTCAGCTCCTCTTTTATACGAAATTCTGTATCGGAACTTGGCCATTCGGGCTACCCAACGTTGTTCTAGGGCGCCTAACTTGGCATTCTCGAGATGGGCCAACGGATTGTTATCGGTGCGTACATGAACTTCTGAGCCAGCCAGATATTCCGCGAACTTCTCAGTTAGGGTTGAGCGAAACGGGTCGATCATTTTCAAAAGTCGCCGACTTTTGGCTAAGTCGGCGTCTCATGAAACCCGATCCGACCCCTGTGCTTGTCGGCCATGCGGTACGCGACTTTCGCGCCAAAGTCGCGTTTCAATGACGCGAAAAGCGCCATTTCTCAGCCAATGAAGGTGAACGCAGAGTGTGGGCAGCGTGATGACATAGATCCTGGTCCCCACCATCTTAGAGAAGGGCATTGCAGTGATTGGCTTGCTGTCTGCGGCGTCACAGGGGCTATAAAGGGGCGTTCCCGCCGACCGCCATCTTACTGCTGCTGATCTGAGCTTAGGGAGAGGTTGCTGCCGCTTCGTCAGAAGCAGGGAGAGCGTTAGGCAGGGTCCACTAACCACCAAACCGCTTGTGCTGTAGCGATTTCCACTGTCCAACACCACCTTCGGTGTGCAGGAACAGTGGAAGCTATTTTTTTTTTCCTCAGCGCTGTAGCTCATTGGGCTGCCCTAGAAGGCTCCGTGATAGCTGTATTGCTGTGTGTACGCCACTGTGCAAACCAACTGCTTTTTTCAAAGCACATATCCTCTTGTTCCTTTCTGCACAGCTATCTTTTTTGTTTGTCCACACTTTTTATTTAATTTGTGCATCAGTCCACTCCTATTGCTGCCTGCCATACCTGGCTTAGATTACTGCAGGGAGATAGTAATTGTAGGACAGTCCCTGTTTTTTTTTTTTTTTGTGGGAGATTAAGATTGGCATTTCTGCTACAGTGCCATCCCTGTGTGTGCCATCTCTCACTGAGTGGGCCATAGAAAGCCTATTTATTTTTTCCGTGATTTGTGTTCTAAATTCTACCTCAACACAAAAACACTACATCAATCAGTGGTAGAAAAATATTGGCCTCAGTCAGGGCTTGTGTGCCACTGCTGTGTGTGCTATCTCTCATTCAGTGGGCTATAGAAAGCCTATTTATTTATTTATTTTTTTTCTTATTATTTGGTTTCTAAAGTCTCCCTGAAAAAAAAAAAAAAAAAAAAAACAGTGGGAGAGTAATATTGCCCTTTCAGCTTGTGTGCCAGTCTTGACTCCTGGGTGTGCCACCTCTCTCTCATTCAGTGGGCCATAGAAAGCCTATTTATTTTTTTGGTTTTTTTAATATTATTTGGTTTCTAAAGTCTCCCTGAAAATAAAAAAAAAAAACTTAAAAAAACAGTGGGAGAGTAATATTGCCCTTTCAGCTTGTGTGCCAGTCTTGACTCCTGGGTGTGCCACCTCCCTCATTCAGTGGGCCATAGAAAGCCTATTTATTTTTTTTAAAAAATATTATTGGGTTTCTAAAGTCTCCCGTAAAAAACAAAAAATACATAAAAAAACAGTGGGAGAGTAATATTGTCCTTTCAGCTTGTGTGCCAGTCTTGACTCCTGGGTGTGCCACCTCTCTCATTCAGTGGGCCATAGAAAGCCTATTTATTTTTTTTTTAAAATATTATTGGGATTCTAAAGTCTCCCTTAAAAAACAAAAAATACATAAAAAAACAGTGGGAGAGTAATATTGCCCCTTCAGCTTGTGTGCCAGTCTTGACTCCTGGGTGTGCCACCTCTCTCATTCAGTGGGCCATAGAAAGCCTATTTATTTTTTTTTTTAAATATTATTGGGTTTCTAAAGTCTCCCTTAAAAAACAAAAAATACATAAAAAAACAGTGGGAGAGTAATATTGCCCTTTCAGCTTGTGTGCCAGTCTTGACTCCTGGGTGTGCCACCTCTCTCATTCAGTGGGCCATAGAAAGCCTATTTATTTTTTTGGTTTTTTTAATATTATTTGGTTTCTAAAGTCTCCCTGAAAATAAAAAAAAAAATACTTAAAAAAACAGTGGGAGAGTAATATTGCCCTTTCAGCTTGTGTGCCAGTCTTGACTCCTGGGTGTGCCACCTCTCTCTCTCATTCAGTGGGCCATAGAAAGGCTATTTATTTTTTTGGTTTTTTTAATATTATTTGGTTTCTAAAGTCTCCCTGAAAAAAAAAAATAAATAAATTAGGTGGGAGATTAATATTGACATTAGTGCTTGAGTGACAGTCCTGCGTGTGTGTCATCTCTGTGATTTTGTGCCACAGAAAACAGAGTGTGTAACATTGTGCCTGATTTTCCTTGTGGTCTCACCAACCTGTTAAGGGATATTGAAATCATACTGAAGTTATAGCTCACCGTGTAAGTTGTTTGACAGCAACAAATAAAGTTACTTTGGTTAAGATTTTAAAACAATGAGGAAGTCTGGTGCAAGAGATCGTCGTGGGCGTTCATTGTCAGCTGGTAATGATGGTAGTGGTAGTGGAGCATCAGGTGGTCGTGGGGATAAAAATATTCCACCTAAGTCTGGAGCTGTGGAGCCAGTTTCGTCGTCAGGCTACACAAGGCCTCGAACGCTCTCTTTTCTGGGAGTAGGAAAACCGCTTTTAAAGGCGGAGCAGCAACAGCAAGTTTTGGCTTACATTGCAGACTCAGCCTCTAGCTCTTTTGCCTCCTCTTCCGAAACTGGTAAATGTAAAAGCAGCGCGTCACTTGTGGATGTTCACGGTCAGGGACAAGTCGCTTCCTTGTCCTCCTCAGCAAAAACTACAACAAGAGAGAAGGATGCAGCAGGCGACACAACGGGTCACTCCATGGAGCTCTTTACACATACCGTCCCTGGCTTAGAAAGTGAAACATTTAACAGGCCATGCCCATTACAAGTATATTCTGACATGGAGTGCACTGATGCACAGCCACAGCCAGAGTACTATGCTGCTCCTTTGACTCAGACCACCACATTGCCCTCTCAGGGTACAGATCCACAATCAGACCCTGATGAGACTATGTTGCCCCGCCACGAACGCTATACCACCGACCGACACAGTGACACAGACGAAGTTGCACACGAGCTCGAAGAGGAGGTAATAGATGACCCAGTTATTGACCCCGATTGGCAGCCATTGGGGGAACAGGGTGCAGGCGGCAGTAGTTCAGAAGCGGAGGTGGAGGAGGGGCCGCAGCAGGCATCAACATCGCAACAGGTTCCATCTGCCGGGCCCGTATCTGGCCCAAAATGCGTGTCAAAGCCAAAACCTGTTGGAGGACAGCGTGGCCATCCGGTTAAAGCTCAGTCTGCAATCCCTGAAAAGGGATCCGAGTCTAGGAAGAGTGCAGTCTGGCATTTTTTTAAACAACATCCAACTGATCAGCGCAAAGTCATCTGTCAAAAATGTTCAACTAGCTTAAGCAGAGGTCAGAATCTGAAAAGTCTAAATACTAGTTGCATGCATAGACACTTAACCACCATGCATTTTCAAGCCTGGACTAACTACCAAACGTCCCTTAAGGTTGTAGCACCCTCGGCCAATGAAGCTAGTCAGCAACGCAACATCCCTTCCGTCACTGTAAGGCCACCATTTTCCGCACCACCGGCAGTATCTGTGCAGGTTTCTTTGCCAGCCAAAAGCAGTCAGGGTCAGGGAACCACCAGTTTTGTAGGAGGAAATATTGCATCTAGGGCACCGGCGGAAACAATACCGTCTCCAACCGTCTCTCAGTCTGCCATGTACACCGGCACACCCGAAAGTTCCACGATCTCCAGCTCTCCAGTCCAGCTCACCCTACATGAGACTCTGGTTAGAAAAAGGAAGTACTTATCCTCGCATCCGCGTACACAGGGTTTTAACGCCCACATAGCTAGACTAATCTCGTTAGAGATGATGCCCTACCGGTTAGTTGAAAGCGAAGCTTTCAAAGCCCTGATGGAGTACGCTGAACCACGATACGAGCTACCCAGTCGACACTTTTTTTCCAGAAAAGCCATCCCAGCCCTGCACCAGCATGTTAAACAGCGCATCGTCCATGCACTCAGGCAATCTGTGAGTACAAAGGTGCACCTGACTACAGATGCATGGACCAGTAGGCATGGCCAGGGACGTTATGTGTCCATCACGGCACACTGGGTGAATGTGGTGGATGCAGGGTCCACAGGCGACATCAATTTAGGGACAGTTGTGCCTAGCCCACGGTCTAGGAAACAGTTGGCTGTAGGCGTTCGCACCCCCTCCTCCTCCTCCTCCTCGTCCTCCTGCAGAAGCTACAGCTCTTCCACAGAACGCAGTCTGCCAACCACTCCATCGGCAGATGACACTGTTGCACACCAGTTGTCCCATTATGGGCCAGCTACTGCCAAGCGTCAGCAGGCTGTATTGGCTATGAAGTGTTTGGGCGACAACAGACACACCGCGGAAGTTCTGTCCGAGTTCTTGCAACAAGAAACGCAGTCGTGGCTGGGCACAGTAGATCTTGAGGCAGGCAAGGTAGTGAGTGATAACGGAAGGAATTTCATGGCTGCCATCTCCCTTTCCCAACTGAAACACATTCCTTGCCTGGCTCACACCTTAAACCTGGTGGTGCAGTGCTTATTGAAAACTTATCCTGGGTTCTCCGACCTGCTCCTCAAAGTGCGTGCACTTTGCTCACATATCCGACGTTCGCCTGTACACGCCAGCCGTATGCAGACCTATCAGCGGTCTTTGAACCTTCCCCAGCATCGCCTAATCATAGACGTTGCAACAAGGTGGAACTCAACACTGCACATGCTTCAGAGACTGTGCGAACAGAGGCGTGCTGTTATTTATTTGTGGGAGGATACACGGGCAGGCAGTAGGATGGCAGACATGGAGTTGTCAGGTGTGCAGTGGTCTAAGATACAAGACATGTGTCAAGTCCTTCAGTGTTTTGAGGAATGCACACGGCTGGTTAGTGCAGACAACGCCGTAATAAGCATGAGCATCCCCCTAATGCGTCTGCTGATGCAAAGTTTGACGCACATAAAGGAGCAGGCGTCTGCACCAGAGGAAGAGGAAAGCCTTGATGACAGTCAGCCATTGTCTGGTCAGGGCAGTGTACAGGACGAGGTAGCGGGCGAAGAGGAGGTGGAGGACGAGGAGGATGATGGGGATGAGTATATTTTTAATGCCGAACCTTTCCCGGGGGCACAGGAAATTGGTTGCGTGTCACGGCCGGGTTCTGGTTTTTTGAGGGACACAAGTGACGTAGATTTGCCTGCAACTGCCCCTCAACCAATCACAACCGGAGATTTGACAACTGGAACTTTGGCCCACATGGCGGATTATGCCTTACGTATCCTAAAAAGGGACACACGCATTACGAAAATGATGAACGATGACGATTACTGGTTGGCCTGCCTCCTTGATCCACGCTATAAAGGCAAATTGCAAAATATTATGCCACATGAGAACTTGGAACTAATATTAGCAACCAAACAATCAACTCTTGTTGACCGTTTGCTTCAGGCATTCCCAGCACACAGCGCACGTGATCGTTCTCACACGAGCTCCAGGGGGCAGCAGACTAGGAGTGTTAGGGGTGCACACATCAGAAGTGGCGTTGGACAGAGGGGTTTTCTGACCAGGTTGTGGAGTGATTTTGCTATGACCGCAGACAGGACAGGTACTGCTGCATCAATTGAAAGTGACAGGAGACAACATTTGTCCAGTATGGTTACTAACTATTTTTCATCCCTTATCGATGTTCTCCCTCAACCGTCATTCCCATTTGATTACTGGGCCTCCAAATTAGACACCTGGCCAGAATTGGCAGAATATGCATTGCAGGAGCTTGCTTGCCCGGCAGCAAGTGTCCTATCAGAAAGAGTATTCAGTGCTGCAGGTTCAATATTAACCGAAAAAAGGACTCGTCTGGCTACCCAAAATGTTGACGATCTAACATTCATTAAAATGAACCACAACTGGATTTCGAAATCTTTTGCCCCACCTTGCCCGGCCGACACCTAGCTTTCCTATGAAAAGCTCTTGCCTGTGAATTACTTTTCTAATGTCTAATTTGCTGCAGCTGATTGTACAGCATACGACATGTTTACACCTCCCTAAATGGCAAAACTCCCCACACGGGGCCGTGGTATCGCGACTTGGCGCAAGCACCCGTGAGACTGCTGTTTGTCTGAAGAGGTGGGTGTGCTCGCTTTTGGTTGACGGCATTGCTACTGGGTCCCTCATAGTACAATGTAGTGTCTCTGGCGGTGGTGGTGCGCACCCAACGTCAGACACACCGTTGTAACATGAGGGGCCCTGGGGCGGTCCCGCCGGCCTCAAGAGAGTTCCCCCCTACCCCAGCTCAAAATGTGCTCTACCACGTGCAAAATTATGTCGCACAGCTCCACCAATCTTTAGTCTATTCGCTGACATCATTCAATGTCTGGCACTGACAATACAAATTTGTAGACATCTATGATGCAACTTAAAGTAGTCTGTGTCTGTGTCCTATATTGGCACCATTAAATAGTTACTGCCAAATTACTATGTCAGAAACTCAGTAGATGAGCCCACCCCTGTACCTAAGTATGCCACCTTTTTTTTTGTTTTGGTTGTTTTGCGAGACATTAACATCTATTTATATTTTGGGAGTACTGGGACAGACACTCCTTGCACTACTCCTCCACTCACCACCAAGCTGCCTGTGTATCCATGTAACCGCTGTAAAGCTGCCATGAGCCTATTGTTTGTTATTTTAGGCCTTTGATAGCCTGTCTGCGGTCCCTACTTTAAATACTCCTCCACTCACCACCAAGCTGCCTGTGTATCCATGTAACCGCTGTAAAGCTGCCATGAGCCTATTGTTTGTTATTTTAGGCCTTTGATAGCCTGTCTGCGGTCCCTACTTTAAATACTCCTCCACTGACCACCAAGCTGCCTGCCCGTGTATCCATGTAACCGCTGTAAAACTGCCATGAGCCTATTGTTTGTTATTTTAGGCCTTTGATAGCCTGTCTGCGGTCCCTACTTTAAATACTCCTCCACTCACCACCAAGCTGCCTGTGTATCCATGTAACCGCTGTAAAGCTGCCATGAGCCTATTGTTTGTTATTTTAGGCCTTTGATAGCCTGTCTGCGGTCCCTACTTTAAATACTCCTCCACTGACCACCAAGCTGCCTGTGTATCCATGTAACCGATGTAAAACTGCCATGAGCCTATTGTTTGTTATTTTAGGCCTTTGATAGCCTGTCTGCGGTCCCTACTTTAAATACTCCTCCACTCACCACCAAGCTGCCTGTGTATCCATGTAACCGCTGTAAAGCTGCCATGAGCCTATTGTTTGTTATTTTAGGCCTTTGATAGCCTGTCTGCGGTCCCTACTTTAAATACTCCTCCACTCATCACCAGCTGCCTGCCCGTGTATCCATGTAACCGCTGTAAAACTGCCATGAGCCTATTGTTTGTTATTTTAGGCCTTTGATAGCCTGTCTGCGGTCCCTACTTTAAATACTCCTCCACTGACCACCAAGCTGCCTGCCCGTGTATCCATGTAACCGCTGTAAAACTGCCATGAGCCTATTGTTTGTTATTTTAGGCCTTTGATAGCCTGTCTGCGGTCCCTACTTTAAATACTCCTCCACTCACCACCAAGCTGCCTGTGTATCCATGTAACCGCTGTAAAGCTGCCATGAGCCTATTGTTTGTTATTTTAGGCCTTTGATAGCCTGTCTGCGGTCCCTACTTTAAATACTCCTCCACTCATCACCAGCTGCCTGCCCGTGCATCCATGTAACCGCTGTAAAGCTGCCATGAGCCTATTGTTTGTTATTTTAGGCCTTTGATAGCCTGTCTGCGGTCCCTACTTTAAATACTCCTCCACTGACCACCAAGCTGCCTGTGTATCCATGTAACCGCTGTAAAGCTGCCATGAGCCTTTTGTTTGTTATTTTAGGCCTTTGATAGCCTGTCTGCGGTCCCTACTTTAAATACTCCTCCACTCATCACCAGCTGCCTGCCCGTGTATCCATGTAACCGCTGTAAAGCTGCCATGAGCCTATTGTTTGTTATTTTAGGCCTTTGATAGCCTGTCTGCGGTCCCTACTTTAAATACTCCTCCACTGACCACCAAGCTGCCTGTGTATCCATGTAACCGCTGTAAAGCTGCCATGAGCCTATTGTTTGTTATTTTAGGCCTTTGATAGCCTGTCTGCGGTCCCTACTTTAAATACTCCTCCACTCACCACCAAGCTGCCCGTGTATCCATGTAACCGCTGTAAAACTGCCATGAGCCTATTGTTTGTTATTTTAGGCCTTCGAAGCCTGTCTGCGGTTCCTCCTTCCACTAGGCCTCCACTGACCAGACCACTGCTGCCCGTGTACCCCTGGAACCAATTTTAAAGTGCCTACAGCCAGCCCATTTTATTGTGTTAGGCCTTCGAAGCCTGTCTGCGGTCCCTCCTTCCACTAGGCCTCCACTGACCAGACCACTGCTGCCCGTGTACCCCTGGAACCAATTTTAAAGTGCCTACAGCCAGCCCATTTTATTGTGTTAGGCCTTCGAAGCCTGTCTGCGGTCCCTCCTTCCACTAGGCCTCCACTCACCTGACCACTGCTGCCCGTGTACCCCTGGAACCAATAATAAAGTGCCTACAGCCAGCCCATTTTATTATGTTAGGCCTTTGAAGCCTGTCTGCGGTCCCTTCTTCCACTAGGCCTCCACTGACCAGACCACTGCTGCCCGTGTACCCCTGGAACCAATAATAAAGTGCCTACCGCCAGCCCATTTTATTATGTTAGGCCTTCGAAGCCTGTCTAAGGTCCCTCCTTCCACTAGGCCTCCACTCACCTGACCACTGCTGCCCGTGTACCCCTGGAACCAATAATAAAGTGCCTAGAGCCTATTTTTTTATTTAATTTAATATTAATAAAGCCAGGATGAACTACGATATACCACGCTATGAGCTATCCAGTTGACAATTCTTTTGCGAGAAAAGCCATCCCACCCCTCCACCTGCATGTTAAAGACCGCATTGTCCTTGCATTCTGTCAATTTGTCAGTCCAAAGGTATACCTGACAACAGACACATGGACCTGTAGGCCTGGCCACGGAAGGTTACGTGTCCTTTGTGGCTAAATGGGTTAATGTATTGGATGCATGGTCCACACAGGGGACAGCCTGCAAAGTCTGTCTGCAGTCCCTAGTTCAAGTGGTCCTCAACTGAATAAAGCTGAGCTTCTACCTTCTGGCTCTGATTAACTGCTGTTTTTAAAAAAATTGGCTGTTCCGTCCTTCTAAAGGTGTCTGCCCCTGCCTGGTGTTGTCCTCAACTGAATAAAGCTGAGCTTCTACCTTCTGCCTCTTACTAACTGCTGTTTTTTTAAAAAATTGGCTGTTCCGGCCTACTAAAGGTGTCTGTCTGCCCCTGCCTGGTGTTGTCCTCAACTGAATAAAGCTGATCTTCAACCTTCTGTTCCAAATTACCATTTTTAAAAATGCAATTGGCTGTTCCGGCCTACTAAAGGTGAATGTCTGCCCCTGCCTGGTGTTGTCCTCAACTGAATAAAGCTGAGCTTCTACCTTCTGCCTCTTACTAACTGCTGTTTTTTTAAAAAATTGGCTGTTCCGGCCTACTAAAGGTGTCTGTCTGCCCCTGCCTGGTGTTGTCCTCAACTGAATAAAGCTGAGCTTCAACCTTCTGTTCCAAATTACCATTTTTAAAAATGCAATTGGCTGTTCCGGCCTACTAAAGGTGTCTGTCTGCCCCTGCCTGGTGTTGTCCTCAACTGAATAAAGCTGAGCTTCTACCTTCTGCCTCTTACTAACTGCTGTTTTTTTAAAAAATTGGCTGTTCCGGCCTACTAAAGGTGTCTGTCTGCCCCTGCCTGGTGTTGTCCTCAACTGAATAAAGCTGAGCTTCAACCTTCTGTTCCAAATTACCATTTTTAAAAATGCAATTGGCTGTTCCGGCCTACTAAAGGTGAATGTCTGCCCCTGCCTGGTGTTGTCCTCAACTGAATAAAGCTGAGCTTCTACCTTCTGCCTCTTACTAACTGCTGTTTTTTTTTAAAATTGGCTGTTCCGGCCTACTAAAGGTGTCTGTCTGCCCCTGCCTGGTGTTGTCCTCAACTGAATAAAGCTGAGCTTCAACCTTCAGTTCCAAATTACCATTTTTAAAAATGCAATTGGCTGTTCCGGCCTACTAAAGGTGTCTGTCTGCCCCTGCCTGGTGTTGTCCTCAACTGAATAAAGCTGAGCTTCAACCTTCAGTTCCAAATTACCATTTTTAAAAATGCCATTGGCTGTTCCGGCCTACTAAAGGTGTCTGTCTGCCCCTGCCTGGTGTTGTCCTCAACTGAATAAAGCTGAGCTTCTACCTTCTGCCTCTTACTAACTGCTGTTTTTTTTAAATATTGGCTGTTCCGGCCTACTAAAGGTGTCTGTCTGCCCCTGCCTGGTGTTGTCCTCAACTGAATAAAGCTGAGCTTCAACCTTCTGTTCCAAATTACCATTTTTAAAAATGCAATTGGCTGTTCCGGCCTACTAAAGGTGTCTGTCTGCCCCTGCCTGGTGTTGTCCTCAACTGAATAAAGCTGAGCCTCAACCTTCTGTTCCAAATTACCATTTTTAAAAATGCAATTGGCTGTTCCGGCCTACTAAAGGTGTCTGTCTGCCCCTGCCTGGTGTTGTCCTCAACTGAACAAAGCTGAGCTTCCACATTCTGGCTTTCGCCCTATACTATCAGATATTAAACTGCATTTGGCCTACTAGTGTGGTTATGCCCTTGAAACAGTGTCTGCTGCTCTTGGGTTTGCTACTCCACTGAACAAAGCAATGCCGCCTGTTTAGTCCTGTTACCAATTTTGAACTGCATTTAGCCTACTTTATTCTTTGGCCCTATATCTGTTTCCTCCTCATCCTGCCCATTGCCCAGCCACTGCTAGATGAGTCTGCTGGTACATTGACCTAGACCACTACATTCCCCTTATACTCTACACAGCCAGAATCTGACCCTGCTGAAAGTAAGGTTCCCCTTCCTGCATGTTATACCACCTTACACAGGGACAGAGAGGAAGGTGCAGATGAAAGTGCAGGTTCCTTCATCAGGTGGGGGGGCATACTCGTTGGCGACGTCACTGGCACAGGGCCCCTCAGAGTACGCAAAAGTGTCGCTGCTGGTGGGAGGCGCCCCCGCCATGCAAACACACATTGCTGTACTTTGAGGGGCCCTGTGCCAGTGCCAATGCGAACGAGTGGGCCCCCCCTGCTTGCTCAGGATCACAGCACTTGCAACGTTGAAATACTTACCTTTCCCTGCAACACCACCGTGACGTAGTCCGCATTTCCTGGGCCCACGAAAAACTTGAGCCGGCCCTACTCCCCCCACAACTTTTGCCAAATGACCCCCAATTCCCTATGCCCAACTATTATTATAAAGTTAATTAAGATTGACAAGCTTCAGAAACAAGAATGGATGTTTTTGGCATTAAAATGGGCACTGTAGGTGTTTTCCTGGCCTCCACTCACTGCCGACTATGCTTCCCCATTGACTTGCATTGGGTTTCGTGTTTCGGTCGATCCCCGACTTTTAGCGATAATCGGCCGACTGCACTCGACTCGACTCTGGACAAAATCGGGTTTCTCAAAACCCGACTCGATCTTAAAAAAATGAAAGTCGCTCAACTCTATTCTCAGTCATTGCCCACACCAGCGCCAACAACTCCAGCTTGAATGAACTGTAATTTTCTGGATTCCTTTCTGAGTCATGCAGAGACCGACTGGCGTATGCGATGACGCGCTCTTTCCCGTCCTGCATCTGCGACAGTACAGCCCCGAGGCCCTGCAGGCTCCCGTCAGTGTGCAAGATGAACGGTTGTGTGAAGTCAGCGTAGGCCAGCACGGGGGCCTCCGTCAATGCCTTCTTCAAAGCCAAGAATGCCTCCTCCTGATGCTTCCCCCACTGTATGTTCCTGTTTTTGGCGCAAGAGGGCACTCCCCTCAACAACTCCTGGAGTGGATTAGCAAGGCGGGTAAAGTCTTTTACAAAGCGTCTGAAGTATCCCGTGAGTCCCAGGAATGCACGCACATCTTTCACCGTTTTTGGAGTTCGCCACTCTTGTATCGCAGCGATCTTCTCCTGGGAAGGCCTCACCCCTTCAGCGGAGACAACATGTCCCAAGTATTCAATCTCGGTACGGAAGAGGTGACATTTCTGGGGTTTCACTTTCAAGCCATACTTCTGTAGCCGACTCAGAACTTGCTCTAATCTCTGCAGATGCTCCTCAAAGGTGGGGGCAAAGACGATGATATCATCCAAGTAGATCAAAGTGGCTTCAAAGTTCAGGTCTCCCAGACATCTCTCCATGAGTCGCTGAAATGTTCCTGGGGCGTTTGCTAGGCCGAAGGGCATCCGGTCAAACTCATACAGTCCCATCGGAAGGATGAAGGCCGTCTTGGTTCGGTCTTGCTCAGACATGGGCACCTGCCAGTAGCCGCTGGCCAAGTCTAACATGGAGAAATATCTGGCATTCCCTAGTGCCGTCAGGGACTCCTCTATCCTGGGCAGTGGGTACGAGTCCCGCACTGTGCAAGCATTGAGCCGCCGATAGTCCACACAGAACCGCAGGGACCCGTCTTTCTTTCTCACCAAGACGATAGGGGCAGCCCACGGGCTCTGACTCTCACGTATAACTCCCTTCTTCAGCATGTGTGACAGCATTCCCTTCACCTCCTGGTACATCTGTGGAGGTATTTGGCGGTACCGTTCCCGGATTGGCGCCGCATCCCCGGTGGGTATCTCGTGGGTAATGGCCGTGGTACGTCCAAAGTCATCTTCATCTTTGGCGAACGCATCCTGAAATTTCCCCAATACAGCTTCTACCTGAGGTACCTGCTGCGGAGTAAGTTCCGAGAGCTCCGCCCTCATGCGTTCCAGTATCTGGCGCCCTTCTTGCATTAACCTGGGGTCCGGAGCTGCCTCCGCCTTGACGGTCACCAGCCACGGATCTTCTGGCCTTGGTGTCAGCTGTACCGCCTCAGTGGGGACCAATTTGTCTGGAAGGCCCAGGACTTGAGCGACTTTGCTTCTAGGGGGCAAAGATATATCTGTCTCCCCCAAATTGATGCAGCGCACAAGGACAGTTCCATCCCGCACGGTAGCCAGGGACCGTGCGACCAATATTCCTGACGGCAGCTGGTCGGCTCTGCTGGGCTCAATTTGGACTTCGACTCCCTCCAGCGGGATGCCAGCTCGTACAGGCAGGGGAAGCACTGTCTGTCCAGGGGGCAACACTCGATTGACTGAGGCGGGGACGACGACTTTGCCGAGTTCCTTTCCGTCGCTGTATGCTTCCCGGACCTGGGCGGTCCGTATCAGTTGTTGGAAGACCCTTCTCTGGGGAGTTTGGTCACTCCATTGTTGTAGGAACTGTTCCGGGGACTCGTTGAAAACGAGGCTTCCGAGGTCTTTTAACACATTCATGCCCAGGGTCACGGTATGGTCTTTAGCTACCTCTCCATCCACCAATACCACTCCTCTCCTCCCGAGGTCTTTTCCGCAGACCTCTATGTTCATCCATACCACCCCTGCGACCGGGATGGGCAAGTGATTGGCCGCCATAAGTTTGATCACAGGACCCCATTCGGGCCGTAGCGCCTCTGTGAAGTGATGGTGGAAATATCTCTCAGGCATGGTGGTCACTTGCGAGCCGGTGTCTATCAAGCATCGCACTGCTCTTCCATTGATTTCTGCCCAGACCAGAGGGCACATGGAAACAAGGCTGTGGGGACTTTTACTCCTCCTCCTCTGTTCTTCACGCTCTGAGCGGCACCCCTCAAGCCCAGAGCCACCTAGTTTAAAGGAGGATGCGGGGATGGTCGGCTCCGCCGGGGACACCATCGAGCAATGTGGCCGGACTCTCCACAAGTGTAGCATGTAAGAGGGCTTCTCCTCCTGGTAGTTTCACCCTCCCTTCGGGGGGCAACTTCTCTGTCTCGCACCAGAGGGCCGGGCCCCTCTGCCAGAGTTCTTCTGGAGGCCGCCATTTCTTCACGGACCTGTCTAATCTCCATTCTCAGGTCCTCCACCCACTGGGGAATATTGCCTGCGGTGGTGGTTACCTCCCCGCTCTGCACCCTTCCTACCAGCCCTGTCACTCCCTGTTCTTGTTCTCGCACACGCGCCTCACTGCCAACCTCAGAGAAAGTCATGTCTGGCTTTACTCGCATGCGCTCTCGCAGTGCCTGTTTTATCATTGCGTCACGCAGTCCTGTCACTAGCTGATCTCTGAGCACCACATCAACTGACCCTACCCCTACACCGTCCTTTCGTCTGATAGCAGTGTGAAGCTCTTGTAGGGCGTTCATGAATTGGGTCACGGTCTCCCCCTCCCGTTGTACCCGGTGAAACAGTCGCATGCGAAGTTCCCCTACGTCAGTGGGGTCCCCATGCGTTTCCTCAAGTATGCGCAGCACTTTGTCCAGGGTATCTCTCTCCCGGGGGGACCTATGCATGACAGAATCCCGCGCCTCCCCCTCCAGAGCCATCAATGCAATTTCTGCCTCCAGGGCTGGTGTCATGGGGTGCATCCGCATCATTCCCCGGATACGCTCTGTCCAACTCCACAACATTACATTGTTCCCAGTGAACCTTGGCAAATTATTCAACATGGCTCCCAGGGAAATGCTAGACCTGGGAACTTCCCCCGCTGCTTGGTCTGCCCTATCCGCACTACCGTGTGACATCCTGCTGACTACGCCAAATGTAATAACGTGCAGGTACTGAGTATGTCACCACGGAACAGGCAGACCAACAGTTGAGGGGTTTAATAACAGGAATTAGGTTCTCCTCGCAGGGAGGAAGCAATGGAAAATAACTAGCAATAAAACAATGCAAGAATACGGGAGTTAAACAATAACACAGAATTAAGCAGGATTTCTTGAGAAAAGAACACTTATCAGTCTCATGAGGACTTGCTTGGAGGGTCGTCTTCTCCAACGTAGGCGCCGAGAATCAGTGGCACTTGTCGTCCCTCTGTGGTCCGTGAGCAGAGTAGTCTCTGAGAGCCTGCTGCCTGGGGTTTCGGGAGTTAATGTGGTATGCACAGGCTCTGAGTCTTTAACTTTTATAGCACAGCCAGAAAATCAGGGCTCCGCACGGTTGTCTCTGTACCAGGAAAACAAGGGGCTCTGCACTGTTAAGTCTCTGTACCAGGAGTCAGGGGCCAGGGTGTAGTAGTCTCTCAACGGGTCTCAAAGCGCCCCCCTAAAGTCACAGCAGAGTCCGCTTTAAGTACTCACTGGATGCAGTCTTTCTGGGCAGTCTCTACAAGATGCAGTCTTTCTGGGCAGTCTCTACAAGATGCAGTCTTTCTGGGCAGTCTCTTTCTCTCTCTCTTCTGGAGCGCAGCTGCACCCGGCTCTGCACGCTGCTCTGCAAGCTGCTCTCTCCCCTGCATGCGTCCCTTTCCCGCTCTCTGGCTGCTTCCCTCCTGTCCCAGTCTACAAGTCTCTCCCCTAGGGAACCTGCGGCACAGCTCAAAGGTTCCGGGCACAGAGCCGAGAAGGTAACCGCCCCCAGACTCTTCTGGTGCTTTTAACTCCTTACACCAAAACCCTGGCCACATTACAGGATCGATGATAATTGTATGATTGCTGTGGCTTCGACTACTGGGAACCTCATCAATCCTAAGAACCAGGGTCACAGAGTCTCTTGTTTAAATGGAGCAATAGTGCTCATGTGTCACCGCTGCATTAATCACTATCTATGGGTGCAGTGTTAACGCATGAGCAATCCATAGAAACGATGTCTCAAGCGCCCCAAACTCACAGCCTAGCTATGGAGTCAGAATAAATACAGTTCCCATAAACCCACAGAAATTAATGGAGCGATGGTGATCATGCAGTACCGCTCCATTCACAAAAAGGACTTTGGTATCCTCAGTCATAAAAACACTGCCCCATATTAATGTTTTGTCCAAATTTCTTTAAGGGTAAACAGTCCCAGACGGACATACTATTAGTGCAATCTGTGCAGCCGCAAAGGGGCCAAGAAGTAAAGCAGCCGACTACCACCTTCAAAGCAATGATGAGCTATCGAACTGCAAAGCACCCAAATATTGTTCTTGCACAGGGGTCCTCTCCTGACTGTGTCAGCCCACAGTCAGGAATAGTGGTTATCATCTTCTATAAAATAATTGTAATAATTAACCATGCATTTTATGACATCTATGCACTTTTTGCCCATGTAAACATTCGACTTGGCTTTTAATATAAGTAAAATATGGAGAAATTCGTACTCATGCCCCAGGACTGGTAAAATGATTTATGTCACGCCAAGGTCTGGAGATGATAGACCTGCACATTGCCATGGCTGTTATAATAAGTTCCATATTTGTCTTTTCAGATAAATATTTAAAAGGATCAGGATGGAAAAATAGGTCAGAAGAACATGTCTTCAAAATATGGAAAAAGCATCAGTGTAACCTGTAGTAGAGGACACAGCTTACTGACAATGGTTCCCATAGAGGTTCTTGGGTGGTTGTTAGATGGTGCATAGGAAGTTGGAAGGGTAAGTTGGGAGACGTGATCCTGTGTAGTGTTAGTGCTAAGCTCCAAGCAGAACAGAAATTAGTCAGATTCAATATCCCCAAAGAAAAAAAGAGTAGCCACTGTGTGCCAAGACGAGTCACAGACAGAATGGGGTCAGTGGAAGGGCAGAACTGGCCACCTTGCCCACCAACTGTACAGCCCAGTGTGGTGAGACAGTCATATTACATCCAGACCTGTGGATTTCTTGTTGCGGGTCTTTCAGCAAGCATTAACAAAGGCCTTACATCTTTTTGATTATATATGACAAATGTTTAGTCACTAATGAGTGTAAAAAATTAGACTGCCTACAGTCACCACTAGTGGGAGCTCAGTGCATTTGGATGCATACATTTTTTCAAGAATGCCATACTTGATGTTTTCATTGAAGCTTCTTAGTGGTGGCTAGGCATCCTAGTAGAGAAGCAGAGCTTTTTTTTAGGCATGAAACAAAAGAAAAAAAAGTTTATCATAGGACATAAACATTATTTTCTACACCGTTCTTGCCTTGAGAATCAATGAACTGTGGTGCAAATTAAAAGAGATTGCTGTAAGTTTCTGAATCTAAGCAGGATATTTGTAAATCAAACCACAGGAAACATAATCCTAGGGATAAATGATTAACTATCTCTATAGTCACCCCCAAATTAGATTGCCTTCTGCTGGGCCTTCAGGGCATTATTTCTCACACTGACCCTGGACCCACTGAAGCCGTATTACTGAAGAAAAAGGATTTCTTATGACCCAGCTGCAGCCTAAGTATATTCTGCCAAGAAGTGTCATGGGTACAGTTTCAGATAAAAAAAAGCTTTTTTTGCTCATTCGTTCTCCATAGGAGCCACAACTAAGGGCCATTAATATTGGAATAAATTAGCAACTAGGGAGATGAAATAATGAAAAAGTTTTTTTTCTGTATAAAGAAAAGTTATATCATTTTGCTGTTACGTTTTTACAGACGATGTGCATACTTAGAGTCTAAGCCATAATCGGTTTCATGCTGACCTACTGGGGAACAGAATGTAAGGAATTTAGGGGTTGGGGTAACCCCCTCATAGAATATAATGCAGCCCCATCATAGAATATAATGTAGTCTCCCCCATGGAATATAATGCAGCCCCCCTCATGAAATATCATGCAGCCCCCCTCATGGAGTATAATGCAGCCCCCCCTCATGGAATATAATGTAGCCTCCCTCATGGAATATAATGCAGCCCCTCATTGAATATAGTGCAGCCCACCTCATAGGGTATAATGCAGCACCCCACAAAATATAATGCAACCCCCTCTGTTGTGAAATTGGATTCTGGGCTCCCCCGGTGGCCACTTGTGGAATTGTACTTGTGTGCATCATCCCCTCTGTTCACCTGCTCCTATCAGGATGTGGGAGTCGCTATATAACCTTGCTCCTCTGTCAGTTTCATGCCGGTCAACAATGTAATCAGAAGCCTTCTGTGCATGTTCCTGCTACTGGACAACTCCTAGCTAAGTTGGACTTTTGTCCTTGTGTGTTTTTGCATTTTGTTCCTGTTCACAGCTGCTGTTTCGTTACTGTGTCTGGAAAGCTCTTGTGAGCGGAAATTGCCACTCTGGTGTTATGAGTTAATGCTAGAGTCTTAAAGTAATTTCTGGATGGTGTTTTGATAGGGTTTTCTGCTGACCATGAAAGTGCCCTTTCTGTCTTCATGCTATCTAGTAAGCGGACCTCGATTTTGCTAAACCTATTTTCATACTACGTTTGTCATTTCATCTATAATCACCGCCAATATATGTGGGGGCCTCTGTCTGCCTTTTGGGAAAATTTCTCTAGAGGTGAGCCAGGACTGTCTTTTCCTCTGCTAGGATTAGGTAGTTCTCCGGCTGGCGCTGGGCATCTAGGGATAAAAAACGTAGGCATGCTACCCGGCCACTTCTAGTTGTGCGGCAGGTTTAGTTCATGGTCAGTATAGTTTCCATCTTCCAAGAGCTAGTTCTCATATATGCTGGGCTATGTTCTCTCGCCATTGAGAATCATGACAGTTTGACCGGCCCAAAAAAGGGTTAAATTACTGGCTGAGAAAGGAGAGAAAAAAGAAGTCTGCTACAATTTTTTTTTTTTTTTTTTCCCTCTAGTTCTGAGTGTGCTCTTAATTGAATCACTTGCTAGTTTGCCTATGCTGCAGCCTTCCTCTCTTTCTCTCCTTCTAATCCTTGAATGGCTCTGTGTTCACCTGTTTCAAATGGATCTTCAGAGTGTAGCTACAGGTTTGAATAATCTCGCCACAAAGGTACAAAATTTGCAAGATTTTGTTGTTCATGCACCTATGTCTGAGCCTAGAATTCCTTTGCCTGAATTCTTCTCGGGGAATAGATCTCACTTTCAAAATTTTAAAAATAATTGCAAATTGTTTTTGTCCCTGAAGTCTCGCTCTGCCGGAGACCCTGCACAGCAGGTCAGGATTGTAATTTCCTTGCTCCGGGGCGACCCTCAGGACTGGGCTTTTGCATTGGCACCAGGGGATCCTGCGTTGCTCAATGTGGATGCGTTTTTTCTGGCCTTGGGGTTGCTTTATGAGGAACCTCATTTAGAGCTTCAGGCGGAAAAGGCCTTGATGTCCTTGTCTCAGGGGCAAGATGAAGCTGAAATATACTGCCAAAAATTCCGCAAATGGTCTGTGCTTACTCAGTGGAATGAGTGCGCCCTGGCGGCGATTTTCAGAGAAGGTCTCTCTGATGCCATTAAGGATGTTATGGTGGGGTTCCCTGTGCCTGCGAGTCTGAATGAGTCCATGACGATGGCTATTCAGATCGATAGGCGTCTGCGGGAGCGCAAACCTGTGCACCATTTGGCGGTGTCTACTGAGAAAACGCCAGAAAATATGCAATGTGATAGAATTCTGTCCAGAAGCGAGCGGCAGAATTTTAGACGAAAAAATGGGTTGTGCTTCTATTGTGGTGATTCAACTCATGTTATATCAGCATGCTTTAAGCGTACTAAGAAGCCTGACAAGTCTGTTTCAATTAGCACTTTACAGTCTAAGTTTATTCTATCTGTGACCCTGATTTGTTCTTTGTCATCTATTACCGCGGACGCCTATGTCGACTCTGGCGCTGCTTTGAGTCTTATGGATTGGTCCTTCTGGTGGCCTTCCCTGTCACGAGATGTGCGAGGCTTTGTGCAGTCTTGTGACGTTTGTGCTCGGGCCAAGCCTTGTTGTTCTCGGGCTAGTGGATTGTTGTTACCCTTGCCTATCCCGAAGAGGCCTTGGACGCACATCTCGATGGATTTTATTTCGGATCTGCCTGTTTCTCAGAAGATGTCTGTCATCTGGGTGGTGTGTGACCGTTTCTCTAAGATGGTCCATCTGGTTCCCTTGCCTAAGTTGCCTTCTTCTTCCGAGTTGGTTCCTCTGTTTTTTCAAAATGTTGTTCGTTTGCATGGTATTCCGGAGAATATCGTTTCTGACAGAGGGACCCAATTCGTGTCTAGATTTTGGCGGGCATTCTGTGCTAGGATGGGCATAGATTTGTCTTTTTCGTCTGCTTTCCATCCTCAGACTAATGGCCAGACCGAGCGGACTAATCAGACCTTGGAGACATATTTGAGGTGTTTTGTGTCTGCGGATCAGGATGATTGGGTTGCTTTTTTGCCTTTGGCGGAGTTCGCCCTCAATAATCGGGCCAGCTCTGCCACCTTGGTGTCCCCGTTTTTCTGTAATTCGGGGTTTCATCCTCGATTTTCCTCCGGTCAAGTGGAATCTTCGGATTGTCCTGGAGTGGATGCTGTGGTGGAGAGGTTGCATCAGATTTGGGGGCAGGTGGTGGACAATTTGAAGTTGTCCCAGGAGAAGACTCAGCTTTTTGCCAACCGCCGTCGTCGTGTTGGTCCTCGGCTTTGTGTTGGGGACTTGGTGTGGTTGTCTTCTCGTTTTGTCCCTATGAGGGTTTCTTCTCCTAAGTTTAAGCCTCGGTTCATCGGCCCGTACAAGATATTGGAGATTCTTAACCCTGTGTCCTTCCGTTTGGACCTCCCTGCATCCTTTTCGATTCATAATGTTTTTCATCGGTCATTGTTGCGCAGGTATGAGGTACCGGCTGTGCCTTCCGTTGAGCCTCCTGCTCCGGTGTTGGTTGAGGGTGAGTTGGAGTACGTTGTGGAAAAGATCTTAGACTCTCGTGTTTCCAGACGGAAACTCCAGTATCTGGTCAAATGGAAGGGATACGGTCAGGAGGATAATTCTTGGGTCACTGCCTCTGATGTTCATGCCTCCGATCTTGTCCGTGCCTTTCATAGGGCTCATCCTGATCGCCCTGGTGGTTCTGGTGAGGGTTCGGTGCCCCCTCCTTGAGGGGGGGGTACTGTTGTGAAATTGGATTCTGGGCTCCCCCGGTGGCCACTTGTGGAATTGTACTTGTGTGCATCATCCCCTCTGTTCACCTGCTCCTATCAGGATGTGGGAGTCGCTATATAACCTTGCTCCTCTGTCAGTTTCATGCCGGTCAACAATGTAATCAGAAGCCTTCTGTGCATGTTCCTGCTACTGGACAACTCCTAGCTAAGTTGGACTTTTGTCCTTGTGTGTTTTTGCATTTTGTTCCTGTTCACAGCTGCTGTTTCGTTACTGTGTCTGGAAAGCTCTTGTGAGCGGAAATTGCCACTCTGGTGTTATGAGTTAATGCTAGAGTCTTAAAGTAATTTCTGGATGGTGTTTTGATAGGGTTTTCTGCTGACCATGAAAGTGCCCTTTCTGTCTTCATGCTATCTAGTAAGCGGACCTCGATTTTGCTAAACCTATTTTCATACTACGTTTGTCATTTCATCTATAATCACCGCCAATATATGTGGGGGCCTCTGTCTGCCTTTTGGGAAAATTTCTCTAGAGGTGAGCCAGGACTGTCTTTTCCTCTGCTAGGATTAGGTAGTTCTCCGGCTGGCGCTGGGCATCTAGGGATAAAAAACGTAGGCATGCTACCCGGCCACTTCTAGTTGTGCGGCAGGTTTAGTTCATGGTCAGTATAGTTTCCATCTTCCAAGAGCTAGTTCTCATATATGCTGGGCTATGTTCTCTCGCCATTGAGAATCATGACACCCCTCATAAGGTATAATGTAGCCTCCCTCTGTCATGATCTCTGCAAGCAGAGATCATAGCAAGCCTATAGAGGGACAAGCTCTCGGAAGATGGAACTATACTGACCATGAACTAAGCCTGCCGCGCAACTAGAAATAGCCAGGTAGCATTTCCTATTTATTGCTAGATGCCCAGCTCTGGCCTAAGACCTAAATAGCTAGCAGAGGGAAATATAAGACCTGGCTCACCTCTAGAGAAATATTCCAAAGAAGACAGTAGCCCCCCACATATAATGACGGTGAGTTCAGATGAAACAACAAACGCAGCAGGAAAATAGTCTTAGCAAATTTGAGGTCCGCTTACTAGATAGCAGAAAACAGATAGTATACTTTCATGGTCAGCAGAAAAACACTAACAAAACACCATCCAGAGATTACCTTAAACTCTGGCATTAACTCATAACACCAGAGTAGCAATCCCTGATCAACGAGAGCTCTCCAGACACAGCAACAAAACTTCAGCTGTGAACTGGAACAAATAGGCAAACGAAACATGGACAAAAGTCCAACTTATCTAGTAGTTGTCAGAAGCAGGAACAAGCACTGAGAGGCATCAGATAACATTGTTGACCGGCAAGAAACCACCAGAGAAATGAGCTTAAATAGCGACACCCACTACTGATGGAACCAGGTGAAACAGGAAAGAGGATGACAAGTCCAATTCCACAAGCGGCCACCGGGGGAGCCCAGAATCCAAATTCACAACAGTACCCCCCCCTCAAGGAGGGGGCACCGAACCCTCACCAGATCCACCAGGGCGACCAGGATGAGCCCTATGGAAGGCACGAACAAGATCAGAAGCATGAACATCAGATGCATTGACCCAAGAATTATCCTCCTGGCCGTAACCCTTCCAGTTGACCAGATACTGGAGTCTCCGTCTGGAAACACGAGAGTCCAAAATTTTCTCCACAACGTACTCCAACTCACCCTCAACCAACACCGGAGCAGGAGGCTCAACTGAAGGTACAACAGGCACCTCATACCTGCGCAATAACGACCGATGAAAAACGTTATGAATGGAAAAGGACGCAGGGAGGTCCAAACGGAAAGAAACAGGATTAAGAATCTCCAATATTCTATAAGGGCCGATGAACCGAGGTTTAAACTTAGGAGAAGAGACCCTCATAGGGACAAAACGAGAAGACAACCAGACCAAATCTCCAACACAAAGCCGAGAACCAACACGACGATGACGGTTGGCAAAACGCTAAGTCTTCTCCTGGGACAACTTCAAATTGTCCATAACCTGCCCCCAGATGTGATGCAATCTCTCCACCACCGCATCCACTCCAGGACAATCCGAGGATTCCACCTGACCGGAGGAAAATCGAGGGTGAAACCCCGAATTACAGAAAAACGGGGACACCAAGGTGGAAGAGCTGGCCCGATTATTGAGGGCGAACTCTGCCAATGGCAAAAAAGCAACCCAATCATCCTGGTCAGCAGAGACAAAACACCTCAGATATGTCTCCAGGGTCTGATTAGTCCGCTCGGTCTGGCCATTAGTCTGAGGGTGAAAAGCAGATGAAAAAGACAAATCTATGCCCATCCTAGCACAGAATGCCCGCCAAAATCTAGACACAAATTGGGTACCTCTGTCAGAAACAATATTCTCAGGAATACCGTGCAATCGGACAACATTCTGAAAAAACAGAGGAACCAACTCAGAAGAAGAAGGCAACTTGGGCAGAGGAACCAAATGGACCATTTTAGAGAAACGGTCACAGACCACCCAGATGACAGACATCTTCTGGGAAACAGGCAGATCTGAAATAAAATCCATCGAGATGTGTGTCCAAGGCCTCTTAGGAATAGGCAAGGGCAACAGCAGTCCGCTAGCCCGAGAACTACAAGACTTGGCCCGAGCACAAATGTCACATGACTGCACAAAGACTCGCACATCTCGTGACAGGGAAGGCCACCAGAAGGATCTTGCCACCAAATCCCTGGTACCAAAAATTCCGGGATGACCTGCCAATGTAGAAGAATGTACCTCAGAGATGACTCTACTGGTCCAATCATCCGGAACAAACAGTCTATCAGGCGGACAACGATCCGGTTTATCCGCCTGAAACTCTTGCAAGGAGCGCCGCAGATCAGGAGAAACGGCCGACAAAATTACTCCCTCCCTAAGGATACCTGTGGGTTCAGTATTACCAGGAGAGTCCGGGTCAAAACTCCTAGAAAGGGCATCTGCCTTAACATTCTTAGAACCCGGTAGGTATGACACCACAAAATTAAAGCGAGAAAAAAATAAAGACCAGCGCGCCTGTCTAGGATTCAGGCGCCTGGCAGTCTCAAGATAAATCAAATTTTTGTGGTCAGTCAATACCACCACCTGATGCTTAGCCCCCTCTAGCCAATGGCGCCACTCCTCAAACGCCCACTTCATGGCCAAAAGCTCCCTATTCCCAACATCATAATTCCGCTCTGCGGGCGAAAATTTGCGAGAAAAGAAGGCACAAGGTCTAATGACGGAGCAGTCGGAACCTTTCTGCGACAACACTGCCCCAGCTCCGATCTCCGAAGCGTCAACCTCAACCTGAAAAGGCAGATTCACATCAGGCTGACGTAACACAGGGGCAGAGGCAAAACGGTGCTTAAGCTCCTGAAAGGCCTCTACAGCATGAGGGGACCAATTAGCAACATCAGCGCCATGTCTGGTCAAATCAGTCAGTGGTTTAACGACATCCGAAAAACCAGCAATAAATCGGCGGTAAAAGTTGGCAAAGCCCAAAAATCTCTGAAGACCCTTAAGAGAGGAGGGCTGAGTCCAGTCACAAATAGCTTGCACCTTGACGGGATCCATCTCAATGGAAGAGGGAGAAAAAATATACCCCAAAAAGGAAATTTTCTGGACCCCAAAAACGCACTTAGACCCCTTCACACATAAAGAATTAGACCGCAGAACCTGAAAAACTCTCCTGACCTGCTGGACATGAGAGTCCCAGTCATCAGAAAAAATCAGAATATCATCCAGATATATTATCATAAACTTATCCAGAAAATCGCGGAAAATATCATGCATAAAAGACTGAAAAACTGAAGGGGCATTAGAAAGACCAAAAGGCATGACCAAATACTCAAAGTGGCCCTCGGGCGTATTAAATGCGGTCTTCCACTCATCCCCCTGCCTGATCCGCACCAAATTATACGCCCCACGAAGATCAATTTTAGAGAACCACTTAGCACCCTCTATACGAGCAAACAAATCAGTAAGCAATGGCAATGGGTATTGGTACTTAACAGTGATCTTATTCAGAAGCCGATAATCAATACATGGTCTCAAAGAGCCGTCCTTTTTTGAGACAAAGAAAAACCCAGCTCCCAAGGGAGAAGAAGATGGACGAATATGTCCCTTTTCCAAAGACTCCTTTATATATTCCCGCATAGCAGCATGTTCCGGCACGGACAAATTAAACAAACGACCCTTTGGATATTTGCAACCCGGTATCAAATCTATGGCACAATCGCACTCACGGTGCGGAGGTAACGACCCAAGCTTGGGTTCATCAAAGACGTCTTGATAATCTGAGAGGAACTCAGGGACTTCAGAGGGAATGGACGACGAAATAGAAACCAAAGGTAAGTCCCCATGAATACCCTTACATCCCCAGCTCAACACAGACATTGCTCTCCAGTCCAAGACTGGATTGTGAGACTGCAACCATGGCAATCCCAGTACCAAATCGTCATGTAAATTATACAGCACCAGGAAACGAATAATCTCCTGGTGATCCGGATTGATACGCATGGTTACTTGTGTCCAGTATTGTGGTTTATTATTAGCCAATGGGGTGGAGTCAATCCCCTTCAGAGGAATAAGAGTCTCCAAAGGCTCTAAATCAAAACCACAACGATTGGCAAAGGACCAATCCATAAGACTCAGAGCGGCGCCAGAGTCAACATAGGCGTCCGTGGCAATGGATGACAAAGAGCAAATCAGGGTTACAGACAAAATAAACTTAGACTGAATGGTGCCAATGGAAACAGACTTATCAAGCTTCTTTGTACGCCTAGAGCATGCTGATATAACATGAGTAGAATCCCCACAATAGAAGCACAATCCATTCTTCCGTCTAAAATTCTGTCGCTCGCTCCTGGACAGAATTCTATCACACTGCATACTTTCTGGCGTCTTTTCCATAGACACCGCCAGATGGTGCACCGGTTTGCGCTCCCGCAGACGCCTATCAATCTGAATAGCCATTGTCATGGACTCATTCAGACCTGCAGGCACAGGGAACCCCACCATAACATCCTTAACGGCATCAGAGAGACCTTCTCTGAAAGTTGCCGCCAAGGCGCACTCATTCCACTGAGTAAGCACAGACCATTTACGGAATTTTTGGCAGTAAACCTCAGCTTCGTCTTGCCCCTGAGATAGTGCCATCAAAGTTTTTTCTGCCTGAAGTTCCAAATGAGGTTCCTCATAAAGCAAGCCCAAGGCCAGAAAAAACGCATCCACATCGCGCAACGCAGGATCCCCTGCTGGCAATGAGAAGGCCCAATCTTGAGGGTCACCCCTGAGCAAGGAAATCACAATCCTAACCTGCTGAGCAGGGTCTCCAGCTGAACGAGACTTCAGGGACAAATAAAGCTTACAATTATTTCGGAAATTCTGGAAGCTAGCTCTATTCCCTGTGAAGAACTCCGGCAAAGGAATTCTCGGCTCAGATACTGGAGCATGTACCACAAAATCTTGTAAATTTTGTACTTTCGTGATGAGATTATTCAAACCCGCAGTTACACTCTGAAGATCCATTATTGTCAGGTGCACACAGAGCCATACAGAGATGAGGAGGAGAGAGAGAAAAAAGACTGCAGCAAGGCAAACTGGAGGGAAAAAAAAAAAAAAAAAAAAATTCCAGCAGACTTCTTATAACTCTCCTTTCTCAACCTGGGTCTTTAACACTTTTATTGGCCGGTCAAACTGTCATGATCTCTGCAAGCAGAGATCATAGCAAGCCTATAGAGGGACAAGCTCTCGGAAGATGGAACTATACTGACCATGAACTAAGCCTGCCGCGCAACTAGAAATAGCCAGGTAGCATTTCCTATTTATTGCTAGATGCCCAGCTCTGGCCTAAGACCTAAATAGCTAGCAGAGGGAAATATAAGACCTGGCTCACCTCTAGAGAAATATTCCAAAGAAGACAGTAGCCCCCCACATATAATGACGGTGAGTTCAGATGAAACAACAAACGCAGCAGGAAAATAGTCTTAGCAAATTTGAGGTCCGCTTACTAGATAGCAGAAAACAGATAGTATACTTTCATGGTCAGCAGAAAAACACTAACAAAACACCATCCAGAGATTACCTTAAACTCTGGCATTAACTCATAACACCAGAGTAGCAATCCCTGATCAACGAGAGCTCTCCAGACACAGCAACAAAACTTCAGCTGTGAACTGGAACAAATAGGCAAACGAAACATGGACAAAAGTCCAACTTATCTAGTAGTTGTCAGAAGCAGGAACAAGCACTGAGAGGCATCAGATAACATTGTTGACCGGCAAGAAACCACCAGAGAAATGAGCTTAAATAGCGACACCCACTACTGATGGAACCAGGTGAAACAGGAAAGAGGATGACAAGTCCAATTCCACAAGCGGCCACCGGGGGAGCCCAGAATCCAAATTCACAACATCCCTCATACAGTATAATGCAGCCCCTCCACACAGAATATAATGTAGCCCCATCAGAGTATAATGCAGCCCCCCATAGAATATACTGTAGCCCCCTCTTAGGGCATAATGCAGCCCCCTCATATAGTATTAGGTAGCTCCCCAGAATATAATGTAGCCCCCTGAGAGAATAATGCAGCTCCCACGCAGAATATGTTGAAGCCCCCCCAGAATATAATGTAGTCCCCTCATACTATAACGCAGCTCCCCTCATTAGGTACAATGCAGCCCCCCTCCACCTCCATAATTGTCCTTCATCACCACCTCCATCATTGCCTTCTCACCCACAACACCTATCATTGCCCATTTCACCACCTCCATCATTGCTTTCTTCCCCACCACTCCCATCATTGCCCATTCCACCATCTCCATCATTGCCTTCTCCCCAGCCACCATTGTCCTTTCCACCACTACCATCACTGTCCTTTCCACCACCCCATCATTGCTTTTTCCCCCACCACCCCATCATTGCCCATTCCAACACCTCCATCATTGCCTCCCCCCCACCACCACCATCTGTTGTGAATTCTGCTCTTGGGCTCCCTCTGGTGGTTGTTTGTGGTAGTGCAGTTGTCTTGGGGTTGTAATCCGGGCAGGTGTTTCTGCTGATTGCAGCTCTATTAGGTATTTAGGTGTGCAGGATCCATGAGTCCATGCCAGTTGTCCATTGTTCTTGGAGGGATTGCATCTCTCTCTGGCTCCTCATGCCCTGCTGCCAATTCAGCTAAGATAAGTGTCTGTTTTTTTGTCTCTGAGCACACATGCAGTGTGCTTTGCAATTCAGTGCAATTCATTGTGTTTTTGTCCAGCTTACTTTGTTTGGATTTTTCAGTCATGCTGGATTCTCAGGAGATGCAGATATACTTTCTATGTCTTTAGTTAGATGTAGAATATTTGTATTATCTGCTGTGGATATTTTTAGGATTTTAATACTGACCGCTTAGAATTCTGTCCTATCCTTTTCTATTTAGCTAGAAGTGCCTCTTTTGCTAAATCCTGTTTTTCTGCCTGCGTGTGTTTTTCCTCTTATACTCACAGTCAATATTTGTGGGGGGCTGCCTATCCTTTGGGGTTCTGCTCTGAGGCAAGATAGAATTCCCATTTCCATCTATAGGGGTATTTAGTCCTCCGGCTGTGTCGAGGTGTCTAGGACGTGTTAGGTACATCCCACGGCTACTTCTAGTTGCGGTGTTAGTTTAGGGTTTGCGGTCAGTACAGGTACCACCTACTCCTGAGAAAGTCTCTCATGCGGCTCCAAGGTCACCGGATCATAACAGTACAACTGGCCAACAATGAGTTAAATGCATCTCAGAAGAAGGGAAGAAAGAGCCATTTTTTTTTCTGTAGCCTGCTTTGTCTTTTCTTCCCTCTTTTCCTCTGGGTGACTGAGGAGTCTTGTGCTAGTATGGATGTTCAGGGATTGGTTTCTCGTATAGACCAGCTTGCTGCTAAGGTACAGGGGATTTCTGATTATATTGTTCAGACTCCGCTTTTAGAACCTAGGATTCCTACTCCTGATTTGTTTTTTGGGGACAGGTCCAAATTTTTGAGTTTTAAAAACAATTGTAAACTGTTTTTTGCTCTGAAGCCTCGTTCCTCTGCTGATCCCATTCAGCAGGTTAAAATTGTCATCTCCCTGCTGCGTGGCGACCCTCAGGATTGGGCATTTTCCCTGGAATCTGGGAATCCGGCCTTGCTTAATGTAGATGCCTTTTTTCAGGCTCTAGGATTATTATATGATGAACCAAATTCTGTGGATCAAGCGGAGAAGACCTTGTTGGCCCTGTCTCAGGGTCAAGAAGCGGCAGAATTGTATTGTCAGAAATTTAGAAAATGGTCTGTGCTGACTAAATGGAATGAGGATGCTTTGGCGGCAATTTTCAGAAAGGGTCTTTCTGAATCTGTTAAAGATGTTATGGTGGGGTTTCCCACGGCTGTTGGTCTGAGTGATTCTATGTCTCTGGCCATTCAGATTGATCGGCGCTTGCGGGAGCGCAGAACTGTGCGCGCTGTGGCGTTGTCCTCAGAGCAGATGCCTGAGCCTATGCAGTGTAATAGGATTCTGTCTAGAACGGAACAACAAGGATTCAGACGTCAGAATAGCTTGTGTTTTTATTGTGGCGATGCTTCTCATGTCATTTCAGTCTGCCCAAAGCGTACAAAGAGAATCGCTAGTTCAGTTACCATCGGAACTGTACAACCTAAATTTCTGTTATCTGTGACCTTGATCTGCTCATTGTCGTCATTTTCTGTCATGGCGTTTGTGGATTCAGGCGCCGCTTTGATCTTAATGGACTTTGAATTTGCCAGGCGTTGTGGTTTCCCCTTGCAGTCTTTGCAGAACCCTATTCCTTTAAGGGGCATTGATGCTACACCTTTCGCTAAAAATAAACCCCAGTTTTGGACACAGGTGACCATGTGCATAGCGCCAGCCCATCAGGAAGATTGTTGTTTTCTGGTGTTGCATAATTTGCATGATGCTATTGTGCGGGGTTTTCCATGGTTGCAGATACATAATCCTGTGTTGGATTGGAAGTCTATGTCTGTGACTAGTTGGGGTTGTCAGGGGGTTCATAATGACGTTCCTGTGATGTCAATCTCCTCTTCCTCCTCTTCTGAAGTTCCAGAGTTTTTGTCCGATTTTCAGGATGTATTCGATGAGCCCAAGTCCAGTTCCCTTCCACCGCATAGGGACTGTGATTGTGCTATTGACTTGATTCCAGGCTGTAAGTTTCCTAAGGGCCGACTTTTCAACCTGTCTGTGCCGGAACATACCTCCATGCGGAGTTATGTTAAGGAGTCTTTGGAGAAAGGGCATATTCGGCCATCTTCTTCACCGTTGGGAGCAGGATTTTTTTTTTGTTGCTAAGAAGGATGGCTCCTTGAGAACCTGTATTGATTATCGCCTCTTGAATAAGATCACGGTCAAGTTTCAATACCCTTTACCTTTGCTTTCCGATTTGTTTGCCAGGATTAAGGGGGCTAGTTGGTTTACTAAAATTGACCTTCGGGGGGCATATAATCTTGTTCGTATTAAGCAGGGTGACGAATGGAAAACTGCGTTTAATACGCCCGAAGGCCATTTTGAATACCTTGTGATGCCATTCGGGCTCTCTAATGCTCCATCTGTTTTTCAGTCCTTCATGCATGATATCTTCCGGAATTATCTTGATAAATTCATGATTGTATATTTGGATGACATCTTAATTTTTTCCGATTATTGGGAGTCTCATGTGAAACAGGTCAGGATGGTATTTCAGATCCTTCGTGATAATACTTTGTTTGTGAAGGGGTCTAAGTGTCTCTTTGGAGTGCAGAAGGTTTCTTTTTTGGGCTTTATTTTTTCTCCCTCATCTATAGAGATGGATCCGGTTAAGGTTCAGGCCATTCATGATTGGATTCAACCCACATCTGTGAAGAGCCTTCAGAAATTTTTGGGCTTTGCTAATTTTTATCGCCGTTTCATTGATAACTTCTCCAGTGTGGGTAAACCCCTGACCGATCTGACGAAGAAAGGCGCTGATGTAACGAATTGGTCCCCTGTGGCTGTCTCTGCCTTTCAGGAGCTTAAACGCCGATTTACTTCTGCCCCGGTGTTGCGTCAGCCAGATGTTTCTCTTCCGTTTCAGGGTGAGGTTGACGCTTCTGAGATTGGGGCAGGGGCCGTTTTGTCTCAGAGGAATTCTGATGGTTCCTTGATGAAACCGTGTGCCTTCTTTTCCCGTAAGTTTTCGCCTGCTGAACGCAATTATGATGTCGGCAATCGGGAGTTGTTGGCTATGAAGTGGGCGTTTGAGGAATGGCGACATTGGCTTGAGGGAGCCAAGCACCGTATTGTGGTCTTGACCGATCATAAAAATCTGATTTACCTCGAATCTGCCAAGCGGCTGAATCCTAGACAGGCTCGATGGTCCCTGTTTTTCTCCCGTTTTGATTTCGTGGTCTCGTATCTTCCGGGTTCTAAGAATGTTAAGGCTGATGCCCTCTCTAGGAGTTTTTTGCCTGATTCTCCTGAGGTATTTGAGCCGGTCGGCATTCTGAAGGAAGGGGTGGTCCTTTCTGCCATTTCCCCTGATTTGCGACGGGTGCTGCAGGAATTGCAGGCTGACAAACCTGACCGCTGTCCTGTGAGGAAACTGTTTGTTCCTGATAGATGGACTAGTAGAGTGATTTCTGAGGTTCACTGTTCTGTGTTGGCTGGTCATCCTGGTATTTTTGGTACCAGAGATTTGGTTGGTAGGTCCTTTTGGTGGCCTTCTTTGTCGCGTGATGTGCGTTCTTTTATGCAGTCCTGTGGGACTTGTGCGCGGGCCAAGCCTTGTTGTTCCCGTGCTAGTGGGTTGCTTTTGCCTTTGC
Source organism: Ranitomeya variabilis (assembly GCF_051348905.1). Lineage (NCBI taxonomy): Eukaryota > Metazoa > Chordata > Amphibia > Anura > Dendrobatidae > Ranitomeya > Ranitomeya variabilis. The sequence continues at coordinate 519,471,719 of NC_135237.1, forward strand.
CGGTCCCTGAGAGGCCCTGGACGCATATTTCTATGGATTTTATTTCAGATCTTCCGGTTTCCCAGAGGATGTCGGTTATCTGGGTGGTTTGTGACCGGTTTTCTAAGATGGTTCATTTGGTGCCTTTGCCTAAATTGCCTTCCTCTTCTGATTTGGTTCCGTTGTTTTTTCAGCATGTGGTTCGTTTGCATGGTATTCCGGAGAATATTGTGTCCGACAGAGGTTCCCAGTTTGTTTCTAGGTTTTGGCGGGCCTTTTGTGCTAGGCTGGACATTGATTTGTCTTTTTCCTCCGCATTTCATCCTCAGACAAATTTGGAAACTTATTTGAGATGCTTTGTGTCTGCTGATCAGGATGATTGGGTGGCTTTCTTGCCATTGGCCGAGTTTGCCCTTAATAATCGGGCTAGTTCGGCTACCTTGGTTTCGCCCTTCTTTTGTAATTTTGGTTTTCATCCTCGTTTTTCTTCGGGGCAAGTTGAACCTTCTGATTGTCCTGGTGTGGATTCTGTGGTTGACAGGTTGCAGCAGATTTGGGCTCATGTGGTGGACAATGTGGTGTTGTCTCAGGAAGAGGCTCAGCGTTTTGCTAACCGTCGTCGGTGTGTTGGTTCCCGGCTTCGGGTTGGGGATTTGATCTGGTTGTCTTCCCGTTATGTTCCTATGAAGTTTAAGCCTCGGTTTATTGGTCCTTATAGAATTTCTGAGATTATCAATCCGGTGTCTTTTCGTTTGGCCCTTCCGGCCTCTTTTGCCATCCATAATGTTTTCCATAGATCTTTATTGTGGAAATATGTGGTGCCCGTTGTTCCCTCGGTTGATCCTCCTGCTCCTGTGTTGGTTGATGGGGAGTTGGAGTATGTGGTTGAGAAGATTTTGGATTCTTACTTTTCGAGGCGGAGGCTTCAGTACCTTGTCAAATGGAAGGGTTATGGCCAGGAGGATAATTCTTGGGTTTTTGCCTCTGATGTCCATGCTGCTGATTTGGTCCGTGCCTTTCATCTGGCTTGTCCTGATCGGCCTGGGGGCTCTGGTGAGGGTTCGGTGACCCCTCTTCAAGGAGGGGTACTGTTGTGAATTCTGCTCTTGGGCTCCTTCTGGTGGTTGTTGGTGGTAGTGCAGTTGTCTTGGGGTTGTAATCCGGGCAGGTGTTTCTGCTGATTGCAGCTCTATTAGGTATTTAGGTGTGCAAGATCCATGAGTCCATGCCAGTTGTCCATTGTACTTGGAGGGATTGCATCTCTCTCTGGCTCCTCATGCCCTGCTGCCAATTCAGCTAAGATAAGTGTCTGTTTTTTTGTCTCTGAGCACACATGCAGTGTGCTTTGCAATTCAGTGCAATTCATTGTGTTTTTGTCCAGCTTAGACTTTGTTTGGATTTTTCAGTCATGCTGGATTCTCAGGAGATGCAGATATACTTTCTATGTCTTTAGTTAGATGTAGAATATTTGTATTATCTGCTGTGGATATTTTTAGGATTTTAATACTGACCACTTAGAATTCTGTCCTATCCTTTTCTATTTAGCTAGAAGTGCCTCTTTTGCTAAATCCTGTTTTTCTGCCTGCGTGTGTTTTTCCGCTTATACTCACAGTCAATATTTGTGGGGGGCTGCCTATCCTTTGGGGTTCTGCTCTGAGGCAAGATAGAATTCCCATTTCCATCTATAGGGGTATTTAGTCCTCCGGCTGTGTCGAGGTGTCTAGGACGTGTTAGGTACATCCCACGGCTACTTCTAGTTGTGGTGTTAGTTTAGGGTTTGCGGTCAGTACAGGTACCACCTACTCCTGAGAAAGTCTCTCATGCGGCTCCAAGGTCACCGGATCATAACAACCATCATTGTCCTTTCCACCAAACCCATCATTGCTTTCTCCCCCACCACCCCATCATTGCCCATTCCACCACCTCCATCATTTCCTCCTCCCCCACCACTCCATCATCCTTTCCACCACCAACAACATTGCCTTCTTCCCCACCATTCCCATCACTGCTCATTCCATCACCCACATTATTGCCAATCTCCAATACACACACAGCACCACAGACACACACAGCACCACACACACATCACAACACACACATCACCACATATGCACACACACACAGCACCGCACCACATACACTCACGCATCCAGACAAACAGAGACACAGCAACACTCACCTACCCGCATGTTCCTCGCAGCCGCAGTATATCCAGGAAGCAGCATCTTCAGCTCCGGCAGCTTTCTCTCTGAAACAGCCGCGCTGAATGATGATGTCATCGAGCCGCGCTGTGTCAGACAGGAAGCGCCGGGCAGCAGACAGGAAGCAGGATGGCATTGGATCCCTGCAGCTCCACTTCGCTGCCAAGCTGCAGGGTTTAGCCTCCCTGCAAGCGCCCACCTCCATGGCCCCAATGCAGCCGCTCCATATTTACATGTGAAATGAATACTCCTCTCCATGCCCAATGGGGCTTGGGGAAGTGTGAATATTCATTTCTCTTTAGCAGCAGGGACAGGATCCTGTCTCCAGCTCCTGCTCAGCTGACACCAGGCGGGCTCCCCTGACCCCATAGCTGCGGGGAGTGCTGCTATTAGCGACACACCACTAGCTGGGGGCCCCTGGAGCAGTGGGGGCTCTAGGTAGCTGCTGGCCAGTATGCCAGCAGGTGTCAGTGCCTGGGCCCTCCGGAGAATCCTCCGATTCTCCAGTGGGCCAGTCCGCCCCTGATGATAATATTTATGTGCTTTCTGTACCATTTTCTTGCAGTTTTCAAAAATCTTCATACTTTGCTCATCACTAGGTACACTCATTGCTTATTTATTACTTAAAGAGGATACAAAATCTGCGCTGTTCATGTAAGATGGTCACACAGGTGCTAAACTCATTACAGCATCAGTGCTCTGCCTTCTAATGAGTTCCTGTGTGTTCACCATATGGCCAGAGCAGATGGTTGGGAGATATGGATTACATGCCATAAGCATGGAGTTGTTCCATAAGCATCATTACGTTTGCTCCTGTTATATTTTATTACTTTACTTCTGTAGACTGACAAGAGAATCTTGTTTAAAAAAACAGCTTCATAGAGAAGATCGAACTGCAGAAACACATTAAGTGTCAATCACCATATAACGTACATCCCCTCTGGTGGAATTATGTTTTCTTTCTTTTTGCGTTCACACTGCTGTGACCTCATGCAACTTATTCTCAGCCTCCCTAATTTAACTCCTCCCTCCAATGGTAATTGCATCATATGTCATTTTAGAGCAATCATTAAATTATGCCAAGATGTTGCACACAAGGTGCTTGTCTAGTGTAGAAAACTCATTTTCCTTAATAAAGAATTCTGATTAATAGAACCAGGAAAGAGTCCTCCGTTCGGGATATTCCTCTTTTGAACAGAGTGAAGAGCAACTGTAAAGAGTGTCTCTCAGCCTGGAGGACCTCTACTGTCCTGCATTACACAGACATCCTAATAATTTAATTGGCCACCGTGTAATACTTAATTTACCCTCTGGGGGAGCTGCAAGAAAATGGAACACTTGAACAAACTGCAAGAAGTACCCCTACATTACAGCTGATGACTGGGCGTTCCAGCAGAGGTACACTTTGTAATCTGCGTATTGTAAAAGGACCATTGTAACAAGTAGGGCTTATCAAAAACAGAGAACATCTTTGAAGTAAAATTCTGCTTGAAAAAAAGTTTTACATTTTAATTCATTTTAATACCGACAAATATTGAGCGTATGTGACAAAACATAGAAACATCATAATTAAAATCAATGCCAACTAAATAAATTGTGCTAAATAGTCTCATAAAACATCCATTTTATTAAAGATTGTTTTTAAAAACAATCATAACGATCACAAGAGTTGGGCGACTTTTACTTTTTTCGGATCGAGTCGGGTTTCGCGAAACCCGACTTTGTCAAAAGTCGGGTCGGGTGAAATCGGCCGATTATTGCAAAAAGTCGGGGGCCGACTGAAACACGAAACCCAATGCAAGTCAATGGGGAATCAAAGTCGGCAGTCAGTGGAGGACAGGAAAACACCTACAGTGCCCATTTTAATGCCAAAAACATCAATTCTTATTACTGAAGCTTGTCAATCTTAATTTACTTTATAATAATAGTTAGGCATTGAAAACTGGGGGTCATTTGGCTAAAGTTGTGGGGGGGTAGGGCTGGCTCAAGATTTTTGTGGGCAAAGGAAACGCGGAATACGTCACTGCGGTGGAGCAGGGAGAGGTAAGTATTTCAACTTAGCAAGTGCTGTGATCCTGAGCAAACAGGGGGGCCCACTCGTTGGCATTGGCACTGGCACAGGGCCCCTCATAGTACGGCGGTGTGTTTGACGGCGGGTGGCGCCTCCCACCGGCAGAGACACTTTTGCGTACTATGAGGGGCCCTGTGCCAGTGACATCGCCAACGAGTATGCCCCCCCACCTGATGAAGGAACCTGCACTGTCATCTGCACCTTCCTCTTTGTCCCCGTGTAAGGTGGTATAGTATGCAGGAAGGGGAACATGACTTTCAGCAGGGTCAGATTCTGGCTGTGTAGAGTGCAAGGGGAATGTAGTGGTCTGGGTCAATGTACCAGCAGACTCATCTAGCAGTGGCTGGGCAATGGGCAGGATGAGGAGGAAACACAGATATAGGCCCAAATAATAAAGTGGGCTAAATGCAGTTCAAATGTGGTAACAGGACTAAACAGGCGGCATTGCTTTGTTCAGTGGAGGACAACTGTAATGAGTCACAGACACAGTTAGTAGGCCCAAATAATAAAGTAGCCAAAATGCAGTTCAAAATTGGTAACAGGACTAAACAGGCGGCATTGCTTTCAGTGGAGGACAACTGTAATGAGTGGCAGACACAGTTAGTAGGCCCAAATAATAAAGTAGGCTAAATGCAGTTCAAAATTGGTAACAGGACTAAACAGGCGGCATTGCTTTGTTCAGTGGAGGACAACTGTAATGAGTGGAAGACACAGTTAGTAGGCCCAAATAATAGAGTAGCCTAAATGCAGTTCAAAATTGGTAACAGGACTAAACAGGCGGCATTGCTTTGTTCAGTGGAGGACAACTGTAATGAGTGGCAGACACAGTTACTATGCCCAAATAATAAAGTAGGCTAAATGCAGTTCAAAATTGGTAACAGGACTAAACAGGCGGCATTGCTTTGTTCAGTGGAGGACAACTGTAATGAGTGGCAGACACAGTTAGTAGGCCCAAATAATAAAGTGGGCAAAATGTCTGCAAAAAAATTGTTCATAAATAAACAGGTGGCATAACTAGGTACAGGGGTGGGCTCCTCTGCTGAGTAGCAGACAGTGGTAGTAGGCACAAAGTATTAACTGGTCTAAATGGAGGCCAGGGCCCCTGTATATTTTAACTATCATCTATCATTTCAACAAATTTGTATTGGCAGTGCCATTGAAGGATTTAACAGCACAGACTACACAGTGGTGGAGCAGGGAGAGGTAAGTATTGCAAGTGGTAGAGCACTGTTCGAGCTGGGGGGAACACTCTCGTGGGCGGCAGTACTGGCACAGGGCCCCTCATATTACGACGGTGTGTCTGACATTGGTTGTGCACCACCACCGTCAGAGACAACCTCATTGTACTACGAGGGACCCTGTGCCAGTGCCGTCGCCCAAGAGTGGGCACACCCACATGTCCAGGCAAACGGCACTCGCACGGGTGCTTGCGCCAGGTGGTGACCATGGCCCTGTGGGGGGAGTCAGCCCATTTAGGGAGGTATAAAATTGGCCTTTGGTGGACATTCAGCAGCTGCAAATGGAGGAATTGGAGAAGTCTGTAAGAGGAAGCCAAAAGCAAGACATTTTTCACTCAAGCTACATGTCAGCAGGGGAAGGTGGGGCAAAATAATTTGAAATCCATGATTGGTTCATTTTAATGAAGGTTAGATCATCAACATTTTGGGTAGCCAGACGTGTCCTTTTTTCGGTCAGTATTGAACCAGCAGCACTGAAGACTCTTTCTGACAGCACACTAGCAGCAGGGCAAGCGAGCTCCTGTAATGCATATTCTGCCAATTCATGCCAGGTGTCTATTTTAGATGCCCAGTAATGAAAGGGGAATCACCTGTGAGGGAGAACATCGATAAGGGAGGAAAAGTAGTTTGTAACCATACTGGACAAATGCTGTCTCCTGTCACTTTGAATTGATGCAGCAGTACCTGTCGTGTCTGCGGTCATTGCGAAATCACTCCACAACCTGGTCATAAACCCTCTCTGTCCAACGCCACTTCGGATTTGTGCACCTCTAACACCTCTGCCATGTTGCCCCCTACGGCTCGTGTGAGAACCATCACTGCCGCTGTGTGCTGGGAATGCCTGAACCAAACAGTCTACAAGAGTTGCTTGTTTGGTAGCCAATATTTGCTCAAGATTCTCATGTGCCAAGATATTTTGTAATTTTCCTTTATATCATGGATCCAGGAGGCAGGCCAACCAGTAATCGTCATCGGTCATCATTTTGATAATGCGGGGGTCCCTTTTTAAGATACCCAAGGCATACTCAGCCATGTGGGCCAATGTTCCAGGTCCAGGTGTCAATTCACTGCTTGTGCTGGGTTGAGGGGCACTTTCTTGCAAATCAACATCACTTGTGTCCCGCAAAAACCCTGTACCTGACCTTGCAATGCCACCAGTTTCTATTGCCCCCTGAGAAGCATCATCCTCCCATAAATATTCATCCCCATCATCCTCCTCCTCCTCCTCTTCGTCCTCCACCTCGTCCAGGAGAGTTCCCTGAGCAGACAATGGCTGACTGTCATCAAGGCTTCCCTCCTCCTCGGCTGCAGATGCCTGCTCCTTAATGTGCGTCATACTTTGCATCAGCAGACGCATTAGTGGGATGCTCATGCTTATGATGGCGTCGTCTGCACTTACCAGCCGTGTGCATTCCTCAAAACACTGAAGGACTTGACAGAGGTCTTGTAGCTTCGACCACTGCACATCAGACACCTCCATGTCTGCCATCCAAGAGCCTGCCCGTGTATATGTATCCTCCCACAAATTAATTATAGCACGCCTCTGTTCGCACAGCCTCTGAACCATGTGCAGTGTGGAGTTCCACCTTGTTGCAACGTCGATTATTAGGCGGTGCTGGGGAAGATTCAGCGATCGCTGATGGTTCAGCATACGGCTGGAGTGTACGGGCGACCGGCGGATGTGCGAGCAAAGTCTTCGCACCTTCAGGAGCAGGGCTGTTAACCCCGAATAATTTTTCAGGAAGCACTGCACCACCAGGTTCAAGGTGTGAGCCAGGCAAGGTATGTGTTTCAGTTCTGAAAGGGCTATGGCAGCCATAAAATTCCTTCCGCTATCACTGACTACCTTGCCTGCCTCAAGATGTACACTGCCCAGCCATGACTGAGTTTGTTGCTGCAAGTACTCGGCCAGTACTTCCGCGGTCTGTTGTCGCCCAAACACTTCATTTGTAACACAGCCTGCTGATGCTTACCACTAGCTGTTCGATTATGGGACACCTCGTGTGCAACACTGGCAGCTGCGGATGGAGTGGTCGTGCGACTGCGCTCTGTGGATGAGCTTTCGCTTCTGGAGGAGGAGGAGGGGTGGCGAACGCCTACAGCCAACTGTTTCCTAGACCATGGGCTAGGCAGAACTGTCCCACTATGGCTGTGTCCTGTGGACCCTGCATCCACCACATTAACCCAGTGTGCCGTGATGGACACGTAACGTCCCTGGCCATGCCTACTGGTCCATGCATCTGTTGTGAGGTGCACCTTTCCACTGACTGATTGCCTCAGTGCATGGACAATGCGGTCTTTGACATGCTGGTGGAGGGCTGGGATGGCTTTTCTCGCAAAGAAGTGCCGACTGGGTAGGTCATAGCGTGGTACTGCGTAGGCCATCAGGTCTTTGAAAGCTTTGCTTTCAACCAACCGGTAGGGCATCATCTCTAACGATATTAGTATAGCAATGTGGGCGTTCAAACCCTGTGTACGCGGATGAGAGGATGAGTACTTTCTTTTCCTAACGAGAGCCTCTTGTAGGGTGAGCAGGACTGGAGAGCTGCATATGGTGGTACTAGCGGTGGTGGTGGTGGTGGACATGGCGGATTGAGAGAGGGTTGGTGATGGTATTCTTGATGTTGGCCTGCATACAGTGTTTCCTACCAATAACCTTGTGATACCCTGACTGCTTTGGCCTTGCGACGATACCTCCACCTTTGCTGCTGTTGGTGTCCTAACCAGTGGGCTTACAGTGAGGGAAGCAATGTAGCATTGCTGACTACCTTCATTCTGAGCAGGTGCACCAACGGTACGGGACGTTTGGTAGTTAGTCCAGGCTTGCAAGTGCATGCTGGTTAAATGTCTAAGCATGCACAATGTATTTAAATTTTGAAGATTCTTCCCTCTGCTAAAGGTCTATGAGCATTTCTTACAGATAACTTTGCACTGATCATTCGGATCTTGGTTAAAAAATTGCCACACTACACTCTTCCTACTATGGAATACCTTTTCAGGCATTGCACGCTGTGCTACTTTCACCGGATGGCCACGCTGTCCTAAAACTGTTTTTGTTTTTGACAAATGTTTTTGGCCTGATACAGGCCTGCCAGATGACAGCTGTTGCGATGTAGATGGCTGCTGCGGATCATCCTCCTCCACTTCTGAGCTACTGGCAGCGGCACCCTCTTCCCCCAATGGCTGCCAATCTGGGTCAACAACTGGGTCATCTATCACCTCCTCTTCAATGTCATGTGCACCTTCCTCTGTGTCACCGTGTAAGATGCTATAGCGTTCGGGACGGGGCACTATAGTCTCATCAGGGTCAGATTCTGGCTCAGTAAACTGCGAGGGCAATGTAGTGATCTGAGTCAATGGAACAGCATAATAATCTAGCTGTGGCTGTGCATCAGTGCACTCCATGTCCGATTCATCTTGTAATGGGCAGTTAACAATTTCCCTTTCTAACCCAGGCACGGTATGTGTAAAGAACTCCATGGAGTAACCTGTAGTGTCACCTGACGCATCCTTCACTTTTGGTTTGGGTGAAGGACACAAGGAAACGTCTTGTTCCTGACCGGGAGCATTCACTGACGACTCGCTGCTTTTATATTTTTAACTTTCTGAAGAGGAGGCGAAAGAGCTAGAGCCTGAGTCAGCAAGGAAAGCCAAAACTTTTTCCTGCTGCTCCGGCTTTAAAAGCTGTTTTCCTACTCCCAGATAAGGGAGCCTTCGAGGCCTTGTGTAGCCAGACGATGACGCTGGCTCAACATCTCCAGCCTTAGGTGCTATTGTGCTTTTGCCACTACCACCAGATGCACCACCACCACCACCATCAGTACCAGCTGGCAACCTACGCCCACTGGCTCTTCCACCAGACTTCCTCACTTTTTGGAAAATCTAACGAAAATAACAACCGTTATATGGTACTGTAAAACAAGGTAGAAGGTGTATATAAACTTGTTGAGAATTTAAATCTCCCTTTTTTTTAGGGAGACAGAACCAAAACTCAGGCCCTGTGCATAAAATAACACAATGTAAGTGGCAGAAAGTGGCTGGCTGATATACGACAAACTAACAGGACTGAAATATATCCACTTTGTGAGAATTTGAATCTTCCTTTTCTTTTTTGGAGACTGAACCAAAACTCAGGCCCAGTGTATAAAACAACGCAATGTAAGTGGCAGAAAGTGGCTAGCTGACATACGACAAACTAACAGGACTGAAATATATCCACTTTGTGAGAATTTGAATCTCCCTTTTTTTTTGGGAGACTGAACCAAAACCCAGGCCCAGTGTATAAAACAATGCAATGTAAGTGGCAGAAAGTGGCTGGCTGATATTCGACAAACTAACAGGACTGAAATATATCCACTTTGTGAGAATTTGAATCTCCCTTTTTTTTTGGAGACTGAACCAAAACTCAGGCCCAGTGTATAAAACAACGCAATGTAAGTGGCAGAAAGTGGCTGGCTGATATACGACAAACTAACAGGACTGAAATATATCCACTTTGTGAGAATTTGAATCTCCCTTTTTTTTTTGGAGACTGAACCAAAACTCAGGCCCAGTGTATAAAACAATGCAATGTAAGTGGCAGAAAGTGGCTGGCTGATATATGAAAAAATACAAGGACTGTAGTACAATTTCAATCTCCCTACAATGATCTCAGAACAAGTATGGCAGCAATAAAAAGGACTGCTGCACAAAAGTGTGGACAAATAAACAAGATAACTGTGCAGAAAGGAGCAACAGGATTTTTGCTTTTAAAAAAGCAGTTGGTTTGCACAGCAGCGTGCAAACAGCAATGCAGCTATCAGGGAGCCTTATAAGGCAGTCTAATAAGCTACAGAGCTGATGCACAAAAATCTAGCCTCCACTGTCCCTGCAAAAAAAAGGTGGTGTTGGACAGTGGAAATCACTACAGCACAAGAAGTTTGGGGGTTAATCTTCCCTCCCTAACTATATCCTTTCTTCTGATGAAGCTGCAGCAATCTCTCCCTATGCTAAGATCGGCAGAAGTAAGATGGCGGTCGGCGTGCACGCCCCTTTATAGCCCCTGTGACGCCGCAGAAAGCAAGCCAATCACTGTCATGCCCTTCTCTAAGATGGTGGGGACCGAGACCTATGTCATCACGCTGCCCACATCCTGCGTCCTCCTTCATTGGCTGAAAAATGGCGACTTTGGCGCTCAGATTGCCGACCGCATGGCCGATCCCACACTAGGATCGGGTTGGGTTTCATGAAACCCGACTTTGCCGAAAGTCTGCGATTTTTGAATTTGTCCGATCACGTTTCGCTCAACCCTAGCGATCATACATATGTACAGAGTATCTCCAAAATTGGACTACGACTACATTAATGTATACAAGTAACAGAAAAGGTGCACAAGAGCAAACAGATCAAAATGCATCTGTAAATCTAACTAGACAGATGGTGTAAAGATAGAAATAGAAAGTGATGCCCAACGACGAAGCTTGGGTGAATCGCGCGTAGGGGCCTGGTAAGCACTCTATACATTTTCCCATCTGGGGGCATCACTTGATGTAAGTATGTGGCTCTCTATTACCTATCTTTGCACCATTTATTTAGTTGGTATTAATTTTAATTAATTTGCATTCTTTTTTTCTACTATTAACTAAGATCATGGCAGTCTGGGAGCTGTGATTATTTACAAAGCAATAGCTCAGTTACATAGAAGAGCAGTGTGCAGGGAGCCTGTACAGGATTCTTATAGGCACTCTGTGTGCAGCCATACAGTGCCTCGGTGTGGCATCATATCACAGAGATGTTCTTTTCTAAAAGCAATGCTCCTATTTTGCTACTGATGCAGCAGTCCTAAAAAAAAATCAAATGTTTGTTTGGTATGGCCGTCATTTGCATGCAATCTCTCTAATGTTGCATCTCCGACACAAAGTCAGTAAGAACACGTGCCATGCAAATTGCAAAAGAGGCAGAAACATAAAAGGGAGGGTCTAAGTAGGAATGTAGTAGAAGGCAGGAGGAGTATGGATGAGACATCAGAAGAAAGGGGGAGTGGTTATTGGGAGGTGTCGAAACCACCACCAATCTACCCTGGGCTTGGCTACTTTGGGGGAACATTGGAGTTGGGTGAGTTAGAAAGGAGGCTGAGGTTCGGAATTTGAAATGCTCAACAGTTGGATATAGAATTTTTTTTCATACCAGCTAAAGGTTATGGCAATTGAGGGCGCTTCTCGAAGTTGGATATTGATTTTTATTATGTATGGTTGGGGAGAGCCAACAAAGTTCTGGACCCACTAGGTGGCTTCAGGTTTGTTTTGGTGGGTATGGGTCTCCCACACATAAGGCTAAGGTAATCTCAGGGGTTCGTTCATGGTAAAACTGCTAGGTGGGAAAACAGGTGCCTCTGATCTTTTGGCGAAATGGCTAGCGGTAATATCACCTGTGCCGGAGTAGATTGCCGGTAAGAAACACAAACTTAAAAGACTGCGCCTTCTCTTTAATGGTTTCATAGTGCAAGCTGCAATTAGTTTTGGGGTGGATGACTTAAGCAGGGAGAGAACTCATGTTCTGGGGTGGATTACTTCATCAGGGGTGGGAGTGGGAGGGTCAGGGCTTTGTAAGTTTTAATCCCTTAATAGAAATGTTCAAGACTTGCAGAATTGAGAGCAGCTACAAAAAAAACCTTACTTTTCCTCTGAGACCTTGAGCATTAATTCATCATGTGGAGAGGTCACTGATCGTTAATGAACACTTTGTAATGCTTCATTTCACCTGTGGTGGCGCTGTAGAAGAACTGAATGTTTATTGACAGTTTCCTTGCAGATTATATCTGGCGTTCCTATATGTGATGGGGCAATCTTTTAACAAAAGGACATCATCCAAAGTCAACAAGTCATTTACACATGATGAAAACTGGTTCATATCTTCTGGATTTGAAAAAAAAAAATGTGATCGATGAACCGACGATGCCCTAATGATGAATATGTTGTAGTCTAAGGACAACGCCAGGTCGGACTTGGTATTGTTTTCTGACCATAAGTATAAATATATAGAAAATTATGCTAAATGAAAATCAGAAGTCCCGTCCAACAAGGCGCAGGTGATGCATAAATATGGAGCTCAGCCCAAATTTTAAGAAATTGTTAAATCTGCTAGAAGGTTTATTAGAAATCTGCAGAATGTTTAATTCTAAAATTAATATTATTTGTTTAAAGTCAATTGCAAACCAAGTGATTACCTTTGTTCCAATATAGAAATCATCCACAGAAGATGTATTAATGAATGTGAACTCCAAGTGTGTGTGGCTATCGATGCCCCCTGGTATCACCAGTTTACCGCTGGCATCTATGATCTTCACATCAGCAATGTTATCAGGTTGCAGGTTCTCGCCAATGTCTTGGATTATTCCATTGTTTATGTAAACATCAGATATCTGGGAAAAGTCGCTATTCACTATTTTCCCACCTTTGATCAAAATCCTCCTTGACGCCATAGACCTGGTTGACTTGACCTGAAATATTGCAGAAGAAACCAGGAAGTTCCCACTTGTACAATCCTATAAGAGATGTGCCCGGGATCTCTGCTGCTCGTCACAGCTCAGGTTTTCAGCTGGACTCTGTCCCCGCTCTGGTCTAGTATGTTATGTGATATAGCACATACCAGAGCCAGCTTTAAATATTACGGACAGGTTTCACAAACTACTCCTCTGCCTTTTACGGGACACTCATTCAGCACAACTATGTATGATTAACCATTCCTCCATTTGTATACCAAAGTTTATGATTTACAGCAGAATTCGCAACATTAACCTTTATACAGTGGAGTACAAAAATAGTGTTTTGGCGCCGTTAATATACTGTATTACAAAAATTTGGGTTCTAATTTTTTGTAGCCCTTCTAGTCTTATTTATTAAATAAAAATGGATCTTTTGAATAAATACATTAGCAGTAGTGATGAGCGAGTATACTCGTTGCTCGGGTTTTCCAGAGCACGCTCGGGTGGTTTCCGAGTATTTATGACTGCTCGGAGATTTAGTTTTCCTCGCAGCAGCCGGATGATTTGCGACTGTTAGACAGTTAGATTACATGTGGGGATTCCCTAGCAACCAGGCAACCCCCACATGTACTCAGCCTGGCTAGTAGCTGTAAATCATTCAGCTGCCGCGATGAAAACTAAATCTCCGAACAATAACAAATACTCGGAGGTCACCCGAGCAACGAGTATACTCGCTCATCACTAGTTAGCAGTAGCGGTGGCACAGCCATAGGAAGTTCTTGAACCAGAGAAAGGCGGACTAGCACAACTAGCAGACTTGACCGGGACTGATTGGCTGGGCTTGCTCGTAGTCTGTAAAGAGAAAAAAGTTACATGTAAATGTTATGTTAAAAATCATTCATGATAACGTTCACCTGAGCAAAACCTGCTGAGCAAGTTATCAGTCATGGTTTCATTTTTCTGTCCATGCATTATGTGCAATAATACATTAATGTGAAAATGTTTTAGGCAAGTTCGGAAAGAATGCTGCCAAGTAAATGCTTTCACAAAAAGAAGTGTTAATAGTTTATTTTTATCAACAAAGAAAATGCAAAGTGAATGAACAAAAAAGAAATCTATATCAAATCAATATTTGGAGTGACCGCCCTTTGTACCTTTTGCATTCAAAACCGCATCAATTCTTCTTGTACACAGTTTTTGAGGAACTCGGCTGGGAGATTGTTCCAAACATCATGGAGAACTGACCACAGATCTTCTGTGGATGTCGCTTGTGCAAATCCTTCTGTCTCTTCATGTAATACAACACAGACTGGATGATGCTGAGATCAGGGCTCTGTGGGGGTCGGATCATCACTTCCAGGACTCTTCGTTCTTCTTCATTATCTTTACCAGTTCACGACTAGACCATTTTCCCCCATTCATGACCAGACATATTTTCAGTTGTTTTCCTGCATGCGTTTTAAAGAGCTGTAAAAAAAAACAAAAACAAAAAAAACACTCTCGTTCGGGTATTCAATTCATTTTTGTATCTTCTTTGTGATACATGGGGCTTCATTTTTATTTAACTGTCTAGCTTTTTTTTCTTTTGCCGATATCGAGTGATATCGGTAGGAAAATAAAGAATCTGCATACCTGCTTTTCATAATTTTTTTATAACCACAAAGTACCACTGAAATATTTTAAAAAATGTATTCACCTTTTTCATAAAAATTATTTTTATTCATCTAACCCTGTTTTTTTTTTGAAGGGCAAGTAACAGCTTCGGATTGGTAGTGATTTTTTTATTATTTCACTTTTCAACTACTTTTGATTTATTTTTTTGCTTATTTCACATATTCACTATGTTACTATGTCACCCCATAAGGTCATGAAAGATCTTTTGGGGGACATTTCAATATTTAAATACTTTCCCTACACCCAGTGCTCACATGACCACTGGGTTCGGAGGAGGATGCACTGTTAGTGCTTCTTACTTCCTGTTACTGTATACACAGTGCTTGTTTAGCGCTGTGTATAAAGAGATTGGGAAAGCAGAGATGGTAATAAACTGTCCCTGCCTTTTCTATGAGGAGTCCAGGTGTGTCTGAGTACAGCTGTTCTACTCTGCTCTACTTTTAGTGGCACTGTAGAGTAGAATGTGGACCGCCTAGACGATTATAGTTTATGGAAAGTCTGGAAGTCGTTGATAACACTGACTGTATGTTGGGGGTTGTTGTCCTGCAGTCGAAAAAAATTGGAGCCAATCAGGTGCCTAACTGATGTCACTACATGATGGATAAATATCTGCCTATATTTCTCAGGATTGAGGGCACTACAAAATTGGCAATATTGACTTGACCACACTCCATTCCAGTCACTTGACCACTGCAGTCAATCACAGTTGACCAAAGAACCCTTGACAGTATCACTTCCTGTCCCGGCTGAATCCAAGTGAGTGTGCCTGAATATATTATTTTGAAGTCATCCCTGCCACTTTTACATTTTGCTTAGAGGCAGGACAACCCATTTTAAGCTCAGAATCTTAGTTTTCAAGTAAAACCAGTATGCTTGAGATGCAGCATTCAGAAGCAGAATAAGGGAACCTGTTAGGTCCCATAATGCTATTAATCTGCAGATATAGGGTTAATATGTAGGTTAACAGTATTATGCAAGTGCATATTGGCCCTCACTGAAACCTGGATCCAGGACTCTGACACTGTCTCCCCTGCTGCCATTTCCCATGGTGGCTTACAATTTTTCCATTCCCCAAGACCCACAAACAGACCTGGTGGTGGAGTCGGCATACTCTTGTCCCCCCAATGCACGTTCCAGGTTATACCCCCAGTTCCATCACTCTCATTCCCTTCTTTTGAGGTCCACACCATCAGGCTCTTCCGTCCCCTCTCCCTCAGAGTAGCGGTCATATACCGGCCCCAGGCTCACCCACCCACTTCCTGGACCACTTCTCAGCCTGGCTGCCGCACTTCATGTCCTCAGAACTACCAACCCTTATCCTGGGAGACGTCAACATTCCCATTAACAGCCCCACTTCCACATCTGCATCCCAGCTTCTATCACTAACCACTTCCCTAGGCCTCTCACAGCTCTCAACCTCTGAAACACACAAAGACGGTAACACCCTGGACTTGGTCTTTGCCCGGCTCTGTTCAATCTCTTACCTAGATAACTCACCACTTCCCCTCTCTGACCACAACATTCTCTCCTTCACACTCACAACTCCTCGCCCACCCCAGCACTCTCCTACCTATCACACATTCAGAAATCTACAAGCCATTAACCCTCATACACTTTCAGACTCCTTACACTCATCATTGTCCCCAATCTCTTCTATTTCCTGTCCTGATCTGGCTGTACTTCACTACAATGACACTCTTAGAAGCACCCTTGACCAAGTAGCTCTCCTCACCCTCAGAACCTCCAAACACAGAGTGAAACAGCCCTGGCTCACATCGCAAACCCGATTTCTCCAGCGATGCTCTAGAAGTGCTGAACGCTTATGGAGGAAAACACGCACACCAGAAGACTTCATCCACTTCAAATTTATATTAAGGACCTATAACTCTGCCCTTCACCTCGCCAAACAGACCTACTTCACCACTCTGATCTCCTCACTATCCAACAACCCCAAGAAACTTTTTAACACCTTCCACTCCCTCCTCAGGCCAAAAGCACAAGACCCTATCACAGACATTTGTGCTGATGACCTGGCCTCCCACTTTATAGAGAAAATTATCCATCAGGAAATCCGCTCCCAGACACCAAGTGCAATGACTCCCATTCCTCCCTGCATCTCCCCTGGCTCACTCTCCACTTTTGATCCCATCACAGAAGAAGAAGTCTCCAAGCTCCTTTCCTCTTCTCGTCCGACTACATGCACCACCGACCCCATTCCCTCACACCTCCTCCAGTCTCTCTCTCCAGTCGTCACAACTCACCTAACTACAATTTTTAATCTCTCCCTTTCCTCTGGCATTTTTCCCTCCTCCTTCAAACACTCTATCATTACTCCATTACTAAAAAAAACAAACCCTTGACCCATCATGCACAAACAACTACAGACCGGTCTCCAATCTCCCCTTCATCTCAAAACTCCTGGAGCGCCTAGTCTACTCCCGTCTTACCCGTTACCTCTCCACTCATTCCCTCCTAGACCCTTCACAGTCCGGGTTCCGCCCCCTACATTCGACAGAAACTGCACTCATCAAGGTGACCAATGACCTTCTGACAGCAAAACGTAACGGTGACCACTCTCTGCTCATTCTCCTCGATCTTTCTGCAGCTTTCGACACTGTTGACCACCCTCTCCTACTCTCTAGGCTCCAGTCACTAGGCATCAAGGACACTGCTCTCTCCTGGTTCTCTTCCTATCTTTCTGAATGCTCCTTCAGTGTTCTGTTCTCCGGCTCCACTTCATCTCCTCTTCCTCTCACTGTCGGGGTACCTCAGGGCTCAGTCCTTGGCCCCCTTCTCTTCTCCCTCTACACGGCCCAAATTGGACAGACCATCAGCAGATTTGGCTTTCAGTACCATCTTTATGCTGATGACACACAACTATACACGTCATCCCCTGACCTTACCCCCGCTGTACTACAGAACGCCACTGACTGTCCGCAGTCTCTGACAATGTCCGCTCTCTACCTGAAACTCAACCTCTCCAAAACTGAACTTCTTCTGCTCCCGCCTTCTACTAACCTCCCTAAATCTGGCATTTCCCTCTCCGTGGGTGGCACCATAATAACACCCCGGCAGCAGGCGCGCTGTCTGGGTGTTATGTTTGACTCCGATCTCTCCTTCACATCCCATATACAATCTCTTGCCCGCTCGTGCCGCTTACACCTAAAGAACATCTCTACAATCCGCCCTTTTCTCACCATGGAGACAACAAAAACTCTCACTGTCGCCCTAATCCACTCCCGTCTGGACTACTGCAACTCTCTATTAATTGGCCTCCCCCTCAAGCGACTTTCCCCTCTCCAGTCTATCCTTAATGCAGCAGCCAGGGTCGTCCATCTGGCTAATCGTTACTCGGACGTGTCAGCTCTTCGCCAGTCATTACACTGGCTGCCCATTCATTACAGGATACAATTCAAAGTACTTGTTCTCACCCACAAAGCTCTCCACAGTGCGGCACCGCCTTACATCTCCTCCCTCATTTCTCTCTATCGGCCTAGCCGACCGCTGCGCTCTGCAAACGACTTTTGACTAACCTCTGCACTAATCTGTACCTCACACTCCCGACTCCAAGACTTCTCCCGTGCTGCACCAATCCTCTGGAATGCTCTACCCCAAGATATTAGGACCATCCACAACTTGCATAGTTTTAGGCGCTCCCTCAAAACACATTTGTTCAGAGCGGCCTATCACGTTCCCTAATCAAACTCATTTTATGTTTGTGTGTGTGTAGCCCATTCGCTATCTCCATCTACCCCCCACTCCCTGAAGATGGCTGGACCATCATTGTAAATAAATCATTGTAAATACACACCTGTACTTTGTATCTCCCCACCTTTACTGTAGATTGTAAGCTCTCACGAGCAGGGTTGTCTTATTTTGTTTTATTCTGCTTTATTACTGTATTGTCAACGTTGTTACCTATGCCTGTTGTGTTTGAAACTGTTAAACTGTAAAGCGCTGCGGAATATATTGGCGCTATATAAATAAAGATTATTATTATTATTATTATTATAAGTGCGCGGCCACAGTAATGAAAGTGCAGTATCTGGAAGAAAATTTACTTTATTTCTGATATACAGAGGTAGCTGTCAGTCGGTGCCAGGGTGTGCTTACAGCTGCCGCTTTCAGTGCTGTGAGCTGTGACTGGAAATGCTCTGCGCACGCCTGTATGACTGAAAGCTGGCGGCTTCTGGGAGAAATCAAGTTCATTTTCTCCCAGGTGCTGCACTTTCAGTACTCCGAATGGCCACCTACATAATGCTATTGATCTGCAAATTAACCCTATATCTTCAGGTTCATTGCATTATTGGACCTGACCGCTTACCTATAACTTCCTAATTTGGTCTGAGTGTGGAGGAGGTAGCTCCACGGGAAAGCAGGAAAAAAAGACGACAGCTTGTCATGGCTAGTCCACACATAGAAGACTTTTTTAGCATGGATTTTGGATTACACCCCAATGTTTTGTAAAAAGGAGAAATCCATTGTGAAAACTTCATACCATCACCACCGAGAGAAGAAAGAGGATGGTTATGTTTTGATTTCTACACAGGCTTTTTGCACCAAGAGTGAATGAGTTTTTGAAATCCTAGTTCACTTTTATTATCCTGGAAATATCTAAACATGTCCTTGCTATGTAGACATGGCAGAATTTGTGGGTGTGCGGCCTGCTTCTCTGTGTCGCTCATATAGTCTTTAGCTGTTACAGATACTTCAGGGAGCATGCATTCGTAAGGTGCCAGAAGGCAGTAGTCACTGGCGAGCTGCTGCTCCACATTCCCCTTGCACTTTGCAGACAAATCATGTCCCATTTCAAATGTGCTGTTGTGTGTAGAGTGCGTTAATTTCCCTTGTAGGCCACAGGCCTCAGCTGCGTCCAGGTCTTCAACTTCAGGAGCCGACACACATAGATCAGGGGACACCCAGTTCACTTCAACACACAAAAGTTTACTCAACAGTTCAAGTGCATCAGATTCTAACACGCAGTATTGGGCACAACGCTCTCCATTTCCTATTTCCATAGTACAGAACATTTCCAGCATTTCTTTCCATTCTAACTGGACTATGTGATCCTGTCAGCCCCAAAGATTCCAGTTGCACAGTACACCCGAGATCCATTACTTTTCCCACATGCTGTTCCACACCCATCTTCCACTGTAAGGAAGGGGTTGAGATGCTCACATAGCACCTGAATCGAGCCTGGAGCTCTGGACTTTGCAGAAATGTCCACAGGGAATTTTTGTAAGGCATCATACCGCCCAGAACAAAATGTACTCACTCTTGCTATCAGCCCTAACTGCCCTTGAACTTGATCTTATCTCACTCACTCAGGAACAAACTCTCTTCAAACAGGAAGCAGTCTCATTTTACTGCCACTTGACCTCTCACTATGGGCTAGTCCCAAACATTAACAATTTCTTGCTCTATTATCTAACTACAGTCATCCTGCGTTCTAAGCCCTAAACTATGTCTCATCCTGTGCCATCTTAGAATTTATACTACCAATACTATACATTACTTATCACTACACTTTATCATATCACACTGTATTGCAATTCACATTATATCACATAACTACACAATGTATAGAAAAAGACACAACAGCATTCACATTACAATACGACGTGATTGGGGTGCTCAGGAACAGGAACGCGACAGTACAGTCCACACCGCTTTACACATTCGCTTTCCTCCTTCCATGGCTGTAATCTCTGTTCAGGGGACAATCTCTATAAAGGCGGTCTCTTCATTCTCTCCTTTAGGACTCATTCAGACATCCATGTTTAAACGTATATGTACAGAAAATAGTACCGGTGTCATCAATGTTTTGGACTAGTGTGTCATCACTGTATAATTCGTGTGTCCATTTTTACCATCAGTATCATCAGTGTTTTTCATGGATGGATAAATAAATTACGAAGCTTCTATACTTTTAATGTTAAATATCTGCAGCATATGGATTACATACTGATGCCATTCTTGTGCTGTATGTGTTTTTCATGGTCCCATAGACTTGTATTGGCCTTTGTCATCCGGGCTGCTTGAAAAAAAACCAGACATGTCTCCTTAAATTTTCCAAGTACAGATGGTCTGTGAAAAAACACAGACATATGAATAGCATCATAGGCTATAACGGGAACGTGTTGCAACTGTCAAAAAAATGGACACAACATGTCTCTACACATGTCCTCTGCAACTGGCACAGTATGAAGGCGAGTCACTTACTACGCAACATCTGTGTCACTCACATTCCCTGCCCAGCATCTATTCCACACAAGCCAAATTCTGGCCTGCGGGCCAAATCTAGCCCTCAGGGGGATTAAATTCAGCCAGAGACACCGTCACTGCCCCACCATTATATTGTATGGAGGCTCATTATTCTTTATAGAGGACTATGTTGGGCCCTATATACTGTATGGAGAATTATGTGGGGGGCCATTATACTATATGGAGGACTGTGTGGGGCCATTCTACTGTATGGAGGACTATGTGGGGCCAATTTTACTGTGTGGAGCACTATGTGAGGCCCATTATACTGTATGGAGGACTGTGTGGGGCCATTATATTGTATGGAAGACAATGTGGGGCCCATATCACAGTTGGGGCATCATACTGTGTTGAGGTCACCATACTTTTCTGTGGGTTACAGTAGGGTCCATACCGTGCATGTGGAGGGAACCGTGGAGGAATTCACTGTAGGGGTATCATACTATGTTTGGGGGGCACTTTTTGTGGCATTATACTTTATTATCTCAATTATTTATTAATTTAATTTTTTTTATCATGTCTGATTCGATATTTCAATTATGCTATTGGGCCATATGTATTTACTGCTCTTACATAACATATTATTCCAGTATTCCCCATTTGTGATTATCTATTTCATTTTAACATT
This sequence comes from Ranitomeya variabilis, assembly GCF_051348905.1. NCBI lineage: Eukaryota > Metazoa > Chordata > Amphibia > Anura > Dendrobatidae > Ranitomeya > Ranitomeya variabilis. The sequence continues at coordinate 519,493,236 of NC_135237.1, forward strand.
TATTAGTTAAAATGTACTTTGTTCATGGGAAACCCTCTTAGTTTGTTGACATATGGAAAGGTTCATGGTTATATTTGATGATAAGGAAAAACTTACCCAATTGCAGACTTTTTTCAATATATATCAAAAATGGCCCACGACTTTGTCCAAGTTTTTTTATTTTAGCCCTCTGTGTATTTGAGTTTGACATCCCTGCTCTATCCATATTCAGGACAACCTACATCACCTCCTAAGCTGCTGCAGCATTATCATGGTTTACATTCACACAGCACACACAAAATACACTGCTGGGAACTGAACAGTGAAACACAGACAAGTGCACTGAACATAAGTCCATGTGAGAAATTGAAAACTATACATCTCAGAAGTCATCTTTTTCCTCTGGCAATTCTGTGGCCTTGTAATAAATTACAATGGCATATAGAAGCATAAAGGGCAAAAGAATAATGCAAAATTATAAAGGCAACACGCCACCATAATAATAACAGGCCCAAGGGGCAAGAGAGTGGTTCGAGTCCACTTTCATCCCCTTTACAGGCCACGTTAACACATTCAGTATTTGGTCACAATTTTTCATCACTATTTGTAAACCAAAACCAGGAGTGGGTAAAAAATACAGAAGTGGTGACGTGTTTCTATTATACTTTTCCTCTGATTGTTCCTCTCCTGATTTTGGCTTACAAATACTGATGTAAATTACTGACCAAATACTGAATGTGCGAATGAGGCCTTACACTTATTGGTCAAAACAAGTGGTGACATGAACCAGAGCTGCTTGGGGCTCATTATAAGTATCAGTAATTTATGCAGCCATTTGTGGAAACCACTCATGTCTGTAAAAAACTATTAGCGCTTAAAGATAAGTTTTGTAAATGTTTTTGTAAGTCTCATAGCAAACAACAACATAATCATACAGTAAGTAACATTTATACAAACTAAGAAGTGTAAGCTTGTGGAATAATAACATGACAAGGCTAATGGTATTTAGGGAACCTGATACAGGAAACTGCCAGTGACTGTCAGGTTGTGATGCTATTCCTGTAACAACAGAAATCTGCAGTAATCAAAAGGTTAAATAACTGAAAAGATTGGTCCTTGTATCCGATAAGTACAAGCAATTAGAGGAATAGTGGCCTCCAACCTTGTAGTTCAAAGTTGTATTATTATGTATTACTATGGGGCACATCCACATCCCTGCATGCCTCCGCTCCTCCTTCTCAGCAGGGTTGCCAACTTACTCACTGCCCAGGTCACCCTGTTGTGTTGCCTTCTCTGACTTCTGTGCACCAGGGCCTGCGCATGCCTCGTAGGTCCCCTTGGCAGTGCGCTTAGGGTATGTACTCCCGGTCTCTTAAAGAGAGACTGCGCGCAGTCCTAATATGTCCCCAGCCAATAGCGGGGAGGCACTTAGTACTAAAAGCACCTCCACCTGTTGGGACGTGCCTGAGCAACAATAGTGTTAAGTCAGTCTGCAAGTTGTGATCCCATTGTCAGGTCCCTGTACCCATCAAGTTCAACATGTACCAGCACCAATCATTTTTACCTAACCAGCCTAGCCTGAATCTGTACCTTGAACCTGAAACTGTTCTGGCGATACCTGGACCTGAAACCCATCTGGCTTTACTTGAACCTGAAACCGCTCTGGCGGTACCTGATCCACTTCCTGTGTCTGAAACCACTGTTCCATCTAAACCAGCTCTAATATCCGTTCCACCTAAATGCAGTCCCACCTTGGGCTCAAAATTTGCATCTGCTGTTCTGACCATTGGGGTCAGCTGCTGCGGTATCGGGATCTGTTCTGGAGTGACACCTGGCATCAACCTGTGGCTCAAGTCTAACCACACTATCAGGGGCTCTAATGAAAACCCAGGCGCTCCCCGGTCCATGGCATAGTGGGTCCACGAGCCACAAGCGTGACAGTTTGCTGAGGCCAAGGACCCCGCTGATCGGAGTTGTTCCAAGAGACGTTCCTGCAACATGATCAGCAGGACAAACTCCTTCCCTATCTGCAGACAGTGAATACTTGTTTAGACACCTGTTATGATCCTAGTGGCTTAGGATGACAAATCTAACCAGCTAAGTAGAAGGTAATAGGACGAGCTCTGGGGATGTGGTAACTGGACTAACCGCAAGCCTGATCCTAACCGCACACGCCTGAAATCCTAGACGTCTCTTCATGGCCTGAGAAACTGACTACCCCTAAAGAGAAAGTAAAGACCTCACTTGCCTCAGAGAAATAACCCCAGAGATATAGAAGCCCCCACAAATAATATCGGTGAGTTAAGAGGAAAAGACAAACACAGAGATGAAACAGGTTAAGCAAATGAGGCCCGCTAACGCTAGATAGCAGAAAATAGCAAGGGATCTGTGCGGTCAGTAAAAAACCCTATGCTAAAATATCCACGCAGAGAATGCGACAACCCCCACACCAACTAACGATGTGGGGGGAGCAACTCAGCACCCCAGAGCACCAGCAAGCAGGGAAATCACATATTAGCAAGCTGGACAAAACTCATCATATACTAGGAAACATCTTGAACACAGATGAGCAAAAATAAGCAAACCAAACTTAGCTTCTCTTGGAGAGACTGATAACGGATGTAGACAGGAGCAATCAGAATAGCACTGAATACAACGACAACAGGCAAGGAATGAAGTACCAGGTGGATTAAATAGGAAACCTAACTAGCAGATCACGAGACAGCTGATCCTGCCAGAAACCTGCAAAATAACAAAAAGAGCCACCAGGGGGAGCCCAAAGAGAGAACTCACACAGTACCACTCACGACCACAGGAGGGAGCCCGGAAACAGAGTTCACAACAGACACCTTGACATCAGTCGCCTCAATCCAAGAAGATTGCCTTTTATCTACTTCCTGGTCTGTTACATCCACTTCTCCTGGGCAATCTGTGGCTATGTGTTCATGAACCTGTCCTATACTGGAGATCCGAGGAAGAGTTCCAATGGGGACACTCTTGCAACAAAAGGTGTCTTGTTCCTGTATGTCCAGTCTGGCCGCTGTAGAAGCTTTCTAATCTGCCTGGTCTTCTATCCACTTAGGCTTCTTTCACACTAGCGTCGTGCACTGCACGTCGTTATGCGTAGTTTGGTTGAAAAAACGCATCCTGCAAAAGTGCTTGCAGAACGCGTTTTTTCACCATTGATTTGCATTAGCGTCGCATTGCGACGCTTTGCCACACGTCGCAACCGTCGTGCGATGGTTGCGCCGTGTTGTGGCAGACCGTCGGCTGCAAAAAACGTTACATGTAACGTTTTTTGCTGCCAACGGACCGCCATTTCCGACCGCGCATGCGCGGCCGGAACTCCGCCCCCACCTCCCCGCACCTCACAATGGGGCGGCGGATGCGCTGGAAAAATGCATCCGCTGCCCCCGTTGTGCGGCGCATTCACTGCTAGCGTCAGTACATCACTTCAGTACGCACGGCGACTGGCCGAGTACGACGCTAGTGCGAAAGTAGCCTTACTGGTCATATTTGGATGTCGTTAAGAAAGAGTCGAAGACGTTACCTCCATATAGGCATTACAATTGTTCTATTAACCTGTTTCCTGGATCCTCCATTCCTCAAGGCTGTATCTATCCTTGGTGGCAACCCTAGCCATGTCTGAGTATATAACGGAGTATCTGGCTAGGGGATTCATCCAGAAGGCCTCCTCACTGGCTGGAGCCGGCTTTTTTTTTTGTTAAAAATAAGGATGGCACTCTATGACCATGTATCGACTATAGAGGTCTCAACCAGATGATGATCAAAAACAAATATCCACTGCATCAAATCCCAGAACTGTTTTCTTGCTGAAGGGGAGCACACATCTTCACCAAGCTGGATCTGAGAGGAACCTATTATTTAATCCGCATCTGCCAAGCAGCTGAGTGGAAGACTACTTTTAATACTCGGGACAGCCACTATGAATACCATGTTATGCAATTTGGGCTCAGTAATGTCCCAATAGTCTTCCAAGAATTTGCGAATTACATCTTCTGAGATCTTTACTCCTGCGTAGTGGTGTACCTGGACAATATCTTGGTTTTCTCTCCATACCAGCCTTCTCATAGGAGAAATGTCCGCCTGCCTGTATGCCACAAATGACAAATGCGTTTTTGAGGACACCTCTCTGCCTTTTCTAAGATATATCATGTATGTCGGATATGGGGTTGAAGAAGGATCCGGAAAAGGTGTCTTCAGTTCTCAAATGACCACGTCCTGATTTTGGTTAAGGCAATTCAGCGGTTCCTAGAATTTTCCAACTATTACTGCCAGTTTATTTCCCATTTCTTCTCTCTAACTGCCTCCATTTCAGCGCTGATCCGTTTGGGTGCCAATCCTAAGGTACAGGAAAGATATACACTCACTGGCCACTTTATTAGGTACACCTGTCCAACTTCTTGTTAACACTTAATTTCTAATCAGCCAATCACATGGCGGCAACTCAATGCATTTAGGCATGTAGACATGGTCAAGACAATCTCCTGCAGTTCAAACCGAACATCAGTATGGGGAAGAAAGGTGATTTGAGTGCCTTTGAACGTGGCATGGTTGTTGGTGCCAGAAGGGCTGGTCTGAGTATTTCAGAAACTGCTGATCTACTGGGATTTTCACGCACAACCATCTCTAGGGTTTACAGAGAATGGTCCGAAAAAGAAAAAAAATCCAGTGAGCGGCAGTTCTGTGGGCGGAAATGCCTTGTTGATGCCAGAGGTCAGAGGAGAATGGGCAGACTGGTTCGAGCTGATAGAAAGGCAACAGTGACTCAAATCGCCACCCGTTACAACCAAGGTAGGCCTAAGAGCATCTCTGAACGCACAGTGTGTCGAACTTTGAGGCAGATGAGCTACAGCAGCAGAAGACCACACGGGGTACCACTCCTTTCAGCTAAGAACAGGAAACTGAGGCTACAATTTGCACAAGCTCATCGAAATTGGACAGTAGAAGATTGGAAAAACGTTGCTTGGTCTGATGAGTCTTGATTTCTGCTGCGACATTCGGATGGTAGGGTCAGAATTTGGCGTAAACAACATGAAATCTTTGGGATGTGGTGGAACGGGAGATTCGCATCAGGGATGTGCAGCCGACAAATCTGCGGCAACTGTGTGATGCCATCATGTCAATATGGACCAAAATCTCTGAGGAATGCTTCCAGCACCTTGTTGAATCTATGCCACGAAGAATTGAGGCAGTTCTGAAGGCAAAAGGGGTCCAACCCGTTACTAGCATGGTGTACCTAATAAAGTGGCCAGTGAGTGTATATCTAGGTACCGTGTTAGCCAGTGGATAGAAAAATATTTAGAATTGAGAGTCCTCAGTAGTTAATACCTTTTAATGGCTAACTGAAAAGATGGTAACAAATTGCAAGCTTTCAAGACTACTCCGGTCCCTTCATCAGGCATAGACTATTAGAAATTCTAAAGAATCACATATTTATGCACAACACAGCACAGTAAAATGCCATAGATAAGACAGGTGACATATGAAGCAGAACTACCATTATGTGAGTGATAAACAGTTATGTCCATATATATTAGAACAGTTCATAGATAAGGAGTGTGAATGTTTTATTGTCCACTGATTGGGGTCTTGTTCTATGTTAGTGCAGCACCCCAGAGTCCTGGTCGTTGCAGTAACGTCGCTCTGCCGCTAAGGGGAGTGATTGCACTAAGGGAGTTCACCTGACCAGGTATCACACACTACACTTCACACTCCGGCCACCAGGGGGGGTGGTTCTATCTAGTAGGCCACTTCTCACACTCTGGTAAAACTGGGGGTTGGACAGGAAGACAGAGAGAGAAGAAACTGGGAAGAGCTAGAGAGGACCTGTCAGGGATGGGATCCTGGCAGACTCCTAAGAGAACAACGCAACAAGTGAGCAACGGGAATACAGCAAAGAGGCAATAGGCCCAGATGGAGTCGTGCTGTAAGATCGAGGCAACATCCTTCTGAGGCGCAAACAGTCGGTGGCCGGAACGCCGAGAAAGTAAGAGACTTTAAGCATTACTTCAAACCACGGCAGGACAGCCAATTATAGGTTGGCTGTCTCACTTAAACACCTAAGCAGACAACGGAGGTGTTGTGAATTCCGCTCTTGGGCTCCCTCCGGTGGTTGTAAGTGGCAATTTTGTGAATTCTGCTCTTGGGCTCCCTCCTGTGGTTTTGAGTGGTATAGCTGCTTCTTGGATTTAGCTTTAGCAGCTGCTTCCACTGATCGTCTTTCTGGCTCGGCTTTTTAGTCTGGCCCTAGCCCTCAATCAATGCCAGTTGTCAATTGTTCCTGCTTGGAGCCACTGCTCTTTTGGATTTCCCTGACACTCTGTCCAGTTCAGCAAAGATAAGTCCTTGCTTGTCCTTTTGCAGTCCATTTGTTGTGGACTTTATTGTTCAGCACATTCTATGTTTTGCTCATTTGTCCAGCTTATCAGTATGGATCTATTTAGCTAAGCTGGAAGCTCTGGGCTGCAGATTTTGCCCTCCACACCTTTAGTCAGGTGTGGAGATTTTTGCATATCTCTGCGGTGGACTTTTTCTAGTTTTTATTACTGACCGCACAGTGTTCTTTCCTTACTATGTATATAGCTAGAAGTGGCCTCCTTTGCTAAATCTTGTTTCATACTACGTATGTCATTTCCTTCTCCTCTCACAGTCAATATTTGTGGGGGGCTATCCTATCCTTTGGGGATTTTCTCTGAGGCAAGATAGCTTTCCTGTTTCTACCTTTAGGGGTAGCTAGTTCTCCGGCTGTGACAAGGTGTTCAGGGAGTGACAGGAACATCCCACGGCTACTTCTAGTGTTGTGTTAAGATCAGGAACTGCGGTCTGTATAGTTACCACCTTCTCAGAGCTAGTCGCATGTCGCTCCTAAATTACCAGTCCATAACAGGAGGCAGCTGTGGGAGAGGGGCGACTCTAGAGTCCCGGAAGAACTCCAGGCCTACCCCGTCATACGGGTGCGTCCTAGCCATATCACCTGGGGGACGGAGAGAGAACGAACATCAGAGGCAGACAGAATCAATTGTGAGGACTATCCCGGGGTGCTCAGCAGGGAAGGACTACAACACATAGGCGCTAGCAGGTAGACGCTGATTCTCACCTGTCAAGGGAACTCCTAATGTGCCTTTGGACCGGCCGGTCTCAGACAGCCCTGTTAACAGTGCTCTGGATTGACTATCTCGAAGCCTTCAGTAAAGAGGTAAAGAGACTGCAACCTGGTGTCCTCGTTATTTACTGCGACCTGCACCGCACCACCACAACATCATCACCATCCACACCTTTCATTGGACGCCCCTCAGCAGGGTCACGGACCGGGTCTAGCCACCGTGACAACCCCAGAGCAGAGACTCAGAGGCCCGGTACCGGGTGCCCCTCGGCCCTGCGTCAGTGGGGGCGCTCCAACTTGGCGTCACGAACAGGATCTACTTAAGCCTGAAGAATCAGGTCATGTGTGCCTTGGAACTGTGATTTATTGTGCTTGGACTGTGACTTATTGCAAAGACTGTGCATTGTTATTGCGCCAAGAGTTCCCGCCACAAGTTGCCATTGCGGCGCACGGAGGGAGGAGCCTTAGCTTCGTGGGCGGAACCGGTCAAAAAGAAGCACGGAACGAGAAAGCGCGGTAAAGTGCCAACCCCGGAAGAGGAACTCCGACCTCCAGCAGGTTAGTGGGAGGAAGGGACAGCCATGTCTGAGTCAGGGGAAGCGGAGGCAGCGGTCGCAGCCGTGAACGCAGAGGCAGCTCCGGTCCCCGTAGCGGACGTAGCCACGGCCCTAATACCACCACCGGTGGACGCGGAGCCCGCTGCCCCATCAGCCAGTCGGACACTGCCGCTACTACAAAGGCCATAATGCCCTTCTCCATGCCGTACCTGCCCGGAGCGGCCTGGCTCCCGCGATACTCCGGGGAGTCGCACACATTAACTGATTTTAAAGAGGGAATCTGCAGCCTGCTCGAGTTCTATCCCCTGACGGAGCCTCAGAAGGTTCATATGATAATCGGCCAACTCTTCGGGGCGGCTCTGAGAGAAGTGAAGTCCTGGCCCGCCGCGGATAAGGGAACTGCACAGCAGGTTTTTGCAAAGCTTAAAGCCACCTTCGATACCCGCACTGCTACAGAAATTAAACTGACTTTCTATGGATGCAAACAGAGACCGCAGGATAGCTTACGGGACTATGCCCTTAATCTCCAGGAGGCGCTGCGGGCCATTAAGCAGAGTGACCCTGACAGCATGCAGGATGAGGATAAACTCCTGAAGGAGCGGTTCATTGAGGGGCTCCTGTGCAGTCACCAACGGGGCCAATTGCACTTCCTGGCCATGCAAAATCCAGACTTGACTTTTGCGCAATTCAAGGATAAAGCTATCCAGGCGTTGCAGGAGCGACAGCCCAGCCGTGCAGCGCCTCCCAGGCGTCCCGCTCTCACATACCACCAGGAGGTGGCGTCGGATGCCCCAGTCGCCGCCGAGGCAGATGCCCAGAGCCTAGAGGACGACTCCCCTGCAGGTCTCCGCCTCCAGATGCAGGAGCTGACCAAGAGCGTTGCTGCCCTGGCCCGGACGGTGCAGTCCCTACAGGAGGCCCCCAAGGAGAAGATCCAGCTGGCCTCCAGACCAGAGGATGTCCCTTGGATGTGACAGAGGAGGACTCCGCCGACCAGAGGCCGGGACGACGATCGCTTCCATCGGGACGGACGACCCATCTGCCGCCGCTGTCATCAGGTGGGCCACCTTGCAAGGTACTGTCCTTTAAACGAGCAACCCCTGGGGCAAAGGGCCAACCCCCCGGTAGTAGGACGGTCAGGTCCGCAGCATTGGAGAGCCAAATACATTGGAGGGAGACCAGTTCTTCCTGTAGTGGTTGACGGTATCCCCATGAACGCTTTGCTGGACACCGGTTCTCAGGTGACGACGATGCCTTACGTGCTTTATAAACGGTATTGGGAGGACACCGATATTACTCGTGGCCCCGATGACGATTTCACCATAATAGCCAGTAATGGTCAGCCGTTGCCACAAGTGGGGTACAAAGAGGTCACCATCAAGGTGGGGCGGGTGGAATTGAAAGCCCAAGGGATTGTGATTGTTGATATTGATCGCCGAGAATGTAATCCCATGATGACTATCGGTACTAATGTTATAGAAAATTGTCTTGCAGAAGTTATTGTTTTGTTGCAACAGGTAGCAGAAACCGCTGGCCACAGTGAACAACGCGCCCTGCAAAAAGAAATCAGAGCTCTGATGCAGAGACAGCAGGTAGAGCTGACTGGTGGTGAGATTGGTCGTGTCACTGTGAGTGATTCAAACCCTATCGCGATACCCCCCAGGAGTGAAATGTTAAATATGGTGTCGGGCAGCTATAGGCCTCAGGGGTAAGGACTACCAGGCCTTGGTAGAACCCGTATATTCAGACAATAGGCCTACTATCCTGACAGCCCGGGGGGTGGTCGACGTCCGCCAGGGGAGGGTGCCCGTACGTGTCCTCAATTGTGGGGAGGAAGAGGTTCACCTCACCAAGTATGCCACGCTATCCAAACTGTTCGCCGTCAATAATAGTGTGATACAGACACCTGAACCCTTGGTCCCGTCAAACGTGGCGGAGGACAACTGTTCTGCAGGGCACTCGAAAGATTGGTGTCAGGAATTGCATGTGGGCACTGACTCTACCCCATCCCATCAGAAACAGGGGGCCTACAGGGTGGTTCACGAGTACGAGCAGGTATTCAGCAAACACCCCTTAGATTTTGGACAGGTGAAAGGGATCCAACATCACATCCCCACGGGAAATCACCGACCCATAAAAGAGAGATATCGCCCTGTACCCCCAGCTCATTACCAGTGTGCCAAGGACATGTTGCGAGAAATGAAGGAGGCTGGGGTGGTGAGAGACAGTTGTAGCCCCTGGGCAGCTCCATTAGTCCTTGTTAAAAAGAAGGATGGTACAATGAGGATGTGTGTTGATTACAGGCAGTTGAATCGCATTACACATAAGGACGCATACTTTTTTTGCTTTCAAACACAACGATACACGGCGATCGGACGACCAAATAAAGTTCTGGACTTTATTCAGCGACCAGCGACATCACAGCAGGATCCTGATCGCTGCTGCGTGTCAAACAAAACGATATCGCTAGCGAGGACGCTGCAATGTCACGGATCGCTAGCGATATCGTTACAAAGTCGTTTCGTGTGAAGGTACCTTTAGATCTCACCAGTGGGTACTGGCAGGTTCCCGTGGCGGAGGCGGACAAAGAGAAGATGGCCTTCACGACACCGATGCGTCTCTGCGAATTTAACTACATGCCCTTCGGATTGTGCAATGCCCCGGGGACGTTCCAGAGGATGATGGAGTGCTGCCTGGGGCACAAGAACTTTGAAACCGTACTGCTGTATTTGGATGATGTCATTGTCTTCTCTAAGACCTACGAAGACCATCTGAAGCACCTGGCTGAGATGTTTGAAGCCCTGTCCAACTTTGGCTTAAAGGTGAAACCGTCCAAATGTCATCTGCTGAAACCTAAAGTGCAGTACCTGGGCCATGTGGTGAGCGCCGAAGGAGTGGCCCCAGACCCCGACAAGGTCACGGTGATCCAGGATTGGCCAAAGCCTAGCAACCTCCACGAAGTCCGGCAGTTCCTCGGGCTGGTAGGCTATTACCGGAGGTTCATTAAGGACTTCACCAAGAAGGCCGTGCCCTTGCAAGACCTGTTGGTGGGCCAATCAAAGAAGACCAAGGGGAGGAACACCCCATTTGATTGGAACGAGGGGCTGGAGGGATCCTTCACTTGCTTAAAGTCGGCACTGACGGGAGAAGAGGTACTGGCCTACCCCGAATACGACCAACCGTTTGTGCTGTACACGGATGCCAGCAATGTAGGATTGGGGGCCGTGCTGTCCCAGGTCCAGAAAGGCCAGGAGAGGGTAATCGCTTACGCCAGCAGGAAGCTTCGTCCCACGGAAAGGAACCCTGACAACTACAGTTCCTTTAAGCTGGAATTCCTTGCCATCGTCTGGGCAGTGACAGAGAGGTTCAAACACTACCTGGCCTCAGCGAAATTCACCGTCTTCACGGATAACAATCCGCTAACACATCTGGATACCGCCAAACTCGGGGCCTTGGAACAGCGGTGGATGGCCCGGCTGTCCAACTACGACTTCACCATCAAGTACCGGGCAGGACGCAAGAACGCAAATGCCGATGCCCTGTCCCGAATGCCCAATTTGCCAGAAACGGGAGAAGACCCGGAGGCACTCGAAGAGGTGGAGCTGCCTGCATTCCATCGCCCCAAAGCCACTCAGAACTCCCATCATGTGAAGAACAGGCACAAGAACCAACCGGATGCCATGCCGAATCCTCTGCCCCACCACGGATGGGCGGAGACCCAGGATGGTGACCCCGCGGTCCGTCGGGTGAAAGAGCTCTTGACGCAGGCAGGGTTGCATCCTGGCCCAGATGATCCACAGGAGACCCAGCAGCTGTGGAAGGGGAGAAGCAAACTGTTTATCCATGATGGCAAGCTGTGCCGGAGAAGCATCGACCCACGTACTCACGAATTGGTATGGCAGATAGTAGTGCCAAGGTGAGATGCGCCCATGGTTCTGGGAGCCTACCACGATGGAGCCGGACACTTCAGATGGAAGAAGCTGGAGAGGCTACTCCGAGGGAGGTTCTATTGGATTGGCATGAAGAGAGCCATAGAGAAGTGGTATCAAGAGTGCGGTCCATGTAGCCTACGCAGGAGGGACCGTGGCAGCCAACGGGCTCCCTTGCAGCCTATCATCACCAAGCGGCCGCTCGAACTGGTCGCGCTGGATCATGTGAAGCTGACACCTAGCCGGTCAGGCTATGTCTACGCTCTTACCATCGTGGATCACTACTCCAGATTTTTGGTGGTTGTGCCTGTCAAGGATCTAACGGCCAGGACGGCCGCCAAGGCTTTCCAGCAGTACTTTTGTAGGCCCCATGGCTACCCGGAGAAGGTACTGACCGATCAGGGACCAGCATTCGAAGCGGAAGTGTTCCAAGAGTTCTGCCAATTGTACGGGTGTAAGAAGATCAGAACCACACCGTACCATCCCCAAACCAATGGGATGTGCGAAAAGATGAACCAGGTGGTGATCGACTTACTAAAGACCTTGCCCGTAGAGGAACGGAGCCTGTGGCCAACGAAGTTGCCTGACTTGGTGGACATATATAATCACATCCCAGTAAATTCCACCAACTGCACTCCAGCGTACCTGATGCGAGGAAGGTCTAGCAAGTTACCCGTTGATCTGGACCATGTGGGTCCTAACCCCCGAAGATACCTCGCCGGATGCCGATTGGGATACCGAGAGGCGGCAAAGGTACCGCAAGGTACAGGAGTGCGTGGAAAGAAGCCTTGCTCAGGCCAGGCAAAAACAGGAAAGGGACTACAACCAGCATGCCCCTGCAACTCCCTTGCCACCTGGTGAGCACGTACTCAAACGAAAGAGGAGGCTACACAAACTCGACGACCAATGGGAAGCGGAACCATATACTGTCCTGCCGTCCGATTTCGACAACACGAAGGTTTGCTTCATCAGCAAGGATGGAGGGGAGACCTTGACGGTGATATCCAGGGACCACCTTAAAGCCTGCCCTGATAAGCTGAGAGCGAGGGAAATGGATCCAGGAACCTCTCCACCTGTAGAAAAGGAGGAGATGATCCACACTGTCCTTGGTGATTTTCCCCAGTCCTGGACTCAGATAAATCAGGCCATCGTGGTACCTGTTCTAACGTTCCACCAGCCGAACCCACCAGAACCAATGGTGGTACCAGATCATCCGGCCCCGCAACCTCAACAAGCCCTACCTGAAGATGCCGTGCCGACCGTTGAACTGGCAAATCCTCCCTCTGCTATCGACGGGCCTGCCGTACCCACTGTTGCTGGCAGCAGCCCTGAGAGCTCCAGCCTGCCAGTGCTACCCAGACTCACTAGACGTGTAGCTAGAAGGCAGTGCACTACATCAGCGGTAGCAAGCATAGTGGGCCCTGTTAGGCCAGTAGCAACCCCTGCGCTGCGAAAGTCTACGCGCAGCACTCAGAATCAAACTCCCCTCCGCTACAAAACTTGGAGGTATTAGTGAGGGCTGCTATTTAGTTAACAATTGTTTGTGTGCATATCTTTTGTTGCAGGTTTTAAAATGGACAACGGAGTAATGGACAGTGAATTACTCCAAAAACTTCTAAAAGGGGACCCCTTTGTTTACCCGGGGTCCCCGCTGTTTCAACCACTGAACTGAGAGAGTCATAAACTGTGCATGACCTAACTTTTGCAACGTTCAAGAGTCCTCACCTCCCATAAAGGGAAGCACTGTTATGTTTAATTGGTTATGATGTTTCAAAATTTTGTGTGTTTTCTGTTAACATGTATTGTTGTTCTTATTTTCCCAGTCCGGGAGTACTGGATTTAACCAGGGGGGAGTGCAGCGCCCCAGAGTCCTGGTCGTTGCAGTAACGTCGCTCTGCCGCTAAGGGGAGTGATGTTGCGTCTGATTGCACTAAGGGAGTTCACCTGACCAGGTATCACACACTACACTTCACACTCCAGCCACCAGGGGGGGTGGTTCTATCTAGTAGGCCACTTCTCACACTCTGGTAAAACTGGGGGTTGGACAGGAAGACAGAGAGAGAAGTAACTGGGAAGAGCTAGAGAGGACCTGTCAGGGATGGGATCCTGGCAGACTCCTAAGAGAACAACGCAACAAGTGAGCAACGGGAATACAGCAAAGAGGCAATAGGACCAGAAGGAGTCGTGCTGTAAGATCGAGGCAACATCCTTCTGAGGCGCAAACAGTCGGTGGCCGGAACGCCGAGAAAGTAAGAGACTTTAAGCATTACTTCAAACCACGGCAGGACAGCCAATTATAGGTTGGCTGTCTCACTTAAACACCTAAGCAGACAACGGAGGTGTTGTGAATTCCGCTCTTGGGCTCCCTCCGGTGGTTGTAAGTGGCAATTTTGTGAACTCTGCTCTTGGGCTCCCTCCTGTGGTTTTGAGTGGTATAGCTGCTTCTTGGATTTAGCTTTAGCAGCTGCTTCCACTGATCGTCTTTCTGGCTCGGCTTTTTAGTCTGGCCCTAGCCCTCAATCAATGCCAGTTGTCAATTGTTCCTGCTTGGAGCCACTGCTCTTTTGGATTTCCCTGACACTCTGTCCAGTTCAGCAAAGATAAGTCCTTGCTTGTCCTTTTGCAGTCCATTTGTTGTGGACTTTATTGTTCAGCACATTCTATGTTTTGCTCATTTGTCCAGCTTATCAGTATGGATCTATTTAGCTAAGCTGGAAGCTCTGGGCTGCAGATTTTGCCCTCCACACCTTTAGTCAGGTGTGGAGATTTTTGCATATCTCTGCGGTGGACTTTTTCTAGTTTTTATTACTGACCGCACAGTGTTCTTTCCTTACTATGTATATAGCTAGAAGTGGCCTCCTTTGCTAAATCTTGTTTCATACTACGTATGTCATTTCCTTCTCCTCTCACAGTCAATATTTGTGGGGGGCTATCCTATCCTTTGGGGATTTTCTCTGAGGCAAGATCGCTTTCCTGTTTCTACCTTTAGGGGTAGCTAGTTCTCCGGCTGTGACGAGGTGTTCAGGGAGTGACAGGAACATCCCACGGCTACTTCTAGTGTTGTGTTAAGATCAGGAACTGCGGTCTGTATAGTTTCCACCTGCTCAGAGCTAGTCGCATGTCGCTCCTAAATTACCAGTCCATAACAGGAGGCAGCTGTGGGAGAGGGGCGACTCTAGAGTCCCGGAAGAACTCCAGGCCTACCCCGTCATACGGGTGTGTCCTAGCCATATCACCTGGGGGACGGAGAGAGAACGAACATCAGAGGCAGACAGAATCAGTTGTGAGGACTATCCCGGGGTGCTCAGCAGGGAAGGACTACAACACATAGGCGCTAGCAGGTAGACGCTGATTCTCACCTGTCAAGGGATCTCCTAATGTGCCTTTGGACCGGCCGGTCTCAGACAGCCCTGTTAACAGTGCTCTGGATTGACTATCTCGAAGCCTTCAGTAAAGAGGTAAAGAGACTGCAACCTGGTGTCCTCGTTATTTACTGCGACCTGCACCGCACCACCACAACATCATCACCATCCACACCTTTCATTGGACGCCCCTCAGCAGGGTCACAGACCGGGTCTAACCACCGTGACAACCCCAGAGCAGAGACTCAGAGGTCCGGTACCGGGTACCCCTCGGCCCTGCATCAGTGGGGGCGCTCCATTATGATGCCCCCACATGGTCGGAGGAGCAAATTCCTTAATTGATGTAAAAAGACATAAATCCATGCGACACATTAATTGCTGCACTGAGTGTCTGATGAAGGGACCGGAGTAGTCTCGAAAGCTTGCAATTTGTTACCATCTTTTCAGTTAGTCATTAAAAGGTATCAACCACTGAGGACTCTCAATTCTAAGTATAACCTTATAGTATGAACTCAGGAGGCTGAGAATGCATTTCTGACCCTAAAACAAGCCTTCCCCTCTGATCCTGTGCTACACAGACCAAAAATCAGCAAACAATTCCTCTTGAAAGGGAAGGGGGGTGATTTGATCTTTTATATTTTTTAAACCTTTTTTTTTTCACTTTTGGCATGCTTCAATAGTTTCCATGGGAGACTAGAAGCTGCCATAACCCCATAACCCGATCGGCTCTGCTACATGCAGGCGATGATCAGATCGGCATGTAGCAAAATACCCCAATTGCTATGAGCGCTGACCACCGGGTGGCGCTGATAACAATCTGGCAATGACAGCCATAGAGGTCTCCTGGAGACCTCTTGTTGTCAGACCAACCTATCGGGGACCTACGATCAAGTGACAGTGGTCACCGGTGGGCATATTTCCGGAACGATTGCTGGAAATTGATGTTAAATGCTGCTGTCAGCATTTGACAGCGGCATTTAATGGGTTAACAGCCACGGCACATGCCATGTGCTG
Source organism: Ranitomeya variabilis (assembly GCF_051348905.1). Taxonomy (NCBI): domain Eukaryota; kingdom Metazoa; phylum Chordata; class Amphibia; order Anura; family Dendrobatidae; genus Ranitomeya; species Ranitomeya variabilis. The sequence continues at coordinate 519,509,203 of NC_135237.1, forward strand.
GAAAAGGTGCGGGCTCATTGCCGGAGCCCGCACCAAACAGTGGGAGGCTTCCAATGATGGATAGATCCGTCGTTGGTCGCTAAGGGGTTAGTATTGTTTATTTTTCATTAATGATCAGTATTGTAGTATCCAGTCACTGTGTGGTGGTATTATGCAATCTGGTCATGGTGTGGCAGTATTTGTCCTTTGTGTGTGGCATTATTGGTAATTTAAAAAAAATGTACAGTATGCGTCTCACTACCTTAAAGAAAAATAAACATTTACTTAAAAAGAGTATTGGGTATTTTAAGAAATGTTCAAGTGGTTTAACCCCATCTCTCGTCTGTCTCTTTCTCGCTCTCCTAAGACCATTTTTCATTGTCTCATTGCTCCCATCCTCCATTGGAGGTTCTCGGTTGGAGCTACTGTGGAGACCTGACATTCTGTCCACCCCTGGGCTGCTTCTTAAGTGCTCCTATATGACTGCTCATCACTGACTCTTATTCTACCTTGTCATACCTTGGTTGATTAAAATAACTTTTTTTAGTTCTCCCTTCTTACATTTTCGGAAAACATTAAAATAGCCAATTTTATTAGATATATTTTAAAAAAAGTGATTTTTTTAGTATATCGAATAAAATTGGCAATGTTAAGGTTTTCTGTATGTTTATGCTCGATTCGTATGATTACTTACTACGATTTCTTTAACTTCCTACATTTTCCTCAGAATCTGGTCCTTTCCATTATTTGTTCTCTTACACTCTGTAGCACTTTGGACAGGGCTGCCACCATGAACTTCAAGGCCCCACAGTGGCAAAACTTTTGGGCCCCCTTGAAACTCCACCTTGTCTATAGCACAGCTCCACCTCCATCCATCGAACCTTCCACAGCCCCAACGTCCACTCTTGGAAAAACTCCACTGCACCACATCCTCAACAATGACACATTAACAGTTCCCATCGAACACCACATCACATACATAGCCATCAGCTTTTATTTTGGGCAAAAGATTTTTTTTAAGCCTGCAATCACGACACGGTAGATTCTTTTGGCAGGGCCCTAATCTACTCTAACCTATTAAACCTTTCTTAAAATAGCCAATACTCTATTTATGAATATTTTTATTTATGTTTCTTTAAGGGAATGAGTCATCTACATTTTTAAAAAGACCAATAATACCACATAGAAGAGACAAATACCGTCACACTGTGACCTGACCACATACCACCACCACATAGTGACCCAATAATACCACATACAAGGAACAAATACTGTCACATCATGGCCGGACATCATATTACCACCACATAGTGACTGAATAATACCATGTACAAGGGAGAAATAACACCACCAGACCACATAGTAAGTGAATAATACCCCATACAGGGAACGAATACCACATCATGTCCACACCACATATTACCACAACAGTTGCCAAATAATACAATACTGATCATTAATAAAAAAAACACAATACTAATATTACCATAAGTGCCATTATACACAGGAGCTCTGTATAAAGTGTACAGTATACAGGTAACAGGGATCACCAGTGCCATTAAATACAGGAGCTCTGTATGTATTATATAGTGTAAATGTACAGGTAACACATTGACTCAGCGGAGAAGTCTCTAGTTGAAGTCCTTCATCATCACTTTTCTTCTTCATCCAGCGCAGACCGCATCAATTCTTCCAGCCAGGACAAGTCTGCATAAAATAGCACACAGTTATCTAGAGCACATTAACCACTTTTCCCTCAACTTGTACACTACAGAACTGAATACAGATGTGCACTCACCATTAATAATTTATTATGCATCCCACCATTACAAATATAAACTCTAATCTACCACTGTGCCCCTCACTAATTAAAAATAGCTACTTTCCCCACCCAATACATATATAAATTAATTACAACCTGTACTCTTTCCCCCAGTTCATTACCAGTAACACTCCTGCATCCTCAACGCCCCCACTCTGTACCTCCCGTTCACCCGATTCATTATACACTGCTCAAAAAAATAAAGGGAACACTTAACAGAATATAACTCCCAAGTAAATCAAACTTCTGTGAAATCAAACTGTCCTCTTAGGTAGCAACACTGTTTGACACCAGATGGAAATTATTGGCAATTATCAAGACACACTCAATAAAGGAGTGGTTCTGCAGGTGGAGAACACAGACCACATCTCAGTACCAATGGTTTCTGGCTGATGTTTTGGTCACTTTTGAATGTTGGTTGTGCTTTCACACTCATGGTAGCATGAGACGGACTCTACAATCTGCACAAGTGGCTCAGGTAGTGCAGCTCATCCAGGATGGCACATCAATACGAGCTGTGGCAAGAAGGTTTGCTGTGTCTGTCAGCGTAGTATCCAGAGGCTGGAGGCGCTACCAGGAGACAGGCTAGTACACCAGGCGACGTGGAGGGGGTCGTAGGAGGGCAACAACCCAGAAGCAGGACCGCTACCTCAGCCTTTGTGGAAGGAGGAACAGGAGTACTGCCAGAGCCCTGCAAAATGACCTCCAGCAGGCCACAAATGTGCATGTGTCTGCACAAATGGTTAGAAACCGACTCCATGAGAATGGTCTGAGTGCCCGACGTGAACAGATGGAGGTTGTGCTCACACCCCAACACCATGCAGGACGCTTGGCATTTGCCACAGAACACCAGGATTGGCAAATTCGCCACTGGCGCCCTGTGCTCTTCACAGATGAAAGCAGGTTTACACTGTGTACATGTGACAGATATGACAGTCTGGAGATGCCAAGGAGAGTGATCTGCTGCCTGCAACATCCTTCAGCATGACCGGTTTGGCAGTGGGTCAGTAATGGTGTGGGGTGGCATTTTTTTGGAGGGCCGCACAGCCCTCCATATGCTCGCCTGAGGTAGCCTGACCATTAGGTACCGAGATGAGATCCTCAGACCCCTTGTGAGACCATATGCTGGTGCGGTTGGCCCTGGGTTCCTCCTAATGCAGGACAATGCCAGACCTCATGTGGCTGGAGTGTGTCAGCAGTTCCTACAAGATGAAGGCATTGAAGCTATAGACTGGCCCCCCCGTTCACCAGACCTGAATCCGATTGAACACATCATCTCTCGCACCATCCACCAACGTCACGTTGCACCACAGACTGTCCAGGAGTTGGCGGATGCTTTAGTCCAGGTCTGGGAGGAGATCCCTCAGGAGACCATCCGCCTCATAAGGAGCATGCCCAGGCTTTGTAGGGAGATCATACAGGCACGTGGAGGCCACACACACACTACTGAGCATCATTTCCTTGTCTTCAGGCATTTCCACTGAAGTTGGATCAGCCTGTAACTTCATTTTCCACTTTGATTTTGAGCATCATTCCAACTCCAGACCTCCGTGGGATATTAGTTGTGATTTACATTGCTCATTTTTAGGTTTTATTGTTCTCAACACATTCCACTATGTAATGAATAAAGATTTATAACTGGAATATTTCATTCAGTGATATCTAGGATGTGGGATTTTAGTGTTCCCTTTATTTTTTTGAGCAGTGTATTTACATGCCCCCCCCGCTCCAATTTATTATGTCATGTCCTCTCTATCGCTGACTTCACCCTCAATTCATCATTTGCTCCCTCAACCACAATGTATTACCATTTGCTGTTCCCCATCCTCAATTCATCATTTGCTCTCTCCCCCAATTCACCATTATTTGTGCTCCACCCACCACAATACGTCATCATTCACTGACCCTCATCCTACACCCTCAATTCATCATCATTTGCTTCCCAAGTTCATTTAATTCATTTTATTTAAAAAAAAAAAGTTTTTCATACCTCTCATACGATCCACTGCAGGCGCAGCTCAGCCTCTGGTGTTATGGCAAGTGCAGTGCGTACACAATTACATCATTGCGTACATGCAGTCACCAGTGCATCACATAAGAGGTGGAGAGACTCCCTTGTAGCTGTGCGACTGTTCCATGGAGCTCCAGTATGACTCCCTGCGCCTAGATGTGTGCCGTCGATGACAACGCACCGGCACACAATGCTTCATTATACCCTGGGGCTCGGTAAGCAGAAGCACAAGAGGACTTGGTCTGACCCCCCTCTTTACTTCTGCTCACTGGCCCTTATACAACAGTAAGGGTAGGAACGCCCTGATTGCGGCCCCCTGGGATGGGCAACCAGTGCAATGACTGGCACAAGGTGGAAGCATAGCTGTATAGTATATCAATAAAAGTATGATCTTGGCTGCTGCATTCATGATAGATTGGGAAAGGGTTGTTTAGTAAGAGGGAAACCGATTAGTAGAGTATTTCAGCAATCAAGACGAGAATGTATCAGAGCAACTGTAAGCAGCTTTGCCGTTTTGAAGCTAAGAATAGAGTGGTGTAGACAAGCAGCTGGCATAATCTTGTATAGGAGGCACTGTGAGAGTTAATAGGACTAATACAGTAGGGTAAATAAGTATTTGATGCACTGCCAATTTTGCAAGAATGGAGAGGTTTTTACTTTTTATCGTAGGTGTACTCAGGGCCGGCATTAGGGGCAGGAAGACTAGGCAGGTGCCTAGGGCCCTCGCTCCCCCAGGGGCCCACAGCCAGTGTGGTGCTGCTAATAGCGGCATGCCACCCAGCCGCTATGGGGCCAGGCGCCGTGCCCCCCTCCCCGCATTGCGCATTAAAATTATCTTCATCACTGATGCCAATACAGTTGAAAGAGAGCAGTGATGGAGTAGAGTGTGTCAGATGACGCTTCCTCTCCCATCAGTCCCCCTCTGCTTCTGACTCAGTGGACACGCGATGATGTCACTTCATCATGCGCCACGCTCTGCCAGCAGTCGAGCCGATGAGACGCACTGCAGAAGCCAGAGCAGTGGGGGACCAGGTAGAGGTAAGTATTATGTGTATGTCTGCATTATGCTGTGTGTAATACTGCTAGACTGTCGGGCTGCATTATCGTATTTGTGGGTATGTGTATATGCATTATAGTGTGTGTAGCTGCATTATACTGTGTTTGTGGGAGGTTGAGAGCTGCATTATACTGTGTATGTATTTAGGGGGGTTGAGGCTGCATTAAACTGTGGGGGGCTTCATTATACTGTGTTTGGGGGGTTGAGGGCTGCATTATACTGTGTGTGGGGGAAGGGATTGGAGCCGCATTATACTGTGGGTGGGGGGCTGCATTATTCTGTGTACGGGGGGGGGTTGGGGGCTGCATTATACTCTGTGTGGGGGTAGGAGGCTTCATTATACTATGTGTACAATATGGGACTTGCATTATACTGTATTGAGGACTATGGGGTATGCATTATACTATGTGAAGGCTTATGGGGTGCATTACACAATGTGGAGGACTATGGAATGCATTATACTATATGGAGCACTATAGGGAGTGTATTAAAGTATATGTAGGGATAAGAGGCACGTTATACTATATGAAGGACTATATGGCACATTATACTATATGGAGGAGTATGGGGTGCACTATACTATATGGAGGCCTATAGGGTGTGCATTATACTCTGTGGATGACTATGGGGTGTATTATACTATATGGAGGACAATGGGATATACTATTCTAAACAAGAAAAATTCTGCTTATTCATCGAGTGATTATATTGTTTATGCTGGAACAGAAATCATTGTTCTAAGAAGCACATCGCCCGGTGAAAACTGCAGATGTGCTGCTGATAACATAATACTGTATGGGGGCAGATTGATCTATTAGTGATTGTTCACTTATTCTCAGCCGGTGTAAAGAGGCCAGGAAACAAGCGTCAAATGACTTCATTATTGTCGATCACTCTCGTTTAACTGCCTGAACTCAGCACATGTAAATACAGCCTAAATGTTTGTGTGATGGTGCAATATGTGAGCTTTTTTATCAATTATTTAAAAATAATACAATGTGATTTTCTGGTTTTTATTTTTAGATTCTGTCTCTCACAGTTGAAGTTTACCTATGATACCTTTCATGAAAAATAGTACAAAGCAGTCAGCTCACCTAGTAAATGGATTTCTCCATCTCCACACTCGCACGGAATGAGGCTGAGTCGCCGGCTGTAGACTTATAGAAAGCAGGTGTAATCCTGTGAAAAACTGTCTTTTGAATTAAAATATAACTTTTAATGAGCCATTAAAATAGAAAAATAATGTCACTGATGGTGAATCACAAAAACTAATTCAGCATGTTTCAGCTACATACACATAATGCAGCGTTTCATCCAACGTGTTTCAACGTTTGTCTTAATCATGGTATGATACCTTACAGACTTCTCCATCCTTTGTAGGTAGGAAAAGTATCAAATACTTATTTTCCCTACTGTATATAGGTGCAGGTTTGTTAGGAATCATTAGATGAGATGGGCAGAAGTATTCACTCCCACCCTCCAATCCAGGAGGAGCAGCTGGTTTAAAAGGGCAGCAGATCCGTTCATTCCTTGACTGGGATTAGAGGTGCAAACACCTCTAGTATTTGGGTCTGTGTATGCAAAGGGTGCACAACGACCCAAGAGAGGTCAAAGGCAGGTTCAAGGGTTACATCTCGAGGCATTGCCTGTTGGAGGTGCCATGTCTCGGGTCATCCATCAGCCAATTGTCCCTTGATCTCGGAGTCAATGAACTATATCCAATTGACAGGACTACTAGACCCTGGGACTACCACACAGTAATGTCAGGTTTAGGTAGGTCAGTAGATGGAGGAAACATAAGATGTTGAGTTTTTGGTGAGATTCAGTTTCAGATAGAAGGAGAACATATTAAAGACAGCGGACAGACGGTCAGTGGTATTTTGCAATAATGCAGGGGGGAGCATAGAGATGGTACTGAAAACAATCTACTGATGATTTGTCCAATAGATACAGTGTACAGAGAAAAGAGGAGGAGACCTAGGACTGGACCCTGAGGAACCCTGGAAAGAAGAGCCAGCAAATGAGACAGAAAGAGGTCAGAGAGGAAGGAGGAGACGCAAGGTAGAGCAGCATCCATCAAGCCAATAGAGCATAGCATAGTGAGGAGGAGTTGGTGTTCTAATTCCTCCAAATATACTTATATTTATATACGAGAGCATTTATAAATTTGGATATCAACAATTTGTCCTTCTTTAGGCTAATTTTTTTTTTTTAATTTGCTTTATTACAATGATTGAGATCCAGCAATTATTGTTTTCTGATCATTACCAGTTCTCAAAACGTTTCATTTTGGATTTGCAGTATAGGCTATAGTGTGACTTTTGATTACCTCTGGAATGTGTGTGGCCAAAAGGTGCATTCTGTTAGATTAAAGTCAATGGCCCCGGTTCACAGCAGGTGGAGCCAACAGACATGTCAGTAGCATGTGTTGTAAGCAATCAGCGCGCTCATCGCCCATCACTTTATGATGGAGAAATGTCAGCAGCAAATGAACAAGACATATATTTAAATTAACGCTTCTGAGCCTGGAGCAAGGAGATCTCTCAAGCGCACACAGACAACTGAATCTGAAATCACCACGAGCAGGGGCGGATTATAAGAGGGTCAATCTGGGCGGTAGCCCAGGGCCCAGTGGTGTGGGGGGCCCTGGGCTACCGCACAGATTGCCCGCCGGCCGCCGCCATCAGGGCATTACTGCATGTGCCCCTGTCAGACTGGCGTATCATTTATGGGCCCAGTGGGCAGAGAGAGGGGGCCCGCATCGGGCCCCATCTCATCTGCTCACCGGGCCCCTACCGGCGCTGCGGCGGTTTCCTATTGCCCGCACGTCAATAGTTAACAACAGCAGCCAGCCAATTGGAGGCTGGCAGCTGAAGTCGGCCGCAGGCGCAGCGCACACGTCGCCGGCGTCTGACGTCATTGTCAGTCGCCGGCGAGTCCACGCTGCTGGAGGGAGCTCGCCACCTGGAGCGCTGGTCAGGTGAGGAGAACTGTTTTTTTTTGGTTTTTTTGCGAACGGCAATCCGGGGGGCCCGGGGCGATATGCTGGACACACTGGGGCAGATGATTGCTGGACACACTGGGGCAGATGATTGCTGGACACACTGGGGCAGATGATTGCTGGACACACTGGGGCAGATGATTGCTGGACACACTGGGGCAGATGATTGCTGGACACACTGGGGCAGATGATTGCTGGACACACTGGGGCAGATGATTGCTGGACACACTGGGGGTAATATGCTGGACACACTGGGGGTAATATGCTGGACACACTGGGGGCAATATGCTGGACACACTGGGGGCAATGCTGGACATACTTGGGCAGATTGTTGAACACACTGTCTGGGGGCAATGCTGGACATATGGGCTAATTAAGGGATATTATTACTGCAGTGATGTATTTATTTTATTTTTTGAGTATACTGTTTTAAATAGGGGGGCGGTCCTGTTACTGTGCAGAGTGACACTGTCGCCTCTTTTTCTTCATGTGGTGTAATGTAGAAGTTGGGAAAAATTAAGTAATGTGTTCTGCAAGCGGAGCTCGAGATAACTGTTATTTCCTGCAGAAACGAGTCCTGGCTGGAAGAAATGATGGCAGTCTGTGCTGGATGAAAGATGAAGGACTTCACCTAGAGACGTCACTGGTGAGTCAGTGTTCCCTATACACTGACACTATACACTGTATACAATGTCACCAGTGATCACTGTATTACCTATACATTATATACAGAGCTCCTGTGTATAATACCACCAGTGATCTCTGTATTACCTCTACACAGACACTGCATACTAAGTACAGATCTCCTGTGAATACTGGCACTTATGGTGATAGTATTGTGTTTTTTTTTTGTTTTTTTTTATTACTGATCAGTATTGTAGTATTCAGTCACTATGTGGTGGTAATATGTGGTCTGGAAATGGTGTTGTGGTATTTGTCCCTTGTATGTGCTATTTGGTCACCAAGTGGTGGTAATATGTGGTCTTGACATGGTGCGGTGGTATTTGTTCTTTGTATGTGATATTGGTCATTTAAAAAATAAATCCAAATATACCTAAATTGTATTGGATATTTTAACAAATATTTAATAGGTTACAGTAGAGTAGGGCACGGCCATTTTTCTGGAATAATCTGGTACAGGTATCACATGACCCCTGTCACATGACCCCCGTCACATGACCGGGGGGGGGGAGCCCACAGTGTCTGAACAGCCCGGGGCCCTGGCTACCCTTAATCCACCCCTGACCACGAGTAATAATAAATAGCAGGCAGCATTATACATTCATATTAAGGGGGAAAAAAAAAAAACTGTTGCTGGTTAAAATATTTGGCACAGCTGCCTCTTCTGTCCAAGGAGACTTCAATTTATGGTCCTGCCATCTAAGAAGCTGCAGTGATCAGTTACTGGTCATAGTGGGCTTCCTGTTAACTCCCCTTTGCATGCTACAGTCATGGCAGTAGGTTTATCACTACAATAAATAGCCAAATAAAACACCTTAGGGTAAGTTCACACCAGGCGTTTTTCCAGAGTTTTTTTTCTGCAGCAGAACCTGATATTTCGGTAGGAAAGATGCTGCAAGAAAAAAATATATATTTTCCTCTTTTTTTCTTACGTTTTTTGCAGTGGTTTTGGCATGCTAGATTTGTCCCTTGTGTTTGCTATTAAAGTTTAGTTTTGAAAAAAAGTCCTATTCTATAGAATCAGGTTTTGGCACAAAAACGCTGTAAAACATACCTGTGCTTTTTCACCACCTATTCAAGTCAATAGGTGAAAAATGCTGAAAGAAGTGACATGCTCTATGTCCAAAAACCATGCAAAGCACAAAATCCTGATTTCTGAAATCTCATAGGCAGGGCCGGTTTTAGGCAAAGTGGGGCCCTAGGCAAAGTTTAAAATGGGGCCCAAATGCTAACATATTGCACATCACACAGAAGCATTTCGGTTGTATTTACATGCGCTGATCTCAGGCCGCTAAACAAGTGTGATCGACAATACTGAAGTCGTTGGACGCTTGTTTCCCGGCCTCTTTCCACCGTCTGAGAAAGAATGAAGAGGACAGAACGATCACTAATAGATCACTAACAGATCACCATACAGTAATAGGTTATCAGTAGCGCATCTACAGTTTACACTGGCGACATCCTGCTGAGAACAATTATTTTTATTCCGGCATAAACAATCCAATCACCCAATGAATATGCAGCATTTTGCTTGTTTAGTATAATACACCCTATAGTCCTCCATATATTATAATGTGCACCACAGTCCTCCATATTGTAAAATGCACACCCCATAGTTCTCCATATAATATAATGTGCCCCGTAGTCCTCCATATAGTATAATACACTCCTCATAGTCCTCCATATAGTATTATACACTTCCCATAGTCCTCCAAATAGTATAATACACTCCTCATAGTCCTCCATATATTAAAATATACTCCTCAGTCCTCCATAGAGTATAATACACTCCTCACAGTGCTCCATATAGTATAATGCACCGCCATAGTCATCCATGTAGTACAATTCACTTCCCATAGTATAATGCACCCCATAGTTCTTCATATAGTATAATGTATTCCCCATAGTCCTCGATACAGTATAATTCAGCCCACATATAGTATAATGCAGCCACCCTAGAGTATAATGTAACCCCCCCACAGAGTATAATGTAACCTCCCCATAGAATATAATGCGGCCCCCCATATAGTATAATGTAGTCCCCTCTTAGAGTATGATGCAATAACCCCTCATAGAATATAAATATAATACAGCCCCCCCATAGAATATAATGTAGCCTCGAACAAGATATAATACAGCCCACCTCCCCATAGACTATAATGTAGCCCCATCAAAGGGTATGATGCAATCATCCCTCAAAATCTAATAAAGCCCCCCACAGAATATAATGCAGCCCCCCATAGTATATAACACAGCCTCCTCCATAGAATATAATATACCCCCATAGTATATAGCACAGCCCACATAGTAGTATATAGCACAGGCACTTAGTATATAGCACAGCCCACACAGTAGTATATAGAACAGCCCACACAGTAGTATAAAGCACTGCCCACGCAGTAGTGTACAGCACTGCCCACGCAGTAGTGTACAGCACAGCCCACACAGTAGTGTACAGCACAGCCCACACAGTAGTGTACAGCACAGCCCACACAGTAGTGTACAGCACAGCCCACACAGTAGTGTACAGCACAGCCCACACAGTAGTGTACAGCACAGCCCACACAGTAGTGTACAGCACAGCCCACACAGTAGTGTACAGCACAGCCCACACAGTAGTATACAGCACAGCCCACACAGTAGTATACAGCACTGCCCACAGTAGTATACAGCACTGCCCACAGTAGTATACAGCACTGCCCACAGTAGTATACAGCACTGCCCACAGTAGTATACAGCACTGCCCACACAGTAGTATACAACACAGCCCACAGTAGTATACAGCACTGCCCACACAGTAGTATACAGCACAGCCCACAGTAGTATACAGCACTGCCCACACAGTAGTATACAGCACAGCCCACATCCCCCTTTCCCTCCTCGCCTCTCTCCTCCCAAGAATGGCCGCACAGTCCAGTAAAAAAAAAACAAACAAACACAAGCTCCTTACCTCTCCCCGAGCCCGCGCTGCTCCCTGCTCCTGTGTCGGCGGCTGCCGCCGCACTGCCTGGCACACAGTGAGTACGCGATAACGCCTCACAGGGGCCCCATAGCGGCTGCGTGACTTGCTGCTAGCTGGGGGCCCCTGGGGGTGCAGGGGCCCCAGGCAGCTGCCTGGTCTGCCTGCCCCTAATGCCAGCCCCGCTCATAGGCTTTGATGGTACTGTAAAATGCAGCTGAAAATTAGCATAAAAAATGAAGCAAAAACACGTAACTGTGAATTTAGCCTTAGGCTATGTGCCCACGTTCAGGATTTTCACGTTTTTTTCTGTGGTTTTCCGCTATAAAAAGGCATAATTTGAGCATCCCATCATTTTAATGCATTCCGCAATTTTTGTGCCCATGCTGTCTTTTTCCGCAGCGGAAACGCTTTGCAGAAAAAAATGCAGCATACTCTTTTTTCTGCGGAATCGCGGCGATTCCGCAGCCATAGGATTGCATTGAAACACTCACTTTACGCATGTGGCTATGCCCACCATGCGTAAAGTGAGCACTACATGTGCGAATGGTACCCAGGATCTACAGGAGAGGAGACTCTCATCCAGGTCCTGGGTACAATATTCTTGTAAAAAAATAATTAAAATAAAAAATAGGGATATACTTACCTTCTGATGGCCCCCGGAGTCCTCCCGCCTCTCAGCGGTGCACGCGGCGGCTTCCATTCCCAGGGATGCTTTGCGCGAATCACCTGGGATGACGTCACGGTCATGCAACCGTGACGTCACAACGGTACTTCGTGCAAAGCATCCCTGGGAACGGAACGTACCGGGTCGCCGTTGAGAGGATCGGGGGCCGTCGTTTTTTTAAAATCATTTTTAACATTCCATCTTTTACTATTGATGCTGCATAGGCAGCATCAATAGTAAAATGTTGGTCACACTTGTCAAGCACTATGCTTGACAAGTGTGACCAACCTGTCAATCACTTTTCCAAGCGATACTTCAAATCGCTTGGAAAATGCAAGCATTCTGCAAGCTAAAAACACTTGAAAAACGCTTGTGTTTTGTGGGAAAGCGCATGCGACTTCCGTATGCGTTTACCTGCGGCAGGGAGTTGCGGAATTGCCGCAGAAATTTCCGCTTCAGTTCCGAATGTTTGCACATACCCCATCTCTCCTACCTACCAACTTGATAAACTTGACCCCTACAAAAACATGTACAACTACTTGGATTTTACAGCGATTTTTTCACATAAACCACTTTCACATTTGAAAGATGTGATACAATAGGGAGTGGTCCGGAAATTACAAGACAAAGTCTACAATAAAATAGTATCAATGCTCAATACTGATGGACACAAGCACAATATCACCATATATTAAATCAATTAACTGTCAGGTACAAAATAGTTTTCCTGTTGTTGTTTCTGGACAAGGTTCATGATAGAATAAACCAGGAGTGCACAACATTTTTTGTCCCAAGGACTGCAATGCCACACAGAACACAGTTTTGAGGGTTTTTAAGTTTTAACATAGCCATGAAGCATGTATTCGATTGTTACATGTGTACAAGATCAGAACCACAATCAGTACACAAATGCAGCGTCAGAACCACCAACAGTACATAAATGCAGCTTCTGAACCACCATAAGTACTGTACATGAATGCAGCACCATTACCACCAACTGTACATGAATAAATCACCAAGCTTAGTACAGCGATCAAGTGCAAAGTCAGGTCAGCCCAATATACAATTGTATCACGAGTCTACAACTCCCAGTATGTCTTTAACAATGGTAAGGAAACACTGGTAGTGGTTAACAGTCATCACATTTACACCCAGGTACCTTATAGGTGACATCTTTTCCAATTTAAGTTATTCCCATCCCTTTTGTCTCCATGTAGCACAGAAGCCATGATGAGATTTCATGCCTGAGCTAGTCTGTCCAGACTTCCCTCTTCTCAATCATCATCAGCACTTCCGGACATGGTTCCCTTAAAAATAAAAGTATCATTATACTGCCCCATAGATAACCTCCAATGCTGCGCCTCTGAATAAATAATTACTTGTGCTTACTGTACAAAATATCCCCCTGCACACTTCCCCTCTCCAACATATTTCCCCTACAGTGCCCCTCTGCGAAATATCCCCCCACATTGCCCCTGTGTAAAGTACACCACCACTTCCTCTTGCAAAACTGTGCCCCCTTTCACAATTGTTACCCCCCATTATATGACCTCACACGAACATTAGCCCCCTCATCCACAATAAGGCATTTGATCTTCGGCTCTTGCATGTAGCACTTACTGTTGCCCATGCGATCTCTTCTATGGGGCTTCATGGCTGTGGTGCCGGCAGCAGTGGGATGACAGTAGCGTGCTTACTCATAGCACCACTGCATGTTGAGGCCAGGACTGATGTACGCTCCTCTGCCCTAGTCCTGAATCCCGAAGGGATCAGCATCTCCAGGTCAGCTCTGCGAGCCACATAAAATCCTTCGGCGGGGCGCATGTGGCTTGCGGTCAACATGTTGTGCAGGCCTGGAAAAAAAATGCAGTCATACATATCCTTGCCACGATTGGTAAAAAGGAGTAAAGGTACTCCTTATGGAGACCACCATCTGGCAATGAGAGTCTTACAGTTCTTGCCAGTGCTCTGTGGGAAAATGCAATGCTCATACCGAAAGGGTCCGTGTAGTGCTACAGTTTGAATGTTGCAACCCAACGACCAACCCATTAACGAGCCTGTTACCTAGCCATCTTGTATCCTACTCTGCAGTGACCAAAATTCTCAAAACAGCTGCCTACAGATAACTACTTTTTTGGGGAATAAACTCTGGTTTGGCTAACCTTTTTAAAGTTAATTTTCATGATTTGGGGCGTTTATGATGCATAACAGCCATCAAATAGTGAGTCCGGCATGTCAGATTTTGAAAGTGGAGCCTGGGAAGGCTCCATGAAAAGTTTTGGGGAACTGGGATGACATCTCAATGGCTTATGGTCATCAAAGGGTTGTAGGATGATCCCATGTAAAGTTATTTAGAGTGATGACAGAAAAAGATTTTAATGAAATATGCACTCCTGCACAAAGTGGCATCACTCCTAGGAAAGTTTTGTGCCAGATTGTCTTATCGGCTCTGCCTTACCTTTTACCAGGTGGCCACACGTTGATCAAAATGTCTGTCGATGTGGGTTCCAAGAAATAGAGGAGACAGGATACAAAATGACATGGTTTGACTGCATAGAATTTCTTACAATTTGAGTGGATAACACATTTTTAAAGGCAGAAAAGGAAATATATACTCCGGTAAAGGGGGACCTATAGACATTGAACTTGTGAACTGTTATTGACTACATTCCTCAAAGCATTCCAGTGAATATTTCACTCAAAAATCTCTGGCCTAAATAAGAAAATACATTAGACTAAACCCATTTCAGGATATTAAGGAATTCCGAGAGCGGACACAGAATGCTCCACCAGCAGCACAAGAGATCGGAATGTATAATACAGAACTCAAAATAATCATTCATCTCAATGAGAGAAAAATAAATAAAAGCACCAAAATTGTCCACACTCATTAACACATCCATGTTGGACTATTACATTAGGATTAGCAGTTAGATCCTGCAAACAATGTGGTGATTGCGCAGGAAGTAAATTTGTATTCTGGATCCATAGGCAAAAAGTGCCTGGGTTGATGCGGACTGCAGCATATACAAAGGAGGGAGCCCCTTTGGAATGCAATTAAGGGAGGCCGATTGGTTGTTATGGCAGCCAGGGCCTAATAGTGGCCCAAGGTCTACCATCTTAGTACATCTTTCAGTCAGTATTACAGTATACAAGGCCTGGGCCCAATGCTCCATCGTTCTCTTTGACCATTGCCAGGCAGAAAAATATCTCAAGAGCAAAAGAATCGACCATTGGAATTCCAGAGTGACAATCCACTCTTCTACTGGAAGACTCCATACACACAGTGGGGTTGATACTGGTTGATTCAGCCGACTTATAACTATTGTGTATGGGGGCCTGTAGTGTTTGTTAAGATAAATACTGCACTTTATGCTGACATTCCTAAATTATAAAGTAGACTGAAAACAAATAATTTCATCATAAACAATGGCTTCATTCAAATGTGTTTTTTTTCCTCATAGGCGGGAACAGATTTTCATTAGTGATGAGCGAGTGTACTCGTTATTCGGGTTTTCCCCCGAGTATTTGTTATAGTTTTCATCGCCTCAGTTGCATGATTTACGGCTTCCAGATATGCTGAATACATGTGAGAAATGCCTGTTTGTTAGGGAATTCCCTCATGTATTCAGCTTATCTGGAAGCCATAAAATATGCAACTGAGGCGATGAAAACTAAATCTCCGAGCAATAACAAAATACTCGGAGGTCACCCGAGCAACGAGTACACTCGCTCATCACTAATTTTCATCAGTGCATCATCTGCGATTGAAAAAATAAAAAAATGTATATAATAAAATTCAATAAGTAATCTACCTGAATATGAAAAATGTTTGAGAAAATTGCACCTACTATTTTTCAAATTATTTCCTTTGACTTCAACACAATTATTCCACTTCGGCTTCAGTAATTAGATGCCCCAAGAGAAGACTACTTGCTGCTGCAAGAACCCTGTTGCTGCCTCTTCGACTACATTATCATCGAGGAATCATTGCCCACGCAGACATTTCTTGAGGTTCAGAAATAGACAGTAATCACAGGGAGCTAGGTCTGGTCTGTAGGGAGGATGGTTAAACTCCATGAAGCCACATTCTCCAGATAGCAGCTCTTAATTTATGAGACTTGTCAGCTGGCTCATTGTCATAAAGCAGCAACACACCTGTCGACAACTTCCCACAATATTTCTCTTTGATGGCCTTTTGTAATGACTTCATTGTCAAAGCATAGGTCTCTCCAGTAATTCGCTTGTGTGGTATGAATTCTATTAATAAAACGCCTTCTGTGACCCACAAAACTGTTGCCATGATCTTTCCAGCTGCCTGCTGGACACAAAATGTCTTTGGAGTTGGTGATCCTTTGTGCTTCCATTGCATGGACTCTTGTATGGTCTCAGGATCATGGTGATGTACCCATGTTTCATCACCAGTAATAATTTGAGAACAAGAAGTCTCCTGGATTTTCTCTAAACATGTTTAAATTCTATTGGCTAAAAATTTCTGGCAACACTTTTCTCCGGGGTCAACATCTATGGCCACCATCAGGAACTGGACTTTGACATCAAAATATCATGAATGGTACTGGAAACCGTGCCAACTGAAATGCCCAATTCATGACCTATAACACAGACTTTGACTGACATTCCAAAATCACAGCCTCTACTTTAATGGCACATTTTCTCTGAAGATGATGTGACAGGTCACTCTGATCGGGAGTCATCTTCAAAATGATTTCCTATCCCACTTAAACTGCTTGGCCCAAAACTTTACTTGATTGTAGAAAGGTGTAACAACATATACAGCAATAATCCTTTCATTGATTTCTTTAGGTTTCTTTTCTTCCTTTGTAAGAAATTTAATCACGGAACCAAGGTCCAATTTGATCATTTTATTTATAAAGCTGCACTGTACTGCACTTGCCATCCTGTCACTTCAAGCAATTTCATCAGACTGACCTTCTACTGCATCTGGGGCACGTCCAGCCATATCTCAATGGCTGGAGTAGGTAACTTATGGAATGCTCATACTTGCAAAGCTTTTCCTACTCATTACAATGTTAAAAATGGACAGTACATGGGTGGTATTAGTGTTCCATCTATGGCTTTCGCAGACCAATAGCATTGTATGAATATTCTTAAACCAAGTCCTGGGTCAAACACAGACATTACTTTTTTTTTTATTTTGCACACAGTCGGGGGGGAAAGATTAGTTTCATAGATAATAGGTGTGTGTTCTATGTTCTAATTCTGAAGAACAGAACACGCATGTGGAAATGTCTAAATGTGAAGCACAAAAGGCGGCAAATTATATTGAAGTTAACAAAATTGTGGCATAAAACGGTCCAATGACGCAAAGGTTTTGTGCAACTCTGTAGCTTTCAGCATTTTTTCAGCAGTCCTAACCAGCTTCACCAACTTTTCAGAATATGGAACAAAGAATGGCCAAGTCAATCCAACAAATTGATTATAAAAATATAGGTCGCAAAAGGTGACAAATCATGCCAGTAGGATACCCTGTAATATTTTTGTAGACTTGCTCCAGTTTGCAGTCTAGAACAAATACCGTGAACAGTAGTTAGGTGAAGAAATCAGTCACTATAGACCTTTAGAGGCTATGAACTTTAGTAGGAGAGACCCACATTGGCAAAAAAAAAATCATTGGAATTTGTCACAGTAGTCAGAACAGCTGGTTAACGGTTACCTGAATAATCCAGAGTGTCAAGGCCATGTTCATTCAAGTGCACACATCAGTAAGCAGTAAAACGTGACCTCCAAACGGAGCAACAGAAGTCATATAGAAACTTTGCAATTCATCAAGGTAGAGATTATCGATAACTTATTTTACAGAAAAAAAAAAAACTGCCTATACCGCCTGCCTAATATTGTGTAGGTCTCCCTTGTTCCACCACAACAGTCCCTGACCTGTTGAGGAACAGACTCCACAAGACTTCTGAAGGTGTCTGGTTGTATCTGGCATCAAGATGTTAGCAGATCCTTTTAGTCTTGTCTGCTCTAGGGTTATCTTTCATGTATTGGACTTCTTTTCCAGCACATTACACAGATGCTGGTTCTGATTTAGAATGGCAGATTTGATGGCAAATTCAACACCTTGAACATTTTCAAAACAAGATTTGAATCATTTATGAAGTGTGAAGGGTGTGCAGTCCTGCTGAGAGAGTCCACTGGAATTAGGGAAGCCATTTTGTTAGAATCTCGACAGTGTGCATTACTTGGTGAAATAACAGAAAGCTGCGGTGAAGGGGTCAAATTGCCAGAATTAAAGTCATCACAGGCCATGGTCGTTACCTGGTGTTCTCTTACTAAAAGGTACAGATTCTCCAAGGACCCCTAGGGAGCTTGTACCATACAGTCAACTAGGATTTTATGTAAAATATTGTTTGCTTTTGCAGCTGCTGCTTGATATTAAGAATTGCTTAGTCTAGTTTTCCCTTTAGTCGTTATTCCCAGTAGGATTCTAGGTAACAGCAGTGAGAGATAGAAATAATACTAAAAGGTGCATCTTTTGTGAGAAGTTGCTCAATATATTTTAGCATATTTTTACTTTTATTTTTTTTTTTACACGCACAGTAAAATTACCCATAAAATATTTACAAGCAAAATCAAGTTCCAAATTATAGAACACGGACATCTTTAATATAAAAGATTCATATTGGTGTTTCCAGGAAAGATGCAAAAAATATAGTTCTTACCGATAACGGTATTTCTCTGAGCCCATGACGGCACCACGGAGAGAGGGGATCCGCCCACCAAGGACAGGAAACCTACAGATAAAAAGGCGGTACCACTCTCCCACATCAGTTTGTTTACATAGAAAATAATGGGAGACTACGAAAAAGCTTGTTAGTTTTAACATTACTTAGCATAATCAAGATACCGCGTGACCTAATATAAAATAATCTATGACACTATGTTGATGTGTACACCCATGAGTGAAGGGAGGGAATGTACGGGTGCCGTCATGGGCTCAGAGAAATACCGTTATCGGTAAGAAATATATTTTTCTCTGTCACCCATGATGGCACCACGGAGAGATTTGCATAGATTGTACATTCAGGGAGGGACCACCGCTTTCAGAACCCTTTTCCCGAAGGTAAGGTCTGAAGAGGAGATAAGGTCCAATCTATAGTTCCTATAGAATGTAGATGGTGAGGACCAGGTAGCAGCTCTACATATCTGGTCAATTGAAGCTCCGGCCTTCTCTGCCCAAGAGGCTGCCACTGCTCTCGTTGAGTGAGCCTTGACGTCCCCTGGAGTGGACACTCCACTTGCCGAGTATGACAGGCTGATGGCGTCCGTGATCCATCTCGCTAGAGTGGCTTTGGAGGCTTTTTTCCCCTTTCGGGGACCCTGGAAACACAAAAAGAGAGGCATCCTCCCTACTCTCTTTGGTGGCTTCTAAGTATTGCAAGAGGCATCTTCTGACATCTAATGTATGTAATATTTGTTCCTCCCTATTTTTAGGGTTTGGACAGAAGGAGGGGAGCGATATCTCTTGAGATCTGTGAAACCTGGAAGCCACCTTCGGGAGGTATGCTGGGTCTATCTTTAAAATGACCCTATCCTCTAAGAACTGTGTGTAAGGGGGGTTAACTGAAAGTGCCTGTATGTCACTAACCCTACGGGCAGATGTGAGGGCGACCAACAGGGAAGTTTTGAGAGATAGGTTTTTCAATGAGATTTCATCTAATGGTTCAAAGGGAGGTTTAGTCAGGGCTTTAAGGACCAAATTTAAATCCCATTGGGGGATAACCCTTACTGGAAGAGGTCTTGATCTCCCAGCTGCTCTGATAAACCTAGAGACCCACCTATTTGAAGCTAAATCAAAATTGAATAGGGCTCCCAACGTTGCCACATGAACTTTTAGGGTGCTCGTGGCTAACCCAATCTCCAACCCCTTTTGCAAAAATTCTAATATGGATTTAAGGGGGATTTCTTCCCCTATTTTCGCACCTGTTGATGAAAGGAATTTTTTCCATATCTTCCCATACTGTTTTGTTGTGACAGGTTTTCTACTTTGTAATAGAGTTGAAATTAGCCCCGGAGAGAACCCTCTGCCTTCTAATAGCTTCCTCTCAAAAGCCATGCTGTCAAGTGTAAGCTCTTGACTTGTGGATGATGAACCGGGCCCTGGGATAGTAGGTTTGGGAGGTCTGGTAATACCCATGGGTCAGATATTGACATTTTCCTCATCCAAGAAAACCAAGGCCTCTTCGGCCAGAACGGGGCTATTAAGATCACAAGAGCCCCGTCCTCCCGAATCTTCCTCAGCACTGCCGGAATCAGAGCCAGAGGAGGAAAAGCATAAGCCAGCTGTCGCCAAGGGATCAGGAATGCGTCCACTACTACTGGGTTCCCCAGGGGAGCTATGGAGCAAAAGGAGTCTAGTTTTTTGTTTAGGTGGTTTGCGAAGAGGTCTATCTTGGGTACCCCCCATCTTTCTGTGATCTGGGTAAATACTGCCTGATTTAGTTCCCATTCCCCTTGTTTTAGACTGGAACGACTGAGGAAGTCTGCTTTGTAATTGTCCACTCCCTTTATATGCAGGCTTGTCAGGGATAGAAGGTTGCTCTCGGCTATTTGTAGGATTGACTTGGTCACCTCCATTAGATTTTTGGAACGAGTACCCCCTTGGTGATTTAGGTATGATACCACCACCTGGTTGTCTGACATCACCCTGACATGGTAAGAGTGAAGGACCCCCAAGAATTCCCGCAGGGCAAACTTGACCGCTAGAAGTTCCTTCATATTGGAAGATTTGTTTGCTAGTGCTGACGACCAAGTGCCCTGGGCTACTAGTTCGCCGAGATGAGCTCCCCACCCCGTGGGACTCGCGTCCGTGGTCAGGACCTTTGAAACTGGGAATACCCACGGGACTCCCCGGGAAAGATTTTTCTGCGATGTCCATCAGATTAGTGAATGACTTGTGCGAGGAGATAATGTTAACCGCCCTTGTAAATGCCCCCCTAGAGAGACCTGTTCTGATAAGATTTGCCAATGGAGGTCTCTTGAATGGAGCTGAGCCCACTGGACTGCGGGGATGCATGAAGTCATGGAGCCTAAGAGGGACATGGCCTGGCGGAGAGTTATGGAGGGTAGAGATTGAATTTTTGATACTAGACTTTTTACTTTTTGTATTTTGTCCCCCGGAAGCCGACATTCCATTTTTATGGAGTCTAGGGTGAGACCTAGATACTCCTGGACCTGGGAAGGCAATAGTCTGGACTTTAAGTTTATTAGCCAAGCCCAACTCCTTTAAAGAATGTATTACTGTTGCCAGCTGATTTTCACAGTGTTGGGGGGAGGAGCCTATCACCAAAAAGTCATCTAAATATGGTACAATCAGGGTGTTTTGTTCCCTGAGATGAGCCATTACCTCCGCAATCAGTTTCGTGAAAATTCTTGGGGCTATGGCTAGACCAAAGGGTAGAGCCGAGAATTGGAAGTGGCGTAACACCCCCCCGATGTGAACTGCCATCCTGAGAAACCTTTGGTGATCTTTGTGTATGGGGATGTGGTAATACGCATCCTTCAGGTCCAGGACTACCATGAAGCATTGAGGAAACCGCATTTTTATAGATGACTTTATTGTTTCCATTTTGAATGCTTGAATCTCTAGGTAATTGTTAAGGGTTTTTAAGTTTATGATCGTCCTGCAGGACCCGTCCGTTTTTTTTTCTCAGGAACAGAGGGGAATAGTACCCTTGCCCTCTTTCTTGTGGGGGAACTTCCAGGAGCACTTTTTCCACTAACCCAATGACTTCGTTCTCCAATGCCAATTGTTCCTCCGCTGAAGACCTTGGAGATGTCATCATAAAGGAGGGACGAGGGTATTTTTGAAATGTCAGTTTCAGTCCTGATTCTATTATGCTCAGAATCCAATGACTAGAAGTAATTTTTTCCCAGGCCGAGAGAAAGAGTGACAGTCTCCCCCCCACCTGGGGCCAACCTTCATTGGGAAGGTTTTTTGTTATCGTTGGGATTTTTGTTAAAAATGAATCCCTTGTTCTTGTTTTTCTTATCTTCCCATTTCCCCTGGCCTCTCCCCATTTTTTTACGGAAAAACCTCTTGCTCCGAAAGGGCTTCCTATAAGAGGGGAAACTCAGGGAGGGAAAAGATTTCTTTTTATCCCCTGCTTTTTCCAGGATGTCATCTAGGGTGGACCCGAACAAAAATTCTCCTTCACAGGGGATGGTACACAATTTTGTTTTTCTTTGCAAATCGCCTGGCCAGCATTTAAGCCAGAGTGCGCGCCTAGCCGCGTTCGAGAAGACCGTTGATCTAGCAGCTAATCTGATGGAATCGGCAGAAGGATCAGCTAAGAATGCAGCTGCCCCCCTCATTACAGGCAAGGTGTTCAGGATAGAGTCCCGGGACGTTTTCCCTTTAAGCTGGCCCTCTAGTTGATCTAACCAAATCATTAGGGAGCGGGATGTGCATGCGGCTGCCACTGACGGTTTTAGACCTCCTCCCGCTGCTTCCCAGGAACTTTTGGGGAAGGCGTCCGCCTTTTTGTCCATAGGGTCCCTTTAGGACCCCCATGTCTTTGAAAGGGAGGGCGAATTTCTTTGATGCCTTAGCTATTGCGACATCTAGTTTAGGAGCTTTATCCCAGAAGGAGCAGGATTCGTCCTCGAAGGGGTACTTTCTTTTTGGAGTTAATAGTGACTTTTATGGGTTTTTTCCACTCGCTTTTAGTTAGTGCAGATATTGCGTCATTAAGCGGAAAGGCCCTCATCTTTTTCTGCTCTAGACCCCCGAACATAATGTCCTGAACCGGTCTTTTGGGGTGGGAGTCTACTAGCCCCATAGTGCTCCTCACTGCTTTTATGAGGCCATCAGTGTCTCCTATGGGAAAACTACTGTGCGCCCCCCCCCCGCCCGAGGAAGAACAGGATGATGATGATGAAGAAGAGGAGTTAGAGGAAACTGAGCTCGAACTATCACTATCTGTATTTGATGCCGGAGACAGGAACTATGCCTGGTCTTCCTTCGTTTTTTCCCCTTTTTTAGGGATCTAAAAGTGTCTACCTGATCCTTGATCAGGGTTTTTAGATCGGCTGCGAACCCGGGAAGACTTTCAGATACTGTTTGCTGTATGCATTTATTACAGTCTCTTTTCCCAGGTAGATGGAAGATCTTCTCTACAAAGGGCACAGATTCTATGCTTAGTTTCTCCTAAGCTTTTCTTCCCCTATAAAAGAGACAAATAATAACCTTAATGCCTCTGACTTTCACAAAGATCACTTACCACCTCAAGGACCCATAAATACCGGTTGGGGATG
Source organism: Ranitomeya variabilis (assembly GCF_051348905.1). Taxonomy (NCBI): domain Eukaryota; kingdom Metazoa; phylum Chordata; class Amphibia; order Anura; family Dendrobatidae; genus Ranitomeya; species Ranitomeya variabilis. Next base: position 519,532,678 of record NC_135237.1, read on the forward strand.
CTCTGCATCTGTCTTTTTCCCCCCGACGCCGTGCTGGACTCCTTGCTATGCTGGGACCTTTGGCGTTCTTTACCGGTAGTATCCTGGTGTCCTTTCTGTTGTCGCCGTTTTTGCTGCTGCTGCGGCGATACAGGTGGTGGTGATTCTGGCAAGGGTGAAGCCGGGTTACTCATACTGCAGTTGGCGCTGCGGATGCTCTGCTGCTGTGGCGGCTGGTGCTGCGGCTTGAGGCTCGCGCTGTTGCTTGAGGCTCGTGCTGCGGATAACGCTGCGGTGCCCCTGGGTAGCTGGAGCAGCACCCTTTTTATGCGGGAGATTCCCACCGCTTTTTTGTACTTGCGCCCGCGCAGAAACCTCAGTGTCGGCGCCAAGCGCCGTTCGCTAGCGCCTGCGCAGATGCGCCCATCGCCGGCAGATGCGCCCATTGCCGGCGCCGATGCGCCCATCAGATTCCACTGCCGGCGCCTGCGCAGAAGCGCCCACCCGGCGCCTGCGCAGCTCCAGTGCTCCTGCACAGTTCCAGTGCTCCTGCGCTATCGTTGAGATCGGTGAGTCTCGGGCATGCGCCGTAGGGCCAAGATGGCGCCCAGAAAGCACATATGGAGCAGTCTGCCGGGCTCCCGGTCCTATGCAGCCCCTTAACGCGCGGCTCTGCACGCCGGGTGGCAATGCAGTGTGCAGGCTGACGCTTTGTCAGGGAGGGCCGCGCCGCTTTTCCCGCAACCACAGAGGGACCCCCCTTGGATGTTGCCGCTGCTGCATCTTACCCGGGGAGGTGACCGCAAACTCCATGTCACCTCCCCCGCACACCCTAGAGGCCCACTAGCCCCAGCGGTGGCGCTTCGGGTAACCACACCAGCCGAGGCAGAGGGACCCCAGCTGCCTGAGTTGGACTGGTTGGCCCTGGAATCCCACGTCGATCTTCTTCTGGTAAGTCCGTAGGTCTCCCATCAAGGACAGGAAACCAACTAATGTGGGAGAGTGGTACCGCCTTTTTATCTGTAGGTTTCCTGTCCTTGGTGGGCGGATCCCCTCTCTCCGTGGTGCCGTCATGGGCGACAGAAAATATATCATTCCATGGTGGTCAATTAGGAGTCCAATGAGAGTCTATGACCATACAGGTAGACACATTAACCGAATGTTTCATTACAGACGTATAAGAAAGCGAGCAATACGTACCACTGGGATCACCCCACTGCTCTGATGGTCTCCACTGGGACGATATGTGATTATGTCCCAACCACCAGACACATGTCCCTGATGTCAATCAGTGGCCTCAGTAGTGGTGACAGGTGGTAGGATCACCACTTTTGGTGGAGACCATCAGGGGATCCCATTGATAGGTGTTGCTTTTGTTTTTGCTCTGTAAACTTGTCAAAAGTAGCAGAAATCCACATTGGAGTACTCACGTTTTCAGGATCACGCTAGAAATGCTGCAGACTGTGTCTTGTAGAAATCCAGCAGAGGGGAAGTGGTTTAATCTCCAGCTCACAAGTAGCATCTAATGTCTACTGTCTAATGTCTGGTGGTGGTAAGTTTGCCTACTGCAGTTAGTGGTCTTACAGCTAAAGAGGACTTTTCACAACATTTTTCAGATTGAATTGGACACATGATGGAATAGGCGCTGCAGAGCAGTACAAGCCTTTTTCCTCTTAAATTTTGCTTCTCCATAGATAAGAAAGTTATTTGGCACGTGAGCAGTTAAAAAAAATTAAGTCTATGTGGGCATTACCAGATAGATTTCACTGGGGGCGTGTACATCTTCCCCTTTCTGATGCTAACCAGGCAGCAACACACTGGGGAAAGAAGTACACACCCCACAACATATTAGATCAGGCCGCCTATGAGACATGCATGTATTGGCACATGGTCTTCTCTCGCCACTGCAGAGTGATGATGTACCGGGGCACAGTAGACATGAGTGTGTGACTGCCAGAGATGGGAGTTTAAAGCTGATAGTGTGTGGGAAGTGTCAGTGTAATTACACTTTTAGGAGCTGTACTCTCAGTGCTGACTGCCCTGCCAATCATAAGTAGGTATCCACATACTATGGAAAAAAACAAAACAAAAAACCCCCAAACCACTCCTTCACTATAGCTTAGAACTGTTACTAATAACAGTCTGCTCTCCCCACTGCACAGTGATTCCAGGTGGTAGAGAACAACAGAGCTGGGTATGATCAACAGCGTTCGTCTCCAGCAGTCAGTGTGGGGGGGGAGGTGGAAGTACAACAGAGCTGCAGCACTACAACAACTTTGGCATAAAAAAATGTATTTAGTCCTACCAGTAAAGCCCCCCCCACACTGGAGATGAAATCTGAATGCTTTGTTAGTCACATTCAGCTCTGCTGTTTTTCACCACATGCCATCACTGTGCAGTGAAGAGAGCAGGCCGTTTGACAATACATGTCTCACACTGAATCTGATCCAAGCTATTGGGGGGGGGGGGGGGTGTGCTTTGCAGTCACTGTTCAATAGGGTGTCCAATTCTATATATAAAGAAAAAGAATGGTGAAAGATACTCTTTAAAATAAAGACATAGCTGGGGGGGGAATGAATTTTTTTTTTTTTTTAAATGTGTAGTTTTCTCAGTTTTGATTGAACAATCATGGCCAAAAGTTGACCAACACAAATTTTGATAATGTAGATCTTTTAATCATTTGTTTTTAGGGTATAAACATTTATGGAGTTTTTAAAGAATCTCTATAAAAAAAAAAAAAAAAAAAAAATTAATCCAAAACACACTAAAGCAGCAAACTTTAAAAAACAAATCAGAAGTTTGCACAAGGTTCAAAATCTTTGGCCACTTTTAATATGGGCCGAATTCTTTAACAAGGTGTGCACCTCTGACTCCCAACATATTCCCTCAAGACCAGTGTAGGCTATGTGCACACGTTCAGGATTTCTTGCAGAAATTTCCTGAGCAAAACTGGACATTTTCTGCAAGAAATCTGTGTGCGCTTTTTTTGCGCATTTTTGACGCTTTTTTTCCCCAGGAGTTTCCCAATGCATTAAATAGCGGGAAAAACGTGAAAAATCCGCAAAATTAATGAACATGCTGCACAAAAATTGCGGAATGCATTCTAAATGAAGGGATGCATAATGTATGCTTTTTTATGCGTTTTTATAGAGAAAAAACACGCAACGTGTGCATGCCAGTATTGATGAACTGGAGCCCAAGTGCTTTTGTTTTATAGGTCAAGTGGATATAGGACATACTGAGGGGACAATTCATTATTAACATTAGACCCAGGTCACACCAAGTTTAGCAAAAAAGTAAATTTAATGTTCATACATAAAACATTTGGTCAGTTTAACTGACTACACAGGACATATGCACAGGACTTGAAACATGCTTGTAAAATGCCGTTCAAAGTGTTTAAATTCAATAAATAGCATACAGACACAAACACAACGTCCATATTAATAATAATGTTCAGTAAAAGTACGAAAAAAGAAGAAATGAAGGAAAAAAAAACCTAAATGAATAAATAAAAAAAAACAAAACAGCAGATTTCTTTTTCCAATGTAATCACAAGTTTGTCAATATTACACTGTGGGTTTTTTTTTTTTACATTACAAAAATATAGAAAAACAGTGTGAAAATTTTTTCTTATAACCAGCAATGAACCCAGATAAAATAATGGTATTAGTATAAGCAAATTTGTCTGTAGCAAAAACAGAAACCACCTGAATATATCCAAGAAAGCGCATAGTGTTTTTTTTGGTGCACGTATATAGCGATATACACACACGGAGTCACAGAGGTGTGAATGTTGGAAAACAGTTCTGATCTCTGACAGTACCAAAACGACCAATTCCCAAAGCAAGACTTGAGACTGAAGTTGTATATAGATACAATAAATAAAGCCCCCGTTTACATTAAAAGTACAACTCAAAAAAAAAAAAAAAAAAAAAAAAATTTAAAGACCCACTTTAAAAAATTCAAGGCAATGCATAGTAGTAATCTCTTCCCTTTAAAATCTGTCATGACTTTTCCGGTCACATCCCGAATTGGGAAAACCTACAGTGGGGAAAATAAGTATTTGATACACTGCCAATTTTTCAAAATTTTCCACCTACAAAGAATGGAGAGGTCTGTAATTTTTATTGTAGGTACACTTCACCTGTGAGAGACAGAATCTTAAAAAAATTAAAAAAAAAATCCAGAAAATCACATTGTATGATTTTTTACATAACATGAAAATAAGTATTTGATACAAGAAAAAATGTTTAGATTCTGTCTCTTAGAGTTGAAGTGTAGGTACGATAAAAATTACAGACCTCTCCATTCTTTGTAGGAGGGAAAAGCTGCAAAATCGGGAGTGTATCAATTACTTATTTTCCCCACTGTCGCTGTGTACTTCAAGGGGGACTGGTTGTTGGAGAACTTCTTCTGTAAGTTGTATACAAAGTGGAGCAATTTTTCAGATTTTAAAATACTAATCTCCGAAATTATGGTAGATCTACCGAGTGGCTGGTGTACCTACATGTAGGTTCAGAGATTTGGGGACTAAGTGAGCCCACACATCAGCTCCCTGCCATCAGACAACCTCTGTGCATAAGGTTTGTTTCCGAATACAGAAGTGATGTACAATAACAAATTGTATTGTGGTACCGTGTTAGCCAGAAAAATCAATGTGAATACTTTTCTGCCCAATGATGACAGAAGTATTCTAGGAGTGATACCTTTATTGGCTAACCAGAAAATAATACGTTTGCAAGCTTTCAGAGCACAGTGGCTCCTTCTTCAGGCAAGATTACAAATAGATTAATAAGAAACAAGCACAACATTTAAGGAATACTACAGGAGGACATTTGTTAGGGGGTGGGAAGTGTGATGAGTCCATAGATAAGCCAGGGTAATCAAATTAGGCATTTTCTTACAAATGGAGAGGCAGTGGGAATAATGTTCTTAGTTATCTGGAGTCCTTCTAGTGGAGGTTGACACTAGGACTCAATTTAACACCTGGATTTATGAGTCACTACATGGATACAATTCACACCTCCACCAGACGGACTCCAGATAACTAAGAACATTATTCCCACTGCCTCTCCATTTGTAAGAAAATGCCTAATTTGATTACCTTGGCTTATCTATGGACTCATCATACTTCCCACCCCCTAACAAATGTCCTCCTTTAGTATTCCTTAAATGTTGTGCTTGTTTCTTATTAATCTATTTGTAATCTTGCCTGAAGAAGGAGCCGCTGTGCTCTGAAAGCTTGCAAACATATTTTCTGGTTAGCCAATAAAGGTATCACTCCTAGAATACTTCTGTCATCATTGGGCAGAAAAGTATTCACATCAAATACAGAAGTGTATTCCCTTTAAATCACAAGTTTTAGATTCAAGTTCACAATGTTAAATTCTAGACAAGCTTGTAAGGCTTCTTTCACACTAGCGTCGGGCTCGGCCCGTCGCTGTGTGTCGGGCCGACGTTCCCGACGCTAGCGTTGTCTCCGCTGCACAACGGGGGCAGCGGATGCATTTTTCCAGCGCATCCGCTGCCCCATTGTGAGGTGCGGGGAAGTGGGGGCGGAGTTCCGGCCGCGCATGCGCGGTTGGAAAAAGCGGACCGTCATGAGCAAAAAACGTTACATGTAGCGTTTTTTGCTCCCGACGGTCCGCCACTGCACGACGCATCCATCGCACGACGGGTGCGACGTGTGTCAATCCGTCACAATGCGTCGCTTAATGTTAGTCAATGGCGAAAAAACGCATCCTGCAAACACTTTTGCAGGATGCGTTTTTTCGGCAAAACGACGCATTGTGACGGAATGCAGTTAACGCTAGTGTGAAAGTAGCCTAAACTGGCAAAGACCATTGCGTCGCCTCCTGAAATACTGCGAGGCCCAAGGGCTCATGCAGACGAGTGTATAAATCGGGCAGCACAATGACCCATGTTATTCAATAGAGCTGTCCAGATAAACAACTTTATTAACCCCCCATAGTCTGAGTGTCTGCAAGAAGGAAAAAGAAAAAAAAATTTGGGTCTCACACAGTCCATCCGATTTTTACAGATAGATTTCTCTTACAAATCTAGGAAACTGTATGTGATCATGGTTTAATGGAGTTGTAGGAAAACGGATCGCACACGGACGTAACAAAATTGGACACATGGATGGCACACCGATGAAAATTAGGGAAAAAAAAAAAAATCGTCCAAGTTTTCTGGATGAAACTAACGATTTTTCAAACTTCTGCAGACGCCATAAAAGACAGGTTTCTCATTTGTTGACAAGGTTCACGAACATAGTAATCTCCGCTAACATCAGGTAGACAGGCTTCTGTGCGGTCGCTGAAGCCAACAAAACAGCCCGAATCACTGTGCGGATGGATGGACACTGACACTTTAATCACGACACAAACAAACATTCTTGTAAACCATGAAATAAAAAATGTAGACAACTTTATGCGCATGTGTATTGCTAACAAATACATAAAACATTTTTTTTCCTTTCAATTGCAACTCAATATGCTGCATTTTTTCCCCAATTTTCCAATCCTATTGTTAAATGGGTAAAATTGCAAAAAAAACAAAAAACTTTAACAGTTACCAATATTCTCAAAAACTATGATTTTTAGATGTAATTGCGAAATGCTTGTGGCCCTTCGGTTACCGGCTACTGCTGCTGAAGCTCGCCGGACCCTGGAGCGCCACAGCCCATCAGCTCCTCCAATGCTGCACATGAGACCCTTTAAAAGAAAAATATTCCACTTTGCTTGGACTCAAGACAACCCCAATTCCTGAGGAAGCACCAATATCCACCATACTCTGCAGGTAAAGTAGTGTGCCGGTCCATTGGCCCCTTGTCTTGGATTTTGGGCTGCTTTGTTAGAGGTCTCCCAGCAATGACATCAGGCCCAGTAATCACATGACTGATGCAGACAATGGCTGACCTTAGTGGTCACGTGTCGCCCACGCAATCACCTGGAAGAGGGCAGGGAGAAGACGACCAAGGGCTGCATCGGAAGAGTCACTTCTAGCCCTATGGATCACGACTGGCTTTTCAAACTAGGTTTTGGCTGAAAAGCCGCAGCGTACAAAGTAAAAAAATAAATAAACATACCGGGCTGTAGCCAGGATCAGATTCATGATGCCTGTGGTTTGGGCAGCATTAATCTAATGACAGGTTCCCTTTAAAGGGTCTAAGCATTAAAAGAAAAAGGCTGCCTGCTTTCTTCTGAAAAACTCCCAAACTGACCAGGGGCACAGAGCAGCGCTGGTTCTGGAATAACTGTGCAAACGTTTTCAAATCCTGCCCAATCTCTATAAACCGCCTGGATACTTCTGCTCAGCAGTTTCTTTAGCTGTCACACTAGCAGTATTTAGTCAGTATTTTACATCTGTATTTGTAGCCAAAACCAGGCGTGGGTGATAAATGCAGAAGTGCTGCATATGTTTCTATTATACTTTTCCTCTATTTCTTCCACTCCTGGTTTTGGCTTACAAAATACTGACCAAATACTGCTAGTGTGACGGCAGCCTTATAATCCGGAGGCAGCGGCATGTGTGCCCACTGTGTAATGGAGCGAACACACGACTGTATACTATGGAGCGCCTCCTAAAAGGGGTTTGCCCACTACTAGGACAACCTCTTCTTTATCAAAATGTTTGGCCTCCATAAAATAAGAAAGCTTATACTCCCCTCCCGTTTCGGCATCATTCCCGTGGTGTCGGCAGTCGCTCTTGTGCGGTGACTCAAGACGTCAGCGCCCAATCAGCGCTAGCGTCGCTGTCCCTGCCTTCAGAGAAATTTATCAGAAGGAGGAAGTCAGATCAGCTGCCGACGCAGCGGGAACAGCGCCGACACAGGAGGAGAGTATAGCCTTTATTATTTTATTGGGGCCAAGCTTGGGTATGATAAGAAATTGTCCAAGTAGTACACAACACCTTTAAGAGAAATATGATCAGCAGCGTCCCATAATCGCTCCCACCACTAAATGCAGACAACAGGAGCCCTTTACAATTTTTTCCCTTTCAAGCATAATTCCAATGACAATGTAAAAAGCATATCCTGCTATATCAAGTATATGTGTAACCATTAAAAAAAAACACAAAATGGATTCTCCAATAAGGTAGAGGTTTTTAAACCAGTTTTTTTTCCTTCCAAAAATGGATTTTACATAGCTTTTCCTTACAAATGCTGGGCTTTCTTTAGGTTGCTGTACCTTCTTCATAGCCCATCACAGTGACCTTGATGGACAAAATGAGGTACTACACCCTCACGAAGGAAAACGTTTCTATTTCTGTGCAACACTTCTAGTCCAAGTACCGTAAATGTAAGATTTAAGTACCGATATATTTGATTTCAAGTACCTGGATCCCAAGTGGATCGTGTCGCTCAACAGTAGAAAAACTAAAGTTTGTTAGCCAAGCCTATAATCGCCACAAATACACGCTGTAATAGCGACTCGCAGATTTACATAACAGTTGCATCTGTCTTTGGGTGATCATTGTAAAAATTCAGAATTTTAAATGATTATTATTACGAGAAAACATTGATTAATGTTTGCAGAGAAAAAAAAAAGGGCAGAAGGGTTTGTAAAGTTCTGAGTAACTAAAAAAAAAACCAAAACACACAAAACAAAAAATACACACTCTTACCGAACCTAATAAGGGTTCAAGTTCTGTGATTTTTGTCAGAGGGACATTGCTTTACCCCCAAAGCAGAGTCTTCTCTGTTACTCGTTACATTTGGCCACAAGTTACTGCTGCTCACTGAGCCACATACACAACCAAAGATTACACAACGTAAACTAGACTTTAATTCTGTACTGATAAAAAGCTTATGGATCATCCACCAACATCTCCGCAGAAGGACATTCATGGTAGTAACCACAAGTGGCAAGATGCAGAACCAGTTCCTGTATTCATTTTTTTTTTTGCCTGAATATTCCAAGCGTTTGTTGGTTTCTGTGAAGTACAAAATGGTGACAAGATATTGCTCCAAACACGATTCCCAAGTGCCGTGTGTGCCTAGCAGAGTAGCAATGCTTCATCGTCGCTACTTTCATTCTTGAGCACCGCTTCCAAGCAGGTGTCTGGGATCTGAGCGGTGTGGACAATCCCACAACACTCGCAAGGACCATCGCGACTGGAGGACCTTGCTCCTTGAGATGTTGCACTTTGCTGTGCAAGTCCTTGTCCCTGATCGGAGACAAGATCAAGTAATGGTCTAGTGCAGTCATTTAGGTCAAAGTCTAAAGCTGGAATCAACATCTCTACATCATCATCGTCTTCTCTTCCAGCTCCAGTGCTGTCGAGTTGCCTCAGGGGGCTTTGGTTCTGACCTGCAGAGCTTGACCTCCCAAGAGTAATCCGCACCCATCGTAAACCTTGAGTCATTCTGCTAAGAGCGCTGCTGAGCTGCTGACGGGCTGGACTTACAACGGGAAGTTCTGGAGCAGGGGTCTCCCTGATGGTAGCTGCTGGTCTACTATTAGAAGCTGGAGTGGTAGAACTCCCACTCCCACTCACTGTGGCTTCCACGGCAGAAGCAGGAGGGGTTTTCTGAGGCAAAGGAGCAGCAACACCTCCAACAGCCCCTTGAGCATCTCTTCTTTCATTTACCACATCTGTATCTTCAGACTCTACAGAGAAGAGTCCCCTGCTCGAGGTTCCCCGTTCTCCCTCTCGGTTAGCTCCTTGGCTTGTAGAACCATCTCCACTCGTAGACGCCAAAGACAGAGAACCAGAATTACGGGACCGTACAAAATTGTAAATCCTATTCCAAATGTTGCTGGACCTGCCGGCTATTGGGAGTCGAATGGATGTGAATCCTAGTTGAGAACGTACAGCAATTCTCAAATTTTCCAAAACGGAAGCCTGAAAAAAAAAAAAGAATAAAAAAACCCTACTGATTAAAAACAGTAAATGGTGTCCTTCATGGGCTCATCAATTTAACATATTTGCTCCTTATCCAATCCTACCAAGCTTGTCGAGCCAACTATCTGTTGTGCACGGCAGCCTCTTAACTTTCCTCCCCAATCTCCTCTATCCATTGAAAACTATGAAGCCTCGTTTAACGGCTGGGATCCCCAAACCACCAGAAAATGATGGCTAAAACAGTACTTTGTCCCTTTTTTTTTTAACCTTTTTTTGGCTGTGCAGTGTCATTGGTTAGGAAAGCCTCTGTGCGGGAATTTTTGGCTTAGATGTGGCCCTAGGAGGATTTGTGGGAAAAAGGTTTCTGTGGCCATGGTCTGTTCCATAGATCTGAATTGGGTTGTTTCTCCAATTATTAGAAAACAAAACAAAGCCCCAACATAAGCACTGTATTTTTCGGACAATAAGAAGCACCTTACCATAAGATGCACACCTGGTTTAGACAGCAGAAAATAAGAAAAAAACTTTTTTTATGTTAATTAAAACTTCCCTGGTAGTTAAAAGTGTAGAGGTCAATATCGCTAATTTTAATGTACTAGGGTAGAATAGGAAGGTAACAGATCGACTATCAGTGTCTCTCTGTAGTGTTATATACACACACACACACACACACACACACACACACACACACACACACACACACAGAGCTCTGCTACATGAACATATAGACAAATCCTGCTGTTCCTAACAGAAAAAAAAACCCTACACTTTTTTTTAGTGCAAAGTTTGTCTAAAATGCTAATATTCACATTTTCTTAATGCTAAGAGAGACTGGATGGTGCTTTACAAGAGATTTACAAAGGAAAAAAAAACGTGCAACTATCCAGGATTACGGGAAAAAAACAGAAACAAAACAAAACACAAGAACCCACCTCTGCCTACCTATTCCTAAACCACTTATGTCCACGGAGTGGTAATGGCAATGGTAATGCAGCTCAACATCATTTAAGTAACTGTGTCTGAGCTGCAATACCAGATCCACACAATTGACAAACCAAGGCGCCATCGTAAAACACAAAATAAAAAAAAAATTAAAAAAAAAAATTAACCTTTTAACCTGTTCACAACAATTGTGTAGGCTCACCCGCAGAGCTGGCATGATCATTGGCAGGCATCAGCTATATATTATAGTTGACACCCTGCATAAACACCCATGATTAGTGCTAGCACTAATTGCGGGCGTTTAACCCCTCTGATGATCGTTTGAATAGCAACAGCAATCTGGTTAGAGAGGGAGCTCCCTTTTCTGCTCAACGCGATTTTGATATAGTGTTGTGCCAATCTCCATGGTGACCGCAGGCTGAAAGTTGGCAGTGGGGTCACCAGGTACACTGGCCTGTAAGCTGAAAGTGGGATTGGGAGTGGAAAGCAGTGAATATTAATTGTTCTTTAAAAGCAGACATGTTGTTAGCCGCAGCCGCTGGCTTCCTGCAGTTGCTGGGCTTTTGCGGGTCCCTGCTACTTAAGGGAATGAATAGACGTGGAATGAAGTGAATATTCATTCCCTTTAGTAGGGGGCACATGTGAACACCCAGCAGCTGCAGGAAGCCGGCAGCTGCAGCTAACAGTGTCCGCTATTAAAGAGCAATGAATATTCACTGCTCTCCACAAATATATTCCAGGCGTGGAGAGCAGTGAGTATTCCGGCAGCTGTCCTTCAGCTTGTAAGCAGAGCATGATGTCACTGCCATGCACCGCCTAAAAGCTTAAAGCAGATACGCGTACCAGGCTAGGGATGAGGGTGGGGGCACGTGTACAAGGCTAGGGATGAGAGTGGGGGCACGTGTACCAGGCTAGGGATGAGAGTGGGGCACCCGTACCAGGCTAGGGATTAGAGGGGCCACGCGTACCAGGCTAGGGATGAGGAGGGGGGCCACGCGTACCAGGCTAGGGATGAGGAGGGGGGCCACGCGTACCAGGCTAGGGATGAGGGGGGGTTGCCCAGACGTACCAGGCTAGGGATGAGGGGGGGTTGCCCACGAGTACCAGGCTAGGGATGAGGGGGGGTTGCCCATGTGTACCAGGCTAGGGATGAGGATATTAGTACAGAATTGACCAAATTTTTTGCTTCAATTTTTTTTCCTAAATTTCCTCCTCTAAAACCTTAGGTTAAGTGCATCTTATGGTTCGATTCGTCTTATAGTCTGAAAAATCCAATAACCAGTTTAAGGGCAGAACATTTTTTTTTTTAAAAAAAAATTGCAAAATATTCGCCAAGTTTTTGATATTTTCACAAATAAAAATATATTGACCTAAATTTGCCACAACCATAAAGTGCAATGTGTCACGAACAAAATCTCAGGATCAGTGGGATCCATTGAAGTGTTCCAGAATTATTACCAGAAAGTGACAGTAGTCAGATTTTTTAAAATCTGGCCTGGTCATGAAGGTGAAAAAACCGTCACGGGGATGAAGGGGTTAATGAACAACATGGCCTTACTATGTGCCCCCAATCAGGATATAGCAGCATATTTTAGATGCATCCAAAACGCTGCATACTAATCACGCAGGTAAATTCACATGTGTTCAATGAACCATGCGGATTTACCGCATGTAATGAATGGTATGGGCGAGACTACGCTGCAGATAATCAACATGCTGCGGCTCGTAAACCCACACCGCGGGTACGTTTACGCAGCGGTAAATAGAAGCACATTGGGCATGAGCTTTCTATAACTCCCACCCACTGTGCTTGTACTGTAGACAGCAGCTCAGGTGAGCTGTGTCCAAACCGCTGTTCTGTGCGATCATGCACACAAAGCCTAAGGGTCCTAATGAATTCAGACATTTACCTGGTTTGGAGAGCACACCGGAAAGTCCTCCACTGGTGGGATTAAGCCTTGAGCAATCAGTTGGCCATAAGATGGAGGGGCTTCCCGTCTCAATAAATCAGCCTCCACGCGTGAAAGTTGGGTTTCAAAGGACCTTTTAGGAAGGAGAAAAGCCAAGAGATAAAAAAACAAAAAAAACATCAGAATAAGGGGCTATTAGATCTACAGTACATGATGCTGTATACACTGAACTGAAGCAAGTTGCTGTGTTCCCCCTAGTGCTAGAATTGTTTAAAAAGTTACCCAAGATGGGCCCAAAATTGAGGCACATGAAGTCAATGGCATGTTGTATCAAAATCAGCATTACTTATCGACATCTAGTCTAAAACATGTGGCCGCTGTCACCAATTAATGACCTCGGTCTCATGCAGTCTACCTAGGCATTACTACTGATGATGCAGTGGACATGCACACAGTTTCTGTGCTGAAGAGGACAAGTCAGACCTAGTCCCATGAAAATTTAGAATTGATCAAAGTCTGCAACCCCAAAAGGATGACGCAGAGACAGTACACTGGTTATAAAGTGTTCTGCGCCCGAATCCGGACATACAGCATCAATGCTACATACCGGCTGCAGTAAAAATTGCCACCGAAAGTTTTGCCTCTACTGTCCTCCAAGGCCATCATAAAAAGTTGGCATGCTAGAACATGTACTTTGATGGAACTATAGAATGAAAACAGTGTTATTCTCGACACGTTTCAAAGTATTCCTACTTCTTCAGGAGAACTATAGATCAACATGGTTCTCCTGAAGAAGTAACAATAACTCGAAAACGCATTGAGAATAAATCGTATTGATAACCTCTCTTGAATTGGGCTCCTTTATAGGATACAATAACAGAAGTACAGGTTACCTGCCACTTTCAAAACTCCTTTAGCAGAGTGGTCTTGTTTTCCCTTTCAAGCAGTTTTCAGCGGCAGTCCAAAACCTTCCAAAAAGCTTTTATAGGCAGATATGTCCCAATCTATTGCTGTGCCTAAGAGGGATCGAGTGTAACCTTCTGCCGATGTCACAACACATCAGGAGGTACCGTGCCTCCAAGCTAGTGCCCTGTTGCAGAAGGTCCTAACCCATGTTTTCGATTGATGCCCTTCTCCTTTTGAAAGGGATGCCCTAGAGGTGAGCAGGAACTTAACGGTGGGTAAGGAACAAAAGTGCTGGGGAAAGGAGTGCGAGGGAGCCTACGAAACAGTCATACCTTGCCAGGGATGTGGAAAAACATAACAAAAACCAAGATTAAAGGGTCACTGATCAGAGTCAGGAAACCAGGTCCAGGATCCAGCAGTCATGTGATGGGCCCTCCAATTGGAACTTTTTAAAAAGGTAAAATAGGAGCAACACCTTTAAAAGACTTCAGTGCCCACTGCTGCTACTTTACATCCATAGGACCTGTGGTGGGTGATGTCACTGGGACACGCAATGACCGGCTGCCATAGTTATGGGACATCTCGATGGACACGACATCCAGCAGCAGGTGAAGTAGCGAAAGGCAGCAGTGGAGACCATGCATTAGGCTACTTTCACACACAGCATATTTGCTGCGTATTTTTACGCGCGCGTATTTTGCTGCTGCTTTACCTGCGTTTTTTTACGCAGGCAAAAAACGCAGCTGCTTTCACACACAGCGTTTTTTGCTGCGTTTTTTGCAGCTGCGTTTTTTTCAGCATTGTGTACTGAAAATAAAGTTTGTTTGAAAAAAAAAAAAAAGGGGAAAAAAAAAAAAAAAGAGTCATTGAGGTCATTTCCTGTCTTTATGACTCGGAATACAATACACACTGGAGTTAACATCATGTCGATTCTGCCAGCTGCAATGGCCTTGAGCCAAAGACGCCTCAGCAAGCGGAACAGACATCAGCTGGGGTTTACTAACCCCACTGTCACTAACCCCAGGTTACTAGGGCAGGCGTCAGTCAGACGCCCCCCCTCGTAACCCTGTACGGTAAGGGTATGTTCACACGATCCTGATTTCAATCCTTTTTTTTCAGGACAAAAACCGCAGCTCTTGGCAGAAAACGCAGGTGCGTTTTTGGTGCGTTTTTGATGCAGTTTTTAGTGCGGTTTTTTTATGCAGTTTTCTCTGCAGATTGTCTGTGTTTGACACAAATAAAGCTTTAACTGCAGTGGGGGAAAAAAAAAAAGAAATGTCATTTCCTTGTCCAACCCTTTTCTTCTTCCATCCTTCATTTTGGGACTAAACACCAAAATGAGTGGACGTGTTTTGAATGACAGCGCTCCGCAGAGTGCTGAGCGTAGGCCAGATCACAGCCCGCGGATCCAGCTCTATCCAGCTATTTAAGTCTACGTTCACATTTGCGGTCTGCGCCGCAGCGTCGGGCGCTGCATGCGTCATGCGCCCCTATATTTAACATGGGGGCGCATGGACATGCGTCGCACTTGCGTTTTGCGCCGCATGCGTCACTGCAGCGCACGCATCCGGCCGCAGCAAGTTGCATTTTTGCTGCGTCCAAAATCAAAAAAAGGACGCATGCGGCGCACAACGCAAATGTGAACATAGCCTAAGTGCCACGTATTTAAGTGCCACGTATTTCTTTGCCACGTATCACGTATTTCAGTGCCACGTATTTCAGTGCCACGTATCACGTATTTCAGTGCCACGTATCAAAGTGCCACGTGCCACGAATCAAAGTGCCACGTGCCACATATTTCAGTGCCACGTATGAAAGTGCCACGTGCCACATATTTCAGTGCCACGTATGAAAGTGCCACGTGCCACATATTTCAGTGCCACGTGCCACGTATCAGTGCCACGTATCAAAGTGCCACGTGCCACATATTTCAGTGCCACGTGCCACGTATTTAAGTGACACGTGCCACGTATCAAAGTGCCACGTGCCACATATTTCAGTGCCACGTGCCACGTATCAAAGTGCCACGTATCAAAGTGCCACGTGCCACATATTTCAGTGCCACGTGCCACGTATTTAAGTGACACGTGCCACGTATCAAAGTGCCACATATTTCAGTGCCACGTATTTAAGTGACACGTGCCACGTATCAAAGTGCCATGTATCACGTATTTCAGTGCCACGTATTTAAGTGACTCGTATCACGTATAAGTGCCAGGTGTCACGTATTTAATTGCCACATATTTAAGTGCCACGTATCAAGATTTTCCATGGAGAACAGACACATCCAGAGATATGTCTGCTCTCCACGGCTGCAGCAACACACTGACAGGAGCCATAGTTCCTGTCGGTGTGTCACTGCGCATGCGCGAGCGAGTTTACCGGCGGTCATTGACCCCGGCACTCTCGCTTAACGGCAGTGCTGCGTGGGAAAGTTCAACGCAGCTGTACTGCTGTTAACCGAGACGCCGGAGTCATTGAACTCTGGGACAGTACGCGATACACTGCTAGGAGCTTCGCTCCTGGCAGTGTATCGCCGGAGAGCAGGGGATCGGCGTGGGACACTCGTTTTATGGATTCTGCGGACAGGGAGTATGAATTTGGTTTATTATTTTTGGATTTTTTCCTGGAGGATCGAGGGCTTCGCCTACAAGTGTGCTGTTGGTGAGTATATACTCTGTGTTATGTGTTGTATGTACTGTACTGTGTGTCATGTATGTGTATTGTGTGTAGGTGTTTTGTGTAACTTTACAATTGTGCTAAGTCGCCGGACACAGGGACAACTCTCCCATCCTAATACCGGATGGGAGTAGTAGTCCCATACGGCGACTTCGCACAATGGTGGCACTAGCGTCGCATGGGGACACACACGCATACACACACACACGCATACACACACACACACGCATACACACACACACACACACACATACACACACACACACACACACGCACACACACGCACACACACGCACACACACAAGGACTCCATGCTGCTTCACTGGGGGGCGGGGGCTTCCCTCTTCCTGTCCGACGTCACGTCCGGTCCTGGGTGTCAACCCCTCCGTACAAAGACGCCGACACCCAGGACAAAGGCGCTGTGTGTGGACGGTAATATGGGGCCCTAGGGGGATACGCAGACACGCCGCTGCGTAAAGAATTGACATGTCAATTCTTTTTACGCCGGCGTGTTTGCAGAAAAAAGCGCCGCGTTTTTTTGCGGTGTGTCTGAACGGCAAAGTGAATTTCTCATTCACTTTGCCGGCAGACGAAAATGACATTGCGCATTTTTGAAAAGCGCCCGCAAAATAGCGCTCAAAAATGCGCTATGTCTGAAAGTAGCCTAAAAGATATTTATTCCCTATATTCATCACATTAAACCCGATTTCTAAAAATCAATTTAACCTACAACATCCAGTTTTTCTCATAAAAAGAACAAAAATATAATAATAAATATAAAGGCAAATAATAAAAAAAAAATTTAACAATTAAAAAAAATGGTATATATGAAATATATTTACCTGCGCTCAAACATGCGTAGAGAGTAGAGTTTGCAGGTACATCCCAATGCAATCACCAGCAGCAGCCCACAGATGAGGCTGCCAATCACCGCCGCGGTGATGACCCGCGTGGGCACAATTACCGGACAGTTTTCCTCATCGCTCCCGTCCCCGCAGTCGTCTTGAGAATCGCACACCCAACTTTCAAAGACGCATCTGTTATTTTTGCAGTGAAAATTTCCTGGCTGGCAAAAGAAGCAGTTTTTCTCATCCGAACCATTGGGGCAATGGTTTTGGTAATTACAGCGGTCAGAACGGGGGTAGCACACCCCATTTCTGGAGCAAGGGAATTCATCTTTTTGGCACATTGAACAGTTCAACTCATCCCTTCCATTGGGGCAATGCCAGTAGCCATCGCATCGCTGCTGCTCAGTGTAACAGCCCCAGTTGCCCCCGCAGGGAATCTCCCACGGGAGACAGAAGCCGTCCACTTGGTAGGTTGCGTTGAATCCTCTGGCCGCATTCACCTTATCTGCACAAAAATGGACCCGGATTTGCCCCGACGAGGACACTACGGTAAGTGGAGTGTGGGAATCGAAAGCGGTTAAAACTCGCAAAAGCTTACGAGCGTTTTCCTCCAGCCCATCGTAAATTTTTACATAATCGCCATAGCCGGTTCCATCCAGCTTGAAGTCTGTAAAACGCAGAATAACCTTCCGGCGATCTCCGGTGTCAATAAGCCACGTGCAGTTGCTGCCTGGGGGGTAGAAGTCGGGGTAGTTGGGGGAGCTGAATGCCCCGTAGAAGTATTTCAGTGCCTGCCCACAGGTAGGTAACTCGCAATCAATCTCGTCTCCCAAGTCCAGACAGTCAATGTTGCCGTCACACTTCACAGAGTTCGGCAGGCAAGTGTAGGCTTTAGTGAACCGCGACAGGCACTGAAACTGACTGGAGGCACACGGCTGAAAGGCCGCCTCTGTGGGGCGACTCAGCTTGGCACATAGCTTCTCATCGGAACCATCCCCACAGTCGTCCATGTGATTACATTTCAATGTTTCAGAGAGACATTTTCCGTTGTCGCAACGAAATCTGTTCCGGTCGCATTTCTTCTTTCCTTAAAATAGAAAAAAATAACATTTTATGAAGTCAATTTTTATTTTATTTTTATTCTGTGTGGTTTTCTATAAGAAACTAGAAGATATTCTAAAGTATATGTAGAGACATATCCTGTAGGCGAAGTGCAAAGACGGAGTGTGTACTTAGCCTAATAAAAATCTTTTAGAAAAGGCAAGCAATGCTATAAAATGGCATACTCACTGTTTCGACCATATCTAACTTATGTCCAGGTGGGATTACTGCCTCTGCACCCCCAACAATATCATCATTTGATAACATGTAGCCAAACTCACAAGTGGTCACAGGCTGTGCCATTTGCTATACAACAGACTGCCTCCCACACTACACAGGATTGTTTCAGCTCAGCTCCCTTACACTCAAGGAAGCACAACAAGACTCCATTGTGCAGCTACAAATGATTTATTGACTTGATCCATTTGGCAGAGATGGAGTGCATATGAGGTGCTCATAAAAAGGCAAAGTTTGAGGTCGTAAGCTAGGTAATTGATTTTAAAGTGTTTTTTTTACTAGACAGTTTAGTAATGCATGGCAGTCGGAAGGAGGCGAAGAGGGCACTTTGTGCACATGTTAGAAGTTGCAGGCAGTTTCTCTCTCCATTAGTACATATTAGGGCTGTCCCACACATCCAGATAATTCCGGTACCGGAATAAATCGGTACCGGAGTTATCCGTGTCCGTGTGCCTGGGAACTCACGTAGGCCATACGTGCGGCACACGTGTGCCACCCGTATGGCGAGTGGGTACCATACGGAGCGTGTGGTACCCACTCTGCATCGTGCTGAAGCTGCGATGATTCATATGTTCCCTGCAGCAGCGTTTGCTGCAGAGAAAATATGAATAATAGTGTTTAAAATAAAGATCTATGTGTCCGCCGCCCTCCCACCCCCTGTGCGCCCCCCCGCTGGTCAGAAAATACTTACCCGGGTCCCCCGTCGGCTGTAGCTCCTTCCTGGTCTGGCCGCGGCTTCTCTACTGTATGCGGTCGATTACACTCATGAATATGTGGCTCCACCTCCCATAGGGGTGGAGCCGACTATTCATGATTGTAAATGAGCGGCCCCACGTGACCGCATACAGTAAGCCGCGGCCAGACCAGGAAGGAGCTACAGCCGACGGGGGACCCGGGTAAGTATTTTCTGACCAGCGGGGGGGCGCACAGGGGGTGGGAGGGCGGCGGACACATAGATCTTTATTTTAAACACTATTATTCATATTTTCTCTGCAGCAAACGCTGCTGCAGGGAACATATGAATCGCGGCTTCAGCACCATGTGGGGGGGACAGCGCTTACTGTAGCGCTGTCTCCTGCACGCACACGGACCCCAGACGGAGAATGTCCGTGTGAGGTCCGTGTTTTACACGGACCCATTGACTCTATTGGGTCCGTGTAATACGTGCGCTCCCACGAACACTGACATGTCTCCGTGTTTGGCACACGGAGACACGGTCCGCAAAAAATCAATGACATCTGAACAGATGCATTGATTTTTATGGGTCTATGTGTGTCAGTGTCTCCGGTACGTGAGGAAACTGTCACCTCACGTACCGGAGCCACTGACGTGTGAAACCGGCCTTAGTGAGTGTGTGTTGTAGGTGGGCTGCCCACAATCTCATCCAATCCAGAATTGTTGTGGAACGGCACACCAGACAAAGCTTCTTGGTGAAACACCACAAAATTTAGATCCAAATACAGTTCTCCATATTCAATTAATACTTTTGCGAGTCTCCAGAAGAACAGAGTAATTAAAGAAACATTTGAGGACATGCCTTCATGAGAATCCTGGAGTCTCAACCTGAATGCCTAATGAACAAGAGGAAACGATGGTGGTGGGGTAATAGCCTCAAACGTGAAGACCATTAGAAGTCTATGGTATGGTGCGTATGGCAACACCTCCTGGACTATTGTCTCTATTCTTCCTTAGACTCTTGGAGTCCAACCTTAAATTCCTGGATAATTATTGTTCTGAACCTGAAAAGTTTCTTTAATTTACTATTGTGAGAATACAGAACAGAGAAGTCAAAGCAACATCTCGGGTTTACAACAAACCTTCGTCAGGCATTCAAGTTGAGACACATGAAGAAAAGAAAGACTATGGTCCAGAGGTATTGCAACTTGGCCTTAAATGTGAAGAACAATATGATGTCCATTACCCCATGATCATTGTTTCCTCTCTTATGCATGAGAATCCTGGTGTCTCAACTTGAAGGCCTGATGAAGGGTTGCTGATGAAACGCTGATTCAAGTACGCCATACTTCTAGATTCTCACAAAAGTGGGGTCACTACATTTGGATCTGGACTTTGTGTTGCTGAAAATAACCTTTCATTATGTAGAATCTGCTTTGAAAGTGGGGAGTCAGGTTCTAGTAATGTGCATTTTCTCCACTGGCAGTTCAGCAGGAAGCTTGAATGGTGGCCGTCAGGTCTCATCACAGACTACAGCTAAAATCGATGCACATGCCGGCTAGATACATCATGTATTTGACAGAAAGGAAAGGGATTGTTCATTTAAAAAAGAACAAATAAAAAGAACCTACAACATTACACCAGCCCTTTCAAACAAGGTTAGGCAGGCCTTGTGTAATGGCCAAACCCTTATGATGCCACATTCGGATTCGATTGGCACAGACTGTACAAGAGCTTCAATTTACCAAATCTTCCATAGAGGTGGAGAGACCAAGCAGGACTACTTATGTAGAAAAGGGATTGTCTGTGTGTCTGAGATGTAAGCAGGAGCTGAAGAACGCAGAGTCAAGATCTTAAAGCAGCTCCGAGACCTTTGCCATAGGTCTCCTAACATGCTCCACAATGCCACAAGCCAACATTACGCCCGCACACACAGATTACGAGCTACCTGCAGTATAAGATAGGCGGAATCCTTTTTTGGAAATGTGGTCATCTGCATGAAACTTGATCCATACGTGGTCCTGTGTGGAGGTATACGGTGCTGGGATTGTGGAGCCACACGCCTTGACCCCGTCAGAGTTTTGTGTTGGACTTATAGATAACCAGTCAAAACTGCAGGAGGGCGATCCCTGAATATCAAACTCTTGGAAACTGAAATTAGAGGAAAATCATAAGAAAAAGGTCAGAAAGTCCTCTGTGCAGGTCATGATATACTGGAAATAAAGCCACCCAGGAATAATGATCCTCACAGTAGATTGAGTGGTGGTCAGGAGCCAACATTACATTTGTATATCGCAAAAATTAAAACATGTTGGAACATCTAAAAAAAAAATAAATAAAGGAGGTTTAGATATGGCCGATTTCTCATAGATCAGGTGAGCACGATCAATGTAATTTTTCGGTGCTGGAGAGGCCTGTACAGGGCGGTTCTACGTTCTGGCTCTAGTGGACCCACTACAGGGATTGGGTTCACAAGAAAACCCTTTTAAAGCACCACTTCAGTGGTTTCTCATTTCAGTGCTGGAGTGGTGTTTCTAATGTCAGTCCCCTTCCCCCGGTCATATACTCGCCCTCCGGCGTCTTCACCGGTCCCGCAACTTACGACTGGCCAGAAGTGAGACATGACGTCATAAGCCCCCAATGCAAGTCTAAGACAGGCAGAAGGTGGCTCTCATAGACCTGACGACTTGTGACCTCCGGCTCGCTCCATAAAACACTGAAGCAGCCGGCAGGTCTCAAGCCGGCAGGTCACAAGCTGCCGAAGACCGAGGGGAGCCACAGTGATAATGGCAGCAGGTGAGTATAAGAGTAGGGTCATTGACCTTACATTAGGAGCACCACTCCAACAGTATAAAAACAAGAAAAAGTCCCGCTAGAGTGGTGCTTTAAAACGACTTGCCAAGCAAAGGCAATCTTTTATAAATGCAAGTCGTGGAGATGTGGCGGATTATCGTGGATTTGACTGTAGAAACTCTCAGTGATCTGCAGTCATTGCTGGAGCCTGCAGCAACCAACTATTCATTCAAGAAAAATATAGTTCTTACCGATAACGGTATTTCTCTGAGCCCATGACGGCACCACGGAGAGAGGGGATCCGCCCACCAAGGACAGGAAACCTACGGATAAAAAAGGCGGTACCACCCTCCTGCATCAGTTTGTTTACATAGAGAATGATGGGAGACTACTTAAGGCATTTGTAATTTTCAACTGTTTAGCCTAATAAGATACCGCGTGACTTTAACTAAAAGTAGACTATAAATATACTAAGGCACTCTAAAAATGTGCACACCCATAAGTGAAGGGAGGGAATGTACGGGTGCCGTCATGGGCTCAGAGAAATACCGTTATCGGTAAGAACTATATTTTTCTCTGATCGCCCATGACGGCACCACGGAGAGAATTGCATAGATAGTACATTCAGGGAGGGACCACTGCTTCCAGAACCCTTTTACCGAAGGTAAGATCTGAGGAAGAGATTAGGTCCAATCTATAGTGCCTATAGAATGTAGATGGTGAGGACCAGGTAGCAGCTCTACATATCTGGTCTATAGAAGCGCCGGCCTTCTCCGCCCAGGAAGTCGCCACTGCCCTTGTCGAGTGAGCCTTAACCTCCCCGGGAACGGACATCCCACTTGCCGAGTATGAAAGACTGATGGCGTCCGTGATCCATCTTGCTATGGTGGCCTTAGAAGCTTTTTTCCCCTTCCGGGGACCCTGGAAACACACAAACAGAGAGGAATCCTCCCTACTCTCTCTAGTGGCTTCTAGGTATTGTAAGAGACACCTTCTTACATCCAGAGTATGTAATGTTTGTTCCTCCTTATTTGTAGGGTTGGGACAGAAGGAGGGGAGAGATATCTCTTGAGACCTGTGAAATTTTGAAGCCACTTTCGGGAGATATGCTGGGTCTGTTTTTAAAATGACCCTATCCTCTAATATTTGTGTGTAAGGGGCATTAACCGATAGGGCCTGTAAGTCGCTGACCCTACGTGCAGAAGTGAGGGCGACTAACAGAGCGGTTTTGAGAGACAAGTTTTTTATTGAAGTTTTGTGTAATGGTTCAAATGGTGGACTAGTGAGGGCTTTAAGGACCAAGTTTAAGTCCCATTGTGGAACCACTTTCACTGGCAGAGGCCTCGATCTTCCGGCTGCTCTGATGAATCTAGAGACCCACCTATTTGAAGCTAAGTCAAAATTGAATAATGCACCTAATGCTGCCACGTGAACTTTCAGGGTACTGGTGGCTAACCCCATCTCCAAACCTTTTTGTAGGAACTCTAATATGGAATTGAGGGGAATCTCTTTCCCTATTTTTGCCCCTGAAGAAGATAAAAACTTTTTCCATATTTTGCCGTACTGTCTTGTTGTAACCGGCTTCCTACTTTTTAACAGAGTTGAGATTACGCCTGAAGAGAACCCTCTGTTTTCTAATATCTTCCTCTCAAGAGCCAAGCTGTCAAGTGCAAGTTCTTGACTTGCGGATGACAAACTGGGCCCTGCGACAACAGATTCTGGAGGTCTGGTAATACCCACGGGTCGGATATTGACATTTTCCTCATCCATGAGAACCAAGGCCTCTTCGGCCAGAACGGGGCAATCAGGATGACTAGTGCCCCGTCCTCCCGAATCTTCCTCAGCACTGCTGGAATCAGGAGGAGAGGAGGAAAGGCATAGACCAGGTGGTGACCCCAAGAAATCAGGAAAGCGTCCACAGCTACTGGGTTCCCCAAGGGAGATAGGGAGCAGAAGGAGGCTACTTTTTTGTTTAAATGGCTCGCAAAGAGATCTATTTTGGGAACCCCCCATTTTTTTGTGATCTGAGTAAATATCCCTGGGTTTAGTTCCCATTCCCCCTGTTTCAGGCTGGAACGACTTAGAAAGTCTGCCTTGTAATTGTCTACCCCCTTTATGTGTAGGCTTGTCAGGGATAGAAGGCTGTTCTCGGCTATCTGAAGGATTGAGCTGGTCACTTCCATTAGGCTTTTGGAACGGGTACCCCCCTGATGATTTAGGTAGGATACTACTACTTGGTTGTCCGACATCACTCTTACATGGTGAGATTGAAGGACTCCCAAAAATTCCTGAAGGGCAAATTTCACTGCCAGGAGTTCCTTCATATTGGAGGAATTGTTTGCAAGGGACGGAGACCAGATACCCTGGGCTACTAGGTCGCCCAGATGAGCCCCCCCCCCTGAGGGGCTTGCGTCTGTAGTTAGGACCTTCGAGATCGGGATTACCCATGGGACTCCCTGGGAAAGATTTTCCTGCAATGTCCACCAAGTCAGGGAGTGATTGGTGCGAGGAGACAATGTTAACCGCCCGTCTAAATGTTCTCCTAGGCGGTTTTGTTCTGACAGTATTTGCCATTGGAGGTCTCTTGAATGTAGTTGGGCCCACTGGACCGCCGGGATGCAAGAGGTCATAGAGCCTAATAGAGACATGCCCTGACGAAGTGTTATGGAGGGAAGAGATTGTACTCTTAGCGCTAAATTTCTTATTTTTTGTATTTTGCTCTCTGGGAGCCGGCATTCCATTTGTTTGGAGTCTAGAGTGAGACCTAGGTACTCCTGAACCTGAGAAGGCACCAGTCTGGATTTTTCTAGGTTTATTAGCCAACCTAGATTTTTTAGAGAATGAATCACTAGGTCTAGTTGGCTCTTGCAATGCTGCGGGGAAGAGCCTATCACCAGGAAGTCGTCCAGATATGGTACGATTAGGGTATTTTCTTCCCTGAGGTGCGCCATTACCTCCGCCACCAACTTTGTGAAAACTCTCGGGGCGATCGCTAAGCCAAATGGTAGGGCTGAGAACTGGAAGTGACTTAGGACTCCCAGGATATGGACTGCCAGTCTGAGGAATCTTTGGTGGTCCTTGTATATTGGGACGTGATAATACGCGTCCTTTAGGTCCAGGACCACCATGAAGCATTGAGGAAATAGCATCTTGATGGATGATTTTACTGTTTCCATCTTGAATGCTTGAACCTCTAGGTAGTTGTTTAGTTTTTTTAAATTGATGATGGTCCTGAAGGAACCATCTGGCTTCTTTCTCAGGAAAAGAGGGGAATAGTAGCCTTGCCCTCTTTCCTGAGGGGGAACTTTCTGGAGTACCCCTTTTTTTACTAACCCGACAACCTCGTTTTCTAGCGTCAACTGCTCTTCTGCCGAGCATCTTGTGGGTGTTATCTTGAACGAGGGACGGGGGTACCTTTTGAATGTTAACCTCAGTCCCGACTCTATGATGTTTAGTATCCATCGACTTGAGGTAATCTTTTCCCAGGCTGGGAGAAAGAGAGATAACCTCCCCCCCACCTGGGGCGAACCTTCATTGTGAAGGCTTTTTGTTGTCATTGAGGTTTTTATTAAAGATAAAGCCCTTGTTTTTGCTCTTTTTATCTTCCCATTTCCCCTGGTTTCTCCCCGTGTTCCTACGGAAAAACCTCTTGTTCCGAAAGGGCTTCCTATAAGAGGGGAGACCCAGAGGGGGGAAGGATTTTTTCTTGTCCCCCGCCTTTTCCAAGATGTCATCTAGGGTGGAACCAAACAAAAATTCTCCTTCACAGGGGATAGTACACAGTTTTGTTTTCGTCTGCAGGTCGCCTGGCCAATTTTTAAGCCAGAGGGCGCGCCTGGCCGCATTAGCAAACCCTGCTGCTCTGGCGGATAGCCTGATAGAGTCGGCCGAGGCATCAGCTAGGAAAGCCGCAGCCCCTCTCATTACGGGTAGTGTGTCCAGTATTGAGTCCCGAGAAGTTTTCCCCTTTAATTGGCCCTCTAGTTGGTTCAGCCAAATCATCAGGGAGCGTGAAGTACATGCTGCCGCTACCGCCGGCTTCAGGCCTCCTCCCGCTGCCTCCCAGGTACCTTTAAGAAAGGCATCTGCCTTTTTGTCCATCGGGTCTTTTAGGACTCCCATGTCCTCGAACGGGAGGGAAAATTTTTTAGAGGCCTTAGCGATCGCTACGTCTAGTTTGGGGGCCTTCTCCCAAAAGGAGCAGGATTCTTCCTCGAAGGGGTATTTTCTTTTAGGTGTTAAAAGAGCCTTTTTCATAGGCTTCTTCCATTCTTTTTTAATTAAGGCTGCTATTGTTTCGTTAAGAGGGAAAGCTCTTCTCTTTTTTTGTTCCAGGCCTCCAAACATTATGTCTTGTACCGTTTTTTTGGGGTGGGAGTCTACCAGACCCATGGTACTTCTCACGGCTTTTATGAGGCCATCAGTATCCTCTAGAGGGAAACAGTTATGTCCCCCTGAGGAAGAAGTAGATGATGAAGATGAGGTGGAGGAGTTAACGGACACCGAACTCTCACTATCACTTCCTGATTCTGAGACGGGAGATGGGGACCTGAGTCTGGCTTTCTTCCTTCTTTTCCCACTTTTTAGTGATCTGAAGGTGTCCTCTACTTGATCTTTAATCAGGCTCTTAAGGTCTGTTGCAAACCCAGGAAGGTTTTCGGATAAGGTTTGCTGAATGCAAGTATTGCATAGTCTCTTATCCCATGTAGGTGGAAGATCCTCTCTACAGATGGCGCAACTTTTGTGCTTAGTTTTACATACGCTTTTCCTCCCCTATAAGAGACAAATAATAATCTTACTGTCTCTGACATTCACGAAGATCCACTTACCACCTCCAGGACCCATAAATACCAGTTGGGGATTGTCTGCCTCTGGCTTCTTCCCCGACGCCGTACTGGACTCCTTACTGTGTAGGGACCTTTGGCGTTCTTTGCTGGTGTCCTGGTGCCCTTTCTGCTGTCGCCTTTTTTGCTGCTGCTGCTGCTGCTGCGGCGATGCTACCGGTGGAGGTGACTCGGGCTGAGGTGATGTCGGGTCGCTCATACTGCTGCTGGTCTGCGGATGCTGAGCTGACGCTGCGGCACTACTGCTCATGAGGCTCTTTTGCTTATTACAGCAGAGCCACTGGGAGGATGTGCATCTCCGTATTTAAATTCTCCCGCCGCTTCACGCAGCCCGCGGGGAGGAGCGCCGAACTCCCAAGCAATTAGCTCGGCGCTCACCGCCGGCGCCTGCGCAGATCGCTCCTCCAAGCAGCGCCCCGTCGGCGCCTGCGCTGACCGCGCTCAGCGCTCGAGCGGCGCTTTCCGGCGCCTGCGCAGATCGCTCTAGTGAGCGGCGCCCCGCCGGCGCCTGCGCAGGCCGTGCTTGAGCGTCATCCGTAGTCCGCGTTCTCGCGGGACCAGCCTGGATCCCGGGCATGCGCCGATTTTCAAGATGGCGCCCAGGAAGCAGTTATGGCGCTGCTGACCGGCGCCCCCGGTCCTATGCAGCCCTTGTAGCGCGTCCTCTGCACGCCCGATGGCGGTGCAGCGTGCAGTCTCATGCTTACTCAGGGAGGGTCGCGCTGCACCTCCCACAACCACAGAGGGACCCCCCTGGATGTTGTTGCTGCTGCATCTTACCTAGGGGAGGTGACCGCGATTCCTTATCACCTCCCCCGCACACCCTGTTGCCCCTGGCTCCCAGCGGTGGCGCTTCGGGTCACCACCCTAGCCGAGGCAGAGGGACCCCAGCTGCCTTGAATCGGACTGGTTGGCCCCGGAATTCCAACGTCGACTGGTAAGTCCGTAGGTCTCCCATCAAGGACAGGAAACCAACTGATGCAGGAGGGTGGTACCGCCTTTTTTATCCGTAGGTTTCCTGTCCTTGGTGGGCGGATCCCCTCTCTCCGTGGTGCCGTCATGGGCGATCAGAGAAAAAATGCTAATCTGCACTGCCCCATTGTTAAGTGTGTGTAAATGACAGATCTAGATTCTATCTATCCATCTGTGTGTATATCTTACGATGACATCATACAATGGTGTTACAGTATGCCACATACCTGACGGTGATGGTCTCTCCGGGGTTGGCATGGATGTACCAGCTACAGTTTATTCTGGATGGGTATTCTATAGGCCATCCCGGACTAGTGATCACACCGCTAGGCTGTCTAATCTGTTCAGGAATCCCGCTACAAGCTAGGATGGGAAGAAAAGAAAATATATTGTTAGTTTTAACTACAGAAAAGCAGGTAATAGTTTTCTGCAGTACAGTCATAACTATGGGACAACTGGGAGAGATAAAAGGAGAAAATGTTTTGTTACTGATCCAATGAATTTGGAGGAGCACAGTGCAAGGCTTGTATCTGCCAGCAGGTGGCACTGTGAGCTCAGTCACTATAAGCCTCCATATACCGTATAGTACAGGTACAAGTATCAGTACTGATCAATGCAAGACAATCTATAAATAATAAGGGAGCGCCTCAAAACAAATGTGCAGGTGCTAACAGGCTGTGACAGCAATGCAAAAGCAAACTAAGGGCTCTCTCGCATGTCCTGATATTTCCGCTACTGGAAAAACCAGTACCGGAGCTATCAGTGCTCGTCATGAGGGGGACAATATCTCTGGCCCCTTCCCGGGCTATTAACTCCTTCAAGACCCTGCCCTTTTTCGTTTTTGCGTTTTCATTTTTTGCTCCCCTCCTTCCCAGAGCAATAACTTTTTTATTTAATATGGTCATGTGAGGGCTTATTTTTTGCAGGACGAGTTGTAATTTTGAAGGACACCATTGGTTTTACCATGTCTTGTACTAGGAAACGGGAAAAAAATATCCAAGTGTGGTGAAATTGCAAAAAAAGAGCAATCCCACACTTGTTTTGTTTGGCTTTTTTTCTAGCTTCACTAAATGCTAAAACTGACCTGCCATTGTGATTCTCCAGGTCATTACGAGTTCATAAACACCAAACGTGTAGGTTATTTTTTATCTAAGTGGTGAAAAAAAAAAATTCAAAACTTTGCTAAAAAAAAAGCGCCATTTTCCGATACCCGTAGCGTCTCCATTTTTTGTGATCTGGGGTCGAGTGAGGGCTTATTTTTGCGTGCCGAGCTGACGTTTTTAATAATACCACTTTTGTGCACATACGCTCTTTTGATCGCCCGTTATTACATTTTAATGCAATGTCGCGGCGACCAAAAAAGCGTAATTCTGGCGTAATACGCCGTTTAGAGATCAGGTTAATGCTTTTTTTTTTTTTTTTTTTTTAATTGATCGGGCGATTCTGAATGCGGCGATACCAAATATGTGTAGGTTTGATTTTTTTTTATTGTTTTATTTAGGATGGGGCGAAAGGGGGGTGATTTAAACTTTTTTTTTTTAATTTTATTTTATTTTTTTCATATTTTTAAAAACATATATATATATTTTTTTACTTGTGCCATGCTTCAATAGCCTCCATGGGAGGCTAGAAGCTGGCACCACTCGATCGGCTCTGCTACATAGCAGCGATCATCAGATCGCTGCTATGTAGCTCAAATGCAGGCTTGCTATGAGCGCCGACCACAGGGGGGCGCTCACAGCAGGCCGGCATCAGTAACCATAGAGGTCTCAAGGACCTCTGTGGTTACCATCCTGATGCATCGCTGACCCCCGATCATGTGACGGGGTCGGCGATGACGTCATATCCGGCCGCCCGGCCGGAAGCGGTAGTTAAATGCCGCTGTCAGCGTTTGACAGCGGCATTTAACAGGTTAATAGCGGTGGGTGAATCGCGATTTCACCCGCCGCTATTGCGCGCACATGTCAGCTGTACAAAACAGCTGACACGTTGCGACTTTGATGTAGGCTCACCGCCGGAGCCCACATCAAAGGGGGAGACACGACATGCGCAGTAATAGTACGGTGCATGTCGTGAAGGGGTTAATATCAGCCCACAGCTGTCTGTTTAGGCTTTGCTGGTGAGAATTTATAGGTGTGAGTTGTTATTAATCGCCTGGGAACCTTTTGGGATACTATCCCCTTTCAAAGATTAGTAACATCAGTCCCAGTCGTGGGCTTTCCCTTTGTTGGTTTTGAAAATTATGCGGACGCCCACGCCATTTTGTTTTAAATTATTTATTTTACACACGGTGTATACAGCAGGTGCTGAATACAACTAGCATGGTCGTCTCCTCGTGCTGATCTCAGTGAGACAAGGCGACAAGGATCTAAGCTGTCTTCAGTACCCGGTGCCTGGGAACAGCGCAAAATGTACTGCTTTTTCTCAGGCGCCAGTGTGTGTCACGCTGTTAAAAAAAAACAAAAAAAAACAAAGAAAAAAACAAAACACAAATGTCATCTATGTGCGGACAGACTGACATGTGCACAGACCCATTTACTTGACTGGGTGTACGTGTGCAAGTGTCTCCGGTACGTGTGGAAACTGTCACCATAAGTACTGGACACACCGACATGTGAAGGAGGCCTTACCTTAAGATGCAGAAGTCAAATCTCCTGTCAGAGTCCCTTTCAAGTCATATTTAACCCCTTAATGACATATGACGTGCAGTGACCGTCATAGGTCTCCTCCCCCTCTTTGATGACGGCTCTGGCGATGAGCCAGCACCTTTTCCAGCACAGCAGATGACAGCTGATCTAATCAGCTGACATGTTCCTCTAACAGCCGTGGGTGGAATCGCGATCCACCCGCAGCTGTTCACTAGTTAAATGCTGCTGTCAATTACTGACAATGGCATTTAACTTGCACAAAAAGGATGCGCGTCTTAGCTCCGCCCATCGGTACCAGTGTCCATCGGCACATGACTGCTAGTCCCCGATGGGTTGGCATGACAACCCAGAGTCTGCAGGAGACCCCAGTGGTTGTCATAGTTGGCAAGTTATAATTTCTGCTACACACAGCAGGTGTGTGTGTGTGTGTGTGTGTGTGTGTGTGTGTGTGTGTGTGTGTGTGTGTGTGTGTGTGTGTGTGTGTGTGTGTGTGTGTGTGTGTACATATATATTATTTATTAACTATACAAAGTTTGCCACATTCAAAATGAAACAAATTAAAAAAAAACAAAAAAACCCCCACACATTTGGTTTCGCCAAGTTCAGAATCTTGTCATGCAATATTGATTGCCGACATGAAAGCTAAACAATATGAGATTTTTAGGGGTCCAACACCCAGCATCCCCACTAATCAGCTGCTGTTCAAAAGAATAAAAGGTGTTCTGCAGTACCCAGCAGCTGCCACTACACCGTGAATGAAAATGCATTCTGCAGCTCCACTCCCTGAATTTACTTCTTGCAGGCACTGGATAACAGCTGATTGTGGTCCTACCGTGAATTGAACCACCACCAATCTTGAGGACTCTGGTTCTCCGGATTGCTGGGGGTCCTGTAGTCAAACTTGCATCTATCAGAAAGTTATCTTCCATCATAGGTTTTCACGCTTTCCTTTGGTTACTCCTCCTCTTCCAAAAGCCATAACTATGTCTCCATTGACATAACTTTAGGAGGGTGTTTTTTTTTTGTTTTTTTTTGCAGAATGGAGGTATAGTTTTGAACAACCTCAATTGACCAATGTACAGGAAAGTAAAGGAATTTTTTTTTCCCCAAAAAATGTGGTAAAGGGAAAAAAAAAAAAAAAAAAAAAAAAAAGTTTGTCTCTACTGTGTGCTTGGTAAAAATGAGCTGGGAACAAAACCAAATGTGTAGGCATCTCTTTTTTAATGGAATTTTTTGGCAAACTAAGTCACGATACCACATAAATAAAACAATTATAGTCACCCAGTCATGTAATAGGAACTAAATATGCATACAATAGACCACAGAAAAAAAAAAAGAATCCATTAAAAAAAGAGAGAAGCAAACAGAAGAGAGAAAAAAAAAAAAAAAAGTTTATTCGCTCTAGAATCCGTAACCAAGTGACGGCCGCTTTCCCTCCGCTCTTCCATCTCAGAGTACCCAACAATAATTTTCATTTCATGGAAATCACTGCATACAAATAGATTCCCAACAGCCAGCTAATGGCGGGTTTACGTAGGCAGGAAATTAGGCAGTCGATTTAGTTAAGTGAAATCTGCTCAGAGCAAGGCAGATGTCACTTTAATCTTTTCTGAATATTTTCAGAATTCAGCCACTTAATTTCTTACATTACATGCAGCAGTAAACTGGAAGCGAGCGGCTATTTATAGGAGAAACTGCTCGTGTTTTGGGCAAGTTGCACTTTTTTTTTTTCCCTTTTCTTTTGCCGGTACATACAACAAACTCCGGGCCTATTTTTTGATCACTTACCCAGTGGGAGCCCTGAAAGATGAACATTTTCCAGGTGCTCAGCATGGATGCCATATTCTAGAGAAGAAAAAAAAAGTGAAGGTTATTAATTTTATGCAGCACTAAGCATTACAATCAACTGGGAAAAGATCTGATTAGCCGGTTATGCGTTTACAAGAAAAGCTTGGCAACGAGAATTGTTCAGTTTGTCTGATTTTTCTCTTTATAGGTATATTTTTGAGCAAAATGTAAATTGTTCTTTTATTCTATAAACTACTGACAACATGTCTCTGAAGTTCCAAGCAATACATTTTGTATTTATTTTCAGAAAATGACAAATGGTCAAAATAACAAAAAAAAAGGTATTGCTTGCAGACCTCAAATAATGCAAAAAAAAAAAAAAACAAGTTCATAATCATTAACAAACAACAATACTAAGGTTTTAAGTCAGGAAGAGTTCAGAAATCAATATTTTGTGGAATAACCATGATTTTTAAATCACAGCTATCATGCGTCTTGGCATGCTTTCCACCAGTCTTTCACACTGCTTTTGGGTGACCTTATCCCCTTAACCCCCAGAGCTTTTTTCGGTTTTGCGTTTTCGCTCCCCTCCTTCCCAGAGCCATAGCTTTTTAATTTTTCTGTCAATATCGCCATATGAGGGCTTATTTTTTGCAGGACGAGTTGTACTTTTGAAGGACACCATTGGTTTTACGGTGAAAATGCAAAAAAGTGCAATCTCACACTTGTTTTTTTTGTTTGGCTTTTTGGCTAGGTTCACTAAATGCTAAAACTAACCTGCTATTATGATTGTCCAAGTCATTACGGGTTCATAGACACCAAACATGTCTAGGTTATTTTTTATATAAATGGTGAAGAAAAAACTCCAAACTTTTATTAGACAAAAAAAAAAAAAATTAATAATAGCACCATCTTCCATGACCCGTATCGTCTCCATTTTTCAGGATCTCTGGTCAGATGAGGGCTTATTTTTTGCGCGCTGAGCTGACATTTTGGTGCAGATATGATCTTTTGATTGCTCGTTATTGCATTTTAATGCCATGTCGTGGCGACCAAAAAAACGTAATTCTGGAGGTTTTAATTTTTTTCTCGCTACGCCGTTTAGCGATCAGGATAAATTTT
Organism: Ranitomeya variabilis; assembly: GCF_051348905.1. Classification (NCBI taxonomy): domain Eukaryota; kingdom Metazoa; phylum Chordata; class Amphibia; order Anura; family Dendrobatidae; genus Ranitomeya; species Ranitomeya variabilis. The sequence goes on from NC_135237.1 coordinate 519,565,974, forward strand.
TTTTTTTTAATTGATAGATTGGGCGATTCTGAATGCGGCGATACCAAATATGTGTAGGTTTGATTTTTTTTAATTGTTTTATTTTGAATGGGGTGAAAGGGGGGTGATTTAAACTTTTTTTTCCAACATTTTTTTTCTTTCGTCATGGGAGACTAGAAGCTGGCATAGCCTGATCGGCTCAGCTACATAGGTGGGATCATCAGATCGCTCCTATGTAGCAGAATTACTGCACTGCTATGAGCGCTGACCACACGGTGGTGCTCACAGCAATCTGGCATCAACAACCATAGAGGTCTTTAGGAGACCTCTGGTTGTTATGCCGATGCACCGATGACCCCTGATCACGTGACGGGGGTCAGCAGCGCACGCATTTCCGTCCGGAAGCGCTTGTTAAATGCCGCTGTAAGTGTTTGACAGCGGCATTTAACTAGTTAATAGGCGTGGGTGGATCACAATTCCACCTCCACCTATTGCAGGCACATGCCAGCTGATATGTCCTCGCTTTGATGCGGGCTCACCGCCGGAGCCCACCTCAAAGCAGGGGATCTGACCTCGTACGTACTATTCCTTCCAATGGCAGAAAGGGGTTATGCCACTTCTGGTACAAAAATGTAATCAGTTCTTTGTTTGATGGCTTGTGACTATCCATCTTCCTCTTGATTATATTCCAGAAGTTTTCAATGGGGTTCAGGTCTGGAGATTGGGCTGCCCATGACAGGGATTTGATGTGGTGGTCCTTCATCCACACCTTGATTGACCTAGCTGTGTGGCATGACGCATTGTCCTGCTGGAAAAAACAGTCCTCAGAGTTGGGGAACATTGCCTGAGCAGAAGGAATCAACTGTTTTTCCAGGATAACCTTGTACGTGGCTTGATTCATACGTCCCCATGTCATTTTTGTTTTTTTGAGGCCCCCCATTTTAATAGCCAGGAAAGGCTAAGTATACAATTGTGAGCCGATATTAATAGCCTGGGAAGCTCCATGGATATTACCCCCTTCCCAGGATATAAACATCTGCCCCCAGTCGCTGGCGTTCCCTCTGCTGGTTGTGAAAATAGGGCGTTGGGCTCCCGCACATTTTCCCATAAAATTATCTTTTTTTAATTATATGTCCAGTAATTTGCACACACACTGTACTAATTGTATTTGTCACTGACATCTATATATCTACCCATTCTATATGTATTTACTGTATATAATCCATCTCTGCTACCCCATCGGCTCCTGCAGTGATTTTACAGAAGATGCAGGATGAATATATATATATATATATATATATATATATATATATATATATATATATATATATATATATATATATATATATATATATATATATATATATATATATATAGATATAGCACTCCAAGTCCTCTTCAGGGTGAAAAATGTGAAGTTTATTCAGCCCACATCTCTGTGCGACGTTTCGGCTCACACTGAGCCTTTTTTGGGCTGAATAAACTTCACATTTTTCACCCTGAAGAGGACTTGGAGTGCTGCCTTCTTTTTCTAATTTTGTATGCAAGTTGGGTAGATGAGTGGACCATTCTACCCAGGAGGCTGGGCACCCATTGGTGAGCATTGTGCTGTTCCAATTTTTTCATCCATCCATCCATCTACACACACACACATACACACATACATACATACATACATACACACATACACACATACACACATACATACATACATACATACATACATACATACATACATACATACATACATACATACATACATACATACATACATACATACATACATACATACATACACACATATATACATACACTAGATGGTGGTCTAACGCATCGGGTATCCAAGTATGTATGACCCATCACAGCCCACGCAGTACCCAACACTGCCCACGCAGTACATAGCAGTGTGGGCACCACATCCCTGTTAAAAAAAAATAATTAAAATTAAAAATAGTTATATACTCACCCTCCGTCGTCCACTGAAGCTGTCCCGACGCGCGCGATGCTGCCGCCAGCTTCTGTTCCCAGAGATGCACTGCAAAATTACCCAGATGACTTAGCGGTCTCGCGAGACCGCTAAGTCATCTGGGTAATTTTGCAATGCATCTCTGGGATCGGAAGCTGGCGGCAGCATTGTGCGCATCGGTGGACGTCGGAAGGTGAGAATAGCTTTTTTAATTATTTTTAACATTATATCTTTTTACTATTGATGCTGCATAGGCAGCATCAATGTAAAAAGTTGGTCCGGGATGGGGCGACACACTGGCGCTGACTAAAGGGGAGTAGGGAGGGGGCACTGACTGGAGGAGAGTAGGGAGGGGTCAATTTGCGGCCGGATTAAGCGTGTCGCTGACCAATCGGCGACGAGGAATTTCCATTACGGAAGTTGCAGACAGACAAACAGATGGAAGTACCCCTTAGACAATTAGATTATATATAACGTATATACTCGAATATAAGCTGAGAATTTCAGCCCATTTTTTTAGGCTGAAATTGCCCCTCTTAGCTTATACTCGAGTCATTCCCAGGGGTCGGCAGGGGTGGGGGAGCGGCAGCTGTCTAATACTCACCTGCTCCTGCGCGCGGTCCCTGGTTCTCCGGGCGCTGACAGCTTCTTCCTGTAGTGAGCGGTCACATGGTACCGCTCATTACAGTAATAAATATGGACTCCACTCCCACAGGGGTGGAGCCGCATATTCATTACTGTAATGAGCGGTACCATGTGACCGCTCACTACAGGAAGAAGCTACTGGCGCCAGGGAACAGACGTGCAGAGACCGCGCCAGGAGCAGGTGAGTATAACGCAGTGCGCGATATTCACCTGCTCCCCGTTCCACAGTCGGCGCCGCTGTGTCTTCGGCGTCCTCTGCAGTGACGCTCAGGTCAGAGGGCGCGATGACGCAATTAGTGCGCGCCACGCTCTGGCCTGAACAGTCAGTGCAGAGGACGGGGAAGACACAGCGGCGGTGGAACGGGAAAGGTGAGTATAGCAAGTGCCGGGGGCCTGAAAGGTGAGTATGCATTTTTTTTTAATCGTAGCAACAGCATATGGGGCAAATGTCTGTATGGAGCATCTTATGGGGCCATGTGCAGCATTATATGGGGCAATTATCTGTATGGAGCATCTTATGGGGCCTTGTGAAGCATTGTATGGGGCAACTGTCTGTATGGAGCATCTTATGGGGTCACCATACATACATACATATATACATCAATCAAAGAAGCTTTATTGGCAGGACCAAATAAACATCAGTTTTGCCAAAGCACAAGTACAATAGGGAATAGGGAGCAGGGACTGTGGGGATGATGGGTGAGGACTGCGGGGACGATGGATAGGGACTGTGGGAACGATGGATGGGGTGCAGGGTGGGGGTAAGGAAGTCCATGGCATATCATGGTTGTCTTTCTCGCAGTCTATGGCAAGCGCTCACATACTGGGCTACTATCTCCACCGCGCTCTCTTCTTCCCCCAGCAGGATATAGGTTTTCTCTTCCTCCTTCATGGAGCTGAAATCCGGGAAGAGATCGGAGAGTCTCCTGAAGTGAGTGTCCCTCACTGCTGAGTATTTGGGACAGTGTAGCAGGAAGTGGGTCTCATCCTCCAGGGTCTCCAGGTCACAGTGTAGGCACAGTCTGTCTTCTCTGGGCTTGTAGCTCTGTCTGTGCCGGCCGACCTCGATGGCCAGATTGTGGGCGCTGAGTCTATACCGGCTCAGGATCTGGCGATCTCTGGGATCTGAGAGTTTCTCCAGATATGGGGCCAGTCTGTAGTCTCTCTGTAGACTCTGGTACACGGTCAGTTTCTGTGAGCTGCCGATTTCGTTCCTCCAGACACTGACGTACCTCTCCTGCCCCTCCTCTACCATCTTCCTGATTGTGGCTTTTGTCGAGTTGTTTTGGTTGACGGTTCGGGCAGGTTGGGTTTGGGTGAGCTGTTCCGGGGATCCTGGTTTGTGGGGACCACCTATATGTAGCATGGCTTTATGGTGATGGGAGCTTGGGTTGCTACTCTGTAGGTGAGCCTGAAAGGACAGCACCCTCTTCAGGACAGCTAGGTGCAGTGGGAATCTGCCCAGCTCAGCTCGGCAGGCATTGTTGGTGGTGCTCCGATGGACCTGAAGAAGGTGTTTACAGAATTCCAGGTGGAATATTTCTGTTGGACTGGAATCCCACTTTGACCAGTCTGGGTATGTGTGAGGGCCCCAGACTTCACTGCCGTATAGGATGATTGGGGTGATTATGGCATCGAAGATTTTTAGCCAGACACTCACTGGTGGCTTCAGATGGTAGAGCTTCCTTCGGATGGCATAGAAGGTTTTGCAGGCCTTGTCTTTCAGTATCTCTATGGCTTGTTTGAAGCTCCCTGACTGGTGAATTTCCAGGCCCAGGTAGGTATATTTGTCCGTTTCTGTAAGAGCGCAGTTGTTTAGCATGAATGGAAGATGCTGGTTCGGTCTTGGCTTTCTCTTCTGGAACACCATGATGTTGGTTTTCTTTGCATTGATCTGTAGTGCCCACGTGGAGCTGAATTTCTCCAGGATTTTCAGGTTGTCTTGGAGACCTTTCTCAGTTGGTGACAGCAGCAATAGGTCATCTGCAATCTGCATACAGCAAGAATTTCACCTGGGCATTATGGAGTGTGAGACCTGGTGCTGTGGAAGATTCCAGAGTGGTGGCCAGCTCATTGATGTAGATATTGAAGAGCATTGGGCTTAGGGTGCAGCCCTGTCTAACTCCGCGGCTCTACTGGAAATCAGCCGTTCTTCTACCGTTCACACTCACACTGCAGCGGTTCTCGGTGTAGGAGCTTTTGATGACATCGTAGGTCTTTCCTCCTATTCCACTCTCCAGCAGTTTCAGTAACAGGCCTGGGTGCCACACTGAGTCAAAAGCCTTTCTGAAATCCACAAAACAAGCGTATATCTTCCCGTGCTTAGTGTTGTGGACGTGGCGCTGAATGAGGCTGTGCAGGGTGTAGATGTGGTCGGTAGTGCGATGGTTTGGCATGAACCCTGCTTAGCTTTTGCTGAGGACTTTATGCTCGGTGAGGAAATTAAGGATCCTTTTGTTCAGGATGCTATTGAACAGTTTCCCCAGGTTGCTGCTGACACATATGCCTCTGTAGTTGGCAGGGTCGTACCTGTCCCCACTCTTGTGGATGGGTGTGATGAGGCCTTGATTCCAGGTACGAGGAAAGTAGCCAGCACTCAGCACAATATTGAACAATTTGACCATTGCTGCATGTATTTCTGGTGGGCTGTACTTCAGCATTTCTGGTGGGATTCCATCTGGGCCACTGGCTTTTCTACACGTTATGGAAGATATTCTCTCTGTAACTTCCTGAAGTGTGATTGGTGTATCCAGTGGGTTTTGGAAATGTTTGGCTTTTTCCTCCATAGCTTTTAGTTTTTCCGTTATGTTTTTCTGTTCTTGGTTTAGTTCTTCCTTCGGGATGTCTTTGTAGAGGTCTCTGAAGTACTGAAGCCAGATATTGCCATTTTGGATATGGATGATGTTCTTCTTGTTTTTTGTGCCCATGTGGTTCCATAGTTCCCAGAAGGAGTTGTCCTGGAGGGCGTCTTCCAGTTGGTTAAGTTTGGTGGAGATGTAACTTTGTTTCTTCCTCTTGAGGATGGTTTTGTATTGCCTTTGTATGGTGTCATAGGCATCCCTCAGACCCGGATGGTTGGGGTCTCTGTGTTTCTTGTTTGAGGCTGTTCTCAGGGTCTTCCGTATGGTTTTACATTCTCTGTCAAACCAACCATTGGTCTGTTTTTCTTTTGGCCTTTTATAGTTGACTTTTTTCAGGTCGGACAGTTCGGCCATGGTGTAGAATATATCGTTGAGGTCTTTTGTAGCTTGGTTCACTCCTTCTGGGTTAGGCTTGTACTCGTAGATGTAGAAGTGGTGGAGCATCCCCTGTATTGTGTCTGCTGGGAGCCTCTTGATATTTTATTGCGGACGTCTTGGACCATTTATAGGATGGAGGCAGGTTGAAGAGGCCGCTCTGCTGAGGCTTTTGTGCCGATGGTTTCTCTGTAGATTTTATGTACAGAAGAAGTTGGCTGTGATCTGACAGGTGCGTTTGTGGGGTGACTATGAAGCCGCAGATATTTTCCATGTCCATATCTGTAATGGCGTAGTCTACTACACTCCTTCCTACATGGGAGTTTAATGTGTATCTTCCTAGGGAGTCTCCCTTGGTGCGACCATTAAGAATATGAAGTCCTAAACTTCTACATAGGTTCAAGATCTTTTTGCCACTTTTGTTGACTGTACTGTCGTAGCTGTTTCTCTCCATGTGTTCTGAGTCATGGCTGTCAGTCTCTGCACCAAGAATGTAGGTGTTTCCATCCGTGGTCAGAAAGTCTTTTTCTCTCCCAGTTCTAGCGTTGAGGTCTCCGATGATGAGAACTTTGCCCAGGGCCTGAAAATGGGCAGCTTCTCCTTGTAAGATCTCAAAGCTCTCTGGATTGAAGTAGGGTGACTCTGGTGGTGGTATATAGATGGCGCAGACATAGCAATCAGACTGAGCGGGGAGGATGGAGCTGCCGATTTTAAACCATATGTGGCTGTCTCCTCTCTTCACCGGTTTGATGTACTGGTGGAGCTCTTCTTTATGCCAGATCAATATTCCTCCTGAGCAGCGGCCCTGTTTAATGTTCTTATTTTTTTAGGGCAGGGACACAGATTTCCCTGTATCCGATGGGCACCAGGGATTCATTTTCGGCCCTGGTCCATGTTTCTAGGAGAATCTGAATGTCTATGTTTTGCAGGTTTTGTATAAAATCTGGGTCATTTGTTTTACATCCAAACACCGAGGTGTTCAGGCCTTGGATGTTCCAGCTGCTAATTTTAAGTGAAGTCATTTATTTTTAATATATCACTTGTGTGTGTGTATACCTTGTAATGAGTGTGGCTGTGTGGGACACACCGGATCGGTTTAGTAATGATGTTCCATCCAGTCACATTAGTTTCCTGCACAATGTGTTGAGCAGAGTCCTTATCTCCTCCATGTCTCTGCTCTGTATATCTCTGCTCTGGATGCCTCTGTTTTGTAGGTCTCTGTGCGAGTTCGGTGGTTTCCTCCATGGTGGTCTCTTCCTCTGATGGTCAGATTTTGGGTGAGGGTGTTTGTTTCCAGGTTCCTTAGATATAGTTGTGGCTTCCTGCCTTTGCATTGTTGAGGGTCTTTTCATGAGATTGTGGTTGGTGTTGGATTCAGGCCTAGGGTCCCTGTTCAGTACAATGTCCTTCAGCTCTTTGGCCAGAAGGCTGACCCCTAGTTTATTCAAGTGCTTGCTGTCATACAGGTGATGGTGATTTATGGAGGGGTGTTGTGCCAGAATCACTCCTGGCACAGATTTCATTCTTGCAGTTAGGTCCGTGTTGATGTTCTGGATGGTGTGGCTGGATATATCCTTTCTTGGGAGCAGAGATGACAGAATGATTTTGCTCTCAGGGAATTTTAGTTGTGCCGTCCTTGCTAGTTGGGTCAGTTGTCCTGATATCTGCTGGTGCTGGTCTGGCAGATTGTTTGTGCCGGTGTGTATAATGATATGGTTTGGGTTGGTAAACCGTGGATTATTGATGACCGCTGTCACCTGCTCAATAGTTGCACAGCGGATTTTATTGACCCTTTTTCCTGGGAATAGCCGCCGTGTATTCAGGTATTTCCCATTTGAGTCCATTATGAGGACGGTATCAGGACTTTGTGATGTTGTGGATGGGTGATGTGGCTGCTGATGGGGGTCTGTGCTGGAGATTGTGCTGGTAGCAGGTTCTCTTCTCTCTTCTGTGGGTCTTATTTCTGTCTCCCTTTTATTAGACTCAGGTTCTTCAATATTGGGTTTATTAGGCCTCTCAGCCTCCTGGCCAGTGGAGGTCATGTCCTCTGCACTCCTCATATCCATGGCCCCCTCCTGGCTCACATGTCCAGGGGTCGGTGGTTTCAGCTTTTCTATCTCCTGCCTCAGTCTGGCATTTTCCTGCTGCAGTTCACACATTGCGGCTCTTATTTCCTGCAGAGCCGACCTGTATTCACATTTCAGTTTGTTTATCTCATTAATTGCTGGGTCATTAGCATTTCTGTCACCAGTGTTTCTCAGATATTCCTCCTTAAACTGTACAAAGTCTCTTTCTAGTTGAGATAGACAGTCTCTGAGGGTCTGGGGTGAGGGGTGTGAAGCATTGGGGGCAGTGGTGTCTCTGGAGGTCTCCGTAGTGCTGCAGACACCAGACCTGGCTGGGGTTTGTTGTACTTTGTGAGTTTGGGCCTGGAGTTTAATATCAGGGAATCTGTCTTCAAATTGCTCCAGATTGTCCTCAGTCCCTTGTACCAGGACGGTGCCATTGTTATACAGAGTGATGGTAAGTGAGCTGCACTCGTCATCTTCATGGTTTCTGACTCTGATCTGTCGGCCATTATTGATATCGGACTTGGTTGTATATTTATAATGTTTGCACAGGGCGGTTTGCCAGGCCAGGAGATGTTCAGTGAAGAATAACACATTGGTTTTTCTTTTATCTTCCTCACTAGATGTAAAGTCAGCATAGAGGGTCTCTGGGTTGTCTCTAATTGTGGCAGTTTTTATGGCTTTCTTTGCTTGAATGCTCTTCTGCCCTTCTGACCCCCTGCTGGCTTGTGTACCCGGCTCTCTGCTATCTGCATTTACTTTGTTCTGCTTGTTTTGATCCAAATTTACATTTTCCATTTTTAGAATTCTAATCCTTAATTCTGATAGTTGTAAGTTCTAGCAAGTCTACGAGTGTGGTGTGGTGAGGCTGAGGATGGTCCTACCTGAGGGTGCTGTCCTCTGGATGTCAGACCTGGTGCTGTCTGCTGTCTGTCCGCCAGGAGATTCTTGTTTTGTCCTTTAAAACTTATTTTTCCTCCTTTTTCATAAAGATCTTTAGTCCGGCTCAGTCCAGCTCACTTCTGTAATCCACAGGGATGAATTTATCCAGGTTGTGTCCTAAAGTTTCCTCATTACGAGGTATAAAGTGATGAAAGTTCAGGAGCTCATGTTCAGTGCTGCTTACTCCTGGCATGATGATATCAGAATATTATATATATATATATATATATATATATATATATATATATATATATATATATATATATATATATATATATATATATATATATATATATATATACATACACATACATACATACATACATACATACATACATACATACACACACATATATACATACATACATATTAGTGAGGCTGTGGCCTCTGATACAGCTAGGGGGCGCTGTTTGTTCTCCCCAGAATGTGCATACAGACGGTTGAAGTCCATAGGTGTGCATGAGAGTCATGGATTTCCGGTCCGGGTTTTCCAGGTGGCTGAAGGCCACAGGTTTGTGTGTGATTAAAAGCCCTGCAGTAAGGGGTATGGGTGTGTCAGGCCGTGTCAGGTGTCTGGCCAGGTGAGGCCAAGTGTGCGAGGTGCACGTCAGTGTCAGTCTGGTGTGTGCTGGTCTGCAGAGTGCATGGAGGCCAGCAGAGCCAGCACCCAGGGCAGCTGAATAGCCTGGCACCCGCAGCGTACACAGAGATGCAAGTCGTCCATGGTACTGGTCTTGGATGTGGATAGTCCTGTGCCCGGAGGTGGATGTTCTGTGCTCGGATGTGGATAGTCCTGTGCCCGGATGTGGACAGTCCTGTGCCTGGAGGTGGATGTTCTGTGCCCGAAAGAGGACTAGCATGTGCAACGATTGCAAACAGGTGGATATGGTGCCCGGCTGCTATTCGGAGGATATCCTGAACTGTGTACGACTGTGTGAGTAAAGAGTCTGTAAAGAGACTGTGATACAGCGATGCAGGACACCCACAAGAACTAGTCAGAGAAGGGCTGGCGTGTGTAGTGTCTGCAACATATGAGGCTGTGTGTACGGAGACGTATAGAGACTGTGAGATGGCGTGCGGTCGCCCAGGGAAACTGGACAAGGGAAGTCTGGCCTGTTCAGGGACCGCAAAATCTAAAGCCATGTGAAATGGATTGCATTGAACTGGTGTAAAATGATCACTGAAGTTATATGCATTTATGTGCACTGGACTTTAATGCTGTGAAGAAACACATTAAAAGAGACCTTTGTGTTTGAATTTCTGGGTCACTGCATACGATGCTACTACAGCTTTACTATATATATATATATATATATATATATATATATATATATATATATATACACATACATACATACATACACACAGTATTATATATCTATATATCTCTGACATCTATGTATTGTATGTGTACATTTCTATTGTAACTTGTCAGTGTGATTTTACTGTATGCAGTATATGAATTAACGGCTCTTCAAAAGGACACCGGTGCGTAAAAAAAACAGACAGCACTCGCATGGTACGAGTGCTGTGCATTTTTTTTCTCGCATCCATTGACTTGCATTGGTGAGTCTCGTCCGAGATACGCAGCAAATTGAGATGTAACTCATTGAATAACATTGGTCTGAGCGCAATCCGATTTTTTTTTTTTTTATCTGATTGCACTCACCCATATGTGAGAAAAATGGACATGTGCCCCAAGTGTTATCCACAGAAAAACTCAGGCAAGACAGCTGACCCCACAATTGTGTACAAGGAACATAATTAAAAAGGGAAAAAAAAATATACAGAAAAATAAAACCAGAAAAACTTGAAATATCAGTGACACAATCCCTTAAAACATTAATGAAGCCATATTTGAGACTCCATGCCTGACGGAGGAATACAAGAGGACATGTTGCCAGCCGTACCTGGTGGGATATTAATGGCTTTGTAGCACACGAGCGCTGCCGCTGACCCATTTTATGATGAGAGCCAGCATATATATTAAATGCGAAACACATTGATCTTCAGGGAAATATTGTTTCAGGCAGCTTGTCCCGGCATGTTTGCAGTAAATTATCGATCTTATACTCAGACATGTGCATGTAAGCACAAGTGTAATATTTCAGCTTATTTCACTCCAAAGATGGAATGGAGAAAGTAAGCCAGGAGGTCAAGAGGCCGGATGTAGAGATACAGATTTACAGATTATACTTCAAAAATATTTAGAATTGTGCGTCCTCTGTGGTCCAAGATATACATCTTTCCTATATCAGATTATACTTGAGTCTGAAGGTACAAAATGTACAAAACAGAGTTGTGTGTACAACACTAAGCAGATGCCAAATAAATATAAAAAAAAAAAAAAAAAAAAAAAGCAGCAGGATTGTAAAAGCAAAATTAGTTGTATGAATAACTGCACAGAGGCTTCTACAGAATAAATTGAATATGTCCCATAACTCATGTAACGAGCCACAGAAAATCATGCAAATATTCCTCTCGGAATATAATCTACATAAACTAGGTAAGTAAAGACGTAGTGTTGCTTATGATGTACTCTGTTCACATCTCCAGAAAAAAACAAAAGCGGATCCTTCTACACCTATCAGACATTAGATGGAGCCAGATAACAGTGTTGTCACCTATTACTGTAAGTAATTATGTGGCAGCATTTGTATTTTAGGGGTAATTTCATTATATGGGCAAAGTTCACAGTATATCCTAATTCTCACTTTTTCAAAACAATGGGGGTGGCTGAAATCACTACTAAGGCTATGTGCACATATTCAGGTTTTTTTGCGTTTTTTTTCGTGTTTTTTCACGATAAAAACGCATAAAAACAACGCATACATACCCATCCTATCATTTAGAATGCATTCTGCAATTCTTGTGCACATGATGGTTTTTGCGGTGAAAAAACGCATCGCGGTAAAAAAAAGCAGCATGTTCATTAATTTTGCGGATTTTTCGCGTTTTTCCCGCTATTTAATGCATTGGGGAAAAAAACGCATAAAAAAAAACGCATAAAAAACAGCATGCGGATTTCTGGCAGAAATGTCCGTTTTTTTGTCAGGAAATTTCTGCAAGAAATCCTGAACGTGTGCACGTACCCTAAAAGACAAGCCCAGCCATGTAATTAGTGAACAGGCGTCCATCCTCCGGGCACATTCCTTTTAAGCTTATTCTTTGGATAGGGGAAAAAAAATAAAGTTTAAATAGTAACCGTTGTTTTAAGTTGTATTTCATAAAATCGATAGTACACATGAAGTTTGTGATCTAGCTCAAATAAATGGCTTTTTTTCCCTGCTAGAACGGAATCATTTTCAGAATTCTAAATTCTTTTGTAAAATCTGTATTCGCTGCAGACAGAATGTTACAGGGTTGGAGGTCTTCAGTGGCTTCTGATCAGATCCTCTCGGTAAGGTAACATTTTGTCTTCACTGAATACAGATTTTACCCCAGATTTGAGAATATGGAAAGTGCATGATTTGTCCCGGTGGAGAAAGCAGCAGATTTCTCTGTTGTAAAACCACTTGAAAACCATAAGACAAATCTTTAACTTGGTCCTCAAAACTGTAACCAGTTCCACTAAAACTTCCGATCCTCAAAGGGAACACATGGGGGAAAGGTGAGGGAGGAGAGGCTTGTTGAGCAGTATAAAATCCTACTAAGCTGGTTTTCCCTAAGGGGCAGGGCCGGACTGGCCATCGGGCAGTTCTGGCAAATGCCAGAAGGGCCGATGGCAGTAGTGGGCCGCTCGAGTGTGCCGCTGTCGGCACACTCCCCACGCTGTCGCGGCACACTCCCGGCCCCGCATTCAACTATACCGGCGTCATAGACGCCGGTACAGTTGAATGCAATGATGGAGGAGAGAGCGTCTGCTGACGCCCCCTCTCCCATCATTCCCCGCTCTGCCTGCCGCTGACACTGCGGGTGCGCGATGACGTCATATCATCGCGCACCTGCAGTGTGACCGGGCGGGAAGACTGCAGCTGCTGAGGTCGGAGCCAGGAGCAGCGCGGGACACGAGGAGAGAGGTGAGTAGAGTGTTTGGTTTTTTTTATCAATGAGTGATGACTGCCTGCCTGCATTACATTCTATGGGGGCTGCCTGCCTGCATTACATTCTATGGGGGCTGCCTGCCTGCATTACATTCTATGGGGCCTGTGCTGCATTACATTCTATGGGGCTGGCTGCATTACATTCTATGGGGCTGTGCTGCATTATATTCTATGGGGGTTGTGCTGCATTATATTCTATGGGGGCTGTGCTGCATTACATTCTATGGGGGCTGTGCTGCATTACATTCTATGGGGGCTGTGCTGCATTACATTCTATGGGGGCTGTGCTGCATTACATTCTATGGGGGCTGTGCTGCATTACATTCTATGGGGGCTGTGCTGCATTACATTCTATGGGGGCTGTGCTGCATTACATTCTATGGGGGCTGTGCTGCATTACATTCTATGGGGGCTGTGCTGCATTACATTCTATGGGGGCTGTGCTGCATTACATTCTATGGGGGCTGTGCTGCATTACATTCTATGGGGGCTGTGCTGCATTACATTCTATGGGGGCTGTGCTGCATTACATTCTATGGGGGCTGTGCTGCATTACATTCTATGGGGGCTGTGCTGCATTACATTCTATGGGGGCTGTGCTGCATTACATTCTATGGGGGCTGTGCTGCATTACATTCTATGGGGGCTGTGCTGCATTACATTCTATGGGGGCTGTGCTGTATTACATTCTATGGGGGCTGTGCTGCATTACATTCTATGGGGGCTGTGCTGCATTACATTCTATGGGGGCTGTGCTGCATTACATTCTATGGGGGCTGTGCTGCATTACATTCTATGGGGGCTGTGCTGCATTACATTCTATGGGGGCTGTGCTGTATTATAGTCTATGGGGGCTGTGCTGTATTACATTCTATGGGGACTGAGCTGTAATGCTGGATACAGCTGTAATTATATGTTATATAGTTGTGTTACACTCCCCTCACTTCTTGTAGCCTACAAGTGTACAAAGATATTATACAGTCACCATGTGACAAGTGGGCCCGTGTGACTTCAAATGCCAGGGCTGAATTTTAGTCCCAGTCCGGCCCTGCTAAGGGGAAAAAAAAAAGATCAGTTTTCCAACCAGCATTTTATAAAAACTCGATTAGAGTTTCGCCATAATGGTAGGAGTGTGCTCGCGATATCCATTTCAGAAGCTCAGAAACCCACCTGAAAAAGCGAAGGTGCCACAATTTTTTTTTTTAATTAAGTGGTTATATAAATCAATTATTTTTAATACAATTTTCTTCCTTAACTTTTTTGCAGTCATTTGCTGGTGTGTAACGACACTTGCACACCTCAAATACGGCAGCCCCTGTACCTAGGAGTCTGCGATTGCTGTCCGACTATCTCCTACGTTGTGGCTGCCTCCTGCGGTCACACGAGCACGCCTTAAAATGTCTTGCTGTTCACATGTTAAGGTTTTTCTTTTAGCGTTTCAGGCTTCAAAAGGCTTGAAGAATCTAAAAGAAGTGACCTGATAATGGTTCAAAAGTCTATATATACACGGAATGGGACGGGGCGAGGGTTAGGACAACCACAAGTCAGTGCAAAGAAAAATGCTTCAATAGTCAAAACAACGCCACCGTTTGGTTGAGGAGTCTTCCGTTTCAAAGACTCAGCAGTTATGTCGGCATCTAAAAGACTCAATGTGCACATAACCCAAGACCAAAAATAAATAAGAAATACTTGGCACTCTGGAGATCTTATTTGCAAGATTAGAAATTCATTTTATTCGGTACATCCAGCTCAACATTTAAACGTTTTCGGTCTATACAAAAAGACCTTCATCAGAAACAGTTGTGAGTACTGGAGACCACAGTAACCCAAGACCGTCAGAACAATAGCTGTCACCAGGAAGTTTGTAGGGGTTACCTCAAGGACATTTTTCCAGGTTGTCCCCATGGTAAAGTGGAATTATTGCTCTTAACAAGTCGCTCAAGACTATAGCAAACCAAATGGTACAACTAGTCCCAACACAACCAGTAGTTATTTTCACATACCAAACTATTCTGTAGAGTCCCATAACCATAGATGATCATTGGACACTTTTTGGCACGCTGCAAACAGTTGACAATATGCCGACAGCGGTCGTTCCCAACAGGCAATGTTCATGCTGCCGTTAATGCATAAACATAGGGCAGCACAGATATACTCATGTCATCACAACAATGATGGTAACACAACAACCCTTACTATGAGTCAATGGGATCCTACATACAATGGATCCGGCGTTGTGCCGTGGCTTCAGCTAGGATATGTTCTCACCGGAGACGTGATATATTCACAATTTATATCCTGCGACACAAATATTGCTTTTTTTTATCTACCTTTTACTTACTTGCAGGCAGATCTGTCATACCAAGACGCTCTAATGAAGAGGGACCTTGAAGAAAATGGCTTTACGGAAGCAAGAAACAACTAGAACGACACGAGAGAAGCTGGAATTCTGAGTGGGTTTAATTCAATGTGCGGATTCCTCAGGTGCGCGCTACTACAACATACGGCTTGTCCGCCCCAGGGCTGCTGCATTTTTAAACATCTAGCTTATAAAAGGAATATGGCATATAGTGCTGCTCAGTTCCTCTTCTACCCAGTGTATCAGAAAGCATCCACAGGAATACAATGTGAAATGCGCTAACGCTCCCCGGCACCAGCTGGCTACGTGGGTTTAAAATGTCACAATGAATTTGCATAGTTTGAGTTAGTAAGCTGGTTTGGGCCGGGCTCACCTTCCCATTATCTTGTCCCTTTAAAAATTTTATGTACTTGTAATTTCTGTGAATGTAATTCTAATCTGTAGGCGTTAAATGGAACGATCTGAAACAAAAATGCAAAGTTTTTGGAGATGCAGTTTTAGAAGTTTTAAATCGATTTTACTTTGTCCGCATTTGCGACACTGATGACGTCAAAGACACAAGTAATGAGCAACTGATGATCCAGAAAGAACACACTACACATGGGTACCAACGCGCTATACGGTAAGGAGGAGACCATACAGCCTGTCAACCAGCAGACACACTGAGCACCCTGTGCTCAGTGTCTGTGTGAACTGCTATTCCCTGTCTGGGGGCACCGTGAGCGTGAGAAAGTTCTCCTGCTTGCGGTGCCATCTGAAAGGTCCTGGGAGTTCACAGCCAGTGAAAATTTCCACAACGCTCGCGCCGACTTCACATAGGTGAAGTAAATTCATCTTAAGTATGGCTTAATTAAGAATATTAAAAAAGGAGTCTGTCATTCTTTCATTAAATTACTTTTTTTGGGGTGTCTGTTTTCTTACAATGTGACTACGTGGTTAGTAATGGGGGTGTCTTATGGACGCCTCTCCATTACCAACCTTGGGGCTGACATCAACCCCCCAACTATCACCCAACTTGCCACCGCTACAGGCCAAGTGGGAAGAGCGAGGCGAAGTGCCAGAATTGGTGCATCTTAGAGCCTTTTCTGGGGCGGCTGAAAGATGATGTTTTAAGCCTGGGGGGGGTCAATATCCATGGTCCCTTCCTAGGCTATTAATATAAGCCCGCAGCTGTCTGCATAGCCTTTGCTGGTTAATTATATGGGGAACCTATGTCATTTTTTTTTTTTTTTTTGGGGGGGTCCCCCATTTTAATAGCTAGTAAAGGCTAATTATACAGCTATGAGCGGATGATAATAGCCTGGGAAGCTCCATGGGTATTACCCCCTTCCCAGGCTATAAACATCTGGCCCTAGCTGTCGGCTTTCCCTCTGCTGGTTACAAAAATTGTGTGGGAGCCCACACCATTTTTTCCCCCCAAAATAATCTTTTATTAATTAAATACATGTCCAGTAATTTGCACACACACTGTACTAATTGTATTTATCACTGACATCTACTGGTATATACAGTTAGGTCCATATATATTTGGACAGAGGCAACATTTTTCTATTTTTGGTTATAGACCTTAACACAATGAATTTTAAACAAAACAATTCAGATGCAGTTGAAGTTCAGACTTTCAGCTTTCATTTGAGGGTATCCACATTAAAATTGGATGAAGGGTTTAGGATTTTCAGCGCCTTAACATGTGCCACCCTGTTTTTAAAGGGACCAAAAGTAATTGGACAATTGACTCCAAGGCTATTTCATGGGCAGGTGTGGGCAATCCCTTTGTTAAGTCATTCTCAATTAAGCAGATAAAAGGCCTGGAGATGATTTGAGGTGTGGTGCTTGCATTTGGAAGGTATTGCTGTGATGTAAGCATACGGTCAAAAGAGCTCTCCATGCAGGTGAAACAAGCCATCCTTAAGCTGTGAAAACAGAAAAAACCCATCCGAGAAATTGCTACAATATTAGGAGTGGCAAAATGTACAGTTTGGTACATCCTGAGAAGGAAAGAAAGCACTGGTGAACTCATCAATGCAAAAAGACCTGGGCGCCCACGGAAGACAACAGTGGTGGATGATCGCAGAATAATCTCCATGGTGAAGAGAAACCCCTTCACAACAGCCAACCAAGTGAACAACACTCTCCAGGAGGTCGGCGTATCAATATCCAAATCTACCATAAAGAGAAGACTGCATGAAAGTAACTACAGAGGGTTCACTGCACGGTGCAAGCCACTCATAAGCATCAAGAAGAAAAAGGCTAAAAACATCTAAAAAAGCCAGCACAGTTCTGGAAGAACATTCTTTGGACAGATGAAACCATGATCAACCTCTACCAGAATGATGGAAAGAGAAAAGTATGGCGAAGGCGTGGTACAGCTCATGATCCAAAGCATACCACATCGTCTGTAAAACACGGCGGAGGCAGTGTGATGGCTTGGGCATGCATGGCTGCCAGTGGCACTGGGTCACTAGTGTTTATTGATGATGTGACACAGGACAGAAGCAGCCAAATGAATTCTGAGGTATTCAGAGCCGCCATACTGTGTGCTCAGATCCAGCCAAATGCAGCCAAACTGGTTGGTCGTCGTTTCATACTACAGATGGACAATGACCCAAAACATGAAGCCAAAGCAACCCAGGAGTTTATTAAAGCAAAGAAGTGGAATATTATTGAATGGCCAAGTCAGTCACCTGATCTCAACCCAATTGAGCAGCATTTCACTTGTTAAAGACTAAACTTCAGACAGAAAGGCCCACAAACAAACAGCAACTGAAAACCACCGCAGTGAAGGCCTGGCAGAGCACCAAAAAGGAGGAAACACAGCGTCTGGTGATGTCCATGAGTTCAAGACTTCAGGCAGTCATTGCCAACAAAGGGTTTTCAACCAAGTACTAGAAATGAACATTTTATTTAAAATTATTGAATCTGTCCAATTACTTTTGGTCCCTTTAAAAACAGGGTGGCACACGTTAAGGAGATGAAACTCCTAAACCCTTCATCCGATTTTAATGTGCATACCCTCAAATGAAATCTGAAAGTCTGAACTTCAACTGCATCGGAATTGTTTTGGTTAAAATTCATTGTGGTAATGTCTATAACCAAAATAAGAAAAATGTTGTCTCTGTCCAAATATATATGGACCTAACTGTATCTACCTATTCCATTTGTATTTACTATATGTAATCCATCTCCAATATCCTGTTGGCTCCTACAGTGATCTTACAGAACATGGCAGATGATTTACTGGCTTTTCTTCTATGTAATATATATATTTTCTCTATGAATTGCCAGCTTTTCAAAGGACACCAGTGCGTAAAAATCGGACAGCACTCGCATGGTCCAAGTGCTGTGCGATTTGTTTCCTCGCACCCATAGGCTTGCACTGGCGAGTCTCGGTGACAATCACAGCATGCTGCGATTTTACACGCACGTCAAATACGCCTGAGAAAAAAAATAAATACGGTGATGTCAGCTGCCCCTTAGATTAACACTGGTCCGAGTGCTATACGATGTTTTCTCACATAGCACTCGTCCGTATTCTACCCTAGTGTGAACCTGGCCTTAAAGTGAATCTACAGTGAAAAAAAAAAAAAAAAAAAACACTCTAAAAAGGGCTAAAATGCACCGTTCATACTGGCACCATGATTTCAAAATTTCTTCTGCTTTCACGATCCATGACTATGCTACCAGAATATCAAGAGTTACGTAATGTAGTAAAAAGAAAACACAAAAACACCACAAGTTTCACATTACCGATAACGTGAAGCTGCTGCCTAGTCACAGGTAGATGCTTCCCCATGCCAGCTAGACCCTTCCCCCTTCATACTGTATGTATTGCTTGTGTGAATCAGTGCTGATGCGGCTGTAACCACATGACTTACTAGTCAGCAAATTTCTTCTGTAGAAAATTAAGGTTGCAGCTAGAGATGAGCGGACCCATCGAAGTTCGGGTTCTGGTATCCAAACAAACTTGGTTCGGGCACCAGACTTGTACCTGAACACTATTGAAATGAATGGGGACCTGAACTTCGATGGTACGGTACAAACCACGAACTTTGTAGTTCAGGGACCCTTATCTCTAGATGCAGAAATTGAAGTCTCCTCCTGACGTGGCCTAAAGTGAAACAAAAAGCAGTGTGTAGCCTTCAAGTGAATTATGGTAAGCTAGGAAAACAGAATTGAGCAATGCAAAGCATAAAAGTGAGTATACTACATCAATGAATTGAGAAAGGAAAAAAAAAAAAGTGTGCATGTATTTTGTTGATAAACGAGACCTTAAAGTGAAGCCGGCAGAAGGATTTTGCCAAGTAAACTACAGGCATGGTCATGCTTCTGCTGTTATACTTATTAAAATGATACCTGGGGTAAAGAGAATCAGTCTTGTGGTTCTTGTGTAATCAGTGTTAGAGGTTTTCAGTTAATAACATGCCCGTGCTCCGAGGCAGGACTCTAGGCAGCGTCTCATCTTCCTGCTCTAGGCCACAGAAACCAAGGAAAGACCTGCCCACAGGCTGCCCCGAAGCACAAACATGTTAGGGTATGGGCCCACGATCAGGAACTACTATGGGTTTGACACTGCATATTTATGCCGCGTCTAACCTGCAGCGGCCAGATGTGACAGCATAGTGGAAGGGATTTCTAGAAACGTGCGCATGTGTGCCTGCCTATCACCCACACAGACTGACACGTGGGATGTCAATTTCTCTTGCAGAGATTAGTCTCCGCAAAAGAAATTACATCAATAGAAATTTATTGAATGTGGGAAATCCGCATGGTTCAGTTAAAAAGGGGAATTATCTGCATTCAATAAAATGCAGCGATTTGGATACATCGAATATATGCTGCATCCAAAGCGCTTTTAGTTCCAGATCATGGGCACCCGGCCTTCCTCATCATAGGCAGACTGTTTGTGCTTCGGGGCGGCAGAAGCAGAGCAGAAAGATAAGACTCTGCCTACAGTCCCACCCCGGAGCACGAGTATGTCATTAACTGAAAACTGGTAAGGCTGCCATCACACTAGCAGTATTTGGTCAGTATTTTACATCAGTATTTGTAAGCCAAAACCAGGAGTGGAACAATTAGAAGAAAAGTATAATAGAGACATATGCACCACTTCTGCATTTATCACCCACTCCTGGTTTTGGCTTGCAAATACTGATGTAAAATACTGACCAAATACTGATAGTGTGACGGCAGCCTCACACTGATTACACAAGAACCACAAGACGGATTTCTTCACCCCAGGTATCATTTTAAATCAGTATAACAGCGGCAACATGACAATGCCTGTAGTTTATTTGGCAAAATCCTCCTGACAGGTTCCCTTTAACCCCTTCACCCCCGGAGCTTTTTCCGTTTTTCCATTTTCGTTTTTCGCTACCCTCCTTCCCAGAGCCATAACTTTTTAATTTTTCCGTCAATTTGGCCATGTGAGGGCTTATTTTTTGCGGGACGAGTTGTACTTTTGAACGACATCATTGGTTTTAGCATGTCGTGTACTAGAAAACGGGAAAAAAATTCCAAGTGCAGTGAAATTGCAAATAAAGTGCAATCCCACACTTGTTTTTTGCTTGCCTATTTTGCTAGGTTCACTAAATGCTAAAACTGACCTGCCATTATGATTCTCCAGGTCACTACGAGTTTATAGACACCTAACATGACTAGGTTATTTTTCACCTAAGTGGTGAAAAAAAATTCCAAACTTTGCAAAAAACAAAACAAAACAAAATTGCGCCATTTTCCGATACTCGTAGCGTCTCCATTTTTCGTGATCTGGGGTCAGTTGAGGGCTTATTTTTTGCGTGCCGAGCTGGCATTTTTAATGATAGCATTTTGGTGTAGATACGTTCTTTTGATCGCCCGTTATTGCATTTTAATGCAATGTCGTGGCGACCAAAAAAACGTAAATCTGGCGTTTTGAAATTTTTTCTCATTACGCCATTTAGCGATCAGGTTAATGCTTTTTTTTTATTGATAGATCGGGCGATTCTGAACGCGGCCATACCAAATATGTGTAGGTTGGGTTTTTTTTTTTATTGATTTATTTTGATTGGGGCGAAAGGGGGGTGATTTAAACTTTTATATTTTTTTTATTTTTTTCACATTTTTAAAAACTTTTTTTTTTTACTTTTGCCATGCTTCTATAGCCTCCATGGGAGGCTAGAAGCAGGCACAGCCCGATCGGCTCTGCTACATAACAGCGATCATCAGATCGCTGTTATGTAGGAGAATTGCGGGTGTGCTGTGAGCGCCGACCACAGGGGGGCGCTCACAGCCACCGGCGATCAGTAACCATAGAGGTCTCCAGGACCTCTATGGTTACAATATACAAGCATCGCTGACCTCCGATCATGTGACGGGGGTCGGCGATGCGCTCATATCCGGCCGCACGGCCGGATGCGGTAGTTAAATGCCGCTGTCTGCGCTTGACAGCGGCATTTAACTAGTTAATAGCGGCGGGTGATCGCGATTTCACCCGCCGCTATTGCGCGCACATGTCAGCTGTAAAAAACAGCTGACATGTCGCGACTTTGATGTGCGCTCACCGCCGGAGCGCACATCAAAGCGGGGGTCCCGACATGTGACGTACTATACCGTCACATGTCGGGAAGGGGTTAAGGGTGGTGGTTTATCCCAAATTTCCCCCACAAAGAAGTTGGATATATTTGCATGCCAATATCCGGATCATTAGTCCTTGCATTGATGAGAAAGCGTGTTCTCTGCAGTGACCAACGATATGTTCCCACGGTCAGTAACCGGCAGCGCTTTGGATGCAGCACATGTCCGCTCCGCCCAAAGTGCTGCCAGCTTCTGAACTCAGGAGATTCTGAATGTGTTCATTGAACCGTGAGGAATCACCGCATCCTTCACACTGGATGGGAAATTTATCTTGTGGAGACTGAGTGTCTCCGCAAGATAAATAGACATGCTGCGGTCTGGAAAGACGCGTCGCATGTCAGTCTCCGCAAGGAAGCCGGAGGCGTCTCTGGACGCATAGTGGACATGGGATTTCTTGAAATCCCATCCACTATGCTGTAACATCTGGCTGCTGCAGGTTGGACGCTGCAGATGTACACAGCGTCCAACCCGCAGCGTTTCCTGACCGTGGGAGCATTCCCTTAGTGGGCCAACTATGATCAATAGGAGACAGAGGGCGACATTATGCAGACACACAAAATCTAAAGGTCTGAAATTTATTTAACCCACTTTGAAACATTGAAAAGTTGCAAAGTTTTGAAGTTTGAAGCAGACCAAATTAGGTGGAGCCGGATCGGAACTTCACTCCCCCGTCAAATTCAGCAAGAGGGCTGATTCTAAACCCCAAAAACATTTTTTTCTTTTTTTTTGGGGGAGTGTCGCACGCCTCTTAATGAATTTGGTGCATCTTATTCCTGCACGCCTCTTAAATATAATTTGGGGACCTAAAAGTTTGCTCATTGTATAAGCTATGCAGGTTGACCTCTTGTTCCCTGTTATTGGAAAATTCTGGTTAGCAATAGGTAGATTGTTTTTTTCTGTAGGTTTACTGTAAGAAAATACAGAAAAATGTCTGATCTCAATCATTTCTCTCCATTCTTGTCAGTTAAGTAAATTACAGGAAAAAAAGCCAATACACCACAGAAAAGCCAGAAGTATTCGAATACTCGGTCACCTTCCATGGCCATACCAAATCACTATAGGTAGGCCCACCGGACCTCTAAATATAATGGCCAGCTTATGAAGGCAATATGGGGGCTTCGTGCAATAGCAGGAGACGTCTCAGGGAGAACTGTGCCAAGAACTAAAAATATGAATTGCATATGGACAGACAGATGTCCGGAATAAAAACATCCAGCGAGGAAACAGAATATTAAACATATAAACGAAGAGCAGCCTTGGCACTGAGAGAAAGGTACTCTCTCTTCTACTGAGCATGAATCACAGGAAAAACAAAATGGAAGACGATTTTGGCTTGGGTTCTAAATCTAGCAGTACCACCTTTTTATATACACCCCCCCATTTACCCATCTCTCTAAATAAGATGTCCCCCTATCCTACATCTCCACATCTTAATATATCTCTTTTTACACTATATAGACAATTATTAGTCACGAGTGGCAGAAAAATCAAGTGAGCACGTGTGCAACGGAGCTTCAGTGTAAATTCACATTAGAATAGGGAATAAGAGGCAGATCTGGACAATTCTGTTCGCAGTCTGGTCACCGCTGCTAGACTAGACGGGTCCAGCATTACAAAACATTTTATTTTTAATCTTGTGGCCATGGAATGGTGTTGACAATGTAGAGAATGGTGTGATCAAGGAAAGATATCCAGCCAAAGGGGGTCCCGTGGACATCATCAACTAGCTCTCGAAAGAAGTCAGAATATGAGGTCAGAATTGCTCTCCTGACCAGACGGTGCACAATCAGCCAAACAGCAGTGGAATACGACCCTGGTGCTCCAACTAATCTGTCTGAACAAACTCCACAAATGATCTACAACAGACAACCGTTTCAGAGTGCCACTGCTGTCTAAGGCCGGCTACACACACATTGCCGTAGACCAAATGATGCTTCAGTCGATCATTCAGTCAACAGCCATCTCTACCGACTCTTTCATACACAAATAGCTGCACTCGCTTGTTTGGCCGAGCGCTCCCGTGTTCTTCATGAGAAAGTCACAGGCTTACATCCGCTGGTGGCTTCTCTCTGTTAGAACAATATGATCAGCAACCCACCTATCTCCCAACCATCAGTCAGCTGGCGCCCCATACACATACAGTTTAGTCGATCACAGTAAGGCATAGCTAAGTATTGTGGCCAACCAAGATCGTCCCTTTAGGGCTGCTGTATGCTTCTACTCTATAGAAGCAGGACACATTCAACAGGACAATGCACCACTCGAGGTCCTAGTATCATGAACTGGCTTATGATCTAGTTTTCCAAACTTCCCTGTCATTCAATGTCCCAGATCTTAATGCTCTAGAGCAGGGGCCCCCAACCTGTAGCTGAGAGCCACATGTGGCTCGCGATCCCATGAATTGTGGCTCATGGCTGTCTCCCAGCTTGGTGCATTAGCTCCAGATTTAGTAAACAAGTACAAAGAGCACATCTCAAAATGGTGAACTTTGTGAGTAGCCCCGCACAGAAGAGCAGATTTGGGTACACTTCCACTGGTCTTTGGGCTTTAGAGATAATTTAAGTATGGTACGCTGGAGACGGGATGATACTGCCGGTCAGAGGAGGTGCTTGAAGATGGATGTGACTGTGTTGGGAATGTGTGATGGAAGAATGCTGAATGGGGGTTTGGTGGAAACCCCTGGACCTTAGTATACTGCTTCAGGGTGATTTGTGTAAAAAAGCTTTAGTTATCATTATACCCGTAATTGGGGCTTTGGTTGCCACTACTTTGAGGGGAGCAGTAGCTGAATGTGGCTCGTGACCCTCTTGCAGAGCTGAATGTGGCTCTCAAGGTCAGAAAGGTTGGGGGACCACTACTGTAGAGCATCTCTTGGACATACTAGAACGAGGTGCTCAGAGCCTCCATCTAATTTGCCTCATTAGGGATAAACTGCCCTGTGTTCATGGGCCAATATCCCTGCAGAATGATCTCTAAAACACCAAGGAGAATCTAGACTATGATTAAATGCTGCGGTTCTGAAGGCCCATGGTGTTCCTTGATGGGTGTCACCTCTTTGGTATGCATGGTAAGTGTTCTAAACACTTTTGAAAACAGTCGAGAGTGAAGGGTGTCTGAAACACTAAGGTTCTTATGTGCTGTGCAATTAGTCAGTGATCTATGATACAAAAACCATTCCACTGCTTCAGTATAAAATATACATGTTTTACACGTTTTGTAGTTGGATCCTAGGGTGGTGTCCACTGGTGCTAGAAAATGTGCAGGTCCTTTAGGCACCCACTTATGACGGCCTCAGGGTTAAAACCAGGTCACTAGTTTTAGCCACCATGATAATTAATTTATGATCCTCGGAAACTGTACATCGTCCTGATCGGTAAGATTATACACGGTCACCTTGGCATACGATGTGTACAGAACAAACAGGAGCGTCAGACAGTGCCAGGAAAGAGATGTTTGCCAACAAACACTTGCAGCAGGTGGCAGGTAGTAAAAATAGCAGGACACATAACTTAACTGTCTAAATGCAAAATAGCATGTAAAACATGAAACCTGCACTACAAGTTAACATGACGTCAAGATATAGTCAGGTCAATTGTTCTTCTCAAAAGAAAGCGCTAGCATACCTATCAAGGGTGTGAGAGAGAAGATTATTGAAGGTCTGGAAGTGACAAGAATCCAGACAATGAGATGTGGTCCTGATATGGGACATCACAATCAGGCCTGGATCATCAGGAGAGAAGCATTGGTTATGCCGAGTCCTAGCTTTGACGAAACCATGGACAAGATCATCGCAGGGAACCTCAAGCCCATGGGCTAGTCACAGCCTGCAACAAGCCTTTCTCCATCCCTCGGACAAATTCCTGAGGAACGCAGTGCTCGAACTTGCAGCTGCGTTTTGACAGCTGCTGGCTCTTTAATTTCTTATTACTTTGCCAGCACGCAGATGCAACATCCACTAATGAACACTGTGGCACGTGCAATGAAAGATTACGCAGTCACGCTAGCTAGTGCCAGGACATATATTATTGGTGGAGTAAGCACGCGATGCACTCCAACGTCCCACAGTACTAGACAGCACGTCAGCGTCTTGTGTGATGTCTATAAAGCAGCCTGGTGTCTATGTGATGTGTATACAGCAGTCTGTGTCCTATGTGATGTATACTGAAAATCTCTCACATCTTGAGTTATATAAATGTAACAATTGATTTCTCCATGTGAAGAGACCTGCAGTATAATATACACTTGTGTTTGCTACGTCTTATTGCAAAGAGTAGAATGTGTTTCAGACCAACACAAATCTGGAAAAGCAATTGCAAGTAGCAACACCATCACTAACACCTAATAACACAACTGCACCAAAGAAGTAATTTCAGCCATCACATTAGGTGGGGGAGAAAATTAAGGGTATGTGTCCACGTTCAGGTTTGCTTCAGGCTTTGGTCAGGATTTTATGCAGGTAAAATCCTGACCAAAAATGCACCTGAGGTCACCTGCGGTGTTCCTGCGTGTTTTGCTCATTGTAGCAACATGCTGCGTTCTGAAAAAACAACGCATGTGCGTTTTTGCGGGAAAAACGCATGCATTTTTTAATGCACAGTGGAGACGGGATTTCATTAAATCCCCTCCACTATGCTGTAACATCTGGACGCTGCGTTTTTGACGCTGCTGCTCAACGCTGCGTCAAAAACGCAGCGTTTCCTGAACGTGGACACATACCCTAAACGTCTAACTAAATGTAGCCGGGTAAATTTTCAAGCTTATATAATTTTGCACGGCCCCCAAATGAAGGTATAAATATACAAATGGCCCTTGGCAAAAAAGGGGGGGGGGGGGGGGGGGATTCAAAATCCAAAGTAAATAAATAAAAGAGAAACATAAAATCAGATAAATTTTTGGTGTGACCCCACTTTGACTTCAAAAGATCATTAATAGCTTTGGTACACTTGTAAAAGGTCAGGGATTTTGTAGGATTATAGTCAGGTGCCTGAACAATCGATTGTACAGCAGAGGTGATAATGATGATCATTTTCATATGTAGGCTGAAAACCAACTAAAAAAAACAAAAACAAAAAAAAGTGCAAGAGGCTTAAAACTGGGTTAGGAACAGCCAAACTCTGCAACAAAAGGCCAGCACTGAGAAATTGAGGTTTGAAAACGTTCGCAAAATTGGCCTGAAAGCGTATTTGGGTCATATCCAAGTACGTGGACACTCCTCCGATGTACTCCAAGGCTAATTTGCAAGTCTTACAAAGGACAGAATGCATTAGGGGTGTGTCAATGCACTTCTACATGCCACCAACACACTTCCAGGCCAATTTACTTATGTCGTACAAGCTCGATCTCTCAGATTGCTTTTGAGCGACATTGTTGGGAGTACAGATCCAACCACACCGCTAGTTTCAGTAATACAATTGTTTTTAGATTCCTTGAGGAGAAAAAAAAAGAAAAAAAAGAAGGATATTTTCCAACTAGGTGTTCCCCTGACAAGGTTTGTGTTTTATTTTTTGGAGGTCAGCGATAATGCAGTACATTTTGTTTACAGTGCGTTCTTCAGGGACGTACGGAAGAGAAAGATGCAGAGTAAATTCACACTAACACCAACTAAAAATAAAGAAATTACCATTGCACCAATTTGTCAGCGTAAGTAATGGTATATGTGATGATTCACGCAAAGTGTTAGAAGCGTCAGCTAAGGACACACACGCCCCGTTTAAAACAAGCAGATGGGCCTAAAGTAAGCCCAAAACCGTGCAAGAACATGGAACAATAGGAGAACACCTCCGCGGCCTTGAATGGGGTCTCATTTTTAGTACCACCATTATATCCGTTCCCCCCATGTGATGTATTCTACAACTCTACATGTAGGGTCATCTGGATTCAGCAGACATAAGACCACCCGCAGCCCCTTTTCATATGAAATACAAGTTCTAGAAACAAGAAGATCTTTAGTAAAGAATGCATCCTAGCTGAACAGCTTATATTTTTGGGTATAATATATATTTCGTTATGAGCGAGGACATTCTTCCTTCTTGTAGAATTCCACAAAGAAAGAAAACTAAGCCTAGGGGGTTGCAGCATATATATATCAATATATCACCTACCCAAACACATACATGTATGATCACTGGTGGGGGGTCCGCTGATAAGAGCAGGAGTGGGGTCTCCCTATGCTAATGGTGCATTAGTGAGCACGTGTGACCACCATTTCTATAGTCAGTAAATTGAGTGGCGTGCATGTGTGACCACTGCACCATTACTTCTCTGGTGGATGTACATGCTCACCAAGAGACTTCTGGACCCCAGTTCCTGTGTTTGATTATTGGGAGATACAAAAGGTTGGAGAGCCCCCCAACACACATTTATCATGTAAAGAATGGGGGCTCCAAAGTCTGATGTTAAAGAAGCATTAGTGAGCATGGAAGCCCACCACTCCTGTAAGACAGGTAATGGTGCAGTGGTCGCACATGCTCAAATAATGTACAATAGGGGTGGGGGATGCACGTGTGCACTACTGCTGCTTTCACATTGGACTTGAGACCCCCATCCGCATATGTTCAGTGAAAGACTCACCAGCTAGACCACTGCCACCCCAAAAAAAAAAAAAAAATCATCATGGCATGCCACATTATGGAGTTCCAGGGCCTCAAAGTAGAGGACGGCATTACAATACTGACGGCGGACATTAGGATGGTTAAACATAAAAACAATACACAACAGAACAGAAAATACACAAACATATGACCAGAAACCCCCCCACTGCAATAGACACAATAAGCTCGCCTTGTTTTATTGCTGACAGACTACAGGGTAAAAATAAATGACACCTGCATCGTCTTCTCCATTTAACACGGAGATTTCAAAAAACAACGTGCTGAAAACTAACTTCACAGTAAAACAGGTTCCAGATAGAAAATTCACAAGAGACCATGTCTAAAAGGTGACTGAAAAATGCAAAAAGTTCTCCATAAAGCAAGAGAGTAAAAAAAAAAAATAATACATATACCGTATATACAGAATGAATGAATGAATGAATGAATGTATATGCACACATATACACATACACAGTACAGACCAAAAGTTTAGACACACCTCATTTAAAGATTTTTCTGTATTTTCATGACTATGAAAATTGTACATTCACACTGAAGGCAGCAAAACTATGAATTAACACATGTGGAATTATATACTTAACAAAAAAGTGTGAAACAACTGAAAATGTGTCTTATATTCTAGGTTCTTCAAAGTAGCCACCTTTTGCTTTGATGACTGCTTTGCACACTCTTGGCATTCTCTTGATGAACTTCAAGAGGTAGTCACCGGGAATGGTTTACACTTCACAGGTGTGTCCTGTCAGGTTTAATAAGTGGGATTTCTTGCCTTATAAATGGGGTTGGGACCATCAGTTGTGTTGAGCAGAAGTCTGGTGGATACACAGCTGATAGTCCTACTGAATAGACTGTTAGAATTTGTATTATGGCAAGAAAAAAGCAGCTAAGTAAAAAAAAAAACGAGTGGCCATCATTACTTTAAGAAATGAAGGTCAGTCAGTCTGAAAAATTGGAAAAACTTTGAAAGTGTCCAAGTGCAGTGGCAAAAACCATCAAGCGCTACAAAGAAATTGGCTCACATGAGGACCACCCCAGGAAAGGAAGACCAAGAGTCACCTCTGCTTCTGAGGATAAGTTTATCCGAGTCACCAGCCTCAGAAATCGCAGGTTAACAGCAGCTCAGATTAGAGACCAGGTCAAAGCCACACAGAGTTCTAGCAGCAGACACATCTCTACAACAACTGTTAAGAGGAGACTTTGTGCAGCAGGCCTTCATGGTAAAATAACTGCTAGGAAACCACTTCTAAGGACAGGCAACAAGCAGAAGAGACTTATTTGGTCTGAAGAACACAAGGAATGGACATTACAACATGGAAATCTGTGCTTGGGTCTGAGGAGTCCAAATTTGAGATCTTTGGTTCCAACCACCGTGTCTTTGTGCGACGCAGAAAAGGTGAACAGATGGACTCTACATGCCTGGTTCCCACCGTGAAGCATGGAGGAGGAGGTGTGATGGTGTGGGGGTGCTTTGCTGGTGACACTGTTGGGATTTATTCAAAAATGAAGGCATACTGAACCAGCATGGCTACCACAGCATCTTGCAGCGGCATGCTATTCCATCCGGTTTGCGTTTAGTTGGACCATCATTTATTTTTCAACAGGATTATGACCCCAAACACACATCCAGGCTGTGTAAGGGGCTATTTGACCAAGGAGGAGAGTGATAGGGTGCTACGCCAGATGACCTGGCCTCCACAGTCACCAGACCTGAACCCAATTGAGATGGTTTGGGGTGAGCTGGACCGCAGAGTGAAGGCAAAAGGGGCCAACAAGTGCTAAGCATCTCTGGGAACTCCTTCAAGATTGTCGGAAGACCATTCCTGGTGACTACCTCTTGAAGCTCATCAAGAGAATGCCAAGAGTGTGCAAAGCAGTCATCAAAGCAAAAAGGTGGCTACTTTGAAGAACCTAGAATATAAGAAATAATTTCAGTTGTTTCACACTTTTTTGTTAAGTATATAATTCCACATGTGTTAATTCATAGTTTTGATGCCTTCAGTGTGAATGTACAATTTTCATAGTCATGAAAATACAGAAAAATCTTTAAATGAGAAGGTGTGCCCATACATATATATATATATATATATATATATATATATATATATATATATATATATATATATATATATATATATATATATATATATATATATATATATATATATATATATATATATATATATATATATATATATATATTACACACAAACATAAAAAATAAATAGATCGAAACCCCACGATCCTCCACCCATGCCTCTCCAGAAACAGTGCCGCTCTTCCCTACAGGCCGTGGCTAGTGTTGCAGCCCAGGTCCATTACCAAATACAGGACATGGACGAGCAAGATCTTGTTCTAGTCGCAGACTTGAGATGCTTAATCAAAAAACATTAAAAAAACAAAACCATACCAGACCATTAAACACATCAGTAATGTGTCCATCACACATCAAATACAGTTATCCCATGAGATCCTCTCGGCCTCAGTAAGGAAGGAGTGGTGTTCTTTCTTCTGTTGACCTCTGGAGATCAATGCAACAACATTAGATTTCACAGCATGGCCCTTTTGGCTACCAGAAGAACAAGGTCTAGACAGTGTAAAATTGCCTTATTGGATTCTCAAAACCCTCTTGGGGCAGGCAGGCACTGACCAAATCATTGGGATATCAAGGCCTTTCCAACCAACAACATCCAAGCCAAAAGGCGGACATGTGACTGTGCTATGGCAAATTCCTGTAGAGGTCACAGTGCCACCAGAACAAAGCCCACCTAGTGCTGGCCCTGTATCTGCTCCCGGACACAGACACCGAGTCACCTCTACACTTCCCACACTTCTGCCTTCTGTAACATCTTCCTGCTGATCACCACAAGAAAGTGATTTCAGAGATGAAGTGACCAACCATAAATGAAGTGTTGAGTTAGAAACGTTGTCCTGGAGATGGTGAAAACCTTCCGTGCTGGGCAACGTCAAGAACCAGGGGTCACACTGAACATCGGAAGACACGAGCTGCCGTCACAGAAACATCGGAGATCATTATAAAAATAAAACAAGTTATTGCTGCTAAAATCTGCCCGGTAAAGTGACTAGTGGTCCATATTTTAACCCCTAAGTGACCACCAAAACATCTTTTTACTGACCTGAGATATTAGAGAATAGCCTCCCCATATAGGAGACAATCCAGCAGCTGTCGGCTGTGCACTATAGCTGACAACTTGCTGCATCAGCCACGATCAGTGTTGGCACCGTCCATATGTTTAACCACTTAGATGCTGTCAATAGTGACTACAGCATCTAAAATGGTTAACAGAGTGTGGGTGTTCCCTCTTTATCCCCATTGGCACCCTGAGATCATGATTGTGTGGTCCTGATGTTTGCCATGACAATTCACAGCCAAATAGTGGCCGTAGAGTCTCCGGCCTATATAGTGGCCTGTTCAGAAGTTAGCGATGACATTTAGGTGGTAAAAATACACTTTTTCATTTCTAT
Source organism: Ranitomeya variabilis (assembly GCF_051348905.1). Taxonomy (NCBI): domain Eukaryota; kingdom Metazoa; phylum Chordata; class Amphibia; order Anura; family Dendrobatidae; genus Ranitomeya; species Ranitomeya variabilis. The sequence goes on from NC_135237.1 coordinate 519,597,916, forward strand.
CATGCCACTTTGCATTAATTCCTGAAGATCACCTGAAAGGTTAATAAACTACCTGACTTCAGTTTTCAGTATGTGAGAGGGTGCTGGTTTTAAAATGGTATCACATTTGGGGGTTTCCAATATATAGGACCCCCAGAGTCACTTCAAAACTAAACAGGTCCCTTAAAAAAAAAAAAAAACAAAAAAAAAACCCACCAACATTACTGCTACATTTTTAAATCTTCTAAAAAATTAACAAAATAAGATAACATTTTACAAATGGTGCTGATGTAAAGCAGACATGAGGGAAATGTTATTTATTAATGTTTTTTGTGTGATATGACTATCTAGATTAAAAGGATAATCAAAGTTTGAAAATTGATATTTTTTTTAATATCTGATATTTTTATAAATTAAAAGCAAAAAATTATCATAAAGTCTAAAATGTCACAAAAAAAAATAATAAATCTCAAAATCAGTGGGATACGTTGAAGCATTTCAGAGTTATTGATATGTAAAAAAACAGTCAGATTTTTTAAAAAATAGCTTGGTCACAAAGGGGTTAATCCTGCAGATTGCTCTGCGATGCACAGCGGGAGTGTGGTAAATCAGCAGCATTTCTGCAACAAATTTCACAGCTTTAAGGCTATGTGCACACGTTGTGGATTTACTGCGGAACCGCAGCGTTTTTTTGTGTGCAGAAACGCTGCAGAATCGCAAGTGACTTACAGTACAATGTACATCAATGGGAAAATAAAAATGCTGTGCTAATGGTGCGGAAAATTCTGTACGGAATCCGAGGCGGATTAAAAAAAGGACCATGTCAATTCTTTGTGAGTTTCTGCACCCATTCCATTATAGGAAAACGCAGGGGTAAACGCATGAAATCCGCACAGAATCCGCAGCAAAGAAGCACAAAATCCGCCTAAAAACGTGCAGATTTTGACATCCGTTTTCTGCCAAGAGATGCAGAATCAGCACAGAAAGTTCCACAGGAAAATCCGCAACGTGTGCACATAGCCTTAATGCCACAAGATTCTCATCTGTTGAATTACTCAGGTAATAAGTACTATGGACACATAGCGCCTCCTCCCATACATAGAAAAAGTCAGTGAGGGGGTGGGCTGGTCAGAACGGATCGTTTCATCTACCATACATGGGGGCTCCCAAATCACCCCTGACGGATGATGTCGGGGGGGACGCAGATGTGTGCTTTGAAGCCCTTTTGGCAAATGGCGCTAGATGGCTCCAGCCTACAGTTATCCAAGGTCTTCCAGCATCTCGCCACAGTCTTCATCCTAACCCTAACCCATCTCTTCAACCTATCACTAACAACTGGTGTTTTCCCCTCAAGCTTTAAACATGCCTCCATCACACCTATCCTCAAAAAGCCCTCTCTTGACCCATCCTCTGTATCTAGCTATCGCCCTATATCACTTCTCCCCATGCCTCAAAACTACTGGAACAACACGTCCATCTTGAACTGTCCTCCCATCTCTCTTCCTGCTCCCTCTTCGACCACTTACAATCTGGCTTCCGGTCACACCACTCCACTGAAACTGCCCTAACTAAGGACACCGATGACCTATTAACCGCCAAGAGCGAGCAACACTACTCTGTCCTCTGCCTTTGACACAGAGGACCATAACCTATTACTACAGACCCGCTCATCCCTTGACATCACAGACTTGGATCTCATCATACCTAACAGACCGGACATTTAGCGTCTCCCACTCACACACCACCTCCTCACCTCGCCCCCTATCTGTCGGAGTCCCACAAGGTTCAGTCCTAGGGCCCCTGCTCTTCTCCATTTACACCTTTGGCCTGGGACAGCTCATAGAATCTCACGACTTTCAGTATCACCTCTATGCTGATGACACACAGATCTACATCTCTGGACCAGATATCATCCTACTAACCAGAATCCCTCAATGTCTATCCGCTATTTCATCCTTCTTCTCAGCTAGATTTTTAAAACTTAACATGGACAAAACAGAATTCATTGTCTTTCCCCCATCTCACACGACCCCCCCCCCCCCCCCAACGAACCTATCCATTACAGTAAACGGCTGCCCACTCTCCCCAGTCCCACAAGCTCGCTGCCTCGGGTCAAACCACATATCCAAGCCCTTTACACTTCCTGCCGCTTTCAACTTAAAAAATATTTCATGGATCCGTACATTCCTAAACCAAGAATCTGCAAAAACCCTAGTCCATGCCCTCAACATCTCCCGCCTTGACTACTGCAACCTCCTGCTCTGTGGTCTCCCCTAGAACACTCTCGCACCCCTCCAATCTATTCTAAACTCAGCTGCCTGACTAATGCACCTGTCCCCCCGCTATTCCCAGGCCTCTCCCCTCTGTCAATCCCTTCACTAGCTCCCTATTGTCCAGAGACTCCAGTACAAAACCCTAACCATGACATACGAAGCCATCCACAACCTGTCTCCTCCATACATTTGTGACCTTGTCTCCCGGTACTTTCCTGCACGCAACCTCCGATCCTGTTAAGGTGTTATCTGAGCATGCTCGAGTGCTAATAGAACATCTTTGGCATGCTCGAACACCATGTTAGAGACCCGCGGCTGCATGTCTCACGTCCACCACACATGCTGGGATTGCCTGTATGGTAGACAATTCCTACATGTATTGCGCCTGTCGAACAGCTGCGAGACATGCAGCCCCAGGGACTAACATAATATTAGACCATGCTGAAGATGCTCCATATACACCCGAGCATGCTCAGATAACACCTTATCCCAGCACGCTCACTCATCACCAATATTTACATATTGGGTCCTCCCGATTTCTGATCCGGCCAGTTAAAATTTCAAGGGATGACCATGTTGTTCTCCACAAAGGTAAGAGACTGCTAGGAGTCTAACAGCAGTTTTCACAGAGAATGGTGGTGGGGTGAAATTCAGAGAGAGCGCGTAATCGAATTCCCGACAGCTAAGACTACTTTCACACTAGTCCGTCGGTACGGGCCGTCGCAAACCGTCGGCCCGACGGACAGTGTGTTATTAATCACAACATGGGCAGCGGATGCAGTCTTACGACGCATCCGCTGCCCAGTGTGCTGAGCGGGGAGGAGGGGGTGGAGTTCCGGCTGCGCAAGCGCGGTCGGAAATGGGGGACACGACGCACAAAAAAACATTACATGTAACTTTTTTTGTGCCGACGGTCCGCCAAAACACGACGCAACCGATGCACAACGGTTGCGACGTGTGGCACTCCGTTGCAATGCGTCGCTATGTATAAGTCTATGGAGAAAAAACGCATCCTGCGGGCAACTTTGCAGGATGCGTTTTTTCTACATAACGATGCATTGCGACGTGCGTCGAATGACGCTAGTGTGAAAGTAGCCTAATCTGTATGGGGGGAGGGGGGGGTGCCTTTAGATTGTCTTCCATTACCCTTTTTCAATGAGAGGAATTACGGCTTCCAGGCCGAGCAAACTTCCCGCAAGTCATATTTTGTGGCGGCGTGGCAGTTTCCTCAGATAGGCAAGGGAGCATAGTCCCAAAAAAATAACTAGTGCATCGAGAGGCTTCATAAATTTCCCCCTCGAACACCAAAACTGGCAAATAAACAATGCTAACATACCGGCTCATACGAAGACACCGAGGACTCATCCTGCACGCAAGAAATCACTTGACATTTGGATGTAAGACGTTCAATCATTGTCCTGGGATCGTGGAGAGAGTAACAATACAAATGCCAGCTACCTGAGCGGCAGCTCTCGGGGGTCAGAGAGCACAACTAGAACAAGGGAACGGCTCGGGTATCTGGGAGCAGATCTTGGATGAAGTCAGCTTAATGAGAGTGTCAATACACCGGCCTCTGCTGGTCTCACAGTCAGCGAGTAGATCGCATCTCAGCTTTCACATCCTATTGCCAGAGGCAGTTTGGGTAGAAATTACGCAACAAGCATTTCCAAAAGAAGTCAAAAAGTAAGAAATTAAAGATATACACTAGTGTTCAAAAGTTTATGGTCACTTAGAAGTTTCCTCATTTTTGAAAGAAAAGCATTTTTTTCCAATGAAGCTAACATTAAAGGATTCAGAAATATACTCTATACATTGTTAATGTGGTAAATGACTATTCTAGCTGCAAACGTCTGATTTGTAATGCAATACCTTCATAGGTGTATAGAGGCTTATTTCCAACAACCATCACTCCAGTGTTCTTATGGTACTTTGTGTTTGCTGTGTAAGAAGGCTAACGGATGGTTAGAATACCCTTGTGCAAGTACCGTATGCTAGCACAGCTGAAAACAGTTTGGCTGATTAGAGAACCTATAATCCTGACCTTCCTTTGAGCTAGTTGAGAATCTGGAACATTACATTTGCTGGTTCCATTAAACTTTCAAAATGGCCAGAAAAAAACCCCAAAACTTTCATGTGAAACTCGATAGTCTATTCTTGTTCTTAGAAATGAAAGCTATTCCATGCAAGAAATTGCCAAGAAGCTGAAGATTTCTTACAACGGCGTGTACTACTCCCTTTAGAGGAGAGCACCAGAGTAACCAGAGTAGAAAGAGAAGTGGGAGGCCCGGCTGCACAACTGAGCAATGACACGTACATTAGAGACTGTAGTTTGAGAAATCGATGCCTCACAGGTCCTCAACTGGCAGCTTCATTAACCCCTTCACCCCCAAGGGTGGTTTGCACGTTAATGACCGGGTCAATTTTTACAATTCTGACCACTGTCCCTTTATGAGGTTATAACTCTGGAACGCTTCAATGGATCTTGGCGATTCTGACATTGTTTTCTCGTGACATATTGTACTTCATGATAGTGGTAAAATTTCTTTGATATTACCTGCGTTTATTTGCAAAAAAATATGGAAATTTGGCGAAAATTTTGAAATTTTCCAACTTTTAATTTTTATGCCCTTAAATCACAGAGATATGTCACACAAAATACTTAATAAGTAACATTTCCCACATGTCTACTTTACATCAGCACAATTTTGGAACCAAAATTTTTTTTTGTGACGGAGTTATAAGGGTTAAAAGTTGACCAGCAATTTCTCATTTTTACAACACCATTTTTTTTTTTAGGGACCACATCTCATTTGAAGTCATTTTGAGGGGTCTATATGATAGAAAATACTCAAGTGTGACACCATTCTAAAAACTGCACCCCTCAAGGTGCTCAAAACCACATTCAAGAAGTTTATTAACCCTTCAGGTGTTTCACAGAAATTTTTGGAATGTTTAAATAAAAATGAACATTTAACTTTTTTTCACAAAAAATTTACTTCAGCTCCAATTTGTTTTATTTTACCAAGGGTAACAGGAGAAAATGGACCCCAAAAGTTGTTGTACAATTTGTCCTGAGTACGCCGATACCCCATATGTGGGGATAAACCACTGTTTGGGCGCATGGGAGACCTCGGAAGGGAAGGGAAGGAGCGCCGTTTGACTTTTCAATGCAAAATTGACAGGAATTGAGATGGGACGTCATGTTGCGTTTGTAGAGCCCCTGATGTGCGTAAACATTGAAACCCCCCACAAGTGACACCATTTTGGAAAGTAGACCCCCTAAGGAACTTATCTAAATGTGTTTTGAGCGCTTTGACCCACCAAGGGCTTCACAGAAGTTAATAATGCAGAGCCGTAAAAATAAAACAAAATTTTTTTCCCACAAAAATTATTTTCAGCCCCCAGTTTTGTATTTTCCCGAGGGTAACAGGAGAAATTGGACCCCAAATTTGGTGTCCAATTTGTCCTGAGTGCGCTGATACCCCATATGTGGGGGGGAACCACCGTTTGGACGCATGGAAGGGCTCGGAAGTGAAGGAGCGCCATTTGGAATGCAGACTTAGATGGAATGGTCTGCAGGCGTCACATTGCGTTTGCAGAGCCCCTAATGTACCTAAACAGTAGAAGCCCCGCACAAGTGACCCCATTTTGGAAACTAGACCCCCCAAGGAACTTATCTAGATGTGTTGTAAGAACTTTGAACCCCCAAGTGTTACTACAGTTTATAACGCAGAGCCGTGAAAATAAAAAATCCTTTTTTTTCCCACAAAAATTATTTTTTAGCCCCCAGTTTTGTATTTTCCCAGGGGTAACAGGAGAAATTGGACCCCAAAGATTGTTGTCCTATTTGTCCTGAGTACGCTGATACCCCATATGTTGGGGTAAACCCCTGTTTGGGCACACGGGAGAGCTCGGAAGGGAAGGAGCACTGTTTTACTTTTTCAACGCAGAATTGGCTGGAATTGAGATCGGACGCCATGTCGCGTTTGGAGAGCCCCTGATGTGCCGAAACAGTGGAAACCCCCCAATTATAACTGAAACCCTAATCCAAACACACCCCTAACCCTAATCCCAACAGTAACCCTAACCACACCTCTAACCCTGACACACCCCTAACCCTAATCCCAACCCTATTCCCAACCGTAAATGTAATCTAAACCCTAACCGTAACTTTAGCCCCAACCCTAACCCTAACTTTAGCCCCAACCCTAACTGTAGCCTTAACCCTAGCCCCAACCCTAACCCTAATGGGAAAATGGAAATAAATACATTTTTTTTATTTTTCCCTAACTAAGGGGGTGATGAAGGGGGGTTTGATTTACTTTCATAGCGAGTTTTTTAGCGGATTTTTATGATTGGCAGCCGTCACACACTGAAAGACGCTTTTTATTGCAAAAAATATTTTTTGCGTTACCACATTTTGAGAGCTATAAATTTTCCATATTTTGGTCCACAGAGTCAAGTGAGGTCTTGTTTTTTGTGGGACGAGTTGACGTTTTTATTGGTAACTTTTTGGGCACGTCACATTTTTTGATCGCTTTTTATTCCGATTTTTGTGAGGCAGAATGACCAAAAACCAGCTATTCATGAATTTCTTTTGGGAGAGGCGTTTATACCGTTCCGCGTTTGGTAAAATTGATAAAGCAGTTTTATTCGTCGGGTCAGTACGATTACAGCGATACCTCATTTATATTATTTTTTTATGTTTTGGCGCTTTTATACGATAAAAACTATTTTATGGAAAAAATAATTATTTTTGCATCGCTTTATTCTCAGGACTATAACTTTTTAAATTTTTTGCTGATCATGCTGTATGGTGGCTCGTTATTTGCGGGACAAGATGACGCTTTCAGCGGTACCATGGTTATTTATATCTGTCTTTTTGATCGCGTGTTATTCCACTTTTTGTTCGGCGGTATGATAATAAAGCGTTGTTTTTTGCCTCGTTTTTTTTTTTTCTTACGGTGCTTACTGAAGGGGTTAACTAGTGGGCCAGTTTTATAGGTCGGGTCGTTACGGACGCGGCGATACTAAATGTGTGTACTTTTATTGTTTTTTTTTTTATTATTTAGATAAAGAAATGTATTTATGGGAATTTTTTTTTTTTTTTTTTTTTTACACATTAGGAAAAATTTTTTTTAACTTTTTTACTTTGCCCCAGGGGGGGACAATACAGATCGGTGATCTGCCAGTTTGCATAGCACTGACAGATCACCGATCTGCGAGAAGTGCAGGCTGCTTCACAGTGCCTGCTCTGAGCAGGCTTCTGTGAAGCCACCTCCCTCCCTGCAGGACCCGGATCCGCGGCCATCTTGGATCCGGGTCTGGAGCAGGCAGGGAGGGAGGTAAGACCCTCGCAGCAACGCGATCACATCGCGTTGCTGCGGGGGGCTCAGGGAAGCCCGCAGGGAGCCCCCTCCCTGCGCGATGCTTCCCTGCACCGCCAGCACATCGCGATCATGTTTGATCGCGGTGTGCCGGGGGTTAATGTGCCGGGAGCGGTCCGTGCGATAGGCAGCTGACACCCGGCCGCGATCGGCCGCGCTCCCCCCGTGAGCGCCGCCGATCGCGCTGGACGTACTATCCCGTCGGCGGTCATACGGGCCCACCCCACCTCGACGGGATAGTACGTCGGATGTCAGGAAGGGGTTAAATAGTACACGCAAAACGCCAGTGTCAACGTCTACAGTGAAGAGGCGACTCCGGGATGCTGGCCTTCAGGGCAGAGTGGCAAAGAAAAAGCCATATCTGAGACTGGCTAATAAAAGGAAAAGATTAATATGGGCAAAACAACACAGACATTGGACAGAGGAAGATTGGAAAAAAGTGTTATGGACAGACAAATCCAAGTTTGAGGTGTTTGGATCACACAGAAGAACATTTGTGAGACACAGAACAACTGAAAAGATGCTGGAAGAGTGCCTGACGCCATCTGTCAAGCATGGTGGAGGTAATGTGATGGTCTGGGGTTGTTTTGTTGCTGGTAAAGTGGGAGATTTGTACAAGATAAAGGGATTTTGAATAAGGAAGGCTATCACTCCATTTTGCAATGCCATACCCTGTGGACAGCGCTTGATTGGAGCCATATTCATCCTACAACAGGACAATGACCCAAAGCACACCTCCAAATTATGCAAGAACTATTTAGGGAAGAAGCAGGCAGCTGGTATTCTATCTGTAATGGAGTGGCCAGCGCAGTCACCAGATTTCAACCCCATTGAGCTGTTGTGGGAGCAGCTTGACCGTATGGTGCGCAAAAAGTGCCCATCAAGCCAAACCAACCTGTGGGAAGGGCTTCTGGAAGCATGGGGGGAAATTTCTCCAGATTACCTCAACAAATTAACTGCTAGAATGCCAAAGGTCTGCAATAGTGATGAGCGAATATACTCGTTACTCGAAATTTCTCGAGCACGCTCGGGGGTCCTCAGAGTATTTTTTAGTGCTCGGAGTTTTAGTTTTTCTTGCCGCAGCTGAATGATTTACATCTGTTAGCCAGCATAAGTACATGTGGGGATTCCCTAGCAGCCAGGCAACCCCCACATGTACTTATGCTGGCTAACAGATGTAAATCATTCAGCTGCGGCAAGAAAAACAAACTGAGCACTAAAAAAAAAATACTCGGAGGACCCCCATGCATGCTCGAGGAAAAGGGAACATTCTGTGACGAAAGCAAAGTTTGAAGGAGAAAATTATTTTCAAATAAAAATCTTTTTCCAGTTCACCACCTGACAGTACCATTGGAGGACATCCTTCTTACCCTCAGTGGGACAGGAACAACAAGCAGTTAAAAGGACCCTCCCCACTCCACCCACCAGTGTTTTTCCTGTCCCACTGTGGATAGGAATGGCAAGCTTTTCCTCCGACGGTGCTATGCAGATGGTGGGGATCGGGGGGCCCAGCCTTTCCCTTCCCCACCGCAAGTTATCTGCTGCTGATACGTGCCATGGGGGGTCCCTCAGCCTCCACAGTGTAGCGCTGCTCCTGGGGTCGGGTCCGCTTCCTCCGTACAGGGGGCTCTCGGTCCGGGCGTCTGACTGCTGGGGGGTGAGTGCGGCGGTCGCTTCCAGCTCAGCAACCGATTCCCAGCATGCGGCTGCTTTCTTCTCCGGAGACCGCTTCCATCAGTGGCCACTTCCAGGTCCAGCGGCCGTGTCACTTCCGGTCACGGCAAGCACCGGAGCGCGGGACGCCAGCAGCAGCGCCGGCCTCAGGAGAGGCCTTGGAGCACGGTCAGCCGCAGGGATGCGGTAAGGAGGGCAGGATCAACCAGGTAAAACCTATATAAACATTATAGGGGGGTCTATATGCCGCCGGCCATCCTGACAAGGAGCACTCGGCTGAGCTAGCTCCGCTATGGAAGAGACAGCCAGACCTGATGGGACAGATCAACTACAGGGGCACATGAGTGGGCTAAATCGAAGCCATACCACAATGCTTCTCACCCTCCCCCTACTTCCCTATCTACACTGGTATCTCTATGTGTTCTAGGCAGAGCCTCCCATCCCTGCACCTGAAAGGAAAAAATCCAGGAAGAGTATTTGTGCTTCTAAATTCCCAGAAAATTGGCGAAAGCCACTATGCAAGTCATGCACATCTAAAATTGTGGGTGATGAACAGACTGCGTTATTAACCAGTATGAGAACAATGATCCGTCAGGAGGTTCAGGCATCCATCTCAAGCCTGAATCTTCCACAGACAAGTCAGACAGAACCGCAAACATCACGGAAAAGACCAAGAGAGTCATGTCCTTCTTCCGAGGAAGAGGATTCGGAAGAATCAGACCAGGAAGGGAGAGACGAATCATTGGGTAGAGGGAAAAGATATCTCTTCTCGTCAGCAGATACAGATGAACTTCCTCATGCAGTTAGGAACACCATGCAGTTACAGGACACGCCAGAGGAAACCCCGATTCCTGATGAAATGTTTGGCGGTTTACATCCTCAAGTCACAAAAGTATTTCCAGTCAACAATCATTCGTGCCATGATTTTGAAAGAATGGCAGGAAGCGGAGAAGAGACTAGTAGTGCCTAGAGACTTCAGACTCCGTTTACCTTATTATCTGGAGGATATTAAAGTGTGGGATGAAGTTCCCAAGATTGATGTTCCATTGGCAAAGAAGACATCAATCCCATTTGAAGATTCCTCCGCTTTAATAGGATCCAATGGATCACAAAGCAGACTGACTGCTCAGGAGAATTTGGGAATCCTCGGCAGCAATAATACGGGCCAATATAGCTGCAACATCGGTAGCCCGGTCCATGCACCCATGGATGGACGATTTGGAAGAACATCTCAAAGCTAAAAACGCCCAGAGATGTTATTCTCAAATCCCTTCCATTGCTAAAACTCGCAACAGGCTTTATGGCGGACGCTTCAGCAGAGTCTGTACGCTTCGCGGCCAGAAGTGAGTCTTTGTCCAACGCGGCTAGAAGAGCTACCTGGCTAAAGACTTGGTCAGGGGATATCCAATCAAAAAATAAACTATGTGGAATCCCATTTTCAGGAATAAAGTGTTTGGGCCTATTCTAGATGGCATTTTAGAAAAAGCCTCAGACAAAACGAAAGGGTTCCCTGAGGAAAATACTAAAAAAGTACCAGCCCTTTCGTAGACCCTGACCTAGTCAGAAGACAGACTACAGGGGGAAATGGAAGACTGGGAGGTGGTCTTATCCCAAGGGTGGAAAGGATAGAGACTCCATCTTCCCGGGTACAGGTGCAGGAAAGCCAAATATATGACATCAAGGTGGGAGGTCGGTCACAGACATTTCTAGGGAGTTGGCAGAAGATATCCAAAAATCCATGGATTCTGCAGGTGATTGCTCAAGGGTACAAACTAGAGTTCTCCAGCCTTCCCCCAGTATGATTCATAGTAACCAGACCCTGTCCTCTCTTAAACTCCCCTATGTGGACAAACATTCAAGAGTTGTTAAAGTTAGAGGCAATCATCCCGGTACCCACCTTAGAGAGAGGCAAGGGCCACTACTCACACCTGGACTCCCGAACGATTATAAGTTTAAAACCTCTAAACAGGTGGATCAGATGCAAAAGATTCAGGATGGAATCTAAGATCCACGACACGTCTCAGACAAGGACATGGTGATGTGCAGGGAGAGGGAGATTCCATAATGGAAAATGCATGATTTCTGTTAAAAACTGGATCCGATCGCCAGATTCGGCAATTTCTCCTTGCATTTCATATGTTTATCGCCGGATCAGTCACTGTGCGGTTTTCCGACGGACAGAAAAAAACCAAAACACAACATTCCTCTGGACGTTTTCTCCGTCCCCCGGAAAACTAATTTTTGACGGATCCGGGAAAAAAAAAAGGGATGAAAGATTGGGACATCAGGCGCAATCCGGAGCTAATACAACTCTGAGGAAAAAAAAAAAAAAAAAAAGGATCCGGTGGGAAGAAAAATCTTTTGAAAAATTCACCGGATTATGCCCGATGCCAAAAACCTGATGTGTAAAAGGAGCCTAAGGGCTATTACAATCTTTTTAGTGAGCTGATGGAATGGTAATCAGAGCTGTGGAGTCGGTGTCGGCATTAAATGGACCGACTCCTAAAATACCTAATAAATTAATAAAGTTGTACAATGCAGATGTGCTGTAAATGTCTTCTTAATAATTTTGGAAAGTTATGTCTGCTCAGTTTCAGATCTAAGGATCTCGTCTTTTAGTGGAGATGAATCTGTGCTGCACTTTATGCACATGCTCAGTAGTGACCAGTGCTGTGGGGTTGGGGAAATTGAGGTGCGTGAGAGGTTTGGCTTAGCAACTCCACATCCCTGAAGGAAACTTCAAAATCTTGGGGAGTTTCCCCTCAAAAGCTCAGGAAACAAAACACACACAAAGAACAACAAAAGGGAAAACAAAAAAAAAAAAAACAAAAAAAAAAAAAAGTACCACAACAACTTTGTGTGAACACACCCTTCCCTTAGGTTCACACTGCTGCACAAAAAAACAAACAAAAACAAAACAGTGTTTTACTGGAGAAACTCACTAAAAACACATGTAAATCAAGAATATATCAATGAAGTTGTCAAAGCCAAATACCAGGAGATAAAAACATTTTATATAAAAAAAGAAAAATAATGCAGTGCCAAAAAGGCAATAAAAAGCACATAAAACAAATACAGTTTGAGCACAAGGCATCAGGAATAATTTCTTTGGGCAATTTTTTTTCCTTTTTGCCTCCTCTGTTTCTCAGGGTGGTTTTGAAGAATTTTGGAAGCTTTTTTCTTGTTCTGACTGGACAGTGCCTGGTAAGGAGTGGATTACATCTGGAACCACTTAAAAAAAAAAAAAAAGGGGGGGGGGGGAGAGGCCAAAAGACTGAGCATTTCACCAGCAAAGTGGTTTTATAAAACAGCTAAACAGAAAGTCTGTCAAGAACAGAAGTGATTTTTATTTCAAGCACACCAGCTGCATGATACGTAATGAGGAGAAATGAAAGGAAACTAAAAAACAAAACAAAACCCTCCCATGTGTACACGGGCCAAAATATACAGGTTTCTAGATTTCCAACAGGAAGCAGCAATATCTCACAAACTATGGACAGATGAAGCTGTTTCTTGAAGCAACCATGTTTTTCTAATTCAAGACAACCCCCTCAAGAAACAAAGGCAATGTTTGGGGAGTGGAAGCTGGTAGAGCTCTTCATACGAGTTGTCCTTGTCTATGGTGAGCTTGTAGTCCTTCTGATTACGGTATATCAAAACTTCCATGTAGTTGGTCAAATATTTGGCTCGAATCAAACCCACTCACGCATTCTTCTGAGAACAGTCTCGATATTTGTGCCTATTTTCGGGAAGTTACAAGCCACAAATTAAGGTCACCTGACCGAAGAGTTTCTAAATATCTGGAACCTAAAAAGCAAAATGTGATCTTCTCCTTTATTCATGCTGATAAATTAGTTATGAACAAAACGAGTGACAACAAGGGACCATAAAGGGCTATTCCCATCTTTAGGGGTCATCATCTGTCCATACAATAGGTGATAATTTGCTGATTGAAGAAAAAAAAAAAAAAGATCCAGAGAAGAGAATCCTGTCAGAAGGGAGCGGTGGCTGGACGTGAACACCATAGCTCTTCCTGATTGTCAGATATAGGCAAGTACAGTGAGGCCTTTTCCTCAAGTCCCGTAAAGGATGAAGTTGTAGTGCGCACACACCCGGGCAGCGCACCATTCAGACAGGGCTCCACGGGGTTCCAGAGGACAGACGCCCACCAAAAAGTCATCACTCATCCAATGGATAGGCTGCAATTTCCAAAGCATCTTTCAGTGGTCCAGTTTTCCCCCAGGTGAAGCCGCTTCAGGAAAGCACCGGCGATAGTTTTCCCTGAGGTGGCTTTACCGCCATTCTTAAGGAGCATCTGCACCACCGGCATCTTTATTGCTATACTGTCAAGTATGGAGAGTATGTAGCTTCTGAGCAAAAACTGCCTGGAGAATGAGAAGGCCACTTAAGTTAAGAGCTTCCCGAACCTCAAAGTGATTAAAAGAAGTGGCAGGAGAGATGAAAAATTGTGAACAAGAATGTTTTATGGGGCACTTTTTCATGTGCATATAGCCTAAAGATGGAATTAAGACTTCCCTACAATACTAAGCAATAGTACATCACTAGGGTCCATCAACACAAACAGCTCACATCCCAATTATCTGACAGAGTGAAGGAGCGGTGCGTTACGACAATACTATGATACGTGGCAACTTGATTGTCAAGACCTCCCAGTCCCCCGATCACAAAAATGAGACATCAGGGGTCCTGTAGCCCAACTGTTTGTACAGGGAACGAGCCCCCCGCCGCAGAACAGGGATGACGTGGAAATAACCCTGGTCCTTTTGTTCCAGTGATCGGCAGGGCTCTAAGATCAGCACCCCCCCATCCCATGGCTGATCACATTATTGCAGCATATTATAGTATTGTATGCTAACAATATTAGTTAAAATTATCCCTTTAATAGTAGTGGTAAACCTTGTACAAGTTATGTAGGTCCTGAAGAGCAGTCAGTGTCACTTTTAAGGCCGCCAAAGAAGTCCTGTATCATGGACGACCTCCTCAGACGCTGCACGTAGCATCAACCAGCCTCACTTTAATGACTTTTACATGGAAGCTTTCTTTAAAGGAAGCCCGATATATCATACTGACTTACACTAAAAAAAAAAAAAAAAAAAAAATAAGTTAATAAAAAATGGTTGAACTAATCAAATAAAAAACGAAACAAAACACACACAACAGCCAAGCGTAAAAAAACCCCCCACACAAACCTCACGTGTGGTAAAGTGAGTGCGCTGTAACGTTGCTAACCATCTTACACAAATCTGATGCCTCGAGGTCTAGTAGTGAAATCAAGAATCTGAGAAGAAAGCAGTCAACTGTCCTCACAAGTGTAGAACAAAAAGCCGGCAGATCGCGGGCGCTGTGTGTAATGGTCCGGCAGCATCACATTTTATTCACTTCAATTTGACCGCTCTCCTGTTGCAGTAATGTAACTTTTCGGGCATTGACCATTTTGCTGTAAATCGCTCACGAAATAAGCCTTCTTAAAGACGACATGCCAGGAGGTAGCGAAAAAATAAATAAATTTTGATTTCCAAGTGAGGCAATCATTTATACAGGATCTAGAGACAAAATACCTACAAACAAAGGCACCACAATCATAGTATTAAAAAGTTTAACTTTATTAATAACACATAAACCACAAAGTGGTCATAAAATTGCCAAATCCGGCAAGGGTGAGACAGAACAAACACACGACAATGGTGGACAGAACAAACCTGGAAATAACATTAAAACATACGTAAACACTTAATATGATATTATGCAAAACAGATGGGAACAAGGTAATTTAAACACATGGCATGGCAGCATAGTCTGATATAGTGGCAAACATGATAACTATAATATTGCACATAATACCGATAAGCAAAGTGAAAGTCACAAGGCTTTAAGTAACCATACAAATCGGTCCAAAAGCAGCATGTAAGCCGCCATTGCTAAACATATAAGTCGCCAACAGCTACCTAAGAAGCACGTGTTTTACCCAAATGTAAAGGGATCCAGGAGTCCACCACACCCGACGCGCGTTTCGCATAGAAATGCTTCGTCCGGGGTCCGACCCCGTCGGGTGTGGTGGACTCCTGGATCCCTTTACATTTGGGTAAAACACGTGCTTCTTAGGTAGCTGTTGGCGACTTATATGTTTAGCAATGGCGGCTTACATGCTGCTTTTGGACCGATTTGTATGGTTACTTAAAGCCTTGTGACTTTCACTTTGCTTATCGGTATTATGTGCAATATTATAGTTATCATGTTTGCCACTATATCAGACTATGCTGCCATGCCATGTGTTTAAATTACCTTGTTCCCATCTGTTTTGCATAATATCATATTAAGTGTTTACGTATGTTTTAATGTTATTTCCAGGTTTGTTCTGTCCACCATTGTCGTGTGTTTGTTCTGTCTCACCCTTGCCGGATTTGGCAATTTTATGACCACTTTGTGGTTTATGTGTTATTAATAAAGTTAAACTTTTTAATACTATGATTGTGGTGCCTTTGTTTGTAGGTATTTATTCATTATGGTTGGTTAACCACACTAGGATACATTATTGGTGTTAGGATCTAGAGACAGTAAAGGACCCGAACAGACAGCAAGAGAAACAAACCTGATGTTAGCGTAAATTTAGGAGGACTGTGAAACTGCGACTCCATATTTATCAGACCTAACTAAGCTACAGTGGGGAAAATAAGTATTTGACATGCTGCCGATTTTGCAAGTCTTCCCTCTTACAAAGAATGGAGAGGTCTGTAATTTTGTACAGTACTGAGCAGTGCGGATCTGAATCCAGCACTGGAGTAAGAAGACACTTAGTGGAAAGCAGCACAAATTTATCTGCTTCTGATCTGAGTGTCGGCGGCAGTGCCAGGTATTGATGTGAGAGACTCATTCGAGTTTCTCGCCAGTGAGTATGAGCCCTTAGTGCACTCACACTGCCGTAGATTCTCTCATGCACTTATCGGGCTGATTATGGTAATGACACTCAGCATGGTCAGTGTTTGAGTCAAGTGTCATGATTCTCTCGCATGTGAGGAGAAGATGGAGAACTTAAATTTCTCCACCGTCTGAGCGTACATATGACTGCACTCTGATGACATTTGAGTGCAGTCTGATGTGTCACACTCACCCATAGACCTGAAAAATCAAATCCAACACAGAACATCCATTTGGCAGCCATTTTTAGAGGAAACATTACTATTAATTTAGGAAACAATTATTTTTTTTTAATTAGACGTATGAAAGCAAATGTCACACAATTAAGAAAAAAAAAAAAAAAAAAAAAAAAAAAAAAACACAGACAAGGATGGTACATGGATGAAAATTAGTTAAAAGTTGTGCAATCCATATGCAATTCCATAACTCCATAAGCAAGTCCCGAAAACAACAACATACAAATACATTTTAAATATAATGGTTTGTATTGGGGCACGAGTGGTTTGGATGTCTACTACTACGCCACACAATTGTTTTACACCTTGGCTGTGTTCACACGCAGCAGTTTTATTAACCAGTTTATTTCTCTATAAGAGAAGCAACTTTTAAAGCTATGCTTACATGTTACGTTTCTGCAAGTTAAAAAGCAATTTTTTTTTTTTACTGTCACAGCAAGATGTCACATCTCGGGGAACACACACGAAAAATGTGTAAGAAGAAAAAAAAAAAAAAAAAAAAAAAAAAAAAAAAAACACACCACAGCACACGCTGTGAAATCAGTCTTGTAGAACCAGACAAATTTCAGACATCTCCTGGACACGCTTGGTTTTATTTTCCTGATAGAATTTGAGAACAGGGGTGTTTTTTTAAAAATATGCAGTGTGTCAATTCTTTTGCAGCCTTTTTTTTTTTTTTTTTTTACCCGTAGAAAAATGAAAATGTGGAAAAACAAAAACAAAACCAAATGGGTTTTGCTGATTTTTGGTAAATAAAACAACTTTATTATAAGCGTAGTATAGACAGGTCACATGCAAGCGACTGTAAAATACTGCAAAACTTGCAGGAAAAAAAAAAAAACTCTGCGAAGATACTGCGCGTGAACATAACAGTAAGTGATTAGGAGAAGAACATAAAAAAAAAAAAAAAAAAAAAAACACCACACACACAACACGTTATGGGAATTCCATAACCTGGAAGGCAGAGTCATACAGAAAGTTCAGTAGAAGCAGAGGGAAGTCTGGAAGGAACATCGATGATAAATTCCAGACATGGTGTTATGGGAAACACAGGGAGAAGCCCAGACGGCCCTCACTGGACAGCGTCATGGCTGAACAGCGGCTGAACTCTAGTGGGAAGAAGCCCCATTAAACTTCCACAGTTCAACGGCCAGAAACAATATGGAAAACAAAGCCTCTCATCCACGGACACATTTTACATGTCACTGATGAGGTTGTCCAAAGCAGACATTCCTTCCACTAATATGGTAATGGAGAGCACATGCTCCGATCCACTGTAATCTAGTCCTTAAAGGGATTCTTCTTATTCAAGCTGAAGAATTTGGGATTTCGCATGCTGGACTAATGCTGTGAGAACCAGACTAAAGTCAACTTTAAAAAAAAAAAAAAAAAAAAACCCACACAGGCAACTTCCCTTCCTCTGAAAGGATAAGCCGAGTGATGAGGGAGTTCTGCCAGCTGTGCCCCCCAGTAATCCTGAGTATCAGTCTCTGGATCCCCCTAGAATTGGCCTCTGCAGCCAGGTCTTGTATAGAGCTTAGGTGCACATGCTTCACCTCCAACCCAATCTCGACATCACTGGGGGGCCCAATGGTAGAACCCCCCTATCCTATGACTTATAGAAAAATTGTTTTTTTTGTGTGGAAATAACGCTATAAGACAGATGTTTTAGTGCATACGGACAATAACCATTTACATACTGGGATCTCTTTACGTTCAGTCCCCTGATAAAGAGGTTATAAAGTGCGAAAATAAAAGGGGTATTACAGCTACGAAGAGGCCATAAATATCTATGACTGGAAGGGCCTTCTAGACATGGGACCCTCAGGCTGGTTAGGTGGCGGCCACAGAGAATGAGTGGAGGAGGCTGTTGATACAGAAACCATGAAGGTGCAGGTCCCAGGGAAGGGGGACGTTTCGGGTACATGCGCTGAGATTTTAAGCCCTGACAACCAGCAGCACAATCCTTGTCCTACATGCCGGTTTGCTAGGGAAACACTAAATTTCACCACATTAACTACATATGAGAAAATAAGGAGTTTGTGGCCAATCCACCCTTTTTATTTGCATGTTCTCAGGCCCCCCGATTCATAGAGTTGTTAGTGGTAGTATTGATGAGGGGACATGTTGGAGCCAAAGGCGTCTTAAGTAGCGTGCGCCTCCGTGCACCTTGCCACAAATCTTGCTCGGGTCAGCTCGTTATCAAGTAGACAAGAGTCACCATGCCTCGCCACATCAGTGTTGGCCGAGCCGCCCCAAAACTGCTGCGAAAATGCCAAAATACACAAAAATGAAACGCCGCACTGCACAGAAAGGTTACTTCATATAGACGTATTTTACTACAGAATTCTATCAAGAACACTGATGAATCGGGGCTCACCATGAAGGTTTGTGACTGAAATTACCTCAAGTCCTGGAGATGTCGCCACAGATCCCTACATCCCTGCCCACCGGTATCTGGGATGGCGCGATCCCAGCAGTCTCTTCTATAGACCTCTACGGACTCGTACACCAATAGTCTGTCATTACGGCACCACACTTTACCCTCACACCACAATGCGAGGCCTGAAGCATCAGGACCCCGGCTGTTCACACTAACGCTCCCCCCACGACAGCCGACATGTCACCATGTGTTGTAACTCGCAGCAGACATTTCGTTCAGTCTGTGGTTTCCCCACACACAGAAGTCGCATTTCCTCCCATTCAGCTGTGCCCAGAAACACGAAGAGACAAACCACCGGCTGCCACCTGGAAAGACACGGCTGAACCCCCCATGGCCCCGATGTGACTGGTGCCGGGACAGGATTACAGCAGACGGACAGTATCATGGGCACGGTGAGGAGCTGCTACATTTGCCATGAAAGGTAATGCAGCATTGGTCAGTTATTTATTCCCAAGAGAGTGACACTCAAGAAAGGATTTTTTTTTTCCCCTTCTCTCCACAGGACACAGAAGTAGGAGATTGAGTTCACTAACCATTGTTCTTTGCAATAGTTAAAAAAAAAAAAAAAAAAAAAGCAAAACATCAGGGGATTTGGAAAATCAGAGTTTTTGCAAATTTTCCAAAACTGCGGCATACAATACATAGAGCGGCCGCTGAAGTTAGGTAACCACAAACGTGACAGCAGCGCACATTAAGGCCAAATTCACAGGATGAGGAGTTGGGGGAGTTTTTGATGATGTAGCATTTAGCTAAATTATTTTGTTTAGTCACCTGTTCGATGGTCCCATCGGGGCTAAATGTCCGAACCTCCTGCAATCCAGGCGCATGCACTGACAGAGTGAACGTGTGCCCTGTCGGGCATTATTTTTGTGCGTATACACCTACAAGACCAGAAGCAATGGGATGAAACTGAAAGGGAGGAGACACATTAGATATTAGAAAAAAAACAAACTTTTTGACAGTGAGGGTGATCAATGAGTGGAACAGGCTACCACGAGAGGTGGTGAGTTCTCCTTCAATGGAAGTCTTCAAACAGAGGCTGGACAGACATCTGCCTGGGATGATTTAGTGAATCCTGCATTGAGCAGGGGGTTGGACACGATGACCCTGGAGGTCCCTTCCAACTCTAACATTCTATGATTCTATACTGGAGGCGGACCCTGCAATGCAGTCTATGACAGGGTGAACATGCCGAAACTGATGCACAAGAGTGCGCATGTCGACTAAGCACCATTAAAGTCTATAGCCCTGTCAGCCTATACTCCTGAATCCCATTTTGTGAGGGGGTTTGGACACAAGCCCTGACGGGACCACCGGACAGGTGACTAAATGCAATGCGAAAGCACCCTTCAGTTACTAGCGTTTTTTTTTTTTTTTGTTTTTTTTTTACACTTCCCGTTATATGGCCTTGATAAAACTTTATTGATACAATCATAGGTGGCTCCATGTGTCTGCCGAGGTTTTTTTTTTTTTAATCAATCATAATTCTATGCGGAATATCTGCACATAAAACTCAGCGCATCCATAAGAGAAATTGACATGTGCAGCGACAATATGCAGCATTAAAAACCTCTCCAAAAACTCATTGTGGGAACTTAACCTAATGGGGAAACTGATCCATTTGTTTGCAATGGGCTCATAAAAAGTAATCATGATGTAACAGATCTATGTGAATGCAGACTAGGGCCTCATTCAGACACCAGTGTTGCATGTAAGCGTTCTCCCTGTATTTTTCAGAAATACCCATTATAACCTGTGGGGCTATTCACAGACTGCCGTACATGTCTATGAGGATGGAGACCACAGGCCAGGAGATCCACAGCTGATACGGACCGTACTCCAGACGGACATGCACAATAAGGCCGGGATCACACATGCGAGAAACACGTCCGTGTCTCGCATGTGAAACCCAAGCTCTGGCGCCGGCACTGTGGAGCGGAGCGTGCGGCCGCATAGGAACACATGGCGCCAGAGCTTGGGTTTCACATGCGAGACACGGACGAGTTTCTCGCATGTGTGATCCCGGCCTAATAGTTTACCACTGATGTTAGAGGCGGACAGCCCATACATTGTTATGCATGGGTAGAGATTACTGGACACATCTCACACAGTAATTCTTTGTAAAAATGGACAAAATCTATGAAAATAAACATTTAAGAATTCCAATGCTCTGAACTTATAAAACCGATCCATGCAGCAACTGTGCCGGAAGCAAGAGGCAAAGCAAATGTCATCCCAGAAGTACATCTGTCACTAGGGGTTTCAGGGCAAAGTCACTTTAATATGAAACTGAACAGTGATTGATCCAAGTGAAAGCAAGAGCCAACTCATTTTAGCTTGCCAACAGTATTCTCTCCACGGGACCCTCTAACGGTGGGGAGACTGCTGGGCATGACTGACGCTGGACATCTAGAAGGGACCTCATCCACAACGGCACTGAACCTCCGGCACTATGGATTACACTAAGACGAGGAGGCATCTCAGAGAGTTGGCATGTGGAACACCCTTCAGGACATGGAGATTTGGCCATCTACCTCTATCTAGCCACAAAGCCCGAGTGATCAAAGAAGATGAACATGCAGTGACCAATAATGAGGGCATCAAAACACTGTGAGCTGCTGGAGTCTTGGCTCCGGATACAAGGGATACCTCCTTCTGACTCATTTTAAGATTTTTCTTTTTGGAGCTCCAGAAATCCCTTCACAGGACACCTAGAGCCCTTTAATTTGTGAGCCTCACATTACCGTTCCTCATCAGTGTCATGAGGAACATTCGGAGGACTAGAAAGCGGTGGAGGTGCCTTGTGTGCCGGAAAGAAGATTGCCGCCACAGAAGTGAACAATGTCCTGGTCTGGGTGTCATGGAAGACTGAAGTGGATGTCAGACCAGGGTAGCTCAGATCTTTTTGCTCATCTCTAGTGAAGACGGATAATAAACCATACAGTTTTGGTACTCACCAGCCACACTGAGCAGACACAGCAGCAGCCCGGACAACCATCCCTGTAGAGACTGTGCACCCAGTCCCATGACAAATGTGCCTGTCGGAGAACAAACAATTAAAAACACTAATAAAATAACACATCGAATGTTATAAAAACACAAATCAGCATCAAATGCAGGGAAAATATTGAAATCGGCCCTGTTCACATTAGCGTTTTGGTTCCAGATAGGCCGTAGTCCCTGGTATGCAGAAAGATGCCACCAAGGATGTCAGGTATGGCCAAGAAAAAAAAAAACCATGGACAACTTTAAAGGGCAAGTCCAGTCTACAGCACTGACCAAGCCTGTGTATAGGTGAACTATTAGATCTGCGTTTATCCCCATTAAAGACCCCACACACAGTCCTCAGGATTCTTACAGAAAAAAAGAAAAAGGTCAATCATTATATGTGACGCTTTTTTAATTTTGTAACAATTTGCACTAGTGTTTATCCAAGGCCTATAAAGAACTCTATTGCGAAAACAAAATACCAATGGGCACGTGGCCAAGACACAAACCTTAAAAAACACCATCACAATGACAAACTCCGTGACTATGCTCTTATGTCTCCAGAACAAAATGACAATTTCCCAAATATTGAGTGGAAAAAATAAATAAAATAAGAAAAATATAATATATTATATATTAGCATTTTTACTGTGATTTTTAGAAAGCTGAGATTAAACAGCAGGTAAGTAAAAAATAATGATAAAAAAAAAAAATCTTGCACTGGAGAGCCTTAAAATTCAGCAGCTAAAATGTCCTCTTCAAGTGGTTGTTTAGGGCCATTTTATTTAAATTTTTGCTATGGGCCTAAAACCCTAACAGTCAGTTAGTTGCCAACAGTGGTCAGTGGACAGTGGTCTGCTCCTGCCAGCAAGTCAGGTGCTTCACATCAACAGAGCAGCTCCTCTTCCTCTTGGCTTCTCTGTGGATGAGGCGTGACTGCTGACATGTTGATTCACAGTTGGCTCCCCGCGGTTAGGCAGCAGGGAGCTGGCTCTCAATCAGCATGATGCTGGCAGTCATGTCCCCTCAACAGAGCAGAGTGGAAGAAAAGCTGCTTCTCTGTCAGAGAGCTGCAGAATCGCTACCAGGAGTGGTCTGTGATAGCTCTGTGCCAGCAGGGATCTTCGCTGGGCACAACAGGCAGGTAGATAGTAACTACCTGCCTGTTAGTTAATAGGCCCATAGGTCATTTAAAATAAATAATGAATAATAGTCCTGGATACGCTCTTTAACGTCAGAATATAGCAATTTCTGTCCATGATACCATTCAAATGCCGTAAAACAGGAACCTATGGTGCTCCAAGTTTGGTTTAGCAGAATAAATACAGGGTCTGATGTCATTTTTTAGCTGTGTGAATGCAGCCTAAAGCATCACTTCATTAGTCTCTCCAGTATTCACACTATATTGAGCCGCATGACTGAGCCCAGCGGATCCTCAGCGCAGCACTGCTGGCCACCGGAGATCACTTTGTGAATAAGACATTATAAAAAGGCAAAAATAATATCTGAGCGATTGTATAAACAGTTGAGGACAATTAGGCGTATCATTTATATCAGCACAGAACACAATGCATTAAGGGTATGTGCACACGTTCAGGTTTTTTCGCTATAAAAATGCAATAAAAACGCATAAAAAAACCATACATCCTATCATTTAGAATGCATTCCGCAATTTGTGCACATGATGCGCTTTTTTTCCGCTAAAAAAAAAACACATCGCGGTAAAGAAAAGCAGCTTGTTCATTAATTTTGCGGATTTTTCACGTTTTTCCCGCTATCTAAAGCTCCGGGAAAAAAACGTGAAAAAAAACCACATAAAAAACGCATGTGGATTTCTGGCAGAAATGTCTATTTTTTGTCAGGAAATTTCTGCAAGAAAACCTGAACGTGTGCACATACCCCAAAAGTGTGCAGATAAAATGTATGTAGCACAGGCTGCCAACACTGGGCACTGATGTAACCGGCAGGATGGCAATGCCCGATTCTCACATTTGCCGCTCTGTGCAGCACAATAGGGGAATTCATTTCTCCATGACATTATTAAAGGGATTTTCCAGGACTTAGCAACAAGATGTCTCAGTACAGACAGGAGTGACATAACCATAGGACAAGCCTGCTGCATAACGCAGAGAACCAATTCATTCTTGCAACTGCCGGGCGTCCCGATACCACATGATCACGGTGGGTAATCAAGGTGGTAAAGGAGAAGAAATAAGGGAACATTTCGGTTTGTAGCATCCACTGAGCACATTTGCCAGGAACGATCCCAGCCCTCAATTGTTTACCAACTATAGTAGGTGGAAAGCAATAGATCAGTCCTAGTAAAGACCTGGGATCTTTCTATGTAGTCAGACGGCCGAATAAATCAGACCGCAGTGCTGGCACGGACTGGCCGGCAGCTCTCCTGACCCAAACGTGACAGCTTCATGTATTTCAATGAAGCTGTATCGCTCAGGTGGGGAGAGCCGCTGGCCAGTCCGTGCTCTGCCTGCCCATTTATATGGCAGTCTGACTGTGCCTGTGTTATGTGGGCCATCTGGGCTTTGCTTTTTTTTTTTTTCAGAATGGAAGAAGGTTCTGCATGCAGGACACTTCCCCCCCCTTCCCCCCCCCCCCCCCATAATAACCATCAGGGCCCCGCTGCTTCCATTTTCATAACTAATGCAACAGATCACTTACTGCATTTATCGGCTCCTAAAACTGAACACACACATGAAATGTCTGAACAGACGGGTGACCAGATCTAGTCAGTGTGGTAGCAAGACTCTACATCATCTGGGGAAAAGAGGAATCGCCTCAAGTCTTGTACCTAAATACAGGACTAGTGCACCCCCAGCACACAAGTAGCGATACCCCCTCATCACCAAAACGGCCACACACAATAGAGTAGATTAATTGCTGGAAGTGATGTTCAGCATAGAAGTAGTAAGTACCGTATATATTTATTACATATTATTTGGAACAGCACTTTACCAATAGTTGGGTGCACGCCTCCCAGACAAAACATACAAGACTTGCCTCAATCCAGACATAGGAAAAAATGCAGGCAGCACTCCATAGCTTAAAGGTGAAACAAATGTGGATAATGACGTTATCTTCTGTTAACATATATGGAGCGACGATAAATGTCATCCACACTGGCTGAGCTCACTGGTCACTCAGTTGCCAGAATCTTGACTAAACCTCCATTTTGGTGTGCAAGGGGCGGGAGAATGCACGGACTGAAATTCTGGCTTGTGGGGTTATTAACATTTTCTGCACCTCGCACACTGGGGGGGTCTATCTAGGTACAGTCGATAAGACGGGGATGACACTGGGGGTCTAGGTACAGTCGATAAGACAGGGGGGGGATGACACTGGGGGTCTAGGTACAGTCGATAAGACGGGGATGACACTGGGGGTCTAGGTACAGTCGATAAGACAGGGGGGGGGATGACACTGGGGTCTAGGTACAGTCGATAAGACAGGGGGGGGGGATGACACTGGGGGTCTAGGTACAGTCGATAAGATGTGGGGATGACACTGGGGGTCTAGGTACAGTCGATAAGACGGGGGGATGACACTGGGGGTCTAGGTACAGTCGATAAGACGGGGGGAATGACACTGGGGGTCTAGGTACAGTCGATAAGACAAGGGAATGACACTGGGGGTCTAGGTACAGTCGATAAGACAGGGGAATGACACTGGGGGTCTAGGTACAGTCAATAAGACAGGGGGATGACACTGGGGGTCTAGGTACAGTCAATAAGACAGGGGGATGACACTGGGGGTCTAGGTACAGTCAATAAGACAGGGGGATGACACTGGGGGTCTAGGTACAGTCAATAAGACAGGGGGATGACACTGGGGGTCTAGGTACAGTCAATAAGACAGGGGGATGACACTGGGGGTCTAGGTACAGTCAATAAGACAGGGGGATGACACTGGGGGTCTAGGTACAGTCAATAAGACGGGGGGGATGACACTGGGGGTCTAGGTACAGTCAATAAGACAGGGGGATGACACTGGGGGTCTAGGTACAGTCAATAAGACGGGGGGGATGACACTGGGGGTCTAGGTACAGTCAATAAGACAGGGGGATGACACTGGGGGTCTAGGTACAGTCAATAAGACGGGGGGGATGACACTGGGGGTCTAGGTACAGTCAATAAGACAGGGGGATGACACTGGGGGTCTAGGTACAGTCAATAAGACGGGGGGGATGACACTGGGGGTCTAGGTACAGTCAATAAGACAGGGGGATGACACTGGGGGTCTAGGTACAGTCAATAAGACAGGGGGATGACACTGGGGGTCTAGGTACAGTCAATAAGACAGGGGGATGACACTGGGGGTCTAGGTACAGTCAATAAGACAGGGGGATGACACTGGGGGTCTAGGTACAGTCAATAAGACAGGGGGATGACACTGGGGGTCTAGGTACAGTCAATAAGACAGGGGGATGACACTGGGGGTCTAGGTACAGTCAATAAGACAGGGGGATGACACTGGGGGTCTAGGTACAGTCAATAAGACAGGGGGATGACACTGGGGGTCTAGGTACAGTCAATAAGACGGGGGGGATGACACTGGGGGTCTAGGTACAGTCAATAAGACAGGGGGATGACACTGGGGGTCTAGGTACAGTCAATAAGACGGGGGGGATGACACTGGGGGTCTAGGTACAGTCAATAAGACAGGGGGATGACACTGGGGGTCTAGGTACAGTCAATAAGACGGGGGGGATGACACTGGGGGTCTAGGTACAGTCAATAAGACAGGGGGATGACACTGGGGGTCTAGGTACAGTCAATAAGACAGGGGGATGACACTGGGGGTCTAGGTACAGTCAATAAGACGGGGGGGATGACACTGGGGGTCTAGGTACAGTCAATAAGACAGGGGGATGACACTGGGGGTCTAGGTACAGTCAATAAGACAGGGGGATGACACTGGGGGTCTAGGTACAGTCAATAAGACAGGGGGATGACACTGGGGGTCTAGGTACAGTCAATAAGACAGGGGGATGACACTGGGGGTCTAGGTACAGTCAATAAGACAGGGGGATGACACTGGGGGTCTAGGTACAGTCAATAAGACAGGGGGATGACACTGGGGGTCTAGGTACAGTCAATAAGACAGGGGGATGACACTGGGGGTCTAGGTACAGTCAATAAGACAGGGGGATGACACTGGGGGTCTAGGTACAGTCAATAAGACAGGGGGATGACACTGGGGGTCTAGGTACAGTCAATAAGACAGGGGGATGACACTGGGGGTCTAGGTACAGTCAATAAGACAGGGGGATGACACTGGGGGTCTAGGTACAGTCAATAAGACAGGGGGATGACACTGGGGGTCTAGGTACAGTCAATAAGACAGGGGGATGACACTGGGGGTCTAGGTACAGTCAATAAGACAGGGGGATGACACTGGGGGTCTAGGTACAGTCAATAAGACAGGGGGATGACACTGGGGGTCTAGGTACAGTCAATAAGACAGGGGGGATGACACTGGGGATCTAGGTACAGTCAATAAGACAGGGGGGATGACACTGAGGGTCTAGGTACAGTCAATAAGACAGGGGGGATGACACTGGGGGTCTAGGTACAGTCTATAAGACAGGGGGGATGACACTGGGGATCTAGGTACAGTCAATAAGACAGGGGGGATGACACTGAGGGTCTAGGTACAGTCTATAAGACAGGGGGGATGACACTGGGGATCTAGGTACAGTCAATAAGACAGGGGGGATGACACTGGGGGTCTAGGTACAGTCAATAAGACAGGGGGGATGACACTGGGGGTCTAGGTACAGTCTATAAATACAGGGGGATGACACTGGGGGTCTAGGTACAGTCAATTATATGGGGGATGACACTGGGGGTCTAGGTACAGTCAATAAGATGTGGGGATGACACTGGGGGTCTAGGTACAGTCTATAAGACAGGGGGGATGACACTGGGGATCTAGGTACAGTCAATAAGACAGGGGGGATGACACTGGGGGTCTAGGTACAGTCTATAAGACAGGGGGGATGACACTGGGGGTCTAGGTACAGTCAATAAGACAGGGGGGATGACACTGGGGGTCTAGGTACAGTCTATAAATACAGGGGGATGACACTGGGGGTCTAGGTACAGTCAATTATATGGGGGATGACACTGGGGGTCTAGGTACAGTCAATAAGATGTGGGGATGACACTGGGGGTCTAGGTACAGTCGATAAGACGGGGGGATGACACTGGGGGTCTAGGTACAGTCGATAAGATGGGGGGGGACAGTCAATAAGATGGGGGGGGATGACACTGGGGGTCTAGGTACAGTCAATAAGACAAGGGAATGACACTGGGGGTCTAGGTACAGTCGATAAGACAATGGGGCTGTGTAGACCCGGCTAATAATGGAGCAGCCTCCAGCCCTCTGTATACAGGCACAGTGCGGCTCCGTATAGCGCAGGAGAGCCGTATAGCGGGGCTGTGTGCACTGTACACACCACATAATGGGCTCTGTGTGCCGCCTGTATGTCAGGACACAATAGAGTTCTATGTAGAACCGCAGCACAGCGGGAACAATGGGGGTCTATATAAGGCAGAGTCATGGACGTCTCCATCCAGCGACCTCCCCCGCAGCACAGCACTCACCTCCCTGCCGTGTTCCGCGCTCGGTCCGCCGCTCGGTAACGGATGAGCACGGAGAGCAGACCGGATACTGAGCGATACACACTCACCCTGCAAAAAAAACACTTCCCTGCTGCGTCTGCCTCCGCCCATCTGCCCACTCACGTCCAATCACCATGGGGCACGCAATCCACCAATCGACGACAGCCGCTTATCTCGATTCTACACGATGTAATATGGAAAGAGAGCTGTGATTGGTCAGTAGCAAAACTATGGGGGTATAGAAAGCCTAAAGCTAATGAGAGAAGGTTACAGTGTGCTGTGCTGGAGAGAGTGGTGTCAGGAGGTCAGGGGGGCGGCTCAGGGCAGTGTGAGGGGCTGCTGCTAGCAAAAGGGAGCATGGCATGGTATTCTGTCACTCACTGCATAGCCAACTTGTTCATATGTGTAGATGAGTATACAGTGAGTATAAAAAGTCTACACACCCCTGTAAAAAAAAATCATACCATGTAATAGAAGTTTTTCCCCGCTTCGGTATGGCACTTTATGGCAGAATTAGCAATGTTACCCCCAGCCCCCCCCACATCTCCTGTGTACAGCGCCCTCTTCAGGTCCCCCACAGATTTTCAGTTGAGTTCAGGCCTGGGCTCTGGCTTGTCCTTTCCAAAATTTTAACCTTTTTCTGGCGAAGCCGTTTTTTGTTGATTTGTATGTGACTCAGTGTTGTTTTTGTGCTGAAATATGTGATTCCTTTTCATCTTCAGCTTATCAATAGCTGCCTGACGGTATTAATAAAAAAAATTGAGAAATATTTGGAACTGTTCATAATTCACCTTGACTAAAGACCCAGTTCCAGCTGCCGAAAAGGAGCCCCAAAGCATAATGCTGCCTCCACCATACTTCATTGTGGGTATGATGTTCTTTTCATGATGTGCAGTGGTGACTTTGCTCCAAACATATTTTTTGGAATTATGGCCAAAAAGTTCAAGCTTGGTCTTGTCAGATCATAATACATTTTCCCACATGCTTTTGGGAGATGATGTAGGTTTGGGCACAAACTTAGCTGGTCTTAGATGATTTTCTATAGAAGAAAAGACTTCCATTACTTTCCTGCAGCTCCTTTAATGTTGCTGTAGGCCTCTTGTCAGTCTCCCTGACAAATTGTCTTCTGGTCTCTTCATCAATTTTCAAGCGACATTTAGTTCTAGGTAATGTCAATGTTGTGCCAAATTAAACCACCTCTTGATGACCGTTGTCACAATGTTCCTGGTATATCCAGTGTCTCAGAATTTTTTTTATACACTTCTGATAACTTTTAACAATGAGATCCCTTTGCTGTGTTGTAAGCTGTTTACAGACCATGACTTTTAGCTCTTGCTTTGAAAGTCTGGTCTTTTCTTATGTTACTTACATTCATTTGAAGAAAAGTAATTCCTCAACTCCTTATTGAATTTTCGCCTTTTATGTCTAGTTTTTGGTGTTTTTCATTTGTGCCCTACTTTATATGAAGCGGATTGGCACATACCGTTCCGTGCAACAAAATCCTTTATTGTGGCTTCATCATACCAACAGCAGGTAGATAAAACAGTGGAGCAAAGACAGATGACGATCGTTTCACGCTTACATTGCGCTTCAACGGGTCCTGATGTGAAAAAGATCTTAAGTGATCGAAACGCGTTGCTTGTACCTCTTTTTTCCGCTGCATATACGTCCACTATGTACAAGGATCTTAAGATTGTTATGGAGTTTTAGCTTGAAAATAAAGACTTTGAATTTTAAAGGAGCTGGAACTACCACTTTTCCTTCACATTAGTGTCTACTGCACGTCAAGTCAAGACGAAGTTCCGCGCACCTGTGGTTGTCGGTGAGCTGGCTGAGGCTAAGCCTCTTTTCTTTTTCTTTTACTTTTGTTACATTCACAGCTACCTGCATAATTCCAATTTAGGCCATCTTCACAATTTTGACTTTCACGATCTGATTATATGCCGTTATCTCCAGACTGGCTGCGGGTTTTTTGTCCCAAACTTAACAGCCTCATATAAGACTATAAGGCCTCACCGAGACGTCCATTTTTCACATACATGTTCTGTAGTTTTCACATGTAGAACACATACTCATTAAAGGGGAGGTCCAGGCCTGGGGATCAAGTCTGCAGTCACTCTATGCAGTATGTGCATTGTCAGGATTCTCTGGTGGCAACTCCAGGAGTGGGTGCGTGACCACAAGTTTGCAATTTGTATACATGCGGTCATGTGCCGACTAGACGTGTTCGACCTTGCTCAATACTAGTGGACGTGTCTAGTAGGAATGTGGCTGTAAGGCCGGGATCACACTTCAGCAAGATACGGCCGAGTCTCGCAGGTTAAAACCAAGCTCTGGCACCGGCACTCCAGAGCGGAGTGTGCGGGCGCATAGCAATACATGGAGCCGCATGCTCCGCTCTGGAGTGCCGGTGCCAGAGCTTGGTTTTAACCTGCGAGACTCGGCCGTATCTCGCTGTAGTGTGACTCCGGCCTAAGTGTGAACAGCACATACTTTACAGTCACCGGACGCTTGCTGCTGGCACCGGAGACTCCTGACAGCACGCACTGTGCA
This sequence comes from Ranitomeya variabilis, assembly GCF_051348905.1. Lineage (NCBI taxonomy): Eukaryota > Metazoa > Chordata > Amphibia > Anura > Dendrobatidae > Ranitomeya > Ranitomeya variabilis. The sequence continues at coordinate 519,629,026 of NC_135237.1, forward strand.
CGCTGTGACAATTCACAAGTCTGCAGTCATATTGAGTGACTGCAGACCTGCGCCCCAAGCCTTGTCAAAACCCTTTAAACTCTTTGGTGCTATTCACACTTGCGGAATCAAAATAATCAGGGAGACCTTGCTGTTGTCAATTGGAGTCTTAAATAAAAATCACCGGGGATATCACGGACCGGACATGGGTGGCATCAGCGTACAATCCGTGATTACGATTACTTTTAACAGTTTCCATGGGTGAAAATCACTGATTAAACACTGATGGTAAATCTGGCACAGTGACCAATAATGATGAAACTCGGACTGGGAAAAATCAGGACATCTGAATGAAGCCTAAGGCTAGGTTCACATTGCGTTAGGGCAATCCGTTTAGCGCTAGCGGATTGCGCTAATGCAATGTTTATTTAGGGGCCGCGTTCAGGGGTCGCGTTAACGTCCCCGCTCTCGCAGATCCCCGATCTGCGAGAGCGGGGAACGGACCTCGGGCGCGCCGCGGACGCTGCAAGCAGCGTCCGAGGCGCATCACAGAAGAACGGCACATCACTAGCGCGAGCCGAAAAAGGCACGCGATAGTGATGCGCTGCAGGCGAAATTTACATTGCTGTCAATGGGTGCGCTAACGGACCCGTTGCACGGCGTTAATTGCGACATTTTCGCCGTGCAACGCTGTCCGTTAGCGATCACCCACTAACGCAATGTGAACCTAGCCTTAGGCTGTTGAATTGCGGTCAGGAGGCTGGTGGGTGGTCCGGACCGTGAACGTTATACTCACTTATGTATTGATGTGCCCCTTATATTGTCCCAAATATACCATCATTTTACAACAATCACTGTATGAGATGTGAAGAACCTCTTTATAGTAATCACACATCATACTGATGCCGATACCACAAAAAACATTGGAAGCAAATGGGCTTGTGGCTATGTGTGACAGATGTCCCGTGTGCAGCTGCTCGCAGTAGTGTCCGGCATGGAGCAGCTGATGCATTTCTATAGGAATCTCTCAGTTTGTCTCCCGTCTTCCTGATTGTAGGGAGCAATAGAAATAGGGGTCCCAGAAGTTGCAATTCTAAATAAGCAATTTAACCTCCATCGAAGTGACCCCATTATTAGGGCAAATATGGATACCCCATAAGTAATAGTGCTACACACACCTCCATGCACCACTGTGCCAGCAAATTACCTGAGCTCAACAGTTGACACAGAACGCCATGTCATGAACAGTGCCGGTTTTGTCATTCCTTTTACACAGAATTCCTATTAACTCCTTCATTACTGCGCCACTCCTTATTTTTTGCTCTTCAGATTTTTTTTTCTCTCTTTCTTCCACCTTTGTAAAAACAAGCAACTTTGCCATTTGCACATTTTTAATTTTATGGTTTACTGCTTGCTGCCTAGGTTGCTGGCTACAGCTGTAGATGGTCAGCGGTGCCTAAGCAAGGATCGCAGTGTTTACAAGCTCTTTGATCTAGATCTTGTAAGCGCTGCTCTGAGAATAGCTGGATACGGCCAGCTTCATTGACCCCCCTTCGCTTCTCGGATGCAGAGGCAAAGGTGCTTTTTCTTGCAACATGAGTTAGTGCACTATTTGGCCACTGCCACAACGATGTCATTGGTCTGAGCTGTCAATCATCAGAAGCACCCCAGCTCTACTCTCATAGCGAGCCGCACGCCAGGAGGCAACGTAGACAGAATATGAGAAAACCCTTTTAACTCATAGATACCAACATCGGATATTCAAAACAAAAACAAAAAAATATTTACCTTAGTTCTCATTTCTCTGACCGCCCTCCTGCTCGCCGCCTGTATTCTGGTCCTCTTCTTTCCACTGTTGCGTGCCGCATGTCCAGGATCTTCATTATAGGCCAAACCATACTGCCGACAGACGTCACTGTGTATTGTAAGGCTGTGATGTCTTGACGTGCACTGTGACCTTATAGCATTCAGTGACCTCTCAGCCTGGGCATATGCTTCATCTTTTAAAACTTTTTTTTAACTGCTTTAGGCTTTGAAAGCCAGGAAGCAGCTAAAAGAAGCGACTGGTCCATTGTCCAAGAGGCTTCCTCTGGAAGCTGCTACAATTTTAGATATATATATATATATATATGCACATCATGTGCATGTACCCTAGCTAAAACCACTGTTTCACATGCCAGTCCTAATCAAAGGAGTGCTGGAAAAAATTTGGCAAAGCTATTTAAGAACATACAGCTCTTAGTAAATTTGGAGCATCTTACATTATCACATCCACATGCAAAGAAAAATGCTTGCAGAGTGGCCCGTCTACAAGGTAAAGGTTGGGAATGCGGTACTAGCCTCTTGACCCTTAAGAGCCCATGCTGCAAGTCCGAAGCCAAGTGCCCCTTAAAGTGGTTATCCTAAAAACTAACAGGGGCAACTACCTGCCTGTTCTATCCAGTGCAGGCTCAGAGCAGTTAGTGACCGCTCCTGCTGGCGATTCAGCTGCTCCATATCAACAGGGAAGTTCTTACTCTTTTGAGCTGCTCTGTCGATGGGGCGTGACTGTCAACATCAAAGAAGTTTTTCCTCTTCTGAGCTGCTCTACCAGCGGGGCATGACTTTCAACATCATGCTGATTGGCATCTGGCTTCCTGCAGTTAGGCATCGAGGAGCCGGCTGTCAATCAGCATAACTTTGGCAGCCATGCCCCATCAATAGAGCAGAAGAGAAGCCGCTCCTCTGTCGACTTAGCATATGGAGAAGCCACTGAATCGCCGGCAGAACTGATCTGTGACCGATCTGTGCCAGCAGAGATCACACCAGGACAACAGGAAGGTAGTTAACAACTACTAGACTATTAGTTCATAGGTCAGTGATAACAAAATAAAATAGTCTTGGATAACCCCTTTAAAGAGTGCCAGTCTTTCACCTATTTAAAAGTTGCATTAAGATTCCTCTTTAACATATCCATCCACAGTCTTCTAAAGCAGTGCAAGCCAAAGTGCTCTCCTAGCAATCCAACTAGGTGCCCCATAACTATGTATCTCCATGGCACATTCAACTGTATTGGGTCATCATTCCTCCTCTGGTCCTAGCTCAACCACCAAAGTGAAAATAACAGAGAAAGCAGTGCAACCTTTGACAGCTCTCATGCTTTTGTGGACACTCAGCGTTGGACCTAGCGCACAGGTGATGGACTGTTTTGCAATGGGGGGGGGGTCGAGGCTGTTGAGTTAACCCTTATAACTCCCAATTCATACACACATTCTACTCTACATTCGCCTTGTGTTGCGTTATGCCACACAATGCACATGGAGTACAAACAGTAATGAATAGACCAGAATAAGTAGCAGGTGCTTGCCCAGTTTTGTACCCAGGCTATAGACTATCTTTATTTGGGGGTTTTAACTCCATAATTGCACGCATGAACACCATTCTCCAACCTCGTGCATGTCAGTTGCATTATGATATTCACTAAACATGGTTTAACCACAGTAATGAGAAGAGAGAAACACCTTAACAGGTAGGCTTGAAATTAAGCACATTATGACCTCGATATGTCAGCCTGCGACAGTGCGTCAAGGTATTGTAACGCGTCCAGGTCTGCTGAGACAGTACAGTATATGAGGAGCCTAGATGCACCGAATCAGCAGCAGTGTCCTTCAAAATGGTCCAACAATCTCAGCAGCATTGTAATATGATGGTAATATATCCTAGGAGCAAACTCACAGTCTTTGATTATTATGTCAAGAACCATAAGCTGAAGAAAGATACTTAAATGTATTGAAATGAATCCTGACATGTAAGTTATCTTTCCTTAGATGTGATGACAGTTCCACTTACTAAGAATATCATTTCAGGATTTTGCACAGCATGTTAATGTGGCGGTAAGAGAACACTAGGAGGAGCGGTTTACATGAGATATGTCCTGGAGAGAAGTTTGGAAAATGCATGTCCAGAGTGGTTACAAGGGGTACGGACAGTGGGCTCCAATATGGATGGGCTTTGCCTCTGCTATAGCTTCTGTGGACCAAGTTTAACAGTCAATTCCCAGGAGTTGAGGCCGACCAGCATAACCAAAAGTGCTGCCAATTGAGCTTGTTGATCTTTGCTTCTCATATTTGTTTCCCTGTGTTCAGCCACTTAATATACACTTTATGGACAAAAGAATTGAATCCAGTTTTTTTTAGTCTCACTATCTCCAGTATATAACATCCTGCTCCTCACCATGCCATCTACCTTTGTAGAAATTTGTGACAGGGGTGTGGCCTCCCTCTCCTGAGCTGGAAATTACATTTAAAGGCTTCCCCAGACTGGTGTCCACAGGTCGGAACCCGGTCCTTTTGTCTGCCCTTATTCAGACACTGAGCTCAACTCTAACACATGGTAAGGTTTTTAATATTGGACAGCTTAGGACTGTCCCGATCAGGGTCACCTTGTCAACAATGGGATGGCTGTTTTTTTAAAATCTAAAACAGTAATACTAAGAACTCTGTGTTATTTAAATGCACTTTTGCTTTTTACTTATTTAGTTACAGCAGGGTTTTTGCTCATTTTGCTTCTAGTAGGTTTTGTGCGCTTTTTGGCCAATGTGAACACGCGTTTATGTGCTGCATGTAGACCAACTTAAACCAAGCTCAATTTTTGTGTTTTTTTATTTGTGACAGATTGGCTGGTGGTAAAGAACTCACTGAACCCAGCACCGTCCTGTAATCAGAGCCACCATTGTAGCAAGTCAGTTCCTGACATTTCTTCCTTCCTCAATATTCCACCATCTGCAAGTGATATTATTGATAAGATAAGGAACCGCAGCAACTCAGCCATGAAGTGGAGATCACATAATGTTACAGAGCGGGGTCACCGAGTGCTGAGGAGCAGAGGGCAGAAAAGTCACCAACGCTCTTCTGACTCCATAACTGCCAGTCCAGACCTCCTCTGGTATTAGGCCTCTTTCACACTTCCGTCTTTTTGTTTCCGTCAAAATCCATTGTTTTGTGAAAAATGTTTCTGCTGGATCCATTTTTTTCTCATAGACTTCTATTAGCGACGGATTGTGATGGATGGCCTTCAGTTTCATCCGTCGTGGACTGGATCTATTGTAAAATCGCTGTACATCGGGCGTCCCCCGCAGCCTTCCCGATGCTTGCGATGCTCCCGGCAGCTCCCGTTCCCAGTGATGCCTTGCGACAATAATCTGATGACTTAGCGGTCTCGCGAGACCGAAACGTCATCACAGGTCATTGTCTCGCAAGGTATCACTGGGAACAGGAGCTGCCGGGAGCATCGCAAGCATCGGGAAGGCTGCGGGGGACGCCGGAAGGTAAGAATATCACGATTTTTTTTTTTTTTTTAATTATTTTTAACATGAGTTGTGTTGTGTATGCGTTTTCGCAGCTAAAAACGCGGCGAAGATGCATACACAACGTGAGCACATAGCCTTAAATTCTGGCAACAACTGCCTCAACGGATCCGTCCAAAAAACGGATCCAGTGCATCAGTCTTTTACAATCTGCACAGGATCAGTCTTTTCAACATTTTGACGGATTGTGACTGATTGTAAAAAACGGGAGTGTGAAACAGACCTTAACATCAGCACAAAACTGTGTGCTGGAAGCCTCATGATATGGACATCCATGGCTGAGCAGATGTATGCAGCCTTACATCACCAAGCGTTAGGCTGAGCATCAGATGGGGTGGTGTAAACTTTGGAACAGTGGAAACATTCTTTGTGGAGTGTCGGGTCATGTTTCTTTGTCCGGCATCTAATGAAGGACTCTGGATTTGGTGAATGCCAGGAGAACATTAAAGGGAACCTGTCAACCCCAAAATCGAAGATGAGGTAAGCCCACCAGCATCAGGGGCTTATCTACAGCATTCTGTAATGCTGTAGATAAGCCCCGATGTATCCTGAAAGATGAGAAAAAGAGGTTATATTATACTCACCCAGGGGCGGTCCGGGTCCAGTCCGATGGGCATTGCAGTCCGGTCCGGGGCCTCCCATCTTCATAGGATGAAGTCCTCTTCTTGTATTTATGCTGCGGCTTTGGCGCGGGCGTACTTTGTCTGCCCTGTTGAGGGCAGAGCAAAGTACTGCAGTGCGCAGGCGCCGGGAAAGGTCAGAGAGGCCTGGCACCTGCGCACTGCAGTACTTTGCTCTGCCCTCAACAGGGCAGACAAAGTACGCCTGCGCCGGAGCCGCAGCATGAAGACAAAAAGAGGACGTCATCGTAAGAAGATGGGAGGCCCTGGACTGGACCGCGACACCCATTGGATCGGACCGCCCACCCAGGTGAGTATAATCTAACTTCTTTTTCTCATCTTTAGGCTGCCGTCACACTAGCAGTATTTGGTCAGTCTTTTACATCAGTATTTGTAAGCCAAAACCAGGAGTGGGTGATAAATGCAGAAGTGGTGCATATGTTTCTATTATACTTTTCCTCTTATTGTTCCACTCCTGGTTTTGGCTTACAAATAATGATGTAAAATACTGACCAAATACTGCTAGTGTGACGGCAGCCTTAAGGTGACATCTACCTTGGCTACTGTTGGGCACATTATTCATTTGGAAGATTCACATGTGGACTGGTCTGGGTATCATATAAAGGGGATTCTGTTTATATTTATCTATTACTTTGAATATATTTACTGTATGTTTTGTTCCCTTACCCTTCTTACTGCATCTATTGAATTTTTGTATGCATATATTTCATCCAGGATGCACTATTAACATCAGCTTGTATCTTTGTTTTTGGCATGTTTTTAGACATAATCACGCACCATTTTACAGTGTTCTTATCATGTAAATTTCAATTTTGTAACTAATGAAGATTATTTGATAGTATTTATAATTTATTCAGTTAATCAGTTTTATCAGCAAGAGATTATCACTAGAAGACTAGGGCTCACGTGCAAGCCAGTCCAACTAATTTGTGTAACTCCGCCCCACCACTGATTGACAGCTTGCTGAACACGTACAGTTTACACTGGAAGCTGCCAATCGGGAGTGTGGGTAAGGTTGTACACAGCTCAGCATTCTGAGCACTGACACATCTACAACAGAGAAAACAGGGATTCTATCAAAACTGCACCAAGCAGTCCAGTCAGTGACACATTACTGGAATCAGGGTCTGTTGCCCTATATTATTGTCACAATTGCTCCTATCGGTGTGTCTGGACACAATGACTGAAAGTTCAGCCGTCCTATCTAGGGATGAGGCATGCTGAGCTGTCAGTGTTGTGAGTGACAGTCCAGCCACTCAATCGGGTCCGGGGTGTGTGGTGTTTTTTCCATGTGTCTCCTGTTTGGAGTGATTACCCGGCTATTTAGCTGGCTATCTGCCACCAATTACTGCCAGTTGTAGCTTAGCTCAAGTGGTCTGTGTTTGCTAAGTGCTCTCAGTTCTTATATTCTGATCTTTGCTGCTCGGCCTTAGATTTGCCCTTGACCCTCCGCTTGCCTAGCCCCTTTGTCTTGATACACTACTTTCCTGGAATTCTGACCTCGAACAGTGATCAGACTATGCACCTGTCTTTTTCCTTAGTTTACGGCGAGCTCTCTTGGTATCTGACCCCGGACCCCTTGACAACCCTGCCTTACAGCTTGTTTGTGAGCAGTGACTAGCCTCACATTTATGCATCTCTGATTACATAGCAAAAACTTGCTTACAGATTAATTTTGCGAAGAACACAATTTAAATTCTTAGCAATAGTTATCTGATGCCACGAAGTTACAGTAATCAATGTAGTGCATATAGAGAACGAGACACAAATTTAGTGGTTTCCTAAAAAAGGGAAGTATTTTGCAACACAGAAAGTCTTAGTGATAAGATGGTAAAGATGCGGGTATTTTTTGTAATCTTTGCCAGTAATAGTGACAGATGTGTGAGATAAAAGTTCACATCAGAACCAATGTAACACCCAGATGGTGGGCTTGTCTTAAAATGTAATTTTATTGGATCACAAGTGCAAATTTTTGTTTTATTGTACCTGTCTGTCTCTTACTTAGCCTCTTGTCCTTTATTTGTTCATGATTTGTACCTTATTATGTATTTTTAAATGATTTTAATGTTGTGTGAACCCTGTTTCTGTATGTACAGCACCCGGGAATTAAGGATCCTATAAAAATAATAATAATATTATTAATAATAATAATTCACAAAATGAATGTAATTTAATAAACCATTTACTGCAGGAAAAAGGTGTGGTACCCCATAACCTTTTTTCTTTTATGAAAACATCTGGTTGGGGAACGTTAATGGTTGACACAATTTAAGATCAAATTTTTTTCCCCCCTGAAATGCGTTCCCTTATGACACACAGTATCTCATATGGAATTTCTGGCACAGAAAAACCTCAGCAAAATCCTCAGCAGTAAATACTGAAAATGTTAGCTTTTCTGTACATTTCACTGTTCGCAATGCAAAAGGGGAAATCTGAGGAGACATCCCCAGCCTAGATTGATATGCTACAGATTTCAAATCCCCTGCGCTGGCAAATTTCTGCAGAAGATTTTCTCGCCATTGTGTGATAGAGATTTTGTGAAATGTCATTCACATGACAACTTCAGAGGGGATTTAGTCTTTTCCTGATTATTAACCCAGCATGTTCCCTACCACTCTCGGTGTAGGTAAAATAAACACGTGACTGCTACTTGGATAAAATGGCCACAGCAGCCTTTTATTAAATATTACACACAAAACCTGGAGCGTCCACAATAATGGCAAGCCCACAACAATATTAACATAGTAAATATTATATGGCTACGAACAGCTAATAGGTCTAGTTCAGAGACAAACCCCACAACTTTACGAATTTCCCTGGCCGCACCACCCCAGCCCAGAGAATAATTTATACCCCTAACCTTTAAGTACCTATGCCTACTAATTACATTGGGCTGTAACAGAAGCCACTATTCCCCTATAGTGTCTTCCCACCAAAGGACATGACCAACTACCATTCTCTAAACCAGACCTATTCCCCACCACAGACCTGATCACTTGACACCTTTGTGGCCTGGATCCACCATACCTCCAAGGCTTTTTCAATACAGTCCCTCAGACCCAGCATCCACAAGTCAGTGCCGTTGGCGTTGAGATGGATACCATCAAACTGTAAATAATGCCTCAAATGCATCTTAATGTCTTATGACACACCACCATCCAACCATTGTTGGCAACAAAATGGAAAACTGCCTTATTCACTTTAATCCTTGTTTTGTTCAGCCTGTTAATCAACCTTGCATACTTGCATGTCATAAGCGCCTCGATATCAGAATAGACGATATTAATCCCCTGGTAAGTAGACCACAGCCTTAATAAATCAAATTTAATATCTCGAATTAACTCCCGGGAAGATCTAACTCCAATGTCGTTACCTCCTACATGTAAGACAATCACATTTGGTGTTCGGTCCACTCTGCAATAATATGAAAATTCCGGTAACACCCGACCCCATGCCATTCTGTGGATTCCAATCCACTTGATCCACGCCAGGGACCTATCCTGCCCTAGCTGCTGGCAGATTCCAAAAAGATTCCAAAAGCCCAATACAGTGGACAAGTTTGTCACCCAAACCCCAGCGAGACGCCTTAGACGCTGCTTCAATATGGAAAAAGTGCGACCCATACTTGTCCAGCTTCTCACCTGAATGAGACAAACATTCCTTCAGAACCTCAATAAACTGGTATCTGGAAAGTGAATAACCATCCTGGTGTCACAAGAACGAACCTGGATAACCACCCCTAACATATATAAAATGTTTTACTACCGTAATAGGGAAGGCTTCATGTCTCAGAACCGCATACAAAACCACTTATTTACCTTGGCCAGTTTGATCCATTTTTGAACACTGCAAAAAGTATTCCAATCTATCCGCTATCAAACGCACATGGCTCAACAACAAACCTTCTACCTGTTTTGAATGACTAACCAACTCACTAATACGAAAAGAGCTGCAAAAGGCTAAAACAAAAGCAGCTCAAAAAACAACACCTTAAAGATTGAAAAACAAAAAGGCCATAAACAGTACCGCATCCTCCCCAACATTTCAAATGAAACTAGCCTTCTCTTATCCTGACTATAAAAACCCCTTTGAAAAGCCTTCAATGCCTGCTTAACCGAAAAATCCTTTGTCACATCCCTAGGACCTTGAAACTTAAACAAAAAGGCTAATGCAGCGAACTTGTGTGCCACCGCCAACACTGACCTGCTTGCCTCAAGGTCTTGACCCACCAAAGACAGCGATAGAAACAACCTATCTTTATAAGAGGAACCCACACCAGCTTCAATACCTAAATCCCACATTCATCCCAAACCCTCCTATATCGGCACCAAGTAGCCTTAGTCACCAATTGCCTGATTAAACCGAAAACTATGTCATTATCAGGTTCCACATCCAGTTGGGACACTTTGATCCTGCTTTGTCAGCCCAAGGCACCAGACTCCGAAACCTGTCGAACTGAGAACGGGACAGTGCATCAGCCACATCGTTGGACATCCCCGGAACATGTCTTGCTACTACTTACACATATTTCATTCCAAACACAGAAACACCAAATGATGCAAATAAGCCACTACAAGGGGGGACTTAGCCGAAAAAGTATTGATAGTGTGAACAACTAACAAATTGTCGCAAAGAAAGCACAACTTTTTATTAGCCAACACCGACCCCCCAAGTTCCACTATCAGCTCTGATCTCCTACTGTGCCTGCTGACAAATGCCTAGAGCACATAGCCTATTGGCATAATATGGAAGGCAAAGTTAAGCTTGCCCAACAATGACTAAACTACCCTCAAGCTCACCTTCTTGGCCCACTTGAAAGTAACTACTGACAACTGTAAATCAACCAATTTATCCTCTGGAAGCTTACATTTCATTGCCATGGAATCAATCTCTTTACTCAGAAAATGCTTAACCGTTACCCTCCATCGTTTCTGCAGCCAAAGGAACCCTAAAAGCTAAAGCTACCTTTTTTAAAATGAGCAATAAAATTGAACAAACCACTGAACCAAAAGGACCAATGCAACACAAATCGTCCAGGTAATAAATTATAGAGGAAATTCAAGATAAATCCCAGACTACTTACCTGAGAAGCGAACTAAAAGCTTCAAAATAAGAACACGAGATAGAACAACCCATGGTCAAACAGTAATCACTAATCAGCGTAAAATTCACCATCCCACATACAACCCAAGCAATTAAAACTGGCAGTGTGCACTGGAAGCTAGCGGAAAGCTGCCTTAATGTCGGATTTCGCCATAAGCACCCACATTCTTCCTTTCTTCATCAAATCCACTGCCCTATAAAAAAAGGCACATATGACATTTATTAGGTTTCCGTTTAGGAACAACCCCGAAAGAAGAAATCCTCAAAATTAGGCAATGGAGGATCCTTGAACTAACCTGCCATGCAACCCAATTCCACCTCCTTGCCTAATTTTTCCTTTACTACACCAGGATGCTCCCTTGCTGGCTTTAAATAACTTGGCTAAAAATAAGAGCCCTAGTGTTATGCTCCTGGTGGTTAGGTGCACCAGGAATGACCTGATGGTTAAACACAGAATCGGGACGAGCTCTGGGGAAATGGGAACTCTGCTGACCGCAAACCCTACTCCTATCAACACAACTAGAAATAGCCGTGGAGCGTGCCTGACTCTGCCTAGACGCCTCTTCACAGCCTAAGAGCTAACTATCCCTAAAGAAAGGAAACAAAGCTTCACTTGCCTCAGAGAAATTTCCCCAAAGGTAAAAGCAGCCCCCCACGAGTATTGACTGTGAGTTAAGAGGAAATCACAAACACAGAATGAAATAGGTTTTAGCAAAGAGAGGCCAGTCTAACTAAACAGATAGAAGATAGAAAAGGGATCTTTGCGGTCAACACAAAAAGCTACAAAAACCACGCAGCGTGTGCAAAAAATACCCCCGCACCGACTCACGATGCGGTGGTGCCACTCTGCACCCCCAGAGCTTCCAGCTAGCCAGGCAGTTTCATGATAGCAAGCTGGACTAAAACTTAGCAAGGAAAACAATATGTAACAAATGACATGCAGGAACTTAGCTTCTGCTGAAGTAGACAGGTCCACAGAAAGATCCAGGAGAGATCTGACCAGTACTAGAACATTGACAGCTGGCATGGAGTAATGGTCTGAGTGGAGTTAAATAGAGAATCCAGCCTAGCCCTAAACGAGGGCAGCTGGAGAAGGAATATCAGAACCAGCAGCTCCACTCACAGCCACCAGAGGGAGTCCAAGGACAGAACTCACCGAAGTACCATTCATGACCACAGGAGGGAGTTCGAGAACGGAATTCATAACAGTACCCCCCCCTTGAGGAGGGGTCACCGAACCCTCACCAGAGCCCCCAGGCCGATGAGGACGAGCCAAATGAAAGGCACGAACTAAATCGGCAGCATGGACATCAGAGGCAACAACCCAGGCATTATCCTCCTGCCATAGCCCTTCCATTTGACCAAGTACTGAAGTTTTCGTCTCAAAATACGAGAATCCAAAATCTTCTCCACCACGTACTCCAACTCCCCCTCGACCAACACCGGAGCAGGAGGATCAACGGAGGGAACCATAGGCGCCACATATCTCTGCAGCAACGACCTATGGAACACATTATGGATGGCAAAAGAAGCAGGAAGGGCCAAACGAAATGATACAGGATTAAGAATTTCAGAAATCTTATAAGGACCAATGAAACGAGGCTTAAACTTAGGAGAAGAAACCTTCATAGGAACATAACGAGATGATAACCACACCAAATCCCCAACACAAAGTCGGGGACCAACACGGCGACGGCGGTTAGCGAAACGTTGAGCCTTCTCTTGGGACAAGGTCACATTGTCCACCACATGAGTCCAAATTTGTTGCAACCTGTCCACCACAGAATCCACACCAGGACAGTCCGAAGGCTCAACATGCCCTGAAGAAAAACGAGGATGAAAACCAGAATTACAAAAAAAAAGGCGAAACCAAAGTAGCCGAACTGGCCCGATTATTAAGGGCGAACTCAGCCAATGGCAAGAAGGTCACCCAATCATCCTGATCCGCAGAAACAAAGCATCTCAGATAAGTTTCCAAAGTCTGATTGGTTCGTTCGGTTTGGCCATTTGTCTGAGGATGGAAAGCAGAAGAAAAAGACAAATCAATGCCCATCTTAGCACAAAAGGACCGCCAAAACCTTGAAACAAACTGGGAACCTCTGTCAGACACGATGTTTTCCGGAATGCCATGCAAACGAACCACATGTTGGAAAAATAATGGAACCAAATCAGAGGAAGAAGGCAATTTAGGCAAGGGTACCAAATGGACCATTTTAGAGAAGCGATCACAAACCACCCAGATGACCGACATCCTTTGAGAAACAGGAAGATCTGAAATAAAATCCATGGAAACATGCGTCCAAGGCCTTTTCGGGACCGGCAAGGGCAAAAGTAACCCACTGGCACGAGAACAGCAGGGCTTAGCCCGAGCACAAGTCCCACAAGACTGCACAAAAGAACGCACATCCCGCGACAAGGAAGGCCACCAAAAGGACCTAGCCACCAAATCTCTGGTACCAAAAATCCCAGGATGACCAGCCAACACCGAACAATGAATCTCAGAGATAACTCTATTAGTCCATCTATCAGGGACAAACAGTTTCTCCGCTGGACAACGGTCAGGTCTATCAGCCTGGAACTCCTGCAGCACCCGCCGCAAATCAGGGGAGATGGCAGACAGAACTACCCCCTCTCTGAGAATACCAGCTGGCTCAGGAACCCCAGGAGAATCAGGCAGAAAACTCCTTGAAAGGGCATCAGCCTTCACATTCTTAGAACCCGGAAGGTACGAAACCACAAAATTGAAACGGGAGAAAAACAGCGACCAACGAGCCTGTCTAGGATTCAACCGCTTGGCAGACTCGAGATAAGTCAGATTCTTGTGATCTGTCAAGACCACCACGCGATGCTTGGCTCCTTCAATCCAATGTCGCCACTCCTCGAATGCCCACTTCATAGCCAACAACTCCCGATTGCCAACATCATAATTACGCTCAGCAGGCGAAAACATTCTCGAAAAGAAAGCGCATGGCTTCATTACAGAGCAATCAGAACTTCTCTGAGACAAAACAGCCCCTGCTCCAATTTCAGAAGCATCAACCTCGACCTGAAAAGGGAGCGAAACATCTGGCTGACACAACACAGGGACCGAAGAGAAACAACGTTTCAACTCCTGAAAAGCCTCAACGGCCGCAGAGGACCAATTCACCACATCAGCACCCTTCTTGGTCAAATCAGTCAACGGTTTAACAACACTAGAAAAATTAGCGATGAAGCGACGGTAAAAATTGGCAAAGCCCAGAAATTTCTGAAGGCTCTTCACAGATGTAGGCTGAGTCCAATCATAAATAGCTTGGACTTTAACAGCATCCATCTCGATAGTAGAAGGGGAAAAAATGAAGCCCAAAAAGGAAACCTTCTGAACTCCAAAGAGACCCTTAGATCCCTTCACAAACAAGGAATTACCACGAAGGACCTGGAACACCATTCTGACCTGCTTCACATGGGACTCCCAATCATCCGAAAAAAACAAAATATCATCCAAATACACGACCATGAATCTATCCAGATACTTTCGGAAGATGTCATGCATAAAGGACTGAAACACAGAGGGAGCATTAGAAAGGCCGAATGGCATCACCAGGTACTCAAAATGGCCCTCGGGCGTATTAAATGCTGTTTTCCATTCATCGCCCTGTTTAATACGCACGAGATTATACGCCCCTCGAAGGTCTATCTTGGTGAACCAACTAGCCCCCTTAATCCGAGCAAATAAATCAGACAGTAGAGGCAAAGGGTACTGAAATTTGACCGTGATTTTATTAAGAAGGCGGTAATCTATACAAGGTCTCAGAGAACCATCCTTCTTGGCCACAAAAAAGAACCCTGCTCCCAATGGTGACGACGACGGGCGAATATGCCCTTTCTCCAAGGACTCCTTTATATAACTCCGCATAGCGGCGTGTTCTGGCACAGACAAATTGAAAAGTTATCCCTTAGGGAACTTGCTACCAGGAATCAAATTAATAGCACAATCACAATCCCTATGAGGAGGTAGGGTACTAGACTTGGGCTCATCAAATACATCCCGGTAATCCGACAAAAACTCTGGGACTACAGAAGGAGTGGAGGAAGAAATTGACAATAATGAAACATCCCCATGTACCCCTTGACAACCCCAACTGGAGACCGACATTGATTTCCAATCCAATACTGGATTATGGACCTGCAGCCATGGCAAACCCAACACGACCACATCATGCAGATTATGCAACACCAAAAAGCGAATATCCTCCTGATGCGCAGGAGCCATGCACATGGTCAACTGGGTCCAGTACTGAGGCTTATTCTTGGCCAAAGACGTAGCATCAATTCCCCTCAAAGGAATAGGATGCTGCAAGGGCTCCAAGAAAAAACCACAGCGCCTGGCAAACTCTAAGTCCATCAAATTCAGGGCAGCGCCTGAATCCACAAACGCCATAACAGAATAGGATGACGAGTAACGGACAAAAGAAATTTAGGCTGTACAGTACCAATGGTGACGGACCTAGCGAACCGCTTAGTGCGCTTAGGACAATCAGAGATAGCATGAGTGGAGTCACCACAGTAAAAACACAGCCCATTCTGACGTCTATGTTCTAGCCGTTCAGCTCTGGTCAAAGTCCTATCACATTGCATAGGCTCAGGCCTCTGCTCAGAAGATACCGCCAAATGGTGCACAGTTTTGCGCTCACGTAAGCGCCGATCGATCTGTATGGCCAAGGACATTGATTCATTCAGACCAGCAGGCGTGGGGAACCCCACCATAACATCCTTAAGGGCTTCAGAAAGACCCTTTCTGAAAATTGCTGCCAGGGCACACTCATTCCACTGAGTAAGCACAGACCACTTTCTGAACTTCTGGCAATATACCTCCGCTTCATCCTGACCCTGAGACAAAGCCAGCAAAATTTTCTCTGCCTGATCCACAGAATTAGGTTCATCATAAAGCAAACCCAGCGCCAGAAAAAACGCATCTACATTACGCAATGCAGGATCTCCTGGCGCCAGGGCGAATGCCCAGTCTTGAGGGTCGCCACGCAACAAAGAAATAATGATTCTTACTTGCGGAATAGGGTCACCAGAAGAGCGGGGTTTCAGAGCAAGAAACAGATTACAATTGTTTTTGAAATTCAGAAATTTTGATCTATCCCCAGAAAACAAATCAGGAATTGGAATTCTAGGCTCCAACATAGGATTCTGAACTACATAATCTTGAATGTTTTGTACCCTTGCAGCGAGTTGATCTACACTAGAGGACAGACCTTGAATGTCCATATCCACACCTGAGTTCTGAACCACCCAGAGTTTAAGGGGAAAAGAAAGGCAAAACACACTGCAGGAAAAAAAAAAAAAGGTTTCAGAATTTCTCTTTTCCCTCTATTGAGATGCACTGTGACGAGGATTCCTTGTGAGGACCGGAGGAGAAGACGCAGGACCGTGCCGCTCCCCCAGCCACAATGGGTCCCCAACTGGCTCCTTCAGTAAGGCTGCAATGTCCCCCATGATTTCTACAACTGCAGCTTCCTGTTCCTGCCAGTTGCTGAAGATGCCAACCACATACCCTGCACCCTTTCTCAGCCCACCAATCCAAAATCCCACCCGTACACCACTAATGCCCTGCATCCTTATAACATTTAATCCTTTCACTCCCCCCACAATAAAGCCCAATGAAATTCTACAACATATACTGGAGTTTTTGGAGCAGAATCTGAGCGGACAGGCTGTTTTCCCACAGTGAGTTTTTGGCAAGTTTTTTTTCACTGCTTCAAAAACACAGCATCTTACAGTTCTTGCAAAGTGGATGGGATTGATAGAAATCTCAATGTGCTTTTTTTTGCTCAGCATAAACTGACCTGCAGTGTGTTTTCCAAATCATGGCAATTTCTCTTGCAGGTATGCTGAGTTTTACATGCAAATTTTCCCCATAGAAGTTTAGTAGATGTGGAAAATCCGCACGTAAAAAATGTATGTGGATCGCCCCCCATGTGTAGGGCAATGGGGTACTCGGTACCGGGTCTGTCTCTCTCGGTTCTGGGGATGTCACGGTGGCCCGACCCGGTCCGTGGCCTTTCTGAGGGGCGTCCAATTAAAGGTGTAGTTTGTCTGGTGTTCGTGACGCCACCTGTGGTATTCGGTCAGGGTGACCGACGCTGCTAGGGGTCCGCTGGGGTGATGGAATGGCAGCTAGATGGTGTACCTTCCCACAGGTGAAGTATGTCCCCATGACTTCCCAGTTGTATAGGTGGTGATGGTGGACGTCGTAAGGCACGATAAATAACGAGGACACAAAGGTTGCAGTCTCTTTACCTTTTACTGAAGACTTCAGAGTCCACAGTCCAGAGAACCGTCCACAGAGTAAGCAGAGTCTGGCCGGTCCGAAGGCACATCCAGAGTTCCCTTATCCAGGTGGAAATCAGTAGCCTTCCTACTAGCGCCTGTGTGTTGTAGTACCTCCCTGCTGAGCACCACGGGATAGTCCTCACAACTGTCGTGGATGTTTCTGATGTTCTCTCTCTCTCTCCCCCAGATGATATGGATAGGACAACCCGTATGACGGGGTAGGCCTGGAGCTATTTTATAGGAACCCTAGAGACGCCCCTCTCCCACAATTTGCCTCCGTGTCTTCATAGGTATTAAGGTCGGGCAGCCAACTTGGAATCAACTGTCCTGCCGGTCTCTGAAGTAATGCGTAGAGCCTATTACTCCCTCGGTGTTCCGGCCACCGGCTGCGCGCCTCAGAAGGAGGCTGCCGATCTCGGGGCAGAACTCCTCCCGGTATTATCTCCTTGTGCTGTGACTTCGTTTCTCACTCTCCACAATATACTTCGCTTCGTGTCCTTTCTTAGGATGCTGCCGCAATGGGGTGCAGGCGCAGCTCCGTAACATTCTATCTCGTGCTTGGCCTCTGTGAGGACCCCACCCCTGACAGGGACCCTCTGTCTGCAGCTCAGATGTTCCTCCTTCTCCCCCTGTCTGCCTGACAGGTCCTCTCTGGGTCAAACCCAGGCAGCTTCTCCCTGACTTCCTATCCAACCCACCAGTTTTACCCGTGTGTGAGGAGTGGCCTAGTAGATAGAACCTTTGCTCCCCCTGGTGGACTGGAGTGTGAAGTGTAGTGTGTGACTTGTGATACCTGGTCAGGTGAACTGCTTTAGTACCATCAGATGCAATATCACGCCCCCTGTTGGGAGAGCGATATTACTGCAACGACCAGGATTCTGGGGCGCTGCACTCCCCCCCGTTAAATCCAGTACTCCCTCCCGGACTGGGAAAAGAAGAACAACAATACATGTTAGCAAAAGACATACAAAATTTTGGGAATGCTGTAAACAAGTAAATATAACAATGCTTCTCTTTATGGGAGGTGAGAACACTTGAACGTTGCAAACAAAAAAAAACATATTTACATTGTGCAAAAGCAAATTGAAAACAATTATTTTCTTTCTATAGAACCTATTACCCATACAGGTATTCTATCTACTAAGTGCAAGGACCCTCTGAGGGTGTATTATAAAACGTCTTTCACTTTCACATATGCAGGGCTATCTGTTGTGAAATTGGATTTTGGGCTCCCCCGGTGGCCACTGGTGGAATTGAACTTGTGTGCATCATCCCCTCTGTTCACCTGTTCCCATCAGGATGTGGGAGTCGCTATTTAACCTTGCTCCTCTGTCACTTCCATGCCGGTCAACATTGTAATCAGAAGCCTTTCTGTGCATGTTCCTGCTACCAGACAACTTCCAGCTAAGTCGGACTTTTGTCCTTGTTTGTTTTTTGCATTTTGTTCCAGTTCACAGCTGCAGTTTCGTTTCTGTGTCTGGAAAGCTCTTGTGATCTGAAATTGCCACTCTGATGTTATGAGTTAATACTGGAGTCTTAAAGTAATTTCAGGAT
Source organism: Ranitomeya variabilis (assembly GCF_051348905.1). Lineage (NCBI taxonomy): Eukaryota > Metazoa > Chordata > Amphibia > Anura > Dendrobatidae > Ranitomeya > Ranitomeya variabilis. Next base: position 519,647,968 of record NC_135237.1, read on the forward strand.
GGTGTATTGATAGGGTTTTCAGCTGACCATGAAAGTACCCTTTCTGTCTTCCTGCTATCTAGTAAGCGGACCTCGATTTTGCTAAACCTATTTTCATACTACGTTTGTCATTTTCATCTTAAATCACCGCCAATATATGTGGGGGCCTCTGTCTGCCTTTCGGGGAAATTTCTCTAGAGGTGAGCCAGGACTATATTTTCCTCTGCCAGGATTAGTTAGTCCTCCGGCCGGCGCTGGGCGTCTAGGGATAAAACGCAGGCTACGCTACCCGGCTACTGTTAGTTGTGCGGCAGGTTTAGTTCATGGTCAGTTTAAGTTTCCATCCTTCCAAGAGCTAGTTCCTATGTATGCTGGGCTATGTTCTCTTGCCATTGAGAACCATAACAGTTTGACCGGCCCACAAAGGGTTAAATTAATTGGCAGAGAAAGGAGAGAAAAAAGAAGTCTGCTGAAAATTTTTTTTTTTTTTTTTTCCTTCAGTTCTGAGTGTGCTTTCAATTGAATCACTTGCAAGTCTGCCTATATTGCAGCCTTCCTCTCTCTCTCTCTTTCTAATCCTGGAATGGCTCTGTGTTCACCTGTTTAAAATGGATATTCAGAGTTTAGCTGCAGGTTTGAATAATCTCACCACGAAAGTTCAAAATTTACAAGATTTTGTTGTTCATGTTCCTATATCTGAACCTAGAATTCCTTTGCCTGAATTTTTCTCGGGGAATAGATCTTGCTTTCAAAATTTCAAAAATAATTGCAAGTTGTTTTTGTCCCTGAAATCTCGCTCTGCTGGAGATCCTGCTCAGCAGGTCAGGATTGTGATTTCCTTGCTCCGGGGCGACCCTCAAGATTGGGCTTTTGCATTGGCTCCAGGGGATCCTGCGTTGCTCAATGTGGATGCGTTTTTTCTGGCCTTGGGGTTGCTTTATGAGGAACCTCATTTAGAGCTTCAGGCGGAAAAAGCCTTGATGTCCCTATCTCAGGGGCAAGATGAAGTTGAAATATACTGCCAAAAATTCCGTAAATGGTCTGTGCTTACTCAGTGGAATGAGTGCGCCCTGGCGGCAAATTTCAGAGAGGGTCTCTCTGATGCCGTTAAGGATGTTATGGTGGGGTTCCCTGTGCCTGCGGGTCTGAATGAGTCCATGACAATGGCTATCCAGATCGATAGACGTCTGCGGGAGCGCAAACCTGTGCACCATTTGGCGGTGTCTACTGAGAAGACGCCAGAGAATATGCAATGTGATAGAATTCTGTCCAGAAGCGAACGGCAGAATTTTAGACGAAAAAATGGGTTGTGCTTTTATTGTGGTGATTCAACTCATGTTATATCAGCATGCTCTAAGCGTACTAAGAAGCTTGATAAGTCAGTTTCAATTGGCACTTTTCAGTCTAAGTTTATTCTATCTGTGACCCTGATTTGTTCTTTATCATCTATTCCCTCTGAGATTCCTGAATTCTTGTCTGACTATCGTGACGTTTTTGAAGAACCTAAGCTTGGTTCATTACCTCCGCACCGGGAGTGCGATTGTGCCATAGATTTGATTCCGGGTAGTAAATACCCTAAGGGTCGTTTATTTAATCTGTCTGTGCCTGAACATGCTGCTATGCGAGAATATATAAAGGAGTCCTTGGAAAAGGGACATATTCGTCCTTCGTCATCTCCCTTAGGAGCCGGTTTTTTCTTTGTGTCTAAGAAAGATGGCTCTTTGAGGCCGTGTATTGATTATCGGCTTTTGAATAAAATCACGGTTAAATATCAATATCCGTTGCCACTGCTGACTGATTTGTTTGCTCGCATAAAGGGGGCCAAGTGGTTCTCTAAGATAGATCTCCGTGGGGCGTATAATTTGGTGCGAATTAAGCAGGGGGATGAGTGGAAAACCGCATTTAATACGCCCGAGGGCCACTTTGAGTATTTGGTGATGCCTTTTGGCCTTTCAAATGCCCCTTCAGTCTTTCAGTCCTTTATGCATGACATTTTCCGTGATTATTTGGATAAATTTATGATCGTGTATCTGGATGATATTCTGATTTTTTCGGATGACTGGGACTCTCATGTCCAGCAGGTCAGGAGGGTTTTTCAGGTTTTGCGGTCTAATTCCTTGTGTGTGAAGGGTTCTAAGTGCGTTTTTGGGGTTCAAAAGATTTCCTTCTTGGGATACATTTTTTCCCCCTCTTCCATCGAGATGGATCCTGTCAAGGTTCGGGCTATTTGTGATTGGACGCAACCCTCTTCTCTTAAGAGTCTTCAGAAATTTTTGGGCTTTGCTAACTTTTATCGTCGATTTATTGCTGGTTTTTCTGATGTTGTTAAACCATTGACTGATTTGACTAAGAAGGGTGCTGATGTTGCTGATTGGTCCCCTGCTGCTGTGGAGGCCTTTCGGGAGCTTAAGCGCCGCTTTTCTTCCGCCCCTGTGTTGCGTCAGCCTGATGTTGCTCTTCCTTTTCAGGTTGAGGTCGACGCTTCTGAAATCGGAGCTGGGGCGGTTTTGTCGCAAAGAAGTTCCGACTGCTCCGTGATGAAACCTTGTGCTTTTTTTTCTCGTAAATTTTCGCCCGCCGAGCGGAATTATGATATTGGGAATCGAGAGCTTTTGGCCATGAAGTGGGCTTTTGAGGAGTGGCGTCATTGGCTTGAGGGGGCTAGACATCAGGTGGTGGTATTGACCGACCACAAAAATTTAATTTATCTTGAGTCCGCCAGACGCCTGAATCCTAGACAGGCGCGCTGGTCGTTGTTTTTCTCTCGGTTTAATTTTGTGGTGTCATACCTACCGGGTTCTAAGAATGTTAAGGCGGATGCCCTTTCTAGGAGTTTTGAGCCTGACTCCCCTGGTAATTCTGAACCTACAGGTATCCTTAAGGATGGAGTGATATTGTCTGCCGTTTCTCCAGACCTGCGGCGGGCCTTGCAGGATTTTCAGGCGGATAGACCTGATCGTTGCCCACCTGGTAGACTGTTTGTTCCTGATGATTGGACCAGTAAAGTCATTTCTGAGGTTCATTCTTCTGCGTTGGCAGGTCATCCTGGAATCTTTGGTACCAGGGATTTGGTGGCAAGGTCCTTCTGGTGGCCTTCCCTGTCACGAGATGTACGAGGCTTTGTGCAGTCTTGTGACGTTTGTGCTCGGGCCAAGCCTTGTTGTTCTCGGGCTAGTGGATTGTTGTTGCCCTTGCCTATCCCGAAGAGGCCTTGGACGCACATCTCGATGGATTTTATTTCGGATCTTCCTGTTTCTCAGAAGATGTCTGTCATCTGGGTGGTGTGTGACCGTTTCTCTAAGATGGTCCATTTGGTTCCCCTGCCTAAGTTGCCTTCTTCTTCCGAGTTGGTTCCTCTGTTTTTTCAAAATGTGGTTCGTTTGCATGGTATTCCCGGAGAATATCGTTTCTGACAGAGGAACCCAATTCGTGTCTAGATTTTGGCGGGCATTCTGTGCTAGGATGGGCATAGATTTGTCTTTCTCGTCTGCTTTCCATCCTCAGACTAATGGCCAGACCGAGCGGACGAATCAGACTTTGGAGACATATTTGAGGTGTTTTGTGTCTGCAGATCAGGATGATTGGGTTGCTTTTTTGCCTTTAGCGGAGTTTGCCCTCAATAATCGGGCCAGCTCTGCCACCTTGGTGTCTCCTTTTTTCTGTAATTCGGGGTTTCATCCTCGATTTTCCTCCGGTCAGGTGGAATCTTCGGATTGTCCTGGAGTGGATGCTGTGGTGGAGAGGTTGCATCAGATTTGGGGGCAGGTGGTGGACAATTTGAAGTTGTCCCAGGAGAAGACTCAGCTTTTTGCCAACCGCCGGCGTCGGGTTGGTCCTCGGCTTTGTGTCGGGGACTTGGTGTGGTTGTCTTCTCGTTTTGTCCCTATGAGGGTTTCTTCTCCTAAGTTTAAGCCTCGGTTCATCGGCCCGTACAAGATATTGGAGATTCTTAACCCTGTGTCCTTCCGTTTGGACCTCCCTGCATCTTTTTCTATTCATAATGTTTTTCATCGGTCATTGTTGCGCAGGTATGAGGTACCGGTTGTGCCTTCCGTTGAGCCTCCTGCTCCGGTGTTGGTTGAGGGCGAGTTGGAGTACGTTGTGGAAAAAATCTTGGACTCCCGTGTTTCCAGACGGAAACTCCAGTATCTGGTCAAATGGAAGGGATACGGTCAGGAGGATAATTCTTGGGTGACTGCCTCTGATGTTCATGCCTCCGATCTGGTCCGTGCCTTTCATAGGGCTCATCCTGATCGCCCTGGTGGTTCTGGTGAGGGTTCGGTGCCCCCTCCTTGAGGGGGGGGGTACTGTTGTGAAATTGGATTTTGGGCTCCCCCGGTGGCCACTGGTGGAATTGAACTTGTGTGCATCATCCCCTCTGTTCACCTGTTCCCATCAGGATGTGGGAGTCGCTATTTAACCTTGCTCCTCTGTCACTTCCATGCCGGTCAACATTGTAATCAGAAGCCTTTCTGTGCATGTTCCTGCTACCAGACAACTTCCAGCTAAGTCGGACTTTTGTCCTTGTTTGTTTTTTGCATTTTGTTCCAGTTCACAGCTGCAGTTTCGTTTCTGTGTCTGGAAAGCTCTTGTGATCTGAAATTGCCACTCTGATGTTATGAGTTAATACTGGAGTCTTAAAGTAATTTCAGGATGGTGTATTGATAGGGTTTTCAGCTGACCATGAAAGTACCCTTTCTGTCTTCCTGCTATCTAGTAAGCGGACCTCGATTTTGCTAAACCTATTTTCATACTACGTTTGTCATTTTCATCTTAAATCACCGCCAATATATGTGGGGGCCTCTGTCTGCCTTTCGGGGAAATTTCTCTAGAGGTGAGCCAGGACTATATTTTCCTCTGCCAGGATTAGTTAGTCCTCCGGCCGGCGCTGGGCGTCTAGGGATAAAACGCAGGCTACGCTACCCGGCTACTGTTAGTTGTGCGGCAAGTTTAGTTCATGGTCAGTTTAAGTTTCCATCCTTCCAAGAGCTAGTTCCTATGTATGCTGGGCTATGTTCTCTTGCCATTGAGAACTATAACAGCTATCTGTCTACCCCTACGGGCCTACTGCATTTCTCTTTCCAAGAGCTCAGCATTCTATTCTCAGCATTATCACTATCTAACCTTTTAGCTACATACTATCACTATGTAAAACATTATTACTATCTATTTAAGGCAACATTATCATGCTTTGGCTAAGTGCAACAAGTAAACATTCCCTTTAAGAGGAAATCTCAAGTCTCTTCTGAGGGAGTGCAAACAATCAACAAGTCAGTTATTAACTTTCAAGCAAGAACTTTCACGCTGTAATCAGGAACAGTCTCTTCAAAAAGCTCTTCCTTGTAAAACCAGTGGAGAGCACCTTTAAGAAGGTGCAAACTATTTACAGCGACAGTTTGTGAACCATTCACCGTCCATGATTCGGCAGTCTTTTAGAAAAAGTAGAACAACTTAACTTGAAACAATAGGGATCCCGGGTAAACTAAGGGACCCCTTTAAGAAGAATAACCCTAGACGGGTTTTAGCAGCAGAAAACAGGGAAGCAAACAGTTTTAAACGAAACTATGTACATTCTTCAGTTCTCCGAGGTTTATTCTGGCGGTCTCCACCAGGGCTTTACCTGACAGGTAGCCCTCTGCGGCTTAGGAAGACTCAAATCCAAGTCCACTCCCGGCGCCAGGTGCATTCCATGAGTTTGTTCTCCCTGCACGGTCAGGTCGTGCGCGGCAATGAAAGTCTGTGTGGTCCGGTCAGGGGTGGATTAAGGGTAGCCAGGGCCCCGGGCTGTTCAGACACTGTGGGCCCCCCCCGGTCATGTGACGGGGGTCATGTGACAGGGGTCATGTGACGGGGGTCATGTGATACCCGAACCATATTATTCCAGAAAAATGGCCGGGCCCTACTCTACTGTAACCTATTAAATATTTATTAAAATCTGCAATACAATTTAGGTATATTTTGACCAATAATATCACATACAAGGAACAAATACCACCGCGCCATGACCAGACCACAAATTACAACCACAGTGATCGAATAATATCACATACAAGGAACAAATACCACCGCACCATGTCAAGACCACATATTACCACCACTTGGTGACCAAATAGCACATTCAAGGGACAAATACCACAACACCATTTCCAGACCACATATTACCACCACATAGTGACTGAATACTACAATACTGATCAGTAATAAAAAAACAAAAACAAAACACAATACTATCACCATAAGTGCCAGTATTCACAGGAGATCTGTACTTAGTATGCAGTGTCTGTGTAGAGGTAATACAGAGATGAATGGTGACATTATACACAGGACCTCTGTATATAATGTATAGGTAATACAGTGATCACTGGTGACATTATACACAGGAGCTCTGTATATAGTATACAGTGTATAGTGTCAGTGTATAGGTAACACTGACTCACCAGTGATGTCTCTAGGTGAAGTCCTCCATCTTTCATCCAGCACAAACCGCCATCATTTCTTCCAGCCGGGACTCGTTTCTGCAGGAAATAACACAGTCATCTCGAGCTCCGCTTGCAGAACACAGTACTTAATTTTTCACAACTTCTACATTACACCACATGGAGAAAAAAAGGCGATATAGTGTCACTCTGCACAGTAACAGGACCGCCTCTCCCATTTAAAACAGTATACTCAAAAAATAAAATAAATACATCACTGCAGTAATAATATCCCTTAATTAGCCCCTATGGTAATAATATTCCCTACCCTGGCCCCGTGTGTCTCATTCCTGGCTCCAGACATATGTTCTCCCATCCTGCACTCATGAGTATCCATTCTACACCATATGATCTCCCCATCCTGCCCCATCTGTCTCCATCGTATCCATCCTGCCCCATGATCCAATCCTGCCCCATGTTTTTCATTCTGCCCCGTCTCTCCAATCATGCCCCATATCTACATTCTGCCCACGCCTCCAGTCCAGCCGCCAGTGTGTTCAGCAATCTGCCCCAGTGTGTCCAGCATATTACCCCCAGTGTGTCCAGCAATCTGCCCCAGTATGTCCAGCATATTGCCCCAGTGTCCAGCAATCTGCCCCAGTGTGTCCAGCATTGCCCCCAGACAGTGTGTCCAGCAATCTGCCCCAGTGTGTCCAGCATATTACCACCAGTGTGTCCAGCAATCTGCCCCAGTATGTCCAGCAATCTGCCCCAGTGTGTCCAGCATATTACCACCTGTGTGTCCAGCAATCTGCCCCAGTATGTCTAATTGTCCAGCATTGCCCACAGTGTGTCCAGCATTGCCCCAGTGTCTCCAGCATTGCCCCAGTGTCTCCAGCATTGCCCCCAGACAGTGTGTTCAACAATATGCCCCAGTATGTCCAGCATATTGCCCCAGAGTATCCAGCATTGCCCCCAGTGTGTCCAGCAATCTGCCCCAGTGTCTCCAGCATATTACCCCCAGTGTGTCCAGCAATCTGCCCCAGTGTCTCCAGCATTGCTCCAGTGTATCCAGCATTGCCCCAGTGTCTCCAGCAATCATCTGCCCCAGTGTGTCCAGCAGTCTGCCCCAGTGTGTCCTCCAGCATTGCCCCAGTGTGTCCAGCAGTCTGCCCCAGTGTCTCCAGCATTGCCCCAGTGTCTCCAGCATTGCCCCAGTGTCTCCAGCAATCTGCCCCAGTGTGTCCTCCAGCATTGCCCCAGTTTGTCCAGCAATCTGCCCCAGTGTCTCCAACATTGCCCCAGTGTCTCCAGCATTGCCCCAGTGTGTCCTCCAGCATTGCCCCAGTGTGTCCAGCAATCTGCCCCAGTGTCTCCAGCATTGCCCCAGTGTCTCCAGCAATCTGCCCCAGTGTCTCCAGCAATCTGCCCCAGTGTCTCCAGCATTGCCCCAGTGTCTCCAGCATTGCCCCCAGTGTGTCCAGCAATCAGCCCCAGTGTCTCCAGCATTGCCCCAGTGTCTCCAGCATTGCCCCAGTGTCTCCAGCATTGCCCCCAGTGTGTCCAGCAATCTGCCCCAGTGTCTCCAGCATTGCCCCAGTGTCTCCAGCATTGCCCCAGTGTCTCCAGCATTGCCCCAGTGTCTCCAGCAATCTGCCCCAGTGTCTCCAGCAATCTGCCCCAGTGTCTCCAGCAATCTGCCCCAGTGTCTCCAGCATTGCCCCCAGTGTGTCCAGCAATCTGCCCCAGTGTCTCCAGCATTGCCCCAGTGTCTCCAGCATTGCCCCAGTGTGTCCAGCAATCTGCCCCAGTGTCTCCAGCATTGCCCCAGTGTCTCCAGCAATCTGCCCCAGTGTCTCCAGCAATCTGCCCGCCCCAGTGTCTCCAGCATTGCCCCAGTGTCTCCAGCATTGCCCCCAGTGTGTCCAGAAATCTGCCCCAGTGTCTCCAGGATTGCCCCAGTGTCTCCAGCATTGCCCCCAGTGTGTCCAGCAATCTGCCCCAGTGTCTCCAGCATTGCCCCAGTGTCTCCAGCATTGCCCCAGTATCTCCAGCATTGCCCCCAGTGTGTCCAGCAATCTGCCCCAGTGTCTCCAGCATTGCCCCAGTGTCTCCAGCATTGCCCCAGTGTCTCCAGCAATCTGCCCCAGTGTCTCCAGCATTGCCCCCAGTGTGTCCAGCAATCTGCCCCAGTGTCTCCAGCAATCTGCCCCAGTGTCTCCAGCATTGCCCCAGTGTCTCCAGCATTGCCCCAGTGTCTCCAGCATTGCCCCCAGTGTGTCCAGCAATCTGCCCCAGTGTCTCCAGCAATCTGCCCCAGTGTCTCCAGCAATCTGCCCCAGTGTCTCCAGCATTGCCCCAGTGTCTCCAGCATTGCCCCCAGTGTGTCCAGCAATCTGCCCCAGTGTCTCAAGCATTGCCCCAGTGTCTCCAGCATTGCCCCAGTGTCTCCAGCATTGCCCCCAGTGTGTCCAGCAATCTGCCCCAGTGTCTCCAGCATTGCCCCAGTGTCTCCAGCATTGCCCCAGTGTCTCCAGCATTGCCCCCAGTGTGTCCAGCAATCTGCCCCAGTGTCTCCAGCATTGCCCCAGTGTCTCCAGCATTGCCCCAGTGTCTCCAGCAATCTGCCCGTGTCTCCAGCAATCTGCCCCAATGTCTCCAGCAATCTGCCCCAGTGTCTCCAGCATTGCCCCCAGTGTGTCCAGCAATCTGCCCCAGTGTCTCCAGCATTGCCTCAGTGTCTCCAGCATTGCCCCAGTGTCTCCAGCAATTTGCCCCAGTGTCTCCAGCAATCTGCCCCAGTGTCTCCAGCATTGCCCCCAGTGTGTCCAGCAATCTGCCCCAGTGTCTCCAGCATTGCCCCAGTGTCTCCAGCATTGCCCCAGTGTCTCCAGCAATCTGCCCCAGTGTGTCCTCCAGCATTGCCCCAGTGTGTCCAGCAATCTGTCCCAGTGTCTCCAGCATTGCCCCAGTGTCTCCAGCAATCTGCCCCAGTGTCTCCAGCAATCTGCCCCAGTGTCTCCAGCATTGCCCCAGTGTCTCCAGCATTGCCCCAGTGTCTCCAGCATTGCCCCCAGTGTCTCCAACATTTCCCCCAGTGTCCAGCAATCTGCCTCAGTGTCTCCAGCATTGCCGAAGTGTCTCCAGCATTGCCCCAGTGTCTCCAGCATTTCCCCCAGTGTCTCCAGCATTGCCCCAGTGTCTCCAGCATTGCCCCCAGTGTCCAGCAATCTGCCCCAGTGTCTCCAGCATTGCTCCAGTGTCTCCAGCATTGCCCCAGTGTCTCCAGCATTGCCTCCAGTGTCTCCAGCATTGCCCCCAGTGTCCAGCAATCTGCCCCAGTGTCTCCAGCATTGCCCCAGTGTCTCCAGCATTGCCCCCAGTGTCTCCAGCATTGCCCCCAGTGTGTCCAGCAATCTGCCCCAGTGTCTCCAGCATTGCCCCAGTGTCTCCAGCATTGCCCCAGTGTCTCCAGCAATCTGCCCGTGTCTCCAGCAATCTGCCCCAGTGTCTCCAGCAATCTGCCCCAGTGTCTCCAGCATTGCCCCCAGTGTGTCCAGCAATCTGCCCCAGTGTCTCCAGCATTGCCTCAGTGTCTCCAGCATTGCCCCAGTGTCTCCAGCATTGCCCCCAGTGTCTCCAACATTTCCCCCAGTGTCCAGCAATCTGCCTCAGTGTCTCCAGCATTGCCCCAGTGTCTCCAGCATTGCCCCAGTGTCTCCAGCATTTCCCCCAGTGTCTCCAGCATTGCCCCAGTGTCTCCAGCATTGCCCCCAGTGTCCAGCAATCTGCCCCAGTGTCTCCAGCATTGCTCCAGTGTCTCCAGCATTGCCCCAGTGTCTCCAGCATTGCCCCAGTGTCTCCAGCATTGCCCCCAGTGTCTCCAGCATTGCCCCCAGTGTCCAGCAATCTGCCCCAGTGTCTCCAGCATTGCCCCAGTGTGTCCAGCATATTGCCCAGGGCCCCCCGGATTGCCGTTCGCAAAAAAAAGAGTTCTCCTCACCTGACCTGCGCTCCAGGCGGCGAGCTCCCTCCAGCAGCGCACACTCGCCGGCGACTGACAATGACGTCAGACGCCGGCGACGTGTACGCTGCGGCCGACTTCAGCTGCCAGCCTCCAATTGGCTGGCGGCTGTTGTTAATTATTGACGTGCGGGCACACATCAATAGGAAACCGCCGCAGCGCCGGAAGGGGCCCGGTGAGAAGATGAGAAGGGGCCCGATGCTGGCCCCCTCTCTCTGCCCACCGGGCCCGAGGGCACATAAATGCCGGCGGGCATTCAGTCACACTTGGGCGGATTATCAGAGGGTCAATCTGTGCGGTAGCCCAGGACCCCCCCACACAACTGGGCCCTGGGCTACCGCCCATATTGACCCTCTGATAATCCGCCCCTGGGTCCGGTGGATGATGCCAGGGATGGTAGGGACTGCTGCGGCAGCGTCAGTGGCAAGTTCTTCCTCCAGGGTCCTGGATACCGCCAAGAGGGATGTGCATCTCTGAACATCCCGGGCCCACCAGCCGTTCCCTTTTTTGGTACTGGCGGTAGGTTACCACGTCTCTAGGTTTCAGGACTGGGTCTTCACCATTTCCACACAAGCAGGACTCTACCTCCTCCCGGGTGACGTGAACCCTCACCGATAACCCGATCTCTTGTACAAACCCCTTCCCTTTCTGAGGTTGGTAGACTATCACAACACCCCACTTCGGCAAAGAGCCATCCAGCAACTCGCCTCGAACCTCCCGCTCCACTTCTCTCGCGTACTCAGCAATCAGGTGCCTCCGGTATTCTCCCCATGGGAAAGGCCAAGGTCTGGGGTCGGGCGACGGGAACACCGGGGTTCCAGCAGTCACGGGGGTGGACGGATCAGGTGCAGAGGGAAGACGATCCACCTGGTAACCGCAGTACCGGGTACCTGCGTTTGAGGGGACTCCTTCAGTGCCACTCTGCTCCTCTGAGGAAGGCACCAGGGCTGATGACGGCGCAGGCAACGGACTCTCCATAGACAGCTCCCATGGGTCCAGGCTCTCCAGCGGTGGCATGTTGGAGTAGTCCTCCGGTGACGGGGGTCTGTGCGGGGCCATTCTTTTTCGGAGGTCCCCTCTGGTCTCTAGCTCCATTCCTTCTGAATCGTGGTTTCGTTTCTTCGGTCTCCGCCCGCCATAGAGAATTAGGAGGCGGACCTCAGTTGCTGACGGACAAGTCCTCAGGATACAGAAATATTTAGACTGGGCGGCCATTATTTTTCGCGCTTCTCAGTTCGTTCACGCCCACAACTCCACGCCCTTCTTCTTCTCCTGCGCTCCTTGTGGCGCGGTAATGGCGGCAATATATATATATATATATATATATATATATATATATATATATATATATGCACATTAATGAAGACAGATTATTGACTTCATATTGAAAAAGTGCTGCCAGTAATCTAAAAATGTGGGCAAAATTAGCTAACGAGCCACTGAGCTTTTGTTCCTTAGCATGTAAACCATGTAGCGCCTGCTCCTTCCTCACCTCTATAGCTCAGCTCTTCCACCACGAGCATCCAATTAAACAGGTTTGATTGATTTTAGTTTAGACTAAATTAGAAAGGTGAACAGACTTTGTAGTGGTAAAATGGCGGCCTCGGAGCCCTGTAGGTTCTCTGCAAATCAGGATTTAATTATTTTACATCACCTCCTGGAAATGGAAGCAATTTAATAAATTTCCCGTCTCCTCAGGTAACTTATTTATTAAGTCTATTGGGTGTTGAGATGTTCCAAAAATGTTCAGTCCAAAGTACATCCGAATCCATTCAGATATTATGTACACAGTTTTTGGTCTCACTTTTCCCCAAAAAATTTTTCCGACTTAGTGTCTCAGGAATTAGAAATGAGCTATAAAGAACTCACCCAGTATAAAATCTGAAATTAAGTTTACTAATTTCAGTATTTCTCATAGAAGCAGCGGATACAGAACGGTAAACAACTGCAATTACTTTATTATGGTCGGGGATACTCGGTACGATTTATCAAAGAATTATTGCCAGTTTCATGTAACTCCCCTCATGAAGTAAATTGGTTTCAAAACTACATACAGCATACACGTGAAGTTTCACAACCAATTTATGCACTTCTGATAATTATATCTGTTACACTGATTGTGCAAAATTATAATTATTTTTTGTACTAATTATGTTTAATGAATTTGCACTATGTTCGGAGTACTGCTTCTATATATATATATATATATATATATATATATATATATATATATATATATATATATATACTGCTCAAAAAATAAAGGGAACACTTAAAAAACAGAATCTAACTCCAAGTAAATAAAACTTCTGTGAAATCAAACTGTCCGCTTAGGAAGCAGCACTGACAATCAATTTCACATGCTGTTGTGCAAATGGAATAGACAACAGATGGAAATTATTGGCAATTATCAAGACACCCTCAATAAAGGAGTGGTTCTGCAGGTGGGGACCACAGACCACATCTCAGTACCAATGCTTTCTGGCTGATGTTTTGGTCACTTTTGAATGTGGGTTGTGCTTTCACACTCATGGTAGCATGAGACGGACTCTACAACCCACACAAGTGGCTCAGGTAGTGCAGCTCATCCAGGATAGCACATTAATTCGAGCTGTGGCAAGAAGGTTTGCTCTGTCTGTCAGCGTAGTTTCCAGAGGCTGGAGGGGCTACCAGGAGACAGGCAGTACACCAGGAGACGTGGAGGGGGCCGTAGGAGGACAACAAACCAGCAGCAGGACCGCTGCCTCCGCCTTTGTGCAAGAAAGAACAGGAGGAGCACTGCCAGAGCCCTGCAAAATGACCTCCAGCAGGCCACACGTGCATTTGTCTGCACAAATGGTTAGAAACTCCATGAGGATGGTCTGAGTGCCCGACGTCCACAGATGGGTGTTGTGCTCACAGCCCAAGACAGTGCAGGATGCTTGGCACTTGCCACAGAACACCAGGATTGGCAAATTTGCCACCTGCGCCCTGTGCTCTTCACAGATGAAAGCAGGTTCACACTGAGCACATGTGACAGAATCTGGAGATGCCATGGAGAGCGATCTGCTGCCTGCAACATACTTCAGCATGACCGGTTTGGCAGTGGGTCAGTAATGGTGTGGGGTGGCATTTCTTTGGAGGGCCGCACAGCCCTCCATGTGCTCGTCAGAGGTAGCCAGACTGCCATCAGGTACCGAGATTTGATCCACAGACTCCTTGTGAGACCATATGCTGGTGCTGTTGGCCCTGGGTTCCTCATAATGCAGGACAATGCCAGACCTCATGTGGCTGGAGTGTCAGCACTTCCTGCAAGATGAAGGCATTGAAGCTATGGACTGGTTGGCCCGTTCCCCAGACCTGAATCTGATTGAGCACATCTGGGACATCATGTCTCGCTCCATCCACCAACAGACTGTCCAGGAGTTGGTGGATGCTTTAGTCCAGGTCTGGGAGGAGATCCCTCAGGAGACCATCCGCCTCCTCATCAGGAGCATGCTTTGTAGGGAGGTCATACAAGCACGTGGAGGCCACACACAATACTGAGCATCTTTTCCTTGTCATGAGGCATTTCCACTGAAGTTGGATCAGCCTGTAATTTGATTTTCCACTTTGATTTTGAGTATCATTCCAAATCCAGACCTCCATGAGATATTTATTTTGATTTACATTTGATTTACGGGCAGCACGGTGGCTCAGTGGACAGCACTGCAGCCTTGCAGCGCTGGAGTCCTGGATTCTAATCCCTCCTTGGACAACATCTGCAAGGAGTCTGTATGTTCTCCCCGTGTTTGCATGGGTTTCCTCTGGGTACTCCGGTTTCCTCCCACACTCCAAAGACATACTGATAGGGAATTTAGACTGTGAGCCCCATAGGGGACAGTGATTATAATGTGCGCAAAACTGTAAAGTGCTGCGGTATATGTTAGCGCTATATAAAAATATAGATTATTATAATTGTTATGTTTTATTGTTCTGAACACATTCCACTATGCAATGAATAAAAATTTGCAACCCGAATATTTCATTCAGAGATATCTAGGATGTGGTATTTTAGTGTTCCCTTTATTTTTTCGAGCAGTGCGTGTATATATATATATATATATATATATATATATATATATATATATATATACACACACTCACTGGCCACTTTATTAGGTACACCTGTCCAACTTCTTGTTAACACTTAATTTCTAATCAGCCAATCACATGGCGGCAACTCAGTGCATTTAGGCATGTAGACATGGTCAAGACAATCTCCTGCAGTTCAAACCGAGCATCAGTATGGGGAAGAAAGGTGATTTGAGTGCCTTTGAACGTGGCATGGTTGTTGGTGCCAGAAGGGCTGGTCTGAGTATTTCAGAAACTGCTGATCTACTGGGATTTTCACGCACAACCATCTCTAGGGTTTACAGAGAATGGTCCGAAAAAGAAAAAAAATCCAGTGAGCGGCAGTTCTGTGGGCGGAAATGCCTTGTTGATGCCAGAGGTCAGAGGAGAATGGGCAGACTGGTTCGAGCTGATAGAAAGGCAACAGTGACTCAAATCGCCACCCGTTACAACCAAGGTAGGCCTAAGAGCATCTCTGAACGCACAGTGCGTCGAACTTTGAGGCAGATGGGCTACAGCAGCAGAAGACCACACCGGGTACCACTCCTTTCAGCTAAGAACAGGAAACTGAGGCTACAATTTGTACAAGCTCATCGAAATTGGACAGTAGAAGATTGGAAAAATGTTGCTTGGTCTGATGATTCTCGATTTCTGCTGCGACATTCGGATGGTAGGGTCAGAATTTGGCGTAAACAACATGAAAGCATGGATCCATCCTGCCTTGTATGGAGCATCTTTGGGATGTGCAGCCGACAAATCTGCGGCAACTGTGTGATGCCATCATGTCAATATGGACCAAAATCTCTGAGGAATGCTTCCAGCACCTTGTTGAATCTATGCCACGAAGATTTGAGGCAGTTCTGAAGGCAAAAGGGGGTCCAACCCGTTACTAGCATGGTGTACCTAATAAAGTGGCCGGTGAGTGTATATATACTGTAAGAGTCATGTCGGCCTGGTAGTCGGGGGCAGGTATATCTCGCCCAGGTATTTGTCCTATGTGAATTAGGCCGCTCAGTATCTTCAGGATACCGAGGGGTTAATAACTGCAGGAATAAAGGCTGACCAGCTGGAGGTTTCAGGTGTCAGCCTAGGGCACACAGAATGCCTGTCTGTGTGAGACAATGTGAGTAAGAGCTGTGCTCATGACCTGTGTTAAGTTTGCTGGGTGGGAGTAGCCCCCCCAGTTGTTAGATAGGAACGTGTTTGTTTAGTAAGTGCCGGACAGGCAAGGATTTATTTTTATGATTTGTTTTCTGTATTTGCTTTCACTTTAATAAACCTGACCTGAGGTCAGTTTACCTGGAAACCTGCTGTCGCCTCAGAGTTTAATGCACAAACCACGTGACCTTTGACCCCAGCAAAGGCGATCCCGGAGTGTTTTGTCACATTGTGGTGGAGAACGCGGGCACTCCGTGGCACAGGCGACAGTATGGAAGACGTGGTGAAAGCACTAGTGCAGTCCACTGCCGCACAGCAGGAAGCTAATCGCTTGATGGCCGCACAGCTGAAGGAGTTACTGGACATGACGGCTGCAGACCGCCAGCTTCTCCAACAGGTGGCGCAACGCTTGGTGAGCATGCCTGAGGCTAACCCGGAAGCAGAGTCCAGGAGGATCCATGTGAGTCGATACTGGCAAAAGCTGACCGCAGAAGATGACGTCGAGGCGTACCTGACAACGTTTGAGCGGACAGCGTTGAGAGAGAAGTGGCCGAAGGAATGATGGGCCAATTTAATTGCTCCGTTTCTCTCCAGCGAGGCCCAAAAAGCTTACCATGACTTGGACCCGGAAGTCGCGCAGGACTTTGAGAAGCTGAGAGCTGAGATCCTGGAACCCGGGACTGCTCGCGCTCCGAGACCGAGAGTATGGGACGGTGGTCTCAGTAGGGGGCCTGTTAGGTGTTTTTGTTGCCGTGAGAAGGGCCATGTTTCTGCGAACTGTCCTGTTACCACTGAACCCATGCAGTGCGATGTTATAGACTCTAAGAAACGCATGTCTTTGGTTACACAGCTGGTGAATGTGAATGCGGGCCAAAATGATATAGCAAAACACCTGTGTGAATTATCTGTTGATGGGAAAAGTGTTGTGGCGTTACTAGACTCTGGAAGTGTGGTGACTCTGGTGAAAGCTAGTCTGGTGGCACTTCCGTCTGGTTCGTCTGACAAATTCTCTGTGACGTGTGTGCATGGTGACACCTGCTCGTACCTAACAGCGGTCATACTGATTTCCACTCCCTATGGGTCTGTGCAACACAAAGTGGGACTCGTTCCCGCATTGTTACATGATGTAATTCTGGGCAGGGATTTTCCCCATTTCTGGCAGTTGTGGGAAAGTCAGTTGCTCCTTCACGGTAGCTCTGAACCTTCCCCCATGCCATCTGGAGGTCCCGAGTTCCTAGAGGAGACCCCACAGGAAGATGTTGCTGGGGAGGTTATTGAATCTAACCTTCAGTTCCCCTTCTCAGTTATGGCGGGGGAAACTGAGGAAACTGAGGAAACTCAGCGAGAGGCGGAGGTAGACAGCCATCCGGCACCCGGCCTGCCAGATTTGGGAGTCCAGTTGGATGACTTCCACTGCGAACAAATGAAAGATCCTACCCTGACGCAGGCTAGGAAAAATGTAAAAATGATAGATGGGGTACCCGTAGAACCTGACACTAGGCTAGCGTACCCGTACATGGTTCTTGAAAATGATTTACTCTACCAGGTAGAAAAAAAAGGGGAAGACACTGTGCAACAGTTAGTGGTACCCAAACATTATCGGCGGAAGGTACTGGACCTGGCCCACGGACATATAATGGGGGGACATCTGGGGGTACAAAAAACCATAGAGAGGATATTGCATTGATTTGTGTGGCCTGGAATACACAATGATGTGCATAATTATTGTGAGTCCTGTCCAGAGTGCCAAGTCTCGGCACCTAAACCTCGGTTCTGTAGCCCTTTGGTACCCCTCCCTATCATTGGAGTCCCTTTTGAGAGAATTGGGATGGATCTGGTTGGGCCCCTTCCCCGGTCCGCACGTGGGCACCAACATATCCTCGTCATCATGGACTATGCCACTCGTTACCCAGAAGCCATCCCTTTGCGTAACACTGCTACCAAAACGATCGCCAAAGAGTTGGTACAAGTGTTTAGTCGGGTGGGAATTCCAAAACAGATACTCACCGACCAGGGGACTCCTTTTATGTCAAGGGTGATGAAGGAGCTCTGCAGACTCTTGCAAATAGACCAGTTGCGTACGTCTGTCTATCACCCTCAAACAGATGGCCTGGTTGAGCGGTTCAATAAAACCTTAAAACAGATGCTCCGGAAGGCGATAGACAAAGATGGGAAGAACTGGGATTACTTGTTACCCTATTTGCTGTTTGCCATTAGGGAAGTTCCCCAGTCTTCCACAGGATTCTCGCCTTTCGAGCTATTATATGCCCGTCGTCCCCGTGGACTGTTGGACGTCGCAAAAGAAACCTGGGAAGGTCAAGTCACTCCCTTTAAAACGGTGATAGACCATGTAACGCAAATGCAGGACCGGATTGCTGCTGTCATGCCCATTGTTAGGGACCATATGTTACAGGCCCAGGGAGCCCAGAGGCAAAGTTATGATAGAGGCGCCAAGGTCCGTACGTTTGCACCCGGGGATAGGGTGTTGATCCTAATCCCTACAGTGGATAGTAAATTTCTGGCAAAATGGCAGGGCCCCTTTGAGGTCATGGAACGAGTTGGAGAAGTGAACTATAAAGTGCACCAGCCTGGTAAGAGAAAACCAGAACAGATTTATCATGTGAATCTGATAAAACCCTGGAAAGACCGCGCTGCCCTAACAGCGGATCTGCCCCGTCCGGTTTGCTCACCTACCATACCGGAGGTGCAGATTGCCGAGACTCTCTCTGAACGACAAAAATCTGAGGTTAAGCAGTTTTTGTTACAGAACCAACAGTTTTTCTCGGAAAAACCTGGCCAGACTAGGCTAGTGAAACATGAGATTGTCACAGAGCCTGGTGTCACAGTTCATGTGAAGCCATACCGGATTCCGGAAGCACGCCGTGAAGCCGTCTCCTGGGAGGTGAAGGCAATGTTGGACTTAGGAGTCATTGAAGAGTCGCACAGCGCCTGGTCCAGTCCAATCGTGTTGATACCTAAGCCGGATGGCTCTATACGGTTTTGCAATGACTTTAGGAAACTGAATGCGGTCTCTAAATTTGATGCCTACCCTATGCCCCGGGTCGATGAGTTGATCGATCGGCTCGGTAAAGCCCGATATATTACGACCCTGGATCTAACAAAGGGGTACTGGCAAATCCCTCTGGCCGAGGCGGCCAGAGAGAAGACGGCATTTGCTACACCAGAAGGGCTGTTCCAGTATATCTACATGCCGTTTGGACTTCACGGAGCCCCAGCAACGTTCCAGAGATTGATGGATCGAGTCTTGAGGCCCCACAGGCAGTACGCCTCTGCCTACCTAGACGACATCATAATTTACTGCGTGGACTGGGAAGCTCACCTCCGGAAGGTACAGGCGGTGATTGATGACCTGAGAGATGCAGGCTTAACGGCGAATCCCAAGAAATGTCACATCGGCCTTGAAGAAGCCCGATACTTGGGCTATGTAATTGGCAGAGGAGTGGTTAAACCCCAGATCGACAAAATACAGGCAATTCAGGGCTGGCCGCAACCAGTGAACAAGAAACAAGTTCAAGCTTTCCTGGGCATTGCCGGCTATTATCGCCGGTTCATACCCAACTTTGCGGCCATGGCTACCCCCTTGACGGATCTTACCAAAGGGAGGGATTCCGTCATGGTAAAATGGACTTCAGCGGCTGAAGAGGCCTTCCACAGCCTGAAACGGGCTTTGTGCTCTCAGCCCGTACTAGTGACTCCTGATTTCAGCAGCGAGTTTGTGGTGCAAACGGATGCTTCGGATACTGGTATTGGAGCTGTACTTTCCCAGGTCAGGGACGGAGTCGAACACCCGGTCCTCTACCTCAGTCGGAAACTGAATGTGCATGAGCAGAGGTATGCCGTGGTTGAAAAAGAGTGCCTAGCCATCAAATGGGCTCTCGACTCCCTCAAATATTACCTGGCAGGTAGGAAGTTTAGGCTGGTCACGGACCATGCCCCTCTCAAATGGATGCACCTCCACAAGGACCATAATAGTCGGGTAACCCGGTGGTTCCTTGCCCTGCAGGCTTACTCGTTCACGGTGGAGCACCGCCCCGGGGTACAGATGGGGAATGCTGATGCCCTGTCCCGAGTGCACTGTTTCAGGAGTGTCTTTGCTCGACCGGAGTGGTCTGAGCAGGGGGGGAGGATATGTAAGAGTCATGTCGGCCTGGTAGTCGGGGGCAGGTATATCTCGCCCAGGTATTTGTCCTATGTGAATTAGGCCGCTCAGTATCTTCAGGATACCGAGGGGTTAATAACTGCAGGAATAAAGGCTGACCAGCTGGAGGTTTCAGGTGTCAGCCTGGGGCACACAGAATGCCTGTCTGTGTGAGACAATGTGAGTAAGAGCTGTGCTCATGACCTGTGTTATGTTTGCTGGGTGGGAGTAGCCCCCCC